>NC_059503.1:5000000-6250000 GCF_914767665.1 Harmonia axyridis
GATGTTTACATTCATAGAGGATGAGGGATAAATTGTTATCTTTGACGCTGTTCCTCGATTAATCTTATCATGACCTTCCAAATTTAATTAGGATTTGGAGTAGGCCGCCCTAAGGAAGGTGAAGCTTCCTGAAACATTGAAATGAAAAAAAAAAGAAGCGTGATGATGTTGTCAATGAATTAATCTCAGTTTATACAAGCAGGCAGATTGAATTTTAATGAGATAACAAGAAAATTTTTCGGGAATTAATTTTGCGTATTTTTGATACATTCTGCAACATCGCCTTTCTTTTTAAAATAGTCTTATTACCCAGACATGCATTGAAACAATAATCTCGCCAAGGAAATATCATTAAAACCATACCTAACTCAAAAACGGCGATTTTGAACAATGAATTATTACTTATTCAATGAGATGCGGTGTTGTCTAGTTCACGAAAACTACGTAAATTCCCGTAAAGTCAATTAAATCCACGCCATATCTCTTCCAGTTCATTCTGCACCTTCATAACGCAAGTCTGATCTGTCTTAGGGTTTCCCCAACTTATTAACATTTAATCAAGTGGTTTTCATATCATCCACATCAACCAATATGCATGTGAAGTAACGGGAAGGAGACGAGTTCCCAGCAATCTAGTATGTTGATTGGTGAGCGCTGTCAGATGTTCAAATCCCATCTCATCTGTCTCGTGGAAACTGAGTTGAATTGTCAGGTTCAGGCAGTGCCTTAGGCTTTAGAGGTTGTGTTGTTTACCTTTGCTACATCATGTGTGGATGCGACAGTGTGAGTTAGAATTCAAACAACAGTTGAAACTTTTTTTTTTATTCGATTTTGATGTTATAATAGAGTTCAACTGATGTCATTCCGCGTTAATACGTCTGTAGGTTGTCACTGATTTCAATTTTTGATTTCGTTACAAAGAACTGTCTACATCACCATCACTTCTGATCGATTTTAACTGTGTACAACAATTCTAAGCTTTTTCCTAGTTTTCCTAAATTTTATGTTGAAAAATCTTCATCAAGAATTACTCATAAGAATTTTATACTTGATATAGGATCACTTCCCAGCATTATACAGGAACTATATTCAGGTGCAAAAAAAACGCAACAAGTTGATATTGTGTAAAATTTGAAGTCTCATAGTTTTTTAGTTTTGTTCGATTTTCAAAAATTTTTCAGTAAACTGTAGATAATAGTATATTCCAAAACAAGTTGCAGAATAGGCTCCTATTCCAACACGAATGCGTCGCTCGTGTTCGAACGCATGAGTGTTGGAATTTCCTTCTGCAACGAGTATTAGACGATATTTTCTTTAATTCATTCGAATTTTGTGAAATATTGTCGAAATTAAAAAAAAAATCAGATAATACATCCTAGTGATATTTGAATTGTATCTTGGCAGTTGGTGTGACTGTTACGAAAATTGACAGATTACGGAATATGAATTTGAATCGTACGTTTCGAATATTGAAATAATTTATAATTACGCATTAAATTCGTGAATTATGTCTGCCAAAATCGATTCATCACCAACAGAATTAAGACAAATTGCGAATAATGTCGCAAATCATTTAACATAATCCAAATTATATTATATTGACAATTGATGTGTGTTGAATTTTGATAGGATTGGAAGTCTATGTAGACAAGCACAAAACGAAAAATATAACCGAAAACGATGCTGTAATGAGTTCATTACAGCACTGTTTTCAGAACTGTAATGAACACATTACGATACTGAAATTATTAATTCCAACTAACATATTCCATCTTTTGAAAAGTGCTGGGTTATTAGTCACTATACAAAATTAATCAGAAGTTTGTTGTTAAACCCTAATTTTGAAATATCTTGTGAATTAATTTCGTGGTCAATTTTTTTTCAAATCATCAATTTTCATCAAGAAACATTTCTTTTCAAAATTTGTTTTTTTTTCAAGGCTTTAAGTGCACTAGTTCATTTTAAAAGAGAAATAAACTTGTCATCAGTCGTTCACTTCTGCCCAAAAAAAAATTCAAAATCTAATTTTTCCGTGAATGCGCAGAGTGAATGTTTCTGATGTAACATCCATCGGCAGGAAAACAATCTATTGTCTAGCAGCCCATTAGATTGGAAACAACGTTGGCAATTAACTTACCTTAATAAGTTTAAACGACAAACTCAATTACTCGAGCAACTTCAAAGATTTTCAATCTGCCTGCCATCTCCTGCATTTCGCATATATGTAATTTTGTTTAATAGCAAACAATACGCCATGTCACAACGGCATGTCCCTGATAGGTTGCCTGCAATTTAGCAATGCGTTGCCGGAGACCGTTCTCCAAGATTTTCTATTAATAAATTCAACTGCAGGAGATGCTCATTAGAAGGCCTTGTTTCCTTGTCTCGTTACGTAATTGTCCTTATTACGAGCGCTTGTTCTTCGCTGAGGCTTAGAGGCGCTTGTTATGCTCTTACTCGAGCCAAAAAAAGATTACATGAATCGGTTTTTCAAAGTAGAATTCCAGAAAATCATTGGTAGGGACATGAGGCTAATATGAATACAATAACAATGATAATAAGGTGTTCATTGAATAGTTCATTCAATCTTGAATTATTTTCTACCTTGAATTCATCCAATAGGCGGATGTCAAAACGATATTTTCATTGAGAACTGGTACAAATTGAAAACTACTTTTCGGGTGCCATCTTTAGGGGGCGGTAACTAAGCAAAAGTTTATTTGAACGACCCACCTTATTTATTGGCAAGGAATCGGCACCTAAATTTTTTCGCAACTATTCATATACACCCTGTAGAAAGATCGACCAGCATTTACTGCTGAAGACCTAGAGTCGTCTATTGACAAACAAGAACTCCCGTTCTTGTTTGTCATTTGCAATTGCACATCTGATAGTTATATAAAGGGTGTTTTTTTTTCGAGGTATATAACTTTAAGTTATAATTACTGTTCAAGATGGCGACCGATTCAACAGCTGTCAAGTGATTTATTCTCAGTTTGGTTTGGCAATTCATCATGAATAGACTCACGCCTGAACAACGCTTGCAAATAGTGCAATTTCATTTCGAAAATAATGGTTCTGTGCGGAATACATATCGCGCACTACGTCCATTTTATTTTGTTTAGCGATGAAGCGCACTTCTGATTGAATGGCTACGTAAACAAACAAAACTGCCGCATTTGGAGTGAAGCTAATCCTCAATTGTATGTCGAATCACCGTTACATCCAGAAAAACTGACTGTTTGGTGAGCTTTATGGGCTGGTGGAATCATTGGTCTATACTTCTTCAAAAACGAAGATGGCCAGAACGTTACAGTCAATGGTGATCGGTATGGAGCCATGATTACTAACTTTTTCATTCCTGAATTGAACAACCATGATGTCCAGGAGCTGTGATTTCAACAAGACGGCGCAACATGTCACACAGCTCGTGCCACAATTGATTACACGTTTGGTATCCGCCTAATTTCACGTTTTGGACCTGTGAATTGGCCTCCAAGATCTTGTGATTTAATACCGCTAGACTACTTTCAGTTGGGCTATGTAAAGTCATTGGTCTATGCGGATAAGCCACAAATCCTTGATCATTTGGAAGACAACATTCGCCGTGTTATTGCCGATATACGGCCACAAATGTTGGAAAAAGTCATCGAAAAGTGGACGTCCAGATTGGACTACATCCGAGCCAGCCGTGGCGGTCATATGCCATAAATCATATTCAAAATGTAATGCCACAAGATTATCTTGCGGATAAATAAAATTCATGTCAATCGAATAATCCATCGTTATTTTATTGCAATTTAAAGTTCTATAGCTCTAAAAAAAAACACCCTTTACATTTGCAAGAAAGTAAGTCAACAAAGTATTTTTGTTATTCTGTATTCTAATATTTGAAATTCTTGATCAATGAAAATAAATTAAGTTAGCTGTAGAGAATAAAATAGAGTCAGTGTCGATACCTGAGGTTCACTTATTTTCATCGCACAACCCATAAAATCCATTGAAAAGAATCATAACAAAAAGTGCCTAACACACTCGGTAAGAAAGCTCAGGGAATTAATTCATGAAAGAGTATCAATAGAACCGGCCCAAGTACCGTTCCCTGGGGTTCACCAATATTTTCCGCATACCCCCATAAAATGAACTTGAAAGGATCAGAACAAAAACTCGCTCCTCCCGACCGGAACCAACTGAAACCGTATCCGTTTTCCAGCAATCTTCGACCTCATCCCCAGCCAGCGAAAAAACCACACAATTCCAATCTATAACCCGGTGCGTCCGAATCGAAATCTGGAGCTTCGAAAAAGTGTTTGTCTCTTCTTCATCTAATCGATCAAACGCCAACCCTATCCGGAGTGATTCATGGATGCAGCGATGTGTAACGACCGAGTGATTAATTGTGCCCTGTGGAAATGTATTTTCCCGCCACTGAATCCGATACCGTACCGATTCTATCGTCATCGGGACACCGTAGTCGAGACTTTTCGAATGGAGCTGATGGCGACTTTCGATTGTGCAAAAAAAAACGGTTGATGACAACGAATGATAGTGGTCGAAGCTCTGCTAGGCTTGTTTCTAGCTAGTCAAATCTTAGATATAATTCAAAACAGAAGTGAAAGATAAAATGTGCTATGCCTGTCCCCAAACACCCTAGCAAAATTTTACAAAATGAAATTAGTTCTTTGTTGAGCTGCCATCTCCTCAGTAGCATCTTCTATGACATTATAGCCCTCCTTTTAAGGTTTGAAACAGTATTGGTGAGTCTAAATCTCGGTCTAAATGAATTAAATATAAGTGAAGGGTGTTCTTTTCAGAGCTATAGAACTTTAAATTGCAATAAAACAAGGATGGATTATTCGATTGACATGAATTTTATTTATTCGCAAGATAATCTTGTGACATTACATTTTAAATATGATTTCTGGCATACGACCGCCACAGCTGACTCGGATGTAGTCCAATCTGGACGTCCAATTTTCGATGACTTTTTCCAACATTTGTGGCCGTATATCGGCAGTAACACGGCGAATGTTGTCTTCCAAATGGTCAAGGGTTTGTGGCTTATCCAAATAGACCAATGAAATTACATCGCCCCTCAGAGAGTAGTCTAGCGGTGTTGAATCACAAGATCTTGGAGGCCAATTCACAGGTCCAGAACGTGAAATTAGGCGGTCACCAAACGTGTCTTTCAATAAATCAATTGTGGCACGAGCTGTGTGACATGTTGCGCCGTCTTCTTGGAACCACAGCTCCTGGACATCATGGTTGTTCAATTCAGGAATGTAAAAGTTAGTAATCATGGCTCTATACCGATCACCATTGACTGTAACGTTCTGTCCAGCATCGTTTTTGAAGAAGTACGGACCAATGATTCCACCAGCCCACAAAGCGCACCAAACAGTCAGTTTTTCTGCATATAACGGTGTTTCAACATACACTTGAGGATTAGCTTCACTCTAAATGCGGCAGTTTTGTTTGTTCACGTAGCCATTCAACCAGAAGTGCGCTTCATCGCTAAACAAAATAAAATGGACATAGTGCGCGATACGTATTCCGCACAGAACCATTATTTTCGAAATAAAATTGCATTATTTGCAAACGTTGTTCAAGCGTGAGTCTGTTCATGGTGAATTGCCAAACCAAACTGAGAATAAATCACTCGACAGCTGTTACATCAGTCGCCATCTTGAACAGTAATGCCAACTTAAAGTTATATACTCGAAAAAAAAACACCCGTTATTATGAAAGAAAAAAAAGATGAAATATGTTGATTTTCTGAACACCAATTGTACAATCAAATATACTGAACTTTTTATGATAGTAATGGATTATTCAGCTATAACCGTTTTGGTAAACCATAAAAGCAACTAATCATCGAGGAAGAGACACCACCATTGATTGAAATAAATGAAAATAAGGAATATAAGCTAGAGAAAGAACAGCATTCTTGAAAAAACAGTTACAAACCTTTAGTTCTTTTGAAAATATCACCTTCAGAGGATTTTTTGTCATGACTCTCCCCATCCTTGTTTTTTACTCGCAGCATGAATATGTATCAGCTGAAATTTCACTTATCTGATAAGCAAACAACCCCAGGTAGTCCAATTATACCTGGTTGCTTATGAATCACCGATGCAATATTATCTTTGAGGCCCATTGTTGGCGAAATCCACTTCAATGACAAAACAGCGATTATAACAGATTTGTGACAGGAAACCATTGTCCCTACCAAAGTGTACATCTTGTATTACAGCAATTGACCTGAATAATCTACAGAGAATAGCCAGTTATGCCATTTCTGTACGATAATGACTCCAATCAATATCATTCTGATAGCTATAATCAAACGATTTATGCAGAATCCTCTCAACTTTCAATTATATATGTATCATAATATTCTCGAATGTGAGTTATTCTACAAAACAATCAGAAATTTCAACCTTCACTATGAAATGGTTTCGTGGCCTATACGCTCTATTAGTGATGACGTCACACACCTCCATTTTAGTTCTCCTGTCAGTGCTCGGAATCCAAACAAACAAATTGTCATTCAAATTAGTACGTTGTCGTTGAAGAAATTGGCTTATTTTGATAAATACGATTATTTAAGCAACGATTTTACTATTAATTGATAGACACAAGGAACGAGATTAATGCCAGTAAATTCGAACTGGAAGTTTAACTAATAAACTCGGCTTTTTACAAAATCTGGGAAATGATACAGGATTCAAACTTACTGGTATTAACCTCGTTCCTTCTGTCTATCAATTAATACTGAAATCGTTCCTCATAAACTCTTATTTATGAAAATAAGCCAATTTCTTCAACGACACCGTACTAATTTGAATGACAATTTATTTGTTTGGATTCCGAACACTGACAGGAGAACCAAAAATGGCGGTGTGTGACGGCACACTAATAGAGCGTATTGGGTTATGAACAAATTTTTATCATATACTTTGAGAATGACAAAATTTAGCGAGTATGACAATGTATGAGTATGTTTAATTTTCTAGTTCAGCCTTTTATCTCGAAAAAGATTCAACGGAAAGAAAAACCTTCGAAACAAATGTAGTAGGGGATTTTATCTTCTGATAATGATAGCAAAAAGCGAAAACTCATAGGAAACGAGATATTTTCAAAAAACTTATTTTGTTAGCTTTAGACTTTAATAGTCACCCTACCATTTGTAGGTTTTGAGACAGCTTTCAAAATGCCCAAATACAAGTTTATATGAGTTTATAGCTGGATATCTGGAACTCGGAGATTAATACCCGCTTTTACTAATAGGACTACACCATTGAGTAATAATCATAGATAGAGGGAATATACGCAATTTTCACATGTCCCCAACATGGTTAGATTACGTTGTCGGATTGTGATATATTTTCAAATCCACAATTTTACTATGAATGTATATTGTATTGAATGAAATATATTTATTTGAGTGATTCCCGATTAAATATGCCAATTTGAATATTTGGAATCCGATATTTTTCCTAATTGTCGAATTTATAGCATGCAGAATATTCATTATTTTCTGTATCTACCTGCTGAAATCCTAGATTTCGCAACTATTGCTCTCCTAGTGTCATCGGTTGTTTCACGTCATTTGGCGCGCTTGAAGTTTGTTTTCTGAAATTCTGATATATTTAGGTGTTTATTTCAATATATTTTGAGTTGATATGAAACGTTTATTCAATGAGGGACGGAAGAAGTGCGTTCTTTGTGGAGAAACTCGCGAATGGAGTGAAATATCGTATCACTGATATGTTTTCATTTCCGCGCGATTCATGTCAAATTTGATAGTTCATGTTGGGGACACAATTTGTTGAATGAAAATGACATATGCTCCCTCTGGACTGGAGAACTGAACTACAAAGTTAATCGTCGTCTATGAAATCAAACTAGCAAAGTCGTTATTTTTCAACGTTCGCGTAAAAACCGTGATTAATATATCGCAGTAACGCAACTCAACCAGAAAATAACGGATAGCAAAGTAGCTATTTTCCAACGTTCTCGTAATAACAGTGATTAGCATATCGCAGTAACGCAACTCGACCAGAAAATAACGGCTAGCAAAGTAGCAATTTTCCAACCTTCGCGTAATAACAATGATTAGCATATCGCCGTAACGCAACTCGACCAGAAAATAACGGCTGCTATGACCATCCCCTAGACAATCATATCTCCTCATCCGCCTCTATACATTCCAGAACGAGGGCAAACCCGTCTCGCGCGCGTGGACATCGTAACGTAACGGGTAGTAACTAACAATTCCTAGCGGCCATAACGACGCGGCGTCATCGACAAACAAACGACCGACGTTCTGGCCTGTTCGTAATGTTTAATTCTCGCTCTGTTTGTCGACAGGTTTATTCTCCTACTCCCACATGGACTTCGAGGCCGACCGGGATCCTGGACCTTCGGGAGACCCCTCCCTGGCCGACATGACGCGCTCGGCCCTCTCCATCCTGCTGAAGAACCCCAAAGGATTTTTTCTCTTCGTCGAAGGTGAGTTTTCGGAAGCCCTACTTGATTTCTGTTTGACGTGTCGACGTCCGAGTGGTTCTTTGTGTTCGGCCCACGGTTAGGCCCTGACGGATACCATCAAGGGCGATTGAAGGTTACTGTGTATTGCCTTTGGATGTTTTTTTCGGGGCAGAAAGCGGAATTGATTTGAGAGGGAAGGGGAAGTTTGGGATTGTTGGGGAGCGTTCAGGAATCAAGCGTAGGCCGTTTGGTTGTAAATTGTTTTGTTACCTTGGATACTTCAATACTTGGTGAATGAAAAATTGTTGTAAATTCGAATTGGAATAGAATGTACCCACATAAGTACAATTTCAAACGGAATCATTCAAGGAAAATCGAAATAGTATTTCGATTTTTCCATCATTTTATTGTAAGGTAGTCCCAAATCTTTCAACTATTTGGGACTAACTCACATAAATGCTCACAACCGTAACAAAAAAATGTTGTTTCTGTGAAAAACGTAAGATGCCACATTAGTTGTCTCAAAAAAAGTAAATTTTAAGCGGAGAGTCAAATATATCTAACTCAATTTTATTTTTAAACAAGTCTTTTTTCAAATAAAAACAATTGTTTGAAAAATGCATGTAACAAAACAAAGTTGATAACAAGAATAACAAAAGGAAAATAACAGTGAATAAAAAAACCGAGACTTGTTATTAGAAGCTTTAGATTTTTGGTATAGCAATGAATGGGTGTGAAATAAAACAAAGCATTATTGTTCACTACCCAATAACCGAGTTAAAAGAACGATCTTGCGATTACAGATAAAGCTGCCCGTTTTGGAGGAAATTAGAACTCGAAATTTGGGAAAAAAATGAATTTTCCTCTAAAAATCGTTTTATCTCCTGAATTATTCGTCACAGACCCCTCGAAGAAAGCGTTTTTCAAACTACAAGTTACGCTCTAAAATATAGTGAGGTTTCGAATGAGTAGACCACGTCCAAAAGAAGTGGCAGCTTCGAGAATATTATCAATTTTTTCTTTGAAAATTTCAGATTTTTGACTATAATTTATGAAATAATGTACTGATCGCCCAACAGCAAGCATTTTTGTAATCTACATAGTCGAAACAATCAATAAAAAGATACAATATTTCTATAAAGTATAAAGGAACTTTTATTTTTTTTTCAATATTCTAAGGATTAGGTATAGAAAATTGGGAAAAAATTGAATATCCCTCTGAAAATCGTTATACCTATCTCCTGAATTATTCGTCACAGACCCCTCAAATAAAGCGTTTTTCAAACTTCATGTTACGCTCTAAAACATAGCGCGGTTTCAAGTGTTTCAAGTAGCCCACGTCCAAAAGAAGTGGCAGCTTCCGGAATATTATCAATTTTTTCTTTGAAAATTTCAGATTTTCGCCTATAATTTATGAAATAATGTACTGATCCAATCGTAATCCTCCAAGACTCCTAAAACCACCTGGACCTCCACACTCCAGTATTCCACCCATTTTCCATAACACCCAAAACTGTCAACGGAAACAAAGCCGCTAAACGCTCACATCCGCATCTTCACGGCATCCTCAGCCATAAACTTGGATCAGCGCCAATTTAAGCCCCGATTCAATAATCGCTTGCCAGCCATCGAATGAAACAGGGTTATTTCGCGAGACAAAATTCCATGGGCCCGTAACCTATTAGCATTCATGCGGGTCGCTCCCCGTACGAGCGTCGTAATAAAAAACGTGTTCGTGTTCAGTATGCCGTCGACGTAGTAATGAGCGTATGCGATCTCCTTTTCGACGCTGCTGGATGGAATTCCTCCAGACCTCTATGCGTTATGCCTGGACACGACGGCGGTATGGCCCAAGCGGAAAGATTGAGATTAATTTCGCCTTGTTGCGCTTACATATGCATCCGGAAAATGCTTCAAGGGAGATTCGTTGAATTTTGCTGATGGAAAAGTGGATCACGTCACGTATGTTTGAATGTTAGGGCGTGTCGGTTGAAGTGAGACCTTTGACGGTTGGTGAAAGGGTTTACTTTACCTTTCTCATTAGGTCCTGAAGTACAGATTCATTTTGATTCTGTGCGGAAATAGCTCAATTTTTTGAAGAATTCTTGGTATGACAGTTTCGAATAAATTCACTGATTTTTTCAGTAAAGAATTTAGAGTTTTTGTTTCGTATCACTTTAAAATTTGAAAGCTTTACCCCAAGTTTATCAAAGGCCAATCAACGTAAAAATCAACTTGACAGCTGTCAATTCTATGGTCAAGCTTCATTTGGGTTGCTGAAAGTAAGGTTAACTTACACGTGAATTGTACGTCGAGCGTCGTTTTGTGTTTCTAAACGCATTTTGAAGCAAATTCTGACTCGATAGCCTCGAACAGGGTCACCACATTTTAAATACAAACGAAAATAAATTAGTTTAATTTTACACTGAACAATATTTCAGAAACCCAAATGGATTTGACATCGCTGTCAAGTTGAATGCTGTTTAAGTTGAACAAAAATTTGAACCGGGGGTACTCTGCTCAAAATTCTAACAATACAAACTTTTGCCCAAAGGACAAGACCGCAGAATTAGAAAAACTAGTAGTTCAAGAAAACATATCTCTAACACTGAAATCAGTATAGAAGCTTTAGACGTTTCTTACCTTGTCTGGTCTTTCCTTACTCTCCTCTTTTCTAAAAAGCTCAAAATATGTTGAAAACCTCTTCTTAAATTGTTGAACAATTTTCCATCCTGTTCATTGACCCCTAAACACAGATTATTCGGTATTTAACTTTTCGATTTTTGCACCCAGATGAATACTGAAAATATTCCAGAATTGAGTACATCAAATTGTAGGTATCAACCAAATATATAAGCAGAATTGAATTCAGTATAAGTTTCTTACTTTATCATTTCGAATTTGTCTTTTTACTTCTCCAAGTATCTCAAAAAGGAAGAATTAAGATGAGTGAGAATTGAAGACTTCTCTTCCAATATAATACAAATACCGATTTGCTATTATCTCTGAAAATAATGAATAATGTTTGAATATTTTCTCTACTCAATCATTCAATATCAGAAATACCTTAATTGTTCATCATCTCAATCGCCCAGCAATGAGTATTAATTCTATTTAAAACAAATATAAATGATGAAAAGTATAAATAAAAGTCACAGATTACAGATATCTGTAATCTGTAATTACAGATATCTGTAATTTGTCAAAAACATTAACTAGGTCCTATTTCAATTTTCATAGGTATTGTAATGTAAATGAGGAACAATTCAAACTTCCATGTACTACTGTTGAATCATAATCATAGAATGATTGAATGAATAGGGAATGATATGACGAACTCTTAAATTTCCAAGCAGCTTTGAATTAACTTCGAAAAGTGAGAATTAAGTAACCGAAAAAATTAATAGAGACAAATTATTACACGAGTTATTCGAAAAAATCAGTATTACTCACATTTTCGTTCGAAAATTCTCTTCAACTTGACACAATAACACTCCTCACAAAATGGCCAAGAAAATAACTAAAAACAGATGCAGAGGTTTCTCGGATCACATTTCAACTAAGTTCTGTAATCAAACACCTGCGCGAGACTGTAAAATGATTAATGAATTATTTCAACTGCACCCTGATGAACAAATGAAGGAATTCTGAATAATTTCCTTCAACGTGAATCTGAATTAGGATAAACAATCATGTTGAATTATTGTTGGAAATACAATTTGCGTACACAGATCTCCTACTGTCAGATTAAGGTCTATCGATTCGAATCACCAGAACCACAGAAAATTCAATAAGACCAACGGAAACAATACTAACACTAGATATTACAGAGATTTTGGTCATTTTTAGTGAAAACCGAGTGAATGCATTTTCTCAAATTTTGATTTCACAGAAAATATAAGATGGGGAACAAGTCTTTACGGGTGCCTGTTATCATATGTGCAAAGTTTCATCTTCTGATATGTAAGTAATCAACTGATTTATTATCTTTTGATGTAGTGTCATTTGAATGTTCTCGAAGTTATTTTAGTGATCCAATTGTTGCATAATTTCTCCTTCATACTAAAATCAGCATAACTTAATGAATTGAATGAGCTTTCATGATGATACCTAATTAAACGTAAGGGCTAGACGTATTCACAGAAAGTACTCAATGAGCAATATATAGAATAACTTTTCATATGATTGTACGTTCGAAAATGAACTGGAATATGAGACTCAATTTAACTCGATACATGCTTTGATCTCTGGAAAATTCCATTAAAAACGTTGAAACTCGCGAATGTTCGACTAGAATTCAATTGGGCACTGCTATCGAATATATGACATATAATAAATAACCCTTTGTTATGTGTCAACCATAATTTATTTTGATGTTACTGCATCAGTTCGAGTTTACGGATAAATGGATGTACTGGAAAAGTGCTTTGTTTGTTTTAATTGAACTCTATTGAAATTCTGCTGTTTAAGCTGGCATAATATTATTGTTTTCCAGTTTCAAAAATAGCATGTCGATGTAGCGCCGTCGTTTGAAAAGTCGATATATCATCGACCACTTTTCAGATATTTATGGAGCAAGGTATTTATGTACAGTTTTGAGGTCTCCAATAGTGTAATGGATGCATGAATGGGTGAATGCTCAAAAGATCCTGATACCAAGTTGTTGCTCTTCTCAAATTTTTTCATGTTTTTGAATTATGAAAGCTAATACTGTCATGCATAAAATATTCATAATACCTACTATTTGACCCTTACCCCAGCCCATCGAAGGGCGCGTTTGGATTTTGCGAAAGAGCATATCCATTGGGAAGAGGCTGATTGGGAAAGAGTTCTCTTCACAGATGAGTCTAGATTCTGCCTCTACCATTGTGATCGACGTTCCCTTGTATACAGACGTCCACATGAAAGATATGATCAGTGCAATTTCCTGAATACTACTGGTTTCGGGGGAGGATCGATTATGGTATGGGGTGGAATATCTTTGACTGCTCGCACAGACCTAGTGGTCGTTGATAATGGAGCTATGAATGCTGATAGGTATATAAGAAACATTCTTGAAGAGCATGTAGTGCCATTTGCCCCATACATTGGTGAAAATTTCATTTTCATGGACGATAATGCCAGTCCCCATTGTGCGCGCATCGTTCAGGACTACCTTGAAGAGGTTGAAGTCTCTCGAATCGAATGGCCAGCAAGAAGTCCAGATCTCAATCCGATTGAGCAGGTTTGAGACAACCTCAATAGAAGGCTGAGAAGTTCAGAAAATCATCCAGCTACTTTTAATGACTTAGGAATCCAACTCAGAGAAATCTGGGAAGGATTAGATCAGAACATTTTAAGATCACTCATTTTGAGTATGAACCGTCGTTGCCGAGCTGTAATTAACGCAAGGGGTGGAAATACCAAGTATTAAATCACTTATCAGCATTCCAGTATTTTGAAAATTGTTTATTTCTCTTCTTTCACATAAGATTCGGTGAAATCCTGAATTTTTCTTCCATTTAATGTGTCTTGTTTCGTTCAAAACCTTCCCGAGAGAACATAAAAAATAAGTTATGAAGTCAATGTAGAGTTAACTTTCATTAAAATTGAGGTTTTCAGAAGGTGCGTTAATTTTTTTGGGCAGTGTATTTAGGTATTTATTTCAATATAATTCGAGTTAATATGAAGGATTGATTCATTATGGATATAAGAAGTTCGTTCTTTGTGGAGAAACTCGCAAATTGAGTGAAAAATCGTATGACTAATAAATATGTTTTCGTTTCCGCGCGCTTCATGTCAAATTTGATAGTTCATGTTGGGGACAAAATTTTCTTAAAAGAAGAAACACTCTATCTTTGTTTATTACTTTGAGGATAAATTCGACATTTTCCGAAACGTCTGAAGATACTTACCACAGTAGTAAGCGAACCTCGGGTGTAAAATCGACTGGACCACAGCTGCAAAATCTGAAATTTCCAATCTAGCTATGACAGTCTTCAGCAGAGTTTCAATCTTCGAAACTCAACACTCTTGTTCATGACAGAAACGGTTACGAAATCCTTCAAACGGATATTTCCTCCAGTTGAGAAGAACCACATCCGTCTTTCTGTCTGTCCATCCTACTCTATCGAATCCACTGCCAACGCCTGTGAGGCACGGTTAACCAGAATATATCCCACCACAAACAGTTGAACTGATCCTTCACCGACGAGACGAGAAATTGTATGAAGCGATACAGCCTGTCTGCATTGACGTAGCAGGAAATTGAATGACGCGATTGGAAGCCCGAATATTAGTTGCATCATTGTTTGCCGATAAGCCAACTATCTCGTTAGCATTCATAGAACTCGGGACAAGGCGCTTTGGAGACGCCGCTCCGAACAGTCCTGTCTTAACGGCAAGCCCATCGAACTTAGGCCCGGTGCACACATCCGATTTTTGTAGTTACGACACCGTCGTCGTGTCGTACTTGCGGCCTGTGGTACAAAGAATCAAATGGGAGCATGCACACTACCCGCCGTGCTGTTGCGACGTCGTAACTGCCAGCCTACGGTCGTTTTTTGGTAGCATGTCCCTCTAGGCCGCAACTGTGCCGCAGTCGTAGATGCGATCTCTCAGTACTCTATTCCAAATTGGCCCGCGCACACATACGACGTTTGTCGTGAGTTCGCATAAAATGGCGGAGAGGGAATTGGAATGGAAAGTCTCATCCATGTGTCTTGAGATCTGATTTTTGGTGTTATTTTCGCTGCAAGCTCGTCAAATGATTTCACAGACATTCTGTAGTAGTTATAGAACTTATCAGGGTTTTCTCTTAAATCTCCGAAAGAAGTATGAAATCTACCCCTGAGAAGTCTCAAGTCCGTGTAGGGGTGTACCCAATAACGCCTGTTTTGTTTACAAATATACTTCTTGTAAACAAGGTAAGCAAAAACAATTTTTTTGCGATGGTCGTCCATTATAATATAACTATATATAATTATATATTATATTATATAATAATATCGAGCGCCGATCGCACACACACACACTGGCAGTGTGAACTAGTGAATTGATCCGACTCCGCAACCACGCCGGTGTCGTATGTAGTGTGCATTGAATAGGTACGACACCGCAACGGGTGTCGTAACTACAAAAATCGGATGTGTGCACCGGGCCTTAATTATCCGGAATAATATAAGAGCGAGAATCGACTGAGTTAGGGTGTGTACTCTCTGGGTTACTCAATCTGTAGATCGTTATGGACTAGGGTTTGAATCTTTTCCTTAGTTTTTATTATATTTATATTATTTTTATATATTTATATTATTATATATTTATACATTTATATTATTATATATTTATATATTTATATTATTTTTATTATTAGGCCAATTGAAAAGTCCCCGGTCTGATGCACAGATGGCGGTGCTAGTAATGGGTGTTTTTTTTTCAAGGTATATAACTGGCATTTCTGTTCAAGATGGCGACCGATTTAACAGCTGTCAAAATATTTATTCTCAGTTTGGTTTGGCAATTCATCATGAATAGACTCACGCCTGAACAACGCTTGCAAATAGTGCAATTATATTTCGAAAATAATGGTCCTGTGCGGAATACGTATCGCGCACTACGTCCATTTTAGCGATGAAGCGCGCTTGTGGTTGAATTGCTATGTCAACAAACAAATGTGCCGCATTTGGAGTGAAGCTAATCCTCAAGTGTATGTCGAAACACCGTTACATCCAGAAAAACTGACTGTTTGCTGCGCTTTATGGGCTGGTGGAATCATTGGTCCGTACTTCTTCAAAAACGATGATGGCCAGAACGTTACAGTCAATGGTGATCGATATAGAGCCATGATTACTAACTTTTTCAATCCTGATTTGGACAACCATGATGTCCAGGAGCTGTGGTTCCAACACGACGGCGCAACATGTCACACAGCTCGTGCCACAATCGATTCATTGAAAGACACGTTTGGTGACCGCCTAATTTCACGGTTTGGACCTGTGAATTGGCCTCCAAGATCTTGTGATTTAACACCGCTAGACTACTTTCTGTGGGGCTATGTAAAGTCATTGGTCTATGCGGATAAGCCACAAACCCTTGACCATTTGGAAGACAACATTCGCCGTGTTATATCCGATATACGGCCACAAATGTTGTAAAAAGTCATCGAAAATTGGACGTCCAGATTGGACTACATCCGAGCCAGCCGTGGCGGTCATATGCCAGAAATCATATTGAGTTCTATAGCACCCTTTATTAAATCCTCATGATTTTTAGTTAGTACCAACCTTCAAACGATACGTGAAAAAATTTGATAGCAGTCCTACCTTTAGTTTACGAGATATTGCGTTGTGAGTGTAAAAAATGGAAAAAAAAGAATTTCGTGTTCTGATGAAATATTGCTTTTTGAAGAGAAAAAATACAGTTGAAGCAAAATCTTGGCTTGATGAAGAGTTTCCGGGGTCTGCACCAGGAAGATCAACCATCATTGATTGGTATGCTAAGTTTAAACGTGGTGAAATGAGCACCGAAGACGGCGAACGTAGTGTAAAAGAAGCTGTCACCGACGAAAAAATCAAAAAAGTTCGAATGACCGTGAAGTGAAGTTGATCGAGATAGCAGACATTGTGAAGATATCATCTGAACGTGTACATCATATAATTCACGAATATTTGTACAGATGAGAAAGCTGTCTGACAAATGTTGCCGCGCGAGCTCACAATCCATCAAAAGCAACAACGTGTTAATGATTCTGAGCAGTTTTTGAAGCTGTTTCAGCGCAATAAACCTGAATTATTGCGTCGATATGTGACAATGGATGAAACATGGCTCCGTCATTTCACTCCGGAGTCCAATCTACGGTCAGCTGAGTGAACTGCACACGATGAACCGAATCCAAAGCGAGGAAAAACACAACAGTCTGCTGGCAAGGTTATGGCATCAGTATTCTGGGATGCGCAAGGTATGATATTCATTGATAACCTCCAAAAGGGCCAGACCATCAACACCGATCATTATATAGCGTTATTGGATCGTTTGAAGGATGAAATCCTTAAAAAACGGCCCCTTTCGAAGAAGAAAAAGATTGGTGTTTCATCAAGACAATGCGCCGTGTCACAAACCAATGAAAACAATTTCAAAATTGCATGAATTGGATTTCGAATTGCTTCTGCAACTACCGTATTCGCCAGATTTGGCCTCCAGCAACTTTTTCCTGTTCTCAGACCTCAAAGGAATGCTCGCTGGAAAAAAATTTAGTGCCATTTGAGAAGTAATCGCCGAAACTGAGGCCTATTTTGAAGCGAAAGACAAAGGGTACAATAAAAATGGTATCGAAAAGTAGGCGATCGCTATAATCGCTGTATCGCCGTCGAAGGCAACTATGTTGAATAATAAAATCGAATTTTGCCAAAAAAATTTGTTTTACTATGGTAGACCGGGGACTTTTCAATTAGCCTGTTAGCTCTTTGTCTGAATTAACACTCTCTAACACTTTCATACTCGAAATCCAGAGCATCATTCAAACGACTCATATTTCAAATGCATTTCTTCATTATATTAAGCAATATTAAGGAGTTTGTTATTTTCACATTTTTGAATAATAATTATTGTATCGAGTATTCAATAATATAGTTTAGAAAGAATTGAAAAATGTTGTGTTAAATTAAAACTTGATATTCATTCACTACTCGGGGGACGTGAGCTGAAAAATAAATATCGGAAACTGAATATATGAACTATGTCGTGCAACTCCAGTGCAGCCCACCTTCAAAATTACTAAGCGTACAGCCGTATTCAATTGCTCGTCTCGTCAACTGATCAATCCCTCTGTTTATCGTAGTGTATTTTCCGGTTAACCGTGTTCCACAAACACAAATGGATGTTGGTTCGCCCAGGATTATATCAAACCACGTAATATCAATTCCGTTCTACCTGTTATTGATACTGTCAATCAAGATGTTAGCGCTGGTTCCTTCTAATTGATGCTTTTAGCATTGTTTGAAATTGGATTTTGTCTTCGTTGGTTAGGCTTTGAAGCAGTTTCAAATTTGTGTCTACTGTTTTCATTAGAAATTGAATTTCTGATTGAACTGGGAAATAATTTTTTCGAAACCCTTTCCTAATTTTATTGGACAAACTTCATTTAGTAAATAATTCGATAACATGGAATTAGTTCAGAGAGAAAATAAGAAGATATTTACTATTCTCAGATCAGATGGATCTCCCAACCGAAAGATTTGTCAACGAAAGAATAACAGACATCATGGCTTTTTTAAGAGCAGATCAATTCTCACACAGTTCTATTGCCACACATATGTTATATATCCAGAAATTATGGATCGATTAACCCAAGTGAACGCTGTTTATATTGATTTGATCATACTTTTCCATGTTCTCCAAGATGATCACGTGTTGAGTTGGATTAAGTCATAATCATTCGTTCGTGAACAAGGTTGAATTGGGATTACCACAGGGTTCTCATTTGGAGATGCTAAAATTCGAAAGAATATAGAATATGAATTTATCGAATATCCAGATAAAAAGCTCAGCTCAGGGTTCTACAAAAATTGTTAATTCAATAATGCCCCATTAGGAAAATAAAATTTCAAAACAAAATAAATCCTCTTTTTCACGTATGCATATAACGTAATAAAATACTAATCTTCAGACCGACGTTTCCACGGGCTACGAAAACCCTGAAAAAGCCTGCTCGACATATTGCACGTGCAATACTCGGATCAGTCCGTAATAACCTAGTTTAGTGAATTATGCAGAGTAATTCCAGTTTCTGTTAGTTGAATTATCTGTCTGCATATCTTGCGAGGTAAAATATAATGAGAATTGGCGCGTGGAAGGATTACTTTGAGCTTTCTGATATATTCCCTTGAAAAATCTTCTTCTGAGCTACGAAAACTAGGTTAGGATACTTGAACCTACTATACATAATCGGTTTTAACATTTTAACAAAAAAAAATCCTATAAATATGTACCCGAAAACACTTTGTGTTCGAGGTACAGGGTGTTGAAGTTTTTTCCTCATAGCTGGGCTATTCTGGGTGATTGCTTCTTTCAGACGGCTCAATTTTTGCAGTACAGTTAACAGTTGTGCCGTAGGGGAGCATGGTGCGAGCACCAACTTAGAGAATAAGAAAAGGAAGAAGAAAGTCACGGTGCACAATTTTATGGTGTGAAACAGGTATAAAACTGGGAAGAGAAGAGTTCAGTGAAGTAAGTTACGAGGTGATGACCAGTTGAGTCAATAGAATGTGCTGTACCACAATAAAGTTCTCTTTTGTCGTCCATCAGTGTTTTATCAATCCCCACGAAAACAAAAAATTGCCAAATATTGTGCGTTTATAATGCTTGCAAAACACGTCAATTCACCTAGATCCAACTCTTGAACCTTCTAACCATCTAACTTCTCATTTACAGGTGGCAGAATAGATCACGCCCACCATTACAACAATGCTTACCGAGCCTTGGACGAGACATTGGCTATGGAAACAGCTCTTTTGGCGGCGCTAGCCCTTGTCAATCCTACAGAAACTTTAATAGTGGTTACTTCGGACCATTCGCACGTGCTGACAATGGGAGGTCAGGCCACTCCTAGAGGACATCCTATCTTGGGTAAATATACACTTTTCTTTGTGTCAATATTCGTTTGCTTACATATTCCTCTGATAACGTTTTGTGAAAGGTATGTTTGATTCCTGTTTTGGTGCGTGTGGAGGTTGAAAGAGAGATATCGCTGATACCATTTACTCGTAGGTGGGCTTCAGTAAAACCTGCGAGTCGGATTTTTACCTGGCGTTCCTCCTACACCTGCGGTAAGCATCTTCTCAGGTCCCAGATTGTGGCTATGTAAACAAGTGAAATTATCGCATATGAGGCAGTGGAAATCTTCATGTAACTGTTGAGTTACATGGTGCAACAAGCTCCATCCGTTTTGGTTTTATTGCAAGGAAAATCTCAGGATACCTGATTTCTCCTTTCGGAAATGTGGATTGGCCACCACGATATTGTCATTTATTGCCTATGAATTTTTTGTGGGGTTATGCGAAGTTTCTTGATTACGCCAATAATCCTCAGACTATTGATAATCTGAAAACCAACATTCGCCAAGTTATTGGCGAGATACTGCCCAAAATTACCTCACAACCCAATGGGCGTACGTTGATACAACATCATATCGTTGAAATTCACGTTACCAGTTGAATTTTCAACATTGTCATTTTGGTTTCAATATCCAACGTGTTTCAGATACGTGCAGACAATATTATAGTCAACGTATTTTTTCAACGGTTAGTTTTGAAACTAGTTTCTTAATTTCTATAATACGTTATTCTGTTTAAATTATTAATATGTTGAAACCATTCAATAACCACCTTCAGAGGATTCTAACGGGTGTTTTTTTCGAGGTATAGAACTTTAAGTTGGCATTACTGTTCAAGATGGCGTCCGATTTAACAGTGATTTATTCTCAGTTTGGTTTGGCAATTCATCATGAATAGACTCACACCTGAACAACGCTTGCAAATAGTGCAATTTTATTTCGAAAATAATGGTTCTGTGTGGAATACGTATCGCGCACTACGTCCATTTTATTTCGTTTAGCGATGAAGCGCAGTTCTGGTTGAATGGCTACGTCAACAAATAAAACTGCCGCATTTGGATTGAAGCTAATCCTCAAGTGTATGTCGAAACAGCGTTACATCCAGAAAAACTGACTGTTTGGTGCGCTTTATGGGCTGGTGGAATCTATTCATGATGAATTGCCAAACCAAACTGAGAGTAAATCATTTGACAGATGTTTAATGGGTCGCCATCTTGAACAGTAATGCCAACTTAAAGTTATATACCTCGAAAAAAAAACACCTGTTATTTTGTTGTTAGATTATAGTTTGCTTCAATGATTCATTTTTGGACAGCGTTTGGTACTGCCACCATTCGAATAGACGATGGATCTGTTATACAAAAAGCTCTCTCAGGATCTCAGGACATAACCAAATGTAAATATGAAGATGAACAGCAACGAACCCTGCCTACTTCACGTCAGTTCATCTCTAGAAAGTTTTCGTCGAAGCTCGATGCAAATTCCTCGCTTCATAACGCCAATACACTCACCATAAAAAATCATCGGCTCAACCAATAAGATTCTGACGGATGGATCCGAATCCATCACCTATCAACCACTCGAATTACTGAAGGCTCTCAAGTAGATGAATAGTCGGTATGAACCCGGGAATACAAGAAAAGACGCAGCCGCAACAGTAAAATATTGCGCAATTTGTTAGCAGATGAAAATGTACCAAAGACGTCGCTAGGAAAGGCTGGAGATACGACTCGCAAAAAAACGAGAAGTCTCAATTTGTCAATACGGCAAAAAGGAGATATACAAAATCGACCGATTCAAATTTGGGGAGGCCCGCTGCAAAAACCACTCGCCGAATGATAGAGATGGATGGTGAGATGCTGGACCAGTGAGGCTGACACGCGTGGCTGAAGAAAATAGGGCAGGACTGGTTCAATCGTTTATTACTCGGAGGTTGACATCGAACAAGCTGAATTTTTTCAATTGAATTGAATAAGTTATTTCGAGACGACCATGACAATTTGAAAAATAAATAAAACGATTAGAGGAAAAAGAAGAGAAAGGCATTTACCCTTAGAAACCACAGAAATATATGAAGGTATGTAACGGGTGTTTTTTTTTGAGATATATAACTTTGAGTTGGCCATACTTTTCAAGATGGCGACCGATTTAACAGCTGTCAAGTGATTTTTTTTCAGTTTGGTTTGGCAATTCATCATGAATAGACTCACGCTTGAACAACGCTTGCAAATAGTGCAATTTTATTTCGAAAATAATGGTTCTGTGCGGAATACGTATCGCGCACTACGTCCATTAGCGATGAAGCGCACTTCTGGTTGAATGGCTACGTCAACAAACAAAACTGCCGCATTTGAAGTGAAGCTAATCCTCAAGTGTATGTCGAAACACCGTTACATCCAGAAAAACTGACTGTTTGGTACCCTTTATGAGCTGGTGGAATCATTGGTCCGTATTTCTTCAAAAACGATGATCGCCAGAACGTTACAGTCAATGGTGATCGGTATAGAGCCATGATTACTAACTTTTTCATTCCTGAATTGAACAACCATGATGTCCAGAAGCTTTGGTTCCAACAAGACGGCGCAACATGTCACACAGCTCGTGCCACAATCGATTTATTGAAAGACACGTTTGGTGACCGCCTAATTTCACGTTTTGGACCTGTGAATTAGCCTCCAAGATCTTATGATTAAACACCGCTAGACAACTTTCTGTGGAACTATGAAAAATCATTGGTCTATGCGGATAAGTCACAAGCCCTTGACCATTTGGAAGCCAACATTCGCCGTGTTATTGCCGATATACGGCCACAAATGTTGGAAAAAGTCATCGAAAATTGTACGGTCAGATTGGACTATATCCGAGCCACTTGTGGCGGTCATATGCCAGAAATCATATTCAAAATGTAATGCCACAAGATTATCTTGCTGATAAATGAACAATTCATGTCAATCGAATAATCCATCGTTGTTTTCTTGCAATTTGAAGTTCTATAGCTCTAAAAAAACACCCTTTACAAAGTTTTCCAATAAGAGGTTTCATTTTGATTGCCTCCTATCTGGACAGCTATTACTTTTGAAGATGTAACCTTTTCACTTTTGACAAGTGAAAATTACGCCATTACTACGCGTTCGAAACACGCTTCAACAATGCACTGAAATAGTTGAAATTCATTTTCAAATGGTGAGAATTCTGCAGTCACAGTTCGCAAAACTGAAGCACTTTTGGATAGACATGAAGCACCTTCTGGGCTGGCATTGAATTTATTCACCAAAATATTCTGCCTCAGCGTGAAGATGAAACCTCCAAATATTTATATTGCTTCAGATTCACAGCTGAACTCCAAAAGGTTATTCTAAAGAATCTAAAGGGTGGCACGGAAGCCCAGAGATTTCGCGGTATATAAAACATCAAACAGTGTTCGATCTATCCTTCAACAATCAGTTTTTCCAAAGAAGTAGGAAGCAATTTCATGATAATAACGAAAGAAAATCGACGTTCCCTTTCTTCTGAATACATTTCCGCAACAATAACCAACGCTCAAAGCCAGTCCCTCAAGGGCTTCCGAATTGCCAACGAGGGATGCTGCCACTGACCGAAAATCGATCATAGTGTGGCCATCTCTGCTCGGAAAACGCTTGTTGGGAAAGGGAAAGGCCGCACTAGCACCTGAGAACGGGAAAACAGGAACATATGGGCGTTCACACTGCCGCGATGTTTTCTGAAACAGTGGAAGGAACGCAGAATTGGGTCGGTGTTGTTTGAGATTTATTAGGGGAACTTGAGAACCTTGAGAGGAGTAGGATGCTTGTTAGATGCTTGGGAAATTAGTAAAATATTATCCTTTTTGTGGTCCCGATAGTAAAAGTAAATGAAACACCTTCGAATTTTTATTTCGATATAATGCCCGGACATTATGTGCTGAATAAGATATCGTTTGAATCTTCACTAAGATCTACAGGACTTGATCCCTTCCAATGGGCACAGGTACGTTGATATAATGTTGTAAAATTGAGTGGTAACCAACTGTTCATTATCAATTGTTAATTTATTCAATATAATAGAGGGTGTTTTTTTAGAGCTATAGAACTTCAAATTGCAATAAAACAACGATGGATTATTCGATTCACATGAATTTTATTTATCCGCAAGATAATCTTGTGGCATTACATTTTAAAGATGATTTCTGGCATATGATCGCCACGGCTGGCTCGGATGTAGTCCAATCTGGACGTCCAATTTTCGATGACTTTTTCCAACATTTGTGGCCGTATATCGCCAAAAACACGGCGACTGTTGTCTTCCAAATGGTCAAGGGTTTGTGGCATAGAAAGTAGTCTAGCGGTGTTTAATCACAAGATCTTGGAGGCCAATTCACAGGTCCAAAACGTGAAATTAGGCGGTCACCAAACGTGTCTTTCAATAAATCGATTATAGCACGAGCTGTGTGACATGTTGCGCCGTCTTGTTGGAATCACAGCTCACAAGCCTAATTTCATGTTTCGGACCTGTGAATTGGGCTCCAAGATCTTGTGATTTAACACCGCTAGACTACTTTCTGTGGGGCTATGTAAAGTCATTGGTCTATGCGGATAAGCCACAAACCCTTGACCATTTGGAAGACACATCGCCGTGTTATTGCCGATATACGGCCACAAATGTTGGAAAAAGTCATCGAAAATTGGACGTCCAGATTGGACTACATCCGAGCCAGCCGTGGCGGTCATATGCCAGAAATCATATTTAAAATGTAATGCCACAAGATTATCTTGAGTGAAATATTGTATAACTGATATGTTTTCATTTCCGCGCGCTTCATGTCAAATGTGATAGTTCATGTTGGGAACAAAATTTGCTTACTGAAAATGACATATGCTCCCTCTATCTATGTTTATTAGTCTGAGGTTATTTCCGTTGCAAAAATGATGAATTTTTCATGCACCACTCAGTTGTATGCATTAGCTTCAATTAATTTTTTACTGCTCCCGATGGAGTATAACTACGTTTGAATTATAATTATATAAAAGTCCCGAGTGGCAATTTATTGCTTTCAAACTACCTTATAATCGGCCTTCCGTATACAAAACCAAATTTTATTAGGAACGTAATAAACGGGCGGAAATTAAAGCTTATAAAACTTTCGCCATAACATACAACGTTATGCAAACTCCTATCGAATTTAATGAACTTAATAAACATAATAAAAATCATGAACTAAATAAACTCCGATATTCCTTTGCAGAGGCAAATTTGTCTTAGAGCCAATTACCTTCACTACAATTTTTGAATTACCAGTGTCTGGATAAAACGAAAACGAAAAAAAAAACTAAGGGATGAAATGTGATTTAGGACGAATTTGCACGCTTCTCTGCATCCCTCAGTATCCGATGTACATTCTAATTAAGGAAGGCAGTTTTTCTCCTGGGAGGGAGAAGCTTTGTTGGCGAAAAAGATGAAAAGCTGGAGGCTGAAATTTCAAAGTAATTAGATATCGATGTTCTCTCTTGCGCTAAGCAACGATGCACCAGCATTTTTTCCTGAGCTGCTCGCTGAATACGATTAGAATTTTAGATGAATATATTTCGTTCTGTTTTTAATGAAACTTCGTATATGAAATCTCATTAGCGGAATGTTTGACTGTGTTAATATTTGTGTTTCTTTTCTGAGTAATGAGTTTATTCAAATTAATTGCGACAGGTGATTCATTTTTGATATTTTAATATTCTGGAGAACAGATCATGCCAAGTCTGAAGCTTGAAATATGAACATGTTTAAAAACTATAAAGAATATAGGATTTTCCAATACGATATTCATCTGATATTGAAAAAACCGAGTATAATTTGATAAAAATCAATGGATATTCATTTCATTATAAAAAGAAAAGAGTATTATTAACGATGAAAAATGGACTCAACAACTACGGTTGCAGATTAAATCATAAGATCTCAGTGGCCAATGGACTAGTTTTCATTTTTTTGTTAAGGATTTATTCTAAAAATTTAAGTAAAATGAAACAAAAATGTGGAAGAATCCTTGAAATATCTCTAGAAATGAAAAAGTTATGGGACTTTGAAGTTGCGCTTGGAAGAATAATTTCATAGTACGTGTAAGTGTCGTGACGTCAAACACTAGACGACTGGTATTCGCAGAGTGCTTACGAATTCATTGGTGTACAATCACTTGTGCCGTTCGTGTCGTGTTTTGTTCGTTACACGATGGCTGAAATAACTTACTATATACATACATATAAATTGCTTTTTTCTCTTTTTACTTCTCACATAAATATGTTTCGCCATTGATAGACTTCAACAACCAGTACTCAACTTCAAACTGTTTATGAAAGGTTTTTTGAATAAATCATCGTTATAAGTTGAACCATGATGAAGCAAACTCAAAAGTAGATACTTGAAAAGTTTAACTCTATTTCTGCACTGACATAAGATGGATTTGAAGAAAAAAACTCCATCACTGCGAATATATCTATTTTAGGCAAATTGTCACTTTGTCCTTTCACGAAGCCTTCTTCCATTATGGTGACATAAAAACAAAATTCGAGTTAAACTACACTGTACAACTACAAACGGCGCGAGAGCCTTGGCGCGGCTAAGTATTCAAACGTAATTTATGGTGTAGCGATCACAGGCAAGTGGCGTGACGTCACAAACGAGTCGGAGACCAAAGACGTTCCGCGCTAAAATACGTTAATTTAAATAATCTATTTCTCAGTCATTTATTGATGGATTTTCAAAATTTTGTCACTGATTTATCAGTTTTGCTCTATATTTTAATTCTATCGTGTCAAATATAGTATTATCAACATCACTAAACTAGTCCATTATAACGTTTACCTAATGCCTAATCATCAAAATTGACGTAGAATCGGCAAACCTGGGTTTTCCTCGATACTATAGGTTACATCAGCAATATTTTTAGTTATTCCTGAGCGACGCACACGGTTTCGATCATTCACCTCACGAACTTCTTCCAACAAAAACCTCTCACCGTTTCAGGGATGCATAAATTTTTGTTCAAGTAAAGTTTCATCATTGAAAATAATAAACCAATAAGCGAACAAAGTAGAAACCAACCAACTTCTCCGATAAGCCCGGATCCGAAGAGATGCCCTGGAGGACGAGTCCTTCAGCTTCCAGCGTCATTTGTCATGTTTTCAGGGAAATGAATAAAACATCCGGATGAACCCCTCCAGAATATGCCCAGGAGTAAACAGTCATCGAGGCCCCGTACAAGGCTTCTAATCGGCCACTGAACGAGAATTTCCCGCTCGAGTGCTGGTCCCCTCGGACGCTCGCTGGAAAACACCCTACAAGCGCTTTCCCGGTCGGTTTTTCCCGGCAGATTTCCCGAAAAAGTGGCGAACAATCGAATTGTCCGGATTTGAAAGACCCATTGTGGAGTTTTGAGAATTGCGTCTTAGTATTGAGGGCTTGTCGCTTTTCACAAATCTTACTGGTTGATATTTCCGGAAATGTGCACTTTCAAATACGTCTTTGTGGTGGACCGCGAGCCATGAAGAATTGAGAATTTTTTTCGATCGATTTAGTTCGTTGGAATGCTTAGGTTTCTTCGAATCGCAACGCAAAGTCCAAATGACGCGTTTAAAAAAAGGTTTTTTGGTGCAAAAGTCAGTTTTGATGCCGTTACATGACCTTGGAACGATAAATATTCGGTTTGGCCATCGACGTGAAATCATGACCAGGATATCCCCATGATTTTCTGCGCTTGGGATTATCGTAATGAACCCATTTTTCGTCTACAGTCACAATGCGATCCGGAATTCCCTTCCGGCACCCAATTTACTTGTTTCTGAATTTCCCATGACTTTCAGGCATTTTGAAATGGCTTGTTGCGTCACTCCCGATGATCCTGCCAATTCTTGTTGCGTTTGACACGAGTCTTGATCAAGTAATGCCTGCAATTCTGCATCTTCGAAAACCTTCGCTCTTCCACCGCTATGCTGGTCTTCGACGTCAAAATCACTGATTTTAAAACGTTGAAATCACTCTCGGAACGTTATTTCACTGAAAGCGGCCTCACCATATGTATTTGTGGGCATTCGATGAGCCTCAGCCGCAGATTTCTTCATATTAAAGCAGAAAATTAAAACCTCCCGCAAATGACGAGAATTTTGCTCGTAAGCTAACATGTTTAATCGAGAATAACTTAATGTTGCAGACACAAATCGAGTTATATTTCGATGGCGTTATGTTTACCAATACCCAAGCTTATTGTATGACACCTACGATCATTTTTTTTTCGACTACCACTTACCGCCACAGCCATCTATTGCAAAACGGCGGAAGCAAAGTTGCACATCTAAATTTACCACCAAAAGGGTGAAAATTGTTCTATGAACTTTTCAATAACTTAGGGAAAGAATCAGATTTATTATCACAGGGGAAAAATTTTTCAACAACATAATATGAAAAATGGAAATTAGTTCAAGAATCAAAATAGTTAGACCCGGTACTTTTTTAGTCAAATATTATTATAGTTATTTATGCAACAAGTGCAAAAAGTGAATGTTTATTGCACTCGACGTGAAATTGTCGACACGTCGAGTGCAATAAACAATTTTTGCACGAGTTGCATACAACATTTTTCCTACGTTCATGCAAAAAGCAAAAAATGATTTATTGAGGTGCGGCACTAGGTGTAGGAAAATGAAAAGCGCAACTTGAATACTTTATTATTAATATCGATTTGCATTGAAACAGGAACTAATACGTTACGAACAATTTAACTCAAACTTTATTTTTACCCTCAATGTTGAAAGTGAATGAACAATTGGTGCAATTTTCAATATGAATATTTTGTAGTGTAGTACTCTTTAAATCCACTTCTTGATTTGTTACTGCTGTAAACGTACTAGTACTTGGTAACTGTACATCGTTATTTCCTTCAGGCTGAAATATTTGTTTTGCAACACTGAGTTTGTTTGACAGATGAGTGCAATAAAAACTTTATTGCACTAGTGCAATAAAGATCTTTTTTTCCACTAAATATAGTTCAATAAAGTTTTGCTTCTTGCATGAATGTAGAAAAAAATATTTGTTGAATCTCAACCACGAATTCATGCATTAAAACAAATTGAAGTAATACAATAAAACTCTGAAAAATACGAAGAAAACTTTCTACTGAGAAAAGAAAATTCAAATATTCCTAGAGCATACACCCATTCTCTCCAACGCAGAATAATTCTATAACTCCTATGCGAAAATCTTCGAACTTTGCACGCCTACCGCTATTCTCCGAAAACCAAAAAAAAAATGGACGTGACTGGAAAATGAATTACAGTGAAGGGAGAAGAAACAGCTGCAAACGAGGCTGTCACTCTAGATTGCATACGCGTTGAACAATCCGATTTGAAGGCAGCGTTTTCTCCTAAACCCAGATAACGAGAGCTGGGGGGAGTTGGGAGGATTTCACTCCTCCAGAAGGGTAGATCTAACGATATGAATATTCTAACGGAGAGATTGATTGTAAAATCGATAAGGAATTCTTGGGGGAGAGATGAGATTTCCTAAGGTGCTCCGATGATTACGCGGGGATATCAGCTGACAAAAATCAAGTGACACTTTCTGAATTGACGGTTTGAAATCTACATTCGATGGCGAATGGGTACGCCCATAGAGAATAATCGGAGATTCAGTTGCGATTGGAATTTTGAGGAGTGAATACGTCAAACTTGTCGAGGTGAATGAAAGGGAGAAAGACAGGATGAGTGTTTTTTGATGAGATATTTCAATGCGTATGTATAGCGGATAAAGCGAAATTGATATCTGAATGTGAGATGGATATAATGTAAGGAATACGTTTCTGTATTTTATCATTTCAGCATTCACCATATTATGGAAAATCATCTTTTTTAATATAGGGGATGTTTCTAAATTGATGCAGAGAATTTCAAAAACTGAACTCAGGCAAGAATCAAGGAGTAGTCTATCTTATAATTTTTGTTCTGAGCATCTAAAAAGTGCACTTTGAAATCAGGGAAGAGATTAAGTAAATGTCTCAGATGAGGAATAATTTAGAAAAATGGAATTCTCATTGCAACGTGACCTTAAGATCTAACAAAAGGGGTCCCTACAATGCTTCATTCACAGCTCACCTTCCAGTTCCAGAGTTCTAATGAACTCTTGTAACGGGTGTTTTTTTCGAGGTATATAACTTTAAGTTGGCATTACTGTTCAAGATGGCGACCGATTCAAAAGCTGTCAAGTGATTTATTCTCAGTTTGGTTTGCCAATTCATCATAAGTAGACTCACGCCTGAACAACGCTTGCATATAGTGCAATTATATTTTGAAAATAATGGTTCTGTGCGGAATACGTATCGCGCACTACGTGCATTTTATTTTGTTTAGCGATGAAGCGCACTTCTGGTTGAATTGCTACGTCAACAAACAAAACTGCCGCATTTGGAGTGAAGCTAATCCTCAAGTGTATGTCGAAACACAGTTACATCCAGAAAAATTGACTGTTTGGTGCGCTTTATGGGCTGGTGGAATCATTGGTCCGTAGTTCTTCAAAAACGATGATGGCCAGAACGTTACAGTCAATGGTGATCGGTAAAGAGCCATGATTACTAACTTTTCCATTCCTGAATTGAACAACCATGATGTCCAGGAGCTGTGGTTCAAACAAGACGGCGCAACATGTCACACAGCTCGTGCCACAATCGATTTATTGAAAGACACATTTGGTGACCGCCTAATTTCACGTTTTGGACCTGTGAATTGGCCTCCAAGATCTTGTGATTTAACACCGCTAGACTACTTTCTATGGGGCTATGTAAAGTCATTGGTCTATGCGGATAAGCCACAAACTCTTGACCATTTGGAAGGCAACATTCGCCGTGTTATTGCCGATATACAACCACAAATGTTGGAAAAAGCCATCGAAAATTGGACGTCCATATTGGACTACATCCGAGCCAGCCGTGGCGGTCATATGCCAGAAATCATATTTAAAATGTAATGCCACAAGATTAGCTTGCGGGTAAATAAAATTCATGTCAATCGAATAATCCATCGTTGTTTTATTGCAATTTAAAGTTCTATAGCTCTAAAAAAAACACCCTTCAGCATGTTCTTACTGGGATCCAGATTTTTTTTGGGATAGGTAGTATTAAAGTTCTGAAGGAAGTTTTCAGTGAACCATTCCTGGAATGAACCATATCATTGAACATGTGTATGAAAAAGGGTAAAATTGAATAATACAGACGAACCATATCTTCTAGACAATGATACGAACAATCTTTACTTTCGGAGATAAAGCTGAGATTTTGTAAGCCGAAATAGTAACGCTACTTACACAAATATTTATTACTTCATTGTGGATCATATTACTCTACTGGATACCATAAACCGCTGTTCAAATTCCTCGAGCATGTACGAAGCAAGACAAGCTACCCTATCAAAGTCACGAAACCTCATAGTCGAATAACTGTAGCAGACACAGTAGGATTAATTCACTCCAAGGCATTCTGGTGTCAGATTTCCATCTAAACCACTCGACGCACGAGCGTGAATGGGATGCTCATACGATCTAACAGTCGGCTTTAATTCCCTCCAGAATTAATAGTGCGGCCATTTCTGGGAGCGATTGGCTAACACTCAGACGATTTGGGAAGTTCCCAATTGATTCGAGGTCATTTTTCGCTTTCCACGATAATTTTATTCGGTGATCTCGGTACTGTTTATTTTATTGCCATTGTATTTTGGTCCGCAGTTGGGTTCATTTCTTCATTCTTTATTTTGTTTTGTTTTATATATTGATCTTGGAACTTTGGGAATGCAGCATTGTGTCGTCTCGAAATTTTTTTTTTCATTATCAATTATGACCTCATTGAAAACGGTCTGTACTATTAAGCCAATTGAATATTCCCCAGTCTGATGCATAGATGGCGGTGCTAGTATTAAATCTATATGATTTTTAGTTAGTACCAACCTTCAAACGATACATGTCAAAATTTGACAGCAGTCCGACCATTAGTTTGTTAGATATTGCGTTGTGAGTGTAGCTTCTTTTGTTATTCGAGAAAAAGATGGAAAAAAATAATTTCGTGTGCTGATAAAATATTGCTTTTTGAAGGGAAAAATCCAGTTGAAGCAGAATCTTGCTTTGATGAAGAGTTTCCTGGTGCAGACCACCAAGAAAATCAACCATTATCGATTGATATGCTAAGTTTAAAGGTGGTGAAATGAGCACAGAAGACGTCGAACGCAGTGAACGCCCAAAAGAGGCTCTCACTGATGGCAATAATCAAATGAGTTCACAAAATGATTTCGAATGTCCGTAATCGTTGATCGAAATAGCAGACATTGTGAAGATATCATCTGAACTTCATATCATTCACGAATAATTGTACATGAGAAAGCTGTGTGCAAAATGGGTGCCGCGTAACTCACGATCGATCAAAAGCAACAACGTGTTAATGATTCTGAGCAGTGTTTGAATCTGTTTAAGTGCAATAAACCTGAATTTATGCGTCGATATGTGACAATGGATGAAACATAGCTTCATCATTTCACTCCGGAGTCCAATCGACAGTCAGCTGAGTGGACTGCAGACGATCAACCGAATCAAAAGCGAGAAAAAAACAACAGTTAGCTGGCAAGGTAATGGCATCAGTATTCTGGGATGCGGAAGGTATAATATTCATTAATTACCTTCGAAAGGGCCAGAACATCAACAGCGATTATTATATAGCCATATTGGATGGTTTAAAGGATGAAATCGTTAAAAAACGGCCCCATTTGAAGGAAAAAGGGTACTGTTTCATCGAGACAATGCGCCGTGTTACAAATCAATGAAAACAATGGCGAAATTGCATGAATTGGGCTTCGAATTGCTTCTGCATCCACCGTATTCGCCAGATCTGGCCCCTAGCGACTTCTTCCTGTTCTCAGACCTGAAAAGAATGCTCGCTGTAAAGAAATGATCGCCGAAACTGAGGCCTATTTTGAAGCGAAAGACAAATCGTACTACAAAAATGGTATCGAAGTTGGAAGATCGCTATAATCGCTGTATTGCCTTGAAAGCAACTATGTTGAATAATAAAATAGAATTTTGACAGAAAAATGTATTTTATCATGGTAGACCGGGGACTTTTCAATTGGCCTGTTACTTGCCACACAAGCAATTAAGGCCTTTAGACTTTTTCTTTGGGCCACGTGAAAAATATAAGGTTTTTGTCAATGCTCCACAATCGGTTCAAGATCTTTAAGATTGAATCCTCTTATTGAAAAAGCCTTCATAACGATCTTGGAAATTTGGGAGTGTCGTATTATATTTATATCATTTTCTACCCTCTGACAACATGAATAGTATATTGTTTGATTGATGAAGAGAACGCCCTGAAAAAAAATACTTCATTAGATAGAATAATTTCAAATGAACTCACATTTTATATAATATCACTTCAAAATGGCGGCATTCATCGCGTATTCCTCTTCCATCCGTAATTGGCATTATTTTCGCTCCAAATTAACGCCAACACCTCAACACCAGCCTCGAAACTACGAGAAAAACAAGCCTCTCTTGTAATACCCAACGCTCCGTTTGTACAAAACACAGAACAATAGAATTCATTCGTGTCAATGGCGAGGTGCGAAAAGCTATTTTGATGTGGCTCTGTGTCAGAATTCGTCAGAGACCGAGCCACGTTGTCTGTGGTCTGCGAACTGGCGTAATTATATCTCTGGTTCTGAGTGGCTTTTTGGCCATCGGCATGTTTCGGATAGTTTGTTGTAATTTTCGCGTTCCGCGGTACGAGAATATCGTTATGGAATGAAAATTTCATGCGTCGACAGGAATTTCTATTGAAATTCGCGTAGAATGGGGCATGAACGATTCTCCGGAAACGAACGTTGATTGGTTTATTATATTGGCACCAGTGGCTGTTGTTGGAGGCTATGTTTACGTTGGTTTCTGCTGTTCGAACTGGTGGGCTTAATAGGCTTCCACTCTTTTTTTCCGAAATTCGAGGCTTTATTGTGAAAAACTGATTATACATTTATGATTCAAAGTATTTTCTATCGCTAGTCACTACTTTTTCTCTTCTTTCGGTCAGCGTACGAATTCCACGTTGAAAAAACTGGTCATCTTTTGAAGCAATCCACGAATCCATCAAATTTTTACTTCTGCATAAGACCGGAAGTGCTGGTCAGCCAGACCGTGTGTCATTGATCGAAACAAGTGATAGTCCGAGGAAGCAACATCTGGAGAATACAGCGGGTGGGGTAGGACTTCCCATATCAACGTTTCCAAGTATGCCTTGACCACTTTCGCAACATGGGCTCGAGCATTGTGATGCTGTAAAATCACTTCATCATGTTTCTCGTTGTATTGCGGCCGTTTGTCTTTCATTGTTCGGCGTAAACGCATTAATTGCGTTCGATAACAATCGCCTGTGATTGTTTCAGTCGGTTTCAACAACTTATAATACACTACGCCGAACTTGTCCCACGAAATACTGAGCATGACCTTGGAATAGTGAATATTCGGTTTGGCCGTCGACGTGGGAGCATGGCCGGGATATCCCCATGATTTTATGCGCTTGGGATTATCGTAATGAACCAATTTTTCGTCTGCAGTCACAATGCGCTACAGAAATATTTTCCGTCTTTGCCTTGCAAGCAGCTGTCACAAGCAAACAAACGCCGTTCAATATCTTTCGGCTTCAACTAGGATTTTCCAGAGGCCTTCCGATTTATTGGGTTCATTTAACGCATGCAATCTGAAAATTCAATGAAAATTGAGTGTTTCATATGGAAAAACATTATATGTTCGGTCATTCACAGTATTTTTGAACCTCCCAAATTCCAACAAAATATCTGAAATAGATTGGAAGGCTGAATTTTTTCCTTCCAAGATTTGATGCCGATAGATGATGGTATAGCAGAGGAAAATAGATTTTCAGAATCTTTTATTTCTCATTAGTAGCATATATTTCTCATTTTCTCATACATCATTGTCGGAAAGTTTCACTTAATTCTATGTTTTTATGGTATGTCACTGTAGGTACAGGATGATTGAGTCGAGTTTAAATTTTAACTTTACATGATGAATTCTTAAATGGGTGGAGTACAACATTTGTTTTAGTGTGAATTGAGATTTTAATGGGATACGAATGTTCCTTCAATATTCCACAAATCATCCTAGACAAAAATTACGATTCTGGGTAAGATTTAGGAGAGTTCATCAGCCGAAAAGGAAGGGAGTGCTAAGATCCGTACATTTCCACTACCCCCTCCCTCAGCATCTCTTTCAATTCACCGCTCGAATCGAATGAATAGATTTCGTGTTGGGTTCCACATCCACCTTTCAATTACATCGTGTAAATACATCTTTTTCTGAAAGAAAACTGTATGAAGATTCATTAGTAGAAGCGCAAGCTTCTTAAGAATATCCAGGATTAACGAAAAACGGCATTAGAACCGAAAAAGCTGAAAAGAATTTGCCCCTATCTGAATCATCAGATGAAATGAAAATTTGAACTCAATGATCTTGAGTTCATTCGTGAATTCGAGAAATAAATGAATTTATGAGTGGTTTCCAATAGTTTTTTCTTCAATTTTCACTCCTCAGTCCTCGTATCATTGGCCAGAACTTTTCTATGGTTTACGTAAATTAACCTACAGAAAAGAGTTTCAGGAGAAGGCAAAAACTGAGAAAAACCATTCTGGGATGGATAATCCTAAAAATTTCCTTCGAAACTTTAATACTAAGAGATTCAAGAAGTATCTGGATCTTAGCAAGAATATGCTACACCTCCTCACTGGATTCCATATAAGGCATTTGCCACCTCTGGAAGCATATTATGAGAATGAGTCTAGCAGAAAACGACGGGTTGCAAAGTCTGTGGAGAGGATGAAGAAACTCAGGATCACCTTGTGATGGAATGCCTCGTCATCGCTAACCAATGCAAAAAATGCTTCAAATAAGAGACTTGTATAACTGAAAATGTGACCTCAGATAGTGTTAGTCGAGCTGTATTTCTCTCAGTGTAAGCAGAGGACATATAAACGGGGCATCACACATTTCAACGTATAATACAAGAGCACAGATAAGAGCCTCAGCAAAAACTCTGTCTCCCCGTATAGACACAGTGACTGGTTAGTGTATTTTTTAACAGAATGAGCTGACATATTTATATTGAGAAGCTTCCTCTTCATCCAGACAAAAATCTTCTCCATCCTCTCTCTTCACCAACAGTTAACGACTTCATAATTAAATCTGAAAACAAAAAAAAAAGAACCAGAAAAAAGAAATAAATGTTAGTTTCATTATATTGATTTGAAGTTAGCGACCCATTCTAAAAAAGAATCTGAAACTAAATGAATACTTTGGAAACAAACATGAAATTCATAAATTGGACAAGTATTCACCTAGTGGTCAATGGTTTCTTTTACACCATACTCACATTGTGGGCTTTCGATAGAATACCATTTGAATAGCATACTATTGCAATGACCATAACCAGTTCTAAGTCGATTTAAAATATAACAAATTTTCCTAGGAAGATTGAAACCTAGAACTTTCTCTGCAGGATCAACGATTAGACTCTTGTTGAAAACATTATAAGAACTCCATTCCGAACGCCAAATTTCTTGTCACTTTCATTAGATTGAAGGAAAGTATTAATCCATAAAGGTTTGCGTGACTTCAATCTGGTAGTTCTAGTAGGTTCCTGGGAGGTAAGCTACAATCTGAAATAAGTTCGGGTAGAAATGAAAATTTTCCCAATATTTCTTGACTAAGACCTGCCTACGAATATGAGGTGGTAATATATGTGAAAGCAGGGGTAACCAATGTAAAGGTGTAGATCTAATAGTTCCATTTATTATTCTCATAGAAACATTAAGCTGTGCATCAATTTTATGAACATAAGCACTATTGCTCCAAACAGAACAACAGAAATCAGCAGAAGAAAAAACCAAGGCCAAAGCTGTCAATCGAAGAGTGTAAAACTCACGATGTATATACGGATATCAATTATGATATCTCGAAAACGATATGCCAAGAGTGTACCTGGAATTAATCATTAAAAATTTCGACAATTCCTTCAAGAATCTATATTGAATATATTTGAGAATGGGTTCCTCAGAAAAAAACTCCAATGAAATGGATATCCCTTTAATGAAACTACCAAAATTGCATCTTCATTTCAATTAAAAACACTACCACTCCATTCCCATCAGCTTTAATGTCATCAATTCCTCTCGTCAAAAGCGCCATACCAACTACCAACTTAACTCCATCATCACCAAATCCAATTCGAGTCGATATCCCGATTGCAGTCGAAATACCTAATGAAAGTGAAGCACTGACCGAAGCTGAACTATCAATAGCCCCGAGCTCGGACTCTATGGTCAATACGTGCTCTGTGCTAATGAACTGCTGTCAAAGACTCTGTCAGACGTCAAACGACATTGTGATGCGCCCATTCGGCAACGGAAACTCCTGCCTTCGAATCCGTATCATTGTGATATTAATTATCAATTCGAGGGTATACCTCCCCGCCCCCAGAAATTAATTTAGGTCCCTTCGACGCGTCAACAGGTTCTGTCATTCGAAAGCCGAAAGTAACTTTTGTACAGGAAGTGAGCCCATTGTTGTCATTTAGTTCAAACGGCATAATGAAGCATATTAGTTGACGGAACTTTGCTTTCTGTCTGGTACAAAATCCAGTTATGAATGTTTGATGGTGTTTTCAGGTGAAAATCTGGGCGTGGGTAGTTTGACGGTAAATCGGGAAGTTGTTCGCGTTTGATCGTCGTTGATGAAGGGGTTCGGAATTATTGAGTTCTATGGTTCGACCTTAGTGACAGAACTTTCGCAAATTCATGAGTCAGTAGAGACCACAGAACTAAATACAAGATGTTCCTGAACTTGATGTGCAAAGGAAAATTAGAGATTCCTTGGGTGATTTTAAGAAGAAAAAGTCCCATAAACATGGGCCCGCAAACGTTTTGTTTTCGAGATACAGGGTGTTTTTGTAGCTTTCCTTTTTTGTGTAATTTACACCAGTTTATCGAATCTTCATTAATTTTCGCTACAGATTGGGAATATTAGTATCAAAACTTATTTGTGCCATTGATCGAAACAAGTGATGTCCGAGGGAGTAAAGTCTGGGCTAGGACTTCCCATTTCAACCTTTCCAAGTACCACTTTCGCAACATGGGGTCGAGCATTGTCATGCTGTAATATTACTTTATCATGTCTCTCGAAGTATTTTGGCCATTTACCTTTTAATGCTGGGCTCAAACGCATTAATTGCGTTCGATAACGATTGCCTGTCAGTTTTAATAACTCATAATACACTACGCCGAGCTGGTTCCACCAAATACTGAGCATGACTTTAGAACCGTAAATATTTTTTTGGCCGTCGACGTGGAAGAATGGCCGGGATATCCCCATGATTTTCTGCGCTTAGGATTATCGTAATGAACCCTTTTTTCGTCTCCAGTGAATATGCGATGCAGAAATCCTTTCCTCCTTTTCCTTGCAAGCAGCTGATCACAAGCATACAAACGCCCTTCAAGATTACTAAGGAATCGTTTCGAATTTTTTCTTCGAAATCGGTAGCAGATACGACAAAACAACAACAGATCAAAAAGTGAAGTACTGGACCAAAGTTTCTTTTTACATTTTCCTAAACTACCAATGTCCTCCAACAAAAGTATCACCCTGTAGATTTGCACTCGAAATCAGCATATCAGATGATGAAGACTTCAAATCAGAATATGTATATGCCAAATTTAATTTAAATATCCTTTGAAGGAAAGGTGGTATGAAACAATCAGGGACAAGTGTATTCAGGGAATTTTGCAAACTCAAGCACTGACATAATCCCTCCTGATGATTGTAAAATATTCCATAATATCGCCAAATCTTATTGAGTAGCGCTCAAAAATTGAATGTATCACAAAAAAATTGGACTGAGGACAGAATCCTATTTCCACATAGAGAAAATTCGAAAATATTCGATCATAATTCCTGAAAAACCTGGATCTCTCATCTGAACCAAAGCAGAACACTTCAAAGAAATAGTTTACTAGGTCAGTTCATGAAGAGATTTCCAAGCACAGTCTATCCTGTCCAGTTGAACTATCCAACCATACAGATTAAAGCCATTACAGATCAGGATCTCTGGGGAAAAAACGAAAAGCTTGAAACCTCCAATAAATCCAGGATTTCTTAGGTACAAAATCGAGATAAGTCGATCCTTTGAAGCTCCATAAAAAAGTTAATGAGGCAGTGGAGCGAAAGGTAGAAGGATAACGCTGGATCTCGATCTCCTTTTCCGCGTCATCCATATCGATTGAGAGGCTGTTGGAATTACCAATGGAAGTCGCGCTTAGATCGCCCAGGAAATTAACAAATTCTCAATGCAGGAATGAATATTCTATTGGAAGTTGTAGTTTGCTAATTCTTTTGAAATTCTGATTGCTTATTTTTATGTAGGTATGTCGTATTCACCATTAATTTATATTATTGTAGTGATTCTCACGATTCAATCTTATCTTCGTTTAGTTTCAGTTTATTTTATTATAACAAGTATGTAACAGGCCAATTGAAAAATCCCCGCTCTACCATAGTAAAACACATTTTTCTGGCAAAATTCGATTTTATTATTCAACATAGTTGCCTTCGAGGGCGATACAGAGATTATAGCGATCTTCCAACTTTTCGATACAATTTTTGTTGTGCGATTTGTCTTTCGCTTCAAAATAGGCCTCAGTTTCGGCGATTACTTCTTTGTTGGCGCTAAATTTCATTTCAGCGAGCATTCTTTTGAGGTCTGAGAACAGGAAAAAGTCGCTGGGGGCCAGATCTGGTGAATACAGTCGATGCAGGAGCAATTACAAGCCCAATTCATGCAATTTTGCCATTGTTTTCGTTGATTTGTGACACGGCATATTGTCTTGATGAAACAGCACCTTCTTTTCCTCCAAAATGGGGCCGTTTTTCAACGATTTCATCCTTCAAACGATCCAATAACGCTATATAATAATCGCTATTGATGGTCTGGCTCTTTTGGAGGTAATCAATGAATATTATACCTTGCGCATTCCAGAATACTGATGCCATAACCTTGCCAGCTGACTGTTGTGTTTTTACTCGCTTTGGATTCGGTTCATCGTGTGCAGTCCACTCAGCTGACTATCGATTGGGCTCCGGAGTGAATTGATGGAGCCATGTTTCATCCATTGTCACATATCGACGCGAAAATTTAGGTTTATTGCACTTAAACAGGTTCAAATACTGCTCAGAATCATTAACACGTTGTTGCTTTTGATCGATTGTGAGCTCGCGCGGCACCCATTCTGCACACAGCTTTCTCATGTACAAATATTCGGGAATGATATAATGTACACATTCAGATGCTATCTTCACAATGTCTGCTCTCTCGATCAACTTTACTTTAGGATCATTCAAAATTATTTTGTGAACTTTTTTTATTTTTCGACAGCTACAGCCTCGTTTGGGCATCCACTGCGATCGCCATCTTCGATGCTCATTTGACCTCGTTTAAACTTAGCATACCAATCAATGATGGTTGATTTTCCTAGTGTGCAGACTCCGGAAACTGTTAATCAAGCCAAGATTTCGCTTCAACTGTATTTTTTTTTTCGAAAAGCCATGTTTTGTCAGCACACAATTCTTTTTTTTCATCTTTTTTCAAATAACAAAAATAGCTACACTCACAACGCAATATCCCACAAACTTATGGTCGGACTGCTGTCAAATTTTGACACGTATCGTTTGAAGGTTGGTACTAACTAAAAATCATAGGGATTCAATACTAGCACCGCCATCTGTGCATCAGACCGTGGACTTTTCAATTGGCCTTAAGTATATAACATCCTAGTACATAGTACTTTTTGGAACGATACATTTTATTGATTAAAAAATAAGTAATGTTTAACTGCCTTAGGATCTTGTTTTCGTTTTGTAAACAAACCTAATATAGACGAAATTTCAACCATAAACTCAACAAACATTTCTTGTACTGCTAGCCACATAGACGAGATAATTTCTTGCTGCTCCAAGGCATCAGAAACACAATAACCACACACCATAATGAAATAAAGTTTATGGTTGATGAACTTTTCCAATTTCCATTTTGCAATTATGACGCATCACCGTAGTTTTTCCTGGAAAAAAGCCTGGTCACATGCCTCTGAAACGTTGAATCATCTCATCTCTCCAAAGTTGTCCAACTTTAGAAACATTCCACCATATTTAATTAGTCCCAGAGTGAGATGAGAGCATGATTAATTACTGTAGGGAGTTTGTTGGGAGGGTCTGCAGTGAAATTTCGTGTTGGCTTTCTGGAACTCTATTCGATTCCTGATGTTTACGATCTGATGAGGTGTATTCGGGGGCTTTGGCTCACAATAGCTATCAATTCAACGGTTTCACGTCTGTATAATAATAAATATCAAACTAAATTCACGGCGTTCAGACAATTTTTCAATTCTGGAAAAAGTACCTCCCCTACTGGGGCTCGAACCCACAACCTCCGAATTACATTTCCAATGCTCTACCGGGGAAGTTGTGGAGAATCTTCAGCTTCCCCAGTTGCTCAACGGCTAGAGCATCGGACATGTAATTCGGAGGTTGTGGGTTCGAGCCCCGGTCGGGGAGGTACTTTTTCGGGAATTGAAAAATTGTCTGAACGCCTTGAATTCAATTTGATATCAATTTAACAGCTATAACAAGAGATTTATGCTTCGACAATACCCAAGATATTTCCATGATTTATATTCTTTCAAATTCTTTGCACACATGCCCAAATGTATGGACTTCTCATGTTTCGAGTTAAAAATATCTGAAAAGAAAACACAAAAAGAGTACAAAAATGTGCTTTCATAGGGTTTTGTATACTAACTGACAAAGAAACTGTAACACCAAGAAGGAGCTGTTTAAATTTCAATTTTTTTTGGTAAAACACAGATAGTATAGAAAGGAGTACCTAAATGATTGAATTTGGAGAAAAAGAATCGTGAAGTTTTTTCATGTAAACAATTATTGTTTCTCAAATATTGTAGTCGTTTTTTGCAAGTTTTTTGAATTTACAACAAACCAGCTGTTCGAAGAGATCCAAAGTCTTTGTTTAGTTGTTGTTAAAATGCTTAGAGCACGTGTACACGAAATTTATCGCCAACTAAGTGAATTTGAAAGAGGTTGAATTATTGGTCTACGTGAGACGGGGTTGTCATTTCGAGAAATCGCTAACCATACGAACAACTAATGTTATGAGATGTTGTCAAGCGTGGTTTGATAATGCCCAAAATCGAAAAAGAGTAAGCACCGGACGTCGAAGGGGCACAAATGAAGTTCAAAATCGACGTCTAAGACTTATGGCCATTAGAGACCGATTTGCGACAACTCGATCTTTGGCTGATGAGTGAGTGGTTAGGAGAACAAGACTTTCCTGTAACTGTCCAAACGGTTTACCGCCGGATAAGGTCTTTTAGACTGCAGCATTATCGCACCATCTTGTGTTACCTCTGACGGTTGAGCATCACCGGCAACGATTACAGAGGTGCAGAGAACGTCAACATTGGAATGTGGAATGGCATCAGGTCGTCTTTTCTGATGAATCTCGATTCTCCTCGGAGGCACATGATGGCCGAAGAAGGGTTGTACGACGTCGGGGAGAAAGACGTACTTCAGTTTGATGTTGAGCGTCATGTACACCGTTATGGTGAGGGGTGCTATTGCACATGCAAGTAGGTCACTTTTAGTCTGTATTCGAGGTAACAAGACAGCGCTGCGTTACCTTCAAGAAATAGTACAGCCATATGTTCTCCCTTACCTTAACCGGCTGGAGAGTCCAATATTTCAGCAAGATAATTCCTGACCTCATGTTGCCAGAAATGAATTGAACTTTTTCGAAGCGTTCTAAGTTCTATGTGAATCTTTTGCCATGGCCGCCCAAATCCCCCGATCTTTCGCCCATAGAGCATGTTTGGAACATCATGGGTAAAAGCCTCGGAAGTTTACCCCATCATCCACGGACTTTGGCAGCTCTGAGACATGAAGAACAGATAGCTTGGAATAGTATCCCTCAAGAAGGAATAGACCATCTCATTGCGTCAATGCCGAGACGTATAGGGGAGTATTTACCAAAAAAAAATGAAATTTAAATAGCTCTTTCTGGGTGTTGCAGTTCCTTTGTCAGTATATAAAGAACTCATTTACGGTTCGTGCAATGTGAAGACATAACCTGAGTATGCCGTGAAAATTTGTCCAATTTTCAAATCTTTTTCATCCTTATTATGAATTGAAACACCAAAAGTCTCCAAAAACATATTTCCCACCGTTTGGTATGTATCCTGTAAATATCGCAACCTAAACTGGTCGTTATTGGTTTTTTTCCTATTCATAAAAATCGTCACAAACTGCCTCATATGCCGCATTCTGAATACAAATTTCCCCCTGGCGTTTTTTCATACCGAATCGAGTAAGCAATAACGGGGAGTTTTATATTTCAAGCAGCTACAACTTCTTCCGGAAAAAGAATCAACTGAATTCTTTATTAAAAGACTCTGTCGACAATACGTGGGAAGTCTACCTTCTTTGCAGGCTCTATAAAATTCTGAACTTTCTACTTTGTAGGCACATTGTTTTTTATTACATACCATCATAAAATGTTTATTGTTTCTACTTCTTCGCGAGTTATTAGAGCTGAAAGAAAGCAATGCTAAATCCAAGTGTTTCCACAGCTTTCTCTTGAAGGGGAGAATGGACTAAAATATACATAAAAACAAATCATAATTTTGAATATTTATATAAATATTTTTTTGAACTACAGCAATACAAAATATTCTTGACTTCAAACAACAAATAATGTGTAGATGTAATCTCAGTATTAGCAGAGGAAATGAAAACGAGGCATAATACATTTCGTATTATGCGTATGATACAAGAGCACAAATAGAAACCTCAGCAAAAACTCTGTCTCCTTGTATAGGAGCAGTGACTGGTTTGTGTATTTGTTTACAGAATAAGCTGACATTCTTATATTGAAGGGATTCCTCTTCATCCAAACATAATCTTCTCCATCCTTTATCTTGAACAACGGTTGAAGACTTTATAATAAAATCTGAAAACAAAAGAGAAAAGAACGCACTTCTGGTTGAATTACTACGTCAACAAACAAAACTGCCGCATTTGGAGTGAAGCTAATTCTCAAGTGTATGTCGAAACACCGTTACATCCAGAAAAACTGACTGTTTGGTGCGCTTTATGGGGTGGTGGAATCATTGGTCCGTACTTCTTCAAAAACGATGATGGCCAGAACGTTACAGTCAATGGTGATCGGTATAGAGCCATGATTACTAACGTTTTCATTCCTGAATTGAACAACCATGATGTCCAGGAGCTGTGGTTCCAACAAGACGGCGCAACATGTCACACAGCTCGTGCCACAATCGTTTGGTGACCACCTAATTTCACGTTTTGGACCTGTGAATCGGCCTCCAAGATCTTGTGATTTAACACCGCTAGACTTCTTTCTGTGGGGCTATGTAAAGTCATTGGTCTATGCGGATAAGCCACAAACCCTCGACCATTTGGAAGACAACATTCGCCGTGTTATTGCCGATGTACGGCCACAAATGTTGGAAAAAGTTATCGAAAATTGGACGTCCAGATTGGACTACATCCGAGCCAGCCGTGGCCAGAAATCATATTTAAAATGTAATGCCACAAGATTATCTTGCGGATAATGTTCTATAGCTCTAAAAAAACACCCTTTAGGTTGTGGAGCATTGGCATAGATCTCATCTTCCTCATAGCCTCAAATAAAATGTCCATAGGTGTTGAACGATTTCAGAATAGTTATTTATAATACAAGTGCAGAAGGCATTGATATTCTTCCACGAGTTCAAAATTCAAAAACGAGCCACGAAGTGGCGAGTTTTGGAATGAACGAGTGGTAGAATGAGCCTTCTGTACGAGTATTATACATTATTTTATCTAATTCATTGCATTTTTATTGAAATTAAAGAAATATTTCCATAAATATATTTTAGTGATTTTTGCACTGAAAAATGTTGGTTGGCAGAACTGATTTCTTTAAGGCAAATTGATGAATTGACAGATAAAGCCATGGCGGAAAGTTCGGAGTACCAACATAGAATAATCAAATATAACCATGAAAACTGTGCGTTTCTGATATATTCTCGCACGATTTTGTTCTACAAGATGTGGAAGAATGAACGGAATAACCAAAGAATTAGAGAAAAAAATTGATTTCATCATAAAAGTGATCACAAAAATATTTTCGTTAGACTCAGAAGTAGAACCGTAGAATTGCTCTCGATTTATGTAATCTAATTACAGCAACTTTCCACTATTCAATTTCAATCAGAAGAAAGGATAATCATTTCCTCGTCTATCGGTTCGAACCAATTTCGTATATTGGAGTCGTATAAAAGTTCAAGTATAGCTACAAAAAGAAAATCACTCAAGAAGACTGTATAAGCTTCTGAGACTTCTCGAACAATATGTTATACGTACTTCTTGCTCGAATTCACTAATACCCAATCAAATATTCAGAGTATTGCGTCAATTTCCGAATGAGGTTGGAATTTTTTCTTAATCCCTCCTCCGATCGATCCTTGGAGGCTTTCAAACTTGTTCCATTACCGATATGAGAAAGTTCGAGATATGAAATTTGAGTTTCCGAACTACTTTTCCGATGCGAAGGGGTCTGAAGCAATTCCGCCCAACTTCGTTTCATTGAATAACATGTTTATTCCGATCCAAGTGTTGCTTTTCCTCTCCCCACCAATGAATTTATGATGAAGAGGAGGGGGGAGAGCACAACGGGCCCAAATCTGCGAATACCCTAACAAAATAGTCGCCCTATCGAATATTTACATCTTTTGTGAACTTCTCCATCTGGATCATTCTTATACACTACGCTTTCGTCTCATTTGGTTTTCCGGTTTCATCGGATAGGATATTTGGAGTGGGTATTTTCCGTGTTCTTCGAGATCTTATCGCTTGTTAGCGATGGATACAGGCATTTTCGATAAGATTCAACTTGGATTTATGCATATCAAATCCGAAGGGAGATAAACAGATTCACAAAAGTTGAGGACGTTCCGACGTTTTGTTTCAAAAGTTTATTTTTTGTTTTTCACCCATTTTTTTAAATATAAGAAATCTTAATGTTTACTCACTTATGTAAAGGGTGTTTTTTCTAGAGCTATAGAACTTTAATTTGCAATAAAACAACGATGGAATATTCGATTGACATAAATTTTATTCATCCGCAGGATAATCTTGTGGCATTACATTTTAAATATGATTTCTGGCATATGACCGCCACGGCGGGCTCGGATGTAGTCCAATCTGGACGTCCAATTTTCGATGACTTTTTCCAACATTTGTGGCCGTATATCGGCAATAACACGGCGAATGTTGTCTTCCAAATGGTCAAGGGTTTGTGGCTTATCCGCATAGACCAATGACTTAACATAGCCCCACAGAAAGTAGTATAGCGGTGTTAAATCACAAGATCTTGGAGGCCAATTCACAGGTACAAAACGTGAAATTAGGCGGTCGCCAAACGTGTCTTTCAATAAATCGATTGTGGCACGAGCTGTGTGACATGTTGCGCCGTCTTGTTGGAACCACAGCTCCTGGACATCATGGTTGTTCAATTCAGGAATGAGAAAGTTAGTAATCATGGCCCTATACCGATCACCATTGACTGTAACGTTCTGGTCATCATCGTTTTTGAAGATGTACGAACCAATGATTCCACCAGCCCATAAAGCGCACCAAACAGTCAGTTTTTCTGAATGTAACGGTGTTTCGACATACACTTGAGGATTAGCTTCACTCCAAATGCGGCAGTTTTGATTGTTGACGTAGCCATTCAACCAGAAGTGCGCTTCATCGCTAAACAAAATAAAATGGACGTAGTGCGCGATACGTATTCCGCACAGAACCATTATTTTCGGAATGAAATTGCACTATTTGCGAGCGTTGTTCAGGCGTGAGTCTATTCATGATGAATTGCCAAACTAAATTGAAAATAAATCACTTGACAGTTGTTAAATCGGTCGCCATCTTGAACAGTAATGCCAACTTAAAGTTATATACCTCGAAAAAAAACACCCGTTTCAAAATTTTCTGGACCCAAAAATCAACAAGATCCTAATGAGTCTCTTTCTTTTCCAGGACCGGACAGCAAAGTTTCCGACATCGACGGCCAACCATACACAACAATACTCTACGGAAACGGTCCAGGATTCGCCATACCCAGGATAGTACCAATGAACACAACCACCGCCACAGAAGACAAGAACCAAGTGCATGGATCCGCCGTGCCCCGCCAGTGGGGCACCCACGGAGGGGAAGACGTGCCCGTCTACGCCCTTGGACCCCTAGCAACCATCCTCTTCACCGGAACCTTCGACCAGAGCTACATACCCCACGCCATAGCCTACAGCGCATGCCTAGGCGAGCACCGACTACGGTGTCAAGGTCTGGACAACTACACGGCTCCCCAAGTGCCCACCTGCGTGGGTCCAGGGATGTCCGGAGTGCCTGGAACCAGTGGCGGAGGCGCGACAGGCAGTGGCGCACCTGTGGTGGTCGCCAGCAGTGTCAAAGCCGACGACAGCGGGACGCGGACGAAGTCAGGGGTGTCAGTGACGTCCCAGATGGTGTTTTACCTCCTCTGGCTGTCGACAGGTTTGAAATTCGCCGTGACGTAATGATTTGGCGTATGTTGTGAGCGTCCCCGAAGTCGGGATTTATTGTGGGATGAAGGATGTCGTATAGTAACTGGTAGGATGATTTATTTTTGTGTTTCGTTGTTGGCTGCCCTGCGGCTGTTTCGGAATGTTGGTCGGGGTTGGTTTGAAGGTTGTGGGGATATCAGGGTAGGATTTGGGTCAAATTTAGGGACTGTAAGGTTCGAAACTGCGAAGATTGAATGAAACCAGTTCCTAATGGGATTTTAAGGAGCCTACTAGCTTTTGTTTTCATCATTCTCACTTAATTTTTTTACAAACGGCAATGACGGAAGACTACAAATTGTAAACGGGTGAAAACTTCGGAAAATATGTATATTCAAACTTATTTTTGTATGTATTGACTGTTCTTTTCAAGATAAAACGAAATTTTCAGAGAGATATGATATAATTGAAAATATATTATTGGAATGCATGTGATCCATTAAATTCGAATAGTTTTTCTTTGATATACGCAATGAGGGAACTTTCTGAAAGTTACGAATTGTTTTTTCAGTATTATACATAGTTTCCCAAATTCGAGACCCACTGAAAATATCTCAAGAACTATAAGAAAAAATCTTCAAGGCCCTCGATCCTTTTTTCCCAAATAATAAGACATCACAAAGCAGATCATAGATATCTTCATTCAATCTCGAATTACAGGGCGTTTCTAAAATATTACTGTTTCAAACATTCCGCTATATCTTGGTTCATGTTCGAGATATTCGAAAAATTACAAGATTTTTATGGTACTCGTTACAAGTCATAGAAATGTTGGCGAGACGTTCTCGAGCCAAGTTACGAGATGCGCCCTCTCCCAGGGGTTTGGTGTTTCGTCCCGAGATCGCTGGTGGACTCTTCAGTTAGGCAATCCAGCGATCTCCGCCTAAGACACAACCTCTCACGTCGTCGTGGAGAGGTGACTCTGTTTCAACGCGTTCACCCCTATCAATCTGCCGGGGCCGAAGTATGTGTGGCGTGAATACCTATAACGCCATCTGTGAGCAGACAGAGACACTTCAAAATTAATTACCGTTTTAGAGATATAGAGGAAAGTTGCTTAAAAATCATTTGAATCAAGAATAAAAGCTAAATTGAAAAACGAAACAATAAACGTAGCTAAATCCGGGAGACTTGGAGATTTCTAGCTCACCAAAGCACTGACCCTTTCATTCCCGGATAATCTGGAAAGCATAAATAATATTTAGCAGATAAAACTGTTATTTTTCATCGTAAAGTTGAAAAAAAGCTTTTCACAGAAGAGGGCGTGAATTCCACCCCTGTACAGCGTACCCACCCCCTAAAAAGGGGCAGAGGGGGGTCGCAATCCACCGCGGCATTTCAAAATATACCGTTAAAGTTCATAAAGCCTACCCCGCGATGTTTTCGGTCATCAAATAAAGCGTAAGCGAGAATATTTTTCGCGCAACATCATATGGACTATTTCAGAGCATGAAACTTCCACCCCTTCATGTCGATTGTTCCGGTCCCGAGCGGTTTTATCTTTAATTAATTACATGGTTCTGTGATCTCGCCACTAGACTCGCTCATTTGCATTTTTCAGCGTGTCCCGGAATTTATGCATGGCTGTTCAAAACAAATAGAAGTGCGTGTTGCTCTAATCACAAAGGGGCAATGAATTAAGTACTTTAAAGCATAGTTATGTTTCCGATGTCCGAGTTCTATGGTCATTCATTTCGGTTGATATGATTTGGGGTGTAATTAGGTTTTCTGGGTTTCATACTGAAATATAACCTAACCTTACTTGACCTAACTCAAACTCATCAACTGATTTTTCAGCCTCACAAAAGCATTTTGTAGTCTCTTCATAGGAACGTTTTGATTACCTACAACTAGGGAATCATGGCTTGGATTTCAAACTACTTGACTTGAACTTGACTTGATTTCAAGTCAAGTAGTAGTTTTTCAATCTCAAATCAAGCCCAGTATTTATTTATCAAGTACTTGAATCATAGCAAGCTACTTGATTTTTAGCAGTTCTATTGTGTAGAGTCGCATCAATAAAAAAATATGAAATGAGAAGGAGCCTTGCAGAAAACACTTCTATTTATCAAACTTATTGTATAAAATAACCGGAAAAATCACCTTTTTTGAAATATAAAGATAAATCAAATCACTATAAATCACAACGAAATAAAAAATAAAGTTTCTCAATAAACAGGCTTTGTTTGATTTCATAATTTTCTATCCAGTATCTAAGACACATGAGGCATATTATAGATTTGTCGCCTAACCTTTTTGTAACTGTAAGGGCAGCCCCAAAAAAAATTGTCTTTCAACAGGATCTGAAGATGCTTGCGTTGATAACAAATCCTTGGCCATTTTGGCCAAGTTTGGAAAGATATTTCTGAAACTATCAAAATCTATCAATATATACCATAGACTTGTGAGAAAACTACTGATAAAGTCATACTAGCGAATGCTTCAGTCTCTCGGCGCTCGAGGAATCCCCGTATTCAGTCTAAGCGCGCACGAGATTGCAGAAATATATGCCTTGTAACGCGAGCATATCAAGCTCAAGTAAAATCAAGTAGCTTGATATCAAGACAAGCAATAAATAAATAAAATCAAGTCAAGTCAAGCTCAAGTATGTAATTTTTCACGAGCTTGGTTTTCAAGTCAAGTAGTTGGTTAAAATGTCAAGCTACTTGGCTTGATGAATTCCCAACCTTCAACTAGCCTTACAACCAAGCAAAAATTTTTCCCATATACTCACCACCCTTTCATGAGACCCGATATATCAAACAATAAAAATTATTAGACATCCTTATGAACCATCGACGATTCTCAAATTATATCCGAAACAGACCCAGGGTTGAACAATATTTCAACGAACCACAAGATCGAAATCATCCTAACCAACAAAGACAATGAAGTGATTGAGTGTTTGTTAAATGGACATACGTGTTGACTTTCAATGTTGAAAGTGTGATAAAACTCTTCTCACCTTGTTTTGTAAATATGTAACTTCTAACTTTTAATTTGTGATCTACAACTTGTTATGAAATAAGTGAAAAAAAAAATAACTGGCTGTTTGACCAATTTGTTGAATTGAGTGTTTCTATGCACGATCAAATGAGTGGAAGATTATAAGATAAATAAAATATATAGAACTCTTCAAATTTGTTTGATATATTCCTCCAGAATTTCAGCAATAATAGAAGAAATAAGTTCTAAGGGACTGAGTGATAAGAATTTAGAGAAGTAATCCTGAGTTACTTTGAATAAGGAGACTCTACTGAGTTCAAGGTAAGAGTACAAATAACTATCAGTTTTGTCACCTATCCAGATAATCATGTCATCAAATGGATTTTGCTTCAGAATATCAGTAGCAATACCACAAATGATTAAATTTTCAGTAGTAGTAGGTTTGCATTATTGACAATCTGAACGTGAAGGACCAACAAGGGTGTAAAATAGTCATTAGTAAAACCAAAAATAATTGTATTCTCGTGATGAATCACTCGGTTCATGAAACTGAGTTGGCAATAGTCATGCTAATTCTCTAATTCCGAATAGAGCCCCAATATGAAATGATTAATTTCCTCAGCAGTTGGTCATCCGATTGATTAACAGTTCTTGATGGAAACCGCAAGCAGTTACCATCGGTCTTCAGTCTAGATTTCCATCTATAATTTGACGACTTGATAGCAACATCTAGATACTCAATCTGAATTCAAGAACCCACAACTGCTGTCAGATAATTGGCATTTGTGTTGATTTAGTGAAACTGGTGAAGGGTTGAAGGTAATAAACGACTTATTAAAGTCTGAACGGAGTTACTCCGGGATCTTACGTCAATTAAGACAGTTTTCAACGATTAATTTCGAGCAGCATACTATGATAAATATTAGAGGGTTCTGATGAAATGCCGTGTCAGTTTCCAGTTTGAGATTCTGACTCATCATACCATTCCACATTTTGAATTTTATGAGTTTCGGTATGCTTTTCACTGTTCGTCAAATTTTTATGCTACAATTTCGGGAATCAAGAATTAATTGATCGGGAAATAGGAAGATTATTGTAGATAGTCGATGGATTTCATGCAACCAGCTCTGGATAAATGCTTCATACAGCTAAAAGCTGATTTCCATTGGATTATGCATTATCGGCATGGATTTATGAGAATTGGGGTATTTTGTCCAGGAAATACTGATGAAAACATAAATGAGGCAAGAACAGTAGTCCCTGCCGTGTACATTTCCATGATAAAGACCATATTGCTAACATCTTCTGAAAATGCAATGAAAAAACATTTTTCGCGTTTAACTATCTTCGTTTTTACCAATTTTCGAATAAACATTCATTCGTTTGTTTAATTCATATCTGAAAGTTATGAGAATATCTGCGTTCAATCATGCAATAAATCTTTAAGTGCATAATTTCAAATATCTAATGATTGTGTAGATAACTTGAGATCTATCTGAGCTTGTGCTGCAAGTTATAAAGAACAAACAAAACTATCAAATATTATTAGCCTGCCGGGAACTGCGACCAAATTGATCTTTTTTTTCTTAACCCTACCTATTCATAAAAACCCAGAAAAGCAGTCGATGCTGTATATGTTACCAACGACATCCTTAGGAGCCTTGGCTATTACTTCGTGGGTATCCAGAAGTGACTTCCCCATTCGAGTGGTTCTTAGGCCAGTCAGCTCCGAGCATTTACACACTATGTGTTCAGCTGTTTCTGCCTTCCATCCACAGAGCCTGCAGATCTCATCTGCTGACTTATCCATGCGTTATAGTCCTGTCAGCTACTGAAGCTACCAGGAGCTTAGCTTCGGGTAATGGTAGGACTACCATTACCCGAAGCTAAGCTCCTGGTAGCTTCAGTAGCTTCCTGGTAAGGTCGGTGAAAGTACCACAAATTTTTTTGCCTGAGCAAGACCTGGAGTATTCATCCAGAAGGTTTTACTATTATAGCTCTCCCATTGTTGGACCGCTTTCATGTATTGGTATTTTCCAAGCCCACAAAGGTACTCAGGACCAACAGGTGTCAACCTTGATGCCCTATTTGCAAGTTCATTGACTTTTTCATTTCCTTCAATACCACAGTGCCCCAGTACCCATAATAGAGTTACTTTATTGCCTCTGGCCAGTTACGGCACTCCCATGTCAGTAGAGACCCCTAGCTATATGATTCCAGGAACCTCATAAATAGTTTTCTATATTTAAGACCACCACGTGACTGCTCAGTTCAAAACGATATTAGAGATATTTCATCTTACAAATCTCCGATTTCTAGGTATTCTTAGATAATTTTTCCATAAAATAATAAAACGGGTGTTTTTTTCGAGGTATATAACTTTAAGTTGGCATGACTGTTCAAGATGGCGACCGATTTAACAGCTGTCAAGTGATTTATTTTCAGTTTGGTTTGGCAATTTATCATGAATAGACTCACGCTTGAACAGCACTTGCAAATAGTGCAATTTCATTTCGACAATAATGGTTCCGTGCGGAATACATATCACGCACTACGTCCATTTTATTTTGTTTAGCGATGAAGCGCACTTCTGGTTGAATGGCTACGTCAACAAACAAAACTGCCGCATTTGGAGTGAAGCTATTCCTCAAGTGTATGTCGAAACACCGTTACATCCAGAAAAACTGACTGTTTGGTGCGCTTTATGGGCTGGTGGAATCATTGCTCCTTACTTCTTCATAAACGATGATGGCCAGAACGTTACAGTCAATGGTGATCGGTATAGAGCCATGATTACTAACTTTTTCATCCCTGAATTGAACAACCATGATGTCCAGGAGCTGTGGTTCCAACAAGACGGCGCAACATCTCACACAGCTCGTGCCACAATCGATTCATTGAAAGACACGTTTGGTGACCGCCTAAATTCACGTTTCGGACCTGTGAATTGGCCTCCAAGATCTTGTGATTTAAAACCGCTAGACTTCTTTCTGTGGGGCTATGTAAAGTCATTGGTCTATGCGGATAAGCCACAAACCCTTGACCATTTGGAAGACAACATTCGCCGTGTTATTGCCGATATACGGCCACAAATGTTGGAAAAAGTCATCGAAAATTGGACGTCCAGATTGGACTACAGCCAGAAGTCATATTCAAAATGTAATGCCACAAGATTATCTTGCGGATAAATAAAATTCATGTCAATCGAATAATCCATCGTTCTTTCATTGCAGTTTAAAGTTCTATTGCTCTAAAAAAAAACACCCTTTATTTCAAAAATGTTTGTCAGAAAAGAGGCAATACTCTAATATCGTGAGAATTGTTGAAATAACACGCAAAGTAAGAAATACAGTTCACACTCCACAACGTTTTGTAATTGGTGTTGATGAAAATTTTAATTTCTCAATCGAGGATATTTAACCAAGAAGGGGAGCATTCATAAATTATGTTAAGACTTCGGTTGAGACAAAACAGTGTCTTCAGATAATGCACTTCCTAAATGAGAAGATGAGCAAATTATATAATCCAATAAAGCAAGAATCCTCCACCGCAGTGTGCCACTAAACCAAAACAGAACCAAATACAATAAGTTTCGGTGTAGACGCTGAGTAATAAAATAAATCCACCAAGAAATGCAGCGAAACGATACAGTAATCACGTTGTGAGTATAACGTTTCCCAAACACCAGTCCACACCGAGTCGAAGAAAAGCCATCAAATATGCACGTCACATGCCAAGTTACGTTTCTATTGCGGAAATTCGGCAAGAATCCCGGAACGAGACAACAGTTAATCATATTTCTCAATTTGGAATAAATCAAATTTAACATCGTGGCAGTTTATTTGACGATCATGCTTTCTTGATATTAAGATGTCTTGCTAATACTTATTTATGGAGTCTATTATATGGGATTTGCAGCGAGGATGTCTGCTGATATTTATATCTTCAAGTCCTCTGGGAGTTTTCCGTTTGGTGTGTACCTGAAGCTAGTTTTTCTTTTTTTTTATTTATTTCTGAAGTTGACAGGAATGGAGATGGATAAAGGTTTTTTGTTGTGTAAATGTGGAGTTATGTTTTGAGCTGACAGATGAGATATTGCAGATGCTCAACTGCAGTATGATGTTTCTTCGATATCGAGAAGAGATAAAATTTCAAAGGGTTTTTCAATAAGAGGTTTTATTTTGATATTACAAAGAAGAAAGTATAATTCGAAAGAAATCAATGGATGTTCTTTCAATGAAATTTTCCATGATTTGCACATTTGCGGCTGTATGTCCTCAGTAACTTCACGAATTGCATCTTTGAGGTCATGAATCGATTGTGGAGCATTGACATATTAGGCTAATTGATATTCCCCGGTCTGATGCAAAGATGGCGGTGCTCGTATTAAATCCATATGATTTTTAGTTAGTACCAACCTTCAAAAAATACGTGTCAAAATTTGACAGCAGTCCGACCATTAGTTTGTGAAATATTGCGTTGTGAGTGTAGCTTCTTTTGTTATTCGAAAAAAGATGGAAAAATGGAATTCCGTGTGCTGATAAAATATTGCTTTTTGAAGGAAAAAAATACATCGAAGCAAAATCTTGGCTTGATGAAGAGTTTCCGGGGTCTGCACTACGAAAATCAACCATCATTGATTGGTATGCTAAGTTTAAACGTGGTGAAATGAGCACCGAAGACGGTGAACGAAGTGGACACCCAAAAGAGGCTGTCACTGACTTTGCAAAGTGTGACTTTTTACCATTTTTTTAGCGAATTTCAATGGTGTCTGTAAGTTGTTAAAGCGTGTATCGGTCCATTTTCAATAATGGCATAGTGTCATCTAGTTAATTGTGAAAACAGGATAGCTTCAAAAGTAACAAGTGCCCAGAAACCTAGCTGGTCATTGAAAATGAAACCTCCTATTGGAAAACCCTTGATTTCTAAACAAACAAGCAAAAACATCTGATTCTGTGCTTTTTGGGACCTCCAATAAAAAATTTCTCAACAATTTTTTCATAAAAAAAGATTAAATTTGTTTGTACAAGATTTGAACCTTTGAGTATGGAGCAAGTAGTCTCTCAAAATCTCTAAACTATCAATATCTTTGTTTCGTCGAAGTTTAACCTCCCAAATTCACAGATCAAACTGAAATTTTCGATGTATTCCACAATAATTCTCCTCGAACAATTCCAAAGATTCATCCATCATCGAGAATAATGATTACCAGTGCATGGGCCCATAACCTGTTATGTGACCCATTCCATAAATTCATTAAAGGTGCAAGCCTTGTTGATTATCGAAGGGAGTTGTAGCCATTAAGGTTTGGGAGATCTACTAACTTCGTTTATGACGGTTCAGAATGGAATGGAATATTTCATTGGTTGAACAACAACTGCGGATGTGAGCATCTATTCAACATTTCATGCCCTCCATGTGATTTATGATTCAGCATAAGATTGAACTACATTCGCCAGGCGGGCAAGGTGAATTTTTTATCGTGTACATAAAGGATTTCAATTTCGGGTCAACATTTTCCGCACTGGATGTTTGAGCTTATGAAATAAACGAAGTTGGAAAATAATTAACCTCGGACGACAAAAATATTTCGACGGGTGTGTTTGCACGCTCGGCAAAATGGAGTGATGTAATGAATAGTAGCTGTGTAAACCGTGAGTTTTATCGAAAAAAACTGAGCAGCTTTTCCACAATGGTGTAGTTAGTCTAAAAGGAATATGATAATATTCAAGAAAGTTTTGAATTGTCAAATTAGAATGAGTTGATTTTTTTGCATTGAATTCTTATATGAAATTACGATTGTTGTCGATATTTATTTGAGAATTATTATTTTTAATTTCTGTTAATCTGATTCTGATTCTAACGGGTCTTTTTTTCGAGGTATATAACTTTAGGTTGGCATTACTGTTCAAGATGACGACCGATTTAACAGCTGTCAAGTGATTTATTCTCAGTTTGGTTTGGCAATTCATCATGAATAGACTCATGCCTGAACAACGCTTGCAAATAGTGCGATTTTATTTCGAAAATAATGGTTCTGTGCGGAATACTTATCGCGCACTACGTCCGTTTTATTTTGTTTAGCGATGAAGCTCACTTCTGGTTGAATGGCTACGTCAACAAACAAAACTGCCGCATTTGGAGTGAAGCTAATCCTCAAGTGTATGTCGAAACACCGTTACATCCAGAAAAACTGACTGTTTGGTGCGCTTTATCGGCTGGTGCAATCATTGGTCCGTACTTCTTCAAAAACAATGATGGCCAGAACGTTACAGTCAATGGTGATCGGTATAGAGCCATGATTACTTACTTTTTCATTCCTGAATTGAACAACCATAATGTCCAGGAGCTGTGGTTCCAACAAGACGGCGCAACATGTCACACAGCTCGTGCCACAATAGATTTATTGAAAGACACGTTTGGTGACCACCCAATTTTACGTTTTGGACCTGTGAAGTGGCCTCCAAGATCTTGTGATTTAACACCGCTAGACTATTTTTTGTGGGGCTATGTAAAGTCATTGGTTTATGCGGATAAGCCACAAACCCTTGATCATTCGGAAGACAACATTCGCCGTGTTATTGCCGATATACGGTCACAAATGTTGGAAAAAGTCATCGAAAATTGAACGTCCAGATTGGACTATATCCGGGAAGCCGCGGCGGTCATATGCCAGAAATCATATTTAAAATGTAATGCCACAAGATTATCTTGCGGATAAATAAAATTCATGTCAATCGAATAATCCATCGTTGTTTTATTGCAATTTAAACTTCTATAGCTCTAAAAAAACACTCTTTATTTACTGGATATTTTGATTGGCTGCTGATACTTGACAATCCTCTCCATGGTTTTGAACAAGTTTCAAATTATATTCAGCTGTAGATATAAATTCGACTTCGAATTATTCATCAGTAGATCCAACCTTCCTGAATATCATTTCAACGCAAATATTAGACAGTTGGGAAAACGAACAAGCAAGCAAAATTCTTTTTCACAACGTTTTGTCCCTAGAGTAGTATGTATTTCTCGTTATAACTCGGAGTTAAAACTCCAGCTTCTCCAAAAGAGAAAAACAAATCCTCCTACTACATTCAGGACCTAAGAGTGGCGAAAACGGTTATCATAGACATTATAGGATACAAATTATGCCAAGTTTGCCCAATTATTACAGAAGCGCGATTCTCTCGGTCCTTCCTTTTGTATTACAAAACACAGACCCTTGGGGAAGGAAAAAAGCTCCACAAGAAAATGGCGTCATGAGAATAAATAGGATCATTAGGGAAGAGAAGATGTCTACTGAGGCTTCTTCGGGTGGTGATGAGTCTCAAAAGAAAATAATGATTGGTGGAATCAGGTCAGATCTGCTTTCGATTACGCACCTTTGGTTCTCTATTGTAAGCTATAATTCCAATTTTAATGGAGAGGTTCTATTCCATTCCTTATAATTAAACTATCCATACCAACACGTTAACGTGGATTCATTATTAATTGTACTTGATTTTCACAGGATTTTAGGAAAGTGGGTTATCCAAAACTAAAACCAACTAATGACAACGTTTCGCGGATATATTTCCACTTCTTCAGGGCAAAGAAAGAAGTGGAAATATATCCGCGAAGTGGAAATATATCCGCGAAACGTTGGCATTAGTTGGTTTTAGTTTTGGATAACCCACTTTCCGAAAATCCTGTGAAAATCAAGTAGGTACAATATGACCTCACAAGGAAATCAATCTTCAGACCATATTCATTATTAATGATGAAAAATTTTGTTTACCTGGGATTTTCAATCGTTCGTTCATACTCCATCAATTATGATCGCACAGTTATAGTTTAAAAAACTTCTGACTAACATAGAATGCTATAATATAACAGGCCAATTGAAAAGTCCCCGGTCTATCATAGCAAAACACATTTCATTGGCAAAATTCGATTTTATTATTCAACATAGTTGCCTTCGAGAGCGATACAACGATTATAGTGGTCTTCCAACTTTTCGATACCATTTTTATAAGACGATTTTTCTTTCGCTTCAAAACAGGCCTTAGTTTCGGCGATTACTTCTTCATTGGCGCTGAATTTCTTTCCAGCGAGGATAGGAAAAAGTCGCTGGGGGATAGATCTGGCGAATGCGGTGGATGCAGAAACAATTCAAAGCCCAATACATGGAATTTTGCCATTGTTTTCATTGATTTGTGACACGGTGCATTGTCTTGATGAAACATCACCTTTTTTTCTCCAAATGGAACCGTTTTTCAACGATTTCATCCTTTAAACGATTCAATAACTCTATATGATAATCGCTGTTGATGGTTTGGCCCTTTTGGAGGTAATCAATGAATATTATACCTTGCGCATCGCAGAATACTGATGCCATAAGCTTGCCAGCTAACGGTTGTGTTTTTCCTCGCTCTGGATTCGGTTCATCGAGTGCAGTCCACTCAGCTGACAGTCTATTGGACTCCGGAGTGAAATGATGGACCATGTTTCATCCATTGTCACCTATCGACGCGAAAATTCAGGTTTATTGCAACTAAATAGCTTCAAACACTTCTCAGAATCATTAACACCTTGTTGCTTTTGATCAATTGTGAGCTCGCGCGGCTCCCAGTTTGCTCACAGCTTTCTCATGTACAAATATTCGTCAATGATATGATGTACACGTTCAGATGATATCTTCACAATGTCTGCTATCTCGATCAACTTCACTTCACGGTCATTTAAAATTATATTGTGATTTTTTTTTTTTTTTTTGACAGTGACAGCCTCTTTTGGGCGTATACTGCGTTCGCCGTCCTCAGCATTCCAATCAATGATGGTTGATTTTCCTGGTGCAGACCCCGAAAACTCATCATCAAGCCAAAATTTTGCTTCAACTGTATTTTTTCCCTTCAAAGAGCAACATTTTATCAGCACACGGAAGTCTTTTTTTTCTATCTTGCTTCAAATAACAAAAGTAGCTACACTAACAACGCTATATCTCACAGACTGATGCTCGGTTTGCTGTCAAATTTGGACACGTATCGTTTGAAGGTTGGTACTAACTAAAAATAATAATGGATTTAATACTAGCAACGCAATCTGTGCATCAGACCAGGAACTTTTCAATCGACCTAATGAAAAAATTGAATCATTAAAAAAAAACTAATAATTTCACAATCTAACGACGTAAAATCCTTCAACACTCATTTACAGGTTAAACGGGGGTGATATAAACCCGAATATATAAACCTCTGCGTAAAATTTCCACTGTTTTTTATCTAAATCCTGATGAAAGCTCGACACTCGAAGTCACGGTTTTTTTTGCCTTGTTTCAAATAAAACCCAACAAAAGACTTCAGACACATAAACGCATATATGTATAACAATCAAAACCTCCAGTGTAGGCGGCAAAAGACACACGCAACAGAAGCCGACTCGAATAGCGTACACACAGCAGAAAAATCTCATTTCAAAGAGGCACGGAATCACCTTTAGCAATTTCATTCGTAACTGAAAAGGCATCGGAAAAGTCACGATTGTAGACGTCAGCTGCTGATTATCATCGCAGAAAACGCAAGCCTTCTTTGTAACCATGTGTGGCTTAACAAACCGTGAAGCTTGAGAGGAATACCGAGTCAGATATTTGTCTATGGCATAAAGTGAAAGTTTGAAGGGTGTGCTTTTCGATGCTCCGTGTAGGTGGAAAGGCATCATTAGCAAGAGGGGGGGGAGGGTTGGATCAACTTCCTGTGAAATGTCAACGAAGGAAGTTTGAAAGGAAAAGAAATGGCAGCTTTATTAGAATTATTCTTGAGAGAGCGACAAAATAAATTAAGATAAACTTCAGTTTCTTCATTCTATAGTTATTAATTTAGCAATTTAGAATCTGGAAATTGTTATTTTATACAAAATTTCATTATGAGTGAATCGGTTCTTTTGGAAATATCGGGGAAACAAATATTTACGGAACCTCTAGACGAATTTTGCAAAACCAAACCGAACCTGAAATTCTTCAAGTTTGTGCAATTTTCCGATTGATAATTATCGTATTCAAGAACGACGGACGGACAGAATTGAATTTGACTTCGGATACGGCATCAGCGAGTCAAATATTATCATTCGAAACCTTTGGCTTGAAATTTGACACAATCCATTACGAAATAATCTGTTTGGGGGACAACCACTCAAAATGAGATGAAGCCTTATACGGGATCCTTCAAAAGTCCTTCTTATAACTTTATGAAGAGATAGTTGTAGTAGAAATAAAAAGTTTTTCAAAATATAACCTCGAATCACTTCGGTGATACAGGCTGATGAACTTAATTCTTTTCATTATTTTCAATTTATTTTTATTGTACTCATTTTTTTTTTAATTCCTACATTTTAATTTTTTTTTATTTCCTACAATGTCTCACTGGCTTAGTCTTCGAGGATTTTTGTTTCGTGTTTTTAGTCATTCCTATCGTTTACGCCAATTAGAATAGGTTCCTGATTTTCCTGACATTTTTTCACAACTTTTCTAAAACCGTTAAAACATACCGTTTTCGATAAAAATTACTTCAATGTTATAGAGACCGCAGTAGTTTCAAAGAAAACATTCTATATGTTGAAAAATAGGAGATAACATTGAAGTTATTAGTCTCGAAAACAAGTCCTAATGGCTTTTAAGACATATACCTCTTCATGGAGACAAGTCTTAAAATCAGGAGATGGCTCTAAATAGCTCCTAATCTCATTGGCGTAGACGTTAGTGGCGAGTGAAGTCTCGAAACCTCTAAAAACTACGCCACTGAGGCATTTTAGGAGCTCAACAAAAACATGAAAATATTGAAATATCTCTGGGTACAATATCCTCCAAAATTCAAACACTTATTAGGTACCCCAACACGTTCAGAATTTTCACAAATAAATTGAAATAATTCAACATCTTCAAAGGGATTCGAGAAAGAAAAAAGTTTTGCTTGAAATAACTTCTTACTTCAACTTTAAATTCAATTCGGTCTATCCATCGGTCTCAACATGATAATTAATACTCAAACGGAAAAGCCAAAAAACTTCTCGAATATTCACTAATTTGCAAAATTTGTCTAGAAATTCCGTGAATATTTAGAAATTTTGTTTTTCCGATATTTCCGAAATAACGCATTCTTATCAAAATGAAATTTTGCATTTAATATAAAGTTAAAATAATATCGAAACAGCAATACCCAAAATTTCCGTGATGAGATTTCGAATATCTATATCTGCTAAATTTCTATTCGATTTTGTCAACAAATCCACAGAAAAACAAAATATTGAAGGAAAAAACTAATATTTCAGTGACAACAGATCCTACCCAGTTGAAATTATAAGTGTTCACTGCAGGTGTGGAATAATAAATAAGTAATAAGTTGGGGGTTGAGTGGAGTAGCCTTGGCTAGACTTCGCCCCTAGAATTTTGCCAAATAAAGACACTATTAATATTATTATTAAGTTTAATCCAAAATTCCATTATGATTACGTCAAGTGAACCAGGAAAATTGCTTGAAGGATCCCACTTTCATAGGAAAACAAACGCTCAATGAGTTGAAAATTTTTCATGCATTCTTAGCAAATAAACACAAAACGTCCAGGACTAAAAAAATACCTAAAAAACGAGAATAGTTTGCCAGATCCAAACCACTATCCGCAGCATTCGTAACATATCGAAGAAACACCTACTTTTTTCTAAACTGAAATCTATTGGTGGAAATGCAGCTTGTTCACCACGAATATACCGATAAAAGCGGGAAAACCGAGAAAAACCGTGCCAAATTTGAACTCGATATCACATAAATTCCGTCCTGTAGCGTAGACATAACAGAACATTACATTCATGAAAATAAAATGTAGAATTCTTTGTTACGAATGAATTTCGTTTTGGTTTACTTCTGAGGAAATTAAAAGTACTGGGATACAGATTATAATTTGTTACGACAATGCTTCAATTCAAATTCGAAAATTGCAGATATTGTGACGGTTCGAAGACCAGAGCTCAAAAAACAACAGATATGGAAATAACACCACCAATGAAGCATACAAACATGGTTTTTTCTAAAAATAATGTGATAATTTAATCACAAATTGATAACAATGACCTATATGCTGTAGGATCAGGATCAAGCTACTCTTACTTCGGGAAAATCCAATTCAATATCATAATATTGACAGATATATCGGATTCTACAATATAAAAGGAAAGTTAATCTGCTTCAAAGTAAGTTGTTGCATTTCTTCTCAGCAAACATGAAGTATTCTTTTGTGCTGTTCTTTTTCTTCTGTGTCTTCTCTGTAAGTTTTTATATGCATATTTCTCTCACTTCACCTGACTTTATTGTAATATGAACTTATTCGGAAAAATTTCTGAAGGTTTCGAATTTTGAAGTTTTATTTTTGAAATATCAGATATAATTGAAATTCGATTTTCCATAAGCCCGAAAAGCTGTTGACATACTCTTCCAGAAACTTGATTGAACTAAGTCATTTTGATTAAGTTAGTTGCTAGAAATTAAAACATCAAAATTCAAGTAGGTCATAAAGTTTCGTATAGTTCCTTATATTATCTTCATCAACTTTCAACAATATGAAGCGACTATATCCAACATTCTAATTCCTACAGTAAAGTGCAGCTTGATTAAATAAGGATGAATCTTGTTGTTTCAAAAGATTCTCCAAGTAAATTACCCGTCAGAATAGAATATTTTGATTGGAAGAGTTAGATACTTGTTTCGTTAAATAAATGTAAGACTGTTCACAAACAAGGAAGGTAATGAGGAAACAATCCTCCTCGTTTGGAAACCTGCAAAACAGATTCTTGCCATTTGTTTTGTTTCGTGTTTATTCTCGATTGATGCAGAGAATTTAAATTGTCTTTTTGGATTTGGTTGTGTAAATTTCTTGCTATTGAAGTTATCTCTCCTACTGAAGAGAAAGAACATTGGAGGAAATTTGAAAGGCAAGCAGTTAAATTGTATTAAAATATCCCTTCAGCCAAAAAAAAATAGTTGATTTCCTCGAATTAGATAATTGTTGTGTTGATATGAACTAACTATTTCAAACTTCGTGTAAAATTTCAAGCTGATCACATCAGCACAACCATTCAAGAAGAAATACCAAATATTCCACTGATAGCGAAAACTATTGAAATAAGATTTTATGGTTATATATAGAATAACAATGTCAAGTTTCGTGCGAAATTTTATGTTCATAGCTGCATCAGAACCATACAAAATTTGGGCAGAATATATAGAAAGAAAACAAATATTTCATTGACAACAGATCCTACATTTGCTTGCGCAAATTGCATCGCTCAAAAGCTCCTGTCACGTCAAGAATTCCCTCGTTTTGTCATTCTGATATGTTACCAAAATGTTCATTCTTTTAATCAACCATCTTTCAGGCCAGAGCTCTGAAGATCGATTTCAACCATAGAGATCCACGTCATAAGCAGTGCGTAGGACATAACTTTGGTCAAGGCCAAATCAATCTTCTAAACAGAGGAGACCTAGTTGATCCAAATTGCCCAGAATATTCCAGGCATCTGATGTGCATTTGGAAGCAGATGGGTGTTATGAACGAGGATGGTATACTAGATAAGGGAGTTATAACTGAGAAAATTGACGACTTCTCCAACAGCAACCAAGACGATATTAAGACAGCTCAGAATTGTATTGTCCAGAAAAAGACCCCACAGAAAACAGCCAACGATTTTTACAATTGCATACATCATCTTGTGAAAAAATACAACTCTTAAATAAATTGATTAAGTCTTTATTTTCGGTTTTATATTTATTGAATAAATAATATGTATTATTGCTCTCATCAACTAGATACTGTAAACAGTTTTCAATTAAGTAGTTCTCACTTGCAAACCTTCAGAACTAGGTGCAAAATCTACCTCGATACCAGAAACGTCGAAATTTATTCATACGAAACAAACGATAACGTTTTTAGTGTAAAGGTGGGAGGAGTCTTTCAGGCAGTAGAACTTTTTGAAAATTATCCCAGAAACAAGCACAACAAATTAGACATAGCTATTCATTCTGATAGTCCAGCTGCAATTCCCATGTCTTCTATTCAAAGTTGATATGTAAGTTCCAAAGAAAAATCAATAAATTAGGGTGAAGACAATAAGGTTTTTTCAGTTTGGTTTCTTGTCTCTTGTCAAAAATAACGAAGGAGCCACTACACTTATCAGAAAGAGGGCACCAAAACTTTTACTAGACCGAAACTTGAGGTCTGTAGTTGAATAAAAGGCACCTATATAAAAGAGAAAATTCTGGCGGAATCTCCCAAGGATGATTCACTCCAAAATGTTTTTTCAAAACTTCAGTACTGCAAGATCCAAAAAGTATTTGTATCTCAGTAAGAACCTGGCTGCCTCAGGAAGCACCTGAAAAAATAGGGTTATCATAAACAGACAATGGCATTCTGTGTGGAGCAGGAAGAAGCTCATGATTGCCTAATGAGAGTGTACTACTAGCAATAATGGCTATAATAACCTCAAAATATTACGCATTGCTCACTCAAATAACCCAGTTCATAAAATGTCCTCGTGAATAATAGAAACCATAATCGATTCGTGATATTATAATCTACCATAAGTGGTTATCACTCAATGTTTGGAATTAATCAATCAGTATAAATTTATGAGGTAGGTACCCACTGCAACGAACATTCTGATTATTCATCCCTGCTGGAATAACATGGATGAAATTTCCATCTTTCATAATTGCTCAGAATTCCCTGAGCCAATCCTGATTGAACGTCCACTCCGGTATTCGAAGCATTCAGTCCAAACAAACACTGCACTCCAAGTTGATATTCTACATAATTTCCTACTAAATGGAAATAACTGGAATATCTCTGTTGCATCATAAACTATCACGAGATTGAAGTTCGAAGTGCAATAACAGCTCCATCCCAAGTAAGCATCACGCTTTGTGCTCTGATCCGAATCAAAGTTTCGAGCCCTATATTCGATTCCAAAGAAAATACTCGCCTTAGAAGAGCCGCACAAAGCAACTCCCAGCTAAACAATTCGCAAATCTACGCCAATTGTTCAATTTCATCTGGAGAAATTCGAATTCAAGAATTCCCGAACGATGAGCAGGATGAAATTGAAACAACGGGTAAACTTCTTAATCTGTATTTGAATCACAATGACGATGTTTCCAAGCAGCAACAGAGGCTTCAAAAAGTTTCCCTACAACTTTGTGGACAGACAATCCGCGTTCTCAATGATCTGTTACCCTTAATCTTGTAGAGTCTCGCAGATAATCTATTTAATACAGAATAGATCATTTAGGAGGAAAAGGAATTCAAAAATATCACAAAAACTTCAACTTTCCAAGATTCTATCGATTCCCCATAGCTAACTCTTTACATTAAACCAATCATCACAGAAGACTCTCGAAGATTTTCTGTTGAACTACCAAAGTACCAAATCTAAAAGTGATCGAATTAGATTTCTCTTCAAGATTTCTACACACTGAGAAATCGAATGGTCATTCTGAATGAACACGCTTGGTAAATCAATGTTTATGACGGTCATTATTACAGCATATTATTCCCTGTATATTAACAAACTCACCTTCTTTTTCTTGTGGAAAGAACATCTCGAACAAATATATTTTATTGGATTCATCAAATGTTGACATTTTTCCTGAAGATATTGCCACTGAAAGAGCTGAAGATTTGCTATCCATCGATACTCAATAAACTCAAGAATTAACCAATATAAAGAAACTTATTATGCGAATGAACTGAGGAAACTAGTTTTAAATCTTACTAACTATTCAAAAAACTCTTCCACAAACTGTAAAAACACAGTTCCTATCGAATTATGTAAAGAACTATTTCGAGAACTAATGAACTATGTAGAGGTGAAGGAACAAGTTCTCAATCTTACAAACTACGAAAGAACTATTTCACAACTATGTGAAGGAACTAGTTCGAGAACTAACGAACTAAGTATCTAAAAGAACTATTTCGCAATCTGAAGGACTATATAAAAGTGAACGTACTAGTTCCTCAATCTCACTAACAATCTAATGAACGATTTTACAAACTATGAACAAGAACTAGTTCACGAACTAATGAACTATGTATATAGAGGTGATGGAACTAGTTATCAATCTTACGAACAACCCAAAGAACTATTTCACAAACTATGTAAAAGAACTAGTTCGAGAATTAATGAACTGAATAAAAGTTAAGCCGCTAGTTTTCAATCTTTTGGACTATCCAAATAACTATTTAACAAATTATGTGAAAGAGCTAGTTCTCGAACTAACGGACTATGTAGAAGAACTAGCTCGTGGGTCCTTGGTTGCAAAAAATTTTAAAGGTAATTAAAATTGAAACGAAAAGTGAATTTCCTAATCTATATTCGAATCACAATAAAGTCAAAGTCCCTTCAATTGTTGTATTTGGCAAGGAGTGGGGAGACACACTGGTAGAAGGCGTAGGCAGTTTCAGCTGGATTGCTCTTCTGTACGATGCAACGTAGTACCTGCTGTTTGATTTGTTCGTTTTTGAGCTTGGACTTAATCACTTCAGGCTGTAAGTTTCCGGATTCGTTCATCACGCCTTTTTCTTTCCAAATACAAAGGATATGCTGCCTGATCACTGGACTGTCTGGGTAGAAACCTCTGTTCAGCTGATTAACCTGCTCCTCGGTTATGTATTTGGTATGCTCTCTGCAGTCTGGGTGGGGAGGATTTTTGTGAGCGAAGCTCAGTTTTGCGGATTCCACCTATCGAAAAAATAACATAACAAAATTGATCAAAACCGTTTGTGTGCAATATTTTTCATTCGCTCATTCATTCATGAAATTTTGGATGTTGGTCTGAATGCTTCAGGATGCTCTGAGAAGGAGAAGATCTATCATCCAGATAGATACTGAACCTGACAAATGGTCCTTGATCAGAAACCAGTGTCGTTCGATTTTTCAGCTTAGTTTCAAGTATTTCATAAATATTCTTTAAGGTTTCTCACAATAATTTATAATTTTTCTCGATTCCCTTATATAATCTGACTATGAGAAGTGAATCAATAACGTCGGAGAAACTTACATACATGCAGTCAGAAGACATTATAGCCTCCTTCTGAGTCAGTAAAGCACAAAGTACTTTTCCGATAGAATTCCGTGATCGAACAAAGTCTCTCCTTTTCCCGAATTTTCTCAGTTTCATTATGGACGATTTCCACGAATTGTTAGGAGCTCTGCTTCCAATTTCGTAATGGATTTCGTAAATGGAACACGCATTTTGGTGGCGTATCCCTGCCACTGGGAAAATACCATTTTTCGTTGGAAACATCGATTATCAAATGTGTGATTGTACCATATCAACAACGTTTTTCAATTAGCCACTTTGGTTGATCACATATCACCGCCACCGGAAAAAATTAATATCCAGAATTGAGTTCTATATGACCTTTCCTGGTGAATTATTGAAAAAATATTGGATATTGGATCTTTTGAATTCGCAAAAATTGTTCATTGAGTTATATGATTGGTCGTTCATCTATAGACCAAAGGGATCAATTTGAATGAAATTTAATTGGTGTTGAGATTTTTGACCCCAATATTTTTATGCTAGTTTAATTGAGTCAATAAAACATGTTTTGTAGAAGAATATGGTGGATTTGAGATGAATCATTTGGTCCTTTGGAACACAATCGATACAGAATAAAAATAACTTGAAAAATTAAAACAAAAGCATATTGAACTGCATGTTACAACTATCTTTCAATTATTTCATGATTTGATGGAATATTTAGATATTTTGTGAAGTAAAACACTTTTGGGTTATGGTGAAGCATTATCTCGGTCGGCAATAGTGGAACTGATGTCAAAATTCAAGCTGTCGGGGCAAGTTTGTTATTTGAAGAACAAAAGAAAAATTGATGATATAGCTGGTGGTGTTATTGCACTTATTTTATTCGAAAATGAGGCTGGCACTACTGTTACGGTGAATGGATTGCACTAGCGAGTTATAATAAAAGATTTTTTATGGTCGAACGTTTATTTTCAACAAGACGGCGATACTTGTCACACGAGCAACGAAACAATCGCAATTATGAGAGAAAAATTTCCTAATCGTGTCATTTCTTGAAGGGAATCACAATTGGCAACCGAGATCTTGTGATTTAATACCTATAGACTTTATCCTTTGGGGTCACGTGGAGGATAAGGTCTATGCCAATGCTCCATGATCGATTCAAGACCTTAGAGATGAAATTATTGAAATAATCGAGAACATACAGAAGCAAAAGTGCAAATTGGTCATGGAAAATTTCATGAAAAGTATATGGTGCTGCAACCATAGCCGTGCTAGCTAATATCTTTTTTTTATCGTTTATACCTTCCTCTTTACAATGAAATAAACATAGATTGATTTTTTCAATATACAATGAAACCTGTTCTTGGAAAACCCTTCATAATATTAATTTCAAGCTTAATGTTGATTGGATCTCCAGAAACATAGAAAGTTAAAACAAAATATCGAAAAAATAGCCAATACTTTCATAATAAAAGATCGATTAAGTTAAAATTTAATTTACTTTTGTAATGTTCACACCTAATTGTAGGAAAATTTTATCATCAGAACCATAGAATTCAGTTCAAAGTGGACTCTACTGCATTTGTTGTTTATGGAGTTTTTTCAACTAATTCATCAATTATTTTTTCATTTTTGAACGAAGACATTTAACTTATCAAGTTGGTCAGCTCTTTTTTGCTTTCGAAGTTTTTCAATGAAAATCTCGATTCAAAAGTTCAATTATCGAAATTATTAATTTTTGTTGCATCCTAATTTTATCATTGAACAATTCGAAATAATTATGATAATCGATTAACAAACATCGTGCCTCCTTTTCAAAACAGAAAAATCATTCCAGAATTCTAGATTTTTATTTCTTGCGATGTTATCCAAACTTCTTTAGAACATCCTTCCAAATATCACTCTACCGATAAATAACATAATTATAATTATCAACACAAACCTTCAAAAAGCTATCAAAACAGTAATGATATCAACATTAATTAAATTGAACTCTTGTTTATCAAAACTCCATTGAATGCATCATTGAGATTTTCGATCAAAGTTTCGTTAGTGTTTTCATCCTCTTGAACACGAAAAAAGTAATAACAAAACTCACATAATATATGGGAATGGAGATTACTACTAAACCGGCAAAAGTCTTCATGATCATCTTGACACCAATAAGAATAACTACGAACTTGTCCACTACCAAGACTCTTGTCTCTTAAATAGCGCCTGTGGCATCCGCAGATATGGTTAAAAATTTTCAAAACTCGAAATACCGGTTGTTGGTCTTTTTGTTGACAATCGCGCCTAATTGTTCTGAAGAAATTCAAAATAAAAGAATATCGGCGTTACCACTTCGCATTTAAAACATATATTTACCGATAATCCTGCTGTGGTATTCCCATATTGAAAACCAAAACAAGCCACCGAGATAAGCATAATAAAATGACCAGAATGACGAAAAACCGACCTATCCTTTGTGTAGCGGTAGAAGAAAACTCCATTGACAAATTAGCATCTTATTGGAATTTATTTGCATGGGTTTGAAAACAAATGAGATTTATTTATTGCTTCCAGAAATTCTCCGATTGTTTGAAGTCGGTTATCACAGGAAAAATGATTTTATGGAGTTGTTATTGTAATTAAATAACTGGAATTTTCTACTCTAGATAGCCACAAATCCTTCAATACTTCAAATTTTATGGACTGACATAAAAAAATGTAGAAGAACTAGTTTGTGGGACCCTAATTGGTTGCAAACAATTTTATGGGTGATTAAAATTGAAACAAAAAGTGAATTTCCTAATCTATATTCGAATCACAATAAAGTCAAAGTCGAGAATGCATTCAATTGTTGTATTTAGCAAGGAGTGGGGAGACACACTGGTAGAAGGCGTAGGCAGTTTCAGCTGGATTGCTCTTCTTTACAATACAACCTTGTACCTGCTGTTTGGCTTGGTCGTTTTGAGGGAGGAGGCTTCCCAGCTTGGTCTTAATCACTTCAGGTTGTAAGTTTCCGGATTCGTTCATCACACCTTTTTCTTTCCAGATGCAGAGGATATGCTGCCTGATCACTGGACTGTCAGGGTAGAAACCTTTGTTCAACTGATTAACTTGTTCCTCGGTTATGTATTTGGTATGCTCTCTGCAGTCTGGGTGGGGAGGGTTTCTGTGAGCGAAGCTCAGTTTTGCGGATTCCACCTATCGAAAGAAAAAAAAGAAAAAAATTGGTCAAAACCGTTTGTGTGCAGTATTTTTCATTCGCTCATTCATTCATGAAATTTTGGATGTTGGTCTGAATCCTTTAGGAAGCTTTGAGAAAGAGAAGATCTATCATCCAGATAGATACTGAACCTGACAAATGGTCCTTGATCAGAAACAAGTGTCGTTCCAACTTTCAGCTTAGTTTCAAGTATTTCATTTTTGTGAAGTCTCATAAAAGAGACTTCCAAAACAAAAACAAATTAAACCTTCGTAGATTCCAATTCAGTAGGATTATCATAACTGAAATATTTAAGAAATCTTCATTGCAGAAACTAGGACTTTGCATTGAAAAATATGTTTTTGTCGTCGTTTCAAGGCAAGTTTTCAATTTTATGATTTTATTTTTTTGGAAAACTTTTTTTGATTTGATCCCTCAAATATTGGATTGATTCAACCGTTAACCGTAACCCATTGGTAGTGTTTGAAGATGAACTTGAAATGAGTTCGAAACTGCTCTGCTACACAATGTGATCTCTAAATTACCATATTTTTGGTAGTAAAAACATAGAAAGTATAAGACTTGTTACAATCTATTCCTCAAAGCTAATCCTTTCAAATTGATATGCAGTTTTTAAGGAATGTTCTGGAAATTTAAACATGGATTTTTCATATTTGGAAAACTGTTCTTTTTTCAGTGGTTCCAGAGATTTGTTTCTATAGTGATGAGATGAACTTATGTTCGTCAAATGACTTTGGAAAAAACTGTACTATGCTTTATTATCGGTTATCGCCGATTATGAACTGCATTGTTCGAAAAGTTTAATGAATATTTTCAAGTTTTTTTTAGACTTTCTGAACAATTTATTTTTCTTGATTCGCTTATATGAACTGACTATGAAGAGGATCAATAACGTCGGAGAAACATACATACATGCAGTCAGAAGACATTATAGCCTCCTTCTGAGTCAGTAGAGCACAAAGTACTTTTTCGATAGAATTCCGTGATCGAATTATTGAAAAAATATTGGATATTGGATCTTTTGAATTCGCAAAAATTGTTCACTGAGTTATATGATTGGCCGTTCATCTATAGACTAAGCGGATCAATTTGAATAAAATTTAATTTGTGTTGGGATTTTTGACTCCAATATTTTTATGCTAGTTTAATTGAGTCGATAAAACATGTTTTGTAAAAGAATATGGTGGATTTGAGATTAATCATTTGGTCCTTTGGAACACAATCGAAACAGAATAAAAATAACTTGAAAAATTAAAACAAAAGCATATTGAACTGCATGTTACAACTATATTTCAATACTTTCACGATTTAATGGAATATTCAGATATTTTGTGAAGTAAAGCACTTTTGGGTTATGGTGAAGCATCTTCTCGGCCGGCAATAATGGAACTGATGTCAAAATTCATGCTATCGTGGCAAAATAGTTAGATATAGCTGGTGCACTCATTTTATTCGAAAATGAAAATGGCTGGTACTGCTGTTACGGTGAATGGATTGCACTAGCGAGATATGATAAATGATTTTTTATGTCTTATTTTCAATAAGACAGCGCTACTCGTCACACTAGCAACGAAACAATTGCAATTATGAGAGAAAAATTTCCTAATCGTGTCATTTCTTTAAAGGAATCACAATTGGCCACCGAGATCTAGTGATTTAATACATTTTGACTTTGGGGCCAATGATATACCCTCCTTTTCACAATGAAATAAACTTAGATTGATGTTTTCAATATAAAATGAAACCTATTCTTGGAAAACGCTTTATAATATCAATTTCAACTTTCATGTTGATTTCATCTCCAGAAATATAAAAAATTGAAACCAAATCTCCAAAAAATAACCAATACTTCCATAATAAAAGATCGACCAAGTTGAAATTCAATATGATGCTTTCGTAATGTTCACGTTCACACCAAATTCTAGGAAAATTTTATCATCAGAACCATAGAAGTAAGTTCAAAATGGACTCCAATGCATTCATATAGTATGATATTCTTCATACAATATCAATCCCATAATTTGTGGAGTTTTTCAAATCAATTTTTCAATTATGTTTTTATTTTTGGAAAAAAATATTTAACTTATCAAGTTGGTCAGCTCTTTTTTGCTTTAGAAATTTTTCCATGAAAATCTGGATTCAAAAGTTCAATTATCGAAATTATTAATTTTTTGCAACGAAGAAATTACCAATTTAATCATTAAATAATGCTAAATAATTATAATAATCAATTAACCAACATCGTGCCCACTTTTCAAAACAAAAACATTATTCAGAGTTCTAAATTTTTTTCGTGGGATATTATCCGAACTTCTTTTGAACATCCTTCCAAATATCACTCTCCCGATGAATAACATAATTATAATTATCAACACAAACCTTCAAATAGCTATCAAAACAGTAATGATATCAACATTAATTAAATTGAACTCTTGTTTATCAAAACTTCATTAAATGTATCATTGAGATTTTCGATCAAAGTTTCGTTACTGTTTTTATCCTCTCGAATACGAAAAAAGTAATAACAAAACTCACATAATATATGGCAATGGAGATTACTACTAAACCGGCAAAAGTCTTCATGATCATCTTGACACCAATAAGAATAACTACGAACTTGTCCACTACCCAGACTCTTGTCTCTTAAATAGAGCCTGTGTCATCAACAGATATCGTTAAAATTTTTCGAAACTCGAAATACCGGTTGTTGGTCTTTTTGTTGACAATCGCGCCTAATCGTTTTGAAGAAATTCAAAATGAAAGAACATCGGGATTCCCAAATTGAAAACCAAAACAAGCGACCGAGATTAGCATAATAAAATGACCAGAATGACGAAAAACAGACCTATCCTTTGTGTATCGGTAGAAGAAAACTCCATCCACAAATTAGCATCTTATTAAAATTTATTTGCATGGGTTCAAAACCAAATGAGATTTATTTATTGCTTCCAGAAACTCTCCGATTGTTTGGAATCGGTTATCGCAGGAAAAATGATTGTATCGACTTGTTATTGTAATTAAATAACTGGGATTTTCTACTCTAGATAGCCACAGATCTTACAATTCTTCAAATCTTATGAACTGACATGAATAAAGTTAACATTTCCCAACGTTTCCGGTAAAATGAATTAAGGGTAAAGTATTTCTCCTCAAAAACAACCTTTTATGAATCTTAGGAACCTTTCATCCTCCATTAGACTATATACGTTCATTCCAAGATGCTCTATAACTTTCCTAGTGAAGTTTCAAACTTCCTCAGCTCTTCATGGCAGATTAAGTTTATTTCGCAAACTATGACTTTCAACTTCATCAGACTCTGGCATCAATCAAAATGAAAATTGACAAACTGTATGAGGTGAACCCCAAGATAATGAAAACATATAATTTTATGGTCTCAGATAGGTACAAGTTTTAATGGAAAACTGTCATAGACTCATAGAATTCTGCGAAAAAATATCCTGAATCATAAAAAAATTCTAAAGTATGACCTCATAAAACGTAATTGAGTTTGTGACAGTTTTTGGCAGGACATTGAACAATCTGCAAGATATTCAAAGCCAATTATAAAGGGTGTTTTTTTAGAGCTATAGAACTTTAAATTGCAATAAAACAACGATGGATTATTCGATTGACATGAATTTTATTTATCCGCAAGATAATCTTGTGACATCACATTTTAAATATGATTTCTGGCATATGGCCGCCACGGCTGGCTCGGATGTAGTCCAATCTGGACGTCCAATTTTCGATGACTTTTTCCAACATTTGTGGCCGTATATCGGCAATAACACGGCGAATGTTGTCTTCCAAATGGTCAAGGGTTTGTGGCTTATCCGCATAGACCAATGACTTTATATAGCCCCACAGAAAGTAGTCTTGCGGTGTTAAATCACAAGATCTTGGAGGCCAATTCACAGGTTCAAAACGTGAAATTAGGCAGTCACCAAACGTGTCTTTCAATAAATCGATTGTGACACGAGCTGTGTGACATGTTGCGCCGTCTTTTTGGAACCATAGATCCTGGACATTATGGTTGTTCAATTCAGGAATGAAAAAGTTAGTAATCATGGATCAATACCGATTACCATTGACTGTTACATTCTGCCCATCATCGTTTATGAAGAAGTACGGACCAATGATTCCACCAGCCCATAAAGCGCACCAAACAGCCAGTTTTTCTGGATGTAACGGTGTTTCAACATACACTTGAGGATTAGCTTCACTCCAAATGCGGCAGTTTTGTTTGTTGACGTAGCCATTCAACCAGAAGTGCGCTTCATCGCTAAACAAAATTCGCTTATGAAAATCGGGAACAGCGGCATTCTCAATTTGGACTATTTGCAAGCGTTGTTTAGGCGTGAGTCTATTCATGATGAATTGCCAAACCAAACTGAGAATAAATCACTTAACAGCTGTTGAATCGGTCGCCATCTTGAATAGTAATGCCAATTTAAAGTTATATACCTCGAAAAAAAACACCCGTTATTAGTTGTTTGTCAGAACGAAAGTAGAATAATTTTAAACAAATATAATCAATAAAGAATACTTCATCCAGGACACGACATCAACCTACACAAAATAGAAAATTTCCACTCAACATTCATCAGAGCCACCTTGAAAAGCGGAGTACGGGGACAAAAACCGCTACTTGAATATCGCTAATAACGGCCGCCATTATAATTTCGTCCGTATTTTCTGCCCCTAATTTCAGTCATTTAATATTCGCCATCCCTTGTACCCAAAGCTCGGCCGGAATGGCTTACTGGGGAACTCGTAAAAGCGGAATAACAGAACGCTTCTTCTGTGATATTCAGGTGATCGATATGAAAGAGAACGTTATCATTCGATTTGCATCCGAAATGTGCGAAAATATCAGGCGAGTTTGCATAATCTTTGACTGGGTTCCCATCTATTCAAATTACCCTGATTTAAAATGCCTCAAACACTCCTTTCATTTTTATGCATTCTTGTCAGTTTTAGTTCGAAATTGATTCTGAACTTGAATAATCAGGTAGGATAGGTTGTTTTCTGTGAACGATCATCAGGGGGAAGTTTACCACCCCAACTGAGGCAACTAAGGCCAATCAGCCCCGGACATTTGCATGTGTTTGGCTGTTTCTACTTCCTTTCCACAGAGCCTGCAGATCTCATCTGCTATTTACCCATGCGGTACAAAAAGTACTTGCACCGACAGTGTCTTGTCAGCAGTACCCCCATTACCTGAAGCTCAGCTCGTGGTAGCTTCAGGAGCTTCCTGGTATAGATCGGTGAAAGCACCACAAATTTGTTTGCCTGAGCAAGACTCGAATGTATCTCCAGAGGATTTTTCTATAGACAATCCTCTGGAGATACATTCGGGTCTTGCTCAGGCAAAGAAATTTGGCTTGGAAAGGATCAATATATTCAAATCGGTCTTTTCCAAGCCCACAGAAGGGCTCAGGACCAACAGGTGTTGTCCTTAATGTCCTTTGTGCAAGTTTATTGGCTTTTTCGTTTCCTTCAATACTACAATCCTCCGGTACCCATAGTAGAGTTACTTTATTCCCTCTGGCCAGTTGCTATATGATTCCAGGGATCCCAGCGTGTACTGGCAGTCCGTAGTGATGAAAATATGCGCCCCTTTGAGGTTTTTTTTGAGACACTCTTGGGCGCAAGTATAGACAGCTAGTGTCTCGGTTTGCAAGATAGAGGATACAAAAGAGTGTCCTTCCCTACTATAAACATTACAAGTAGAGCTTACGAATAAGCAACTCTCTCTTTTGTCTTGATTGTTTAAATCTAGCTTGATTAGATGATTGTTACTTTCTTAAATAAAGCAAAAAATACGAAATTACTTTTCCTAAGCTAAAACTTAGGGGATTTTGCCTATTATCGGACATAACTGAGATTTTTTAACCCTGATACTACTCATTCCATCTACATTTCAACTGACTAGCACAAAATTGATGTGCCAAGCCAATCATTAGGCTAATGGCTCAAAACTCGAAAATAAGAGACATTTAGACAAATACCTTTCACCTTTCCAGAAAGTCACACGTAGCTAAATGAACCACCCCCACCTAAAAACTTGATAAATCCCTTACAGCAGCAGAATTCATGAGCGAGTGAACTGATATAAATCACCCCCTAGTATCGCAGTATGTTCTTGTACCTCCATGAAGGGGAACAATTGATCATCTTGACGATTGTGAGAAATTAGATGGGGAGACTTTCTGATGTTCCGTGTCTGGATCAATTAATTAAAAATCATGATCCATCATCTAATAATGCCACCAGTAATTTCACTCACCCAGGACAAATGTGATATAATTAATTATATCTTTTGTACGATTTAGAGTTGTTTTTAGCGGATCCATTCCTTTTGATTAATGGGTTGAGTTGGTTCTGGGGCAGAAGCTAAACATGTTGTACCTCAGTTTCTGAATGATTAGCTTTGATGAGTCTCAGAACGTTATTCCAGCGTTTCGATTCAAGGGGTTGTAACATGAAAATGTGCGGTAATATGGTTCGAACAAGCTTTATACTGTCTATGTTTTTACTACCAAAAATTGAATATCAATAGTTTAGTAACATTTTTAACATTGTTATTATGCAATTTCTGAAGGTACAAACATATTACATTTTGGTATTAAAAAAGTATATTTCAAGTAAGGATTCAACAAATTAATTAGCTTGATATTTTATTCAACTACTTGGCTTGAAAAATCAGGCTCGTGCTAAATCACATACTTGAACTTGACTTTGATTTCATTTTTATTTATTGCTTGACTTGATATCAAGCTACTTGAAATTAATTGAGCTTGGGGATTCACGACTTGGCTTGATGTTCAATCTACCTGACATGAGATTGACTTGATTTTAAGTTAAGTAGTAGTTTGTCAATCTCAAGTCAAGTCAAGTATTTATTTATCAAGTACTTGAATCATATCAAGCTACTTGATTTTTAGCAGTTTTATTGTGTAGTGTCAGTAGATTGAATATCAAGTCAAGCTGTGAATCTCTGATTCTAAGTGAAATGAACGTTTTTTAATTGTGAAGAGAAAATGATGCCATTAACGATGGAAAACGATATCATCCGAATGGCCGCCACGGGTACAGTTGAAATTTTCCATGACCAATCCACAATTTTGCAGCTGTGTGCTACACTTCATGAATTTGTGGTGGTTTCTCATAAAGCTCCACATAGCAACAATAAACACAGCACTCGGTGGCCTAGAGGTTAAGAGTGTAGACTCACTCACCGAGATGCAATAAGGTGCCGGGTTCGAGTCCCGGCGGCTCCCGATAATAATATAAAATTCCCCAAGCGTCTGTGACACGGCACACACAAATATACCAAAGTCATATTGATGAGTCCGGTGTGTGTGCCAGGGACGAAACGCATAAGTAGGCATATGTGAAATCCTACAAATTCCATCTTTAAGGTCCCAAAGAAAAAAATCTAAAGGTAGTTCAATAGGGGTTGATTGAGAAGGGTCGCCAAAATTTATTCTGCCCCAGTGTGCTTCAATTCTCGTTACGCCATTGGAGGGGACAATCAGGATTCAAGATTTTAATGGAAAATAGCCCGATAAAACCGAGTCAACCCTTCCGTTTGTTCATTTCTCGTTTCCTCTGGATTATTCAGTCTGTTCTTGACAATAAAAATAAACAGGTCAGGAAGTCCGATCTGCGGCCCATTCCACTGTTTTACCTATTCTTCGTTTTTGTTTCCCGGTCGTCTTCAGAATGAACGCTAATGTTGTTTTTCTCTGCTCGCTTTGCCGAGTGGAGGAGGGGCTTTATCGTTTTCCTGAAGGTAGATCATGGACTAAGAGGCATTTCGGTATGTGCTGGTTTTGCTGTCAATTTCAGACGGTCACATGTTGTGGTTGAGAGTTGGGTATTTATTGAAGAGTGAATGCCACCGCACAGGGTGGGCTGAAAGTAGCTCCATCATTTTTGAAGGGCTCTAAAAAAGTTTGAGAGTTGTTGAAACAATTTTTTTTGCCTAAAAGGTATTATGTATGTTTGGTTCATTATTCATAATGATAAACTTATGGAATTATTCGTTAAAAAAAAATCAAGAACTCCCCTGAAGTTTTCACCTAACCTAATACCCCTGAAATTTTCACAGTTTCCGTAAATTTCAAAGGAAACAAAATCAAAAAAAAAATTCATCGAAAGCATTACATTGATACACTTATTATATCGAATACAACATTTTTCTACCGTAAAGTTCCAACACTTATACAGAGTTTCCAATAGGAAGTTTCATTTTGAATAACCCGCTGTCTGGACAGCTGCCACATTTGAAACTGTCATCTCTTGATATTTGACAACTGAAAACTACACCTTCAATAAAGATGAAACGAAACATGCTTCAACAACACATTGAAATTTTCAGAATTAACCTCAAATATGGAGAAATTTTTGGTCACAGTTCGAAAAACTAAAGCACTTTTGGATAGTTGCTTTGGAGAGGGATACTTTTTGAGTCAGCTATAGTAAAACTCCGGATTTTTCATGCCTCGTCGATCTTAGAAATTAGGCAAACGATATTATACCGTATTTTGCATAAAACTTAAATCTTCATGCAATATTCAGTTAATACAAGAGTTCAAGCCGATATGTGACAATAGATGAAACATGGCTCCATCATTTCACTCCGGAGTCCAATCGACAGTCAGCTGAGTGGACTGCACACGATGAACCGAATACAAAATGAGGAAAAACACAACAGTCAGCTGGCAAGGTTATTGCATCAGTATTCATCAACAGCGATTATTATATAGCGTCATTGGATCGTTTAAAGGATGAAATCGTTAAAAAACGGCCCCATTTGAAAAAATAAAAGGTGCTGTTTCATCAAAACAATGCGCCGTCTCACAAATCACTGAAAACAATGGCAAAATTACATGAATTGAGCTTCGAATCGCTTCTGCATCCACCATATTCGCCATTTCTGGCCCCCAACGCCTTTTTCCTTTTCTCAGACCTCAAAGAAATGCTCTCTGGAAAGAAATTTAGCGCCAATGAAGAAGTAATCGCCGAAACTGAGGCCTATTTTGGAGCGAGAGACAAATCATCCACAAAAACGGTATCGAAAAATTGGAAGATCGCTATAATCGCTGTATCGCCCTTGAAGGCAACTATATTGAATAATAAAATCGAATTTTGCCAAAAAATGTGTTTTACTATGGTAGAACGAAGACTTTTCAATTGGCCTGTTACAAATATTAATGTGCAACTTGGCCAGGGAAAATTTCATTCAAATCAACCATGGCGGCCATTCGATTGATATGATTTTCATTTTCAATGGCATACCTCTGTCTTTAGAATGAAATAAACATTGATTTCTCTTGAAATATACTCGTTTTTTCTTCGATATCAAAATGAAAGAAACGCCTTACTGAAATACAGTTCATTTAACGTTAAAAATTTTCAAAAGATGTTCGTTTCTCCTCTATTATAGAAGGTAGATTCGGGCGCCACCCTAAAGGTTTCACCCTGGAGCGACTGCTCCAATTTCTCCCCAGTTTCTACGCCCCTGACCCCTCCAGTTCCGGCAGTGCCCCCGTTTATTCTGATGCAAATAAGGAAGATAGGAATGGACCGCAATTAATGGAATGTTTTTTTCAGAATCGAACAACAGGAAATCAATTTCGCATTACGGGCCTGATTGGCTTCCATTCTCCTCTCTGTAGTTGGGCCATAGAGTCAGGAGGTTTTTGCATCGGAAATAAATTTTATGGACTAGTCGGTTTGATTATCTTTTAACGGTTCCCTGTTGCGCTAGATCCTCTGATTTTGATTGGGTTTTGTGTTCGTTCCTTTTGGTTTTGAGGGGTTTTGTTGCAGTGATTCTGTGATCTATGGACTCACGTCGACAATCGTTGTGTACTTTTCCAACGACATATCTTTTGGTTCATATTGGTTAAGTTGAAAGCAAAAATGCAACAGCTGTAGCATGAATATTGAAAAAAAAATCACAATTGTTTTTCTCGATTTCAGTATCGCAATGAGTTCATTACAATTCTAAAAACAAAGCTGTAATGAACTCATTACAACATTGTTTTCAGTTATATTTTTCGTTTTGTGGTTGTCTACACTGACTTCCTATCCTATCAAATTTCGATACGTCAATTGTCAATGTAATATAATTTGGATACAGTGAAATGATTTGCAACATTATTCGAAATTTCCCTCAATTCTGGTGATGTTAAGTCGATTTCGTCAAACATAATTCACGAATTTAATGTGTAATTGTAAAGTATTTCAAAATTCGAAACCTACGATTCAAATTCCGTAATATGTAAATTTTCGTAACAGTCACACCAACTGCCAAGATACAATACAAACGTCACTAGGATGGATGAACTGATTTTTTCATTGAATTTCGACAATATCACACAAAACTTGACTGAAATAGAGAAAATATCGTCTAATACTCGTAGCAGAAGGCAATTTCAAAACTCATGCGTTCGAAAACTCGGCTCCTTCGTCGCTCGTTTTAGAATTTCGCATTCGTGTTGAAATAGGAGCCCATTCTGCAACTTGTTTTAGAATATACTTTTTTCTAGTCTGTCAAAACTCGTTACACATTTTTTGTCGAACTTCAAAGACGATTGAAACAGACAAACAGATGTTAATATCGGCAATATACTGTATGAGGTAATCCAAAGCAGACCTAGATAAACAAAAACTTCCATACATATTTTTAATGAATCTTTTGTTTCTTAATCAAAATTAATTGAACTTGACACTGAGAGTTCAGGATTTATCTTCAAATTCTTATCAAAGTTTATCCGAACTCTCTTTATATTCTTCGTGTTCCTCTGTTAACCCATCAGTTGTCTTTTTGGTCACATAAAGATGAGGTCCTTTTTGTTGTCAGCTGTCTTCCTTCTATCCGTCTGCTGTGTGAGTATCTTTGAAATATTTCAAAAATAAAAAATTGTTGCATGATTTTAATAATGATAAACTTTTAATTTCAATTGATATCCAGATGCTATTTATGTTAAAAATTCTAGCTTCGTTCTAATCATCATTCTATATTCAATTTTCCTGATGTGTTCAAAATTCTCTAAAAAAAATTGGTTATAATTAATATTCAATGTTTATCAGCTGTCAACCATTTTGTTGAGTGTACAGGCCTGAACAATACTTTAATAATTTTCAAGTTTATGAGCTGAGATAAATCACTCTTTAGATGTGTTCCATAAGCAAATTTTTCGGCAACTGAGTTTAACTTAAAATCAATAAACAATGTTCCTCAAAAATATTTACTACATCAATAAAATTAAAAAATGGATTTCAATGAATAAATTATATTTGTTATAAATGAATAGATTCTTCCATACTTACACAAAAAATAAATTTTGAAAACGTGAAAATATTTTTCAATCTGTCCAGGTATTCAGCACGAAAGTGGACTTCCACCATGGCGACACACCTCACAAAGACTGCTCCAACCATCATGCTCATTTCTCACACGACAAAATCGAAAAAATGAACCGTGGCGAACCAATGGAGACTACCGATAAGGAATCTGGCCAACACGTGCTCTGCATTTTGAAGGAAAGAAAAATCGTTTCTGAAGATGGTATTGTCAACAAAGATGTCTTGAAGACTAGACTGGCCAAGTTCTTTGGCGAAGGAAATGAAGATGTTCAGAAGGGTGTTGACTGTTTGGTTCAAAAATCAGACCAGATCGATACTGCCATCGCTTTCTACAACTGTGTGGCTCCTTACGTCAAGAAACATAACGCTTAATTTGGTTTTGTGTATTATGGTGAACAACATGTACCCTAATTCATAGCTGATATTCAATAATATAATTTTGATAAAATTCACTGATTTTTTTTATCATCATCTGATTCTAACAAATTAATATTAAATTATAATCTATTATTATTGTGGAATATCCATACTGATTTTACTCATTCTTTATGGAGACTATCTGATAAAATGTCGGGTCCTTGAATAAGATATGAAGAATTATCAAAAAAAAAATTATTATTATTTCGCAAGAGTGTATATTTAAATAAGGTTTTCCAATGAAAAGATTCATTTTGTGAAAAAAACGAGTAAATCAATCAAATCAAATGACGGATGCTTATTTCATTGTGAAGAGGAAGGTATGTTATTATCCTTTTTATGAAATCCTACATGGCCATCAATCTCGGATGCCATTTGTGATCAATAACACGCCCAGAAACCTTGTCATACTAAGCTCCGATAGTTTAGTTGCTTGTGTGGCACGTAGCGCCGTCTTGCTGAAAAGAAACATTGTCTACATTAATATCTTCCAAATCAGTTGTAGCGAGGAATCTACAAACACGTCAACACTAAGAGCTACAGAAACAATATTCCCAGTGGTTCTCGACTCTTCTCTCGACTAATTTGTCCTAACAGCTCAAATTTGTTTCCGTTTTGCCTGCTGAGATGGTGTTTCACAACGATAAGGATAAACATTAGTTTTGAAAACTGTAACTGGCAAATGTTTTCCATTTCTCTAGAGAATTTCAACAATTTCAATGGATTGTTGAATTGTCTATCTTCCATTTTTAGAAATGACGTAGTTATTGACTTAACTTTAAGTTGGCATTACTGTTCAAGATGGCGACCGATTTAACAGCTGTCAAGTGATTTATTCCCATGTTGTTTTGGCAATTCATCATTAATAGACTCACGCCTGAACAACGCTTTCAAATAGTGCAATTTCATTTCGAAAATAATGGTTCTGTGCAGAATACGTATCGCGCACTACGTCCATTTCATTTTGTTTAGCGACGAAGCGCAATTCTGGTTGAATGGCTTCGTCAACAAACAAAACTGCCGCATTTGGAGTGAAGCTAATCCTCAAGTGTGTGTCGAAACACCGTTACATCCAGAAAAACTGACTGTTTGGTGCGCTTTATGGGCTGGTGGAATCATTGGTCCGTACTTCTTCAAAAACAATGATGGCCAGAACGTTACAGTCAATGGTGATCGGTATAGAGCCATGATTACCCGTCGTCTTCGGTGCTTATTTCACTACGTTTAAACTCAGCATACAAATCGATGATGGTTGATTTTCCTGGTGCAGACCCCGGAAACTCATCATCAAGCCAAGATTTTGCTTCAACTGTATTTTTTCCCGTCAAAAAGCAATATTTTCTCAGCTCACGAATTTTTTTTCCTTCTTCTTTCAAATAACAAAAGTAGCTACAATCACAACGCAATATCTCACAAACCAAAGGTCGGACTGCTGTCAAAGTTTGGCACGTATCGTTTGAAGGTTGGAACTAACCAAAAATCATATGGATTTAATACTAAAACCGCCATCTGCGCATCAGACCGGGGACTTTTCAATTGGCCTAATACATTTTCATCGTCTTATAAAGTAATATCGAAAAATTACATGAAAACAATGACATTCATCTTGGAATATCTCAAAAAATCAGGACATTTCTGATTCTACACCCAAAAATTAACCAGCAACATTTAAAAAATCGCAGGAACCAAAATGTCTATCGGCCTGTAATCAAAAATGTTCGATCAAGTCATCACTTATTCACAAATTCTGTCAGGACCCTCAGTGACTAGTTATCCGAATTTCGGCAGATCCAATCTTCACAGGGGTTTATGCAAATATTATCAGCGAATTTTTCAGATTTCCAATGCAAATCAGACCATAAAGTTCATCCGCATAGCAGGCTCGCTCCTTTTTTGTTATTCTACTTTTGGGGGTAAGCAGCATCCAATCTCATTCACGCTATTCATACAAGAGAATACCGTCTATTAGGAGGGGGGGAAGATTCCAATGAATTCATAATTAAGACAGAGTTTGTTGAGGCGGCTGTGTCCTTTGTAGTCTGCGATTGTCGAGTAATTCGGCATGGTGCAATTCATGATTAGATTAGGCTCAGAGTCTCACTCTTCAAGATATATTTCGCCATATTATTTAATTGATTAATAGCGCTTATACAGGGTGTGTCGGGAAGAATGCGACAAACGAATACCATGAATTAAGGTCATCATGGAGGACCCGTATCAAGAGGTTTCAATCGCCTGAGTGCCTTCGTTTGGAATATACAGGGTGATGTTCATCTTAAGTGAAATTTCACTGTTGAATAACTCTTCAACTAATCGACCGAATAATTTCAAATTTTGATCACCCTCTACTATCGCCTTTCTCCAATATTTCTGAATTCGAGTAAATCAGATCCGGACTAGGAAAATTTCAGACTTTTCCTATTTTAGTGAGTATTGGATCACCCTGTACGTGAACATTATGATTTTTTTTCGTTTTCGTAACCACAAAGAATTAATTCATTATGACAATTCTAAATCTCTACTTGGCACGGTCATACAGGGTGATCAATTAACATTCCCTTATGAGTGAATTTTTTTTAGTTCAATAATTCTTCAATAAATCCACAGAATAATTTCAAGTTTTGTCTCATTTTACTATCGGCTTCCTTCAATGATTCTGAAATCGAAAAAATCAGGTCCGGACTAGGAAAATTTTTGACTTTTTCTATTTTCGTGAATATTTCATGGTTTTCGTTTGTCGCATTCTTCCCGGGACACCCTGTATTAGTATGATGTTCTTCTAGTTCACAGTGGGCACAGTTATTATAATTTTCCCGAAACGTTACTGTTGAATGAAGTGTGAATTAATATAACTGTGCCTGGTAGGTAACTGAAAATCCTCCACCTTATTATTAGGTTGTAACTCAGCTTCCGCCGTTTTACAATAAATGGCTGTAGCGGTAAGTAGTAATCGAAATAAATAGATCGTAGATGTCATACAATAAGCTTAGGTATTTGTAAACATAAAGCCATTGAAATATTAGTCGATTTGTGTCTGCATCATGAAGTTATTCTCGATTAAACAAGTCAGCTTACGAGCCAAATTCTCGTCATTTGCGGGAGGTTTTAATTTTCGCTTTAATATGAAGAAATCAGCTGCTGATGCTCATCGGATGCTCTCAAATACCTATGGTGAGGCCGCTATTAGTGAAAGAAAGTGCCGAAATGGTTTCAACGCTTCAAGAACGGTAATTTTGACATCGAAGACCAGCATGGCGGTGGAAAAGAGAGGGTTTTCGAAGATACAGAATTGAAGGCATTACTTGATCAAGACTCGTGTCAAACGCAACAAGAATTGGCAGGATTATTGGGAGTGACGCAACAAGCCATTTCAGAAAGCCTGAAAGTTATGGGAATGATTCAGAAACAAGGAAATTCGGTGCCGTACGAATTGAAGCCGATCAATGTTGAACGGCGTTTGTTTGCTTGTGAACTGCTGCTTGCAAGGCAAAGACGGAAGGGATTTCTGCATCGCATTGTGACTGGAAAAGAAAAATGGGTTCATTATGATAATCCCAAACGCAGAAAATCATAGGGATATCCTGGCCTAGCTTCCACGTCGACGTACAAAACGAATATTCACGGTTCCAAGGTCATGCTCTGTATTTGGTGGAACCAGCTCGGCGTGGTGTATAATGAGTTGTTGAAACCAGCTGAAATAATCACAGACAATCATTATCGAACGCAATTAATGCGTTTGAGCCGTGCATTGAAAGGCAAATGACCGCAATACAACGAGAGACATGATAAAGTCATTTTACAGCATGACAATGCTCGACCCCATATTGCGAAAGTGGTCAAGACATACTTGGAAACGTTAAAATGGGAAGTCCTTCCTCACCCACCGTATTCTCCAGACGTTGCTCCCTTGGACTATCATTTGTTTCGATCAATGGCACACGGCCTGGCTGACCAGCACTTCCGGTCTTAAAAAATTGTACGAGTCGTGGACCGCTTCAAAAGATTTTCAAATGCGGGATTCGTACGCTGTCCGAAAGATGGGAGAAAGTAGTGGCAAGTAGTGGCCATCAAAAATGTTCAACCAGTTTTTGAGAATAAAGCTTCGAATTTCGGAAAAAAAAACGGCGGAAACGAAATTGTAACTTTTAAATTCTGCCTGATCTGAAGTCTTGTTCTAAAACCACTCTCATTTCCCTCCGATATACAAAAAAAAAACAAATCGAATTTCACCGTTGATTTACGAGATCCCATATCCTGCAAAGAAATCACGAACCGGATATAACACGTTCAGTTAATTGCTTTCACACAATTTGTCACATCGAGCCGCGAAAAAAAAAGGGGTTGCTATCAATTCCCGTAGGATTACAGCAATGAAGTCCCGTTCCCGGTTGAGTCAATCTGGGCCTCACATTGACGAGTCGGTAGCGTTTTGAAGCAGCGCTAATGTATGGACAAACCATCGAGCGTTTGCCAAAATCGATCAGACCAATCGGTGCTCGGGGAAATCAAAATGAAAATTCGAGCTTGGGTTCGATGTGAGAAAATTACCTGTGAATTTTTTCGCGACTGTCTGTTTGAAAATTGATAGCGGAAATCGCTGAAAATTTTACTGACGGTTTTAAGCGCTCGTTTTATGAATCTATCGCTCTTTCATTTCGCCTTGACTTGGGATTCACGGCTTGGTTTTTTTCATTTTCAAGCTACTTGGCTTGAGCTCAACTTGATTTCAAGTCAAATGGTTACAAGAAATAATCGTAAGCCAAAAATACGCTGTTAGAGCGATAGACTGTGAAAATTTCCAGTGAATCTTTTTTTTTAATATAAAATCCTAACTGTGAATCCTAAACTCATAAATAAGTGATTGAAATTACTTGAAGTGAGAAAAGATTCGAATGTCATTCATATAATATACCATTTAAAAATTAACCTTTGTATGAAGGAAACATTTAAGGATAGCTTTTCTTTTCTGAGAAATACATTTGGACTCATTAGAAAAAAATATTATAGAAATTCTTGTTATTGTGTTGCGTCAAAAAAAGTTGGGTTAGATAATTGTTAGCGTGATGTTATAAAAAAACTTTAACGTCAAGGAATTGATTCACTAAAACGATGGAAATTGCCCAAATAACTGAATGGGCGAATATCAACTGTTTATTTGTATTTTGCACCTCGTGATCAATTAAGATATTATCGTAATTTCCACTATTCAACACTTAATTAATTATAAAAACCCCTCAATACATCAATAAACACTTTACTGTAAGAAATAATTGATTGGATGCAAACTTCCTAGAGGATTATTTTGTTATTTATAACACTGTTAATTCAATCAGAAGTCAACTAATTATGTTTTTGATTCAACTGAGGAATCTGAATCTCGGTCTCAAGTTAATTGACTTACCTAATATTTCCGTGACCACGAATTCGACGGGATTAGGTTTCATCAAGCTAAGTAGCTTGACATTTTAACCAACTACTTGAATCGAAAATCAAGCTCGTGAAAAAGTATATACTTGAGCTTGACTCGACTTGATTTTAGATATTTATTGCTTGACTTGATATTACTTGAGCATGATATTCACGCGTAGCACGGTATATATTTCAGCAATCTCTTGCGCGCTTATACTAAATAAGAGGATTCCTCGAGTGCCGAGAGACTAAAGCATTCGCCAGTATGTAGTAGTTTTCTCACATTTCTATGATATATATTCGTAGATTTTTTCAGAAATATCTTTCCAAACAGCATCTTCAGTTCCTTTTGAAAGACAATTTTCCAGAGCGGCTCTAACAGTTACAAAAACCTGCAATTGGTTAGGCGACAAATCTATAAGATACCATACCTAACGGGTGTTTTTTTTGAGGTATATAACTTTAAGTTGGCATTACTGTTCAAGATGACGACCGATTTGATAGCTGTCAAGTGATTTATTCCCAGTTTGGTTTGGCAATTCATCATGAAAAGACTCACGCCTGAACAACGCTTGCAAATAGTGCAGTTTTATTTCGAAAATAATGGTTCTGTGCGGAATACGTATCACACACTACGTCCATTTTATTTTGTTTAGCGATGAAGCGCACTTCTGGTTGAATGGCTACGTCAACAAACAAAACTGCCGCATTTGGAGTGGAGCTGATCCTCAAGTGTATGTCGAAACACCGTTATATCCAGAAAAACTGACTGTTTGGTGCGCTTTATGGGCCGGTAGAATCATTGGTCCGTACTTCTTCAAAAACGATGATGGCCAGAACGTTACAGTCAATGGTGATCGGTATAGAGCCATGAATACTAACTTTTTCATTCCTGAATTGGACAACTATGATGTCCAGGAGCTGTGGTTCCAACAAGACGGCGCAACATGTCACACAGCTCTTGCCACAATCGATCCATTGAAAGACACGTTTGGTGATCGCCTAATTTCACGTTTTGGACCTGTGAATTGGATTCCAAAATCTTGTGATTTAACACCGCTAGACTACTTTCTGGGCAGGGGCTATGTAAAGTCATTGGTCTTTGCGGATAAGCCACAAACCCTTGACTATTTGGAAGACCACATTCGCCGTGTTATTGCCGATATACGGCCACAAATGTTGGAAAAAGTCATCGAAAATTGGACGTCCAGATTGGACTACATCCGAGCCAGCCGTGGCGGTCATATGCCAGAAATCATATTTAAAATGTAATGCCACAAGATTATCTTGCGGATAAATGAAATTTATGTCAATCGAATAATCCATCGTTGTTTTATTGCAATTTAAAGTTCTATAGCTCTAAAAAAAACACCCTTTACAAGTCTTTTATCCAAAGCATTTTTTACGTTGGCTAGCGATGCTGAGGTCTTCCGTCACCAGGTGATCCGGAGTTTCTCTCTGCTCCCCACAGAATCTGCACCCATCGTTTTCTGCTAGACTCATTCTCATGAAGTATGTACTTCCTGAGGTGACAATACCCGGTAAGGAATCCAGTGGGAAAGATTTTCTCACTAAGATCCTGCTACACCTTAGATCTGGCAGTTTCAATTTTTCGAAGAAACTTATTGGAATGTAAACTCCCTGATTCTATCCAAAATATTAGACTTCCTCAAACTCTGGAACTGGAAGACGACCTGTAGATATTGCAGTGATGAGGAGAGCTCTGATGATGACCTTAAGGTAGCAATGAAATATAAACCCTTAAACAAAAATCAATAAAGAAGAAACTCACAGAAAACCTGCTTTCCAGAAAAGACTATTGAACTGATCAGAAACATCTCTTCTATTGCGATTCAGATAATAACCAATGTGACACACTGTACATAAATCCTCACGACAATCGATTCCGATCGGGATAGAACATAAAGATCAAGCCTGCCTGAGAATGAACAGTCCGATCATAAACTCCGCACATAAGCTCATAAACATTCAGAAACACCATGAAATCCAAAGTTGTTCGATCTGTTCCTTGTGCTCATTCGTTGCGATGGAACTGTAACTTTTCGAACGTGCTTTCGCCAGCCAAAACTTCTGGGAATAGTTGACAGGCAAATTAGGAATGCGTGAAATTCAAAACATCAGGCGACTTGCACTGAATAATTCACTCCTGTTTGAACTCAGTTGTTGGCAAGCAGGGGAAACATAAATAAAGACATCGTCAACTAAAGGTGGAAGTGGAAGGTCAGCACAAACTGAGTTTCACCTCTATTTACTCTCAACAGGGAGTTTTCTTGTCAATATCGCAAATTGCTTTCCCTAACTTCTGACTTTACAATTGATCTCTCCTTATGAGAGGCTATTGTCGAGCAGGCAATACTTCTTATTTTCTCAAGTGTGTTTAGAGGGTGATTCCTAACTCTAGAGTTTGATGCAATATGTCGTTTGAAGATTAAGCTGTTATGAACTATTTTTTTTTATTTTTAGATATAACGGCTGTTTTTTTTCGATGTATATAACTTTAAGTTGGCATTACTGTTCAATATGGCGACCGATTTAACAGCTGTCAAGTGATTTATTCTCAGTTTGGTTTGGCTATTCATCATGAATAGACTCACGCCTAAACAACACTTGCAAATAGTGCAATTTTATTTCGAAAATAATGGTTCTATGCGGAATACGTATCGCGCACTACGTCCATTTTATTTTGTTTAGCGATGAAGCGCACTTCTGGTTGAATGGCTACGTCAACAAACAAAACTGCCGCATTTGGAGTGAAGCTAATCCTCAAGTTTATGTCGAAACACCGTTACATCCAGAAAAACTGACTGTTTGGTGCGATTTATGGGCTGGTTGAATGAGAGTGTTTTTATTTCGGTTTTTTACATCTCCTGAAACTCTTTCTTGTAAGTACACAGCCTATACTCCAGCGCCTGTCCCTGTCGTGGTTTTGGAACTATCTGTGTACCATTAAATGGTATTCTTTTTGAGAACTAGGACTCCCCTTCCCAATCTTCTTGCCTTGAATTTTCAGTTGCCGAATCTGAAAATAAAACCACAAAAAAATGCATTGCCATACTTTTCTTCTTCATATTGTTGGCTGTGGTCTCTTCTTAGACGTCACTGGACCTAATAATTGAGATCTAGATAGGGCTAAATGAGTTCCTTATTATTTCAACGGAATAAGTTGAAGAATATGCATGATATTTCATAAGAACATTTTTTGGTTTTGAATCTACGTTCTGTATCTCAGAAACAATGAAACTCCAGGCATTTGATCACAGAAAATTATTTCCAATGCGACCTAACAAATCACTCTCTGATATTTCATAACACACTTAGAAAACACCTGCAAATAAAATAATTGGAGCATGATTGAACAAGCACTCAAAAGCTCCAGACTTCACACGTAGCGCTTTCCTCATTTTTCTGGATGGGATTCATTCAAATATTCAATGTCCAACCGAAAAATTCTTCAATCTATAAATCCACCCAAATGAGCTAATTTTTGAATTTATGACTCCCTCATTTTCACCATTACAACAATACTCTCTAATTATTCAAATGAATATATAAACCCTGAAATATCATTTCGTTCAGAAATGTAACGCCAACAGTGAAAACGGCACTCATAGCTGCAGTAATAATATTCGTATGTTATGTAAACAATGGAGAACAGGTGCAATGAAGTGTATAATAATTTTCACCACCGTTTGGTGCGTTGTAACACCGAAATTATTGGGGAAAACTCCATGCAACGATGGCGTTTATTGACTTGGAACAAGAGCACGATTGTTGAAGAGATCAGATTAGTAATATTGTGATATTTAGCAATTTGAATGAATTCTGTGATAAATAATATAATAATCATTTCATTTTCACGACGAACATAACTAATGAGTGAATTCGAATTAAAATACACTAAGACAGCAATACTCATCGACGTAGAAAAACCAAATAACAACAGTGGAGACAGTAATTATTATTATTTGAACTGGGGTCGTTTTGGTTCGGTAAGCCTTCCGGGAACTGCGACCATGTTGTTGTTCTCTACCCTACTCATTCATAGAAACCCAAGGAGGTCGTCAATGACGTTAATAAAACTGACAACCTCCCTAGGGACCTTGGCCGTTACCTCTCTGGTATCCAGGACCGGCTTACCCATGTGAATGGTTCTTAAGCCAGCCAGCTCCGGACACTTGCATACCATGTGTTCGGCTGTTTCTGCTTCTGATCCACAGAGCCTGCAAATCTCGTCTACTGACTTTCCCGTACGGTACAAATGATGCTTGTACCGACAATGCCCCGTCAGCAGTCCCACCATCACCCGAAGCTCGGCTCGTGACAGCTTCAAGAGCTTTTTGGCGTGGGTAGGTGAAATCGTCACGAATTTCTTTGCCTGAACAAGTCTAGGAGTGTTAGTCCAGTGGATTATCCTGTTGTTAAACTTCCATAGCTGGACCGCAGCTTTATATTGGTGTTTTCCTAGCCCACAGAAAGGCTCAGGTCCAGCAGGTGTTAACCTTGATGCACTTTTTGCAAGTTCATCAGCTTTTTCATTTCCTTCAAGCCAACAGTGTCCTGGTACCCATAGTAGAGTCACCTTATTGCATCTGGCCAGTTGCTTTATGGTGTTACGGCACTCCCAAGTCAGCAGAGACCCCTACCAACACGATTCCAGGGATCTCAGCGTGGTTTGGCTGTCCGTGGTGATGTAGATATGCGCCCCCTTGAGGTTATTTTGAGACACTCCTGAGCGCATACTTAAACAGCCAGTATTTCGGTCTGTAGAATCGAGGGCTCACTTCCCAGGGCTTTAGAGATCCTCAGTTTAGGTCTATATATCCCAATGCCAGTGCCCTTCTCTGATTTTGATCTATGGGTGAACCATATGGATGACTTTTTGTCCAAACGATTTACGAGACTTATTGCACTAGAACGGTCATTTATAAGCGTTTCAAAGGGCGTTTCAAAATCGTAGGAGGTTGGCTTAACAACCGGTGGTTTTGCTAAGAGGTTTGAATCTAATTGATTTAGTGTCCTCATATGTCCAACCCAGTTTCCAGGAGACAGTAAAATTTTCACATGAATAATTCGACAGAAAAAAAAGGAAAATTTCACTTTAAATATAAAAAAAAAATGAAAACGTTTTTGACATTAAGCTATTCAATAAATGTAGACAAATTGGTTCTGAAATGGAAGGCGAAATTCAGGAAATTTCTATGAGAATCTATTCAATCAGTCATCGTTCGAAAATTTTCGAAAAACTACATAAAAAGCCTCAATACCGAATAGGACAATTTCCGGTACTTAATCACCTTCATCCAAGGCCCTGAACAGAATATTCGAACTTTTAACATGTGTTCCTCTCTCCAGGACCAAGGCAATTAACATTTCCCTGATTGAAATCCCAAAAATTCAATATCCCAATCATTGTCAACTTCTCGGTGAGCCAAACCATGGTAAAAACACGTGCAATTACATTTTACGAACGTATAAATTAATGAGAATACCGTTCTTAATTACTACTGTTTGTACAAAATGACTCAATTGCAGTTCAAACTTTATATTTTACAACTAGTAATCATTTGTGCAGTGGCAAAAAATAATGTGTGTAAGAATTGGTCTGATTATTGGAAGGATGACATGGATTCGAACGAAAATTGCACGTATAATCCAGATATGTACTTGAATACTGTGAGTTTTTTTATTTTGGTTCATTATTTCAATCATATTTTATATTACGGGATCTATAAATTCACTACAAACTATCAAAGTATTTCGAGCGCGTTTTCACTTGGAATGTAGTTGAATGTACTATAATTCAATAAAAACACAAGACCAAAACCAATAGAAGATGTAAAAAGATTCAAGAAAAAATACATTTTCGTGAGATATCAAGAATGTGCAACATTCAGTTTTCAAAAATTTGTTAATTTCAATGAGAAGATCGATTTTAACTGAAATAGAAAAAATTTTGATGCAGATTATTCTTTAATGATTTGGTTCCTATATAGTGTTTGGTGAAGACTTAGGTGATTCTTTGATTGAAATTGAGGTGTGCTATTCTTATAATTTTTTTTACAAATTTGCCTGGTTATAGCAACAATATACGGTAGAGAAGCATATATCGAAATCGGAAAAATGGAACCTTCCAAAACTGCAGTTACTATTTTCATGTGCCTTTTCATTTCTTGAAAAAATTATTTCAAAAAGTGATGAATGACATTTTGTTGAAATTATACATTCACGTTCTATATTTTATGTCATGTCACAGACCAAAAAGTTTTGACCTCGGATTTGTGTTTAGAATACTGCATCAAAAATTCACTCATAATAACCAACTTGTATTGTCAATACTTATTCAATGCTTGTTAAGACGTACGACCCTATTTTTTCTAATTCCTTTGTCATTAAAGGAAGATCCGCCACTGTCTAACACTTCCTCTTTGATGTAGAAGCACGAAAGGAATTAAAATTAGTCAAGGAATGAACCACTCTAACCGACAGAGAATTCTGTTTCATTCTCTCCTTATCTCTTCTCTGACATTGCAGCCCGAGCTACTCGAGAAATATTTTGGGGAGTATGACGTGCATGAAATACCAACAGATGACGGATATTTCGTAACCACCTTCAGGATTCCAAGGGATAATTCTAAGGGTGCTATATTGTTTCGACACCCTGCCATCACAGACTCGATATGTTGGATCGGCTTTGGTAGAGAATCGGTGAGTACGTCAAAAAGTTATGATAGGGAACTTGAAGAGAAATCCTCATTCAAAAAATCATACATATTCCTACCCAGATGTACACATTGATATGAATTGTTCAACTAAAGTTCCACCTTGTATGCGGGTATCAAGATTTTTTTTTTCACTTCATATTTTCAGATTGGTTACTATTTCTGGAAAAATGGATATGAAATTTGGCTGACCAACACAAGAGGAACCGATTTCTCCACAAAACACGTTAACCTTACCATTGACGACTACTCATTTTGGAATTTTAGGTAAACTATCAAATATTTCTCTCCAAAATCAGGTTTATAAAGGGTGTTTTTTTTAGAGCTATATAACTTTAAATTGCAATTAAACAACGATGGATTATTCGATTGACATTAATTTTATTTATCTGCAAGATAATCTTGTGGCATCACATTTTAAATATGATTTCTGGCATATGACCGCGACGGCTGGCTCGGATGTAGTCCAATCTGGACGTCCAATTTTCGATTACTTTTTCCAACATTTGTGGCCGTATATCGGCAATAACACGGCGAATGTTGTCTTCCAAATGGTCAAGGGTTTGTGACTTATCCGCATAGACCAATGACTTTACATAGCCCCACAGAAAGTAGTCTAGCGGTGTTAAATCACTAGGTCTTGGAGGCCAATTCACAGGTCCAAAACGTGGAATTAGTCGGTCACCAAACGTGTCTTTCAATGAATCGTTTGTGGCACGAGCTGTGTGACATGTTGCGCCGTCTTGTTGGAACCACAGCTCCTGAACATCATGGTTGTTCAATTCAGGAATGAAAAAGTTAGTAATCATGGCTCTATACCGATCACCATTGACTGTAACGTTCTGGCCATCATCGTTTTTGAAGAAGTACGGACCAATGATTCCATCAGCCCATAAGACGCACTAAACAGTCAGTTTTTCTGGATATAACGGTATTTCGACATACACTTGAGGATTAGCTTCACTCCAAATGCGGCAGTTTTGTTTGTTGACGTAGCCATTCAACCAGAAGTGCGCTTCATCGCTAAACAAAATAAAATGGACGTAGTGCGCGATACGTATTCCGCACAGAACCATTATTTTCGAAATGAAATTGCACCATTTCCAAGCGTTGTTCAGGCGTGAGTCAATTCATGATGAATTGCCAAACCAAACTGGGAATTAATCACTTGACTGCTGTTAAATCGGTCCCCATCTTGAACAGTAATGCCAACTTAAAGTTATAAAACTCGAAAAAAAACACACGTTACATACTCTGAAACTTTTGGAATGTAAAGCCAACAACAAACTCTTGTTGTTTCAGTTATTAAAATGCTTCACTAGTTCCTGGAAGTCTCAGGTTCGATTGCGAAAAGGTTGAATCCTTTTTTCAATTTCTAAGTTTACTGTTTATTGACAACTCATTAGATTTGAAATGTTCTTTACAAGAAATAATAAACAATTGTGTGAAATTTACAGTGTTTCTCTATGTGCAGTTTCCACGATATCGCAATATACGACCTGAGAGCTTCACTAAACTACATCTACAAGTTCAACAACAACAGCAAACCTGCCCTGATTGCTCAATCTATGGGATCCACAGAAGCTTTGATATACGCTTCTCTGTTCCCGGAAGAAGCCAAGAAACTATGCGAAGTTTTTGTCCTACATGGACCTCCCAGCAGCTTCCAATACTCATCAGTGAAGTTTTTGGGATTTTTTCGACCTTACCTTAAAGTACGATAGAATAACAGAAAATATTTGATAACTATCAGGAATTTCTTCCAGGAATACACAGAGAGAGAAAAAATTGGTGATATAATGCGGAGAACCAGTACAATATCCCGCATTGTAAACAATCTTTGTGGATCTAAGCCGGATCTGTGTACAACGCTCTACAGTATGTTCGGAGCTGGTTGGGCTCCAGGAGAACAAGACCCTGTGAGCGCATTGTTTTTTCTTTATTTCACGAATTTGAATTTTTCTCAATTCATTTTTGTCATGAGAAAAGATTTTTTTCAGGATACAATATTATAGTGACTCTGCATGCCCGAGAGGTGGAGTTGCTGGCTTTGCTTCACTCCCTAGTGAGGCTTCCATTAATATTTTATCAGATTCAAAGAATTATAATAGCCTCCCTACTACAAGCCCAGTAGAGAGAATATTGTTTCTGATTCTTCTCAAGAACCAATGTATATAATGAACCAATGTCCTTTTCAGCTGTTAATTCCGATAATTACCTCGCAGAATCCAAGATCTTTATCCATAAAGTCTGTACTGCACTACTGCCAATTTTTCATTGATGGAAAATTCAACATGTACGATTATGGAGAAAAGAATATGGAAGTGTATGGAAGATTTACTCCTCCAGAATATCCAGTTGGTGAGATATTGGCTCCTATTTATCTTGTACATAGCCGAGAAGATGAATTCGCTCCCTTGAAGGTGAGATTAATTTTGTTAGGTACTTATGTTCGGATCTTTTGAGAGATCTTCTCGCTTTTGAAAGGTTATATGAGCTCTATAGGAACTGATGTTCTGTAATATTTTTGGTTCAAATTGTTTTGCTTGAGCTAATTCTCTTTGTAAGTGTTTTTTATTTCGAAAGAATTTTAAAACAATTTTTTTCGACTTCACATATTTTTTTCATTCCGTATTTACAATGCCAAGCTAATAGTCGCAGAAGTTTTTTCATTCAAATAATCAAATATCTCTAGGCAAAATTCATGAATTTGATATTTTCTCATCAAGTTTGACCCTTGAAGCATTTCCTGAAGTTAGTTCATAGAACAAAATATTTTCCAATTCTCTTTTGCTTTCTAGAAAATCGCCCGTGAAATAAGTCCTTCCAGTAAATTGTAATTTTTTTTTCAGGACACAGAAAGACTGTACTCCAAAATGTCTAATAGTGCTAAAATTTATGGAAAATTGTTAGTGACAGGAATGAATCATGTGGACACATTCATTGGATTACATAGGAATGAAAAAGTCCATAACAAAGTATTATATCTACTAAATAAAATATTTGCGAAATATTCAAATTTTTCATTCCATCCAAATCGACTCGCATTAATGAAAACAATTTTCTAAATAATCGAATACAATCAAAAACATACCATATCAATTATAACCAAATAGTGATAGATGAGATTTTGATCAGCATAAAAACTTTTGCATATTATTGTTGTGAGGATAACAGGTTTATTGGACACCCTGTAACGATATTAAAACGGTTGGAACGCATCACAAATGAATGACGAAATATACGTCAAGAATTCCATGCATGTGGTAATAATAGCTGTGCTGGTTTTATGAACCCATTAATAGAGATAATTAATTAATGAATACCGCAATATTTCATCATAAATCTTGCACATTAACAAGGGTAACAAATTGGTGGATGCGTCGGTGCTAAAACAGTTGATAGTTTTATAACTGTTTTTGAATTCGTTTGTTTTATTCATTACAATTTTGTTCAAAATATTCTTTCACATGAAAAATAGTACGAAATCCTTTTTATTAATGCAAACAAATCTCATGACAAATATTCAATTAAAAATGTAAAATGGCACGATTATTTTACACGTTTTCCTGTTAAAAACGGCATAATTAAATTAAAAATATGAAGAGTAATGTTATCATCATGAATTATAATACAATAGGGACTCCTATGATTACATTTTTATTTTCGAAATTATATTATACTCACTAAAAACGCATTCGGCTTTTGAATTTCGAAATTTCAAAATATTTGCACAAAGTTTTGTTGAATAAGAATGAAATTTTTGGTACAGATAATCTTGGAAATTAATTAATTTTTGATATTTGTACTAATTGCCTTCATCGGGTAGACTCAACCGTTATAATTTTAATTAACAGTTTTAAAGTTATGTTGACTTGCATATTTTATGAATCATTGTAACTATGAATTTCTGTTTGAATGTTTTCACAAACATTTGATATATGTTCTTTGTGATCGAGATGCTTGTCCATGTTAACTCTGTTTTATACTTCAATACTTTATGATTAAAAAGTAAAATAACTTATTATTATAAAATCATGGAAATTCTTGGGTTTCAAAACAGATTGAGTAAGGGAGATTTATTTAGGTCCGTTTGGTCGTTGAGGAGAATCTGTTTTTTAGATTCTCCTCAACGACCAAACGGACCTAAATAAATCTCCCTTACTGAACCTGTTTTGAAACCCAAGAATTTCCATGATGTAATTATATTTCACACCATATTTTTTCAACTATTTAAAGAACTGTATACCAAATATGTAGTTAGTTACCATGCTCACCTGACGAAGTCATGTTATCATGACGAAACAATTGTTGTGAAAATAAATATATAAAGCGGAAATAAGTTATTTTACTTTTTAATCATCAAGATGAATTTCCGACAAGTAAAGACTGAGACAATCAAACACTCAATACTTTATATTTTTCCTGTCTCAAAGTTATGGTATTGTTTTCTTGAAATCTTGCTCTTCTTGGAAGGAAAAGTAGAACCTTGATTTTCTCACTATTCGAAAGAAGATTGTTACCTTTCAACCTTTCATCAGTTTCCTACATCTTACGTTCGCACTTGCTTCAAATCTGGATGTGAATCTTCTTCAACAAGAAGATTACTGTCATCTACTTACTTCACTGTTGTCATCCTGATTTTCTCCTAGTCATCGCCCACTGTATATAAGTAGGTATATTATAAAAACTTTAAGACGTCCAGCAGGAACTTCACCAAAGCCCATTAAAATATTCTGCAGGACATTGTTAAGGATAAATCACAGCGTGTGGAGTTCGGCAGCGAGGATTAGAGTACATCCTTCCGCTAGAGCAAGTCGGTAATTAGTTCGGAAGTTCTAGTTGAAATTATAGCAATTCCTTATATCAGAGGAAGTTGGGCTTCCATCCGCTCCGACCTCCTGCTGATTACGTACCTTGGAAGGAAGAGAGCGGGGGTGGGGGCAGCGGCGGTCGGGAATGCAGAAGTCAATTTTTGGGCCTATCTGTTCGCGGAAGACCGATGGGAAGCCGGAATTCGTTATCTGGTGGGAAATTTCTGGAATAGATAGGATTATCCTTTAGCGGAAACGCTACCCGACTGGATGAAAGATAGAAGCGGTTAATTCATGGGAACCACCCGGAATTTCAAGTTGAATTTTCGTTTTTGATCCTTTTGGGGGCGGCGTTAACCGTTTCCAGGAGATCTGGTCGATCAGATCCACGATTGGATTCAACTGGATGGTGCCCGATGAAAATCTGGGATTAAATTGATATTGAATTAATAGGCGTGATGCAAGATCAGGTTTTCGTGGAATTCAATTCGTCCTTAAGGGCTTACAACCTCTGCTGGTTAGTTTTCCAAACTGAGAGCATTGATTAATTTCCTTATTTCATCTTACGAACTCATTGCTTGAACATCAGTCTTCTGCACACGTTTTCATTTATCAATGTATTCATTTATGCATTCATTAAATCATTCATTTATTCATTTTTTTCGTTCATTTGTTTTATTCATCCATTTATTCATTTTTCATTCATTCATTTATTCATTTTTTTCATTCATTCATTTATTTTTCCATTGACTCATTTATTCAGTAACTCATTCATTTATTCATTCATTTATTTGTTTTTTTGTCTATTCATTCATTTAGCTATTCAGTAATTCATCCATTCTGGTATTCATTCATTTATCCATTCATCTATTCATTTATTTGTCTATTCATCTACTCATAAATTCATTTATACCTTAATTAAACTATTCTTTTTCCTCATCTATTCATTTATCCTTTCAGACGACTATTATTTTATGCATTCACTCATTATTTCATTCATTTATTCATTTGGGTATTTATTTATTCATGTTTTAATTAATTCATTTATTCACCTTTTCATTCATTTTTTCAATAGGTCATTTTTGCGTTTTTTCAGCTATTCATTCATCTACTCATTTATTCCTTAGATCAATACTGATTTATCTATCAAATCATTCAATAATTTATTCATCCATTCATATTTTATAGTCCTGTAGGCCCATGTTCGGAAATGCTTCGTTTCCAAGATACAGGGCGTTAAATGTTCGTAAATTGATATAAAAAAATGCTCGATATTTTTGATATAGCTTGAGATATTTGAACAGAACAGAGAACAATCATCACATTGATGTGCTGATATTACATTAAATATCTCATCTTCAGTAACTACAGTGGCGTGGGAACAAGCATTAACTTATATTTTGTAGAAAAAAATAGCACGCCATGGTTTTTTGTCCAAATAAAATTCATATTACACAATTCTTACTCCATTTGAAACAAGTAAATAATAATGAATAAATAATAAAATTAAATTAAAAAAACTTTGTGTCAGTCTTCTTCTGATGATTTGCAGGGCATTTGACGTTTTCTAGATATCTTGGAGCCAAAGCATTTTCGAATATAGGCCTACAAGACCTTTTCGACCCCAAATAATTCAGTGAATACCTACCGAATATTCCCCTCAATTTGTTCAGGAAACACCCTGTGTGAATAAATTCTATTGAACTTTTGCATGATTGCTGACTTATCAGCGAGAAAGATAACAGTTTTTTTAATATTTTAATAATGAATCATAAATATATCGTCCTTCACTATTAATGAATGAGCCATAAATCATCAAAATGGATGATATATAGATAGAAGTATATTCAAATATGATGTCACTCCAATATCTAAAACATGAATAGGGCTAAAAACAACACAACCTAAACACAGAGTCTCCACGCTTCTTGAAAACCTCATTTTTCAGATATTACCTCTGACCGGCAAATGCTTTATTACTAGAGTTGTTTCAAAGGGTTTGAGATGAACCGATATGAAAAAGCATTGATTAAAATTCGTAGTATTCTTCATAAAAATTTTCACTTAAAGCAACTCCTTCATATATCGACTTACGACCCCGGAAAATCATGTTCCCACCGAGAAAATCAACATTGTCGGCAACCGCTCCTTTAACGTATCACCGGCTCCATTCATCGTTCATTAGTGTCTGAACTATTCTTTAGAAATGTCTACCGCTGAGCCATAACGAGTTCTACTTGTTCAAACCGAATCAACGTTGAATACCGTCTCCAGCGGTCCAGAGTAAACTGACGCCCCAGAGTTAAATACTAACTGCGGCTGCAAGAGACTGATCGATCCGTGAGATTTTCGGAAATCAAGTTTGCACTTGCTGGATATCGAACTGCGCCAAACTTACCTAAAGGAGTTAATCAGGAAGGCGTTTAGTGCGGTGAACCTTATTAAATATTGAATCAAACCTCGGCTAACTTCAAATTTGAAGCTGAATGAGCTTCGATGCTTTTGTGGAATAAGTTTTGGAAGAGGGAGGTCGAAGTAGTGGTTAGAAGAGTAAACATGGTGGGGATGTGTGCATCAATGATGACTTACCAACAGTCTCCTGTTGTACATTAAAGTTATATGGATAGTCAAAAATTGATCCTAGGTGTAAATAAATATGCTAGCAGTGCGTCGCTTGAGATCAGGCGAGAGCACAATATTTAAGTTGGATAACACTAAATCTGCACACTGTCATTATCAACTCAACAAGATTATTATGGATAAAATTGGACGCTAACTTAAACGACTCATCACGAGGAGAAAAATAGTTCACCAACAGTAACCTCAGTTGTGAAAGAACAGAGCTAGTGTCTCTTGCGTCGCTTGTGCTCAGGCGAAGGCACAATACTAGTGTGCAGATAGCACTGAATCTTTACACTGTCAACAAAATTATTGCCGATATTGACCAATATTTCAAATAACGTATAACCCATACAATTATTGCGAATATGGTTATCCAATATGATTAAGCAAATTATACAGTTGTGAAATACCTTCAATTTCAGTTCAGCAGGAAGTTTATTTATTTTATTTTATTTTTATTTTATTGATGGTTATGCAATGTGATTGAGCGGTTGTGAAACACCTTCAATTTCAGTTCAGCAGGAAGTTTATCAATGTCATATTAAAAGAGGTGTTGATAATTTCAAGGAAGATGGTTAGTTGTAAATGTTTATTACTCTCAATAACTTCCACTTCCAAGTAGAAAAATCTTTTCTTCTTCGGAGGTGATTGAAGAACTAGGAAATGAGTACATTAATGAAAGTTGATACTCAAACGAAGCATCGCGAAGAAAAAATAATTACTAAGCGTGAATTAATATAGTCAGTGGCTCGTCGCTTGTGCTCAGGCGGAAACACTACTAGCAATACTAATGTGGAGATAACAATAGTCTACACAATGTCAATATCAACTCAACAAGATAGTGTGTAGATAACACTAGTCTATGCACTGTCATTATCAACTCGACAAGACTATTATGATATTGGGCAATATTTAAAATGGCGAAATTGACATAAAATATCCAATACAGGTATTGCAAAGATGGTGGTTACGCAAAGTGATGAAGCAAAGTATAAAGTTGTTATAAACATCTTTCAGTTTAACAAAAATTGATGAATGTCTAATTAAAACAGATTGAATATTCAAAAAAAAAAGGTGCATTTCAAATATTTACCTTTCAAGAATTCCAAGTGAAAAAATCTCATGGCCTGTAGAATCATTATTTTACCACCCGTCGCCTCAAACAAATTTATTTCAACTATTACTGGATGTTCTTATTTCAATGTCACCTAAATCCGAAAATTCTACACTAAAGTTCCGAAACTTGAACGAGTTAAACTCCCAGTATATTTCGACTATTTTAGCAGGATCTTAAAACAAATATTAACTTTCAAAGTTGGCCCTAACTCGGCTCCAAAACCCGTTTTTTAAATTGGTAATTAAGAAAGAAACAGCTCGAAAATCCAAAAGCAAAACGAGGGCGCAGAAATTATCGAAACTTTGTCATTCTCGAGTACATCGTCAAACCCCGTCTTAATTCCTTAACGAATTAATTAAGAAATCCTAAAACTTTCCTCCTGAATCGCCTTCTGACCGGACACTGATCCTTCCAGAATAATCCTGGCTCTTAATGACATCTCCAACTCTTTTCGAGCGGTTCTTTCTTCGCAAACTCTGCCATTTTAATTTTTTGTTGTGTCTTTCCTGAATCGGCCGCCTCTCGAGCGTGAATTTAATGAGACCCCCTTTGTAGGTGCATGCAAATTGGAGAATGAACAGCCCGAGAGACTGAATACACCTGTTTTGATAGCGCTGGCACAGGATTTTTCGAGGATATCATGTGCTCTTCGAAGGGAACAATATTTCATTTGATGTGGAAAGTGCCTCCCATGCGTATAAAAATTTCAAGTCTTTTTGGTTACGGGAAAACTGAAGTGGAATGTGCTGTTACATGGATGCATGCACATTGGAGTGGTTTGGAGAGGTGTTCCAGGATCTGGAATAACGGTGTGATGATATTTGAGAGATATATAAATACATGCTCTCTTCACGATGTGTGTTCGGTATACGGAGAATTTTTGCGAGTTGGAAAGGTTATATCGCCGGTATTTGTGGACGAGTTGTTATATATTTTTCTCTAAATCCATACAGTTTATGAATTCTCGTCATTCTGCACTACCATTCTAACCATATTAATTTCATCTTTATTTTTGAATTAAACACATTTTTTTCTTCAATTTCAATTCATTCAGCATGAAAATTACATGTATTGTGGAAGATTACAAAGTCAAACGAACAAAAAGTAGCCTAAGCCACCTTGTGTTACCAAATTATGCTTATAACGGGTGTTTTTTTCGAGGTATATAACTTTAAGTTGGCATTACTGTTCAAGATGGCGACCGATTTAACAGCTGTCAAGTGATTTATCCTTAGTTTGGTTTGGCAATTCATCATGAATAGACTCACGCCTGAACAACACACTTGCAAATAGTGCAATTTCATTTCGAAAATAATGGTTCTGTGCGGAATACGTATCGCGCACTACGTCCATTTTATTTTGTTTAGCGATGAAGCGCACTTCTGGTTGAATGGCTATGTCAATAAACAAAACTGCCGCATTTGGAGTGAAGCTAATCCTCAAGTGTATGTCGAAACACCGTTAGATCCAGAAAAACTGACTGTTTGGTGCGCTTTATGGGCTGCTGGAATCATTGGTCCGTACTTCTTCAAAAACGATGATGGCCAGAACGTTACAGTCAATGGTGATCGGTATAGAGCCATGATTTCTAACTTCTTCATTCCTGAATTGAACAACCATGATGTCCAGGAGCTGTGGTTCCAACAAGACGGCGCAACATGTCACACTGCTCGTGCCACAATCGATTTATTGAATAACACGTTTGGAGACCGCCTAATTTCACGTTTTGGACCTGTGAATTGGCCTCCAAGATCTTGTGATTTAACACCGCTAGACTACTTCCTGTGGGGCTATGTAAAGTCATTGGTCTATGCGGATAAGCCACAAACCCTTGACCATTTGGAAGACAACATTCGCCGTGTTATTGCCGATATACGGCCACAAATGTTGGAAAAAGTAATCGAAAATTGGACGTCCAGATTGGACTACATCCGAGCCAGCCGTGGCGGTCATATGCCAGAAATCCAATTTAAAATGTAATGCCACAAGATTATCTTGCGCATAAATGAAATTCATGTCAATCGAATAATCCATCGTTGTTTAATTGCAGTTTAAAGTTCTATAGCTCTAAAAAAAAACACCATTTACTTGTCAAATATAAAAAGATGGCAGCTTCAAAATGACTGCTGCTCAGATATCCGGCTATTTAACATCTTATCAGAAAACCTTTCACATATTCAATATTGAGATTGAAGGGACCATTCTCTATAATTTACAGATTCATTTCTAGACAAGAACCAGTAATGAGTTCTTATACTCAACATGGTTATCCAGATTCCTTCCTCAAGTCCTCCTCAAGCTGGGAGCCCTAATATAATCTGTGATTTATGTGGAAGTTCAACTATTCGTGCGGTTTTAGTAAGGCTAGATTCCAGTAATTGTTTAATTGAATATTCTATGATTCATTTGCAATCAGAATCTTTCGCTCTAATGGAATATCAGGTCCAATAAATCATTCATAATATTGCCAGAATTAATTTCGCTAGTGGAAATTTCGCTTGCCTTTGATGATCAGAAAATAGCCTGAATTTTGTAAAACATTGATATCCCGGAGTTCGAATAACAGAAGTTAGAAAAGCGCAGGCGAGAAACAAGAAGCTGTTGTGCCTCGTTCTAATATTATGAATTTTTCACGAAATTATTCTTCCAATAAGCTTGAATGAGTGTACTGAGGCTCTTGGTCCTTGAAATGAAATAAAATTGAAATAAAGTGTAAGTAAACGTATTAAGTTTCAACCTTATAACATTCATCAGAAAAATTTCTTCAAAAAACCAAAAAGTGTATTAAAATAATTTATATATTGTATCAACCGAATCCTATAAGGATGGAGATGCAAAAATTGTCATAGCATGCCGTAAGAGAGGCCCAAATATTGTGCGCTCCGAGGAATGCATAAATTTGGATTTTCTTCAAAATGGATAGAACTTCAATTGGCCAGTATATAATGCATTTCGCTACAGAAAAAGTAAATTTCCCCTCTTAAATCCAATCTCATCAGATCTCGAACAGCCACAAGGGAGCCTAGAAATCCCAATAATTATTCCAGACAGATAAGAGATCTGGACATGGGCGTAGTCCAACGTTCAGACAATTCTGTTGGTTTCTATTGGATGTACTGACTCTCCTAGGATGCGGAGTGTTAGTATTGCAAACACTTAGTCTTGTAAACAAGGAACCGATGTTCGAACAGCAATTGAAAACGGCCAACAGCCATCCTACGAATGTCCATGGATTGCTATGATATCGATTTCCTGGGTACAGCAAACTGGAGGAGAAGTGAAACAGAAGTTTAGAGGTGTACTCTCCAGATTTCACATTGTTGATTTTGTCTTCGAGATATTTATATTGAATTATTGATATATTCCTCTCTTGTTTGGTCAATAACATTGAATGTTTGGGTTGGTATTATTGACTTGTCGTTTCGTTATAAAAAACATTTGAAACGTTCAGTAAAAAAGTTATTGATTCGTTTGAAATGTTGCAATTGGGTATTGGGAAGAGTTATTTATTTGTCGATGAACGTTATAGCTTCTTTTTTGATGCTCCATGTATGAAAATAAAGAATTTCAGCAAAATGTGTTGAATAATTTCTGAGATGTAGAACGTTTCATAAAGAATTTTGTTGATATTTCAGTAGAATGATTCTCACATGTTATTTCAGCACTAACTACTGAATTTCAATAAGGTCTAATTAGTTTCTTCACAGTTATTCAAAAAATGGTTACTTTCGAAAGGGATATCTAAGAAGAAGAGATAGGCCAGGAGCTTTGAAGTACGTGTCAAAGTATTGGGTTTCCCTCAGAGTGATATTTATTACTCTATGGGTTCTCCAATAAGAGGTTTCATTTTGAATAGGCAGCTAATCTGGGCAGCTTTCACTTTTAAGCTGTAATTTTTTGACATTTGACAAGTAAAAACTTTGCAATACGCTCTATTAGTGATGACGTCACACAACGCCATTTTAGTTCTTCTGTCAGTGTTCGGAATCCAAACAAATAAATTGTCATTCAAATTAGTACGGTGTCGTTGAAGGAATTGGCTTATTTTCATAAATAAAAGTATTTGAGGAACGATTTCAGTATTAATTGATAGACAGAAGGAACGAGGTTAATACCAGTAAGTTTGAATCCTGTATCATTCCCCAGATTTTGTATAAAGCTGTGTTTATTGGTTGAACTTCAAGTTCGAACTTACTGGCATTAATCTCGTGCCTTCTGTCCATCAATTAATAGTAAAATCATTCCTTAAATGATCTTATTGATCAAAATAAGCCAATTTCTTCAACGACAACGTACTAATTTGAATGGCAATCTGTTTGTTTGGATTCCGAACACTGACAGGAGAGCTAAAATGGCGGTTTGTGACGTCATCACTAATAGAGTGTATTTCCTGGAATAGTGAAACAGGTTGAAAAATTTGAGATGTTGAGACAAGTTAGTGATGAAGAATCGAAACCGTGTGCGTCGCTCAAGAACAACTGAGAATATATTACTGCTGTAGCCCGTAGTGTTGACGAAAACATTTAGGTTTGTCGATTCCTTGTCGATCTTGGGAATAATACAATAATTAATGATTTTTTATGGCTGGAATTGTAAGATATTGATTTGGACAACATTTATTTTCAACAAGATGGTGCTACGTGCCACACAAGCAATGGTACAATCGCAATTTTGTTTCCTGGCTAGGTTATTTCTTTAAGAGATCAATTGGCCACCTTGATTTTGTGATTTAACACCTGTAGGCTTTTTCTTTGGGGCCACGAGAAAGATAAAGTCTATGCCAATGCTCCAAAATCGATACATTTCCTTAAATATGGAATTCGTGGAAATATCGAAGAACTGGAAAACCCTTTACCTGAAAAACAGAGAGATTACCCATACAAATATTGACCCTGTTCAAGGCTGGCCTTGTATCAATTTGAAAAACTTGTATACAAAAAATATGAATGTAGGATGTCAAGAAAATGAAGGTTGATAAAAGTGCATATAAACTAGATACATTAAATGAAGATATCCATCTAGTTCGAATTAAAATTCCATGCAGCAATCGATTCATATCCCGAAATAGTAATTCCAATCCACTTTAACCGATATCGAAATATTTAGAATAAATATGTATCCATAAACATTGCCATAACCAAATATATTTGCAACGCAAATATACCTTCCATTCGTGTGGATGTTATTACGTATTTACGTAGTTCTTGAAACAATAGACACTATTTGCTACCTCCTTTAATGTAACCTCATAGCGATTATAGAATTAATATAGCTAGATACAAATATTTGTGGAAAAATAAAATAATCGATATTGAAAAATTCCCTCAGAGATTTTTGACTGAAATTCCCTAGCAAATACCATGAACATGAAGAATTTCATATGTCTCCAAAACACTTTTTCTTCAGAAATAACTGGGACATATAAGTGACACTTATGAGATTTACCGAGAAAAGCATCGGCTTAGCGTCAGAACCTTTTGCTCCCTCAGATTTATATTTAAGGGGATTCCTTCGCACTGCGACCTACTGGTCTATTGTGTCCCCATCAGAGCTATTCTCTCCATAACGTGATTTCTTCCAATTCCAGAGTTCTAATGAAATCCAGTATCTGGGTTGGCTTCAAGAAGGCTACTTTCTTACTTCTACAAGTTTCTTGTCCAACGCAGATTTTGCGTTAGCTAGTGATGGCGAAGCATTCAGTCACCAGGTGATCCAGAGTTTCTTCCTCTTCCTCACAGAATCTGCATTCCTTGTTTCCTGCTGGACCCATTCTAAAAAGATGCTTCCTGACGAGGATAATATATGAAATTCAGTGAGAAGATTTAGTATAATCTTTTTAGATCTCGCAGTGTCAAAATGTCGAAGAAACTTTTTGGAACGATCCAACCCAAGAAGATTTTGCCAGAGTATTTCTCTTTCGGTTTCTTCCTTCTCCTAGAACTCCTTCTAGTAGGTACATTTAGCTTTGCCCTATACCACTGAAAGGTTCTGGGGCAATGAAAGGAGTCTGTGTTCCTTTTCTGGCAACTTTGATACTGCGAAATTGAAGAAATATCTGGATCTTAGCAAGAGTATACTACACCTCCACACAGGATTCCTTACAGAGCATTGTCACCTCAGGAAGCAATTCATGAAAATGAGTCTAACAGAGGACGACGAATGCAGATTCTTAGGGGAGGAGAAAAAAACTCCGGATCACCTGGTGAAGTTAGCCAACGCAAAAAATTCTTTGGACAAGAGAGTAGCAGAAGTGAGAAAGCCATCCCAGATACTGGAGTTCATTATAACCCTGGAAGTGAAGGGTTAGCTGTAGACTACGAATAATGACAAAAACAGCTTTGATGGGACACAATAAACCATAAGGTCGGAGTGCAATGAAACCCCATTTAAATCTACAATCCAGGAAAAAATATAAAAATAGTCGAAAATTCATATAATAGTGACTTCCTCTTCGAAATGTTTATAACAAAAAAATCTCAAGAGAGCCAAATAAATATCTCGAAAGTCATCGAAGACACTAAATTCGAAGAACTAATGTTGAAAATGTTTCAATTGTATTGTCCCGCCACATTTCCAAGTTTCCACTGCAGTTAAAAGAAGGAAAACTGCGAGAATGGGTTTGTAATATTGAACGCTATCAATACGCTGTAAAAACTTTCTACTCCGATTTCCTCCGTTAACATCGTCCAAAGAAATTCATTTCCTCGTGGAACTAGTTGGGAAATGAACAAATTAATCTACTGGCAGTTTCCCGATTGGGACATAGAAATTCGAACTGAAGATCCGGCGCAGCTGGTTAAACTCCTGTGTTCGATTGGACTCAGCAATTATTTGAAGAAGAAGAAATTTCCATATAGTTCAAGGATTTTATCGGGTGATTGATTTTAAAGTCTTGTTGGACTCTTTTTAAATATGGAAAATAAAATGAAATACACTGCGCAAAAAACTTAACGCACATTCTGAAAATCTCAATTTTAATGAAAGTTAACTCTACATTGACTTCATGACTTATTTTTATGTTCTCTCGGGAAGGTTTTGAACGAAACAAGACACATTAAATGGAAAAAAAATTCAGGATTTCACCGAATCTTATGTGAAAGAAGAAAAATAAACAATTTTCAAAATACTGGAATGCTGATAAGTGATTTAATACTTGGTATTTCCACCGCTTGCGTTAATTACAGCTCGGCAACGACGGTTCATACTCAAAATGAGTGATCTTAAAATGTTCTGATCTAATCCTTCCCAGATTTCTCTGAGTTGGATTCCTAAGTCATTAAGAGTAGCTGGATGATTTTCTGAACTTCTCAGCCTTCTATTGAGGTTGTCCCAAACCTGCTCAATCGGATTGAGATCTGGACTTCTTGCTGGCCATTCCATTCGAGAGACTTCAAACCCTTCAAGGTACTCCTGAACGATGCGCGCACGATGGGGTCTGGCATTATCGTCCATAAAAATGAAATTTTCACCAATGTATGGGGCAAATGGCACTACATGCTCTTCAAGAATGTTCCTTATATACCTATCAGCATTCATAGCTCCATTATCAACGACCACAAGGTCTGTGCGAGCAGTCAAAGATATTCCACCCCATACCATAATCGATCCTCCCCCGAAACCAGTAGTATTCAGGAAATTGCACTGAGCATATCTTTCATGTGGACGTCTGTATACAAGGGAACGTCGATCACAATGGTAAAGGCAGAATCTAGACTCATCTGTGAAGAGAACTCTTTCCCAATTAGCCTCTTCCCAGTGTATTTATAACTGGTAATATGCCAATTGGACATTTAAAATAGGAAACAAATTTCCTTGATTACAGACAAATTGCAAAAAATAGATTTTTACTTGCGTCTTCTGTGATTCCGACAAGTTGTAAAAATAATAAAAGAGTCATTCACCTCAATCAAGACAACGCTACAGCCTGTAAAAGATCCCAGAGATAGATACCGAGGAAATATGTGTGTGGAAGCTGCAGAATGAAAATATAAACGAACCAGAACATCCAAGGATGAACCTCATTCTTCGTGTTCACAGTCCATTCCTAGTTTTATTCGGCTGGATTTCCAGCTGATTGCTAGACGGGTTTCGAAACAAGAAAGATATGAATCCCACCTCATCACTTCGTTGTTTGAATAATATATGAGAGCAGTATTTCACACTTCATTAGACAAACTTCTTTCTTTCTTGGAAGAGAAAAGTTTTTGGTTCAGGCGTCGCTTCTGGGGACGTTCCAAATTTGATACTCCGGAAATTCAGTTTCTGGGGGAATATAACGAAATATCGAAGCTTCTTCTTTTTCTGTTTATTTGTCAATAACAAGCCTGATAGGTTGATAATGAAAAAACTTTTGTCTCTCCCTACCAATAACATTCCATACACTTCCTATTTTAAGTATCTGAAACGACGTACTGCAAATCTACAAAATTGTTTATTATTTTCTCCTGCTAGAAAAGAATCTAAATGAAAGGTTATTCAGTAATAAGTTTTATTTTGATATTGAAAAAACAAGTATATTTTACGAGATCAATGGATTTTTATTTCATTGTGAAAAGAAAGGTATGTCATGTCTTGGATTTTTCGAGCCCCAAATGCGACAATTCTATAGGGTGTTTTTTTTCGAGGTATATAACTTTAAGTTGGCATTACTGTTCAAGATGGCGACCGATTTAACAGCTGTTAAGTGATATATTCTCAGTTTGGTTTGGCAATTCATCATGAATAGACTCACGCCTGAACAACGCTTGCTAATAGTACAATTTTATTTCGAAAATAATGGTTCTGTACGGAATACATATCGCGCACTAAATCCATTAGCGATGAAGCGCACTCCTGGTTGTATGGCTACGTCAACAAACAAAACTGCCGCATTTGTAGTGAAGCTTATCCTCAAGTGTATGTCGAAACACCGTTACATCCAGTAAAACTGACTGTTTGGTGCGATTTATGGGCAGGTGGAATCATTGGTCCGTACTTCTTCAAAAACTATGATGGCCAGAACGTTACAGTTAATGGTTATCGGTATAGAGCCATGATTAGATACTAACTTTTTCATTCCTGAATTGAACAACCATGATGTCCAGGAGCTGTGGTTCCAACAAGACGGCGCAACATGTCACACAGCTCGTGCCACAATCGATTTATTGAAAGACACGTTTGGTGACCGCCCTAATTTCACGTTTTGGACCTGTGAATTGGCCTCCAAGATCTTGTGACCGCTAGACATCTTTCTGTGGGGTTATGTGAAGTCATTGGTCTATGAAGATAAGCCACAAACCCTTGATCATTTGGAAGACAACATTCGCCGTGTTATTGCCGATATACGGCCACAAATGTTGGAAAAAGTCATCGAAAATTGGACGTCCAGATTGGACTACATCCGAGCCAGCCGTGGCGGTCATATGCCAGAAATCATATTTAAAATGTAATGCCACAAGATTATCTTGCGGATAAATAAAATGCATGTCAATCGAATAATCCATCGTTGTTTTATTGCAATTTAAAGTTCTACAGCTCTAAAAAAAAACACCCTTTATTTGATTCATACAGGGTGTTTTTGGACATTTTTCAACATTTAGTTGCTTAAGTCTTATTTCTATGAACCTCAAGATATGGTCATCAAAGATTTTCTCAACTGAAAACATTTTTCTTGAACATGTTAAGATTATTCAGAAACCATTTTCGACAAAGAAGAATAGACGAAACAAATCGTCAATATAGTGAATCATCAATCTTCATCGGTGATCACGATCTTTAAGATTTGTTTGGTATACGCTTAATAATAATCAAGGAAAAAATTCAATCTTTTGTATAACTTTGAAGGGAAGTGAATTCAAAAATATTTTATAGAAATAACAGACCTTACTGTCGATATTTTTTTCAAGGAAAACAGAATTTCTGGCATGTCTTTACAAAACACCATACATAATGAACCTCTCACTTTCCATATAATCATTGATTCCATCCAGACATCTCACAACAAACCTTTGTGTGAAATTTTTCGATACAAAACCAACCAACCTAATCTATATATTCGGAAATCATAACTCTCTAATTGACGTCATCCATTTATCTTACCCAAAATGGAAATTAATATTTACTCATCACCTGAGTCATAATTGCTATAGGCAATCTGGACAAGCATTCTCGTTATATTGTGGTATATGATAACAGTCTATTTACAGGCAGCCTTTATCAGTCCGAATTATTAGAGATAAAATTTTTCTGTATGCCATAAACAAGTCACACTCACCGTTCTCGTTTCAACCGTTTTTTTCCTGAATCGATAGAAATGCAACGTATCATACCACAAACAACGCAGGTATGTACTGAAAGTGACAGTGATATCGAAGAGAACGCGGAGTCGAAATCACTTCCTCTTTGTTCTGCGTGTAAAGGTCTATTGTCGAAAGATCACTCGGTGGAAACAAATTCAAGACCTGACAAATCAACTAGTGCCAACAACAATAAAGATGTCCCAGCAGAAAGCAGCTCATGGCAAGAAAAAGAATTGAGGATCGATAAGGACTTCCAAGTAGGCAGCAAAAACTCGGATCACGAAGACAGAAACAATAATTCCATAGAAAAAGTTCGTATATCCTGTAGAGGTATTGACGTAGAAATCGATTTCAAAACCTGCGATAACATATACGTGAACGATTTGGGGACACTCCAGCTGAATTACTGTTTTAGGATAACAGGGCAGGAAGATTACCAGTTTTGTATAAAAAATCTAAGGACTAACGAGGAAACCAGTTACAAGAAGATAATAGGTGAAGGTTCTTTCGTTTTAGAATTCCCAGGAGCACCTTCAAACCCTAGGAATCACACCGAGGATGGCTGTACAGATAGGACAACACCCAACTGCAACAATACTCCTACACAACCACAACAGGAAGTGATCAGTGTCTCGGGTTCAAATGAAACGTTGAGTGGTTACAGTGACGCACTATCAAGCAAAGAAGTGAGTTGTGAAACAATAGAAATCATTTTAAATGAAGTTACCGGTGAAAACAGTGACCAAGACAATGTAACCCAGCCTGAAAATACAACAATTGAAATCGTCAGCACTTTTGGAACAGTCTGCAACAATTGCAGTAGAGTTGTTGAGGAAGAAACCATCTACCACTGCCTCTTTGGCCACGATTGTTGCAAGCAGTGCAAGGGTAAGCCTTGCATGTTGTGCCAAAATATGATGGGAGAGGCTAAGTCCTACTGCAAGAACCACCACAAAGGCTGCTCGGAGTTTCAGATCCAAGAACTCCTAACCAAACACGAAATTGACTGCGAATTCAACAACTTCAGGTGTCCTTTTCCTAGATGCGTCTTCCTAAACACCCTAACAGACTTGAAAACCCACTTCTTGAATTCCCACAACAAAAGTCTGATCCAAAGCAACTCTATTTTTGAAGTGTTGAATGGTAAGAAGGATCGAAAGTGGTACTTGTACTGTTTTGACAGCCTCTTCGTGTGTTCCTACTATTACTATGGCACCCATATCGAATTTATCTTGCAATACATTGGAGCTAATGACAATGCTAAGTCGTTCAGATTTGAAACCGAGATCAAAACCATGAAGGATAAGAAACTGTTGAAGAAGGCGTTGTGTGCAGGTTGGAATGAGCTGAGTTTGTGTAAAGGTGTTTGTTTTGACTATGAGGATTTGAATAATTGTGATAATTCAAGGTTTCAGTTCACTGCAAACTTGAGAGTTGTAGATATTAGTAATTACGGATTATATTCACTACCTTGAAGTTTGATTGTTTCATTTGATTATTTTTTTCAATATTTTGAGCTATGGGATTCTGTATTGCCCAAACGAATATCACAAAAAAGTATGTTTCAATTCAAGATTTCTTTTTGCAATACTTAAAGCGTCATCTATGTACTAATGATAGAATCGAAGGCATTTGTCGAATGTGCCATCTATTTGCGTATTATTGAACTAACGTTTGGTTTTTTGTTCGTAGCATAGGTGACGCCACAAACTAGGATCTAAAATTTGAAAATTCAATATTCAAAAATAAGCAGAGCACTGAAGTTAACTCCTTTGGAACAATTTTCTTTAGGAAACCAAAAAGGAAATTGAAACAATAAATACATGCTTAGAAGCTTCGAGTCGATATATCGATATATGTATATCAAATCTAGGAAGAAGTACATTTTGCACTCAAATTTGTGCCTTGCAGAAAAAATGTTTTATTGAAAATGACAGATACTTTTTCTTCATGCTATAAACTTGACCAACCAGGAAAATTCAGTCCTTCATGTGTCTTGACAACTTTTCGCCCCTACAATAACTGAAAAATTTCTAAAGAAATCATTTCATTCAGCGAGAGATATTCGGTAATATAATAGGTAATCAAAACATCTTGATTATTTTTTTTATGTAGAAACTACATAGCTGAGTTCCTGGAAAATTTGCTTTACTGATAAATCTCATAATAGACCTAACATTTCAGTGACTTCACTCAGGTAGATTCTGCGATTTCAAATATTAACAATAAAATTTTTTGGTAATCTTTCAACAAAACCTTCTCACATCTACTCAAATCTACAGAATCAATAGTGTGTATTGGATACTGTGTTTTAATCTAAATAAGTTATTTCAATAGAATGGAGAGTAAGTGTCACTTATGTGAAAAAGAAAAAAGACTTCTGATAAGTGATTTATCATTGAAAATACGGAACTAAAGTTGAAATAAGGTGCTTATTAATTCATAAATCGTTATTCTATGCAGAACCTTTTTGTATTTCAAAGTGATATTATGCTTATGATGTTAATTTATTATTTCAATATAATGAAGTATAAGTGTCACTTATGTGGAAAAAAATAATTCTGTCATTTGTCATTGAAAATATCGAACTAAAATTGAAACGAGTTGCTTTAGTTAATTCATAAATCATTATTCTACAGAGAACCTTTTTGTATGTCAATCTGATATAATAATAGGACTCAGTAAAACTCGGTACAGGTTTTGGTCAATGATATAATAAAAATACAAATATTAAGATATTTAAATTAATATTTCAATTAAATTCTTACAATATATAACATTCAACATACTTCAAAATCAATAAGATAAAAACATTAGTCTTCTGAATAGAATTTCAAAAGGTAATATATTCTTTCAACATTGACATGGTATCAGCATCCACCAGGTTCAACAATTGCTCGTACTGGTCTAAGGGTAATGTATTTTTCAGGGTGAATATCTGGAAAAAATTATTTTGAAGATTAATTGAAAACCTCTTATTGAAAAACCTCAATTTGATTTGAAAAAATGCTACTTACTTGTGATTGAAGGTATTCTTTAAGAACAATTGTGTGCACTGGATCCACGTGAATCAGTTGCTTTTTTCTTTGATCGTGTTCAGTTTCACATAAGCCGTCGCTTTCTTCATAGAAATAGCTAGGGCTCCTGTCTCCATTTAAAATTAAACAATCAGAAACTACTCCATTTTCATCTGTTTTGATGACGTCATTTAAGGCTTCCAAAACCTGGATCATAATGGAGCCGAACATTTCCAGAATGGGCCTGGAGATTATCGTCAGGATATTAGCTAAAGCTAGGCCTAAAAAAGAGAATTAACTTGTGCTTAGAAAATATTCTAATATGGGAACTGAAAGGAAAACACTAGCATGAAATTTCACATTTTGAATTCAAATTTTTCTATTTCAGATTAAAGCAATCTTTTTCTCAGAATTAACGAATTTTTTGGAAATTATTTTTGTCATGAACTGGATGTTCGGGCCAAATGATAGCCAGCTATTTTCCTTGATCAAAAGCACAAAAAAGAATTTAATTCACTTACCCATTACTTTTCTTTGTTCTACTTGCGAGACATTGGGCATTTTGAGCAACCAAACTCTTAATATTTTTGACATAACTATTTCTTCACTTTCATTATGTACAGAAGCCAGCATGTTCAATACATTAGAAAATATATTATGGTTGGATATCAGAACCCTAGATAGGACCGTTATGTACATTGACATGATCATGGGATATTTTTCACCTTCGTATACACCTCTGCAAAAAAAATGAAAACTTTTACAGAAAGAAATTGTTTTGTTTTATGCACTTAACAAATCTCCATTCTCATTAAACATTTTGCCTTACAATTTGAGAGCTGTCTTTAACCAACAAGATATACACAAAATTCAAAATAACACTAAAAATTCAAGAAATTACCATTAATTTTCAATTTTTTTTTTAATAAACCCTGGATCTCTATGAATTATGATGACATCATAGTACCCTTTGAAATGTTTTCAGCGCTTTTCATTAATACTGATACTGTGATAAAATTACGAAATTTTCAAAAAAAAAAATGAAACAGAATTAAAATTAAATTTAGAGAGAGAATTTCAAAAAATACTTACTCAAATATTCTGGGTAAGATTGGGAGAACCGTTTCCGGTCCTAGCGTCGGACTAGCCCTAAGATACAATTCTACCAGTCTTAATATCATCATGATTCCTTCGTTCTTCAAATCGGCCATCATGTTACTACAAAGGGTCATTATTTGAAGACCGTGAGTTTGCATCACTACTTCTGGCGCTAAGAGAGTATGTACCGAACAAATTCCCATACATAAGCCAAATGCTTCAGTCGAGTAATCTGGAAAAAAAAAGTTGAAACAATAAAGTAGGGAAATTGATCAAAACTAAAATGATTTTAACAATTCCATTGCGTTGTTGAATCAATACGCTCTATTAGTGTGACGTCACACACCGCCATTTTTGGTTCTCCTGTCAGTGTTCGGAATCCAAACAAATAAATTGTCATTCAAATTAGTACAGTGTCTTTGAAGGAATTGGCTTATTTTCACAAATAAGAGTAGTTGAGGAACTATTTCAGTATTAATTGATAGACAGAAGGAACGAGGTTAATACCAGTAAGTTTGAATCCTGTATCATTCCCCAGATTTTGTATAAAGCCGTGTTTATCAGTTGAACTTCAAGTTCGAACTTACTGGCATTAATCTCGTGCTTTCTGTCTATCAATTAATAGTAAAATCGTTCCTCAAATAATGTTATTTATCAAAATAAGCCAATATCTTCAACGACAACGTACTAATCTGAATGACAATTTGTTTGTTTGGATTCCGAACACTGACAGGAGAACTAAAATGGCGGTGTGTGACGTCATCACTAATAGAGCGTATTGTTGTTCCATTTTTAGTAAGGACGTAGTTTTTACTTGCCAAATGTCAAAATATGACAGCTTCAAAAGTGACAGATGCCCAAATAGCGGGCTATTCAAAATAGAAAACCCTCTAGTTTGAAAAATATCATGCGAGAATACAAAAGTGAAGAAAATTCAATGAAAATCTGAAACTTACCAAGCAGGGATGGTATGTTATTGAAAAGCTGGATAAGCTCACTGGTCATGCCTGAAGAATTCTCCAGTACAGTTAACCACAATTCCAAGCTGTCTTCTAGTAGATAAACGATGGCCGACTGCTTAGGATCGGTTCCCAACATGATGATTGGAATAAGAAAAGGTGTCAGTTCGGGAACCACAGTTCCAAGAGCTTTAACCAACTGAACAAGTGTCGAAACAATGGCGCATCTAAGCATGTTGTGGTCTTCGGATTCTTTCCATATCAGGGGTAGATACTGGATCAGGGCATCAGTATGAGGCTGTATCGTATGGCCCACCCTCTCCACTATTAGAGTCATCACGTTCAGAATATGCATCTGTAAAACAAGAAAAACAGAATTGAAAACATTATTGAAAAAAATCAGCAACTTGGTATACATACAAAATTTCAGTTAAATCTACCAACACATACATAAATTGAGCAAAAAAATTGATTGAAGTAACCATTTTATTATGAATCAAAGTAAAACTTATACAGGGTGATTCACCGGGATGGCCTATTAGACGTTTATGGAAAACTAATCATAATTTTGAGCTGAAAATTTGCATATTGGGGTTTGAGACAATGATCTCTCTCCCTAAAATATTTTCAGATCTCTACAATTTCCGGTTATACCGGAAACAGACTACTACTTCCTTATTTCAAATGGCTCACCCAGTATATTATTCCATCACTAGATAGCTTTTTTGATGGCAATTTCGGCAATATGCCATACCTTAGGTAAAAATTCAACGGTTCATGAGTTATTGGGATTCTTATGAAAAAAAAGGTGGCGATGAGGACTCACATTTTTTTGAATATTTCAGCAGAAAAAGCTTTTTTCGAAAAATTTTTTTTCTTTTTCGATTCTGCAAACACGTAGTATTATAAGACTGTTTGCGGTTTGGGACAAAAATGTACAGGGTGTTTATAAGAGGATCATGAACTTGGACAACTCAAATTCATCAAAACTCAGGATTTTCAAATTAGAACCTATATTTTTTATTATTTCAGTCGATACTACGTCTAAAAATAGTGGGGGTTACTTAAGCAAACCCTATACCTAAAATGAATACATTAAGAGTTATCGAGGAAGAACTTTAAATGAGGAAAAAGCGCTATTTATAACTGTGTGGAGTAGTCTGCTATTTCCGAAAAACATAGAAAGAAACTAAAATTCGATGTTTTCATAACTAGATTTGACATATCAAGAATTGTAATGAATTATTCGTAATTGAAAATTGTACTGGTTTGTGGATTTCTCAACAATCCCAACGAAAAATTAATTAAAATTCATGAAATGTAAAATTTAGTTATCCAAACATCGAATTTTAGTTTCTTTCTGTGTTTTCCGGAAGTAACAGACAGTTATTAACACAGTTATAAATAGCGGTTTTTCCTCATTTGAAGTTCTTCCCTGATAACTCTCGAAGTATTCATTTTAGGTATAGGGTTTGCTTAAGTAACCCCCACTATTTTTGTACGTAGAATCGACTGAAATAATAAAAAAATATAGGTTCTAATTTGAAAATCATGAGTTTTGATGAATTTGAGTTGTCCAAGTTCATGATCCAATTATAAACACCCTGTACATTTTTGGTCCAAGCCGAAAACAGTATTATAATACTACGTATTTGCGGAATCGAAAAAGAAAAAAATTTTTTCGAAAAAAGCTTTTTCTGCTGAAATATTCAAAAAAAATGTGAGTCCTCATCGCCACCTTTTTTTTCATAATAATCCCAATAACTCATGAACCGTTGAATTTTTACCCAAGGTATGGCATATTGCCAAAATTGCCATCAAAAAAGCTATCTAATGATGCAATAATATACTGGGTGTGCCATTTGAAATAAGGAGGTAGTAGTCTGTTTCCGGTATAACCGGAAGTTGTAGAGATCTGAAAATATTTAAGGGAGAAAGATCATTGTCTCAAACCCCAATATGCAAATTTTCAGCTCAAAATTATGATTAGTTTTCCATAAACGTCTAATAGGTGAATCACCATGTATGCTTCAACTTCAAAAATTCTCCATAAAGTTATGGAAAACTTCATTACCTTAGTTTCACACTCTTGAACCTCCTTCAGAAGCTGAAATAGTAAATTGAATGAAGCCTCCAAGTAATCCTTGAATTGTTCTGCATCAAATTCAAAATCGTCTATAGCGTATCTCATTGTTGAAGATGCGGTAATCCTCACAGCCATGTCTTCTTGACAGCTCAACAAATTTATAACACACTCATACATATATGGCCTCAGTTTCGGAGATAGTTTGATACCTGCCCATTTGCCCATAAGTACACTCACTCTCCTTCTAATTATTCTATAATTGTTGTGTTTTATCTTCAGTTCCTCGCTAAGGGTTCGGATGAACCAATTGTCAAAATCAACCTGAGAAATAAACATGCTTTAACAATCGTCAACGTATCAACACATTCTTAGTGGAAAAAAAATTTAAAACAATAAAATTTTCACTTGAAAACGTTTTCATACAATTAGGGGAAAAAATTGCAACTTGGGGAACAAATAGATAATACAGAAATCATACTGCAAATATCCTAAGTTACAGTTTCTGAAAAATTAGTGTTTCAAATATTTCGCTATATCTTACATTCTTTAGTAAATAATAAAAGTCCTCACCTCTTCATATAAATCGAATGCTGCCAAAGCGACTGCATTATAAACAGCATCTTTCTTCAAGATTGCTGGTAAATCCTCTGATGAAACTATATCACTAGTTTCTACTACGAGTTCCAATAAAACAGGCGCCAAAATGTCTCTAAACTCGTGGAACATGGTAACAAAAACAGTTTCCATACTTGGCTAAAAACAAGAAGAAAAAGTTAGTATTCAGTCAAAAACAATACCATGCTATAAAGGTACTCAAAAAGAAAAATGAGAAAAACACTAAGAGAAGTTAGAAATTGGACAAGTATATTTTTGTTTCAATATACCTAATTCAGTAGTCTGAACACAAACCTGAAGTCGAAACCTGGTTTATGATCACACATTTCTCATTGGAAAACCCTTTATAAATAATAATTGATTTTTTTACGATAAACAGGAATTTTTAGGTAAATTTCTTAATCCACAAACTTAGTATATCTACTTGTCTGAAGGAAAAATTTGATTTTGAGCTAGAAATTCTTTATCAGAGAATTTCAGACAAAAATACATGAGAATGTTTCAAAACTCACCCGAAGGCTGTATTTCCAGCTGTCCCCTATTTCGTCATTAGCAAACGTTTCAGGATCTGCATCCCACATGTCTAATTCGTCTTGATTCAGTATAAAATAATGGGTTACAAGTCTCCGACAGATCTCTGTAAGTATGTTGGGTTGGAAAAAGTTTAATTTTATATCTCTCGCCTGTACCATCTCATTATATTTGGAACTTTGTGTATTTTTCAGTGGTTTGTAATCGTTACAGTGTAGAATTCCTTTTATAATATTGAAACACTGGATCGAAAATCTCTCGTATGTGTACTGGATTCCTTCCGGTGTGAACAAATAATATGTGGTGAATTCCAAACTGCTGTGGATGAGGTTGATAAAGGAAAATGGATGATTCTCCAATAACGATACCAGTACTTTAGTTGCGTGATTGATATATTTTTCACATAATTCCAAGACATAGATGCCTTTTCCTTTCAGCTGTTTTCCTATAAAAACACCAATTACATTTCAATGGATTGTGAAATATACAAAAAGTAACTTTATTTTAGTATGAAATAAATCAAGTCCTATATCGAGTCCTTACCATACATGAAAGATGAAGTACTCCTTAAAACGGGTTTTTATAAAAAAAAATTTCTTTACTTACTGCATTCCAAAGCTGATTTTGTTTTATCTAACAAAACTTTCAAGAACGCCATACAGTCTCGATTCTCATGTGGTCTGTACAATCCATGAATCGTCAAATTCCTCAATATTTTCAAAATCAGAACAGCTTTTTCTAAATTAGATATTATCAGTTCTACACTCTCATTCTGGCATATATTGCTGATGAACAAATCCGTAAAAGTATTCCATAAATTAACAATAAAACTATAAACACCGACAGTAAAATCTTGAAAAATTCTCCTATCTCCTGGAAATAATAAATAAATAATTTTTTTATCACCAGTCTAATTAGAATTATTAGAAATTAATGTAAATTTTGGAACTCAAACAAATACCGGTTTTCCTAATAACTCAATCGTCAAGGAAACTCTTCTTATCATATAAAAAGTATTTAAATCTCACCAGTCAATCTTCTAGATGCTATTGATTTAATAACATGTTGAAGGGTCAGCATTGATCTGTGTTGAATTAGGATATCATTGCTCAATATTGTCTGCAAAAGTGAAGGTAGAAGGTCCCCCCATTCTTTTGGACAATCTATTCTTGCAATCCTAGCTACTAAAACCGCTCTTTGTGTGGCTATTTGGTTGACAGGTTCATTGAATGATGAAATCAATCCCCTTTTGATTAAAATCTTTTCTTCTTCACTAATGGCACTGAAATGAAGCAATTATAACACCATTATTTTCAAATTAATAACAAGTTACTTACTTGGGAGCAGTTTTTCTCCAATACTTATCAATACCATTTTTCATATATAAAACAGCCATCCATCTGATATTCAAATCTAAATTATGAGTTGAAATTATGTTCTGAAACAAGAATATAAGTTGAATTCACGAAAAAACATGCATTTTCTACTGTTCAAATTGTAATATTCTAGAGAAGACTCACAAGTAAAGCAGAATAAAAGCCAGGTTGAATTTCCCATTCACGTAATTTTTCTTCAGCTGGTTTCAATATTGCTGCATCTTGACTTGAGGCTCTTCGTAAGGCTTCAACAAGATTCTCTTCTGTTGCGGCAATATCCAAATCCATGATGAAACTTTAAGTCTAGCAAAACACTATCTTCACAATATTCAATACATATTATAACGTCACTACAAAAAAATACCAGGTTAACACAATATACAGAAAACACTTAACATCACTTGAGATCACAATAAGTCTAAAATATTTAATCAAAACTTTGAGATACCTTTATTATTCGAAAATTTCAAGATTCTAGTGTTTTGATATATAACCAAATATTTTATTTTGACATGATCTGCATGGTAATAGAATAATAAGTATCTGTGGTTCCAGTTTTCCTTTTTGAACATATTAATGTGTAGATTTTATACCCAATTTGAATATCTCATGAAATTTTGGAGTTAATTTTTTGCACAATTTGTTTATCCGTTTGTGAAAAAAAGTTTCAGCTCTATAAAAACTGATACAAAATAGGTTTCGAATATATTTTCACCATCTAATGATAGGTTGCGCTACCTGGAAACATGTCCTTTTTGTAACTTACATAAGTGGGTAAAACCAGATGATTTTCATGTAAAATATAATAATAAATTGAAATTTCAACATAGTAAATAATCTTAAAAGCGGTCTAGAAATCCAATAATTATTTGTTTTCTTACACAGAGATTAACGAAACTGACGGCACAAGTAGAGGGCGCTAGTGTAGTTAGAGGATATATTTATATTCTGTAGTCTTCATTTCAAACTTAGAACATCGAATAGTAATTCTGTACTCTATGATTAATGGTAAACCTTGAAATATTTCTACGTGTTATCAATTTTCTGTAATTGTAAGGCAAATATTTGGATTTCAAGTCTTCTTTAAATAATGGAAAGGGTCAAAACATGGTTGAATCTGTGAAAAGTGAAACAAAATACATGTGGCAAGCCGAAAAATAAATTTAATATAATATTTAATAAACTCCATAACATATAACAAATAGTCTAGACTTAAATCCTGGTGTAGGTGTTCTTATTATTTCGTTAAAAATAACTACATGTAATTTAGAAACGAGTTTATTTCTAGATTAAATATATTTCCTTGAAATATATAAAAAAAAGACACAAGAGAAAATATAATAAGGTATCACAAAATTGTGAATGATACAATTTGAACAAATCAATCTTATCACTTCGGCTTGTTGGCACTTTTATCCAGAAAATTTTTTTGACGATGCTTTCGTATCATATTTCTGTCTCGTAACCTCTGATGATGGAGATGCTCCCGAACATCCTCAGATACATCCGGAATAAGTTTGGCAAGCAACATTGAGAGGAGGAAGACAACATGCTGAAAAAAATTAATATTTAAAAGAAATTTTCCAGGTTTCATTCAGACAATATAAAACCGATACTTGTTCATTTGAAATAGGATTCGCAAATATTAACTGTTCTATACCTATAGTTTGAACTTTTTAAGGCAATTTCCGGTTCAAAATCCAAAAAATACAAACATCTTGACGAAATGATAGAATATCAATAAATACAGGGTGTTAGAGAGACTTTTTTCTGTTATCAAAATTCGAATTATCGTAAGCTTGCAATTTTAAAAGTAAATGCTCACCTGATAAACAACAATGAAACATGCTGTAAAGGCCAAAAGAGGAAACTTCTCCGGGCTATCTTCATATTTATTTGCATGATTGTATGGATAACGATAAGGTCTATGGTATAAACAGTACGTCAAGTTGTTAACCTGATGTTTGATTCCATCAAATTTATAATCGGCAATAGCGAATTCTGCAAGAAGAATATATTAGCCTTCTATCAACACGTTGGACCCATCACAGGATATTCAGAATGAGAAAATAACAGAATTCTAAAAAAAAATCCTTACTTGAGAATACTGTGTCCAAGTATCCGTCTATACTATTGTGTTGATAATGGTAATAAGATATATGGATGAACCGTTTTGTCAATAGTGATGTGAGCGCCTGAAAAATCAAAGCATCTTAGGCCTAATTAGGAATTCTGAATCACGAAATATAGCGCAAAATAAAAAATTTTTCAGCCAAAAATTCAAAAAATCTCTTCCACTGATATGGTTCTAACTACACTGCCCAAAAAAAAATAACGCACATTCTAAAAATCTCAATTTTAATGAAAGTTAACTCTACATTTACTTTATAAGTTATTTTTTATATACTCTCGGGAAGGTTTTGAACGAAACAAGACACATTAAATGGAAGAAAAATTCAGGATTTCAACGAATCTTATGTGAAAGAAGAGAAATAAACAATTTTCAAAATACTGGAATGCTGATAAGTGATTCAATACTTGGTATTTCCACCCCTTGCGTTAATTACAGCTCGGCAACGACGGTTCATACTCAAAATGAGTGATCTTAAAATGTTCTGATCTAATCCTTCCCAGATTTCTCTGAGTTGGATTCCTAAGTCATTAAGAGTAGCTGGATGATTTTCTGAACTTCTCAGCCTTCTATTGAGGTTGTCCCAAACCTGCTCAATCGGATTGAGATCTGGACTTCTTGCTGGCCATTCCATTCGAGAGACTTCAACCTCTTCAAGGTACTCCTGAACGATGCGCGCACGATGGGGTCTGGCATTATCGTCCATAAAAATGAAATTTTCACCAATGTATGGGGCAAATGGCACTACATGCTCTTCAAGAATGTTCCTTATATACCTGTCAGCATTCATAGCTCCATTATCAACGACCACTAGGTCTGTGCGAGCAGTCAAAGATATTCCACCCCATATCATAATCGATCCTCCCCCGAAACCAGTAGTATTCAGGAAATTGCACTGAGCATATCTTTCATGTGGACGTCTGTATGCAAGGGAACGTCGATCACAATGGTAGAGGCAGAATCCAGACTCATCTGTGAAGAGAACTCTTTCCCAATCAGCCTCTTCCCAATGGATATGCTCTCTCGCAAAATCCAAACGCGCCCTTCGATGGGCTGGGGTAAGAACTGGACCTCTTGCCGCGACACGAGGCCTTAAATCATATTCTCTGAGGCGATTTGTTATTGTCTGAGTGCAAATTTGCACCCATGGGTTTGCTCAAGCTGATTTTGAAGGAGGCGAGCGGTTGCAAACCGTTGTCTCAACAAAGAAACTCTCAAATAACGTTCTTGAATGGCAGTTGTTACCCGTGGTCTACCCTGTCCTGGTGTTCGGACATTCATACCTGTCTCCCTGAATCGCTGCAACATTCTGGATACACTTGTATGGGAAACTCCAAACCTTTCTGCAATTCATGTGTATGTCCACCCTTCTTCTCGCAAAACTACCGCTTGGGCCCATTCCTCTTGGGTCAACTTGCGTGTTTCGCGTTGCATAGCGATCGAGTGTAGAAAATCAAACGAAAGAAAAATTATTGATCACTAGAATTGATCGGAAACAACTGGTTTCAGAATGGAGCCAATACATTCAAAATCTGATAATCTCATCTTTTTTTATTCCTGCTGGGAAAAAACATCAGTATTGAAGAAAAACGTTGAAAGTGGATAACATATGCATGCATAATTCTGATAAAAATAATTATCATTGAGAACACCTTCAGTTGTAGAATAAATTTGAGATTTCCATGATGTGCGTTAATTTTTTTTGCGCAGTGTAATTCCGAATTAATTATTCATAACCAATAATATTCCTTTGGACTCGTTCAAGTGAAATGATTGTTATGAAGAAGTAAACTTAGGTCACTCGAAGATTATATCAACGAAGCTAATCACTCACGTTTATAATAACTCCAAATATTACAACAAATTTGATAATATAAGACCAAACCCCAAGTCCAGTCACTTTTCTAGGTATGGGTCTTCTTCGTAACTTCACATAAGTGTTAGCATCTACTCTCTCTTCTACATAGTTGCAGAAGAATGTTATGAGGGGTACAAAGGGGAATACTGAAGTCAGGAAAAGAACCATGGTCAGTCGATTCACTGAGAAATAAAAACAAATTTTTCAGTTTGTTATTTTACCTTCATCGCCAAAGTCTGATCATCCTGTATTAAATTTATTCGTATTTTGAATAGTTATTATTTCATTTAGAATAACATGTGTTTCAATCTATATGATCCACAAATTGTTGAATTAGTTTTATGCAGCAGAGTGAAACTAAATTAATATGGTATGGGTTTTATTTTAAATAGCTCGCTATTTGGGCAGCTATCACTTTTTGGTTTGCTTCTTTCAACATTTGATAAGTAAAAACTTCGGCATTTTCGAAAATGGAACTATACAATAAGCTTCAACTAAGCATTGAAATTTTCAAAATTCACAAAAATGGTGTAAATTTTTAATCACAGTTCGCAAAACTAAAGCACTTTTGGGTCGTCATGAAGCATCTTCTTGGCCGGCAATAGTGAAAAATTTGAGCTGTTGGGACAAGTTAGAGATGTGAAGAATCGAAACCGTCGCATAAAAGCAACGAAACAATCGCAATTTGCAAGAACTGTTTCCTGGACCTCGATATTGCATATACTCACCAATTTCCAAATATTCAAGAAATATGCTCAAATCCGTAACTCTTGCGAGATCATAATCCTCCTCCCATTGTAGTCTTCTTTCAAATGAGGGGATAAGCCTTTCATAGAAAATATATTTCACGATTCTAAAAATAATTGAGTATTTACATTATGCAAATTTTACACTTTGTTGTGTTAAAGTTTTTATTAAAATTAGAGTGAAACAAAAAAGACGTAAACCTCACCTGAAAGTTTACAATATACCTACGCTTGAGGATATATTCAAATTGCGTCTTCGAATTACGAATTCTCCGGTTCTTTTTTTAAATTTCTAGTAGTACTTACGATATAAATTTGTTTAAATAGTAATACTCACGGTATGAAAACTTTGAAGATACATTTGATAAATAAGGTCCGAATAGCTAAAATGAAGGTCAAAAGAAAAATAAGGTCTACATTACAACCAGCCGGTGCACACAGATCTCCTTTGAAGGAAAAATCCCAATATATTGATTGATCACTGGGATCAGTATAAAATAAGCCCTGAAAATTGGAAACTTTCAAAGCGCGAATTTTATTTTCGATATTTCAGAATTCGGCAGTGTTAGTACCTACTCACTTTGATGAATGCACTATAGAAAATGGCTGCAAATCCATTTACGAAACTTATTATCCATAACTTCATAACGAAAGAATTGTCATAATCCAATTGTGTTCTGCAGTTTTCTAAGTGAGTCATAAATTGGACAGCTGGCAATGTCACCTATAGAAATCTTTTATATTATTTACTTCTATATACAGGGTGTTTCGCTTCGAGGACAAACTTTCAACCGCGTTCATCAATTTTAATGCAAATTTTTTGGATGTTATATAGGCGTACAACTTTGCTTCAGCCTTATTTTTCGAAACTCGAGGCTTTATGGTAAAAAACTGGTTGAACATTTATGATTCAAAGTATTGTCCATCGCTGGCCACTACTTTCTCCCATCTTTCGGGCAGCGTACGAATCCCGCTTTGAAAAAACTAGTCATCTTTTGAAGCGATCCACGAATCGATCCAATTTTTTACTTCTTCATAAGACCGGAAGTGCTGGTCTTCCAGGCCGTGTGCCATTGATCGAAACAAATGATAAAATCCGAGGAAGCAACGTCTGGAGAATAAGTCTATATGTCTTGACCACTTTCGTAACTTGGGGTCGAGCATTGTCATGCTGTAAAACCACTTTATCATGTCTCTTGTTGTATTGCGGCCGTTTGTTTTCAAATGCTCGGCTCAAACGCATTGATTGCGTTCGATAACGATCGCCTGTGATTGTTTTATTCGGTTTTAACTATTCATAATACATTACGCCGAGCTGGTCCCACCAAATACTGAGCATGACCTTGGAACCGTGAATATTAGGTTTGGCCGCCGACGTGGAAGCATGGCCGGGATATCCCCATGATTTTCTGCGCTTGTTATTATCGTAATGAACCCATTTTTCGTCTCCAGTCACAATGCGATGCGGAAATCACTTTCGTATTTGCCTTGTAAGCAGCTGTTCACAAGCAAACAATCGTCGTTCAACATATTAGGCTTCAACTTGTACGGCACCCAATTTCCTTGTTTCTGAATCATTCCCATGACTTTCAGGCATCTTGAAATAGCTTGTTGCGTCACTCCCGATTATTCTTGCGTTTGACACGAGTCTTGATCAAGTAATGCCTCCAATTCTGCATATTCGAAAAACCTTCTCTCTTTCACCGCCATGCTTCTCTTCGATGTCAAAATCACCGTTCTTGAAGCGTTGAAACCACTCTCGGTACGTTCTTCCACTAATAGCAGTCTCACTATAGCTATTTGAGCGCATTCGATGAGCCTCAGCCGCAGATTTCTCCATATTAAAGCTGAAAATTAAAACCTCCCGCAAATGACGAGAATTTGGCTTGTAAGCTGACCTGTTGAATCGAGAATAACTTTATGATGCAGACACAAATCGACTAATATTTCAATGGCGTTATGTTTAAAAATACCTAAGCTTATTGTATGACATCTACGATCTATTTATTTCGACTACCACTCACCGCTACAGCCATCTATTGTAAAACGGCGGAAGCAAAGTTGTACACCTAATACATCTAGTAAAACACTGTGTATATGGATTTTTCTATTTTCAAGAGAAATTTGCGCTTATACTTTGAAAACTCTAATGCAATGATTTGAAATATACTCGATATTTTAGTCTGGCAGTATTGCCAATAGGCTTGATTGGTAAAGTACTCAAGGTAGTTTATAATTTTAAGCAGCTCACCTTGTCAATAATTATGATGAATATCACCTGTATAAAACAACCAAGACAGGTCACAATGAACCTTCTTTGAATTGAAGAAAGTTTTATGCGAATGTATTTGAGACCAAGTCTTCCAATGAATTTGTTGATCATTATCGACAACACCACGAAAAAGAGTACGAAGAACATCTGGAAATGGAATCATATTGCATCAGATAATTTGATTATTGATGTTTTGATAACATGATAGAGAGTAGAGGATGTAAGTGGTCATTGTGGCGAAGTGTTATTTGAAACTTTAAACAGTTTTTTCCACACCCTGAGTCTCAGAAGTGGAAGTAGTTAGGACCCATGTCAAGCATTGGTTTATATTGATTAGGTGACAGGAAGCAATGCCTTGGCAAAAGATAATTTTTTTTCCGTATTTGAGGACGTAACAAAATGAATAAAAATTTGAAAAAGGAATGTGAATAAATAAATTGGATGTAGTCAAGAAAAATTGTTTTGAGTACTAGAAGTAAATGAGGTAGTTCAAGACGAAATCAGAATTCTGTGGATTAGAGTTTTGGTACTGCAACTGTCTACTGTGTGTTCATACTTACTAGAGCTAGCATAATGAGGACAATTACAGCGTATCTCCAAAACAAAGAGAATCTAGACATAGCAGGCTCCCATTTTTTAGTTACCGGAGATAATTCCAGTACGTCTGTTTGCTCCTCATAACCTATTCTACAATATCATATTTTATCAATTTAACTAAAGGGTGTTTTTTTTAGAGCTATAGAACTTTAAATTGCAATAAAACAACGATGGATTATTCGATTGACATGAATTTTATTTATCCGCAAGATAATCTTGTGGCATTACATTTTAAATATGATTTCTGGCATATGACCGCCACGGCTGGCTCGGATGTAGTCCAATCTGGACGTCCAATTTTCGATGACTTTTTCCAACATTTGTGGCCGTATATCGGCAATAAAACGGCGAATGTTGTCTTCCAAATGGTCAAGGGTTTGCGACTTATCCGCATAGACCAATGACTTTACATAGCCCCACAGAAAGTAGTCTAGCGGTGTTAAATCACAAGATCTTGGAGGCCAATTCACAGGTCCAAAACGTGAAATTATAGGCGGTCACCAAAAGTCTATTTCAATGAATCGATTGTGGCACTAGCTGTGTGACATGTTGCGCCGTCTTGTTAGAACCACAGCTCCTGGACATCATGGTTGTTCAATTCAGGAATGAAAAAGTTAGTAATCATGGCTCTATACCGATCACCATTGACTGTAACGTTCTGGCCATCATCGTTTTTGAAGGAGTACGCACCAATGATTCCACCAGCCCATAAAGCGCACCAAACAGTCAGTTTTTCTGGATGTAACGGTGTTTCGACATACACTTGAGGATTAGCTTCACTCCATATGCGGCAGTTTTGTTTGTTGACGTAGCCATTCAACTAGAAGTGCGCTTCATCGCTAAACAAAATTCGCTTATGAAAATCGGGAACAACGGCAATCTCATTTTAGGTCCATTCGACGAATCTACGCCTTACTTGATGATCGTTTGGCTACAATTCTTGCTCGAGTTGGATTTTGTAAGCACGCAAACCAAGATCCTCCCGCAAAATCTTCCATAAAGGGAATGGACACAGATCTAATTCCTGTGCTCGATGGCGGATAGACTCATTCGGGTCTTCCTCAATGCTACGCTGAACGCTCTACAGCAGCAATAGCTTCTTCTGTACGCACCGTACGGCGTCTCTGGGGATGCGAGATATCAATAAGAGTAAAAGTGGTGCGAAAACGTTGTATGGTTAATCGAATTAACTGCTCTGATGGACGATTTTGTCGACGATAAAATGGACGTAGTGCGCGATACGTATGAATTGCCAAACCAAACTGAGAATAAATCACTTGACAGCTGTTAAATCGGTCGCCATCTTGAACAGTAATGCCAACTTAAAGTTATATACCTCGAAAAAAACACCCATTATAATATTATATTGCAGAATCGTTTATGAAGGTATTATTTTAAGTACCTTGTTGATATGTCCAACTGTACATTGGACAGATTCCATCTGACCAGATTTAAATTTTTTCTTCGTGTCCACAGTTCCAAAAACAACGTTCCTGTAATACAATTGAGACATAGGGATATGAACAATCTCGAAAAAAGTGCTACCAACCCCAGAGACTCATGAAAATTCCCAAGCAAAAAGTACCAACGTTATCGTAGATATGACTTTCTTCGAAAGAAGCGCAGAAGTTCTTCATGGGAATCAATTTGCATAGTTCAGGATCGCAATTTGCACACAAATATTCTTTACTGTGGCACACCTCATCTCTGAAAAAATCAAATATTATTTATTCGGCCTATACTCGGTAGAAATTTATAATAGGCAATATAAATCGTAGTGGCTCTGCATGCCCGAGAGGTGGCGTTGTTGGTTTCGCGTCACTCTCTAGTGAGGCATCGGTGGGTTCATAAATCTCCAAAATTGTGAGCACAGAGTCACCTCTCCACGATGATGTGAGAGGGGGTGTCTTGGGCAGATATAGCTGGATAGTCCCCGGTTATTGTGAATTTCTTCGAAATCTTATAATTTTACCTTGCAATACTCTACATGTTCATATGTTGAAAGGAAGTACATAAGGTTTTTTTGAAAAGCAATTTATATCGAGATGATAATGCTTTATGCTCATCCTACAGCAACTCCTAAGGGGTATTCTTCAACTTACCTTACTTGATATAGAGAGCTCCAATTCAGAGCGTATCCAATAATGAAAAAAAGTATGCCACACACGATTGCAAGGATCAACATATTATCGCAGAATCTGACAAAGTCGAAGTAGAAGGCCATCTCGGGGCCAAAATATTTCTGAATCACGTCAAGAGGTTGTTCCTTGAGGAAGTTTCCGATATCTCCCCAATTAGAGGCCAGCAACTGAAACATTGAAACTATATAAGGGTGAATTACAGAGATACTAGCAATAGAAAGATGTGTAGAAAGTAACCTATAGCAAGAAACTATCAGAAATGTTATGTAGCGATACATTCTGATAATCAGGCTGCAATCAGATCACTGAGCTGACATATCATCGATTCTAAGATTCTAAAATTTTTGGGTGAGAACGGAATTTGACTGATACGGGATCGTCAATTTTCACACTGCTAATCGATTCATAGTAAACCTCACAGTTTAAGAAAAACTAAACTCGAAATTTTGGAAAAATCAGTGACAATTGAATTTCTTCACACGAATATATCTTTAAGTTGGCATTACTGTTCAAGATGGCGACCAATTTAACAGCTGTCAAGTGATTTATTCTCAGTTTGGTTTGGCAATTAATCATGAATAGACTCACGCCTGAACAACGATTGCATATAGTGCAATTTTATTTCGAAAATAATGGTTCTGTGCGGAATACGTATCGCGCACTACGTCCATTTTATTTTGTTTAGCGTTGAAGCGCACTTCTGGTTGAATGGCTACGTCAACAAACAAAACTGCCGCATTTGGAGTGAAGCTAATCCTCAAGTGTATGTCGAAACGCCGTTACATCTAGAAAAACTGACTGTTTGGTGCGCTCTATGGTGCGCTCTATGGGCTGGTGGAATCATTGGTCCGTACTTCCTCAAAAACGATGATGGCCAGAACGTTACATTCAATAGTGATCGGTATAGAGCCATGATTACCAACTTTTTCATTCCTGAATTGAAAAACCATGATGTCCAGGAGCTGTGGTTCCAACAAGACTGCGCAACATGTCACACAGCTCGTGCCACAATTTATGGAAAGACACGTTTGGTGACCGCCTAATTTCACGTTTTGGACCTGTGAATTGGCCTCCAAGATCTTGTAATTTAACACCGCTAGACTACTTTCTGTGGGGCTATGTAAAGTCATTGGTCTATGCGGATAAGCCACAAACCCTTGACCATTTGGAAGACAACATTCGCCGTGTTATTGCCGATATACGGCCACAAATGTTGGAAAAAGTAATCGAAAATTGGACGTCCAGATTGGACTACATCCGAGCCAGTCGTGGCGGTCATATGCCAGAAATCATATTTAAAATGTGATGCCACAAGATTATCTTGCGGATAAATAAAATTCCTGTCAATCGAATAATCCATCGTTGTTTTATTGCAATTTAAAGTTCTATAGCTCTAAAAAAACACCCTTCATCTCCTAAAATATATGATACAGATCCCTCAAATAAAAACGTTTTTCGAATATCGAGTTATGATCTGAAACATGATGAGGCTCCAGTCCGTATCTTGGGTCCAGAAGAAAAGACAGTCTCGAGAAAAATTATCTAATTTTTTTTCAAAATTTCAGTTTTTTCCTCATATCCACAGAATCTGCACTCGTCATAGACGTATCAAATATGGGATAATAAGTCCTTCTGTGCTAAATCTACTCTTATCAGGCTCATAGCTTATGATGTTGAAAAAACTACCTTCTCATACCTGCCTATCAGTAAGGGGTCCTTTGGAAGTCAAGGCAGGGGGACCCTCATGCAGGGCTAAGGAATCTATGACTATCCCTCTATGTTGCAGACGTTGAAGACTAACATCGTATATATCAGGTCCGAATGAAACTTCTTGTAGCAAGTGATACGCAATGAGTATCCTTTCTGCCTGGGTCATCCTTTTCGGATATTCTCTTCCAATAGTCTCTCTGTAATATCATCAAACATTAATTCGAAAATATATACAGGGTGAGCCAGTGTACCCTAGAGACAGAAGGTACGATATTATTGAAAATTTGGTTTCTTGGGTAGAAACCACTGCTCTATCGATATGAAATATTTTTGGTGCTGCCGTGTTGCCGCTTGTATCAAAAAGTACTAACAACTTCGATATTTCAAAGACAACACCCTGTATATTATAACTTGGGTTTAAATTTGAAAAAGACAATTTCATATGAAATTGAAATGATGCCCGTGAGAAATAACAGATAAATAAGGCAAAGCAGATCGGCGAAATTTTATTTTGCTGGGGCGCCAAAATGTCTGGCGGCGGCCCTGATTCCCCATGTTCAAATCCAACGAGTTGTACGTTTTTTTTTTACAATTTGTTTTCAATCTTCAGATTTCTAATATTTTCTGATATAGAAGAAAATATTACATTATTCTGTGATTTTTTTTATGATTTCTTCAAATGAAAATACTGAGTTTGTAATATGATGTATTGTATGCTTCGTCACTTACTTTGCTCTATGATAGTAAGGACTTCTTTCATCGTTATAGGACAAAGCGTTCCTTCGACATTTAAAAATAGACATTTTGTGGTCCATAGAAAGGGAGGTCATCTTGTACATCAGATCTATGTTTATCACATCAGCATAGCCTACTAGGATATCGTGGGGTACATGTATTTTTACAAAGCCTATATCTCGATCATTCTGTTGGGAGAACATAAATTAATAAATCAGGGAAGCACTGATATGAGATTGGGAGCGTAATTCATGCGCCAATTGCGCCCTTGGAGAACGCAGTACTGTATAATATAAATATATTTTCGAACGACCATACTTACGGAACGCCTGTATATTTTAGAAGTTATAGAAATATTGAACTATTCAATTTAAATAAAAAAATTATCAAACATGAAATGGTAAGACACTGTAAAGTAAGAGGAACTTACCGTATGATAAGTCTGTTCCAGATGGAAGCCTTTATCAGCCAAATTCTCCAAGTATAATGCCAAACTGTCTCGTCCAGCCTCTGAACTTAGCACTTGTCTGTAACTGAAGACAATGACATAATCAATGCGTTTTCCACCTGATCTGAGATACAAGTCGGGAAAGAATTTTTCCCTAGTTGAATTTTCGTCCATTTTCACCTATTTGAATAGTTCGAAATTCGTTGTCAAATTATATTTTTCGGATTATAAGTCATACTATCAAATCTCGAACATCCATTTCTGTGAACGAATGCTAAATCAGTTTCATTTTATCTTCCTCATCAACCACGACAGTGGGTCCGCTGTATTAATGTTAAGCGATTAAATTTTTGAATTTTTTTCGACATAGTATCATTAAGCTTCACTAGAGCTACATTTTCGAATAGTTTGGAAATATAGAGGGTGTGAATGACATTTTTGATTCAATTCTTCCAACAAAATTCGAAATATCGCCGGAATAATTAGTTCAGTGAAGTGCGGATAGATGGCTTATAGACAAATTCCCTACTAATTTATATTTTAGATATAAATTCGAGTTTCATCAGTTATTTATTAGGCCTGAGAACAAACACTTACTTATTTTAAAATATATTTTCTTTACTAGACCATTAGGTTTAAGTTTTAAATAATCTCATAATATCTCAGGCTTGAGGTGTGTTAGGAAAAAACCATTGGTAGGTCAGTATTCAGAATTGAAAATTTTTCTCCATAATATTATATTTTAAAGGTCCTTTGCGTCCAATTTTGTTTTTTTATCATACTATTCGGATTTTTTTCTAGGTTGATACTGGTTCCATCTAGAAAGAGTCGCTCAAACCAGGTTTTGATATGGGTAGCATATTACAGGATTCTATACGTGTTCGGCCGCGAGTATAATTAGTTCAGTAAGATGCGTATAGATGGCTTCAAATCAAATTCCTTATCGATTTAAATTTTTTCCGGAAAACTGTCCTAATTATTCGAGTGTCATCAATATTAATCCCAATTCATTTCATAATTAATTTTCTCTTGGCCATAAGGATTAAGATCCATTAATGCAAATAATGTCCATTAATTAATTTTTTTTTTTTAACAAATTTTAAGGCCTAAAAATGTTTTACTCAAAATTTGTCCATATTCCATTGAAAAAAAATTGATTGTGATAATTAAAATAAAACATCTTTTATATTTATTTTGAATGATGCGGAACACCTAGTTATGGATTTTGCGAGATTTGAGATCCGAAACTATCCTGAAAATGTCTTTCTGTTAGAGTCATCGTACTAATCGTAGGAACGTCCGCTCAAAAAAATAATATATTTGTGTAATCATTATATCAAGTAACTTTGTAATGGGGATAATATGAAAAACACAGCTCCTGAAATCGATTTTATTTATGAACGACATATACCTTCACAATTGAAATGAGCATAAAAAGGAATTCATCGTACTTGCACTTACATTTATTTACAATAATGAACAGGCAGTGACTGAAGGATTTTTCTCTTAGATCAACAACAAACGTTATTTCTGATTGTTTGCCAATATTTTACTATTGAGAAACTTGCAAATTGCATTGTAAGTTGTCAACGTTTAAATTCCTAATAAATAGGTACACTTAAGAGCATGGATTCCACCATTTTCTTCCCTTCTAACTTTCTGCCAAATGGGCTCAAACCTAGCATTTGCTAAGCATTAATATTAAATCATCTCATCCTTATTTAAACCTATTCAGCAGGGCAAGTGCCACACAAAGCTTTCCTTTCACAATATTGATTTGGAAACATTCATACAGGAATTATAGCACCTCATTTTAACAATTTCTTCGATGAAAGGTCTTGCAAGCAGTGGAGTTGCTTCAATTCAAATTAAAGATACCACATGAAAATTCTACATGACGAATTTCATGTTATTCTTACTTGTGAATTTGGTCATTCTATACAGACTTTCATAATTTTTATCATATAAGTAGGGGATATTTATTCATTACTGAACGTGAAAAGCATACAAAAGGTTCCATGAGCGTGAACAACAATGTTTCGATACAATGATCTTTAAAAAAATATCCATCTTTCGAAATTTATCGAGCATTGCTAAATTCTAACGTTATCCCAGCACTGATCAGATGAGAGGACGAAACGTCTGTGTAATTAAATGATTTTTTTTACTCAGTATCCCGTTATATCCGAAATTGTTTGTCCCATTTCCTCAGCCATCTCTTTGTATTTGGTTCTCTCGTCAATCAAAGCATCTGAAATAGTCATTTGGATGAAAAAATTTTTATTGTGATTTGAACGAAAGAAATGATTGATTTATGGTTGATGTCCAGTACTTACTCACAATTAAAAAAAAATATACCTAGTGCTGTGCTCTAGACAAGATGAGAATGTTTGAATAAATTCATCTCTACATATTGTTGCATATAGGTACCAACAAACCAAAATAATTCTCCAGATATTTTGATAGTTTAATTGATTCAATTAATATGGCTTTTGATAAATGATATAATAAACTTCTTGTTCAATGACAAATAACATTTCCTGAATCAATCACACTTAAATACCTATCGTGATAACATAATAATAAAAAAATAAATAAAACACAATATAATCAACCAAACATATTTATAAATTAAATAAATACACATAAATAAACATACAGAACTTAAGTTGAAAAATAATTAGAATTTCTCGATGATACTGAGTCGCCTGAACCTCTCAAACCGATTTATATGCAGGGAAATAACGCACTGTACAATTTGAAACTGCCGATCATCGAGAAACCTTGGGAATACAAAATATACAGATTGCAAAGAAAAATTTAAAGGATGAGTTCCACGAATGCCGTGTCCAAATCGTCTCCAATTTCCTTGAAACGCTCTTTCTCGGCAACCAGCTCATCTACAATCATTCAAGTTATAGATATGCGTCGATAAAAAAAAGGTTTGAACTTCATATCGCAAAGGTCCCTGATCAGAAATACGGCATTTTGAGTGAAGCCAAAAATTTTGTCATGCCCTCTTAAGTTCTGATCGCCTAAAGATTATAAAAAAAATTGGCCACACTTAATGAGAAAAGAATTTCTTTTGTAGCTTACTTTATTGTCCATACAGAAAGCATCTCTACACCCTTTTCACAACTGTCATTATTAAATGTTTGCAGGGCTTCATTTTGCCGGCAAATAAAGTCGATCAAAAGTTTTTTTTTTCGAATAACGCGGTGTGTTGCCTACAGTTATTGCTGAAGTCAATAAGTAAAACCTCTCTCAATCTTCTTTTCTACTTAGCATCTTAGTGAAGGCTTTCTTGATGCTAGTTTTCTTTATCTTGTCATTGAGAAAGACTAGTCTTTCTGATCCTTAATTCCCTTACCCAGGTACCTTCCCTGGATAGTCTTAGAATTGCCTTTTTATGGGCTGATCTATCTATCACAAGATGAAGAGGTACAAGATCTGTAATGAACTCCAATGCCCTTGTTGGCACGTTCTTATAGCTTCACAGGCAACTTTTGTATTCTCTCTAGGGCTCTCCTTGTGTTGTTCCAACTACTTGTACCATTTGAAATGGTTTACTTCCCAATTTCAATAATATAACTGAGGGGATAGGTTTTGAAAATAGATTATCTCTCTTTCATACCTATATTGCGATATGAAGCTCTCAGAGCTAGTACTCAAAAACGTTGATTTAATTTGTCTTTTCACTGCAAACAACGCTGTTATCGAACACGTTTTATTAATGTTGGGCACTCAAAAAGGATAAGGAAAAACCATGCAAAGCAGAAATAATACAAAAATAAATTAAAATCTGTGTTATTAGTGTAATTGCATAAAAAATACAATATAAATAATATATAAACAGGCCCTAAAATAAATTTTCTCATAATACTTTTTTGTGTGGAATAATTTTTCTTTAGGAATTAAGCTTCGATACATGTTATATAAAGAGAAATTATGTGTAAATGAAACCTGCTCAAATTACAACTTGCAAATATTTATTTAAATCGTTTCTAAAATTTGAATTGTAAGCAAGGATATAACTACAAATTTTGTTTAGCACAAAATCAGCTATTTGGAATAACTGATTATCATTCATACACATAACTTGAATCACACTCTTATCAAATCCTGAATAATTGATGTTTGAAGACATTTGAAATGTTATTTTTCAGAAGTTGCTAAGAAGAATTCAAGTTTATGTTTGAATTGCCATAACACTAGTAATTAAATACATAAATGCGAATCTAACTTTATGAAAATAATTCTTTTTCTTCCCTTAATGAACATAAAATTTAGGAATTTCGAATTCAAGCAAAGACTTTCAATTTAAGGCTTATGAGTCAAAGAGAATATCAGATATAATGTGAATTATCCACATAAAAGGAAATATTCGAAATATTTCCTTAACATTTTCTGAAATACCAAAATTTCATATCATAACAAAATGAAAGCTAGTAACGATAGTTAAAAACAATAATAGAAAATAAAAATTCAATATTGTTTCTGTTATGCCAAACGCAGTTCTCTTGATGAAGAAGGTATAAATTATAATAAAACTATATACAAAAATAACCGCCTGTTATTAATTCATAGAACATGAAGTTCCCAAACTCAAAGAAAATAAATATCAATAAGTATCAAAAAACAGTTTTTGGTACATTAAAGAAAATGTGAGAACCTTTCAACCATCTTAGCTACCTTAATTCAGACAAATCATAGACAATCGATGATCCTAACAAAGAATCGCTGTGTTAAATTAAATAATCGGATATCAAAGATGCTATCAAGTCTGTTTATGGCAGTTGTTGATCGTATTGCAACAAAGGGGAGATCAACGGAATGGCTAGCCTCAAACTACTCAAAAACTAAACAAATTCAAAATGCAAAATAGGAATTTCTACAGCTACGTAATTTTTTTTTCAGAAGCACCATTTTGAACATTGATTCGGGAATGTTGCGTTTTATCATCGTTTTCTGCTTGCTTAAGGCGTATGATCCTCAGAAATTACATATTTTGAATATCGTATAGGGTCGCTTCCATCTCATCTGAGAGCAGTTTGTTCTTTTCTTTTTCGCTAAGAATTTCGTCTGGAATGTTAAAGGTTAGGGTTAGGACAAAAAAAAATAAACAAAAACAACAAACTTCAAAAAATAACTGAAGTCAAAGATGGCCAGGTGGATGAACGATACATTTGATCGAAAACCGTTCTAAACAGTGACCAAGTGGCAACTAGCTTTGAGCAGTATTCGAACAAAACTGTTCTCGAACCTGTGCCAAATGATAAACTCAAAAAGCATTTTTTCATCGATTTTAATGGGCATTGTTAAAGTTGTTTTAACGTCTAACGTACCTTCTAATCTGTCAACTTCCTTCTGGAGTTTCTGAACAGAACGTTCTGCAAATTCAGCACGAGCTTCAGCCTGTGGAATTAAATAGTGATTAGATAATGTATTTTTATTAAGATTGAGTGTAGATCCCAATTTGAAATATTTGATGGAGAAGCATCACATGCTTCAAAAACAAGAAGTATTTCAAATTGAGAAGTAAGCAGCGAACATAGCTGAGCACTACTCAAGATAGACCAATAGACCAGATTTTTCCTAGTAGCATACTCCATTGTAGAAATTTCGAAATACAGAGCACGTTTTACTTCAAAATGACGTCATCGCAAGTTCGTTCCTCATCACGTGATAATAAATAAGAATTATAAGTTAATGAAGTTTTTAGATCTATTTTGCGAATTCAATATAATCTTTTTGTTATCAAATTGATTTATATCCTTCTTAAAAGTCAAATCTACAAGTATGTCAACAAATAGGACATTCTTTTTCATACATACTGTCTAATAGTTTATTGAATTAACATTATTTTCATTTGAAACTGACTTTTTTTATTGTAGTATTGCTATATTCTCCTTTGTTCAACTTTTTTCAATACCAGAAATTGTGCAAAATAAGATTTTTGCAATTATAACGATAACCTCTTTAATACAAGAGTAGTACCCAGCTTTGGAATATATCCCATAGATCGAAAACACCTCTATTGAACATAGAAAAAAAATTAAAAGGAAGAAGTTTAGTATCTCCAAGTATTTTTATAATTTTTCGTTGTTATGTAATAGATTATTTTAGATACAAAAATTGATACAATTAATGACTTATTGGTTGTGTTCAATAGACTTGTTTTTGGAAATTATAGTAAACAGACTTTCAATGAAACAAACACACATGATTTCCTTATGCTCATATGAGAAAAATTGAAGTGCATGCAAAATTTGTGTATAAATTACCCAAACATCTGAGAATCATTTATGTATTTTACATTGAGTTAGCTTCAAAGCAATGACTAAGCGATGTTATTTTAGCAGCAAGGCAATCTCAAAGAAAATAACACCACCATAAAAAATAAGCTCAGACAAAAATACAAGCAACTAATGTCCATTTCCCAATGAAAAAAAAAACAAAACAAAACATAAACCACTCTCAAATTTTTTAAACTTACCGTTCATGCAAGACCCCTTAGCTAAGCTATGTATATGCTTATGAGATATGAGTATATCCCTTCAGTTTAATCATAACACCCAAACTAAATTTTAAAAAAGAATTTCCGTTTTATCAAGATTATTTCATTCTTATTGATACATCATCTACACAAAGAATGGAATTAGCTCAATGGAATCTTTTGTTAATTTTTTTTATCAATTTTTCAATGAATATACTCTAAAATTTTGAAGATAGAGTTGATATCATTAAAAAGTAAAAGGGATATACTCTGAAAATTCAACCTGAATGAACCTTAATACTGAAAACAAACTCAGTGCCAAATTCATCAAGAATTACTGGGAGAGAAAATATCGAGATACACAGGGCGTTTGGTAAAGATATTCACCCACCTTCAAAGATTGAAGTGATACATTTGTATCTGAATTTTTTTGTATTGTGATAAAAAAAAATTGATTTCTAACTTATCATTAAATTTTGAAGAACAAATGTTATCTGATTTTTTTCCTTAGCCTGATATTTTTCTAGCAAAAAGTTTTTGATAGTCAATTTTGATTTTTACTAAACACCCTGTAAAAAATGTTTAAACTTTAAATATAGACAATTAAGAAATTAAACTATATAAACTCAATACTATAAGATGTTTGAACCCTTGATGAACTTTCACTTAGCGAGTTTGCCTTCACTGATACCCATAAGAAAAGACGGAAAAGTTGAGACCCAAGCAGAGAATCTATATACCCCAATATTTTCAAAGAACCGACCATATCTAAACTTACTTCACGCAACTTATCAGACATGGCATGAATAATATCCTCACTATGCTCTCTTGTAATGGCGGCCTGTACACAAACAATGCTATACATACATGCTTTTTATACAGAAACAAGACAATACTAAAGTGAAGTGAAAATGGTAAATACATCTGAAGACATACGCCCATCCAACGTCCACCAGACAGCCAAAACCTTCCGCGATAAATAAAAGAAAAAAAAAGGGTTTTTTAATTAGTTGTTACCTCCGCTAGTTTGTCTTCATTCTGCCTCAGAGCTGTTGCATACTCCTCTTCCCTGGCTGTTGCCTATTTCAACATTCATTGATAACGTATCAGGCAGAAAAAAAAAATTAAATCATGCACAAGTAGATCGAATCGGACAGCGATAGCTTTTTCCTATCGTGCCCGATTTGATCGTTGTTAAACAAACAACAAAAAAAAAAAAAGATCACAACTCAAGCAGATGCACACGCTATACTTAGGTGTGTACCTCCTTTAGACGGGTTGTCAAGTTCTTTATTTGGTTTTTGTATTCTTCTTCACGCTGGTTGGCCTGAATGAATATTATAATTAAAAAGGGTTTCGTTGATCATTTTTTAGTAATCTTATTTTCAGTAGAAAAACCTAGATGTGACTGAAATTGAATTTTTATCATACCTGCATCATAGAACTTATTTTATGATCTAATAAAAAAAGAGTCAAGCACTGACGTGAAGTCAGGAGCTTTTGAACGCTCTTCCATTCATGCGCCAATTGAATATATGTGGTTTAATTGATTGAAATTGTCGAATTAACTTCTCAACAACAATATGGAAGGAATCTTTTCCTGGTACAATCAGTTGTTATTGAAGTTATGATGCAGGTATAAAAAAATATCATTTGATATTCGTGTTTAAAAGTAAATTTAAAGCACTCAACTAAACTAGTTGGGCGTGCTTTATTATATCATAATATACTCTTCCTAAAGAAAATAAGTGTCTTCAATATAAAACTTCCTATCCTAGAGATTTTAAATAACAGCGACTGACAAAAAAATTAACATCCATATATTTTTGATAAGTACACATATTCATTGCTTCTTTCAGGCCAATGGTGTTCATTGTTACATTCAGCCTCTCTGTTTATTATATTATGATGTTCACCTTTTTTTGTCACTCAGTGTATCTAAACTTTTTTCTTGAAATGAAAAGCTTTACAAGTCTCATAAATAAAAAATGTTTTTTCGAATGATTTTTTATTGCTAAAAAAAAAATATTATTAAGAAACTGGTCCATTTTCAAGTCTATTAATGATTCATGTAGAAAATTAAAGTAACACTTGTAAACCTTTTCAAATTTTTGGAAAGATGATTCATGAAATGGAATCCACTAGAGAATAAGTTACAATTTATTACCTTTTCTTCTGATACTTCAAGAGATTTGAGGTTATTGCCTACAACACGGAGTTCCTCCTCAAGTTCTACGATTTTCCTGGAAAACGAAGAATGTTTTAGTAAAGAATTTTTGTTTGAAGGGAATTTAGAAGGAAACTGCAAGCACACACAAAAGTACTACCTGTGTCCTTTCCTTCTCGAGCAAGATCAGTGACGTTAGAAGTGTTAAAAGAACAATTTCATTGTGAAATATAGTGTCAATGATGGCTCGTAGAGCTAGTTGTCTATTTTTAGTGGTAATATTAACGTTCGTTAAACGCGTGTGGAGATTTTGTGGATTAGAAGTATATATTTTGAATTTAACAGAGAAAAAAATCTCCATCATCATGCAAGTAGAATGGCTTTAATGATGACTTGTCGATTATAGATGAAATAATTCATAAAGGATAATTTGATATCCCTATGTCAAAATCTACTGAATTTGTAAAAGTCAAAAACTACTTAGAAATGTGAAATTCAAGTTGAACAAAATTTTAATACATAAATCTTCATAATCTGACTAAATTTGGGTGTGAGACTTGAAAGGAGAAGTACCCACACTTTTATCCACAGGATTTTTCAGTGTTTGAGATCAGAACCTACAATTTATTAACTAAGTACAAAACATGCCAATGTTAAAGCTGCTCCCAGACTAGTAATTCTTATCTACAATTTAATTAGTTGAAATTTTATCTTCCATAAAGAAAAGTAACTAATGATTCATTAATAGGAGTTATTATTGAACGGGTTATCTCTTTTTATGAAGGTCAATAATGTTTTCAGAAACCCCTTCTTTTTTTAGAAAATTTTAGACGTTTTCATGACTTTTCCGATATGGCATGCCCATATATGGTAAGACTCAATTGGAGAAGGCTTATTAGATATATTATCATATTGTTTAGATTCCGTTTCTGAAAGCTAATTTCATATTGACTTTCTATTTTGAAGCTTCTTATGATGTCTGAAGTGATTTATTTAGGATTCAACATAAAATTAGCCTTTAAAACCGCCAAAATTCAACAAAAATTAAAATCAGATATCTACGAAATTAACCTGTAATTTCTAATGACGACAACACAGTTGTCGAAACTTGTGTAAAACGCTAATTGAAAAAATCCAGTGGACAAGTGTGGTTGCTTCAGCTTTCAAATATAGTAAGGAGTCCACAAAGAACTCCAATCATTTCATACTATCGATGGAAACAAAACCTACCTGTCACTCTGTTCTGCTCTTTCCTCGGCTCTTTCTAAATCCTGTTCCATTAGTACCAATTTACGGGCAACCTAGCAACATCAAAACATGCAGAAATACAAGCAGATAACACAAAAAGTATCAGGGTACGAAATTCCACAAGTTTCATCAAGTCCGATAACTGTTTCATGCTGAAACTTTTTTTGCCATAACCCAACTTGTTTTCTAACATTTTTTCAACGGATTTGGTCAGTTTTATAATATTTTAAATTGTATAACACCCATTGGAAAACCCTAAATATTGAAGAAACGCCTCGTTGGTTTGGAAAATACAATCCCAAAATTTTGATTCTTAATTTTTGAACAGCCTGTATAAAATAATGTTCTCATTGACTGAGAATGCGAGTTATTTCGAATTCGCAAGCACCAGTAAACAAGAAAAGGAGGAAGCACGATTAAATTCAATGTCATCATTCGTATTCACTTGAGAAACATTCGTTCAATTCGACTTCAAGTGGGTTTGACGTAAAAAAGCATTAGCATACTTTACGTAACCAGTCAACAGTTTAATGCAAGAATAAATGAAACTTGTGGATTCGGCAAGGTTAAAAACAATAAAAATCTAATGCTTCGCAGTTTTCCGGCAGATGTCTCACTGCGAAACGCTAAAAAGAGGAAAAAAAACATCTAAAGTTCAGAAAAATTGGTCTACTCTGTACGCATGCAAAACCACGGCACTCTATTTGGTAAACCTACGATTCTCCGGCTTCAGCGCGTTCTTCTGCTCTTTCGAGATCAGCTTCAACCATGGCCAATTTACGGGCAACCTGTATATCAAACACACGTTTCAGTCTAATCGTTGGTGAAATCGAAAAATCTTTTTTGTTAGAAAGCTGCAAAGGTTAGTTGTCAAAAAAGACAACACGTCATGCCAGCGCGCTTTTTTTTTTGTATTATATCGAAAGAAATGCTGCTAAGGTTTTTATTTTATCATCAATCGAATTGATAAAGTGCGTATCAATAATAGTGCAATATTTGAGTCATTCTAGTTTTCGCAATGACACAATGATTAGGACATATCTCATAGTGATAAACATAGATAGAGGGAGTATGTCATTTTCAGTAAGCAAATTTTGTCCCCAACATGAACTATCAAATTTGACATGAAGCGCGGGGAAATAAAAACATATCAGTGATAAGATATTTCACTCAATTCACGAGTTTTTCCGCAAAGAACGCACTTCTTGTGTCCCATAGTGAATCGACGAGATTCATATTAACTCAAAATATAATGAAATGAATACCTAAATATATCAGAAATTCAGAAAACAAACTTCAAGAGCGCCAAAACGACGTGAAACAACCGATGACACTAGGAGAGCAAAAGTTGCCAAACCTTGGATTTCAGCAGGTAGAAACAGAAAATAATAAATATTCTGCTAATTATAAATTCGACAATAAGGAAAAATATCGGATTCCAAATATTCAAATTTGCGTATTTAATCGGAAATCGCTCAAATAAATATATTTCATTCAATATAATATACATTCATAATGATATAGTGAAATTGTGGATTTGAAAATATATCACAATCCGACAACGTGATCTAACCATGTTGGGGACATGTAAAAATTGCGTATACTTCCTCTATCTATGTTTATTACTCTATGGAAAAGATCTATGAATGTCTTTTGGATTCTAGAATAATAATAATACATACACTGAAAATTTAATACAATGCTCTGCTCGAAAAAATTTAGTTTAAAAAATTCTTGGATCATAATTATGGGCTTGGAGGATTTTTGCATTAGTTCATCAGTATACGCTCTATTAGTGATGACGTCACACACCGCCATTTTTGGTTCTCCTGTCAGTGTTTAGAATCCAAACAAACAAATTGTCATTCAAATTAGTACGTTGTCGTGGAAGAAATTGACTTATTTTGATAAATAAGATTATTTAAGGAACGATTTTACTATTACTTGATAGACAGAAGGCACGAAATTAATGCCAGTAAGTTCGAACTTGAAGTTCAACTAATAAACACGGCATTATACAAAATCTGGGCAATGATACAGGATTCAAACTTACTGGTATTAACCTCGTTCCTTCTGTCTATCAATTAATACTGAAATCGTTCCTCAAATACCCTTATTTATGAAAATAAGCCAATTCCTTCAACGACACCGTACTAATTTGAATGACAATTTATTTGTTTGGATTCCGAACACTGACAGGAGAACCAAAAATGGTGGTGTGTGACGTCACATTAATAGAGCGTATAAAGCGTATATCTTTCCAAAATTAAATGACATAACCTACCGAACACAAATGACATAAGAAATGTCAAAAACAAATTAACCGTGTTGCCATTATAGCAATTTCAAACTGCATCATTCCAATTGGAAAACCCTATTCATCTCAAATCTTATCTGTCGAGTCGAATCAAGAATGAACAGAAATAATTGTAACAAAGTCGACAGGAATGGTAACAAACTTGCCAACCTGATTGTCTAATTCATTCCGATATGAATGTTGATTATAATTGAAGCCTCTGAGCACACATCCACATGCGTTACAGTTTTAATTAGTGCTTAATGGAATGCGAACTAACCCGCAACAAAAAAAAAAAGCCGTTGTGTTGAAAACATTGATTTCAGCATGGAAAATATGAAGTTTGGTTTGCTAGAATGCAGTTAGAGAAAGCCGACTGCTTCTCTTCACGGTTTCTGAATAAAAAAACAGCAATCTTCGAGTTAATCATTTGTTAATTTATTCATCACCACTCAAAATATGTTAATTTCACTCTAAAATTGCATAATCAACGTCGCTTCAGTTCATTCATAATATTCCAATTGAATTGAAACACGTTTTGATACTTAAATTTCTGTACCATCAATGAAGGTGACTCAAAATGATAGGATGTGATTCTTAAATTAAAAAAAAATTGATGGATGAAAAATTCACGTACTCTTTGGGCTGTTGCCACAAGCATCTCCTGCCATGCTTCCTTCCAAACGTTCAACAAAGAACTGAACCCCAAATGTGCTCTATATTAGTCAAGTCTTTACCGAATTTCAGAAAGATCAAATGTTACAATACATAATTTTTATTTTAATACAAGTGGGTCCCGAATTTAAGTACAAAATATCATTGCAGCCTAGAATTCCCAAGTTTATTAAGTCTCACTACCTGCAATTGCACCCGTTTTGTAGAGCAGAAATAGAGTTGTATTCGGCTACTTGAAACTCTATAATAAAAAGTAATTATCCAGAATACTTCGTACTAATTTCTTCTAATATTGTATATAGTTTGTGGAATACTCTATTTTTTTGTGTGTACAATCCAATATACTTCTATAAGGTAGTAATTATCCTTTTGGTAATGTAAACAAGTTCTTGGCCACTCTAATGTTCTTAACCCCTTATTACACTATGCCTTTTCAGAGCTATTTCTCAGCCTGACGTTTCGTGCTTAAAATTGATGATGTGAAGTGTTTATGAAATAAACTTTATTATTATTATTAATTAACACGAAATGCGCATGTCTGCAGTATTATTTTGACATTTGATTTAGATGTGAAATTCAATAAAATTTTTTCCCAAGAAACAACACCAATTTGAGGACCAATGTCGAAATATCAGCTCCACAGATAAATATTTGTTTGACATAACTTAGAATTATTTCACCACAATGCCACATAAGACAATTTTTCACCGCAGTTCTATAATTTAACATGTCACTCATTAAATCCAGGGCCTGGCGCACAGGTGGCACCGCCATATCACTTTTTTCTAGTTGGTACCAAAGTTCAAAATGTGAGTATTAAAATTTCGGAACAAAGAGGTCTGGATCGTAATAATGAATGTCAAATGATTCTGCATCTGTTGTTTGAAAAATGGATAAAAACGAGTTTCGTATATTGATAAAAGTGTTTTTTGAAGGGAAAGCAATGACCTGATAAGTGTAACTCAGACTCGAACTCAGATTATACTCCATCGAAAGAAATTTGGCCTAATGAAGTAGTGATTGCCGATGATAAAGCCCCTTTCAAAGCAAAGACGAATCATTCTACAGAAAAGGAATCGAAAAGTTTAAGGAGCAGAGTCGAATTAAACAAAATGTATTTTTATTGGTTAGGTTCGAAAATCACTGAGTGAAGTGTTGTTTATATGATATTTATTGATAAGATTTTCTCGTAAGAGTGGAAGTATTGTGATGAAACAAAAAAACCAGCGATTTCAGTTATTTTGCATTATTTATCTCAGTATCAGGTACCGTTAAATGAGAAACAACAATATTGAATGATGCATTGTACTTTCACTTCTTTTGTTGCTTTTCTGCTAATACACAAAATGTGATATTATACATCTCAAATTTTAAAGAAAACAAATTTGTGAAAAATGCCATGGACATGAAATAAGCATAGTGTAATAAGGAGATTAGATTCAAAATCACGACAAAAATTCTAGATATGTATAGAACCATAATATGAACATTATAAACTTTGGCGTTTACATGTGATAACACGTGATCAAACATTTCATGTATTCACTGTTGGAAATTCAGTCTTATCATCAGACCGAACAAATATTATAAGATAAAATATTTCTTCGATCTTTGACAACAAAGTTCAGAAACCTACTTCAGGGAAACTACGTACAATAGCATTTTTTTTTAATGTAAATTTTCGAATGCTATTTCATTTTGTCTTTGCTTTCAATATCTTAATCTCAAGTAAACATCAAAGATGTTTACGAAATTGGCTTTTGGGCTCAATTTTTCCAAACGACAAGGTGACAACCACATGATGACAAAGTCATCACTGAAAAAATATTTGTTCTTGTTATTTCAACTTTATTACATATTTGCAATACACTCAAATAATTCTTGTTTGTTCAAATGCTCCAATCACAAAACAAGTATAAGGTAGTCAGAAGAGGTGTTCACAACTCTAAGGCCATCTATGAAATAGCCTTGTAAATTTCCACATCTTAACCCCTTCGATTTTTTATAGAGACACATTACCAAAGGTTTGTGAAATTTTCATCTTTTTTATTTCTGGTTAATTCTTCTAGAATATTAGAAAACGAATATACATATTTTATGATTATTTTTATTTCGATAGATGTCTTTGACAACATGGTTAAATCTGTTTTTTTTTTGTGAATATCGAATAATGAAACAAATTAGAGTTGTTAACACCTTCTGTACACCTCACCAAATTGGCTCATAACAAAACGACATATATCGTCTATAAATATAGAAAAATATCCATAGCTGCTTTTTGAGATCACTGTAAAATTTCTAGCAGCCAATTTGTAGCACAAAAAGAGATGCCATCAAGCCTTCAGGCAGAGACAACTTGGAAATTCTATCGGATCATGAAAAACTGCCTCAATAATATTTTGTAACCATTCAGGTCAAAAATTATAATAACCTATATAAATTCTATCGCACCCATTTTTTTTTTCGAAACTTTCGACGATCATTTCAAAACCGAAATCACATCACCAAACTAAAGTCGAATCTGTCAAAGCTGCCGGCGTATTCGTTTCAATTTTTCATTTGGTGAATATTTTCGCACTACGCCACTGTTATCCCGACACATTTCCCCCCCTCCACTTTTCACCGAGACGCATTTCACTCGGAAAACTCACTGAGGAAGACACTGTATGTTAGTAGCAATTATCAGAACACTGATGTGTGAATCAGAACACCAACAACAACAAAAAATTAGAACAATAACGCTAAGTCAAGTATTTTTTATAAACCTCATCGTATTTTTTATCGGCTTCCTCGGCCAAAAATCGGGCCTCTTTCAATTGGTTCTCGAGGGCGTCCATACGTTCCTCATCGGCCAATGAGCGGTTCTCGAGAATTTTTCGTTGCCTAGTGGAAAGTAAATTGATAACATGAATTATCGAAATGAAATTGCAAGAGCACTCGGAGAACTCAGATACATGCCGACGGCAAAATCTGAATAATTTATCCAACTCAAATGATTCAATACCAAATAAAATGATGCAAAACTCCAAAAACAATTTCGTAGTTGTTACTTAAAAAAGTTTTACACCCAAAATTTTATCTTGAGTACTCAAGTACTCTGTACTTTGATCTATTTAATTGTAGCTTGTACTTAACATTCAAGTTTCAATTGAAATAATTTAGAGCACTCATTCTCAGGAGTACTCAAAGGACAAAGTGTACTCAAGTAAAGTGATTTTGTCCTCAGTAGAACTCTTTTTTGACAGCTATTAATGCTGTACTCGTTAGTATTTCGTGTACCCAATTGATATCATTTTATAGAATCCTTCCTAATTTTTTTTGCCAGTGATCATAGTTAGGTTTGTACTTGAGTACCCAAAGTACAAAGGGTTCTCGTAAGTACTTTAAGCAATTCAAGTCCTTCAGAATTCACGCATTTACTTCAGCGATCACAGCTAGTACTTCTTAGAAAGTTAGTTACATAACCAAAATCATTTAGATTATGTTCTCATACTAAGTCGTTCACTCAAAGCTGTGTTTGTACTTGAATACCCAAAGTGTAATTGTTTGTATTCTTGGTACTCAATTAGAATAATTTAGAGAACTACTCATTCTATCACTGGCCACAACTTGACCACCCAATTGGAGTCATTCAGAATCTTCATGTTTTGCCAGTGATCACAGTTGGGTACGTATGAACTTGAGTACCCAAAGTACAAGGTGTACTCGTAAGTACTTTTAACGCCCAATCAAAGTTATTAAGAGTACTCATAGGCGGACAATTGGGTTTGTACTTGAGTACCCAAAGTACAAAGTGTACTCGTTAGTACTTTAGAGTACCTTACTTATTTTTTACCAGTAGTCCAAGCTGGTTAATACTTTCAGTATAATTTTAGAATTCTTTATCCTCTCTACAATTCTCCAAACTTTATAGGACTAATTAATTACTTGAGTACAAATTGCCACCCATTACCTAAGGAGTTGCAAAAGGTTTACTTTTTAAACAATAACGAATCATGTGAGTTAGATACAGATTATTGACCATAAGGCTATGGATCTGAGCCGCTCGAATCTTAGGAGAAAAATTGAAGCTTGAATCCTCCACCTCTGGAACCTGGTCATCGAGAAACCTGCACGGAAAACCCTTAATCTAAAACCTTAACTATATAAACCCGACAGCCTTCGATAGAAGGCAAAAAAAGAGTCTCCTTCGATCGAAGGCCGTCAGATGCTGTATGAAGAGGAGGGGAGGGGGCAACTACCTCTTCGTATTTTTTGTCTGCTTCTTCGGCTATCAATTTAGCTTGGGCTAGCTGCTCTTCCAGTAGGGTCACTCTGTCGTCTTCCATGTTACTTCTGCTTTCCAGGGCTTTGCATATCCTGAGGGGCGATACGTAAGAAGATCGTGGATGTTAATGAGGCGCACACAAAGATCCAATGTTCACATATCGGCTGTCCACTGGCTTATATATTTTTTTTCGAGAAGGCATTTTCAGAGCCATAAACAATTATTGAATAATAGTTCTTAAATTGAATTCAAAAATAAAGGTCTGCTGTAAACAAGGTGAGTCGAAAATGTTCAGCAATATTGTGAAAAATAAGTAAGGGTTTTTCCTTAGAAGAGGCCTAACGGTAATAGTTTTTTCATAAATAACTTTCGAAAGGAGGGACAAGATCGATTAAAATTTTGGGTATGAAATAAGGGAAACAAAGATAATTTATTCGACTTTAAATCTTCAGATTTACTGAGGGGAGTTTTCAAGGGGGTTAGTTGCACTTTTTTGGTCAAATTTGTTGTGATTTTTTTTTCAGAAAAAAACATTCAAATTATATTCACAGAAGTATTAATCTTGAAAAAATGTATTCTTGATGATTCATCAAATAATCAACTGTTTCCGAGTAATTTAGGTATGAATAGAGATGTTTCAACTCAATGATTCAACTTATTTGTAGATTATTGGGTTATAGATAGTCAGGTATTCTATGTACCTACATGTTAGTTGAGTGATGTTAAGATATTGCTCAACATTTCCAATTCACCTTGCATAAGGGTAGTTCAAAATACCCATTGGTAGAAATCTACCTGGGGTTATAAACCCATAATAATTTAACACCCTTAAGATCATTTCTAAGCTTGTGCAGGACTGTACTCCAACACCAAATGGACAGTTAAATAAAAACTGTTATGATTTTTATATTGCGTTATATATTGTAAATAGTTAGCACTACTTGGTAGCAATAGGTAAAAACCAAGTTTGAACCTGTTAACTGAAAATTCATGAGAAGGACCCACGACAGAGTAGCTGAGCAAGAATAAAAATTTAGAAAACTAATATTTATCTGACCTGCTAATCAAATATTGCAAAGCTATGAAAACCACAGGTCTTTCAGATTTCTCCCTAGTCAGAAAAGAGAACATCTCTTCAATTCCTTCACATTCAAGTGAATACAATTTTCAGACTGACCTAGACTGTTCATAAGGTAGTCACAAAGAAATTTTGCTGTCAGAATTGAATGAAAGTATAAAGTTGTTTTGAGTTTGAAATAATTAAGATATTAATGGACTAGGGTAGCATCTAACATGAATGAGATTCGGTAAACTGGTTGGACAAACAAAACAAAAATTTGTAAATTGCCTTTTGGATATTTCTTTGTTGGCCTCCATGAATATGTCATTATTGTCAGTATCATTATTTCAAAACGAAAATCCCTTTTTTTGTGCTTCTCTCACAATTATGCAATCTCTATGCCTATCAAGTAATTCTATTTAGATCTAGAAAAACAATCCCAGCCACAATAATATTTACACGAAAGAATAACTTCCGGTTTTACCGGATATACATCCTTATTTACGTATTTCAAATGGAAATATCTAGTGAAATATCGCATCATAGGAATCTCAAATGAATTTTGAATTGATTGAATGCAAAACACCCAGTTGTTTTCGAGTTATTGGGGAAACCATAATAAAAAACTAAAAAAATTTCTTCTTCACCTAACATTGTACAGAAATCTACTTGACTACATGACATATGACACTAATGACGTATATTCAATGAAGCCAACTGAAGAATATCAAATATCACCAAAACAAGCCAATTGTTACTTAAAACGTCAACAGTTGTCTTTATTTCGATCTTTTTCTTTTTTGTAACGATCAGGACAGCCGACAGTGAACATTGGGGATGGATGTTAATCCCGATTTGGGGAGGAGAAACAAACCTTTCGCTTTCGTCTGCAGCTTGGGAAGCCTCAGCCAATTTGGCTGTGGCTGTGGCCAAACGTTCCTCAGAACGTTCGAGGTCTTCTTCCAACAATTGGATACGACGATTCAAAGCGGCAACTTCGGATTCCGCCTGTAATAAGAAGAAAAAGATCAATATTTATTCAAGAATTGTTTATAAATAAGACGTAAAAAAAAAAAATATGACGATATGAACAGACAGATATAGGTATATAGTTGAGGAAATACTAAAAATTCATCTTTCAAGGTGACGAATTGGTGCAGTGCCCCAAAAAACGCCTAAGTGAAAGAAATATGATTCGAAATTTGATTTAAAAGAAATTGGATACAATGGTAGAAGCGCATGATACCACATCATGTCCTAAACTCTTAAAATGATAGAGGCGCCTAATTCGATACTAAAGGGTGTTTTTTTTTAGAGCTATAGAACTTTAAATTGCAATAAAACAACGATGGATTATTCGAAAGATAATCTTGTGGCATTACATTTTAAATATGATTTCTGGCATATGACCTCCACGGCTGGCTCGGATGTAGTCCAATATGGACGTCCAATTTTCGATGACTTTTTCCAACATTTGTGGCCGTATATCGGCAATAACACGGCGAATAGACATAGACCAATGACTTTACATAGCCCCACAAAAAGTAGTCTAGCGGTTTTAAATCACAAGATCTTGGAGGCCAATTCACAGGTCCAAAACGTGAAATTAGGCGGTTACCAAACGTGTGTTTCAATAAATCGATTGTGGCACGAGCTGTGTGACATCATGTTGCGCCGTCTTGTTGGAACCACAGCTCCTGGACATCATGGTTGTTCAATTCAGGAATGAAAAAGTTAGTAATCATGGCTCTATACCGATCACCATTGACTGTAACGTTCCGGCCATCATCGTTTTTGAAGAAGTACAGACCAATGATTTCACCAACCCATAAAGCGCACCAAACAGTCAGTTTTTCTGGATGTAACGGTGTTTCGACATACACTTGAGGATTAGCTTCACTCCAAATGCGGCAGTTTTGTTTGTTGACGTAGCCATTCAACCAGAAGTGCTCTTCATCGCTAAACAAAATCGGGAACGGCAATCTAAAAATTGCACTATTTGCAAGCGTTGTTCAGGCGTGAGTCTATTCATGATGAATTGCCAAACCAAACTGAGAATAAATCACTTGACAGCTGTTAAATCGGTCGCCATCTTGAACAGTAATGCCAACTTGAAGTTATATACCTCGAAAAAAAAAAACACCCTTTAGGTTATTTTATGGAAAATCGAACTGCAGTGCCTCCAAAAACGCCTAAGTGATAAAAATATGATTCAACATTCAATTTCAAATAAATATGATAAAATGGCGGAAGCGAATGGTAATACATCCTGCCATAAACTCTTGAAATGGTGGATGCGCCCAATTCGATACTAGGTAATTTTATGAAAAATCGAACTGCAGTGTCGAAATTTCCGTATAGTGAAATGGTAACGCGTATTGGTTGCGGAAACAGTTCCACCGCAGAGCACAGGACCGAAAACCGTGTTTCCTTCCGGTCTTTCAACGGTGACGTAGTGCGTCCATGACTATTTTTTTTATCGGTCGTGATGCAACGTTTTGTTCCGTATGTTTACACGCATTGTTGTGTGCTGTACACTTGTGTTGAATTACTCACGGAAAACGACTTCTTTTCCGTATCAATCGATGTGTCACACGCCCAACAAACGAAATAGGGAGTCGCTTTCCATGTTAGGAATACATTTTGGAAAATTCCGGTTATTAAAATCGCTTCGAGTGTTCTGTGAATCATTGATAATTATTATCAATTCGAAATAATTGGAAATATCCATACTGGACAAATATTTCTCATTAAATAGAAATTTTGAATAAACCTGAATTTCTAAACTGTTCAAATTATTTGTTTTATTGAAAAATGAAATGAAATGCTGAATTACCGCAAATTTTCAATAGTTCTATAGTAGTTAACATGTACAAATTAACGAAGTCACAGTGTGACGAGAAAATATAGTATAATAGGTCCTATTTTATTCACGTGAATTAAGTTATTCACCATTTTATCCAATTATTTGGTTAGATTATTTATTTAATTTGTTTTGAGGTGCAAGAAGATTTGCGGTGTAAGAAAAACATGAATGAATTTTACTATGTAAACAAATATTCATTACATTCACATATATCCAATAATAATTTTTATAGTATAATAATGAATTAAAAAATTCTTTCCATAAAAACATTGTCTCGATTATAACCGTGATTTCCTTTTTTAGTTGTCGAATATAAAATCTAAATTCGATAATTTTTAAAATTCTTCTAGATGTCAGATGAAATCGAAATTCTTTTATTGTGGGTATATAATGAAAAATTGAACAGTGTAGAAGTTACGAAATCTGGAAAATATTAAAATCTGAGACAGCATCAAACTTTCCTCTTCCTAACATTTTACAGACTGAAAAAGACAATCTAATAAGAAAGTAAATAATAACATCTGCCAACTATGCTCATATTTCAACAACTTTCAATATGATCATGGTCGAAATGAGAAAAGATATATTAAACTCAAGAAATATCTTCATGCTTCTACAATCATTATTGTTATTGTCGTTCCATTATCGTAATAAATCAAGTTGCCATAATATTACAGCTAGGCAAACACCAAGATTTTTTATCAACAGGTTCTTTGTTTGAATCAGAAATAACGATGTTTTATTTGACAACAGAACCGCAGAAATTCGCTTTTATAAATTCCAGAATATGATTCATTCAATTAAATCCAACCTGTTCCTCTCCTGTCATTTTTTGGGGTTAATCCTGAATTACATGTACGGAATTTTTAAATTCACCAGTAGAATTCATAAGAAAATGATAAATGTATCCTCTCATTATCTCGATATCTATCGAATCATTCTGGCAAATATGACTCACAATTGAAGTGTATGAAATCGAATTTCAATATCAAGCTAATTTGAAATACCTGTTTGAAATATATTCCACCCATACGTTATACCAGCCAAAATAACTGTTTCTGTTATCTGAAATGATTGACGATAAAATTTCATTGAAATGCATGACGGTTTATAAACTGCTAATAAAAACACGACAGCATAAAAAAAATTGGATACAGGTAGTTTCAATTAACCTCAAAATCACACATGTTAAGGATGTAGGTTGATAAGTCTGAATCCTTAGGGAACGACCGGATATTTTCGTATAATCTCAACCAGAAGGAGAATTGCCAGAGAATTCCAATCAAGGTAAAATAAATATTTGGTCAAAAGAACACTACGTCATCAATTAAAATCGATAACTAGTGAACGTGGAAGTTAGACTAGGTCGTTTCATCTATACCCACTTGAAATACAGGGTGGATTCCCGAATAAAACGATCAAAGTAAATGTGAAAATCATTAAATACGAGAATGTTTGAGGCTTACTTCTTCTCGTCGTATAGCTTCCAACTGCAGACGTTTAGTATACTCCTCACATTCATCCTTGTACCGTTCGAGTTCCTCTTTAGTTTGACGCATTTTTTTCTTAAGTACATCCAGAATGGACGTTGTTACGGGTAAAGTGGTAGTCATTTTGACTTATTTTCTCAAAACACGACACTGAAAGCAACACGAAACAACTTCAGCGGTCGCGAACTGATAACAAACTGGGCGAGCCGGTCTATGATTCAATATGGCGTCTGCGCTTGCGTAGGAAACACCTGTAAGTTGTTGAGCTTCCGTCGTTTTTGAATGGAGGCGCGCCCAAATATTTCGAAACCCTCTATCTAATTTGTGCGACAAACCGTGAAATCATACATGTAATTGACAATTGTATTGAATTATAATTGGTAAAAGGTCCATTGGTAGTACTATTCGGTCACAGAGGAGTTCCAATTCAATTCGATCAAAAGTAATTTCAATTGGACGTTCTTCAATATTCTTCAGTTAATTGATTGTAACAACAATCAGAATTGATGTATTCAATGATTATTTCAGTTTGATTACGGAATATTTGCGTTATTTTGAATATGACCATGAATGTACACGTCACTCATTTGACAATGTGTTCAATAATTAATTGAACATCGAAATTTTTAGTGACTCATAGAATTCAATAAATATTACATAGATGGAACAATATGCTGCATTCTTTATCTTGAAGTTAAATCCATAATTTTCACATAAATTTCTCTTTTGGCGTATACACGAATATACAGAAGAAACTGTTACAGTCATTGAGTATACATACTGGGTTTACATCACCGTTGAGACCGTATATAGCGTTGTTATCGAAATCGACCTGATTTCAAGATACCATTTTCCCATCTTGACCATATATGTACTTTCGATACTTTTCCAATAATATTCTATATTCATGATCATCGAATTTTTATGGATCATAAGTGATGAATTGGATAGCATTCACCATTTATGGTTCATTAATTCCACTTGTAAACATATTTTTTGAAAAGAAAAATAATCAACTTCGCAATTAAATGTTTGAGTAGATTGATTTTTGGAATAAAATGATCATGAATCGTCAAGATGTTATTTTTATGGAGATCATTGCATTTGCATTAGTTTTCGTGAACCTCTGGCTGTAAAACAAGATTTTTTTCAGCATCATATTCTTAATATTCAAAATCATGTCCCTTCATCATTAGGTTCAAATTCAATCGTCCAAATTATCGTTGAATATTTAATTGTTGATAATACTGCTATCGTAATTAATTTGATAGCGATTTGATGTTTGTCTATGACTCGATAAACAACTTGGATAGTGAAATCATTTATGATGTTTGTGGATGATGATATTTGCGAGGAAGATATTATCATCAATAGCACAATAACTGTAAAAAAAAGATCAAATACCAAGTCTATCAGTTATCTGAAGTGCAATAAGCAATACTAACTTGAAAATTAATCTATACTCCTATACTATAGTTCCAGATAAATTATCTTTGGAAAGTTTATAAGACAAAATATTTATTCAGTTTTAATTGTAATGAAGGAATTCCAATAATTTATTTGTAATAATCCAGTTCAATCAATAACAGTTCACACGATTACGAAATTTCGCGTCAATTATATAAACAAATAATGAATTCACGATAAGAATTCATTTTCTGTTTCTACTCACCCAAGAATTTGTAGCTTACTTCTAATAGACTATACCTACATGAAATGGTTAATAATTATTAATTAGATTCGAGAACTTTCACGTAATTATAGCAGTGAAAACTTTTTGATTAACCATAGAAATTCCTCAACAATAAAATGATCCGTAATATTCGAAAATAACCTTTGAGATAAAAGGACATAAGGGTCATCGTTTAATTTAAGAAGACTTATTCAAGTCAAGTGTTAATTAGAGCAATTGAATGAATTCCTTTGTTGGATCGTTGATTTTAGGTGTTATAGATAGAACGTGAATTTCTAACTGCCTTCCTGTGCAGCCACGAGAACATACGAACCGTTTTAGAAGTTCCAAGGACCTAACCTAACCTAAAAAGCATGACGTCTACCTGTTGCGTAGACATAAACAAACCCATGTGACAAACGTCAGCTGACAAGTTTATTTGTTGAGTCGTAATTCATCCTGTTAAAAATAACCTTTGGTGATCTCAGAAGGAGCCTTTTCCGAACCAAATTGTCAACATACCCTCTTCAATTGCGTCTTCATGATATTGTGCAACTCATTGCGAATAATCGAGAACTTCATCAGGGTGTCCGAGCTGAAGATGGAACTGAAGGCCAATCCTGGATAGTCTGCACAACGTCTTCTTCTCCTGATCTCCCTTTCTGCGATCGACTCTGTGCATTCTGAGGTGCAACGAAGCTTGGAGAGTTCTTCCAGTTCTGGATCTCTTTCCTCGTCGCTGTAGCTGGAACCTTCAGCAGCTGGTCTGTATACTGTTGACATGTCTTCGTTGTCATCTTTAGGTGAGTTATATACTTGGCGTACACGCCTGCTTTGATTACTTCTCGTACTTTTGGTCTGGTCTTTGACAGGTGTTCTGAACGGGCTATTTTCTTTGCTTACAACTCGCTTACTACCATCTAAGTCGTCGTCGCTATTCGTTAGGTCTATAACTACGTTATCACATTCGTTACTTGACTTGGTATCACTTATTTTATTCGAGATTGAGGCACTTTGGATCACAGCGGGGCTGGTTGTTATCACTGTTTGTTGACTGTACTCGCTGAGGGGCGTGCTGATCGTCGAACTGTCGACGTTTTCCTGTAACAGTGCCTTTCTGCGGCCACCCTCCGTTCTGGGGTGGTGCTGATGGCCGCGTTTCTTGCCAGAGCCCCTGGGCCCCGTAATTTGCGACATGGTCACTTCGATGCGGATGCAAACGGCCACATAGCCGCTGACATCTTACGTACTGCAGCCACTACTGCGGACTAGCGGCCGCGGTTCGAAACACGGTCTAGGCTCGCGCATGGGCAAGCCGAACAGCTTTCTCTTTATTCCCGACTGAGGTTCGTGGCGCTCGTGAACGCCTCGATTAGCGGCGGATAGGCAACACATCATACGCGTGGCGCGGGATTACGATCGCGCCTTGGTATTTCCTCAAAGTCAGTGAGGGATGGAAGGAATTCCGCTATTGTTTCGTGGGAATGTCTGTTTGGAATAGGGATATCTTTTGACGTGGGAGAGCGTTGGACCGAGAGGCCATATTTGGCAACAGATCGGGTTCTGTACCAGTGAAGATTATTTTTAGATTTGGTTGGAGATGCTGCGCGAGTTGGTGGGACGGTTTGGATTGTACAAGGCCGGAAATATTGTTTGGAAAATGCTTTGTGAATGAGACGGTTCTTTTTTTTATGATATCGACGTGCGCTGACCCTGCCTTCTGTCAGGATCGTGCTTTTCAGGTTTTGAACGGTTTGACCCACTTAACTGTTATGTCTTTACGTATGACGTGTTTGACAGGTCACGATTACGCACAAAAATTATTATGAAACGTCCAAACGTCTGACCTAACCTGACTCAACCTTTCTGTCAGAGAAAACTTTCCCAAATCGTCAAATTTTGGTTTATTATTTTCGAAAATTATCTTGAGACTCGAGAATAATTACTCAAGGGTTCAAATCCTACTGCACGATATTCATTGAAACATTTTCTAATTTATTAGTTTTTCAATTTACTGTACTTTTTTTCCTGAAATATTTGTTCTGTATATAGCGAGTGAATTCGATTATTCGATATCTAAATAATCGTTAGAACTATTGGCGATACTCAAAACTAATACATCGATATTGATATATTCAATGAAGAAATAATGATATTTTTAGAAAAGATCAGTAAATGCCTTAGTTAGAATATTTATAGTTCAATGCTGGTGTTTTTCTATTTTATTGTATTTGTGTAATTGATGAGCCTCCCACATTCTACCAAAAAAAATTGCTGTCCCAACTAGATCAAGGACGTTTCTATTTTTGGAGACATAATCTTTTGTCACCTCTTGACAAAATTAAACGTTCAAGGTTATTACTTCCCGAAAATTTTCATTTTTAGATACCTAACACATCGTTTAAAATTTGCAGAAGGAAATGTAGAATTACTAGAAATCATAATAACACAACTCACAAGAATATTCACATTGAATCCCCGCACAGGATACAACGGAATTAAGTTGAAAAAAAAAGGTGAAAGACTTGTAGGAAATTGATCCTCATCTTTCAATTTCCTCCTAGCATTATTACGTTAATAATAATGATATTTCCCACATTAAGTTTTGTCTGATCGTATAGAAATCTCGGTGTAAAATATGAACCTATATCCTGAGATGCTGTTGACCTTCTTCAAGGTTGGGAACCGCAAATATGACACAACTGAGTTATTGGTTGAAATTTACACGGGCAGACTGGGTTTAATGTGAATAAACTCGAGAATGTTGCTCTAGTAGCTCATTTAAAGGAGATGGACCAATTTTGAAATCCGAGAAGTCTCTGAGTTAACCACAATTGACTATAAACAAACTCGAGTGAGTTACATCATTTAAAACTCAAGAACTGCTGGACTCATTTTTATGATTTCGATTTGTTGGATTGTTCCCGTATCTGACAGCAGGTGAACTACCAAAACATTCAAAAATCCACGAAAAAATTTTAAAATTAAAAATAACGAAACTATTGAAGAGGTATGACGTTTTTCGGAAATACTGACAATTCCAAAAACCAGAGATTTTATCACCAACATGGAGGACCCTGTTGCCGTAAAAAAATCTGACAGTAGACGTAAGGATAGCAAATTTTTCATAGGTTATGGTCCTTCGATATTTGATGTCAAGTGACAAAATAAAGGCTATAGAACTTTTGATTGCGATAAAACTACGATGGATTATTCGATTGACATGAATCTCATTTATCCGCAAGATAATCTTTTAAATTTTAAATTTAAAATATGATTTCTGGCATATGACCGCCACGGCTGGCTCGGATGTAGTCCAATCTGGACGTCCAATTTTCGATGACTTTTTCCAACATTTGTGGCCGTATATCGGCAATAACACGGCGAATGTTGTCTTCCAAATGGTCAAGCGTTTGTGGCTTATCCGCATAGACCAATGACTTTACATAGCCCCACTGAACGTAGTCTAGCGGTGTTAAATCACAAGATCTTGAAGGCCAATTCATAGGTCCAAAACGTGAAATTATAGGTCACCAAACGTCTTTCAATAAATCGATTGTGGCAGCAGCTGCGCTGTCTTGTTGGAACCACAGCTGGACATCATGGTTGTTCAATTGAGGAATGAAAAAGTTAGTAATCAATACCGATCACCATTGACTGTAACGTTCTGGCCATCATCGCTTTTGAAGAAATACGGACCAATTATTCCACCAGCCCATAAAGCGCACCAAACAGTCAGTTTTTCTGGATGAAACGGTGTTTCGACATACACTTGAGGATTAGCTTCACTCCAAATGCGGCAATTTTGTTTGTTGGCGTAGCCATTCAATCAGAAGTGCGCTTTATCGCTAATGGACGTGCGCGATACATATTCCGCACAGAACCATTATTTTCGAAACGAAATTGCACTATTGGCAAGCGTTGTTAAGGCGTGAGTCTATTCATGATGAATTGCCAAACCAAACTTATAATAAATCACTTGACAGCTGTTAAATCGGTAGCCATCTCGAACAGTAATGCCAACTTAAAGTTATATACCTCGAAAAAAACACCCCGTATAAGTCAACGTCAGTTTGACAGATATTTAGTTGACTGCTGATAATACCACGGGGCTGGTAACAATTAGACTCGAAAGGTTCTTCTGCATTTAAAGGAAGGGGAAAATTATAATTTTGAGAGAGAATTCAATACAAGTTAGAGATTTCAACTGAAAATGAACATATAAATGAAGTTATGGCAGAGCCTACATAAAAATTTAATTTGTGATGATAACATGGTCATCATATTTTCGAATTATATAAAATTTTTCAAGCAAATCCAGCAGGATGCTTGCTGAATCCAATAGTTGTTTCCTATATAATGATTATAACTTATATCATTCAAAACCAGTTTGTACTTTTTACTGCAATTATCAATATCAAATCAAAAATTCCGATATCTTTCTGTTCATATCGACACAATCATCTGGATTCTAGAGCTCTATTAAAAATGTTCGAAACGTTTTGAGAGGAAAAGAAACTTACGTTTTGGAGAGCCTTTTCCTTCTCTTCTAATTTTCCATTGACTTGTGTGAGTTGCTCTTGGGTTTGGTCAAGATCGTTCTCAATCTGTTGGATCTTCTTCTGTAGAGAACGTGCTTCTTCTTCGGCCTGCAAGGTAGAAGAAAACCATTAGAGATAGTCGTTGACATATTCAGGTAAAATAATTTGAGAGGCGTTCGCAATTGGGAGAATAATACTTTTTTTTCTAAGATTCAACTAGAGAATAGTTTTGGGAAATTTTTGATGTATTAAATAAATCTAATTTATTGAATATTAATCGAAAAATGGCAACAACAATCAAAGACAGACATTTTGGCCATTAGTCGACGAAGTCTACTAATCAGTTTCAAAGTTCTAATGAACTCCAGTATCTGGGATGGCTTCAGGAGGATGCTCCTCCACGTCTACAAGTCTCTTGTCAGTCTTGTCCAAAGCATTTTTGCATTGGCTAGCGATAACGAGGCATTTCGTCACTAGGTGATCTGCAGTTTCTTCCTTTCCTCACAGAATTTGCACTCGTCATTTTCTGCTAGACTCATTCACATGAGGCTTCCTTAGGCTGCAATGACTTGTAAGGAATCCAGTGAGGAGGTGTAGCGAATTCTTGCTAAGATCTCGAAATATCAAATTTCAGCAGAAACTTTTTGAAATACCCAGGAAGATTCCGTCATAGTATTTCTCTTTCGGATTTTTCCATCTTCTGTAACTCTTTCCTCTAGGTACATTTACCTATACTACAGAAAGGTTCTGGGCCAATGAAAGTTGTTTGTGCTCCTGTTCTGGCAAGTGTTTTGCTGACCAGCATCCCAGACTAAGCAGACCTTGGTATTCTTTCCTGTTTCGTTGAGTTTTCTTCGGTACTCCAATCTTAGAATCGATAATATGTGAGTTCAATGCTTTAGTTGTAGCCTGCCTATCAGAATCACATTTCTGGTAGTTCCTTACTAGGTTCATTTAGTTTAGACACATCTTTCGACTGAAGGTATTTCTGCCTGAAAGACACTTGGGACAGAGGCCTAACGAGAGGTTTGCTCAAGGTTAGAATGCAATGTTGTTTCAAATGTTTTCAATGAGGTTTCCATACGGAAATTTGTTTAGACTAGTAACTAGCGTATTTCTTTAGAGAACATGTTGAAATTCGTAGCAAAGCACTAAACTCAATGGTACGACCATTCAAATGGCACATCATAATTTCTTTGAAGAAAATCATTTTAAAATGTCTTGTCTATGAAGATGTCTAAAATAGGTCAATATTTTTATAATATCGAATATGGCCGATTCAAAAAAAAATTTTTTTTTCAAATCAATTATTTACAATTTCCTATTTTAGTGAGAGTATTACTGGAGAATAATTTTATGGTCCATCGAGCCGGATTGAAAAAAAAACTAAAACTGTTTTGGAAAAATATGCTTCTAAAAAATTGCCACTGTAACATACTTAAGGAACGTGATATTTTCCAAAGTGTATTCGACATTTTCTCACCTTTTCAGCGCGCAAGTTGGCATCCTTGGCGAGTTGTTCATTGTAGGCAGCGCGATCAAGAGCGTTGTCCTTTTCAAGCTTCATAGCTTGCATTTTCTTCTTGATGGCATCCATGTTGCTTGGTTTGAGTACGCTTTTTCAACACTGGAATAAAAAAAAAACATCAGCTATGGAAATCTTGCAAAAACGTCAATGAATGAAAATATCAACCAATTCTTGGATACCACAGTGAGTCTTGAAACATGTAAATGTGATGACGTTGCCATTTTCATCGAATTTTCTTTGATTATCGTATTTTCTTTTTGCGTGACAAAAAAAATCTTTTTATAATTTATGGTATGAAACAAATTTGTATTTTATGGAGTTACAAAAAATATTGGAATGGGAATACTCGGAATTTTTATAAAGAGTGGCTGGATTGATACCCTTACAAAATGTGGATCTTCATACAGCTACAGCTAAGAAACTAGCCACAAGATTTTGCTGTAGAGGATCATTTTCATTTAAGTGGAGAAGAACAAGCAAAAAATTCGTTATTTAGGCTCGTAAAATTGCGACAAAAAATATTAAGATAATTACCTTTCGTATAGCTACTTCCAATATAGACTAATTGAGTTATGAAATACTAGTATCATACCATCTAATCAACATGGTTTGAAGGGAGTCTATTACTCAATCGAATACAATCAATCAATAGTTGCAACTGCAAAATCGACAGTCGATATAAAATCAAACGAGAGGAAAATAATCGAAGTAAACATATACTCGAAGAGCTAGACATTTCCAAATATGGCAGAAATTCGAAATGCTACCTTGACAACTTTATCGGATGAATAACATCGCATTAATCTCTGATTTTCTCTCATTATTCAAGGGTATAACGTGCTCGTAATACATTTTTTTTTGACTTAGGTCAAGAGCGTCGACCATATGGTTCTCAGATTTCAATATAAGAGTCATTTTGTGAAAGGGCTTTTTTTTAATGAGGAAACACTGACTTGATGCCAGAAGAATTTGCGCGACTGTTCAATTTTCTACAATTTAATTTTTTTCACGAAATTTATCATGCATCTTAATTCAGTAATTGTATCATAATTCAAAATTCCATTATACCATTACTCATTTAACATGAAAAGTGACATGCTTTAAAAATATAGGTACCTTCAACACTTTTTTGGAGCAATTATCTCAGGGTAACGGAAAAGCTTTAGAAAATAATAAATGCAAGCTTGAAAATCTTGGTATTCTTTCAAACATCCCATTAAATTACCCAAAAAAATTGCCTATTCTTCGTACGACATTTTCTGTTTCAGAAGGGCATCATCAAAAACATTTTTTTTTTATATAAAAGCTACATAACTGAATTTTCGAATAACACACTTTATCGATGAACTCCATGTAACTATACACAAAAGATTGAATCTCTCTAAGATATGATTGTCACAAAATTTTTCATTAACATTCCTTCCACTATTTTGCAATTTTTTTCTAAATTTCTGTTCAATTCCAATTATGTATAGGCTTCAATGAATTTAATATATACTAAATAAACAATAATGTTTTACTGTTTCAAAAACCTTACCTCTTTCAATGACAACGATTCACAGAAAATTGATCGAATGTTAAACAGACTCAATAAATATCAACAAATTTCACGTATACCTTAATGATATTTATATCAAGAATCACGTATTGTCATTTGGAGTTTCCCATGTTTGGATATTCCGATGACATTAACTTGAAATATTTTATCCAAGGAAATTCTTCATTTCGCAAACAAAATAAACAAACTTAGCTACCTTTTATATCAAATTCACGAATAAATGGAAACTATAAAAAAAGTTTTCGATCAATGTATTAATTTCATAGGCTCTTCTTATTCCATATCAAAAATTGCATTTGTCGAGACGTATAGAAGCCAGTGTTCAGTATCTGAATGGGCGACCGCTGTGTTATGCACATGCAGTTTTTTTTAAGGAATAACTGAATGATTGAAATTTTCAAGGTAGATTCAGAGACTGTGAATGGGCCGACGTGCTTATTTTTCGAATGTTAAATTTCGATAATGAACAATATCAGATCTGATATGGTGGCTGGTTGAATAAATAATAGCTGTAATCAATAAAAATGTTGATAATTCGCTTAAATAGATTCTAATTTCTTTTTCACCTTCGCACATCTCAAGATTGCAACTTTGCGTAACATCGTCAAGGTTTATTGTTTATGAAATTATAGGATTGTAAATTTAACAGATTTTAATTTAGTAACGGTATCTTTGGAATGGTACCAAAGGCTCAGAGAAAACTCCTCAAGATACCAAGGAGAAAACCTAAGATGGAAAAAATTCAAAATTAAAAAAAAAAATTTAACCATTTTTTTCCATATTCGATTTATTTCAGATTCGGAAATCTTAAGTATTCGTTGAGTGCTTGCTCTGTGTGATTTACGAGTTTTGAGCCTCAAACTATCGAGATACACGCAGGTGTCGCCACAACCATACTACAATTTTTTTTTTGTGAATTTTATACCAAAACTGCTTTTATAATTTTCGATATAAATTCTTTAGGGCTATACTATGCTTATACCGTGTTGAATTATTCGAATTTCAGGTAAAAATTAATTTTAATCATCCAGACGGCCGGCTGCCGTGTATATGATAACTCTCGAACGGAATCTTCTAGAGACTTGAAACTTTCAGGATAGGTTCAGGGGTCGAATATCTCGATCAAGTTAGTTAATATGCAAAATCCGTTCAATTTTCTGGTGTTATATCCATTTTTTCAATAATTGAAAAAATACCCATCTGAAAAATAATTCATTTAGAAAAAGACCCACCAATAAAATATCGAACTTAATTGCTATTGTACATTGAAAAATAATGAAGTTTTCCCATTTGGACTAAAAGCAGAATGGGGTAGGGTCGGTATCTGGATGGGAGACCGCCTTTCCATGAATTCTCGAAAATCATCTAAAACGATTGAATTCTCCCGATTTCGATCGATCCATCTCGATACCAGCGAGACCAAATGGAGAAAACCCCAGTTCGTGCGCACATGTATTTTATTTTCAGACCATACCAAAATAAACATACGGCCTACTTCGAGACCTCAACTGTTGGATAGTTCACATCACATGTGATCCTATTTCAACGGAGTAAATCGTACAAAAACTTAAATATAGATGTGTAAGTTGGAGGAGTATTAATAGCCCAAGCAAAATAAATGTGTTGGGGCTCCTTATTGAGAATTATGGAATCACTACGATCTCAATTATGAAATGATTTAGTGCAATATTTCTTCACGAGGTTAGATTGGAGCTTTGATGAATATTATTTGACTGAAACGAACCAGAATCATCTTTCAAATGGTGCCTCAGTGAAAGAATAAAGTTATTTTCATAATGTCTTCAACAAAATGGTAAAAAATGACATTAATCCATCATATAGTTTGCAACAAGTTTTCTCTGGTTTTTACTACAATTAAAGGAATAAAATGAATCCTAATTAATTATTGAATATTGCCTTACTGAGAGAATAAAGTCAATTTCATAAAGCCTTCTTTGATTGAAATTAATGAACTAAAATGCATCCTAATCAACTGTTGCAGAACACTACCTCACTTCGAAAATAAAGTCAATTTTATAATATCTCTAACGAAAGGGTATAAAATAACATTAATCCATGATATAATTTGCAGCTGATTCGATCAGGTTCTGATTGATATTCAAAACTTAGAATGTAACCTGATCAGCTGTTAAATACTGCCTTATTCATGAAGTAAAGTCAATTTTATAACGACTTAAATAAAAAAGATAGACCCTAATTGATTTCCTATATAATTTCCAATTGATTCAATTGGGTTTTGACCAATATTTAAAGACAAAAATGCACCCTACTAAGACTTAAATAATGATTTACTAAATAATTAAAGACAATTTCAAAATTACTTTAAGAAAAGGGGAGGAAAATTACCTTAATCGACAGAAAATATTGAATATCTAACTGATGTGATTGACTGATGTCGAATAATAATGAACTCAAATGCACTCTAATCATCTGGTAAATATTGCCTAACTGAAGAGATAAAGTCAATTTTAAACAGACTTTTTTCTAATCCAACAGATTTTGATTAATAGTAATAAGCTAAAGTACAACAGTACAATTTGCTAAGAATGAAAAAATTAACGAATTGAGTTGGAGGATAATAAAAATCTAGAAGACATGTCAGATGTTATCTTTTCAAGAATAATTAGCATTGTTATGGATGTTAATTGTATTCGCTTTTAATCATTTCTGAATTAGACCTGTTATCAACCGAGATTTCAATAAATTATGAATACTGTGAGTTTGTATCAGAACGCACGTATATTCTAGTTACTGTTACTTCTACCTCTTTGATAGAGTTCTTCTTATTGTAAATGGCTTCATTCACCTTGGCTACTAACTAGAACTGGATATGACTAAACAATGCATTTCAAGAAACTTTGCATCATTTCATTCAGAAGAAAAAACGAAAGATCTACACAGATGGTTTGTTTTTTAAAATCGATAGAATTGAATTTTAAGCAATCCGTTATTTACATTATTTTTATTACTTTAGAAGGTGAATATGAGATTAATTAACGGAATCCAAATAATTAAGTTATTGGAAATTGAGTTTTAATTTAAAGGCCAGTTGATTCCAAAGAGAAATAAATTATAAGGGATTAACAGTAGATTTCTCCAATACTTCTATTTATTAAATTCCAATTTTATTTTTTGAACAACGAAAATGTATGATATTTGCTGTTTTCTCCAATTGTTTCGCATTTTTTCTACTCGTGAAAAGTGAATATTTCAATGACTTAACGGAAAGAAGGAAGTTTGATGAAATATGAAAATATGACAAAAACAAGTTGTTGTTCTATTTGAATTCCTCTGTTATTTGCCCTAAAAATACTCTCATCTCAATTCATTATTGTCAAATGTTCAATCAATCACTTGAATCAAATGAGCAACGTTTCCCAAAAAGTTTACGAAATAACAACGAATTTAAATGTATGTTATGATATTGAATATTATTATGTTTTTTGTTCCCCGAAACCCTAACCTCATTTGTTATCCTAGAATAAATATTCCCGTGTTCAAAACCATATGATTATGAAAGGAATTAACAACGTATTTTTATTTCAAAATACCCGATACATAACGTAAGGATTTTTGATTCCTCTAAGAATTTGTTGGTAGCGATAATCCAAAAAGATCAGAAACTTTCTATAGTGACGCACTATTTGAACAAAAAGAATCGTTGGAATGCCACAGAGTTGAGTGTTGTATTCCATGAACGACAAAGAGTACCATAAGAAATGTTCGGTACAAATATGTAATGTGTGAGTCAACATGACGTTGATGTAAAGGATGTGGTGTCGAAAATGACACGATTTTAATGATAAATCATCTGTCTGATAACTTTGCAAACTTGAAACGATGGCTTATTGTTATGTCTGTCTCAAGAAATATCCATGAACATTAAAAGAATTAAGATAAAAACAGGCTGAATAAATTTCGAACAAATGTTCGAAAATTCATAAGGGATGGTATTCACTTTGATACTGCAATTTTTTTTTTAACCTTGAAGTACACTGATTGGTTTCGTAAGTGAGGAGGATCAATACGGTATAGCAGATGATTTTTGTACCAAATTTCATTCGAATTCCTCTTATAGAAAAAAATTTTGAGGCCGGATGGACTAATTTTTTTTCATTATAATGATTTTTTTGGGACTGATTAAGGTTCCACACAAATTTCCAGTTTCCTATAAGAAAATTCTATCAGTTCGAAGTCTAGAGCTCAAAACAAATTTGTTTTCTCAATAATTGATAAAAATACGCATCTTATATACACCAGAATTCGATGAAGATTGAGTAATTGAGAGATTGAAAAACACAAATTTGAATGCAGAATGTTCTTATTCCATAAAAGTGACACCGATATACAGGCTGTTCCTAAATTGGTGATACAAATAAAAATGAGAGATTCCTCTTGGATACGCTTTGTTTTCGAGATACAGGGTGTTTCTTTTGTCCTACTTTCCAAATCTTTATTATTCTCGCTATAAATTGGGCAAATAAGCACCAAAACATTTAATTAATTTATTATGTTAGATTACTAGAGAATTCTTCGAATTTTTTTTCTCGAAATGGATAGCAGATACGACAAAACTACGAGAAACCACAAGGTGTAGTATTGAAACAAAGTTTCTGTTTATATTTTTTTAAACTAACAGAAATCCACCGAAAAATTTCTGGAGAAAAGAAGCGGGCACTGTTCCAGAAAAAATATCACATGATGAAAACTTCACTTTCGAATATCTATGACAATTTTAAGTTGAAAATCTTTTAAAGGAAAGATGCTATGAGAAAAAAAGTTTCGAAACAAAATCAAACTTTAACACCCCGTATATCGAAAACAAACGGTTTTGCCGGACCGTGTTTATATGACTTTTTTTCCCTGAAATGATCCGAGGAATATGTCATTTTCGTCTGTACCTCCAATTAAGGAACACCCTGTATAATGGCATTTATCGTAAGGGAGAAAATTGAACAAATCAAGTAGACATTTGTTATTTCTATACGCTTTTTCTTGTCCTCCAAAAAATTGTTGCAAAATTGACATTAATAGCATTGTGTTGAAAGTAGTAAAATTCGAAGTTTTATGTCAAAAGTTTCGTGAAAACATTTCATCAATAGGAATTTGAACAAAATTTACAGATTTACTCTTGTTTTATAAAGGTATTGAGATAGTAAATAGCATTTTATTGTTCTGTAGGTATTCCGAAAGATTTTAAGTGGTAACTTATACCAAACACGATAATTTTGAAAATTGTCCCTTATCAGAGGCTTATGCCAGGTGTACTTTATACACGAGCTAGTCTGTCTGTCCGTCACTTTTCCACGAAATCGCGAGAGATCACCTGAACCCAAGGCGATATCGCTGAAAACTGCAATCCTACGTTGCAGGTATACAGTATCATCTGATAACGACTTTTGCAACCTGCACAAGAAGTCGAGGAATGTCACTGTTGTCGAGACCGCTCCATTCAAGCCTCGATCTTCTTATTGTACCGCTCGACACGTCAAAATATCGGCCTTTTCGGCGATCGGCCGAGATGAGAGAAGATCAGATCTCTATAGCAGTAGGTAGAGAGGTATACGTGAGAAAAATTGTATCGTGGTACTCACCGTAAAGAAACAAATGAATAACTGACAACACACGGCGCGAGGTTGGCGAGCGACTGTCTTATTCTTAGTCAAGTCGAGAAAAGTGCTATCGTCTTACGGGGCACCATACCGGGAGAAGCCCCACCACCTTGCAGGAGCGAGGCTAAAATCAGAAAATGACACCGATACAGTGAGACTTAAAATGTTTCTCGGTAACGGGCCGAATATTTTCGGTATGAACCCCAAAAAGAAAGTGAGGAAGGCGCCGACTGAAGTTCGAAGGAAAATTCGTATGAACTTTCAAAACGTTCGGTTTTTCAATAAGGGTTTCATTTTAATATTGAACAAAAAACAAGTATTTTAAGAGAAATCAATTTTTATATTTATTGCATTCTAAAGAGGAATGAATTACATAAACGATGGAAAACGATATCAGCCAAAAGGCTGCAGCCACGGGCACGGTTGTAACAGCATAACCTTTTCATGAAATTTTCCATGGCCAATTCGCATATTTTCGGTTGTAAAGGGTGTTTTTTCAGAGCTATAGAACTTTAAATTGAAATAAAACAACGATGGATTATTCGATTGACATAAATTTTATTTATCCGCAAGATAATCTTGTGGCATTACATTTTAAATATGATTTCTGGCATATGACCGCCACGACTGGCTCGGATGTAGTCCAATCTGGACGTCCAATCTTCGATGACTTTTTCCAACATTTGTGGCCGTATATCGGCAAGGCGAATGTTGTCTTCCAAATGGTCAAGGGTTTGTGGCTTATCCGCATAGACCAATGACTTTACATAGCCCCACAGAAAGTAGTCTAGCGGTGTTAAATCACAAGATCTTGGAGGCCAATTCACAGGTCCAAAACGTGAAATTAGGCGGTTACCAAACGTGTCTTTCAATAAATCGAATGTGGCACGAGCTGTGTGACATGTTGCGCCGTCTTGTTGGAACCACAGCTCCTGGACATCATGGTTGTTCAATTCAGGAATGAAAAAGTTAGTAATCATGGCTCTATACCGATCATCATTGACTGTAACGTTCTGGCCATCATCGTTTTTGAAGAAGTACGGACTAATGTTTCCACCAGCCCATAAAGCGCACCAAGCAGTCAGTTTTTCTGGATGTAACGGTGTTTCGACATATACTTGAGGATTAGCTTCAGCAGTTTTGTTTGTTGACGTAGCCATTCAACCAGAAGTGCGCTTCATCGCTAAACAAAATAAAATGGACGTAGTGCGCGATACGTATTCCGCACAGAACCATTATTTTCGAAATAAAATTGCACTATTTGCAAGCGTTGTTCAGGCGTGAGTCCATTCATGATGAATTGCCAAATCAAACTGAGAATAAATCACTCGACATCTATTTAATCGGTCGCCATCTTGAACAGTAATGCCAACTTAAATTTATATACCTCGAAAAAAAAAACACCCGTTACAAGAAACACCCTATATCTCGAAAAGAAAGCGTTTGTTTGTTTATACGACTTTTTTTTCTTGAAATCATCCAAGGAATCTCCCATTTTCCTTTGTATCTCCAATATAGGAGCACCCTGTATACCAAATAATCGAAAAATGTTAACTGAAAATGTCCTTTTTGTCCATACATTCGAAGATTTGATATAAATACTTGGAAAGTGAGAGTTCCAACACCAAAACAAGATTTACAGTGGCCCACTTTTTTCGTCAACCTTGATACAGATGCAGCTGCATTCGTTCGCCAAGATTATCCGCAAGTTTCCCCAAATTTCAGTCGAATCGAACTTCCTCGAATTTTTATAGAGGAAAACTCAACATTTATCAGAACTCCGTTTGAAGGAACGATACCGATGTTAGAGTAATTTTTTGAGCCCATAAGAGGAGATATTGGTGAAGGTCACAATCGTAAGTAGCAAATACGTTACGTGTTTTGGGTTACGCATTAACAATGATCTTTCTTTTGAGATTTGACCCATATAGGGAAAGGCAAGAACGAAGGTTATCTTCTTGAAAGAAATTGGCGTACGAGGAAAGTTATTCTTATTTCGAATAACAGCGTTTCTTATGAATATAAGAAAACATTGCAAATTTAATTCCGTGTTTTAGTTACTCCTAATGGGTGTATTTTTTAGAGCTATAGAACTTTATGTTGCAATAAAACAACGATGGATTATTCGATTGACATGAATTTTATTTATCCGCAAGATAATTTTGTGGCATTACATTTTAAATATGATTTCTGGCATATGACCGCCACGGCTGGCTCGGATGTAGTCCAATCTGGACGTCCAATTTTCGATGACTTTTTCCAACATTTGTGGCCGTATATCGGCAATAACACGGCGAATGTTGTCTTCTAAATGGTCAAGGGTTTGTGGCTTATCGGCATATACCAATAACTTTACATAGCCCCACAGAAAGTAGTCTAACGGTGTTAAAACACAAGATCTTGGAGGCCAATTCACAGGTCCAAAACGTGAAATTAGGCGGTCACCAAACGTGTCTTTCAATAAATCGATTGTGGCACGAGCTGTGTGACATGTTGCGCCGTCTTGTTGGAACCACAGCTCCTGGACATCATGGTTGTTCAATTCAGGAATGAAAAAGTTAGTTATCATGGCTCTATACCGATCACCATTGACTGTAACGTTCTGGCCATCATCGTTTTTGAAGAAGTACGGACCAATGATTCCACCAGCCCATAAAGCGCACCAAACAGTCAGTTTTTCTGGATGTAACGGTGTTTCGACATACACTTGAGGATTAGTTTCACTCCAAATGCGGCAGTTTTGTTTGTTGACGTAGCCATTCAACCAGAAGTGCGCTTCATCGCTAAACAAAATAAATGGACGTAGTGCGCGATATGTATTCCGCATAGAACCATTATTTTCGAAATAAAATTGCACTATTTGCAAGCGTTGTTCAGGCGTGAGTCTATTCATGATGAATTGCCAAACCAGACTGAGAATAAATCACTTGACAGCTGTTAAATCGATCGCCATCTCGAACAGTAATGCCAAGTTGAAGTTATATACCCCGAAAAAAAACACCCTTCATATCACACAAGAATGAAAAGTCGAACAGAAACCATGATATAGCGAAATATTTGAAACGGTCATTTTTCGAAAACGCCCTGTAACTTGAGAACGAAGCAAAAGATTTCTGATATCTAATAATGTCGAAAGAAAGAGAGAGAGAGTGCTTGAAGATTTTTTTTGTCTAAGTCTCAAACAATTGAGACACTGTCAGTGAGTATCGAATTTGGGACACCCTGAATATCGAAAATCTCAACCTTGGATGATCTGCTGTCACAGAAATATTGAAATTTGTTTCCGACGTTCTTATTATTATTCTCTATTACAAATTTTCGATTATAATATTGGTTGAAATCATTTTTTTATATAAATAATATTTAACACGTTTTGTTTAGATCGATAGATGCAAGAGTTTTTGTATTAATAGACACACATTGACATTGAGTTACATTCTATAAACAGTTGCACGAAAGTGATCTGTCCTATTATACTAACAATTACTCACCCGGATTATAAAGTCAATTGCAGAATTCGAAAACAAAACAAACGATTATCGTGACGAAAATCAGAGCAAGACTTGATTTTGTGTTCCAAGTATTTAGGAACTTGTAGGTGCGGTGCATATACACGTTCAGAATTCCAAATTTGAATGAGGATTTGGTCATTCTCTAGCTCAGTAGGACAACAATCAACTCAACAGAGTTAGGTATTTCGTTTACATTCGAATGCAGTTTGTATGCCATCAGAGAGCAATTAAATGTTTAGATTCTTCTGAAGTCTTATCTTATTCTCGAATGATATAGGAAGAAGTTTGCAGATATTTCTGCAATTGTCCATTCTAAAAAAAATTCATCTTCCACAATTACAGATATAGGTTCGAAAGATAAATTGTGCAAAGTCCAAATTTTTCCACAAAATTAGGCATGAAAATTCAAATCATTATTTAACCCTCAAAATTGTTCAATTTCTGATTGATTTCACTCAAAATCTTCAGAGTGTTTTTTCAGAAAACGCTATTAATACAAATAGGATGAATGTCTTTATATAGGGTGCTCCTGAATTAAAGGAAATTACAGATTCCTTGGATCAATTCAAGAAAAAAAGTCTTATAAACACTTCGAGATACAGGGTGTTGAAGAGTGATTTTTTTCATAACACCTTCACTTACAAAATATTTGATTCAAATTTGGGATAGATATCCGAATTAAAAGTTTCCATCATGAGATATGCTAATTTTGAGTGCAAATCTATAGGATGTAATTCTTTTTTTGGAACAGAACTCTCTTCTTTACTCCAGAATTTTTTTTGGTAGACCACTGGTAGTCCAGAAAAATGTAAAAAAAAGCTTTGGTATAGTAACGAGGGTTTTTTTTCGAGGTATATAACTTTAAGTTGGCATTACTGTTCAAGATGGCGACCGATTCAACAGTTGTCAAGTGATTTATTCTCAGTTTGGTTTGGCAATTCATCATGAATAGACTCACGCCTGAACAACGCTTGCAAATAGTGCAATTTCATTTCGAAAATAATGCTTCTGTGCGGGATACGTATCGCGCACTACGTCCATTTTTTTGTTTAGCGATGAAGCGCACTTCTGGTTGAATGGCTACGTCAACAAACAGAACTGCCGCATTTGGAGCTAATCCTCAAGTGTATGTCGAAACACCGTTACATCCAGAAAAACTGACTGTTTGGTGCGCTTTATGGGCAGGTAGAATCATTGGTCAGTACTTCTTCAAAAACGATGATGGCCAGAACGTTACAGTCAATGGTGATCGGTATAGAGCCATGATTACTATCTTTTTCATTCCTGAATTGAACAACCATGATGTCCAGGAGCTGTGGTTCCAACAAGACGGCGCAACATGTCACACAGCTCGTGCCACAATCGATTTATTGAAAGACACGTTTGGTGGCCGCCTAATTTCATGTTTTGGACCTGTGAATTGGCCACCAAGATCTTGTTATTTAACACCGCTAGACTACTTTCTGTGGGGCTATGTAAAGTCATTGGTCTATGCGGATAAGCCACAAACCCTTGACTATTTGGAAGACAAATAGTCATATGCCAGAAATCATATTTAAAATGTAATGCCACAAGATTATCTTGCGGCTAAATAAAATTCATGTCAATTGAATAATCCATCGTTGTTTTATTACAATTCAAAGTTCTATAGCTCTAAGAAAACACCCTTTATTACACTTTTTCTTGTCTTGTAGTTTTGTTGTATCTGCTACCGATTACGAGAAAAAATATCAAACAAATCTCTCGTAATCCTCAGAAAAATGAATGAATTCATTATGAGTTTTGATGCTTATTTACACAAACTGTAGCGAGAATCAATTAAGATTCGATAAACTGGTAAGAATCATCACAAAAAGTAGAACTACAGGAAACACCCTATATCTCTAAAACAAAACGTTCGCGGGTCCACGTTTATAGGACTTTTTATCCTAAAATTATCCAAGCAATCTCCCATCTCCACTTTAGGAACATCCTGTATATCAACATTAAGTTCTTCATCAGTGAGTCATTTGCGATTGCTATTGGCTCAAAATTAAAAAAAATACAAACATTCAATAGATAGTTTCAATTTTTTCAAATTAAACTCAAATTTATATTTCTATAAATAATAGTCAATAACCAAAAGAATTGGAATTTGAACTTCAGCGTTATGAATCATCAAATCATACTCACCCCAAATGACAGTTTATAGTGACATTCCTTCCAATTAAACTATCGCTGTCGTCCCAAACATCTTGAAAAGACATTATCAATAACGGAAAACCCTACACCTATAGCTTCACGACATCCTCTTCTGCATTCAGCATTGTAATGAAGGAATATAAATTATTATTGACCTCTATCATCCGATTAGCAATGCAGATAAACAATTGCATTTCTCCAATATCAAACATGAAGATCGAATCCTATAGAGATTCATACTTGATTGTTCCAGTTAGGCTATAAAAGAAATCTTATGAACATTAGGGTAATCAATTAACATTGACATACATTAAATGTAAGTTCCATATGAGGAGAAAACTATCATATGGAAACCGTGCTCATTGCCGGCTATTTCTATACGAGTGGGTAAGTGGAAAATCATTTCCTCTTTGAGGTGGAAAAATCCAGAACGAAACCAATGAGATACAAATTTTTTCTGATAGATGTGCTGTATGAATGATTACTAAGATTCCGCCCGAAAGTAGATAGTCTTAGATATAACGGGTGTTTTTTTCCAGGTATATAACTTTAAGTTGGCATTACTGTTCAAGATGGCGACCGATTTAACAGCTGTCAAGTGATTTATTCTCATTTTGGTTTGGCAATTCATCATGAATAGACTCACGCCTAAACAACGCTTGCAAATAGTGCAATTTCATTTCGAAAATAATAGTTCTGTGCAGAATACGTATCGCGCACTACGTCCATTTTTTTGTTTAGCGATGAAGCGCACTTCTGGTTGAATGGCTACGTCAACAAACAGAACTGCCGCATTTGGAGCTAATCCTCAAGTGTATGTCGAAACACCGTTACATCCAGAAAAACTGACTGTTTGGTGCGCTTTATGGGCTGGTGGAATCATTGGTCCGTACTTCTTCAAAAACGATGATGGCCAGAACGTTACAGGCAATGGTGATCGGTATAGAGCCATTATTACTAACTTTTTCATTCCTGAATTGAACAACCATGATGTCCAGGAGCTGTGGTTCCAACAAGACGGCGCAACATGTCTCACAGCTCGTGCCACAATCGATTTATTGAAAGACACGTTTGGTGACCGCCTAATTTCACGTTTTGGACCTGTGAATTGGCCTCCAAGATCTTGTGATTTAACACCGCTAGACTACTTTCTGTGGGGCTTTGTGTAGTCATTGGTCTATGCGGATAAGCCACAAATCCTTGACCATTTGGAAGACAACATTCACCGTGTTATTGCCGATATACGGCCACAAATGTTGGAAAAAGTCATCGAGAATTGGACGTCCAGATTGGACTAAATCCGATCCGAGCCAGCCGTGGCGGTCATATGCCAGAAATCATATAGTCCGGGAGCCAGGTGCAAATTTGGTTGATTATTTCCTCTCGAGAGGTACTTGGTGAGATGCATCATATAATAGTAATAAAAAGCCTCGTGAACGTCAGATACGATTCGGTTGGGGGGGAGAGCGGCGGCAGCCCCCCAAACACGAAAAAAAAAATACATTCAGTCATTTCCTCCCAACTGAAAATTTGTCAAATTGTAGCTTACCCAATATCTAGACGAAAAAATACAATCAGCTGGCTATAGCATGGTGGATTATACGTCAGCTGGTGCCTCAAACACGAAGAAAAAAAAATTTTCAATGACAGCTCTGACAGCGACTCTGATACTGAATCAGAGAGTGGAAGTAACTAAATATTATTGTGCAACATGTGGAGAAAGTCCTTTTCTCGCGAGTGTGGCACTCTCTGATTCATTATCAGAGTCGCTATCAGAGCTGTCATTGGAAATATATATTTTTTTTTCATGTTTGAGGCACCAGCTGACGTGTAATCCACCATGCTATAGCCAGCAGATTTTTTTTTTCGTCTAGATATTGGGTTAGCTACAATTTGACAAATTTTCAGTTGGGAGGAAATGACTGAATGTATTTTTTTTCTTCGTGTTTGGGGGGCTGCCGCCGCTCTCCCCCCCAGCAGAGTCGCAGCTGACGTTCACGAGGCTTTTTATTACTATTACCTGATGCATTCTACTAATTACCGTTTGAGAGGAACTTGGCCATGTATATCTGTTACTGGCTCTCGGACTAATATTTTAAATGTAATGCCACAAAAATATCTTGCGGATAAATAAAATTCATGTCAATCGAATAATCCATCGTTGTTTTATTGCAATTTAAAGTTCTATAGCTCTAAAAAAAACACCCTTTACAACATTATTCATGAAAATCAACGTCTTAATTACCGGGGATGCTGAAATCTTCGTCATCCTACCGATTCCCGTGGCCGTTACCAAACATTTTGGCATTTCCTGCTCGTTCCCGACTTAAGCCATCGTTTGCAGTGGTGGGGGGAGTCGAGAGGGGAACGTCGGCTAGGGAACGTGAACGGAAACACGACCAGCATCCCGACGCCTGTAGCTCCCTGGACAGCGTCGTATCTGAGCGTCTTCAGGCGAAACCAGGTAGGTCGTGTTTTGTGAAGTGTGCCCAACTAACCTATAATTCTTGTGCGAAAAGTTTCGAATCGAATACGGATCTACGCGTCGGATTTTCCAGTTTATCTGCTGAAAATTGGAAAATTCGCACCGGTTTTTCCGAAGGAGCATCGTTCCAGTCATAACCACCGATCTTTTCTCTAAATTTGGACGCCTGGCGTTCGGCCAAGTTTTTCGCATTACATCAACAAATATCAATTGGAAGATGTATTTTAAGAAATCGTTTCATCTGTATATGTTTTGCTGCATCTGGAACTTTCACCTTTTTTGTCCTGCTCACTTGTGTCTTCGTATTTGAGCTTCGCAGATTTTTTTTTTCAATTTTCGTATGGAATAGTTATTTCTGATGATGACTATCAGCCCAAAAGACTCTGGAAATTTGTTGATTCTAATATAACTAACAAAGCAGCATCTTTAAACAATTGACTGTCACTAAACAGAACTGAATTTTCAAAATTGAAAACGATTAGTATGAGCATAATAATTTTGAAGGAAAAAGTAAAAAATTCCTAAGTGAAAGTATTACAGGAAAATGGATTCAAGAGATAATATATGATTGAAAATATAAGAAAAGTACTGACTTGCTATCGGGAATTTTGAACGCTGGTTCATTCATACGCCCATGCGCCCTTGTAGGCGATCCTGTTACATATACAAACTATACTAAACTATACTAAATTAGTTATTTTGTTATATTAATACATTTTTCGATAATCTGTTCGAATTTTTATGGTTTTTAATCCACCTATACTAATGTTTACAAAGTTCTATTAGACTACAATTGCTGTTCTGAATGTTAATTCCAAACGATAATCTTGAATATGATAAATCAAAAGACTTTTCTTTTGTGTATTGTTACACGTATTGTTCTTCACTTCGTCATTTTCCCTTTTTTTTTAATTTCACCACTAATAATAAAAAGTATTTCAATTTTTCTACAGTTGTAGTCACATTTTAATCTATAGAATATCGAAAAAGTATCTGACGAACGTTTCGAACACGATGTTGTCATTTTCAAAAACAAAAAGTATCCATTCAATCCTTTCGAAAAAATACTTTTTTTTGTGTATTGTTACACGTATTGTTCTTCACTACGTCATTTTCCCTTTTTTTCCAATTTCGCCATTAATAATGAAGGGTATTTCAATTTTTCTGAACTCGTAGTCACACTTTAATCTATAGAATATCAAAAAGTATCTGACGAATGTTTCGAACACGATGTTGCTATTTTCAAAAACAAAAAGTAACTGTAAGTGACGTTGTCGAAACGTTATTTAAACCCTCAAATATATTATGTGAATCAAAGTGTGGTTACAACAAATTCAGTAAAGAATATTATGCCCATTGCGAACTCGAAAACTGAAAAAATTAGGTATACAACTCAAATTTGAAGCCTGTTTTCGCGCATGCGCTCAAAAAAACGCTCTTTATTTTTTTTGTAAGCATTCATACCTATTTTTTGAAAAATATTTTCAGATTTAGCTGGTAGAAGTGCAATATTTGAATATAATCCTTTTGTAATCGTCATTTGAAGACTGAAATCTTATCCGATTAGGCAATTTACCATTAAAAAATAAAAATCTCTTATGTTGAACAATTTGCAGTGTTTTTATGTTTGACAAGTGGCAGCCTGCCTCTTCGTTCGCTTGACAACTGCGCTGGGCTGGATATTCCAAAATAGAAACAGTAGAAGTGGGCTGAAAAATAGTAACTAGGCATATAAGACGATGTAGCAGACTACCTTACCTACGTAATCCTGAAATATTGTGAACCATGCTCTCTATTGGGAAACTAATCGATAATTCATATCAAAATAGAGGCCAACTAAATAATTAATCATTCTACCCAATTAATCAATCCGTGTAATATCATTTTTATGAATCAAAAAAATGAAAAATATACGAACATTTAGCTCCATCGGAATATAATGTTTTCGTGAACAAAATAAATATCTTATGGTTTTTTTATAAACGTTATAATCGATAATTTATAATTTGAAATACAGTTTCGGCTTTTCATGCGATGAAAATTCATATAATTGTTCTATCGAGGAGTTGTTGCAGCAAATAATTGTTAAAATTCTTTTTGAAACATGCCAGATACAATACCAATAAAGAAATTGAGTTAGTGAATAGATTTTTGTATGATTGTGAATAAATTCCGATATCTCTTGGATCAAGATGAATGAGACTACTTATCACTTCATAGCTTACATTGTTTGGCAGACATTTTCAATGCGTGGGTGTTTTTGAAATCTAATAATAAATCATTTGCCAAACAATATTATGAAACTGGGGAGTATCCGGTCTAATGCCATTATTCTTGCTTCAAACATACCTACATAATTTCTCCATAACATTTTAATTATAGTTTTGAACTAGATTTTGGAATTTTTCGGACGAGATAGATAACTATTTTTCGTATGCTAATTAGTCACGGAAAATGAATTATTTTCAAGAGTTCTCCAGCTACAACTCTCTTTTTAAAGACGTTAGTTCAGAAGTTGAATTATAAAAAAAAATCTTCAACGAAAATTGGTTAGGATTTTAATCAACTTCTTTTCAATCAAAACTGGAAAGAGGGATCACGATACGGGGCATTTTGTAACTAGGTTATGGGAAGTTTTCGGCTAGTTTGAACTTTCCATGTTGTATGGTTGAAGCGTAATAACCGAAGTTTCCTTATCGTTTTGGGTACAAGCAGTTCATTTCTCAGCAAGTTTGTTCCTCCTCAACTCGAAACATGAACATAATAGGTATTAAAGGCGAACATCACCAAGGGCAAGGTTGAATTAGCAGTATAGAATCAGGGTTTTCATGTAAAATGAATACCTACAAGATTGCACAAAAATCAACAAAAGATAGATTTTGTATAGTTGAGGATTTTTTTTTGTTAGACATCCATCCATCAATTCAAAACGATGTCGACAATGTTTTTAATTCATTTCATCATTTCCTGGAAATAGGTGAATTGATAGCTCTTACTTTGCAATTTATTTTATGAATCCACATCCAGTATCTTCGTAAAATCATGATTTCTTGTTTCGAGTTTATTATTTGGTATTAGTTCCGAAGTTTGAAGCTTCAGGTGAGCTTCTAGCTTCGAATGAGTTTCTCATGTAGCTTCTTACATCTATTTATTCTAGGTCTTTCTGTCTTCATTGTTTTTACCATGTATGCTCTTCGAGACATATTTCTGTTTCACTTTTTCCTTGATTTTTTCAATAGCTCTGTCTTTCTTCTGATATTCTGATGATTTGATCGAACCTTTTGCAATACCACATGAGAGTAGTGAGTCATTCTTGAAACCCTTGAATTTTCAGAGCTTTCAGCTTTGTATGAGCTCTGCTTATTCTGACAACAACAATATTCACTGTTAGAAAATATGGAAAGAATGTTTCCTTCTTCTTGGCCAATTTTTCATCGACAGGGCTCATTAGCGTTTAACATCTCTGTAACAAGATCACTAGCACAAGATGTCTTCTTCTTCTCTAACGTTGGTTTCTTTTGCAGTCTTTTCTCGTGAGGAAGAAGCAACAAAACAGCCGCCACCATGGATGCCATCAAGAAGAAAATGCAAGCTATGAAGCTTGAAAAGGACAATGCTTCCGACAAAGCTGATGCCATGGAGGGCCAAGCCAAGGATGCCAACCTCCGCGCAGAAAAGGTCAATGAGGAAGTACGCGAATTGCAGAAGAAGCTCACTCAGGTCGAAACTGACTTCGAGACTACCAAGACCAATCTGGAACAGGCCAACAACCTGTTGGAGGAGAAGGAAAAACAACTGACACAGGTTGGTATGAAAAGATCCATCAAAATTGTTTTCCCTGATTCTGGAACACCTTTGCTCTGTGACTTAACCTCGGAATGTCATCGAATGTCACTCTAGAATGCTCAAAGTTATTTCTTCCCTCAAGGTTGAAACTGAAATGGCCTCTCTTAACCGTAAAGTACAGACCATCGAGGAAGATTTGGAACGTTCAGAAGAACGTCTTGGAACCGCTACCACAAAACTGGCTGAAGCCTCCCAAGCCGCTGACGAAAGCAGCCGTATGTGCAAAGTGTTGGAGAACAGGGCACAACAAGATGAGGAACGTATGGACCAACTCACCAACCAATTGAAGGAAGCTCGTATGTTGGGTAAGTTCACCAAAGTGATGTTAAGGTAGTTGGTTCGCTAACAATGAATTTAGTTGACTAGCTCTTCCGGTTATTCATCTTCTTCTTCATCTGTAGTTCTACAACCCTGCGTGGGTTCTGGCTTACTGCACTATTACCTTCCACGTGGAAGTTCATTAGTTCCCTAACCACTAATCAACTATTACTTTCATTTTGTCTCAATAATTAGCAACCTAGCGTTGAATTGAACCCCTTTACCTACTAATTCCTAGTCCTATTGGAAGAACTAGTTCGGGAACTGAGAACTTGAGATTGAGACCAGAGAATACTCAGTTCCCAACTAATTCGTTTGTAACTTTCCCTGATGACTCTGTACGCTTCTTCACCACAAATACTAAACCTCCAATACAACTTTCAGCCGAAGACGCAGACAACAAATCAGATGAAGTATCACGCAAGCTGGCCTTCGTTGAAGACGAGCTTGAGGTAGCTGAGGATCGTGTAAAGGGTGGTGACGCCAAGATCATGGAATTGGAAGAAGAATTGAAAGTCGTCGGTAACTCTCTCAAATCTCTGGAAGTATCCGAAGAGAAGGCCAACCAGAGAGTAGAGGAGTTCAAGAAACAACTCAAGACCTTGACCGTCAAATTGAAGGAGGCTGAAGCTAGAGCCGAATTCGCCGAAAAGACTGTGAAGAAGTTGCAGAAGGAAGTCGACAGGCTAGAAGGTAAGAGCTTTGGTCTTTGTCTTCAGTTCTCTTCTTTATTGTTCTGACTGAATGATTTTTTCGAATGTTTTCTTTCTTAGGAGGTTAGAGGTAGTCAAAGGCATAAAATCATGTTTTTACGTGCGTTGAGAGTAATTAAAAGCATATAATTGAGGCCTACCAAAGAGTGCCTAAATAGGCAATTCGAACAACTAGCTCTACGAGACTGTTTTGTTTCAATTCTTCACACCACAGACCTATGTGTTGAATGATATGCAGACCACATCATTGCGAGGCAGAATGAGATAGATCTACTTCAAATTTGAAAATAGCATTTTCGAGACAACGAACACTGGAATTACTTTGACTACCTCTAAGTTCTTGAACTCTAGAACTCTTGAATGAATGCTTGTTCTGCTTTTACCTTTGTTTATCGCTTTCAGCTTATTTATTTTATTTTGCTTATTTTTGTTTTGCAGATTTTGTACTACGCGAAAAGGCAAAATATCATGGAATTGTTACGGACATAGACAAAACATTCGTTGAAATGTCATCACAAGCGTCTAAGAAATAATCTCAAAATTTCCACTTACACTTCCTCACTTAGATTTTAGAAAACAATAGAAAATCCCATACATTTTTGATATCGTCATTTATTTTCATAACATTATAGGAAAAGCTCGAAAATAGCCACGAAATACTCAATACATAGTTTCAAACATAAAAAAAATGAAAAAAGCGATTTATTTTTGATTGGCCGGTATCGATTTCATAAAGTTCAATACCATTCAAAATGTTAATCGTTTCACAACAATGGCTGCCTTTGCTTCTGCTTAAAAGCTTTTCATTCTGCTGGGGTTTCAATAGGTATGTTTTCAATGTTACATGTTGGTAAAAGTTCGAACGTATTACTTGTCTTATTCTTTGTTGGGTGATCAGTGTTTACGTCCATAATGGTTTCGATAGAAATCATATTCAGAATGAAACAATTGTTAATTTACAGTACCTATAGCTTAGAAGTTAGGTTTGTCTCGCGTTTTATGCAAATTTGAAATCCTATGTTTCTTTTATGAATTAGTGTTTAGGTACGAATCTTTTTTAGTTCGCATTTTGAATAAGCTTTTGAAATTGATGTATCAGATTCACCATTTCACTCCCTTCTTTTTTGAGACACACAGTAGCTCATCGCGAAACTACCCTGTAAAGGAAAATGTAAACCGAGTTCATAATGGTTCAGGTAATTTGAGATGTATCTGCACATTTATTTTTAACATTTTATAGTGTTGGCACATCTTCACGAATTGGGATTTTATATTTCTAGGTTTATTTAAAAATAGTATTAGGTATTGGCCAATTCTCGAGAGTTTACAAAAAAGCTTTGAGATTAAATGAGGAATGTAGCTAAAACGACTAATTTCATTTTCTATTTTGATCTTTATCTTTCGATGTCGAAATGGTGATGAAATGAAGAAATTTATAAAGCTGCTATTGAAAGCAGATAGAAAACATGAACAGGCTGTGAATTTTTCACTAAATTGAAGATTTCCATAATCGATAGAATAGATCGAGAGGCAAATATCTCTTCTGGATGGTTTAATTTTATCGTGATATGAATTTATAAACCAAAATCAAGGATTCGAATTTTCAATAAACATGTTCTCTAAATTAATTTTTAATTTTTTTACATTCAATTCTATATTTTATCGTTTTTAAAATTAATATCAACTATTTCAAGAATTAATTCATCGGAATGTACTCGAATTGTATGTCAACACAGTGTAATACTTTTGTTTATTGTCTTGAGCTTGTTTCAACTTTGTAAATGAACCTTCGCTTATATATCGATTTTGACTTATTTTCATTTTTCAGACGAGCTTGGAATCAACAAAGACAGATACAAGTCTCTTGCCGACGAGATGGACTCCACCTTTGCCGAATTGGCTGGTTATTAAAAAAATTTTTTTTACTACACGCGTCCATCTGAATTATATTTTTCATCCTCTTATATAAATCGCGCCCTGAAAATTTTGTACATCTGGCGATCTGGGCGGCCATTCTGTATCATGTATGTATGTATGTTCTGCTTTTTGAACTTGCAACTCCGTATTGTCTCTTGAATGACATTGTATAGACCTTTATTTTATCGAATTGTTTGTTTTGTTTATTTTAATAAAGTTGTAAGGAACCGATATCTGTTTTTTTTTTCATTGGAAATCATCGATTTTCTGCTGAACACTTCTCTCTTCTTAATCACCCAAAATTTTATAGAAAGGACACTTATTTGGAGTAATAAAGAGTTTTCCAATAAGAAGTTTGATTTTGAATAGCAGGTATCATTTTTGAGATTCAATAAGTAAAAACAACACCAGCACTAAAATTTAAACAATATACAGGGTGGCCATTTGAAAACGAAACAGGCGAGATTACAGACGAAATAAAGTTTTTCGATAGAAATGCTCGGACAGGTCGATTTCTGTTTCGAGGGGGACAACTTAAGATGTAGGTTACGGACGCATAGCGCTTCAACCCTTGCTGCTACAACCCCCACCCCCAATTTTTGAATAGGGAAGATGGGGTGAGTGATACCTCAATTTAAAGGTATTTTTATACTGATTTCAACACAGTAATTGTTTTTTCATTTTATGCATTAGTTCTCGAAATATTCATGCGTTAGTTAGTTAGGAAGGAAGCCACAGTCATGGTTGTTTTGAAGCTCAAAATGTCGATTTTTCACAAAACACTACAAGTGCCATGAAAACACCACTTCATTTTCAAATACTTAGTTAAGAATATTTCGAGAACTAATGCATAAAATGAAAAAACAATTACTGTGCTGAAATCAGTATAAAAATACCTTTCAAATGAGGTATCACTCACCCCATCTTCCCTATTCAAAATTTGGGGGTGAGGGTTGTAGTAGCAAGGGTTGAAGCGCTATGCATCCGTAACCTACAACTTAAGTTGTCCCCCTCGAAACAGAAATCGACCTGTCCGAGCATTTCTATCGAAAAACTTTATTTCGTCTGTAATCTCGTCTGTTTCGTTTTCAAATGGCCACCCTGTATACACTTCAACAACAAATTGAAACACAAGCAACAAAACAATCGCAATTTTGCAAGAAGAGTTTTCTCGAAGAGATGATTACAATTGGCCACCGAGATCTTGTGATTTAATACCTTTAGACTTTTTTTGGAACCACGTGCAAGAGAAGTCTATGCTAATGCTCCACAATCAATTTGAGGCCTTAAAGATGGAATTATTGATGTAATGCCCATAAACGTAAAACTCCATAGGGGAAAACCCAAAATCTACTGCAAAAATATGCACGCCCCTGCCAAAGTTCCTATATTTGGCAGTTTATTTTATTGTAGCACCTATATACTGAAGATCCTATCAATTTATGTTGAACCTGTAAATCTTTCCATGTCTTCGAGCAGTCCATTGGAATTCAGCACCCATTTGTATTCCTATCGCTTTCCATAAAGTAGGAAACGTCGAAGAAGCTATAATTGATCATCAGAACTGGGAATTTTTTCTGGATTATCTTCCGAACTCAATTATATCACTTAATAGATATCAGTCACGCGACCACAGTTATTTCCAGACTTATCTTTTTATGGGAGAACGTTCCGTTTTTACCGAAACTTTCTCTTTATTGAGATCAGTTTATCTGAACACATCAATGTTTATGTTTTTCGGATATTTTGTGGATCCAGATTTATTTCAACAAAAAGTGGATGATTTCAGATCGGCCAGAGATAGAAAAGATACACTCAGCGAAATGGAAACAGTTACCCAAGAATATTGGAAATAAGCAACAAATCTTCAACTCCCCATTTGAAATGAACTTAATAAAAAGAGCCACAGAGCTGCATATAGATAAAGGGTGTTTTTTCTAGAGCTATAGAACTTTAAATTGCAATAAAACAACGATGGATTATTCGATTGACATGAATTTTATTAATCCGCAAGATAATCTTGTGGTGTTACATTTTAAATATGATTTCTGGCATATGACCGCCACGGCTGGCTCGGATGTAGTCCAATCTGGACGTCCAATTTCCGATGATTTTTTTCAACATTTGTGGCCGTATATCGGCAGTAACACGGCGAATGTTGTCTTCCAAATGGTCAAGGGTTTGTGGCTCATCCGCATAGACCAATGACTTTACATAGCCCCACAGAAAGTAGTCTAGCGGTGTTAAATCACAAGATCTTGGAGGCCAATTCACAGGTCCAAAACGTGAAATTAGGCGGTCACCAAACGTGTCTTTCAATAAATCGATTGTGGCACGAGCTGTGTGACATGTTGGGCCGTCTTGTTGGAACCACAGCTCCTGGACATCATGGTTGTTCAATTCAGGAATGAAAAAGTTAGTAATCATGGCTCTATACCGATCACCACTGACTGTAACGTTCTGGCCATTATCGTTTTTGAAGAAGTACGGACCAATGATTCCACCAGCCCATAAAGCGCACCAAACAGTCAGTTTTTCTGGATGTAACGGTGTTTCGACATACACTTGAGGATTAGCTTCACTACTAATGCGGCAGTTTTGTTTGTTGGCGCAGCCATTCAACCAGAAGTGCGCTTCATCGCTAAACAAGATAAAATGGACGTAGTGCGCGATACGTATTCCGCACAGAACCATTATTTTCGAACTAAAATTGCACTATTTGCAAGCGCTGTTCAGGCGTGAGTCTATTCATAATGAATTGCCAAACCAAACTGAGAATAAATCACTTGACAGCTGTTAAATCGGTCGCCATCTTGAACAGTAATGCCAACTTAAAGTATTATACCTCGAAAAAAACACCGGTTATATCATAGAACCATTTTTTTAAATGTGAATTATGTCAGATGATATAGCATAAATCTTTGATATCAAGTAAGCCCACTGAAAAAATCTAATGGTGTGAGGTCCGGTGATCGGGCTGGCCATTCTATCGAACCTCATGTCCCAGTCTATCTTCCACTATATTTATTTTCTAGGTTACGTCTTACTGTATCATAATATACTGAGCAGAAGCACCATTTTACTAAAAATTCATCTAGATCATTTTCCTCACACCCCAACAGAAAGTAAATCGTTCTTTTGTTTCCTGATGATCCGTTTAAACGTTCTCAACAACTCTGAAAACATCAACTTTAACTGACTGAAACGTCAATTCATTTCCAAACAGGCCTTTTATGAAGTGAAATCCGCATAAATTGGTGCTATGACGTGTCTTAACACCAACAGAACCAGGAAACTAATATAATGGGGCTTTATAAAGGAAGCAAGAGCGCCAATGGGTAAGAAACTTTGGGTTATGAGAGTCTGAAATGAGTTGATTCGTGATATTATAACAGAGAACTCCGTTATCATAAACAGGTCCGGATTTGTGCACCCCACACGAATGTAGAATCATTTTCCTAAAGTATTTGCTCAATTAACGAGCAAGATGTTGCATGAAACGTGTTTTTTTTTTTGTATGCCATTTGGGAATTACATGTGGATCACGATTTTTGGAGAACAACCTCCACAGCTTTGCTGACACATATGGTCATACTTCGTTTAATTTTTAGTCTCATATCCTTCAATTATCGTGATCTTGTTGGTATAAACCTATGGCTCCAAGAGACGCCAAAACTCTTTCCCAATCAACCTCTTCCCAATGGATATGTTCTCTCGCAAAATCCAATCGCGCCCTTCGATGGGCTGGGGTAAGAGCTGGGCCTCTTGCCGCTACACGAGGCCTTAAATCATATTCTCTGAGGCGATTTCTTATTGTCTGAATGCTTTTTGCAACCCATGGGTTTGCTCAACCTGATTTTGAAGGAGGCGAGCGGTTGCAAACCGTTGTCTCAACGAAGAAACTCTCAAGTAATGTTCTTGAATGGCAGTTGTTACCCGTGGTCTACCCTGTCCTGGTCTTCGGACATTCATACCTGTCTCCCTGAATCGCTGCAACATTCTGGACACACTTGTATGGGAAACTCCAAACCTTTCTGCAATTCTTGTGTATGTCCACCCTTCTTCTCGCAAAACTACCGCTTGGGCACATTCCTCTTGGGTCAAATTGCGTGTTTCGCGTTGCATAGCGATCGAGTGTAGAAAATTAAACGAAAGAAAAACTATTGATCACTAGAATTGATCGAGAACAACTGATTTCAGAATGGAGCCAATACATTCAAAATCTGATAATCTCATCTTTTTTTATTCCTGCTGGGAAAAAACATATGTATTGAAGAAAAACGTTGAAAGTGGATAACATATGCATGCATAATTCTGATAGAAATAATTATCATTGAGAACACCTTCAGTTGTAGAATAAATTTGAGATTTTCATAATGTGCATCAATTCTTTTGCGCAGGTTATTTTGGGAAGAAATTTTAGTTCTCATGAAGAGCTTAGAGATCAGCTGAGCCATTGTTGCATTGTCCACAGGTTTATTTTTTTATGAACTAACGAGCAGAAACTTTTTTACAAACAACTGTAAGGATAGATATTTGAAGAACACTTAATTTGAAAAATATGTTCTAAGTACAGATTTAACCTCGGGTGTTGGAAGGCAAAATCGTCCTAAAGTTCGCCCCTCTACTTCGCCATCATACGTGTTCGAAGGGCATGTGTGTTCTCCCTCGAGAATAAGAAGTTTTTTGTCGGGCTGTGATATTCTGAAAGTTGAGGGCGTGCGTGTTCATGATAGGGGCGGTAACAGGTGTCGAAGTTTTAAATAAATACCGTCACCTTGTCACGGTCTAGTTCTAGTGCCACTGTAGCCTCGAAGGGTTGAACTTCGATCTCACTCATCACCATATCGAAAAAAAAAATTTTTATTGAATTTTTTTAGTATGAATTTTCTTCATATAAATCTAGTTCCAATTATGATTGGTAGTTTGAGTATAGTTTAGGTATGGTTGTAAGTTTTACTTGAGACCTTGTAATACTTCAAGTAACTTGGGGTGAGTAAAAGTAGTTGTGGAGTGTAGTAATTACTAACAAGTGTAAACTTCATGAGGTTTTTAGGTGACCGCTAAGATCTTTTTTGAGATCACTCATTACCAACCCGTCCTTATATTCTATTATGTCGCTCCGACCGTCTGTAAACACGATAACTCTTGAACGATGGAATTTTCAGATTGGCTCGGATCTCTGATAACGAGTTTGATTTCGTTAAGGGTAAAATCTAAATAGTTAATCGTTGTATCTCCTGAAATATTGATCGCAAACCCCTCAAATGAAGACGTTTTTCAAAGACAGAGTCCTGATCTAAAGCATAGTAAGGTTTCAAATGCGTAGTTCAATTCCACGAGAAGTGACAGCTTCGGGAATATTAACAATTTTTTTTCGAAAATTTCAGATTTTCACCTATAATTTCTGAAATAATGTACTAATCGCCAAACTGCAAGCATTAACGTGATCTACATAGTCGAATCAGTCAATAAAATGGTACAATAGTTCCATGAAGGAACTTTTATTTTATTTTTAATTTTCTATGTACCTATGGAAAATTTTACGAAAATTTTTCAGGTGAAATCGAAATTCGGCTAATCAGGGATCATCAATTCTGACACTACTCACCGATTTTTTGTAGACTTCACAGTTTTCAGGAAATTTAAACTCGAAATTTGGGGAAAATACAGTAAAAATTGAATTTCAGAATTTCGTGATCTACGTAATCGAATCAAATCAAAAAAGTGGTACAATATTCCCATGAAGGAACTTAAATTTTTTTCTTTCATTTTCTGAGGTACGGAAAATTTTCCGAATATTTTTCGACAAAAAATTTGAAATATTGGTTACAGACCCCTCGAATACAAATGTTTTTCAAAGATCGAGTCCTGATCTAAATGATCTGATAAGTTTCTTACTTTTTCATTTCAAACATATCTTTTCCTTCTGCACATACCTACTCTCTCGAAAAAGAAAAATACTAATTCTGTTAGAGATGAATAAATATGATCAAAGGCATTCGACAGAATCAAATGTTAAGCAGTTATCAACAGAGAATTCTTTATTGTCAAGATGCGCATGCACAGACAAAAAAATTACCAGAAATATTAACCTTATTCAGATTTTGATTTGAACCGAATCGAACATTTTGAAATTTTATTTCAATTTTCACATTGATTTTCAAATCTCATAATGTCCAAGTACTGTTGAATGATTATCAAAGTAAGGAATAATCTAACTCACAATAATTATATCCTACATCATGATACTAAAGCTCTATTCTATGTCCTCGTACCATTTCCAAATAGTTTCCAATAAAGTTCGATTGGTGAAAAATAAGATGGAAAAACAGCTGAAAAATATAATAAAGACAAATTATTAAAAGAGTTACATGAGAAGAATATGTAAAACTTACATTTTTGTTCGAAAATCCTCTTCAATAAATCAGAACATTATATATTATCATTCCCAACAAAATGACAACCAAATCGTCGATACCAAAGCACAGACTTCTAAGATCAAAAACTATGTCGCGTAAACAAGCACAGGTGATTGCGCGATTCTGCGAAATGAAAAACAGATTGCCAGCTACACCACGGGCGTAGCCAGGTTTCAGTTTCGGGGGGGGTTTTACATATTATAAAAAAAATCTTATGTTTTTCTTTTTAAATATATCAACTTTAAAAGAGCCAACCCATTCAGTCTATTTTCACTAGTTTTATTTTTCAAGTATGTTTTGAGAAAAAAAGCATTTTCAAAATCACTTTTTGAAATTTAGTTTATTTCTTTACATCGATTCCTATAAATTTATTTAGGAAAAAAATACCGTCGTAGTATTTATACATTAGAGTACTCAAATTCAAATTTATGAGTAGAAAGTTTATATGCAAAAAACCGGTAAAAAATGATAGTTATCACCTTTTTTGCATTTTTTTCAATGTTTTATCATGAAATTTTGGTGACAAACTTCAGATTCGAATTCTGTACCCCAGAAACAGAGATAAAAAATCGAAGAAATCAAAACTACCCCATCAACTGAGTTTTAGCAGAGATAGATATAATACGCCAATTTTGAACTATCGTTTGAGCCAGGCTTTTCGGACAAAAAACTTCATGGAAGAAAACGTCAGAAGATTAAATTTTTTTTGTATTTTTTTTTAATGTTCCGTCACAGAATTTTGGTGCCAAACCTCAGATTCGGATTCATAACCAAAAAAATAAAGGGTGTTTTTTTTAGAGCTGTAGAACTTTAAATTGCAATAAAACAACGATAGATTATTCGATTGATATGAATTTTATTTATCCGCAAGATAATCTTGTGGCATTACATTTTGAATATGATTTCTGGCATATGACCGACAAGGCTGGCTCGGATGTAGTCCAATCTGGACGTCCAATTTTCGATGACTTTTCCAACATTTGTGGCCGTATATTGGCAATAACACGGCGAATGTTGTCTTCCAAATGGTCAAGGGTTTGTGGCTTATCCGCATTGACCAATGACTTTACATAGCCCCACAGAAAGTAGTCTAGCGGTGTTAAATCACAAGATCTTGGAGGCCAATTCACAGGTCCAAAACGTGAAATTAGGCGGTCACCAAACGTATCTTCCAATAAATCGATTGTGGCACGAGCTGTGTGACATGTTGCGCCGTCTTGTTGGAACCACAGCTCCTGGACATCATGGTTGTTCAATTCAGGAATGAAAAAGTTAGTAATCATGGCTCTATACCGATCACCATTGACTGTAACGTTCTGGCCATCATCGTTTTTGAAGAAGTACGGACCAATGATTCCACCAGCCCATAAAGCGCACCAAACAGTCAGTTGTTCTGGATGTAACGGTGTTTCGACATACACTTGAGGATTAGCTTCACTCCAAATTCGGCAGTTTTGTTTGTTGACGTAGCCTTTCAACCAGAAGTGCGCTTCATCGCTAAACTAAATAAAATGGACGTAGTGCGCGATACGTATTCCGCACAGAACCAATATTTTCGAAATGAAATTGCACTATTTTCAAGCGTTGTTCAGGCGTGAGTCTATTCATGATGAATTGCCAAACCGAACTGAGAATAAATCACTTGACAGCTGTTAAATTGGTCGCCATCTTGAACAGTAATGCCAACTTAAAGTTATATACCTCGAAAAAAAAACACCCGTTACATACGATCGAAAAAATCAAACTTACCCATAACTTTCCTTTGAGGGGCACATGTGAGCACGAATTGACTGGATTACGTAGAGGTAATTCAATTCAAATTTCACATTACAAATTAATTGAACTGAGAGTGATAATTTCATTCACTTTTTACAAATTCCATTAAAAAATATTTTCGAGATTTTGAAAAAAAAGAAAGTTTTTTTGACATCTTCAACATTTCGGGGGGGGTTTGAACCCCCAAAACCCCCCCCCTGGCTACGCCCGTGAGCTACACCCTGATAAACAGATTCGTTCTTACCTACATGATTTTCTTCAACTTTTATCTCATTTCGGACGATTCATTATTTGAGGAATAATATAACATACAATAATAAGAGTCTTCATTATGATACGAAAACTGCACTCTATGTTCTCGTACTACATTTTACATTTCCATTTCCAATAGTTTGCTATTAACTTTGATTGACGATGAATAAGATGGAAAAACAGCTGAAAAATATGATAAAAACAAATTATTACAAGAATTATATAAAAAGAATCAGTAATACTTACATTTTTGTTCGAAAATCCTCTTCAACAAATCACAATAATATTCATCATTCTCAACAAAATGACAAAGCACAGACTTCTAAGATCAAAAACTGAATCGCGTAAACAACCACAGAAGACGGTAGAATGAAAAACAGATAAATAGATTCTTACCTGCATGATTTTCTTCAACGTTATCTCAATTTGGATGAGTCATCATTCTTGGATTATTAACATATAAACAGATGTTTGTAAAAAGAAAACATTTGTTTTCAGTTATACGTTAGGTACAACTATGATTCGAATTTTGTATTGAAAAAGAAAAATTAGCTGCATTTCTTATAGGGAATATTTTTCCTGTACAGGGTGTAACATAAGTGGTTGGCCATAGCCTAGTGGTGAATGCAGGTCATCCAGACCTTTCAGAAGAGTAGCTTGTTGTGTATTTCAAGACTTAATTTTGGATATACAGGGTGACTCATCAAAATTGGCCTAAATTTCTGATATCCATAACTTGGAAATCAGCAATCGAATTTTGTTTAGATTTTGTGGGTTTGTTCGTCTCCTACAACCATTCAAAACGTTGAGTCGATTTACTTCACAGCAAAAAATAATTATTGGAAGTAGGAACATAGGAAAATGAGAGATTTCTTGGATAATTAAAAAAAAAGTAATATAAATATGTGCTCGCAAAGGCTTTGTTTTCGAGATACAGGGTGTTTCTTGTAGTGCTTACTAACTGGATTTGTCTGAGGATTACTTGAAAGTTGTTTGAATTATTTGTCTCGAAATCGATAGTAGATACGACAAAACTACACAAAAAGGTGGAGTACTCGATCAAAGTTAATTTTTACATTTTTCTAAACTACTATTGGTCCTTCGAAAAAAGTTTCAAAATTAGCATATGACATAATGAAAACATTATATTCAAATATCTATATCAAATTTAAGTTGAATATCTTGTGAAAGGCAGGTGCTATAAGGAAAGAACTTTCAAAAAAATCAAACTTTAACACCCTGTATCTTAAAACAAAGCGTTTACGGGCCCATATTTAACGAGTGTTTTTTTTCGAGGTATATAACTTTAAGTTGGCATTACTGTTCAAGATGACGACCGATTTAACAGCTGTCAAGTGATTTATTCTCAGTTTGGTATGGCAATTCATCATGAATAGACTCACGCCTGAACAACGCTTGCAAATAGTGTAATTTCATTTCGAAAATAATGGTTCTGTGCGGAATACGTATCGCGCACTACGTCCATTTTATTTTGTTTAGCGATAAAGCGCACTTCTGGTTAAATGGCTACATCAACAAACAAAACTGCCGCATTTGGAGTGAAGCTAATCCCCAAGTGTATGTCGAAACACCGTTACATCCAGAAAAACTGACTGTTTGGTGCGCTTTATGGGCTGGTGGAATCATTGGTCCGTACTTCTTCAAAAACGATGATGGCCAGAACGTTACAGTCAATGGTGATCGGTATAGAGCCATGATTTCTAACTTTTTCATTCCTGAATTGAACAACCATGATGTCCAGGAGCTGTGGTTCCAACAAGACTTCGCAACATGTCACACAGCTCGTGCCACAATCGATTTATTGAAAGACACGTTTGGTGACCGCCTAATTTCACGTTTTGGACCTATGAATTGGCCTCCAAGATTTTGTGTTTTAACACCGCTAGACTACTTTCTGTGAGGCTATGTAAAGTCATTGGCCTATGCGGATAAGCCACAAGCCCTTGACCATTTGGAAGACAATATTCGTCGTGTTATTGCCGATATACGGCCACAAATGTTGGAAAAAGTCATCGAAAATTGGACGTCCAGATTAGACTACATCCGAGCCAGCCTTGGCGGTCATATGCCAGAAATCATATTTAAAATGTAATGCCACAAGATTATCTTGCGGATAAATAAAATTCATGTCAATCGAATAAATCATCGTTGTTTTATTGCAATTTAAAGTTCTATAGCTCTGAAAAAACACTCTTCATAAGACATTTTTTTCTTAAAATGGCCTGTAATTTTCGTTTGTACCTCCAATTTAAGAACACCATGGATGTGGTCGCCAAGTGTGCAAATTGCGCGTAAATGAACGACCATTCGAAAGCCTCCCCGACTTCTCTTTAAATTTTTTCATAAACCTCATTTAGATAAAATTACTAAACCATCATTAAACCAACCCCTTATCTCTCTCAACCCCCTCCTCCTCCCAAACACGCCCACCCTCCCCCTCCAAAAAAAAATAAAAACCAATTAACCCCCTTCTCACCAACTCTCCGTCAAAATCTGCGACAAATTCATAGAGTGTAATAACCCTACGTTTCTACGCAGCCTTGCAGAGGGGGAGTATGGGGGACGAAAGGGAGGAGGGAGACCCCTCCACTGATCGGCTCTGGGTGAGACTCAGTGCCCTCGGGGAGGGGAACGTGTTCGCCGTCCTGCCCGAGCTGTTCCGGAAAATGATTACGCAGGATTTGCTCTCAAACGCGGCCGAACAATACGATATGATCTTTCCGAGCGACGAGCAGTGGAAGGAGAAGATCTACTACCGGCTGGTGGAGCAGCAGAGGAAGGCTGATGCTGCTGAGATTGCTGAGGGGTGAGTTTGATCTGAACGCCTCAAATTACATTTTTTATCTACTTTAAGGGTATACATAGTAAGTTTTAAGTATGAAACGGCTTGCGCGATTTTTACAATTTTTTAATACGTTCGTAGTATTTGCATTGTTGTCAAATCTACCGTTTTTCTGGAGACCCTTGATTTCGAAATCCTTAAATAAGTAATATTATTTATATTTTTATTTAATATTCCCTATACCTTAATGTAGTATTTCCGAGTATCAGGTGTCCAAATTTCGTTGCCTAGTGAGGGAATCTCAGAAACTCTTTGAACTGGAAAAAAATGAATGGCACATTTTTTTACAAAATTGATTTGGTGAAAAACGCTTTATTTTATGTTGTTTCCAAGCTATAATAAAAATTTGGAAAATGGCGTGAAATGAAAAGTTCTCATATTTTCTTTATAACTGTTGCTATAAACATGAAACAAAAACATTCTAGAGGTACTTTTTCCAGTAAAATCCATTAGTAGTATAATCATTTGTTTTTTATTGCAATTTGTTTTGAAGTTATAAAACAAACTGGCGTCTTTTCAAATACGAACCATAAAAATTTCTATAAAAAATTACCGCTTCTTTTGTTAAATATATAAATTTCTATGAAAATCATCAAATCTTTCAACATCACACAGTAAATCAACCTTTCTATGATAATCTGTGAAATTAAGATAATTAAAATTTTCGGTGGCCACCTTGGTCTCCGGCTTCAACACCGTTCAATTTTTTCCTTTAGTCACATTTAAAGAACAACATTTATAAATTTGAAACTGTTAAAAAAATCTAACGGTGCTATATCCGAATACCTTGATAGCCACCGAATATTTCAATTATCTGAAGTTCACAGATTATCATTATCACTTGGTTGATTTACCGTGTGAAACTGATAGATTTGATGATTTTCATGGTTTCATAGGAAATTTATATATTATTTATATATTTTAGAGCAAAAAAAAAACTATTTTGTTTTTTATGGATAACTTGACATGAAAAAAACACAAGTTTGTATTAGAACTTCAAAACTAATTGCGATAAAAACTAATGATTAGACCAATGGATTCTACTGGAAAAAGTGCCTGCAAAATGTTTTTGTTTCATGTTTATAACAACATTAATAAAGAAGTCAAGAGAACTTTTCATTTAACGCCATTTACCAATTTTCTCTTATAGCTTGAAAACAGTTAAACTTATGTTTTCACCAAATTAATTCACTCAAAAATCAAGCCAGAAAATGTGCATTCATTTTATTCTAGCTCAAAGGCATTCTTTGATCCTCTCACTAGACAACGAATTTGGGATATCAAGACTTATTATTGTATTTTATAATTTAATTTTTTTTTAATTACAAGGTGTATCATAACCTCGGTACGAAACTTCAGAAGATTTGTATATTATATATGGCATCAAACAGTATAGGAAGGTACTTACATTGTGTAATTTTTCCACAAAATCTACGATGACGTAGATTTGTTCTGATTTTCACAAATATTTAAAAAAAAGTTCAATATTTAAAAATACAACAGCCTGATCTTTCATTATACATATTAACATTGTTCTTATGAACAAATTCCAACATTTCTATCTATTCTGAATGATAGGAAGATTCCTTCCTTTAGGGTCTACTCATATGTAGACACAAACTTGAACTTAATCTGCATATCATACCGATGCATAGAAGATAATTCCATCATGCGAAATATATAGCATTCTCGCCCTAGAAACATAAACCCATGTATTATGAAATCCTTCGAATATATGCTCCTCAAAATATGGTTCTCCTTCAAGTGTAAGCCACTGTAATCGATAAACAATGAAACAATAATTACTCTCGTAAATAGTGTACAGTGCATCCCATTTTGGGTGAGACAGCCAGGTTTCTCACTTGTTATTTAAGATAGAGCCTTGCGGTTTCACGTTCCTCTCCTACTTTTTTTTGAAACTCAAGTTGGTCTAATCAGATTTTGCATAACTGTTTCCGTTCAAGAGATACAGGGTGATTTTGGAAATTGATACTTTTCGGACCCCTTCTTTATCTCCGAAGTTATTAGAAATAATGCTGAGCTGAAAACTACGTCTGAATCAGAATTCTGCGTAGAATCCAGTGGCGTACTCAATATTTTTTTTCGGGGTATGGTTTTGAAGATTCAACACAAACTTATGTTTTTTCTAATGGAACACCATGTGTATCATTACTTCGTTGAATTCGTAATTTTTTTCCCTTCAAAATGATATATGACACTATGTAGGTGGGATGTTCAGAAATTTTGAAAAAACACTAAAACATCAAATAATGCAGATTTTGTGTTAATGGGCAATGGATTTCCCATAGAAAAGAAGAATCAATAATGATAACAATAATTTATAGCGATGACAGCTAGATCAGATTGGTTTTTTCCCTCCAATGCCTACTTGATAAAACAACGCTCCCAAATGCATAGTAGCCATAATAACAAGGATGTTTGTGTCATCAATGACCTACTACTTTTAAAAATCGAAAGTAAAAATCCTCTCATTGAAACATAGAAAATTCATGGCCCATTTACAAAAAATCATCATTATTTGACGTTTTAGTGTTTTTTTAACATTTCTGAACATCCTACCTACATAGTATCATATATCATTTTGAAGGGAAAAAAACAACGAATTCAACGAAGTAATGATATATAGGGTGTTCCATTGAAAAAAATATAGGTTTGTGTTGAATCTTCAAAACCATACCCCGAAAAGAAATATTGAGTACGCCACTGGATTCTACGCAGAATTCTGATTCAGACGTAGTTTTCACCTCAGCATTATTTCTAATAACTTCGGAGATAAAGGAGGGGTCCGAAAAGTATCAATTTCCAAAATCACCCTGTATCTCTTGAACGGAAACAGTTATGCAAAATCTGATTAGACCAACTTGAGTTTCACGAAAAAGTAGGACAGGAACGTGAAAACCGCAAGGCTCTATCTTAAATAACAAGCGAGAAACCTGGCTGTCTCACCCAAAATGGGATGCACTGTACCTATGTGTTGTGATAAGTAAATATCGCTAAGGTGATTTTTGACACTGATGATGACGAACTGTCAGTTCCTTGTCCAGTTTATTTTAAAATAAATTGCAGTGAAATTTCTCTGTCAACTTCCACATTAAAGGTAGGATTTTATGTAAAATTCTTATTAATATTATGTTCTGATTTGATTCAATTGAAAAGAGTATTCCAAACTTGTATTTCGGCATTTTTACAATTTTTGAGAATGCAGGAATGATTTTTGGAATTCTTAGTAGAAGAATTCACAACGTAAATAGATAACTGAGTATCTTTAGCATATATATGGCAAAGTTAGACTATATAAATAGGGTATGAGTAAATCGTATATCTGAAGGTTTTCTTTTTCTAAAATTTAAGCGTTTATAATAATAATAGTTTATAAATGGTACTTGGCTAGATTTTTACTGGGTTTTCAGCAGTTCATCACCGAAAAGACAACTCTATCATTAATTTCATCATAATGTCTGAAATTTCCGAATTTTTAGTCGAGAATGGTCCCAAACTATAAGGTTAAACTCATACTGATGAAGAAGTCATCGTCAAATTCAGTTCTATTTTTCCTAGAAACTTGAATTTCTCTGTGTAGATTCGGATCTCTAATACTGCGGTTAAATTCGTTAATAAGCAATAATCGACTAGAGGTTCCGTAAATATAGACATTTTGTTTTCCAGATAATTCAAGATAATTTTGGGGGGGCGGCAGATTAAAGCGAAATTAGAGTTCTGCTGATCTTTTAGCCTTAATATGTCAAATCTTAAGGGGGGCAGCAGAATTTTAGGGTAGGCCCGGCCCCCCCTGGCCCCCTCAAGCGTCGCCACTGTTTATATGCAATCAATTATATTCATCATTGGCGTGCATACGGATAATTTTTTTTGAAAGAAAAAAAAGGTAGACCACTGAGTTATCTCAAGCTAAAAATCATTTTCTCCCTTTCCAGAATGTTGGATTCCATACACCAGCAAAATCAGAACGAACCGAAATTACATGATTGGAACATCATACCGAAAAACGAGAGGAACGAATGTGACGAGTACGTTCCGAACAAGATCGGCAGAAAGAGGTTGAAGTACGGACCCAACCCAATCACATGGACCGTGAGCGATCTGGCGAAGGCGGGCTGTCTGCTGCACTCGCCCCCCATTGGCACCGCTTTCGAGGACGAGCAGGAGATGAGGAGGGTCTACACCCTCATCTACGACGTCTACAGATGTGAGTTGAAACGGAAACTTTCGATTTTTTATAAGACAACACTAACAGCTTCATAAACGAAGTTCCTTAACGCGGTTTGCGGTACTAGTAAATTGGCAGAAATCGTCACGTAAGGAAAAGGCGTTATGTCCCATGCAAAGGAATTTTCTCTCTTCATCGCGCCAGATTGGGCAAATGTCAATTACTCCACGAGCAGCAGAAATTGTGGCCATGGAACATCTGGCAGCGCTGCTCTATTCAATTCGGCGTCATAGAGCTATCCCATGAGAATTTGTGTCTTATCAGCCAGCAGAAAGACTTTGAAGAACTACTCACGTTTGTAAAATGAATATATCGCTCCTAGAAGTGACAGTATACAATAGGTAGGTTAGATTTTAAACTGAGGATCTCCAAAATCCTGGAAAGTGAGCCCTCTATTTTACCAAACCAGACAGTAATTGACCAATAAAGAGTGTCTCTACAAAAGGTATTTGCACCGACAGTGTCCTGTCAGCAGTCCCAGCATTACCCGAAGTCCAGCTGATGGTAGCTTCAGGAGCTTTTTTTTCAGGGTGAAAGCACCACAAATTTCATTGCCTTTGCAAGACCCAGAGTATTTAATTCTTTCAGGGGGTGTTCCTATTGTCCCTCTCCCATTGTTGGACCGCTGTATTGTAGTTGTATTTTCCAAGCCCACAGAAGGGCTCAAGACCAACAGGTGTCAACCTTGATGCTCTTTTTGCAAGTTCATCGGCTTTTCTATTCCGTATTGATCTAAATACTCGCCCCTTTGAGGATTCTTTTGAGACACTCTTTGGCATAGTGTAGACAGCCAGTGTCTCTCTTCTATGTAAAACAATATATTTAGATAGAAAATGTTTCGAACGTTTCTTGTGAGGGTATTCCAAGCGTTTGGTCCACGCCAAAAACCTTGGACTGAAAAGGAAAGGAAAGGGTATTTTTTTTAGAGCTATAGAACTTTAAATTGCAATAAAACAACGATGGATTATTCGATTGACATGAATTTTATTTATCCGCAAGATAATCTTGTGGCATTACATTTTAAATATGATTTATGGCATATGGCCGCCACGGCTGGCTCGGATGTAGTCCAATCTCGACGTCCAATTTTCGATGACTTTTTCTAACATTTGTGGCCGTATATCGGCAATAACACGGCGAATGTTGTCTTCCAAATGGTCAAGGGTTTGTGGCTTATCCGCATAGACCAATGACTTTACATATCCCCACAGTAAGTAGTCCAGCGGTGTTAAATCACAAGATCTTGGAGGCCAATTCACAGGTCCAAAACGTGAAATTAGGCGGCCACCAAACGTGTCTTTCAATAAATCGAATGTGGCACGAGCTGTGTGACATGTTGCGCCGTCTTGTTGGAACCACAGCTCCTGGACATCATGTTTGTTCAATTCAGGAATGAAAAAGTTAGTAATCATGGCTCTATACCGTTCACCATTGACTGTAACGTTCTGGCCATCATCGTCTTTGAAGAAGTACGGACCGATGATTCCACCAGCCCATATAAAGCGCACCAAACAGTCAGTTTTTCTGGATGTAACGGTGTTTCGACATACACTTGAGGATTAGCTTCACTACAAATGCGGCAGTTTTGTTTGTTGACGTAGCCATTCAACCAGAAGTGCGCTTCATCGCTAAACAAAATTCGCTTATGAAAATCGGGAACAACGGCAATCTCATTTTGGGCCCATTGGACGAATCTACGCCTTACTTGATGATCATTTGGTCTATTCATGATGAATTGCCAAACCAAACGTAGAATAAATCACTTGACAGCTGTTAAATCGGTCGCCATCTTGAGCAGTAATGCCAACTTGAAGTTATATACCTCGAAAAAAAACACCCTTTATATTGATTGATAACTTGCGAAATATTTATGGGAGACCCAATTCCATTCAGCAGGCAAAGAGTGGCCGCATATTCGAATTATTTTCTCAGCGCGATTGGCATTAGTTTGAGTTTCAAATGAGAAAAGTTTTTTCCTTTATTTCATATATTATCAGGTAGCTTTCAAAAATAGCTCCTCTATTGGGAAGACATGTCGCATCCATGCCCCCTGCCCTTTTGCATATATGTTAATACGTCCCAGCGGCAATCCGTCATGTGACCCAGATATAGCAGATTTTATTCATTTGAAGGAATCAGTCGCGTGATCATCGGCGCCAGTCATAACTTATTTCCCTTTCCAATTTATATTCAACAACGATAAAATTTGAAGAATTCGATTCGACGTTATTATGCCATATAGATAACTACTGATTTGGTCTCTCTCTTTGTTTTTCCGCAGATAAGAACGTACTGATGCAGGCCCTGAACGACATAAATTTCTTCCAGATCTTCGAGCAGGTGAGTCACGATCAAAGTTATGTCCGATGGACATGACAAGGTTGCGTTGAAATCATTTATCGGGGTGGAATTGTCTGCCCAAATTGGTGTACCTACAAGGTATTTGATTGTTTTACTTGAATTGGTTGCTCCGATTTTTACGCGACCTTAAATTGTCTAGCGTAGTTATATATCACGCGATCTGGGCAGCCAAACTGATATCCAAATCTTCCAGTTATCGTTGAACAACATTTTCAGATAACCCATTTTGTTGATGCCCCACACAGGGTGATTTATTAGCTAATCGCAAAACTTTGCCATATGAGAAATCATGTAATTTCAACAAAAAATATAATGGGAACATATGTCCGATTTCAAGTACAGTAATGTGTGGATAATCCGAACAGAAAGTTGGCAGGACCCGTTCGGTTTATCAAATCATTCGAAGTATCGGTATCATATTTAATGATATCTATGTCCAATCTGGACGTCCAATTTTCGATGACTTTTTCCAACATTTGTGGCCGTATATCGGCAATAACACGGCGAATGTTGTCTTCCAAATGGTCAAGGGTTTGTGGCTTATCCGCATAGACCAATGACTTTTCATAGCCCCACAGAAAGTAGTCTAGCGGTGTTAAATCACAAGATCTTGGAGGCCAATTCACAGGTCCAAAACGTGAAATTGGGCGGTCACCAAACGTGTCTTTCAATAAATCGATTGTGGCACGAGCTGTGTGACATGTTGCGCGTCTTGTTGGAACCACAGCTCCTGAACATCATGGTTGTTCAATTCAGGAATGAAAAAGTTAGTAATCATGGCTCTATACCGATCACCATTGACTGTAAAGTTCTGGCCATCATCGTTTTTGAAGAAGTACGGACCAATGATTCCACCAGCCCATAAAGCGCACCAAACGGTCAGTTTTTCTGGATGTAACGTTGTTTCGACATACACTTGAGGATTAGCTTCACTCCAAATGCGGCAGTTTTGTTTGTTGACGTAGCCATTCAACCAGAAGTGCGCTTCATCGCTAAACAAAATAAAATGGACGTAGTGTGCGATACTTATTCCGCACAGAACCATTATTTTCGAAATGAAATTGCATTATTTGCAAGCGTTTTTCAGGCATGAGTCTATTCATGATGAATTGCCAAACCAAACTGAGAATAAATCACTTGACAGCTGTTAAATCGGTCGCCATCTTGAACAGTAATGCCAACTTAAAGTTATATACCTCGAAAAAAAAACACCCGTTACATATCATTTTACCAATTGGGCCGTTTGTATTATCCATACATTACTGTATTTAAAAAATGACAAATCTGCCATTCTTCAGCAATTTCAAGAAAAAAAATTGAAATGTAGGCCTAAGAGCGTTCGTTTACTCAAAAGACCCAATTTTATTTTCGATAAGGATTCAGCCCCCAAAAATGTTGGTATTTATTCGGTAACATCCTGCAGAACAGGTATAGCGTTCTTCAACAATTCTGGCGTTTGAGATAATGAAGAATTTACGACCACCAACCACTGCTAGGATCTTTCATTGAAAAAGGGTGGTCTATTTATGCACCTGATAATGCCTCATATTCATTTACGATATCGCGTGTTGGCAGGTTCATGGCAAAGTATTTGAAGAGATACGGTGGTAGGTTTGATAGATCAAAATGGAAAATGCCACGTACCATAAGTATATAAACTGTGCAGCCATTTAATGATGCATGCAAATTTGGCCTTTGCATGCGCCAGTCATAATGGTTATTTGGGGGTAACAGCTGTCATTTAGAAATGAAACTAATTGAAACTCGAGTTGTTTCGTTGAAAACAATGATAAATGTGATGATAATATTTAATCGAATAATTATATATTCCAAATTATTGTATATTGTTGTAAATATTTTTTTATCAAGAATTTTACGCAATTTTATGTGAATAATGAAAATCATTATAAACAATTGTTTCAGCATAATATTTGATTACTAACAAATTTTTTAATTCCGAAAAAAGTACATCCTCGCGCGGATCTCGAACCTATAACCTCCGAATCACTAGTCCAGCACTCTCACCAACTATCTGTTAGCCATCAATGAAATCGTAGAAAAAAAAGGCCAAATCATACAAATTTTTGACTTTACCTCGTAAATAACAAATAGCATAAGTTATCATCATAAAATTTGAAACAATTATAAACTATATTTCCCACTATCCTCTTCACTAGCTCCAGTCTTCCGTGCCTATTGTATGGCTGCTCTTCTACGACCTCTACCACAGGAGTTTCAAGAAACGGGAGACAGCTGTAAGGGAAATCGCTTCGAGGCTTTTCCACCACGCCAAGCTTTCCTTCGCGGAGAACGCTCTCTGGTGTCAGAGAGTGAAGCTGGCAGCCGCCGTTTCTAGGCTCAGGATCAAGTACAACGCTCTCAGTCTGATGGAGCTGCTTCCCTCCCATCTTAGAGGGGACCGGGTGAATAAGGAGACCCAAAACATTCCCGTGACGGTCTGGATCAACAACAGGAAATTCAAGTGAGTGGCAACATATAGCTATTTGAACAACTTTCATCCTCCTTCATCTGTCTATTCCTCTTCTTTTTATGTTTCTACTTCATCTCCTTCTTCTTGTTTGGAAGCTAGATTTCTCAGACCTTGTGTTCTCCTCTATTTTGGTTTTACTGTTCTAGGAATCTTCAGGATATCAGGAAACAAATCGAACAGGCCCTCAAGGTAAAATTGGTGGATGACCCAAAAGATCTTGGTCCCAACACCTTCAAATGGGATCGCCATTGTCCTTTAACAGTCGGCTTCCACTATTCCATGAGGACGCAACTGGCGAAGAGTAATCTAGTTCGAAATCATAAGCTCATTGTTCAGGTAAAAATTTTTTTTGCTCGCTCATAAGTTTTTATATCAGTGTCTTAACTGTATCCTCAAGACATTCTTGTGATTCCTAAAAAAAGTATTCATATTTTGGCGAAGTATTCTGAGCTACTATTCATTTGTCTATGTTTCACACAAACCTGCAAGCCATGCTAAATATTCCGAGTGGAGCCGTTCCCTCGAGTATTTTGTAGCGTGTGGCGCCATCCTACGGGCTTGCAAAGTTTCACCGCAATATCATGGTCAAATTTTAAACTGTTTTGCGAGGATATGAATAGTTTACGATGCATTCCTCGAAATAAAATGCAGTCTTGTATGTCGCCTTGATTTGATCGTAATCTTTCCAGGATAGATCATTTTGCGTCGGTGCAGCAACTTTCTGGAAAGTGGTGGAAGATCTGGAACTTTCCGGCAGCGTTATCCAGACGCATGTCAATTCACCTAGATCGACAGCGTATCTAGCTAATCTTTTGTCGCAGAACGAGAAAATCAAGAAATTGATGGCTTTCAGTGCAGGTAGAAGGTAAAATTTAATAGAAACTACTTAGATAGGATCTTTCATCACTATTCCTGCCTAACTTATCAGAAATTATGCTGCTGAATAGTTAATTTGGTTTTGAAATTTAACTGAGATGAAATTGTTTCAGGAAAATCGAGTATGAAAATTACCTCAATGAATTGGGAATGACGAATGTAGTGATATATTCAGATAAACTGGTTGATTTCGGTTTTGAGGCACCATGCATGGAAGAAGTAGTTGCTGTTTATGCCACTCCACCAAACAGTTACTCAGCAGTTACAGATCCAATAGATTTGGTACGTTTAAGAGCAACAGTTCACCCTTAAATTAATGTTCATTTTTCTTAATTCATAAATGATATTCTTTCCGAAGGTTTGCAGCAGAGGTGGTGATCTATCCATGTTGGAAATCCTGACGGAGTCTGAAGACACTCTAGAGGGAAGGAACAGAGTGACGAAAATACTTGAAGAACAAAGGAAAACGCTGAAGTTTGCCATGTCGAGACCACAGGTACACCTTTGACATATCTTAACATCTACACCTACAAAAATTACCAAAGTTAATTACCAACGCGAAAATGACAAGATACATACGGAAAAGATGAAAGAGCACTATCTTTCATGGAAGATTTTTGTGGTATTATATTTTCTTCCCACTTATCTTTTCCTTGAAGATAGGTATCGTGGACACCTGTATGAACATATTGTAAAGAGGAAGACCATAACACACAATTAGAGGCTACCACTAAAAAATATCACTGTTAGACTCATATGAAGACTTTCCCTTTCTATCAGATCCAGGTAGTCCTTTACGAAACCCACTCAGAATTGGACGTGGAGAACTTCGACATGGTCCAGACAACCCTCAACGAGATCAACAGGATAGCGAAGCTGCATCACGCATCCCTTCAAGGGCTGATAAGCCCGGACTACATGTCAAACATACAAATGGTGAGATCCATATTTACCCTTACTATTAATCCGCCAGTTAATCTTAATTCATTCGCAAACTCCAGCCTTCTGAACTGCTGAAAGAGATCAACAACAACGAAGAAGACAAGAAAGAGCGTGTGGATAACAAGGAGAAGCAGAGTGGAGAGAATTGTTCTGTCAGCATCCCCAGTTTGATGGGAGATGATCATTGCGACAGCCCCTGTGATCTCAAAAATGTCCATGTGAGTACTGGCAGATTTCACAATATTGTAAATTGAAGCAGTTCGAAACAAAACGAGTATGGCGTAGCATACTGACTGGCACCTCTGGTCATTAGATTTCACTAACAGCGTCAACTTAGCTAGTCGCTGCCTGAATAACAGTAGATATCCGGAAGCTTGAGCTTGGTAGTGAACCAAGGGTGAAAATAATTGCCAAAAACTGATATGCCGACCTTGAGTATCTTATCTCATTGTACCAAACAAAATGAATCAATTCTAGGTGCCCGAGACTGACCTCTTCGATACTCCTGAACTACCCTGCCTGTGTCCAGAAGAAACCAACTGCAAGATGGAGGACGGATGTTACTTGGCCCTCATACAGAGGAAGGTTGGGAAGGTAAGCAACGTTGATTATCTCCTACTGATCTGACCCTTCTTCAGAAAGTACTGAAACTCGACAACAAGTACATGATCCAGATGGCCGAACAGAGAGGTCTGTTCGGGAGTAACAGCAGCAACGCTTCCAAACAGAAAGGCTCGAAGCAGAACAGAAAGAAGCAACAGAACGCGAGGCAAGAGCCGAAAATGAGGAGGACTAGGAGAAGGCTGAAGGATTTCGAGGTGAGGTTTGGCTCTTTGTAATGAGAGAACATCATATGTATTATTCGTGAAATTGACTCCGAATCAGTTCAAAATCTGTATGATCTGATGAACAGTTTGAGAATAAGCATGTTAAGTTAATTCCGTAGTTTTCAATCGATCCGAAACTCCTTAAGAGTTCCGCAAGATCTGATATTGAACCGATTTGGAATCAAATTCACCGCCACCACACGCTCAAAACAAACAACCTTCGGGAACCGACCATCGAGCCGTCCGTGGCCGCCTTCACCACCCGATTTGGCCCTTCCAGGTGGCAAGGATAGCTGCGCCGACTCACTCCTTCCTGCGCCACGTGGCCATGGCCTGCCACGAGTGTCAGCGTTGCAGGCAGATGCAGGAGGAACTAAAGAGACCGCAGCGCCACCCTTACAAGAAGTGGTGGACTGAGACGACCCGTTACCTTTCCACCATCAAGTCCAGCCTCGTCAAGAAGAACCTCCTACCTCCGACGCGAACAGCGCCTGCGCTCTCGGCCAAGAACGTGGTCGACCACATGGTTAACTCGTCCATCCGGTTGGACGAGGTGGTCGCGAAGCACAATTCATCCAACCCGGTCCCTCTGGTGCCCAAGCTGAAGCTGACGAGAGAGAAGCCGGCGCAGAAGGTCCCCATGTTCATCCCCATCACCCTTGTGTCCTTTCCCCACGAATATTGCGCCAGTCATCCTCCGAATATTTGCGACACACCCAGCTGAAAGATGCGATCATTTGTCCGTGGTTCTACATTGTTCATTTGAATATATAGTTTACGTATACTTGAATAAAAAATTTTATAACTATAGTTGGGTGGAATCTTCTCGTAGAAGCGTCTGCTTCTTCTGTATTATCGAAAGCAATCAGCTGAATCAGATTACAATATAGTTCATCCCGGAACCGCTGAAGGAATCGTCAGTAAGGCTAAATTAGTAGTACCTACCCTATACACCTATCTCTGTAGTGAAGAGATGGTTACTCTGACAAAAGACAAAGGTTGGGTTTACATGCCGAGGATATTGCAGCTACCGTGCAATCCTACAGTCTTGCAAAGACTCAGCACAGTAGCCACAGTGGGCTTCAGGGGCATCTCCAGCGATAAGTTTTCTTCTTTGACCAACCTCAAGTTCTCCGGGCTAATTTCTTTCAAATCTATTATTTCCTGAGTATCCTACAGATTTATGAGGAAGTATTCATATGGTTTCCAGGTACTCGTGGTATTCTTCTTCTTTTCTTTGTGCTAATTCCCTTCAAGCTCAGCTGTATATTTTATGTTTTCTGCAGTTCTGAGAGAATCCAATAGTGGATTCATAGATGTCCTCTAGTTCGGTTTCAGTTCGTAGTAATCTTAACCTTAATTTCCTGTAACATCCTTCGAACCCTTCCCAAAAAACAACTGAAATGATAAAAAAAAATATAGCAACCAAATAACCACAACAATCGATTGTTACAACTGGGTATGTACTAGTACCACAGACTAAGCAAAATGATAATATATTTCGTCCATAGGACATCTCGGAAATAGAACTGACCCCTGAATCACCCCAAAGTATTTGGAGAACAGATGGCGCCGAAATCGAGCTGGAAATAACTGGTACGGATGACGATGAAAGTAAAACAATGGTTAAGGTGACTTCTAAGGTTATAGAAGGTAGGTTTCTTCTTGCTCTCAACATTCTTTAGTTAATTAAGAAGGTTCTAAGATGCAAATTTACAGAAGCGACTAGAGCTGGAGGTATCTTGGGTGTTCTGACAAAGGATCAACTCGAAACCCTCATATCGCCGTCTTACAAAGTTTGCTGCGATCCTTGTTTCGCTTCTCCTGGTGAACCTCATCACAGAAGGGTGCTTCCAGAACGAAGTGAAGATGTTTCCAAAGAAAAGGAATCAACGAAAGCAGATGCAAGAGACGGTCCACCTCCTAAAAGAAGGATGGTAACAGAAACCGTTAGAAATATAACCAAGGAAAAAGAAACAACGAAATCAGAAGTGAGGGAAGTTCAACCTGCTAAGAAACGAATCATGTCACAATGGGATGAAAAGCTTTCCAAGGAAAAGGCGGCTCCTAAACCAGTAAGTTTTTTATTGCTTCCTGGTAAAAAAACATTTAGTGATATATTCATCTTGCTCTCAGTGATATTATTATCACCAAATTTTGTATCAACCCGTTTTGGCGAGTCGTTCTCTAGATTCTAATAGATGTGCCCTCTCCCTAAGGATTATACGTGCTTAGTTCCGAGATCGCTGGCTTTGGCAATCTCTGCCAAAGACACCCAATCACACCATCGTGGAGAAGTGACTCTGCTGCCACGCGGTGGCCCTCATAAACGTGCCAGTGCCGTAATAGAGTGTGGTGCGACGCCCATAACGCCACCTCTCGGGCAGCCAGAGGCACTACACCGTTTTACCATTAATTATAGGTATGTTTCGAATACTTAAAGACCAGTTTTTTGTAGGTTCAAAATCGGGAACCAGTAAAAAAATCTTCGATATCAGTGAATGAAAATTTTTCCTGGATGACGCCTCAGAAAAAAAATATTTTCGAGGATCTGTCGAGAGACGCTTTTGGCAGAATAAGGAAAGATCCTCTCTCGAAGACGAAAAGTCTTTGCCCTACAGTTCCAGAAGATTCGCGTGAGAATATACAGGAGGAGAAGAAATATTCTACAAACAAAAATAAAATCAAAGTTGATAAAAAAATATCGTCACAGAAAGTTCGAGACTTGGTTAGTATCACGAACAGACTTCTGGGAGTGAAAAAAAGAAGTTCATTCAGATTGTTCAAATGTCGATTGGCTCAACGATCGGATGAGATTGACAATAAGGTTAGTTGATGTATAAAATAAGAAATAATTTTATATCGAAAAAAATGTCATCTTTTTTTTACAATGTTGAAATTAATGACGTTTCGAACAATTTAAGGTAATTGTGAAACCATCCACTACTTCATCTGGATATGAAGTAACAGTAAGGCCCAGTGGTACTTTCAATATAAATGCGGGACCTGTTAAAATCTTCAAATATAGCCTGGACCTCAGGCATATAAAAGGAAAACTAACGGAAGCAATAATAGAAAGGATATCAATGCCCACCGAAGCCTCAAAAATTAGATCTATTAAAGAGGTAAAATGTTCAAGTTAACCTAACCTAACCTGGGATCAAAACAAAATCCTAAACTTTTCATAGATTATTTTTCGGTTATCTAATTACCAAGAACCATTTTCAAATTCCAAAAGGCAAAGTTCTCAATAATAGTATTTTCTGTCACTTCCAGTATTGGCACTTGCCTAACCTAACCTTACATTATCTTACCAATCCTTTCACTTTTCAGTGAAATCAATGAAGGGAAAAAATCCTTCTACTGCTTACAATTTATGTATTGGATAAAAGATAATTTGCAACTAATAAAAATAAATGTTTCACAAAATGACAACATTTCAGTAGTTCCTGCAAAACTGATTTTCTTGCAGGAATGTCTTCCTACCTGCAGGAGAACTGAGGAGGGTGGAACACCTACCAGAGATTTTATGTGTGAGTGTTGTAAAAGACGTCATTCGTAACTGTTATATTGTTGATCAATCATGTAATTGAATTCCAATAAAATGTGTTGAAGTCTAGATGATTTTTCATGCTATTATCTAAGTGAGATTAATTTTTACGTCATCGAAAAAGGAAACTACTCCTCACAGAACCTTGGGGTACACCACTTAGGGTTCCACTCAATTGAAATAAAACAATCGATCATAAGCATCAACATTTTATTATTTATCCACACTTTCAAAAACTCAACAATTAAAATATAATCTCGAAAAATCCACAGATTTTTCCTTCTCTTTACAACATGAACAATGACAAGAATAACAGAATTGAAACCCCAATGAAACTTGAAGACCTGCCTTGTTTCAAACGAGGTATCCATAATTTAATCAAAATTGCACAAATTAATTGTTAAGTCTTTCAATTTCGCGCATGTATCCATACAGGTCCATGACATTATTCAATTCAACAGGTTCGAATTTAAAATTACAGAGTTCTCCATTGAGGTTTCGTCTGCAACAAAAGTCGATCTAATTCCAAGGTTGAAATCATTGAGTTATGCAAAAATATTTCTAATTTGCACTGATCTTAACAGTTACAAAATATCACATTGAAATGTTCATTACGTACATTACACTTTATAAAAGTGACAATAATGGTTCTAGTTGACATCACAGTAAAAACTATTGTAAACGTTGGACAACTTCGAATAGAGTAAACAGTAGCTCTTCAGCAATTACATATACAAAGCAGTACCTAATACCTAGAATGTTCCTAATCAGATTATTGTTATTGATGGTTGTTCATTCAAACAAATGAGGTAGAGAAAAGATTACAATTGAAGTTCTCAAGGTTTGTAGGCTGCTAACAGTTCACCCGATTCTCAGTATGTTATTAGATATGTTCACAAGATAACCTTATACCTTATCAACTTGTTTTCTTTGTTCCACACATCCCAAGCTCTGTCCCATCTTTATTTTGGTACCAGGGTTGACGGTGAATTGAAAATCTGGAGGAGCTTGAAAGACCAACACGATTGTCGAACCCATTCTAAACTCCCCTACGATATCACCTTTTTTGAGTTCGAGAGAGTTGCCAAAACAAACATCACGGCATTTTGGGGTCTTTGTTGAGCAGTTTGTTTGCAGGTTTTTGTCGAAATACACTTTGATGGTACCCACATTCGTGGCTCCTGGAATTTAGGAATAAAAAACTTTTAATTCCTGTTCTCAGAGATAAAAGGTTATGACCTAACCTAAAATAACCTTAATCAAGTAGGAAATTTCTTAATCACATAAATCATACATCTATCTTAGAAAATTAGGTTTCTTAGAAATACGGCTCTAATATTTGTATTGCTTCGAAAGTAGCAGCAAAAAATGTTCCCTAATTCGGTATTACTCAATAAATCGATGGAAAATCTAGCCTAACTTCATCTAAATTGGCACACGGGTGAAAATATATGACAACTGACATTTAAGGTGAGCAACATGAATTTTAAAAACTTCAAGTATGTAATTAAAGTACTCACCAACTGCAGTGTAAGAGAAGAAGCCATGTTCCCATTCTCCAAGGTAAATTGATCTTTCGTTTATTGAGAAGAGTCCAGGAATCCATTTGGCAATTTTAGGATTGACAGATAAGAGTTCACCATGGAAATGTCTCCTATGCGTAGGTTTCCAGTTGGCAGGAGAATGAAATCTACAGGAGGAATTAAAGGTTATAAGATTTATAGGTTTTTAAATTGCTACCTTTGAAATTGGTGCAAATGTGGATAATTGAGATTCAGAAGGCGTTTTGTCGAAAAAGTTCTAGCAATTGATCATGCTAGTAACAAGGAGACGTCTTTCGTTCAGTTTATTCATAGTGTTCAACCTTGTCAGTTGAACTCAAGTGCGGTAAAAATATTGAAGTACAATTTAATGTTGAACCTGCTATATTTAAAAAAGCACTGTTTATGCCCATCTATAGTCTGAACCCTCGCCAAATTTCATTAAAATCGAATAATAATAATCTGATCCTCAACCTCAATAGGAGATTAGGTGAAAAAAGCAAAATGTGAAAAAAATTCCCATTACCTTATTATTTTTACTGGTAGAATAAAACTAAATATAGTAACTGAAATTCTGAAAGGAAACTTTTAAACGAAGCATCTGGTCATATCGTGCACATTTAAAACGACTCAATTTCAATTTATCCAATGTTTTGAGAAAATAATGTAGGTTTTTTTCGGTTAATGAGCAAACGGTTCCAGTTCATTACATATTAATTAGCAATTAACAGATTAATTATCTGGTCATTCGATGGGAATAAAGAGCAACTTTTATCAATCTGTAATTCAGGATGTGATATCGAGTATATTCATTCATTTGTTTGATAACACCGTCACATTTATATTAAACTATAATTGCGGACTGAGCCAATCAAGACAAAATCAGAAAAATCCCCACTGCATTTGAACTTATTCCATTTCACGAAATCATAAAATCGATGTTCTAAGAAAAAACAGCTGGTGAAATTCCGAGGTCACGGCCTCAAAAACCCTGAAACGATATTTACTATAACTCATTTATAAACAAAACCAAATAGTTCAACGATAAAATTCGCCAAATGGCAAAACAAAAAATTGCAAACGATTAGACGATAACCCCCACAAGGAGTCTTCTGATATCGAGTTTTAGCATGAATTATTTAATGATACAAAGAGGAACAAAATCCGGGAACTTTCAAATACGCAACTTTTGGTATTTGGAGCTCATTATTGATGGCTTAGATACACAAGGTCCTGGGAGAAATGTTTGGAAAAGTACCTAAGTAGAGGCGGTACATTTGGCGGGCTTATCAATCAGCCTATACAAATTTTGTATTAGTTTTCGTGTTAGCAGATTTTTCACCTTGAACTTTTCTGAACCGAACTGGACTGGATCGAACTGAATTGAACAGGACTGAACTGAATTATCATGAAAAATTCAACTGAATTCGCAGAGGAAATGGTGCCATCTGAAGGTGAAAATAAATAAATTCATTTACCTGTGATAATCACCGGGTGCTAAGTAGATAACGCATTGGTATAATTGAGGGCAATCCTTCTTATTGTGTAAAAGAGAGGACCTGTAATCCCGACTCTGTTCCCTTCTACTATTCCAGGTGTTTTCTCCGAAAAAACTGGGTAACTTATACGTTATACCCTTCACCTGGAACAAGAAAATTATTCGCTCAAAACAAAACCAATCAATAACAATTAACTAAAAAAACAAATTATAGATACAATGGCATCAGATAAATTACATTCAGAAGTAATGATTTGTTTAATTTAATATTTTGGCAATGTGGTAGAATCATAATTCATTGTCGAATATAAAATATACTCGAATTCGTTTTGAATAGCCCGAAAAATTTGCTGGTCTTGTTATTTCTCAAAGAGGTGATCACAATTGGGCTCCGAGATCTTGTGATTTAACACCCTTAGCCTTTTTTTTGGCCACGTGAAAGATAGGGACTATGTCAATGCTGCACAATCGGTTTAAAACGTTGAAGATGGGAGTTATCGAGGATATAACGGGTGTTTTTTTCGAGGTATATAACTTTAAGTTGGCATTACTGTTCAAGATGGCGACCGATTTAACAGCTGTCGAGTGATTCATTCTCAGTTTGGTTTGGAAACTCATCATGAATATACTCACGCCTAAACAACACTTGCAAAAAGTGCAATTTCATTTCGAAAATAATGGTTCTGTGCGGAATACGTATCGCGCACTACGTCCATTTTATTTTGTTTAGCGATGAAGAGCACTTCAGGTGGAATGGCTACGTCAACAAACAAAACTGCCGCATTTGGAGTGAAGCTAATCCTCAAGTGTATGACGAAACACCGATACATCCAGAAAAACTGACTGTTTGGTGCGCTTTATGGGCTGGTGGAATCATTGGTCCGTACTTCTTCAAAAACGATGATGGCCAGAACGTTACAGTCAATGGTGATCGGTATAGAGCCATGATTACTAACTTTTTCATTCCTGAATTGAACAACCATGATGTCCAGGAGCTGTGGTTCCAACAAGACGGCGCAACATGTTAAACAGCTCGTGTCACAATCGATTTATAGAAAGACACGTTTGGTGACCGCCTAATTTCACGTTTTGGACCTGTGTATTGGCCTCCAAGATTTTGTGATTTAACACCGCTAGACTACTTTCTGTGGGGCTATGTGAAGTCATTGGTCTATGCGGATAAGCCACAAACCCTTGACCATTCGGAAGACATTCGCCGTGTTATTGCCGATATACGGCCACAAATGTTGGAAAAAGTCATCGAAAATTGGACATCCAGATTGGACTACATCCGAGCCAGCCGTGGCGGTCATATGCCAGAAATCATATTTAAAATGTAATGCCACAAGATTATCTTGCGGATAAATAAAATTCATGTCAATCGAATAATCCATCGTTGTTTTATTGCAATTTAAAGTTCTATAGCTCTAAAAAAAAAAACACCCTTTACAACCGCAAATGTGCGAATTGGTATTCTCCAAATATGTATAGGCACAATTTTACCAAGAAAACAAGTTGGAGAAATCAACTACTAAAATTGTTTCTGGATTTATTATTTTCGAAATTGGGCGGTTGAAAACCAGTGGAGTATAAAACAACTCACCTGTTCAATGTCTTCATTGTGGTGAACTGGTCCCAAATGCAGAACAGTTCCGTCACATGGTGATACCAAGCAACTGTCCTGGTCGATTTTCCTAACATCTTGTTTTATTTGCCTTGAAAAAAAATCCGCCAAACTCGAGTATGACTTCAAATCTTCGTTCAAAGCCTCTGAGAGATTCACTTTGAACATGTTTATATACATGCTATATACATAAGGTCTCAATACTTCTGGTAACTTTACATCTGAAAATATGAAGATAGTTAAGAGGACTCCTTCATTTTTTTGGAAAATCTCCTACCTGCCATCCAGCCCCAACATCTTGATACTGTTCTCAGGGGCAATAAACAGTAACATTTGATTTCTAGTTCTGTGGCTACTCTATCTTGGCTTTTTCTTCGAAACGCCCTCCATTGCATCACTGCTATGAGACATACGCCAACTGGGATGAATTTGGTGAACACCCCACTCCATTCAGACCACCCTGGAACAAAATATAAAATAGAGGATGACATTTGGTATCGATTATAGAAGGAAAATGAAAAAGATATAAGAAACCAAAAGTGTAATGAAGTTAATAAAAAGAGATAATAAAAAACGAAAAGAGATAGGATAATTCGTTAGACACCTCATTCGTTATAAATGAAAGAAGATAGAGTAGAATGTTATAATATCCTCAACATACATTATTAAAACAAATAAATAAACATGAAGAATTGAGTGTTTCTTTTCCCTTTGACCTTCACGAGGTCAAGGATACTTTCGAGAAATTTAAATGAAATGAAAATTTTCCATCATCCAATTTCTGACAAAAAATACGCGAAATGAAAAAAAATTAAAACAATTTATGTGTTTCACAATGTCATTCTGCTAGGTCTAGATAAATAGGAGAAACACTAACGTGAGCTTTTGCCACTTATTCAAATTCATATCTAAATTTTTCACAAAATTTCACACCATTCAACATTCAAACGGTTATTACTCAATCAACGTGTTAAGTGACATGCCATGAAGACATGTCATGAATTACGTAATAAGGTAATCCACTGCATCAGCTTTTAGGAACAATTTCCTCGAGGACAAAAAAAAAACATATAAAAATGATGAATGCATACTTAGAAGGTTTAATTTTTCAATACTTATTTGCCATTATACAATACCGACACCAAATCATGGAAGAAGAACATTCTAAATTCAAATTTGTCTATTTTTTATTAAATCGAATTTTTAATTGAAATTTAAATTTTTTTAAAATTATACTTGCGTCTTCTTGTCTTGATATGAACTCAACGTCCCACGAAATCTTGTCTTTCTTGTATCTTTACGCGAATAACAGAAAAAAATTGGAACAAATCAGCCTATTTTCTGAAAAATATTTTTTGGTTCGAAGGTTATCGGATCATATAAAGTTCATTTTTTCCTGTGTAAAAGAAATTTTATAGCTGAATTTTTGGATAACTCACTTAATCAATGAACTTCACATATACACAAAATTTCAACGTAATCTGATGGATAAAAGTTCCAAAATATAGAGATATTCCAAAAAAAAATATATAATCCCTCAACGGTACGACTTTCGCAAAAGTTTGATTTAAGATTTATTCCACTTATCTACAATAGATTTCTTAATTTCATTTCATTTCATTTTTCGAAAATAATGGTTGATATGGATATAACTCCAGAACCATCAAACAGATAATGCCCAACTCAGAACATTCCCTGAAAATTTCAAGTTCATCGTATAAACTCCGGACGGACAGAGTTGATAATAACCTCGAAATTACCTACAGTGTGCCGAATCCAATCATCAAAGACTATTCTTGCATCAATATTTACAGACATTTGGACAAAATGATAGCCCTCTGTTCATTGTTTTAAGTAGTACTTCTTTATTAATAACTGACCTTTGACAATGAGCAGGTACTGGATAAAATACAGCCCGAAACCAGTAAAATCCGACGGCACTAGGAATACTATTAAACTCTTTTTATTGAGAAGATTCATTGTCACTTTACCGATAGCGGGTTTGCACAACATCACTACAAGCGCACCACTTGAAAAGCCAAAAATTAGATGACCACTGGTTATATACTCCCGCAAACTAGCAGGGAGCGTTGATAACTAATATCAAGAAATTAACGTTCTTTATCAACATAATAAATATACTCACTCGGTGTTTTGTTGTTGGTTGAAGAATGATTCCTTGTCTGGATCAAATGACCCGGAAATAGATATTTATTGTAACGTTCATTGAAGTAAATTGAATTTTTTAACGGCCTAGCTCGTTGGGTTCTGAAAATATACAAAAAATAATTATCAATCATAAAGTAGCGCAAATTTTACACATAGGTATATCATTATCTTATTGCGTGATAATTTCGATTTGAAAACTTTAAGTTTTAGTCTTCAATCGTTTGGATTTCAGGTAGATTTTTATTTCTAATTTCTCACAAAATTTGGAGAACGGAACAATATGATAATTATTATAATAAGTGGGACGTCAAAAAAAATATCCACATATCGAGAGAAATTGAAACAACTGAAATTAATAATTTAACTAAGGTTCATCATTTCTTATTATTTCACAAAATACTTCATATCTCAAAAAAAAAATTGAATAAATATCACTGATTTGAACCTTACATTATTCACTCGAAATAAAGGAAATTCCGAAAATCCATTTCTACAAAACTACTCGGACTTTACTTTAAGTTCAAAATAATTGAACATCCTCAATTTATTGAGAAATAATACTTCTCAAATTAATTCCCTGATTTTGAGCCTTTAAAATTAATAGATCGTGTTTTCGAATAAAGCTCTTCACATTCCAAAATATAAACTAAGTTCATTTCAAAAGGACAAAAAATTGTCTTCTTGAATGATTCCGAAAGTTTATCGATCAATCAAATTCATTTCTGATAATTTAACAATATAGAAAAACTAATTAGTACTAGTTTTTGAATAATAAAACGTTAAAATTTGTTTTTTATCCATGCATGAATTGAAAATATGAAACTTGATAACAACATTTGAAGTTCCTTTTTAAATATTTCTTTAACCAGGTGATGAGATTTATCCTGAACATTCAATTGTTTATTTTTCCTAGAATGAAAAGCTGGAAACTAGGTTTTCAGTTCCGATACTTCATAAATTATGTATGAATAAGAGACGAAAAATTTAACAACTTATCTGTAAGGGCGGAAAAAATAAATAACAAGCGTAAAATTTGTAATACATGATTATTCCGCCAACGCTTCCAACAAATAAACGAATTATATTACTTCCTAGAAATGATTTTGCAATTTGAAGTGTTATATGATCTGGGAATACCAAAACTTTCAAATTTATTTTGTTTAAAATTGATTTCCGCAAAAACCTAATACCTACATCATATATAAATATAGGCTATGTTGACATTGCAAAAGATAGATTAATTATAAATCGGCAGCAAGAAAGATAAAATTTGGAGTTGTTTGATTTATATTTTATTTCTACTTTCTCAATTAAAACATCGCGGTTTCAAATTAGACGGCCCTCAATCACATATTGAATAATTAAACAAATAATCAATGGAATTCTATTGATTAGAAGCTATGAAATGTTAATAAATACAATTGTTCGAATCGAACAACTCGACAATAAAAATTCGAATTGATTTCTGATAAGCATATTCAAATTTGATGATGAAAAAACACTTTTTCAATTTGAACAATTTTAACATGACATAACATTAGAATCTCAAAGATATTAGATAACTCACAGTTTATAAAAAGTGAGAATCGAACACATTATTCAAACTGAAATGTGTTTCTTAGCATCAGTCGCTCAAAACATTTTTTTTATTTAACCTCAATTTGAATATAGGTTGATTTATCAACTCCCACGATGACATATGTTTATTTGAACTATGGTCCATATGAACTAAAACTACTTAAGATTTCAAGCACCTAATTCTTAATTTTAGTATGCATACAAAGCTATGATAAGCATTATTGTTTCATGGATACTAAAATGATCAACCTAAAGCAAACTAATAATTCAAGTTTATTTATTAACAGTAGGTATTTTGTAAGTAGTTCGAATCTTCCTCATTTTTAACCGCAAAATTCAAATATTACTTTTTGTTTCCATGTTTAATATAAACATATTCATTGAATTTACTTTAAAATATACTTAAAATTTTTTAACAAATATGCCATTCAATTCTATATCTAACATTCATAATCGCGAGGACAAAGTATCTAAAAAGAAGGCAATAACAAATATAATAACTAGTGAGTGCAATGTATGTACTGATTATGATTTTTATTGAATATTATTGTCGCAGGTACCCAGAAGAAAAAAGAAAGTTCAAGTGGACAAAATTGTTTATTTGGTAGCTCTACAGTTGCTGACGAATTGGGAGATACTCTTGATAATATTACTACCCAAGCGATATTCTTTGATAAGATAGAAGAGACTCCAGTAAAAAAAAATAACGAAGGGCAACTTAATATTAACTTTGTTACGCCAAAAGCTAAGTCAGCTAATAATTCAAATTTGATTAATGCTGTGGAAAGCTCCTTACCTTCTCAATTTTTTGATGACTCCCATGTAATGGGGCAAATAGAAAATGCACTAGATTCCATAAATCCATCTTCATCTAATAATGGTTCATATGGTAAACGTAAAATTGAAGATGATGATATTATGGATCAGGAAACATTTAAAATTCCCAAACTAGCAGAGTCTTCAACATCAAATAAGGACTCTATCTTAAAAAAATATAATAGGACATTATCAGAATTACTGAACCAAAGTGATATGGATGTAATTTTTGATGAAATAGAGAATTCAATCTGCCATATGGGAAGTTCTCAAGGGAAAATAAGTTCAACACATGAAAATGTATTGGAAATGCTCTGTGAAAGTGAAAATCAACTTCAAGACAATGAAGAGGAAAATAAAAGTCTTCTCGATATTTCGAGTTCAAACATGAGTTTCAGCAGCATCTTTAAAACCAAGCTGTTAGCTAATGCTTCAAAAAGTGTAACCTTACAGAAAGCTGAAACATCCAATCTCTCTTTTGTTGAAGAAGTTGCACAATTTCAAGAATTAGGCCCTTTTTACGGATTACCAACAAAAGTGAAAGATCTAATCAAACTTTACAAAGGAATAGATGATCTTTATGGTAATTATGAGTTGAAAATTTCTAGTAGTCACATTATACTTCTACCTTGTTTTTAGATTGGCAAGATGAGTGTTTGAACCTTCCAGCAATTCATAAAAAAAAGAATTTAATTTATGCTTTACCCACAAGTGGGGGTAAGACTTTGGTTGCTGAAATTCTCATTCTGAGAGAATTGCTTTGTTTCAAGAAGAATGCAATTTTCATTTTGCCTTTTGTAGCAATTGTGCAGGAAAAGGTAATAGGGACTTTTAAGTATAAAACCATCTTATTATAGTTACTTTTTTTATAGGTTTGGACATTATCCCCTTTTGCTGTAGCATTAGATTTCTTGGTTGAAGAATATGCAGGCAGTAAGGGTGTTTATCCTCCTAGGAAGAGAAGGAGAAAAAATTCTGTATTTATAGCGACAATAGAAAAAGCTCTTGGATTGATCAATAGTCTTATAGAGACAGGTCGTTTGAATGAGATCGGATTAATAGTTGTAGATGAATTGCATTTGTTAGGTGAACCAGGTAGAGGTCCAACATTAGAAGCTCTTTTGACAAAATTAGCTATTGTTGAAGGTAGGGATAAGCCTATTCAAAAATTTCTATCAATTATTCATTCAAAGTAAAATTAAACCATCCGAAATATTTCAGCAAAAGTACAGATAGTTGGAATGAGTGCTACCATTGGTAACCTGAGTGATATATGCACTTTTTTGAGAGCCGAAGCTTACACAAAAAATTTCAGACCAGTAGAACTCACAGAGTATGTTAAATGTGACTCAGAAATCGCTAAAATCAATCTAGAGGCTGATGAAGACAATTTTCTAAGTGTTGAGCGAAAAGTCGATTTCAAAGTGAGTAACACTCGACGACATATTAATATTATATCCTAAGAATTTCTTGTTTCAAGTATGCACCAGCAATTAAAGCCCTCGATCCTGACCAACTTGGTGGATTAGTCATGGAAGTCGTACCAAAAGGTTCTTGTTTGATTTTTTGTGCATCCAAAAAAAATTGCGAGAATGTCGCTAAATTGCTGTCAAGAATATTGTTTAAGTAAGATGATAAAAATTTATAGTAATATCATACGTGTGATGAATATCTTCCAGGACATTGAAAACTCACAAATCCGTGGAAAAAGAAATGTTAATAAATGCACTGAAAGCAGAAACTGGAACTTTATGTGAAACACTGAAATTTTCGATTCCGTATGGTATTGCATATCACCATTCAGGTAATAATAGAGTCCTGGAAATAATTGACGAAAAACTAATTTGGAAGTTTCACTCCACTAAATTTGTTTACTTTGAAAGGTTTAACAACTGAAGAAAGACGTTGTATTGAAGATGGGTTTAGATCAGGTGTAATATCCGTCATTTGCTGCACTTCAACTTTAGCAGCTGGTGTTAATTTACCAGCAAAAAGGGTAGGTATCAGATGTTGATAAAAATTGGAAATAAAAAATAGAAATTTTATTTGTTTAGGTTATTCTACGATCTCCATACATTGGAAGAGATTTCATGAACCTCTCTCGGTATAAACAAATGATAGGGAGAGCTGGTAGAGCAGGATTGGGAGAAAAAGGAGATAGTATATTGATATGTGCAAGCAGAGATCTCCCTAGGGTTATAAACTTGTTGAAATCTCCTATGGATAAGTCGATGTCGTCAATACATGAAAATGAAGGTAAAGGTTTGAGGTATGTTTCACATATTGATGATTAATTCAAAAATCAAAGATTTAACTCTATTTCAGACATTTACTGCTCAGTTGTATAGCTCTAGGAATTGCAAATACAAGATCAGAACTTCAAGCTGTTACAAAAAAAACTTTATGGGCAGTGCAAAACGCAAACCTGCTAGAACAAAAAAAACTTACGGATAAAATTATCAAAGATCTTTTTATCCTAGGCGCCTTACAAACTACAAATCCTACTCTAAATATGCAAAGAGTGGCATCGGATGTATCTTTGAAACTTGAAACTACAGTAAGTTCTCTAAAAACAAGCTATATATTTTATAAAGTATTTTATTTTTAATAGATGAATAGCGAGGAAAATATTGAAAGTCAAGATTTAAACAGGGGTAAAAAGAAACACCTACTCATTCAAAAAAACACAAAGTTGGTCATTAGCAAATTGGGAATAGCTGCAATCAAAGGTTTGTAGGCATAACTTAGTAATCAAAGATTTTTTTAAACATGAATATATTAGGGCAGTCCCTAACCCTTAAATCAAGTATACCTATATATATATATAAAACATAACCTAACCTTTAATTCGAGTATACAGCACTCCAACCAATTTAAACAAGTTTAAATGCTGAAGGTTTTCACTGCATTTATATCTTCTCCATCAGGTGGAATGGTATTGTGGTTGATATGTTCCACCAATATATTGCACCAGTAGAAAAGGGACACCAATCGTTCAAGCGCTATGAACGATTGGTGCCGCTTCTCTCCTATTTATATTGATGTTATTACAATACAATGTCCTTTCATGGGTTTGAACAATCCCTCAAATCATTTTATTTCAGGTGGTCTAGAATTGTCGAGGGCACATATTTTGTATGAAGACTTGGTCCAAGCACAATACAGTCTCGTTTTGTTAGATGTTCTACATTTATTGTATTTAGTAACACCATATGACCTAAGCGAACAGATAAGACCAGATATGAGCTCGTACTTCACAATGGTAAGCTCAAATTTTAACAAAGAAATGAATATGTGTAATCATTCCCACCTTGTCAGTTTCAACAGCTACCTCCGAAAGAATTGCACACTGCTAAGGTTTTAGGGATAACAGAGTCAGTGGCTGTTAAAATGATGTCGAATCAACCAATAAAGGTCAGCATCTTCGTAATTGTTCTTGTGTTTATTTTTCAATTACTTTCTACTTTCTAGACTGTTTCCGAACGTGTTTTAAATAGATTTTATCTGACGTTGATGTTATACGATCTTTGGAATGAAATGCCTATCTTCGATGCTGCAGAAAAGTATGGGGTACGATGTCAAGTCTTGTTTCAAAATGTTCAGATTTTAAAAGCTTCGTTTTTTTAGGTTGACAGGGGATTAGTTCAAAATCTGATGCAGTCGTCTGCTTCTTTCTCAAGCAACGTTGTGAGTTTCTGTCAAGAGCTTGAGGAATTCTGGCCTTTTGCTCATCTTTTAAAGGGAATGAGTATGAGATTATCTCATTGTTGCACAAGAGAACTGATGCCCCTAATGGAATTGCCAGCTGTGAAACAGGTCTTTAAATTGCGTATTTGAGGAGAATTAAACTGTAAATGAATAAAAAATTATTGTTATTTTAGAGCCGCGCCAAACAACTGTTCAATGCTGGATATAAAACCTTACATTCTATAGCCAAAGCGAACGTTGAGGATTTAATTAGAGACATTGAATATTTGAATAGAACAGTTGCCGTGCAATTGATTTCTGCTGCAAAGGTAAGAAATCATTCAATTATCTTCTAGTTGTTATCTTAGTGAGCTTTGTATGAATAAGTTAGGTTAGGTTGAAGGTGTAGTTCTTAGAACATAGAATATTTTCCAAGGTGCACCTGTCATTTAAGATTATGTTTTCAGATGCTGCTCTTAGAAAAAGTGGAAAACTTAAGAGAAGAAGCTGAGGATGTTCTGAATGGAGTAAGTGATGGTTATCAGAACAATCAATTCCCTTTGAGTATTCCTCGATAATCTTGTTTTATTTGTTAATATTTGTTTAATTTATTGATATGGTGAATATGAAGATATAATTTATTGTCTGGTATGTTACCACTTAACTTGTATATTCAATACTGTAAATTTTGTACTAAAAACGTTTCAAATAAATTTAATTGCTCTAATAGTCAGATTATTTTAAATTATTTTGAATCAACTGAGTGAGTAAAGATGATCTTCAGCCTTAGTCAAGTTTTTGAAAGAATTTTCAGGGAAAGGTTAAATTTAAAATATCAATACAAATATATATTTTTTTTTAATCTTTATTTATCTTTTTTTGTACATGCATGGATGTAAGCTGAGAGTTGGTAAGCCTTTGGTTTTTTTAATATTTGTTGTTTTCTTGAAATCAATGAAATAGAAGATATTATGGCTCAAATCTTTCTGTGTATTCTTGAATCCAAAACTTTGAACACCTTTGATGAAGTCGTCAACATTATCAAATCTGCTTTCAACTTCGGCAATCTTCAGAATTCCTCTGCAACAAATAATAGATTGTATCAAATAGGGATCTTAATGTAATTTATTTTAAGTAAAATATGTTAATATATCTCACCCTATTTTAAGGACTCTACAAGCTTCTTTCAGGTAATCATGTAGGTTAGTCCCCATCAATGAAAGGCAAAATACAGCAACATCCACACTTTCTTTATTCAACGGAACTTTAGCCATATCACAAGCAGTAACTCTTTCATTAGTTGCCACTAAATCAAAAGAGTGAACTTTTTGTGGAACCTCCTGAGCAATCTTGGCATCTCCGCACCCAAAGTCAGCTATTACGTGAGTTTTATTCCTATAAAACAAAAAACCAATTATTTAATTTTTTTGATCAATTGAATTTTATAATGAGTTAATTAATAAGGATAAGATAGGTGATGTTTTACTAAGTCAATAATAAAAATTGTATCACCTATTTCATCTTTTAATTAGTAAGCATTATTACCCACATTTTTTTTATGCTCTCGATGATGACATCAACAGGATTTATTGGCCATTTGTCAACTTGTTGTCTGAAACCCTCGTGATACGCTTTGAAGGAATCAGGATCACTCTTGAAAAAATTTTGTGCTTCATTACTTGGTGAAAGGTACAACTGTTCATTCAAATATCTAAATCTTGAAGCCTTAAGCTTCGCTAACATTCTTTCTCTCAAAGACAGGCTCTTGTTTCCCTTTCTGTTTTTATTTCCAACAATAGCTGTGGTGTCCTCAGAATTTGATTCCAAAGTAACATCTAAATCCTCAGTTTCACTAAAAATGTTTTTGTTCAACTTCTTTTTCTTTTGTTTGCTGCTTTTATTTTCAACAACAGCTGTGCTTTCTCCTGAATTTGATTCCAAAGTAACATCTAAATCCTCAGTTTCACTAAAAATTTTTTTGTTCAACTTCTTTTTCTTTTGTTTCACTTTAGCTATGTCTGATTCTATTTTTTTTGATATATCTGTTTTTGAATCTACGACTTTTTTCTTTTTCCGTTTATTCTTTTTATTTTCAGTGTTGACGCAACTACTTTCTGAAATTGAATCTTGTGAAAAAAGCATTTGTTGATCATCTTCATTGCTCAGTTTTGTCTCTATCACATTCTTCATATGTTTAAAATTTGGTAAATTTTGCAACTTCGATACTTTTTTCTTTTTTTGATTCAATTTTTTTTTGCTAGAGTTAATGTTATTATTCATGGAAGTTTCTAGCAATTCTGTTCCTTTTTTGGATTGATTCTGTTTTTTGAGTAGTTTATTCTTCTTCTTATTAACAGCATTTTTTACATTGACCAAATTGTTTTCAATGCTTTGCGCTAGTTTTTTATTGATTTCTACTTTAGCTTTGTTTAATTTTGCTTTAACTATTTTACCACTGTTTTTAAGTTTCCCTTTCATCGTTATCTTATTTGTTCCCTGAAATAAAACAAGTTTTCAATATAAATTATATGATTGTGATAATTAAACTACATTCTACTAACACTAAATACTAAGGTGTTTATTTTTTTTAGGACAATAAAATTTCAATGTGGACTCATACTTTTATTTTCTTTAAATTATTCTAATAAAAGTAGTTTCTTTTAATTTTTGGTTGATTGATCGTTATGTTTTCGTGTTTTTCTGCGAAAAAATCCTTCTGCTTTTGCCTAAAAGTAGCCAATGGATCCTTGAAGGTCTTGTAATATTTGAGAACCTCCCGCACATCCTCAACATCATTTTGGGCAATTGTTGCAAGGAATGATGTTAAATCAATCAATACTTCATCATCATTGCCATTCCATGATCCAATATTCAACAGATTGTCTTCATGAAATTTGACGGATTCCTCATTGCAGTCAATCACAATAACTTTACTCAGATCTCTATTGAGTTTATCTAAATTCTTCACATGATGACCATCTACAAAATGAGTAGCATCTCTGACCAGTTTATATGAGATCAAATTTTTTGGGTCTAAGGCTTCACAAAGTGGAAACACAATAACGCCTTGTTCAGCGGTAAAGATTACTATTTCATATAATCCGACCAAATTTTCTAAAAGATAATTAACTCCGGGGCGTTTTTTGAATCTCCAACCTGTTTTATAAGTCCAGTCTGGGTGTACGAGAACATTGGTTAACTCCAATATTAGAGTATATGAAGGCTGATGGTAAGGAGGTTTCAAGGGATCTGGCAATAATTTTTCACGAGACGGTTGTTGAATAAATGAGGTTAAGGCTTTTATAGCCTCAATACAACGATAAATGTATTGTTGCCAAATTGGAAGTCCAGTATACTCATCCTCAAGAATATTCCCACTCTCATCTACTTTTGGGCGTCCATATTTCAGGATTAAGTAAGATCCAATTGATACCACACTAATTCCCAAGCAAAGTAAAGAATATTTCAATGATTTCAACGAATGTTCCTTTTTATTCGTATCACATTTTGGTATATTCTTGTCCAAGTTAGTTACAATCTTCTGAGAACAATGTGTATGATAAAATATGGATTTGCAAGTAACCAAGTTGGTATTTTTGTATTTAGGGAGAGGAACGTGATAACTATATGATTTTGGATATCTCAAGTAGATCAAGGATAAAATTGGTTTCCATTTCGAATTCATAACTAATCTGTCACGAAAACACATAAACAGAGCCTTCTGTACACTAATATTTCACAACACTTGGTAATAAAATTAATATTCACCTTAAATAATTTGTTGCACATTTCATCAGCTACATCTGTGGAGTCCCATTTGGGAACAGCGAATTTTCCCATTTTTATCGGTATTCAGCAGTCTATAAACAAAATATTGTAAAAATATTTTTTCACACTAACAAAATTCAAACTTCCATAACATAACCGTATTTTATTTTTAACATTGACTGTGAACAGGTGAACTTTTCTTCTTAACAATGGCAATAGCATTTAATTATTTTGCCAGTAGATGGCCGATAGCCGGTGCTTTTTTGAAATTAAATTCCTCCGTTTTTAATTTGGGTGAAATAGTGTGTCATAATAATAGTTGTGAACTAAATTACAAGAAGTCACAGATTACGGATAATCTGTGCAAGCAATGAATCACCCTCTGGCGATCAATAATACACCAGCTGCGATCTCTACAGCGATATCGATAAAACTTCAATCCATCGAAGAGGTATCCGTTTTTATTCTGGAAACCTTGGCAACGAAGCTTCAATAGGGGATATGGAGTGAATTATTTTCTATACTCACATCAATTTCTTTGTCAGATTCAAGCTGACTAGATATATTTTTCTATGTTGCGATTTTTCAAACTCGATCAAGAAGTCCGAGAAAACAAGCGCGTCGAATTTGAAGATAATTTGACAAAACACGATAATTTTTCCTTCTCAATGGAAACGGCAAATGAAATTTTCACTACCAAGCAATACGGAAATAAACAGGTGAGTAGAAACGATTTTGTTACTCGGCGATATCGCCCTAACTTGAAACCATAACGCAGATACGTTACCCCGTTGACGATTTGCCAAAATATGAAATTCGAACGGACGCAAACCTTTTTTCTGCTTCTGCTCCTGGCCCAAGCCACTCCAGAAACTTCGAGAATGGGGCCAACGAGCTGATTTTTTTCGAGAACCAGAATAATGAGGCATTCAGGAAGAGAATGGTGATTGCAAAAATATTCCGATTAGTTTTAATTCATTCAAGGTTGATTTTATTTTTAGTTTTCCGCTACTTTAAATGGAAATGAAGATTACAACGGTCAATTCGCTGAGATGAGCTCAAATAGGTGCCAGTATATCTCGCCACCAAGAAAGAAGAGAAGGAGGAAGAACCATTTGGAAGATTTTGTCATTAATTTTTCAGATGCAAATAACCTAAGAGCTGAGACGCTTGAGATTCCAGAAGAGGTAGGTTGTTCGTTTTTTTTTCAGTCCTTCCTCCTACGCCAACTGTGCATTAAGTGTAATTGAAGTATTAATACCAGTCCCTTGTCGGTCTTGGAAAATGATCTTATTTCAAAATGTTCGTTAGTTAAACAGTCATCAGTTATGGGTTATTAATTTATAAATTTTCTATAAAATTTTCCAAATACAATTTTTGCCGATAATTCGAAAAATAAAATAGTGTTCGTATCGAAAAGCCTGAAAGATAATTTCAACATCTCAGAATTTTCTCTCATTTTGTAAAAATGTCTTAAGAATTTCGAAACCAAGCAGACTTGCTCGGGGTTGTGGAGTAGTTCATTTTTTAGTGTTTTGAGTTACATAATTTATAATTTCCAGAGCTGTTTTTAAGTGCTCCAAAGTTTAGCGCATTGTAAAACGAAAAAAATTTTTTTGAACATCCCGCACAACATTATTTCCTTTTTCTTTTCTTCTGTATAAAGGGTTGAAACCATAACCAAATTTTCAATTCGAACATTCAAGACCAGTGGCACCGCTGAGGAGAGACAGGGGGGACCCAGGATCCTTCTGAATTTTTGTCCCCTTGAAATATTTAATGAGCAAAAGAAATACAACATGAATTTAACATAAACTAGATGGATCAGAAAGTCCTTGCTCCTCTTTGGCCTCCTATTCTTCATAGTTGGCGTACTGTTCAACACAGAATTCATAAGTCCACCGCTTCCTTCACTAGGGGACGCACTGTATACTTTTTCCGTTGATAGGTCCTGGGTGAAATTTACATCAAGGCCTCATTGTCCGATAGCCTTCAGCAGGGAGCAGACGCAAGAGTCGATGAGGTTATGAAAGCGGCCAAATCCTTGTTTTCCAAAAGGACGAGGACTCTTTACCATTGGATGCATCCCAATGCACCCAAACAGCAGATCAAGGCTGCAGTTTCAGAATCCTGGGACTCTTTGGGTACCCAGGAGAAGCAGTTTTACATTTCGCAAGTAAGTTATTCGATCCGAAATTCAAACTCTTCTTACATTTCGATCCCAGATCGATTCATAGAAATAGTTGTATCAATAATATTCTTTGCTTCTCATATCTATGTTGAGCTAACCTCAAATGGGGAATCACAGAGCTCCGAATAGATTTTCAAAGTGCCATTTAGACAACACAGAGGCCCAAATCACAGAGGATATTTTCTTTATTTTCAGGTTCTTGGGCGCTTTGGGTTCCCGGAATGCAACCTGATGATAAATCCTCAACTTGGTGGCATCAAAGAATTACCGGTAGTGCCAGACGTTACAGAATTCAATGATATATCGGCGAACGAGCTTCGCAACGCGATCTCTAGCATTACCATAGATGGAAACAGCGTTTTCATTACGGAACCCTCGTACGGAAGTTTAGGTAGGAAAAAACGCTTGGGCAGGCCAATAGGTAGCAAGAACAAGAAGAGCGCGTGTGGGGAAAGTCTTAAGGGTCCCATAAATCAGGATTTTCAAGACGATCCAGAGCTGAGCGAAGAATTACAGCAATTCGCTATGAATTTAAGTATACCGTGATTTCGCGTTCAAAAACATTGTTCCGGTTTTATGTTGTTGCTTTTGATTGTATTTCCTCGTAAATATACCTGGTGAAGATGGTTATTTTGTTTTTATTGAACCCGACCAAATAATAAACTTCTGTGGACACGATAATTTCATTTTGGCGATTGTTTTAATCAAATTACTGCAGAAATACGTGTTTAAACTCCATAGAATTTAAACTTAAATCAACAAGTTGGAAGGTCTTTCAAAGTTTTGTGGTTTCATAGAACTTTTATCTACCTATCAACTTGTTGATTTTTAGTTTATATTCTATGGAAGATCCATAGAAGTCCAAGACAGTTCTTTGTCAATTTTCTGGACTTGGTTATTTTGTTTTTATTTAAATTTTTAGAATATTATCTTATGGCTTTAGAACCTTCAATGAGTTAACAATAAGTAATCTAATGAATTTTCCGGAAGAAAGTTCAGATATAAAGTCGGTTTCCGATATATTCAATAAATGTTTGTTTAGATATTTATTATCTTATTTATTTTACATAAAACTTAAAATCTAAGAAAGAAAGTTGCGATATCATCTGATTCTTTTCGAACAAGCTAACAACAATTGAACATACTGGCACAAGAAAATATACAACAGTGGAAAGAAGAATAAAACATATACTACAAACGTGTACAACTAAATAAGAAATAAATTTCCCCTAAAAACATTCAAGAATAAATTATTGGTGCAGTATTTTCAGTCCTGTGCATTCGTGACGATATAGAGTGGACAAATGTAATAATTTTTCAATGAGGTTGAATCTTCAGTCCTTACGTCAAAGACTAAAGCTCAACCCAGCTGTAATCAGATAGCGTTTCAAGATGATGAGGTGAGTATTTGGTCCATCAAGACTATTTTTCGATGAAGAAGTCGTAAAAGTTCTACTGTCTCTACTGCAGTCAGTTGTTCTCAGTTTCTTGACTTGCTAGGAACTGCTATAGCACCTGGTGGTAAATTGGCGAACTTGGGGTTGTTTTGGGGGATGTTCTCATCACCTTCTTCTTCTGGTGGTGGTGGAGGGATGGTACTAGGGATATCACAGTCCTCTGTGGGAGGTACAACGCATCTTAGAGATCTGCGATCGAATACCAACATAGCTGGGCACCTTTGTAGTCGTGGGTAGCCTCCTTGGCATTGCCAGTACCTGTTGCAAGATTTTCCTAAGGCTACGTTTCCATTGGGGTCTTCGTTACATAGAGCTGAAATAGAATCGAAGTTAAATATTGGTATTGTGAGGTTATGAGGTTTAATTATGTATCAAGCAGTTTCGACATGCCAATGGTGATCATTCCAGAAGAATAGGAATCTATTAGAATCTGATGCCCAGAAGTTACATATTTATTTATATCAACACATAAAACTTGAAAGGCAAGATAAAAATTAGACAGACTTACGATGTTTTTGGCATCCCTCAACATTATCAGGCCAGTCGCAGGAATGTGATTTTTCATTGTAGAGCAATCCACCGATGCAGAGCTGTTCAGTAGCAGTACCGTTCCAGCATGTCCAATATCTTGTGCAGGATGTTTCATGTCCAAATATTCCATACAGCCAGTCACAATGCTCTGTTCCGATTGGAGGATCTGTGAAAAGGAAAAGAGGTATTAAAATCTGATCTTTTAGGGGCGCAGTTTGTGAATTGGCACCCATAGGAGAGTCGTTTTATTGCCTCAAGGCAGCTACTTTCGTTGTACTTACTTGCTTGTTGCTTGTTATCGCAGTAGTTCGATCTCCAAGGGTAATCACATCCTTCAGTCACTCCTCTATGTTTACCAGCAAAGACCAACCCATTAGGGCAGTCATAGAGCTCAGGTTGACCATCGACACATTCCCAATATCGGTCGCAGTAAGTTTCATCTCCTACAACTTTCGATTTCAGCTTGCAGGGATCTTCTTGGTTGCCCTTCAATTGCTGAGCCAATGACCCGCCTGAAAACAACAGAAAACCATCAATAAATAAATGTTCTATGTTTACAACTCTGTGGTTGAGAATATGACGTAACCATAGAACTTTAGTTCAATGGATATAACCATAGATAAGTAGATATATCTCAACTGAGGTTATGTCGCAGTTAAAGTATAAACACCAACAACTGTTATTTTATAAACAAAACAAGTTATTCAACTCAGTAGGATTCATCCAGAACAGAAAAGGTATCTGATAATTTTTCGGAGAAATTGAAGAAAAATGGCCTAATGTCAAAAAATATCATCGCACCATTTTTGCTCAGGTCAGTTCCTGTAATTTTTGAATAAAATCTATAAATCTCTCGTTAATCTGTCAGGGCTATCAACATTGAAATTGCGAATGACTGAACACCATTGAGTAAAAAATACAATTAAATTTAACTTTCACTTAGCTCATTGAAATTAATTAGAATGAATATTGAATAACGAGTTCCTATTGTTTGTATTTATCTAAACGGTAGCGTCATTTTCAGATTGGAATCTCTATTTGCAACAAACGACGTGATGAGATTGTGAAACGCATCAATTACAGGAAACTTTTTCTGTTCCATAGCATTGAGATCCTGGTAGATCTCACCTCTGAATACAGGGTGATTCTTTTAATAGATCAATATGAGTTTGAAAAGATTCGGCAAATATTTTCTCATTTTGTGCAATGAATTCGTTTAAAATCTATTTAGAAATAACCAAACTGTAAACACATACGAGTTACATTTCTAAGAACTGGGAGAATCGCTTTAAGCCATCTCATCTATAGTGCAAATCGCATCAGTTAGATCTTCAAGAAAGTAAAAGTATGCCGTCCTTGAACGTTAGGTAGTATCTTTATGTAAGATAATTTTGAGAAAATATGCTCCCATGCTATTCAAACGTTTGCAGGATATCATGCCTTTGATATTATGTAAATGTTATCTGGCAGTAAGCCATGGAAGAGTACCGGTGTTATTCAATTACTTCTGTTAAATTATACAGCAACTCTTCACTTAGTGTTACAGCCTGTTAATAATTGCATGTATTTTCATTTGTACAAACGTGTTAATTAATGTGAAAGTACCTATCTATTATTTTATTATGGCAACAAGAAGTACGTTTTGTGCCAATAAGTGTTAATTGATTGCGACAGTGGCACATAGAATTGTCACACTTTTTTCTATGGAATTTTGCTTCCGAGTCTTTCGAAAAGAACAATGTTGGCCTCTGGTTCGGAATTTCTGCTAGTACATCATCCCGAACAACTTCCGTTTTGCGCCTGTCTGTGTGTCTATACATCCTTGTAAAGATCATTACGTATTCAATTTTTAACCGATTTTCATTAAATTTAGTATCGATGTTCAGTTTGGATCGTAGATTCTTTTATTTCCCACACTAGTTACTCATTTAAGTGAGATCTATTTCTATCTGAAGGAGGATCACGATGGAACCAATGTTGGCACGAATAGAGTATAAAGATTGACCCCTAAGATAATTCCAAGGCTAGAATTGATGATTAGTCAGCTAGTTATATTCAAAGCGGAACTTCATTTCATGAATAATGAAATATCTGTGGTGAAACGAAACAAGGATTTAGTTCTTGTCCACTAGTTAACATACAAATTCGTCACATCTATTTTGATTCATTGTCATGTTAAAAAAAAATTGCAAATTTCAATTATTATTATTTCAATTTTATGAATTTCAGTGCGTCGTTGAAACGTCTATCGTTCCATTTTTATTAATGTCGTAGTTTTTAATTGTCAAATGTCAAAGGATGACAGTTGCCCAGTTAGCGGTCTGTTCAAAATGAAAACTCTTCTTGGAAAACCTTGAGAATGCTTATACACTGCGCAAAAAAATTAACGCACATTCTGAAAATCTCAATTTTAATGAAAGTTAACTCTACATTGACTTTATAACTTATTTTTTATGTTCTCTCGGGAAATTTGAAGATTTATATGATTGCAAAATTGAAGACATTAAAGGAGAAAATACACCTGTTGTTATGTATTAAAGTCATAAATTCAAGTAAAAATTTTATATTTTATTGCATCTTATGATTTATAGTGATAGGGGACAGTGAAAATGCGGTGTAATTTTCTAATTACCGATATCTGATTAGTTTCCGATCTCTCTTCCTTTCGAATGGAATCCTCTAGATTATTGGTAACTTCTCTAATAGATGCTTTCAATATCATTTGTCTTCAGCGACCCAGAAATCTAGTGACAGATGCAAGTATACGTTCCATTCAATGAACATAATGGACCACTTATTAATCTGATCAAGTTCAATACTAGGTAAAAGTCAACCGATGAGATCAATAAATTTCGCTCTCTTTCAAGATCAACTTTCAGAAATCTGCAGGTACTGCATCCAATAAATACAAATAGAGTTTCTCATTTCGTTTCATCATTTTCAATAATGCATTATGTGGGAAAAATACTAGGATTATTATCATTTTAAAAAGCCTGTAGAGTTGGCACAGCTTTCTGATTTATAGCATGATCACATAGGTGACACTTATGCTGCTTATGCTATTCCAATGATAAGAAATTAGGGTAATTTTTTTGTTTTTGAAGAATCATATAGACAATCATTTTGAGTAATTTTCATTAACATATTTTAAGTAAACTGTATTCACCAAATAACGTATTAGTATTATTTACAGCCAAATTCTTTTCTTCAAAGAAGTTTTTGCAATGCGAGTGCAAAAAGTTCAGTGAAGATCTTTTGTCTTATAAATAACTAACTATTGTTCCAACAATTCTAATAATAGATTCAATTATGAAGAGTGTTTTTCACAATTATATTTATTAGTAACAATAAAAGAAAGTTGTCACATTTCACACCTCATCTGGCCAATTCTCCCTACACTTTCATTTTCATTGATGTTTTCTCGTAATTATCGATTTATTGACATCCTTATTCTTCAACGAAAGAAATTTACGTATCCCCAACATATTTTTCAAAAATAACGATGTTCATTGAAAAGGTAAAACCTCAATTTTCATATTAAATGAGTTATCTTGTAGCACCTTGTATTAAAATTAATCTCGTCATGAGAATAGGAACTCCTTCAACAAAAATTACACAACAATGGAAATGCATATACGGTAGTTTTGAACATGTGGGAGGTAAAACTTTAATTCTCCATTGAATATTCATAAATTAGTATTCTTTGAAGGTCCTCTTACATAACTGTCTAATGACATCAAAGGTAGTTTAGTATTCAAACGCATATTTCTACCAGACGATGCATGAACTGAAACTTCGGATTTTTTTCATTCTTTCTTTCCAGGTTTGAGTCCTCTATATTTTTAGGATATGATAATTTTTCAATTGGTGGTATAATGCATAGTCCAATTGATGAAATGATTTATCTCAAATTATTCGGTATATTTGAATTAGTACCTTTGTATATACTTGAAAACGAGTACAGGTCAATGTACTCTTCAATATCTGTATATAGAAACAGACTTATATAATTGATTTCTAAACCTGCTTTATACACATTCAGACTCCATATTTAGCATTCTGCAGTCGTACAATGTGTCAGATAGCATCCGTTATCAGCCGATTCAGGAAAAGGGGCTAGAGCATTTCTCCGAAAAGTTTTTGATGATGTCATAACTGAATAAACCACTATTATTATTATTTTTATTACATAATCAGTTCATAATCGACTAACACTGCCGTTTTATAATTTATCTAAACGTTGATCGTCTTAACTGGGGTAGGTTCAGTTCGTTAATGGGCTTAAGTATATTAGATGCCTTTGGAGTTATAATTTTTGCAAAATTTAAAAAAATGTTCATCTGATCGGACATAAAATTGAGAAATCCGTGGTGAAATATACAGTGAAATAAAAGTTTTTTTGTATAATTTCGATACCTCACTATCTGTACGTCAAATTTCACTTCAAGTAATAGTTGTACAGGGTGTTCTAAAAGCTCTGTGACAATTTTTGACATGATAGCTGCACTCAATCTGGTCATTTCTTTCCTATGGACATTCGTTTTCATTTAGAAGTCACAAGAAGTTGAAAAAAAATGATTTTCTTGTTAGAGTCAGGAATTCAAATATTGTTTCAGACTTCCTCAACAATAAACAATAAAAATTGAAAGTTTTGACTGCAGATTCGTCTACAGAAAACTTAATTAGACATATTGAAGCAAAAATCTACATGCATAATTGAAAAGCTTTGACTTCACTTAAGTGCTTTCTCATTCTATTTATAAACTTAAACGTTGAAAAAAACTCTTAACCTTGTGTTAAATTTGCAGCATCTTTTAAATGAAGAATCTTATAGATTTATTACCACAAAGAAATAAAAAATTCCCGTTAACACATAATAATTCTCATTCGCGTATTGTTCATTATCCTGAGGCCAACCTATGGGCCTGGCCTGAGGTAACTCCTGATCTTTCATGTACCCCTCTGATACGAATATTAATTCAGAGATAAACTGTAGAAAGCTTTCAGTGAAAGTGAATAGACTGGCTCCTTTTTCTCGAATCGACCTGGCATAGTCGGTGGTAGTCAAACGAATGTAGGTGTATGAGTATGGTCCTTCGATTCGAGATCGAATAGAAATCAATCATAGAGTTTCGTTAGTTCCAGCATCGAAATGATGTATAGCGATGATTGTATAAGAGATTAGGAAACTGTGGATCATTGATCGTCTCTGAATTCGTGGATAACGATCGCGCAATATTTGTTTTGGTATTATGACATGTCTCCTTACAGGGAGTGCTGCTATTTCTGAGGAAATTGAATGAGATCGCAGAGAATTTCTTCTTCTTGGATGAACCAACAATTATTGTGGTTAAACGCTCTGTCATTTCGTCACCATGTCTGCAATTTTCGAATGTTGGGCCCGGGGATGGTCTTAAATGATAAAATCTCACATAAAACTAATTAGTATTTTTTGAACGAAAAAACCTAACCCAACAAACTTGAAATGTTCACAGTGTGCTTGGATTTCAAAAACCAACGGTTAAGTTCGCTCTATTAGTGAGACGTCACACACCCCCATTTTTGGTTCTCCTGTCAGTATTCGGAATCCAAACAAATAAATTGTCATTCAAATTAGTACAGTGTCGTTGAAGGAATTGACTTATTTTCATAAATAAGAGTATTTGAGGAACGATTCCGGTATTAATTGATAGACAGAAGGAACGAGGTTAATACCAGTAAGTTTGAATCCTGTATCATTCCCCAGATTTTGTAAAAAGCCGTGTTTATTAGTTGAACTTCAAGTTCGAACTTACTGGCATTCATCTCGTGCCTTCTGTCTATCAATTAATAGTAAAAGCGTTCCTTAAATAATCTCATTTATCAAAATAAGCCAATTTCTTCAACGACAACGTACTAATTTGAATGACAATTTGTTTGTTTGGATTCCGAACACTGACAGAAGAACTAAAATGGCGGTGTGTGACGTCATCACTAATAGAGCGTATTGGAAGAATCTGAACAGGTGTTCTATGAATATTGCCATTCGAAATTTTGTTTTCCTTATAACTCCAACGCTATGAATTCTATGGAGATAAAATTTCGCATTCAGATGTAGAATAACATTTCGAAGATCTATAAAAAATGTCAATTTCTTGATCAAAACCAAAGAAAATTCAACAAAAATATCGAAAAAGCATCACCCAAGTGACCACAAAATACACAGAGTTGAGATTTTATTTTTTGAATAGCCCGCTATCTGGGCAACTATCACTTTTGAAACTGTCGTCTTTTGACATTACGCTATCACTAAAAATGGAACGATACTTGCTTCAACATCGCATTAAAATTCACTACCAAAATGGTGGAAAGTTTGCAGTTTGTACTTTTGGGTTGTCGTGAAGCATCTCTCGGCCGGCAATAGTGAAACTGATGGAAAAAATGTAAGCAATTTGGACAATTTTGTGATGTGAAGAATGGAAACCGTGTGCGTCACTCGAGAACAACTGAGAATATGACTGTTGCAGCCCGTACTCAGGTCTCCAAGAGCACAATTGGCACATGAATAAACGAGCACTCAAAAGCTTCTGAAGTCAGACAGTGTTTTACTCGATTTTAATAATCTACCAGTGGCGTACCAGAAAAAAATTGAAACTCATGAATTCTACATCAAAAATTACTGGCATAATAATTCTCGATAAACCACCGTATTCTCCTGATTTGACTCCGATCGATTTTTTTTTCTGTCAAACATTTCTATGTTAATTTTTCAAATTGTTGCTTCATTGCGCGCATTTGAACCATAGAATTTCTGCAGAATTTCCATGTCCAACCGAATATTGAGCAGGAAAATTGCGAAAGTAATTCTGAATGTCTGCATGCCCATCCTTACCTCCTTAAAGTTCACGACAAATTCCAAGAACAAGCAGTGAGTTCATTAATAACTCAATAGTTGGCAAGGTTATCTTTACTTTCTCTCCAAATTCAAAACTAGACGTTCTGGGAGTATATCTGAGTCGTGTATTTGGAAATGATTGTTGAAAATTGCGATTTTTTCCCACAGTCAGATGTATCTAGAGTACCTATCGGAATCTAGAAGTATATCTGCAATCATCCTTGAAAGATAGCGTTTGGATCTTTCACTTATTTCTTGAGATTTTGCTGCATACGGTGTTTGGTAAAGATAAGACAAAATTTAGGAGGTGATTAAAATTGATGTAACGGGCGTTCGAGATATATAACTTTAAGTTGGGATTACTGTTCAAGATGGCAACCGATTTAACAGCTGTCAAGTGATTTATTCTCAGTTTGGTTTGGCAATTCATCATGAATAGACTCACGCCTGAACAACGCTTGCAAATAGTGCAATTTTATTTCGAAAATAATGGTTCTGTGCGGAATAAGTATCGCGCACTACGTCCATTTTATTTTGTTAAGCGATGAAGCGCACTTCTGGTTGAATGGCTACTTCAACAAATAAAACTGCCGCATTTGGAGTGAAGCTAATCCTCAAGTGTATGTCGAAACACCGTTACATCCAGAAAAACTGACTGTTTGGTGCGCTTTATGGGCTGGTGGAATCATTGGTCCGTACTTCTTCAAATACGATGATGGCCAGAACGTTACAGTCAATGGTGATCGGTATAGAGCCATGATTACTAACTTTTTCATTCCTGAATTGAACAACCATGATGTCCAGGAGTTATGGTTTCAACAAGATGGCGCAACATGTCACACAGCTCGTGCCACAATCGATTTATTGAAAGACACGTTTGGTGACCGCCTAATTTCACGTTTTGGACCTGTGAATTGGCATCCAAGATCTTGTGATTTAACACCGCTAGACTACTTTCTGTGGGGCTATGTAAAGTCATTGGTCTATGCGGATAAACCACAGACCCTTGGCCATTTGGAAGACAACATTCGCCGTGTTATTGCCGATATACGGCCACAAATGTTGGAAAAAGTCATCGAAAATTGGACGTCCAGATTGGACTACATCCGAGCCAGCCGTGGCGGTCATATGCCAGAAATCATATTTAAAATGTAATGCCACAAGATTATCTTGCGGATAAATGAAATTCATGTCAATCGAATAATCCATCGTTGTTTTATTGTAATTTAAAGTTCTATAGCTCTAAAAAAACACCCTTTAGTAACGAACTGTTGAATTTCTTGATCATCCAATCAGGAATATTCAAGAATTAAATTGAAACGAAAGAATCAGTGCAGTCAACGTATAGGAAAAATATTTCTCCGTACGAAGTTTGTTACGTTTTATGCAAATTTAAATCAGGTAATAAATGACCAAGAATAGGACACCTGTTCGAGAATCTTTCTATTCTTGGACATATACCCATCTATAAATTTCACCTAATAACCTTGAGACAACCTGTTTTGAGATTCACTAAAAAAAAATCATGTCTTTTTTGGGCTAAAATGTATGAATCTTTTATTCGAATCGGGGGACTTTGCATTAATTTAGTGGTTGGAAAAGATGCTCTTATCTTATTCCACAATTCAATTGGTTTTATATTTTTTTGGGTTTTTTCGGAACTCTATGACCTCATGTGTGTCTTTTTGTTATAGATACTAATTTGGGGACTATTGTTTTGATATAGCTACGGCACCTTTTTTGGTTCATCATTTTCACAATTCGCCATCAAGATATTGTGATTTAACACCTTTAGACCTTTTACTTGCATGAAAAGCATATGGTGCTATAGTATTGTTAATGCCTTATCTTCCTTTCTACAATGAAATACAAATCCATTGATTTCTCTTGAAATATACTCGTTTTTTATATCGAAATGAAACTTCTTATTGGAAAACCCTGTATAGGACCGACTGTACTGAAAAATTCGAGCGTTCTATTCTGAAATAACAGTGAGAATTGTCTTGAGGTCCTTTGGGATTGAATTACATCCGCTGCCTGAACAAGTTGAATATGAGATGAGAACTTTCTGCTCGCTTTCACTCAAATAAACTATTGTATTATACAATTGCAAATACTTTCATCTTTCGGTTCATCGATTTGATATGCCGGCAAATATAGAACGTCTGAACAAGTTTCCTCACATCACGTTCTATTGAATTATGACAGCACATTAGCAAGATTGTGAACTGCGAAGAAAGCAAATCTCCGATTATATATCAGGAAATCTAGTGAATTAATTGGGAAAGTGTTCATACTATTCACGAAATTAACAAAACTTGGCATTTGGATTGCAAAAACAGTGCAAATTTCTGAATATTTCCTCTTTAGGCATGAAATAGATTTCTTCAAATGAAAAAAAGTTGTCCTTAATTTTTTTAGCCTTTAAAATTCACGGATTATGTTCTCGAGATGGGAGGATAGTTTCTGAGAAAAGCTTTGAAGGCTCAGAGGCTGAAGAAGGAACGAAAGATACATTGGATTTTTGTATTCTACTCGTTTCCAAGGAAAATTTCAGGACGAGTTAATTTTTTTTTTTAAAACAATTCAGAAGATTTATCATTTTCATCAATATTGAAATCGATAACTTCGAAGAAATATTATAATATAATATATATTACTTTCATAGTTCATATATGTTTCCTTTGTTTTAAAAAAAATTCAAAAGCCTCATGAAGTGTTTCTTTGTTGAAAGTAGAAACGAGAACAAATTTATTGATTTCATGTTGTATAGGTTCGAATGCTGAAGAATGAAAGCAAATCAGCCTATCGATTCTCAAGATGAAATTTGTGTTATTTCAAAATTTTTTATTAAATTCAAAATCGATCATTTTCTGCTAATTTTTTTTTTGAAAATGTAGAAAGATCTCGTTTTATCTTTTAGTTTATTCGAAGAAAATCATTTTTATTTATTATAGGCTATTATATTTAATATTTTTTAAGTATAATTTCTTTCTATGAAATTCATGAGAAAAATCATAACTGAATGTGTTCCTGATTAGAACAGATAAAATTATGCATTTGAGGAAAATTATCTCTCAAAAATTGTTGTGCATTTTACATATGCAATATAAATTTCTTTCAAATTGTATAATTATTACGAAGATAAGAGTAATTAAAAAAAAAAACAGCCCCCAAATAAAATAATTTTCTCAGGGAAGAAAAAAAACTCTAACATACCTGCTATAGCTAATACGATAAAAAATAATTCACTCTGCATTATGACCGACTTTTTTACCGTCAACTAACTCACTAACAAATATTTACCATTCACTGAAAGTCGAATTGCTTGCTCATTATGCTCCTCATGAAGACCACGAAGAGGGGATCCTGCAAAATTCTATTCCCCACCTGCTGGTGACATTCAGGGACGATTCTAGTTGTAGCAATGAAGAAGAATTTAAAAATGCCGAAGAAGATTGATGTTCGTTCATTCTTATGGTAATTATACTCTTTTCCCACAATACATCATGTGGATTTCTTGTGGAAATCTTGGATGAATAAAATCAAGGTTCAATATAAGTCTAAAGGTTTTTTGAACTGATTAAGTTTTAGAAATTGAAATTAGATACTATAATGTAAACTTATTTTCTAGAATCCATCCTGAGATCCTGGAATATATTGACCTCAGAGAGATTGGACAGTATTCTGAACAATTAATAAATATGAACCAGTATTAATTCTTATGGTCTAACTTTCTTTTGATCCATAAATAATATTCTGAATAACGCATCTTCGATCTTTGAACGATTTGAATTGGGAATCCAAGTTTGAAATTACCCTGCAATGCTACAATGCAGGAGTATCTAAGCGCAAGAATTCAAGTAAAAATGTCAACTGCCATCTATGTTCGGCTTCTTATACTCGATAGTAGTATGTAATTCATTGAGTAGATGGCATCTGTATCGGTGTGAAATAATTTTCTGTAACTTCAGCGACCGCGCCACCTACAATTGAGTTACCGAACTACTTTGAATTTGGGTCAGATGGCGCTGAAAAATTTTCTGTAACAAAGAACGAAATTAAGCAGTAGATGGCACCACCTTTGTTAGTTCGAAGGTCCTCCGATAGATGATAGTGACTGGTAATCGAAATTTTAATTTTTCCGTTTGCGTCTAGAATCGGTTAGCGATTGCCGATTACATTCCATCATTCATTAACGGACTCGGTGGACAAATCTACTGATAGCATATGTCATATGATCTATGATTCTATGGTGATTGGTGGGATTTAGGAAAGAAAAGTTGAAAAGTTTGTATGGACAAATAAAGCTTATTAGAAATTTTCTCAATCATAATGGAGAGTAAACCGCAAAAAATGCCAAAAGTGGCAAAGGTAATTTAATTTATTATAATTATACATGAAAACCTTCATGAGGCTAGTTCAAAAATAAATATGAAAATTTTTTAGGTTAAAAACAAAGCTCCCGCAGATATTCAAATTACTGCCGAGCAACTTCTTCGAGAAGCCAAGGAGAGGGATTTAGAAATATTACCACCTCCTCCTAAACAAAAAATTTCAGATCCCCAAGAACTCGCAGACTATCAGCTACGAAGAAGAAAGCAGTTTGAGGATAACATCAGGAAGAATAGAACGGTTATTCCTAATTGGTTGAAATACGCTCAATGGGAAGAATCTCAAAAGGAAATACAACGAGCAAGATCTATTTATGAACGTGCACTTGACGTTGATTATAGAAATATTACAATATGGCTAAAATATGCAGAAATGGAAATGAGAAATCGTCAAATAAATCATGCACGAAATCTTTGGGACCGTGCAGTAACGATATTACCTAGAGTAAACCAGCTTTGGTATAAATATACCTATATGGAAGAAATGTTGGAAAATGTTCCAGGTGCACGTGCTGTTTTTGAGAGATGGATGGAATGGCAACCCGATGAACAAGCATGGCAAACCTATATCAATTTTGAATTGAGATATAAAGAAATAGATCGAGCAAGACAGATCTATGAAAAATTCGTTATCACACATCCAGAAGTCAAGCATTGGATCAAGTTTGCTAGGTTTGAAGAAAACCATGGATTTATAAATTCAGCAAGAAAGATTTTTGAAAGAGCTGTGGAATTTTATGGAGATGATTATATGGAAGAAAAATTATTCATGGCCTTTGCCAAATTTGAAGAAAATCAAAAGGAACATGAAAGAGCAAGAGTTATATATAAGTATGCCTTAGATCGTATTCCAAAAGAAGACACAAAGGAACTCTCCAAGGCCTATATAATACATGAAAAAAAATATGGTGATAGGAGTGGTATCGAAGATGTGATAGTGTCTAAAAGAAAATTTCAATATGAACAAGAAATTGAACAGAACCCCCTTAACTATGATGCGTGGTACGATTACATAAAGATTATTGAAAGTGAAGAAAACATAGAATTGATCAGAGAAACTTATGAAAAAGCAATCGCTAATGTGCCACTTTCAAAGGAGAAACAATATTGGAGGCGTTACATTTACCTTTGGATTAAATATGCCATTTTTGAAGAACTCAAATGTGAAGACTACGATAGAACCAGACAAGTTTACAAAGTGTGTCTGGATGTAATTCCCCATAAACTTTTCACATTTGCTAAGATATGGTTGATGTTTGCAAAGTTTGAAATTCGTCAAAAAAATTTATCGGCCAGTAGAAAAATATTAGGCAAGTATTCATTTGGAAGTTCAACACTGATCTGATATGGCATCAAGATTGCTAAATTCATTTTTCTTTTTCCTTGTAGGTACGTCAATTGGAAAGTGTCCTAAAGATAAGCTGTTTAGGGGATACATTGATTTGGAACTTCAACTAAGAGAGTTTGATAGGTGCCGTACTTTATATCAAAAATTCCTGGAGTTTGGCCCAGAGAATTGCATAACTTGGATTAAGTTTGCTGAATTGGAGACTCTTTTGGGTGACATAGACAGGGCTAGGGCTATCTATGAAATAGCCATTCAGCAGCCAAGGCTCGATATGCCAGAATTATTGTGGAAAAATTACATAGGTGAGTTATCATTGAATCATCTAGAAAATATTAATTTTAATTATTTTCTCCTATTAATTATGAACGTCTTGTCTTCTTTTCAGATTTCGAAATATCTCAAGATGAAACAGAAAATGCACGACTCCTGTATGAAAAACTGCTTGAAAAGACATCTCATGTGAAAGTTTGGCTGTCTTACTCTAAATTCGAACTTAATAACGAAACTGAAGACGACTTGAATATTATTTTGACTAGGGAAGTCTACAACAGGGCGAATGAAAGTTTGAAACAATGTGAAGAAAAGGAATCAAGAGTTATACTTCTGGAGAAGTGGAAAGAATTCGAAAATGCTTATGGTACCGATGAAACTAGAGATAAAATTAATAGTAAATTACCTAGGAAGATAAAGAGAAGAAGGAAAGTTATCAATGAAGATGGAACTGAAGAAGGTTGGGAAGAAATAGTTGATTATATCTTCCCTGAAGATGAAAATAATAGGCCTAATTTGAAATTGTTGGCTATGGCCAAGAATTGGAAGAAAAAAATTGAAGAGATCAATAATAAAGAAGATACCGAGTTGCCAATTGTTGAAAACAATGTGAATTGATTTGAGAACATTTTTGTTCTGATTGTGTATAATACTTTGATTTTCAAAACTGTATATAGATTAATTGGTTTTTGTCCCTTTCAAAAAATATACCTAAATCTGTTGAATTTCCTGATTCTTTTAACAGTAAATTAAGTCTTTTATGTATATTTATATAATAAAAAATTTGATAAGCAATAAAACATTTGGGATTCATTTTATAAGTTCAATTAAAACAAAATAGTTATTTTTTGCTAATAATCACAATAGTAGAGTAATATAAACTTGCCTATGTAAAAAAAAATCAGCTAACAACCATTTCTTCTGAAATGCCAATAAAAATTCATAACTAAACAAAAACTAAGAGAACAACCTGGACACGAAATAAAATTTTTAATCTTGGTGAGAAAATATTTATTTCTTGTTGAGTAAAAAATATTCCATAAGAAAAATAATGAAAGCTTAGCTAAAACATGCAATGTTTTTGACATTCATAAAACACATATAAATGATCTAAGTCAACTTTATTAATAATAAACGATTACAATAAATATGAGAATAATTCGAGAAATCTATTCAATTGAGACTTTCAATGATAATAATATATGATATTGTGTACCTGCTAATCGTTTTTCGAAAATAATTAATGTATATACAACAAATGCAGATGTGATTAAATTCAATGATTTTTTTAGTTTCATAGCAACTCAAGAGATCATCAAGAGGAACACTGGTAATCATAATGAAAACATGAGTATGTACCATATCAAATAAAGACACAAATGAAAACAACTGCAATACAATTCTCAAATAATTTTCTTATAATCTTTTGAATATAATTGCTCAGTAAAATATTATAAAATTTTTTCACATCTCAACATCCAACTCGATCAGAAGGCCAATAAAATCTATCTTGCCGAAAAAACAATTCAACAAATATCCAAAAAAAAGCTGAATATAATAGCAATTAAAACGATAATTGATTTCATTTGTTTAATTGAAAGATAAGGGAAAATGTGAACTTTTTGATGCATTGTCTATGTTTTCCAAAAGTTAGGGTTTTGTGTTAACCTTCTTTCAAAATTTGTATACCAATTTTGTACAGTTGATAGAGGGACATACGTAGCAGTTGGATCAGGTAGCATATTGCTTTGTGTTACTGAAAAGCTCAAAATGTAGTTCATGAAATTCTCCAACATTTTCTGAGCAAATGTTATATTATTTGCAGGTCCACTTGGAGAAGGAACTTCAGTTATATTCATTAGAGGCTCTAAAACATTAAAGTAAATTAGTCCATGACAAATCTAGTATTAGAAGCTTGCAATTGTACCTATTGAAATTCCTATTTGGGCATTATGACAAATATTACTTTGACCAAACATAGTGTTAGAAAAGCTATTCATTTCATGTAGTTTTTTCAAAGTCGAAATTTTAAATATTGCTGATGGCTTTGTATTTGATATGTGCCCTAAGACTTGCCAATTTGGTGGAGCATTTGGATCCGGCCAGCTGAAGTAAACTGAAAGAACACAAAATGTTAACTCCACAGCAGCTTCAAGATTCTCATATAATCATAAAGCTTCATTAAAGTTATTAAATTATGCATTAAATCAAATATCAACCTTGTCCAGCTGTTCCTTCAGGAAAAGGGCTAATTCCAGTTAAAAACACTACTACATGATTTATGTTATCTGCATCAGGTATAGTAGTTAAAAATTGACTATGGCTTATGGGTTGAAACTCAGTTTGGACCTAAAATTAAAAAAAAATATATTAACAAAGTGTAAAAACAGATAGATCTCTATAAAGAAGAATACTATCGGAATACATCATGTGGTTGAGAGAATAAATAATATAAAAAGAATTATTCTTGATATCATGATTTAGTCATGAAAAGATTGATCTCTTGGATGAAATAATTAAAATTATCATCTTACCAAGCGACCCGAAACAATAACACCAAACATTGTTTATTAATGAGAAACTTATAATGTAAATATTGAAACACTATTCTTTCAACTTCCCAGATAATAAAACCTGAAATACCGCTGCTTGAATCTTTGTCAACATAGGCTAAATTTCTTGGTTAATGGATGAAATATGCGGTTATGTTTTGCCTTGTGTTGCTGTAGCTTTTTCTAGAACATTTGAATGTCAAAAATATAAAGCCCATTCTGAACCTGAAAATTATTTTTATTTTCAACCGTTTTAAGTAAAACTAGAAATAAAATTTTTCTATCGAATTCTAGAAAGTATATCAGAGATTTTATATTTAAAAATTTCTAAAAACCTATATCGGCATAAAAAATAAGTGTTATTTTAGTTTGCTTATAGCTGTGCATACCCATCCCTCGATCCAGATTTAAATTTCTGTTTAAAGCACAGAAATAAACAAAATACATAAACAAAAACAATCCAATAGTAAACATTCGGGCTGAATAATATCTTTTATCTCTTCAAAACAATAGGATATTAAATATTATATGCTTGTAGATATTTAATTTCTGATCAATCCATTATTCAAAATTACTTTGTGCAATTAATGAACATTTCAACAATACACAAGAGACTGATCTCTTCTGGCAAGAATATGGTGAAATATCTCAAACAACAAGAAGCAATAGACATAGATAATGCACTTTTCAATGAATATAAGTTCTCAGTTGATCAGCTAATGGAATTAGCTGGTTTGAGTTGTGCATCTGCAATCGCAAAGTGTTTCCCAATTAAAGAACTCAATAACAGGTCACTCTTGATTTGTGTTGGTCCTGGAAATAATGGAGGAGATGGACTTGTATGTGCTAGACACATGAAATTATTCGGATATAACTCCGAGGTATATTATCCTAAAAGAGTAGATAAGCCATTGTACAACAACTTGTTACATCAATGTATTTCAATGAACATCCCTGTTCTTGATAAACTACCTGATAATAATGAATTAGAAAAGTATGATTTATTGGTAGATGCATTATTTGGATTCAGTTTCAAACCACCTGTGAGGCCTGAATTTGTACCTGTGATAGAAGTTTTGAAGAAATCCAAGGTACCTGTAGCAAGGTGAAGATTATTTCAGTAAGATCACTAGAATCTTGATTAAAATTAAAATTTCAGCATAGATATTCCCAGTGGTTGGGATATAGAAATGGGAGAACCTAATGAAGGGGGCATAAAACCAGAACTTCTTATTTCACTAACTGCTCCAAAACTGTGTGCACAAAAATTCAAAGGAAAATATCATTACCTTGGAGGTCGATTTGTACCCCCAAAGTTGGCCAGAGCATATGATCTTTCCCTACCGGAATATCCTGGAACAGAATGTTGTGTACAGTTGGAAAAGTGATTTATCAATAGATTTTTAAATAGAAATGATTTTGTTGATAAAAAAATGAAGATCATAGAAATGAATATTGTGATTGTAGAATTTGTTAAAGATAAATTGTAAAATAACTCTCAAAGTGACATTTTTACTGAATTAATTGTAATTTTTTGAATATAAATGGATGGGAAGGTTAAAAGATTTTCTTTGAAGTGTCTTTAGTACCTATCATTTCGACAAATATATCCAGAAGAAAAAGGAGTACGATGAATAATGGCTAATTTTCAGGATGTTTCTTACTACTTACAAAGAATTCGCCAACCTTTAGCAGATTACCAAGAACAAAAAGGATTACCAAGAGAAGAGTAAGTAAAAGAGAAATGTTGGCATATTATATGAGATTTCTTAATCATCAAAACAATGTAGAAACCATTCTCACTAACAGATTTCAATCAATTATTACTTTATTTCAGAATATACAGTTTCCTGAGTTTGCTCACAACATTATGTCAGCATTCTTACAACGCCTTTGTTGTAATTTTCGCTATGTTGTACAATCTTTCACCAATGATGGATTCTGTCCTGTGTATTCTGCGATTTCTACTAGACAGGATGATAGAAATCAGCCAAACCTCAAATTTACATGAGAGGACTCACAAACTAGTGATTTTTGTTGGTCAACTATCTGTATTGTCAGCAGTAGGTTTCATGATATACACATTAATTATTTATCCAATAGTCAACCTTATTGGTGCTATAGCTCTTTGTACTTGGGGTTGGATCAATCCACATATTGCTTGAATAAAGTTTTGTTGGGAAAAATGAGTTATTTATGGGTATATCTTATCTATCTAATCTTTACTTGAAAAGATTAAAACAACTTGATAAATTATTTTTTAGTGCATAATTATTTTCCTAATATGTTTGGAGTTATAAAATATTGATGGATGTAGGATATTAGGTTATGTGAAATCTAAGATGACTAGAATTACTGGTATGCTCACTCTTGAAAAAGTTTCAAGAAAAAAATTATACTTTTGAATTTGAAGGGACCTGCTTCTTGGCTCAAGCATAGAAATATAATATAATATTAATTTTATATTTCTATGGGCTCAAGGGGATTGCCGGTACTTCCCATGACTTCCGCATTGTTCCTCATGGCGCCAACTTCAAATTCCACTGTTATTTCCATGGAAATATGACCATTTTATTAAGTAGCGCCACTTACGGAAGAAAAAGGAAGTACCGAGAATATCGCGTTCAAGTCGCCAGAATTATTTCAAACAAAATAAAACCAATGGACATTTAGAACATCTTAGTGAAATCTGAAACTATAATTGCAGTTGTGTGTTAATTTCTTTGTATTATAAATAATAAAACAATCAAAGAAAAATATTTATTCTTTTTTTTAGAATTCTATCATAGAACATTTGATGTAAAGACAGGATAATTACAACACTCGATTTTCTATCACTTGAAAACTCCAGTATAGGATCAATTTTTCCAACCAATTCACACACTAACTCCTGTAGGGGTAATGGTAGCAGAATCATTGTCTAATGTATTATTGATGAAAAATTGATACGCCCCGTAGATTAGAAACCACAGGAGCCAAAGTGAAGCTGGAAACAATCGATATCGAATGAAAACAACTTTTCCACTACTTTAGGCACTTACCAAAAACGGTGAAGATTGTAATGAATGTGGAATTGGCTGTTGTACTACTTTCAATGTATATTACCGCAGTGAATAGGTTGACAAAACTCAGGAAAGCGTATACAAACGCGTATTTATTGCTATTCTGAAAAAATAAAATGTTGTATGTTATTTTCGATTTGCGATAGGGTTTAAAATTATATTATACCTAACTTAAACCATACTGACCTAACGAACGAACAAAACACCATATTGCATGCTTTCAATACCATATGAGTACTATGCATCTAATTACAGATTCATCATATTATACCTGATAGATAATGAGAAGAGAATTGCAGAAAGAAAAATAAACAGAATTAATTATTGGGTACAAGCAACTATTTACAACAAAAATGAGAAAATTCGAATGATAAGAGTACATCATTAATCAAATTACTTAATGAATTTTTTTTTAAGTTTAGTTGATATAGAAGAGTAGCTAGTTGGTATATTAGTAGGTTCATCGAAAGTTGATCTAAGATGTCTAAAAATACTGGGGTGTTCACTGATTAGATTAGGTTATTCAATGTTGGCAACGAAAACTCGACATTGCCGCTGCTTCCGTTTTCTTCCGTATGTGGCGCTGTTTATAAAATGGCAATATTTCCATGGAAATGTGAGCAAAATGTGATGTGAGTGACATAGGGAACGATTTTGAAGGACTGACAGTCGTCGAAGACTGCTGGTTCCTTTAAAAGTCGCCAGTTTATCTCAAACTTTTTCAAGAGTGAATCGCACTAGTATTTTTAGACATCTTACTTATACCTCTGCGCTTCAATGAAGTAAGTAATAAACTTATCTGCAACCGTTTTTTAAATTTGAACCACCGGTGACCTAACCTAACATAACCTCTCTATATAATCGTTCCAATGCGTGATAAAAATGCATTTCTCACCTTTATAATCGCTATCAGTAAAAAAATACTGAGCATTAGGTTGCTAGACGCGAATATCATCGATATTTTGAAGAAACCATTTCTCATCTCGGTGTTTTCTGCGTACTTCAGTTTCAAACTGCAAACGGTCATGCCAGATATGCCAAACATCTGAAACAAAAAACTTTATTTGACCTGCGTACCACCACTAGTACTTGATTTAACATCCATCCAGAGGCTGATGATGTTATTTTACTCGATTGGGACCTAAGTAAAGAGTTATAAGTTATTTAATGTGTAACATACTTACGAAATTGATGAACATGATTATGAACCAACCGAACTTGTAGAAATTGCAGGCTCTTTCGATATTATCCATCGAATTGGATAATTGTCTACGAATTATGCATAAAAAATGAGAATGGGGATGGAAAACGTGCAAAATGGATGGAGCAATCTCCAATATGAAGAGAGCTGGGTTATTTCATCTGTCTCGCAGACAGACTTTGTGGCACCGGAGCTGAAGTTGTAAACATTATTATGGATTTCCACGAAGGAAACCCAGAAAAGCGGATGGGTGATTAATATCCTCTATAGGTTTTCCATCTAGTCTCAGAGGGATGTATACAACAACAGAATCTTCATTGACTGTAATTTTTTTTTTATTTATCATAACTTGAAAATTTCAGATTTTTGAGCGATCGTTCCCCGAACAGATTTATACTTTTGTCACGTTGTTTGTAATTTTCGAACTCATTGATGATGAATTCGTGAGCAAATTCAATTCTGTCCGGCCGTAAAAACAATAATTTGATGGGGGTAAATTCGTAAATTCTATATTGATCACGTCACCAGTACCAAAGGAACTTCAACAAAAATACGGAAAAATATTAACCAATTTTCCGTGACCACAATTGAAACGAAATTGAGATTTTGGGAGTACCTAGATACAAAATTTGATCGCGTGTTCAGAACTATAAAAAATCCAAGAAGAATATTGGAAAATAAATACCCAATATTTCGGTAGCTAGGTAGAGATTTTTTTTTAAATATAGAATAATAATAGGTATTTTTGTGAAAAATATAAGGTGTTTTTTTTCGAGGTATATAACTTTAAGTTGGCATTACTGTTCAAGATGACGACAGATTTAACAGCTGTCATGTGATTTATTCTCAGTTTGGTTTGGCAATTCATCATGAATAGACTCACGCCTGAACAACGCTTGCAAATAGTGCAATTTTATTTCGAAAATAATGGTTCTGTGCGGAATACGTCCATTTTGTTTAGCGATTAAGCGCACTTCTGGTTGAATGGCTACGTCAACAAACAAAACTGCCGCATTTGGAGTGAAGCTAATCCTCAAGTGTATGTCGAAACACCGTTACATCCAGAAAAACTGACTGTTTGGTGCGCTTTATGGGCTGGTGGAATCATTGGTCCGTACTTCTTCAAAAACGATGATGGCCAGAACGTTACAGTCAACGGTGATCGGTATAGAGCCATGATTACTAACTTTTTCATTCCCGAATTGAACAACCATGATGTCCAGGAGCTGTGGTTCCAACAAGACGGCTCAACATGCCACACAGCTCGTGCCACAATCGATTTATAGAATTTAAAATGTAATGCCACAAGATTATTTTGTGGATAAATAAAATTCATGTCAATCGAATAATCCATCGTTGTTTTATTGCAATTTAAAGTTCTATAGCTCTAAAAAAACACCTTTAAGATAGCGCCGTTAGAACCATAAAAAAACGAGCAGAATATCGAAAAAGAATGTTTATTTCAGTCACAACAGTGAAAACTTTTTGAAAATCATAGAGATACCTACAATAATGTATAATGTATCAAAATCAAATTTAAGGGTTTTGACGCTGTAAACTGACTGTTACGATTGTATTTCATATTTATAGACGTAGAAGTTTGTTTTTCATGTCAATTAAATATAAAATAACAAACATTTAACCTAGGATTGCGTTTTAAGGATATCAATGAAATTTTCATCAAATGAACTTAGATAAGACGGTCTTCGGAGATCCAACAGTTACAGAACGCCCAAATCTATACATTCGGTGAGGCGCCAGATAGCCTGACGCCTGGAAAAACAGATGAATTTTCCAGCCAATATCTGGTGACACAGAAGCTGGTACATCTCACTTATATTCTTGATCAAATAATAGGGGATACTTTTAGAATGATAACGATTGAATTCTCATATTTCCACCGGAAAATTACTCAAATTCTCGTTTATATTCATTTTAATGGATTTTTTAGCGATTGAAAAATAAAGTTTATTTCAACAACTTCATATGGTTTTCAGCTCTTGAAATTAATGAATCTTAATCTCGAACTAGGTAGATTATGTATTTTTGTCGAATTTTCTTATATATATATATATACACTCTGCTTTTAGTTAGTAGTTTACGTGGAAGTTTCAACATTTTATCTAGCATTATCTTCGAAACATTTTTTTTTCAAATTGATTCCTCTAAAATTTCCTTTATTTACAGGGTGTTACCAAATAAGAGCCTACATTTTTAGGGGGTGAATCTTTGAGGTAATTTAAAGAGAGTGTTCCATGTAATCAAAGGTTCTACTCCTTTTCTTGAAAAGTTATACGTATCCCAAAAATAATAAGACATTTTTTTTTTTCTTAAAATTTCCCGATTTCGAATTAAATCGATTTTTTTGTTGAAATTCACGAATTTTTACAGAATTAATACTTCTTGCCATGAACTCAACACCCCACATATCTTCCCGCATCTTAGATATCACTGCATTTCACAGAAAACAAATCGAAAAAAAAATCAATTCTCAGATTTTGTAGCTCGAAGGGTTGAGATCAGAAAAGCTTGATTATTTTATACCCGGAAAAGAGCTACATAGCTGAATTTTAGGGAGACCCGCTTCATTGAAGATCTTCATATTCACAAATGATTTCAATGAAATTTGACACATAGATTTTGGATATGTGAATTTTCACCAAAAAATAAATCTCCAAAGGCCATATCCATAGGAAATTTTGTATGAATATTCACTTTCATCCCGATCGGATGGTTACTTTTTCAATTATCGAGAAAACAAAATTCCATAGTGACAAACTCTGGACTCGTAAAAAATGTTTTCCCCCTACGCCAATGGGTGAAGATCAAAGTTGCAGTCCACCTTACAGCATCCCTTAGAGATCGTCAAAACAGCGGAGTAAAGTTTGGCGACTAGTTCTCTCTACCCATCGTGGAAATTATGGATGAAGATGGAAAATTCTGCTATACGCTCAAAGCAAGATGGTTAACAATGATGTTCATAGATCTTGTAAATTTAATTAAAATTTTTCGTCACAAAGAGTGGATAAATTCAGATTTTTTTTCAGATTTTTGGTATATCGGGAGTTGTTATGTGCAGTTTGAAGTTGAATAGTCCCCACGATAGTTACTCAAGGAGTTTTTTGAGGGTTGCTCTTATACTCACCTTTGTGCTGATACTTTTTGGAGTGGTGATCTCGATTGCTCTGTACAAGGTGAGAGAAGTTCAATGATACATAATTTTATGTTATTTTTCGCGCATCTATATAACAAGGATTCATCTGAAACTTTTTCAAAACAAAGTTATGAATCATACAGGGTGTCCCAAATTCGATGCTTACTGAAAGCATTTCGAAAACTAAGTATAAGACTTAGAGAAAAAATCTTCAAGAACCCCAATCTCTTTTTCCGAAAAATAGAATATCAGAAAGCAAATCATAGATATCTTGATCTTTCACGAGTACAGGGCGTTCCTGAAAAATTGCTGTTTTAGAGATATAGAGGATAGTTGTTGTTTTTTAAATGGGACACCCTATATGTTTCAACGCAATTTTTTTAGCCGCAGATTTGTCGACATCCCATTACCGGTTTTTCGAAAATGTCATCCGTTTAAAAATATTCACTTATTCATTTTCGCATATGATGAGTATTTCTGAAAAATTTTATTTCTCGACTATTTTTTAAACTGAAATGTTCTGATTTTCTTCGACTCATCTTATTGAATTCTATAGTATTTGATGGCTAAGTAATAATTTTTCCACACAGGAAAACCATAGATGTGCTTTACTTTTTTCTATGTTGAGTTTGACAACAATCTCTACTACAACCATCTACTCAGAAGCCAGTACATCAGCTAGCTCAAACTTTTTGATCCTCTTCTCACTATTTGGTAAGTGACAACCAGTTTTGAAGCTTACAAGTTGGGTACTTAAAGCATAGAGTAAATTATTTTCGTCAAAATCCAATATAATATAAAGTGATAATTTTGAAATGTTGAGAATGAAGAAATAATTTCCTTTGGTTATTTACTTTTGATATCTTGTATAAATGTTATACTTCCATTCCATGTTCAACCCTTCGAAATAGTTTTTACATACAATTAACAATTTTTATTGAAAAAAAATTACGTAATTTCAAATATTGGTGACAAAATTTCATGATATATGATTTTTTCAGCTGTCTTCTTCATTGGATGGTTCATACTTTACAGCTATCTTCAAATATTGGTTTTAGAGAAAAATACCGACAATTCTTCTTTGGGTATACCAGTAACACCAGTCTGAATGGAAACTACGTGGATTTTCGATATAACCAAATAAAATTCGTACCTTTTTAACTTGAGGATGCAGATATTTCATTTTGTAAACAGCCTTTTAAGTAAAACAAAAAATTGAGAATTTTTGTGCATATTTGTGTCCTGAGAATGATATAATAGGTATATAATGTCCGATGTACAAAAAGAAGGTGTTGTGGAGTGATATTAGATTTTAACCACGAAGATGTGAAATATACTTTGTACGTGAGATGTATTAAATTGTAATTTTGGAAAGGATTATTTTATTTCTACACTTACACCAGCAAAATATAATTATTCTCTATTTCACAAAGAAAATAAGAATTGATGTTTCACGGAAAAAATTAAAATAGGGAAGTTTCTTGAGCTAAATCCTGAAATTATAGAAAATTTTGGATAATAAGAAAAAAAAATCAAATATAGAAAGCATACTTATTTTTGTTAGTATGAAATATTCTCAATCAATAAAGTTAACGAGAAATAAGGCATTCTAGTGTACCTACAAATCTGCAGCTCCTGTTTGTCATCAACCTATTGAATTTTTTCAAGTACAAATCCTTATGCCCAGAAAATCTTCAATTGTATTGGTGACTCAATTTTCATAAAAGCTCATCCACCATTCTGAGTCCACCGAAGTAACGTATCTATCATTAGCGTAATCGTCTAAGCGCATCCACCAAATCATTACGTATCGATCATACTGCTGGTTGAGGAGTTTCGAATAATTTGGAAAGAGAAGGGTATACTCAAACATTTTTATGGGACCTTGCGGTATGTTCCAAATTAATGATTGCTCTTGAAATAACCCACAAATTAGTGAAAAACCCAGTACAGTAGGTTTTGACGACGGTTCGATCATTTCTGTGGTTATCTTGTCCGCACATAGAGTAATAATAATTGTCAAAAATTAATCCTAATGATCACCATTCGAATGCTAATTAAATCAAAAGTCTAGCACCTATAATTCCGTCGTTAGTGGGAACGGCATAACTCTTTGTCCCCTTCAAATTAGCGCAGACGACACAAAGCAAAACCGCAAATTGGAATTGGATACAGAACAAGACTCTTTCCGAGAACCGGGTTAAGCAGCCCGTGATTGATTTGGTTGAAATGGACCCTATTGTTAATTTGGATGTATCAGATTGTGGATTCCATTCGCTAATTTATGAAGTTTCTGTTTTTGGTCGAGAAACGGCTATCTGGATTTTGATGGGCAAGGATGATAATCAATCTGAGATTTGTTTTTATTTCGGTCCGAGATTTTGCTGTATTTTTTTCGGTAATATACTTCTGGAACTTTTGAAGGTAAGAAAAACTTTCAAGTCATCAGATTTTCACTGATTTTGGTATTGCAAAATGGAGAAATCAGATGGAAACACTACAAATTTAACACAATTTATTTACACCTTATACAGAATTCTGGGAGTTGAGAAAAAATTTCATAACAATTATAATACCTCGGGATTCGAACCTGCAATACATCATTGATCTTATCACTTGAAACTAAACATGAAATCAATCAAAACCACACAATTTTAAAATTTTATTGACAAACTTTTTCAACGCATTTTTAATTTCTTATCGAATATTTTCCAGAGTTGATTACGAGGTTTGTTATTGGATTTGATTATGCAGAATCTGGTTCACTTTCAGTTCTAAATACCCAGGAAGCTATTAACTATTAAACAATAAACGAATAAACCAGATTATTATTACAATTCAATGCTATCAGTAATTGCTCATAATGTTGATAACATTGTTTCTCCTAGTTCTCATATCGAGAGAAAATTATAATGGCTTAATAAGACTATTTTCATTCTGACCTTAGATTTCCTATATTTTTTTGTTTTATATAAACACGCATCGATTATATTTCATTAATTATATTTTTTTTAGTTGGTAATACATACTAGAATTTTATAGATGATGTGAATGTAATCCATTAGTTTCATTTTTTAATATTATCAAGTAGAAAGTGTGGGACAACTTAAATTATGGAATATTTGTGGACGAAATTTTAATTAATTTTGGAGCGTTCGTTCTTCGAACAAATTATTTCGTCGCAATGTCTATAATTTATTAATCAGTCTTCAAAATCGATTATGTAGGTATGTCCGGCCGTAAATACAATAACTCTCAAACGGACAGACTGATCAAAAAACCAGTACTTAGGTGCCTTCGTATTCACTTTCTGAATCTTATCCGAATAAACTCCTCAATTTCGAAGTTTTTTCAATTTATTTTTTTAAATTTTATTCATTTATGAAAAATCGATTTATTTCACAAACGGTAAGTTTTAATCATATAAAACTAGGAACAAACTTGATCTCATTTATTCCATTCAATCTGAAAATTCAATAAAAAACAGATGTTCCATAAGAAAAAACATGTTGGTCATTTACACTTTTTTGGTACACCCTGTGTATTTCCAAACAATATGAAAATGTAGCTCTAACGAAGCTTGGTGTCGAAAAACATTCGATAATTTCTAGCTCTTATAATATAATAATGATAATATGTCTTTATTGAAGTTGTCAGAAAAAAAAATACATCATAGTGATTGAAATATATGGTAAAAAAATCCTGTATGAAGGTGTCCCTAAATTGGAGTTTCAAAGGAAAATCAGAGATTTCTTGGATAATTTTGAGCAAAAATGTCCTCCAAACATGCATCTATAAACGATTTGATTTCGAGATACTGAGATACAGGGTGTTCCTTGTAGTCCTACTCTTTTGTGATGATTATACCAGTTTATCCAACCTTTATTAATATTTGGGTCAATGAGTCCCAAAACTCATAATTAATTGTTTATTGTTTGGAATTTTTTCTCGAAATCGGTAGCAGATACGACAAAATTACAAAAAACGAAAAATTGTAGTTCTGGACCCATGTTTATTTTTACATTTTTCTAAAATAGCAGTTCTCCACTAAAAAAAGTTCTGCAGGAAAAAAAGGGCCACTGCTTCAGAAAAAAATCTCCCTGTAGATTTGCCTTAAAATTATCATATCACATGATGAAAACTTCAAATTGGAATATTAATTTTCTAAATTTTTCGTATTTTGTAGAGTATGACCTCCTGAACAAGTAAGTCTGTTGGTCCAACTCAATCTCATGACTAGTTTTCGAGATACAGGGTGACGAAGTTGGAAAATGGCATTTCTTCAAAATAACATTTCTCGTAGGAAAACATCTTGACTGAAACACAAATATTGCTTACCCATAAGGTAATAATTTTAGACCTGCTTGAAATAAAAATTATTGTTAGATACGTGGTGAGTCAAACATTATTCAAAATGAAATTCGTTTAGTTCATAATTCACCCTGTAATTGAAAAAGTTGTCCGTGGAATTTTACAATTTTTTTTCATTACATTTGATTCGGGTACACTATTATAATGTGAAACAGTATTGGCATTGCTAGTTTTTGTAATAAGCAGGGTAATATATTAAGAGGGGTAACCGTTTTTACAAAAGTTGTCAAAAAGTTTTATACAATCAATATTTCATATAGAGTAACGGTAAGAGAAATGTTGGCGTTAACTTATTTTTAATTTGTCATTCAACAATGAAAAACATTGTACAGGGTGTCCCAAATTAGACTTAGAGGACTCTCGATTTCTTTTTTCGGAATAATCATATATCAGAAAGAAGATCATAGATATCTTGATTCTTTCACATATTTCGCTATTCAAGGAAACTCCCATTTTCGTTTGTACTACCTCCAATTGAGGAAAACCCCAGCATATACCTATACACAGCCGTGTGGTCTCCAAAGGCGCATGAACGACGAACGCTCAAAAGCTCCAGACCAAACTTCACAGAACCAAAGCCAAATTTCCACGCGGCCAACGTCCAAAATTGACCCACCACCATGATGGGGGAAAAACCGCTTTCCCCTAGATTTTCCCGGCCGTCTCATCTCTCGCCAAAAAGATCAGCGAGAGGGCGCAAAGGTCGCCCGGCCGCTTCTCTCCTCTCCTTAGATCAACGAAAGAAGCTGAAGTCCGTGATTCGGACGCAGGCAGTCTTTTGTTCTTCTGGTCCATTAGGACCGATCGTGGGCGGGGGGGGTCAGGAGAGCCGCTGCGACATTCCACCACTCGTCCGTGGGAACTCCAAGTCGCCCGGACTCTAGTTAGAAGACGACTACGTTTGCGCTCACGAAGATGGAATTTCGGATTTTCAGATGGTTGTTGAGGATTTCGGGAAAATCGGTTTAGTTTGGTTTATATTGAGGCTGTTTCACTCGAAATGGTGATACTTTCGTAAAAATACGTCATTTCCACACTTTGACTTACCTACATTTTGACATCTGCTGTCAACAACGCTTGTTCGATGACGTTTCTGCTTTCTAGACTCTGAATGAGGTGGTATAGCTGACGATTTTAAGAACATTGTGCTGATTTGGTCCTTTGGAAGTTGTTCCACTCAAAATGTTAACAATTTTGCAAAAATCTTCTGTCAAAAACGAGTTCTGATGAGGTTATAATCCTCATATACGTTCAACTTTGCTTCCGCCGTTTTTTCCGAAATTCGACGCTTTATTGTGAAAAACTGGTTATACATTTATGATTCAAAGTATTTTCCATCGCTGGCCACTAGTTTCTCCCATCTTTCGGACAGCGTACGAATCCCGCGTTGAAAAAACATGTCATATTTGAAGCGATCCACGAATCGATCCAATTTTTTACTTTTTCATAAGACCATAAGTGCTGGTAAGCCAGGCTTTGTGCCATTGATCGAAACAAGTTATGGTCCGAGGGAGCAACGTCTGGAAAATACGGCTGGTGGGGTTAGGACTTCCCATTTCAACCTTTCCAAGAATGTCTTGACCACTTTCGCAACATGGGGTCATGCTGTAAAATAACTTATCATGTCTCTCGTAGTATTGCGGCCGTTTGTCTTACAATGCTCGGCTCAAACGCATTAATTGCGTTCGATAACGATTGTTTCAGTCGGTTTTAAAAACTCATAATACACTAAGCCGTGCTGGTCTCACCAAATACTGAGCTTGACCTTGAAACCGTGAATATTCGGTTTGGCCATCGACGTGGAAGCTTGGCCGGGATATCCCCTTGATTTTCTGCGTTTGGAATTATCGTAATGAACCCATTTTTCGTCTTCAGTCACAATGCAATGCAGAAATCCCTTCCGTCTTTGTCTTGCAAGCTGCTGTTCACAAGCAAACTAACGCCGTTCAACATCTTTCGGCCTTAACTCGCACGGCACCCAATTTTCTTGTTTCTGAATCATTCCCATAACTTTTAGGCGTTTTTAAATAGCTTGTTCCATCACTTCCAATGATCCTACCAATTCTTGTTTCGTTTGACACGAGTCTTGATGAAGTAATGCCTCCAGTTCTGCATCTTCTGCCTTTCGTCTTCGACGTCAAAATCACCGTTCTTGAAGCGTTGAAACCAATTTCGGCACGTTCTTTCAATATAAAAGGTTTCATGTTGAATAGAAAGCATCTAGACAGTTGTCACTTTCGAAGCTGTCATCCTTATACATTTGACAATTAAAAACTACGCCCCTGCTAAAAATGGAACGATACACGCTTCAATAACGTATTAAAATTTCTGTTAGAAAAAACTTGAGCTGTTTGGACAGTAAGTGATTGTGAAAAATCGAAAGCTCAAGAACAATTTGGAATGTTGTTGCTACAGCCCGTGCCCCGTAGTATTGACGAAAACCCAGGATTGTCAATACCTTGTCGATCTTGGAATTACTTATGATCAATAAATTTTTATGGCCGGAATTCAAAGATGTTGATGTGGACGACGTTTATTATTAACAAGACGGCGGTATGCGCCACATAATCAATTAAACAATCACAATTTTTCATAAAGTTTCCTGACCGTGTTATTTCTCAAAGAGGTGATCACAATTGGCCAACGAGATCTTGGGATTTAACACTTTCAGACTTTTTTCTTTTAGGCCACGTGAACGATAAGGTATATGACTATATGCTCCATAATCAATTCAAGGCCTTAAAGATGGAATTCGTGATATTATTGAGGACATACTGCCACAAATATGCGAATTGGTCATAAAAAATTTCGTTACCTATATTTTTGGGAATGGTAAACATCACTGAATAATTTGAGAGAATTCGAAAAATGTATCAAATAGCCTTTCTCAAAATGCTACTTTCATAAAACCAATTAGCAGTGTTGTATGAACTACGCCACTGTCTCCTCTGTTTCACCTCCATTGTCTCACAGTAGATAAATTCCCAATTCTCTCTAAGCGTTGTTAATTTGAAACAGGAAGACTGAGACGCCTTAGGTGTGAATATAAACAATGTGAACGGCATAGGTACCTATATCTTGTGTATCGCTACCCATTCTCACTCCTACAGCACTAAAAAGCAACCTTAAGCGTTTTAGTTATGTTTCAACATTGCCGATTTACGATAACGACTTTTGAACAATGAATTATGTTGCCGACGAATAATTACCATATATTAAAGAGATGCTCGAACTTTGATGGCATGCTGTTTATGCCTGCTCTGATAAATTGAATCTGTCGGGATAGGGTGGTTTTGGTCAGCCCTGACCGTGGTGACAAATAAGGCCGATCGATGAGCGTCAATAAAAATGATGATAATCATCTGTGGCGTTTCCGCTCTATGGTTTCTCGCCCATAGACTGATCATTCCTGCTTCTCCGAGGTTATTTTTGACGGTGATGACTTGGGGTTTCAACTTGAAAAGGGTTGAAGGATATGGGACAGAGAACATCAAAGCTGAATTTTTTTGGATTCGCGCTCAAGGTATATGCTGCAAATGTAACTTTCATAACATCTTAACTGGAGAAAAGAAAGATTGTTAATTTGACACAACGGGTTATTATTTCTGCCTGAATCATAGAATACCTCAACATGAAGAAAAGGCACTAAGGTGAAGTCAGGAACTTTTGAGCGCTTGACGCTTCTAAACATAAATCAAAGAAAATCTGAAGAGAATCGTCATTCATATCGGAGAAATACAGTGTTGACCTAAAAAACTCTGAAGATGCTTACCATATTAGTTGGAGAAACTTCTAAGTATTTGACAATTCTGTAGACAATCCGACCGTGAAAGCCTTATATGAACCTGAAGCCAAAGCTTCCTGGGATTTAGCCATATAATAAATTGATTCTTTTCTTAGAGTAATAAACATAGATAGAGGCAGCATATGTCATTTTCAGTAAGCATGAACTATCAAATTTGACATGAAGCGCTTTCAAAAGCGTACATCTAAGTACTCCAACATTCCTCTACCTTTCCAAAACTCTTTCTCTTGAAAGGTTCGTCCAGATTTGGAGAATAAGCCAGGTGGTCAAGCAGTTGGAAAAGCAATTCGTTTTATTTGACATTTTTCAACGATTGGTGACGTTTTTTCTTCATTTCTGCACTCAATCGATCTAAAAATGTTATAAAACATTCTCAGTTGATGGTTTTACCTTTGCAAAGATAGTCAATGAACAATATACCATGCACGTCCTAAAATACGGATGCCATAACCTTGCTAGTTGATGTTAGAGATTTTCGTAGCTTTGAATGGCTTTTATCACTGCCTTCTACTCAGCTGACGCTCTCTTTGACTCAGGAATGTAGTGAAGAATCCATGTTTCATCCATTATCACATATCGACACAAAAAATCCTGTTTATTCCTCTTAAACAGCTCCAAGCAGCTTTTGGAATTGACGATGCGTTTTTGTTTTTGATCAGAGGTGAGCAAGCGAGGCAACTAGTTCGAGCAATGCTTTCTCATGGACAAATATTTACACAAAATAGCGAATACACTAACTTTTGATATCTCCACCACTACCTCAGACAACTTCAATTTACGATAGCTCAAAAACCATTTCGTGGACTTATTTGAGGGTTTTTTCAAAACAAATTCCGAAATCGGGTCACCAGAGTGTTCACCATCGTGGGTGGTTCTTCGACCTCATTTGAAGTCAGCATTACCCTTTTTAATTGTTGTCGATAGAGCAGATCCTGAATAACAATTATCAAGCCATTGATTTGCTTGCACAACATTTCCTCCCATCAAAAAAACAGTGATTTATGGATACACGAAACTCGTTTTCATCAATTTTTCAAACAACAACAAATGTAACTTCACATAACCTTCAATATCTTCATTGAGGCTTAACTCTATATTCCGAGATTTTGACACGTATCTCATGAAGCTTGGCACTAACGAGGAAAAGTAGACCCAAGACTCACGGAGTGACGTGTTATATGTGGTCTCCAAGGGTGTGCAACAAGAGCATGAATGAACGAAGGCTCCTAAGCTCCTGACTTTACTTCAGCGCTCCAAAATTTTTCAAAATATGATTCCTCAGTTTTCAGCCTTTAACTGTAAAGAATCAGGTTTTCAATCTTACGGGATCAATATGGCGTACCAACGGATTTTCGTACCAAATTTCATGCAAATATCTCCCACAGTTCAAAAAAAGCTCCAGAAACAAGCCGATAAAACAGTTTTCATACCACCTCCCCTCCTCCCCCCACTTTTCCCCCGAGCAAATCGATCGACCAACCCCAATAAAAAACGGTATCATAACGCTCCTCACACCTCATTATATGATAAATAATCGGCGGTCAGTCCAGTGTACGGGTGGTCGCCATTTAGCGTCTGACAAATTGGACTCCCTTCTGATTAACAACGTAACATGGCTCTCCCATTACTGCACCTCCGATCCCGACTACCGTCGATCGGCGCGTGCGCGGCCGAACTTAGCCGATCGGCCTGTCGCGGCAGCCTCGGCCTGCGCGTGCCAGCTCTTGTGTGGTCCGTTCGGGTCTTTGCGCACCTGCGAACACCCACGTAGACGGCCGAGGCAGAGGCACGACGTTTACATCGAATTGGCTGTGAATAGTCATGGCGCGTGCCGTCATATGTGTGTGGTCTTTCCGAGGTGTTTAACCAGTTCTTTGGGCGTAATATTATTTCGAAATGAATTTTAATAGAACGCAGGTATTCCGGTGCAATGTTTGAATGAATAATTTAGTGCCGTTTCATCGTCGAAACGTACGTTTCGGGTAGTTTGAAATGAAATTATGTTTGTGATTTATTGTTGTTTTATTTCTATGAACTGGAGACGGTACTTGTTTGGGTGAATTATTGGTTGAGAGGTTAACTGGGTGATTTTCGGCTATATTTTTGTTTTAGGTGGAGTTTCTTTGTTTCCTGGCCTACTTTTTGTTTATCTTGGAATGAGATTCTCACGGAATATTGGGAAGTTTGGTTCTTACACAGAAGAAGAGATCTAGTAGTCTTCCCGGATTCCTTTTTCTACTTCTTGTGTGGGTAAGTGCTGAGGAACCGAAAATTCAAGAGATAGATAAACTGAGTTGAATTCTGCTATATTTATATTTTAGGTGAATTAACTTTGTTCAGGACAGGATAGCATGAGAGAACATAAAAGAGGCCTACATACACGAGTGGATAAGGGAAGGCTGACGAAGAGGAAGAACAACTTTGTTTCCTGCTCTACGTTGTGTTGAGCATGGAATGAGATTGTCAGTTAATATTGACGTACACATAGGAATTTTGTAACTTACAGGCAAAGATGAAATATAGTAGACCTCCTTTTCCTTTTACTACTTCCCGTGGAAAGAAGTGCCAAGAAAAAAGAAAATAAAACATAATCTTGTAAATCCAATAATGTCTACGACAACATATGAGATATGGCTCAAACTCTATAAAGATAAAGATAGAAAATTAAATCTAACGAAACGAAGACCATTTTCCAAAGTTGAGAAAGGTCCAGAAAAAAACTATCCTGATAGGTAAACAGTCATGTAGGCAACTTATCTATTTAGCATGGCAACTGGAAAATGAGTGAAGTTTAAGGATTTTGCTGAAGGATATTTAGGACATAATTCAACTAGGAAATTACGTTCTGGAGATGCTGATCAGTGTGTCATTTAATTTTGACTTTTCCTCACAGAAAATTGATGAAGAGACAAACAAGAAGAAACGATCTGATTCTCAATGGAACTTCATGACAATTCTACTACGGAATATTAAGTTAATGTCCATATAATACTTAGATTGCCAATTTTTTAATTTCATCAATAAAGCATATTAGAAACTATTATGTATTTTTATTTAAACCTACGCTTTCAAACTCATACACTTACACTAAGGACTAATCCAAGGATCACAACATTTTGCGTCCGAATTCACAGAAGGTAGAAAAACAATTGGAATCAATTCTGGAATTAAACAATTTTTGGACCACGTCTTTCCGCAAAAACTGGAACATCCTGAACTTTCGTGTATGTATGTCGGTCTATTTGTCCATACTTCCTTGTTTTCTACAATTCATATCCGATTTTAAGGGCATTTGGTACGGATATTCAGTTTGGACCATTGTTGTCCCATACAAAACTCAGCTTTTGCACATGAAGGATACGCATTGAATTTGCAAAATTTGAAACAGATTCTTTGTTCGATATTTCTATCCACTGTGAATACACCCCTGAGCTAAGCTGATGAAATGGTGAACTGTAAAAAAATCAAAATGACAATTGGCATAATCTGCGTGAAAATGAATTGAACCAACTTACAGACAAAAAGAATTCCGACAATCTCTATAAGATGGTTCTAGGAATGATGAATTCTCAGCTCATTCTTCACAGAAAGTCTATATGAAATTTATATGCGATGTTGCCAAATGGTGGAATTTTATACCCCATATTAATTCTTTTCCTTCGAACTACCAAAATACAGTTTTTAGGTAAAGCGGTCAATTTCGAACACACCATTTCGAAGATATCCGATCAAAAATTCTTTCTCGTCTTTCGAAGGATCACTTCCCAAGGCGACTACCCCGAAAAAAAAAAATAAAAGGTTCCGCAGGTCGATATCTTCGGCCAGTTAAATCTTCGAGAGGTCCAACTTTCAAAGAATTCCAATTACTCGAAATTACACGTATACTATGTCGCATTCCAGTTGCAAGTTTACACGATCGTAATATCCAATTACCAAGTTATAAACTTCTTGCAGCCTGAAAAACCTGATGTAATTTTAATGTGCCAATACTGGTATTTATTTAAGGACATGCACTTAAACTAATTAGGGTCGGTCTCGCCTTAAATACCACCAACGAAAGACGTCAAGCCGTTAATTTCTCCACAAAGGCATCCCAATATGATATGGGCCGATTATCTGCACATTTCGTCGATGGATTTCATCGGCACGGTGTAGAATTGATGATCGATGGTCTCGATACAAAAGGAACTACGCGAAAACTCTATGCAAATCATAGAAGCAATAATCTTTAGCTCTCTTCGTTTTCTATGTTTGACTAACATCAAATTATTGAATGAAGATTAGGTTAGGCCGTTTTCTATGAACGTATGCATATCTAACGTCAAACTAACCTGCACTGAAATAATATTGAATGGAGGTTATTCTTTAATTGCGTTTCTTATTGAGTAAGTATATAAAAATTGCTACGCAGTAGGAGCATTTGTGAGATTTCCTTAAGAACACACATAAGACGATTCTGTCCGTCCATAAACACGATAACTCCTAGAATTATTGCTCTTTCTATTCCAACCTTCTAAAGCTTCATGTCAAATTTCAATGTAATGAATAAAAAAAACAATAATTATGATGAAATACTATCTAGTTGTAAGTTCATTACTTTCACCAAAATGATTCTCACAAAATAAAACGAAAACAAACACTGAATTCTGGCTAATGACCGCCACGGCTGGCTCAGATGTAGTCCAATCTGGACGTCCAATTTTCGATGACTTTTTCCAACATTTGTGACCGTATATCGGCAATAACACGGCGAATGTTATCTTCCAAATGGTCAAGGGTTTGTGGCTTATCCGCATAGACCAATGACTTTACATAGCCCCACAGAAAGTAGTCTAGCGGTGTTAAATCACAAGTTCTTGGAGGCCAATTCACAGGTCCAAAACGTGAAATTAGGCGGTCACCAAACGTGTCTTTCATAAAATCGATTGTGGCACGAGCTGTGTGACATGTTGCGCCGTCTTGTTGGAACCACAGCTCCTGGACATAATGGTTGTTCAATTCAGGAATGAAAAAGTTAGTAATCATGGCTCTATACTGATCACCATTGACTGTAACGTTCTGGCCATCATCGTTTTCGAAGAAGTACGGACCAATGATTCCACCAGCCCATAAAGCGCACCAAACAGTCAGTTTTTCTGGATGTAACGGTGTTTCGACATACACTTGAGGATTAGCTTCACTCCAAATGCGGCAGTTTTGTTTGTTGACTTAGCCATTCAACCAGAAGTGCGCTTCATCGCTAAACAAAGTTCGCTTATGAAAATCGCGATACGTATTCCGCACAGAACCATTATTTTCGAAATAAAATTGCACTATTTGCAAGCGTTGTTAAGGCGTGGTTCTATTCTTGATGAATTGCCAAACCAAACTGAGAATAAATCACTTGACAGCTGTTAATTCGGTCGCCATCTTGAACAGTAATGCCAACTTAAAGTTATATACCTCGAAAAAAAACACCCTTTACTTCCAAGTGATGTCACTAATATAAAACTGCATTTTAGCGTTCTCGTTGAATTTCAATTTTTTGAATTAATTTTTCTTTGAGAAATATTTATGCGAATTAAAAATATGCACTTAATCAATGAAAAGAATAATGTAATTCAAAGCAAATAAGTGTTTTTCTATTAAGCTCCATTTTTCGTTTCAACATTCTTCGTATCAGGGAACCCTCGTCTTGATCTTGTGTTGAAATACGTTAATATCTCTCGTAATCTTTCAACACCTGTTTGAAATCGTATCCTGATAATGCTGGCTTAACAACGACACTCTTCAATATTATGGCAGATTCCGGCATAATCTGTTATGGGGTTTGATATGCAAACATAGATAAAAACTAATATTTATTTAAGTTCCAGAATAAACACAAAACAATGAATTGGAATATGGTTCACTGAACTCGTTCAATGAAAGAATTCTCTGTTTTCGAAAATCTATACTTAAAAAAAAGTATTGAATCATCAAGAAAGCAATGAGAATTCAAGACAGAAATTTGCGATGACTTAGGCAAACGTGGTTCTGTTGTATTTCTGTTATCATTTTTCGAAAATTTACAAGATGAATATATATCAACATACTACGATAATTTCGTAGATTGGGTTTTTATTGACATATCTTATTCTACTTCTAAACAAATTATCGTGTGGTAGCAAGTGAACGTAGATATACCCTGCTAAAATATTCTATTTAGTTTTATGTATCTTTGGTTGCCGACTACATTGAGAACACCCTATAGTTTCAGATCTTAGTACTTAGATAATTTATTGGGCCTTATAGATTTAGAATATTGCCATCGAATCCTTTTAAAAAAATTGTAATTAAGCCAGAAATAATTCAGAAAATAAAGCATTCTCCAATAAAAGGTTTCATTTTAATATGGAAAAAAAAACGAGTATATTTTCAGAAAAATCAATAGATGTATATTTCATTGTGAAGAGAAAGGTGTCTATATCATTAACGTAGGAAAACGATATCAGCCAAATGGCTGCCATGGCTATGGTTGCAGCACCATATCCTTTCCATGAAATTTTCTTGTCCAATACGCACATTTGGACGATGACTTAACACAATTTTTTTTGTGTGAATTCTAACAATTCAATTGAGTTTTTAAACCGTGTATCGTTCCATTTTTGGTTAAAGCGTAGTTTTTACTTGTCTAATGTCAAAAGATGACAGCTGATCAGATAGCAGACTAATCAAAATGAAAACTCACTTTAGAAAACCTATACCTATATTCTACATCTACAGCTGCAGCGCTTCAATATATATTTTCAACTTGATCCTTATGTGATGAAAAGTTCCTAAGAAATTATTTTTTTCATTTATTTCTCGATTTTTTCCCTCAAAACTGAATGGATCATTTTCTCGAGGGGGTCAATCGCTTTTTGTACCAAATTTCATGATAATCTCATAAATTCCGAGAACGTGAATGTAAAAATTTTTTCAACTATTCCAGAGGTTTAATGAAAAAATTATTCACCGAACAACAAAGTATTCAAGCAATCGACATTCTAAAAAAAAATTTTTTTTGAAAGTTTTTGTTGGAAAGTATTCAAATCAATTTTTTCCATTGGGCATTGAAATTAATGTAGATCGAAGTAATAAAGAACGATTAGTTTTTCTTATTTACTCATTTCTCGTTCTCCTATAGTTTTTATCAGATTTTAATGAAATTTTTACCGAAATCTTCGGTACGCCACTGATTCCAACTGATAGATATCGGTATAGATTTACTTGCCAAAATGAAACATTAATCAGGTATAGAAACGAATTGTGATATCGGAATACCTTTTCGAAATCATCTTTTTCAACTGCAACTTTTCTTCTTCTACGCCACTGGTGCAAACTCGAACCGAACGTATAACTCAAGTCATATCCTCATGGAAAACTGAGAAACGCTCAAGTATTGCCGATTTGTAATTAGAATTTCCTTCGGAACACGGAATTCCCTCATTTCAGTCATTTCACTCAAGTTCCGTAATTCCATGCGACTTCGTTTACGCGCACTCTTTCCCATCTAACTAACGTAAACTTGAGCTAAAGGTGATCAACCCGCTAAACGTTGTCCTAAGAGAAAAAACATGAATAATTAATTTCCGTAGACGACTGACAATGAACCAGCATTTTCCATTCACTCACATAACAAAAACACAACGCAGAGAAATTATCGTCAGGCCAAAGTAAATAAATAAAACAAACACCGCCGGCATGAATAATAATTAATAGAAATATCTACATATTCGAGAGTTTAAGTGACTAATCACTTCCAACAATTGACTAATTTAGAATGATCGAATCAGTGTTATCGATAGCTTTGGTCGATGACGTTTGGTCCTTAGAGGGTTGCCAGATCCCATGGTTTTTGGGGGTTTCTAGGATTTTTCGAAAAGGTACGGCCAACAAATTTTTAGGAAAACGTTTTTCCACTCTTTAAATCTACTAGATAAGAAATACTACATTTTCTTTTCACCACTGAAACTTTTTTGGAATAGTTATAGTTAGTTGAATTTTTGAACTTTCTGACTCTTTTTTTTTCGATTCTCTCGAAATTTTTTTTAATCACTCTTGAAAGCAAATGTTGAAGAGTTTTTTGTGTAATGAGAACTTAATTTTCTTTTTCTTCATTTTGTGTTAGTACTTTTTTGATGTGTGTTGTTTTTTTCAATTATCGTTATTTCGTTATAGATTTTTAAGTTTGACAACTGAATGTTCATCATCTTATCATTTTCGAAAAAAATTTCGAACATTGAAGAAATAGCTATTTGATAACGTTCTAAAGAAAAATTTCGGTATCTTTAATGAATGCCTTATCCTTTGCGTCTCATTATCCTTTTTTATCCGTATTTTATCAGTAGTCTTTGACCATTTCCTATATAAAATGCTCCAAAATTTCAAGAAACAAGTGCTCTTAAATAGTTTTTTACTTCATTCGAGGGAGTTCTGATTTTTTTTCAAATAAATTTCGATATCTTCTACCATAGTCAACAGCATTCACGATTATTAGTATCTATTGGATGAATTCATGCAAAATAAGGACAAAATCATAAAAAAATATAGATGAATTCATAAAACATATATAAACTGTAAATGTGTAAATGAGTCTATGAAAAAAGTTATGAAAAGTATAAAAACAAAAGTAACAAATAAAAAAATTTCAAATAACGTAACTGAAAAGTGAATATATCAAAATCTGAAATGATTGAAAGATAAATAAAGATAAAATGAAGAAAAACGAAAATATGAGACGAAACATAATCTACAGCTATGTTCAACTGCAGTTCAGGACTATTTCAATAGTATCAATTAAGATGAATACATGAGAAATAAGGACTAAACCATAATAGTTATTTATGCAACAAGTGCAAAAAGTGAATGTTTATTGCACTCGACGTGAAATTGTCCGACGAGACCGTTAGGCCGAGTTGGACAAAACGTCGAGTGCAATAAACAATTTTTGCACGAGTTGCATACAACATTTTTTCTACGTTCATGCAAAAAGCAAAAAAATGATTTATTGAGGTGCGGCACTAGGTGTAGGAAAATGAAAAGCGCAACTTGAATACTTTATTATTAATATCGATTTGCATTGAAACAGGAACTAATACGTTACGAACAATTTAACTCGGACTTTATTTTTACCCTCAATGTTGAAAGTGAATGAACAATTGGTAACAGCACGTTGAAGTAGAATGACAGATGAGTGCAATAAAAACTTTATTGCACTAGTGCAATAAAGAACTTCTTTTTCCACTAAATATAGTTCAATGAAGTTTTGCTTTTTGCATGAATGTAGAAAAAAAATATAAATGAATCCATAAAACATAGATAACACTGTAAAAGTATAAAAAAGTTTATATAAAACCATAAAAACACTCTTAAACAATAAAAATCTAAAATAACCTAACTGAAATCTAAAAAGAAAAACAAATAAACACGAAAATTAAAGACGAACCAGCACAAAAACGTTGGAATAGATTCATCCCCCTTCTGAGGGTCTAGTAAAACCGTACCCAATCTACATTCCCCCTAGTAGAACCGACAACCCCGCACCATACCCAGACGCCCGGGATCCATCCAGAAGGACCAAAAATCCCAAAGAGATGGAGACGTGTTTCGGCAACGGTCCAGATGAGTGTGGCGAAGATTCGCCCGTTGACCTCTGGCACTCTTTGATTTGCGAGGCCCAGGTAAGAAACGTATCGCCCCGCCTAGCCGACCAATGGGCTCACGTTGAAGAGCGAAAGATGGCCTGGGCCACAGAGTGGGGCTCATCAGTCGGTGTTTCGCCTATGACAAGTGTACAAGAGAGTACCCCGCACCTGAGGAGTCGGCAATCGTACCGGATCACAGAGCGGATATGCCATCACAGGTCACAGAGTGCGGTGGAATGAGTGCGTTCACAAGGAAGTGATCGGTGGTGCGTTCCAGATGAAGTGGTGCGTTCCCGTTTTGGCGTTTCTGGTCGCCCTAGCTGTGGGCGCCAAGGCCTGCGGGCCTGGAAGGGGCGCCGGGCGTCGGAGAGGCCCCAGGAAACTGACGCCGCTCGTCTTCAAACAGCACGTGCCAAACGTGCCGGAAAATACGATTACAGCGAGCGGTTTGGGCGAGGGGAGGATCGGCAGGAATGATACTAGGTTTAGGGATTTGGTGCCCAACTATAACCAGGACATCGTTTTCAAGGACGAGGAGGGGACTGGAGCGGACAGGCTGATGACGCAGGTATTTTGGTGCACCCTGTATATATTGTTTTTTTTTGCGGTTTTCCTTTTGGGGTGGTTTGACGCTTTCGAAACTGGCCGTTTGGCGCTGTTTTTGAGGATGTTGCCGAAATGTCAAGGTATAACCTCTTTTACGGCGTATTTCACCCCTAAAACGTCAAATATACTCTGTAATTTTCAAAATATGAGCTCTTAAAGATCATTTCAAGTCAGAATATCTGTTTTTTCAAGTTCTCGAATCATTATTTCAGTTGGAATTCTATGGTGAATCAAACTTGACACGAATTGATCATTTTTACGGAAATTTTAGGCCAAATTGGCAAAAATTTGTATCTTTTTCGGTGTATTTTGCTGATTTTTCAATTCGAAATCCTCGCTAACTTCTGGTTCATAGCCCATTTTTTTGTATATCAATATTGCCTCAACGACAATTTCATTGTTTTGTTTATGACGGTATGGATATTTCTGTGAAAACTGTTTTCCAAAGCTTTGGGAATACCTCTAATTTCATTATGATTTCAATTATTTTCAAGGTTTTTCTTTGCTTAAAATTTCTTCGACTAGTGATGTTATTCCAGAATGAATAATTTTTGGAAATTATGCTCTTCTTTTCTTACCTATATTCTTTGGAAAACTCTTCTGAATTTATTACCATTAACGAGGGATCGTTTATTTCATAATTCCATAACATTCTTACTGAAGCAATGTCATTGAGGTTATAATTCAATGTTTCCAACGAGAGTTCCGTAGGAAAAATGAATATGTTCAAACTCTCAAAATAACAGCCATATTTTATTGTGAAAATGTCGAAAATCAGATCAAAACAGCAAATGCTAACAATTAAAGTGTTCACTTCAAATTGACGTCATAGTTAAACTCATTTTCAATAGGTGAGAACAGGTATAAATTATTCTAGATTTTAGAGTCAGTTTTTTTTTGCATATTCAATAATATAATAAGACATATGACGACTTTCATGGAAAAAATCATACAAAAATTTCTGTAGAATAATACAGAAGATATAATAAACAGAAAACATTTTCTGTTTTTTATTACATATATTATATATCACTTTTTCACTATTATCCTTACCACAATTTTATTGACATTATCTAATCAGTGTGGAGTAATTTTTGTGCAAATTTCGTTTATAAGCTCAAAAACTACATAAATAACTCATATACCTTCTTCGTTATTATTTCAATTATTTTCAAGGTTAGGTTTGGTCAAAAACTCAAAAACTACTTAGAAAATCCTTATTATTTCAATTATTTTCAAGGTTTTTCTTCGCTTAAAAAACCTTCGAAATCACAAAATGAATAATGAATTATAATCTTAATGAATTCTTCGAAAAAATATATTACCAAGCGATTGGATTTATTCAAAACTCCCTTATACATTCTCAATCTCTACATATAAAGCAATCTTTGAGGTAAGAATTCAATGCATTTTTTAAACGCCGTAAGTTTTCAATAAGATATCCGTAAGGAAAATGAATATATTCAAACTCTCAAAATAACACGCATTTTAGTATTTCACTAATCCCAAAGAATGAGTCATAGACAATAGGAGTTGATTATAATCGGAAGTTATATACATACTCAGTTTTTGGTATTATTTATGATCCCATTATTAACAACCTTTTTGGTAATTCTATGAACGAAGCGGTTTCAGTCTTAACATAATAAATTTCAAAAAGTCTATGACAAACACAGAATGAAATAAAACATCCAGAATTGAATAGAAAGATAAGGCAAAACGTAGGATGATATTTCCTCTATTATAATCCAAAAATAATAGTATAATAGTTGAATAGGAATATATAACTCAAATATTTCATTCATAATTATAGATATGACTTCATTCATTGATAACAATATTTTACTCGTCCTAAAAGTGATTTTTCCCCCCAAAAATCAAACCAATATGTCCTTGAAGTTTTACCTGCCTACTTGACCTACTCTATTCTCGTCAATCTCCGTATTACGTATAAAGAATTTCATACTGTTCTCAATATGTCATTGATGATAAGATAAATACAACGTCAAAATCTGTTTACCCGTTTCCCGTTAAAATCTTCATCCTGAAAATGAAAAGTAGTTATTTATAGCGGCTAAATATAATGTAAATATTTATGCTTACACACCATGAACAGATAGGTGTGAGAGCATACGCATACACCTTATAAATTTCATGTGCTCTATTGAATTTTTTTTTATCTGGAACATTGTTTGGTTAGGTGGCTACCTCATTGAAGAATTTGGCAATTTCACGTATTTAGATAATTCAGTGTGTTTACGAATCAGAAACTCTCGTTTTTATATTTATCTGAAGGAATTTAGTGGAGCAACATAATAGAAGTTTCATCATCATTGTTTTTAAATCAGTTGATTGAAGTTTTGATCTCCGAAACTGACAGATTTTTCAATTATTTGATTATTCAAACATTCCTCAATTGAATGGCAATGAACGAAGATATATTTAAAGAGGCTGCGAAAATGCAATTTTGCGCAACGTGATCGCTTCAATAACGTCACTTGGAAATATAAACAATTTCTAAGTGAATAAACGATCTTTATTCAATAGTCAATTGCAAATAATATTACTTTGATTCATTACATTCGTACTGTAGGAATCTGTTTGAAGGTTAGAATTTCATGCTGTTCCAATTGCTTTTTATATCGAAAATGAATCTATTCAGACTTTGAAAATAACAGCAAAACACTCAACGCAAAAGTTCAAAATATATCTCAAATAGACAAGAGCGTTAGTTTTTATTATTGGCTCAATCATTTTCTTTTATATGAAGATATTTTATAATCATATTTCATTGTAAAAATTACTTTGATCTATTCCTTACTATTTATACTTACTTATTATAATTACTTTTGATTTTACATTTTCACTAAAGCAATCTACTAGAAGTTGGAATTCCCTTTTTTGAATCCCTAAGTTTTAAATGAGATTTCTGTAGGGACAATGATTATGTCCAAACTCTCGAAATAACAGGCCTATTAATTGAAAAAAATGTTAAAATTTGGACCAAAAAACTGCACGAAAATGCAAATAACTTATGGAAAAAATCATACATAAATTTCTATATTATAATACAAAGGAAATGATAAACAGAAAACTTTCATACATATTACATTTTGCTTACAAAATACTTATTCAAAAATACCACCCTCTTGCATTAAATAAAATCAAATATTCTATCTGCAGAATAATTGAAAAAAAATCTGATACGCTCAGCTTATAACGCAAACAACGCATTGTTCAAAGTATTTCTCGAGCCTTCGTATATTGATGCTGCACATCACTGTTATTCAAAGATCTCTTTCATTTTGGATATGTCGAAGAGTAAATACTTTTATCTTTTGTCTGGAGACAGAGACAAGTTTACAATGTTCTTCAAACAATACATTGTTTGTATTAATATTTCTCACGCTTAACTGTAGAGGTGTACAGCTGATCAATTAATGAGTTGATGTGACCACCGAATACATAACAAAAAAGAATTGATCCACTAAAACAATAGCGAGATGTTATTTTGTAAATAAGAACTGAAATGGATTTATCAAGTAGGTATTGATTCAGTGTTTCTTAAGATAAATCGTTGGAATTGTTTTTAATCTCTAGAAATTTTCATGGGACTCCTAATTTATCTTATTTGGTTCGTTAAAATCTAGTTTTCAATTGATCATCCTTCAAAAAATTTTATTTTGACTTTCTTGCTGAGGAACCCTAATAAGGACAAAACGTTTTTTCCCAATATCCTCAAACGTATATAAATCCTTCAAAAACCGATTAGAACCGTTATCTACCCATCCCTGTTGGTGGGAACAAAACTAACCAAAAAATATATTAAGATTAAATTGGATTCAAGTCTGTAAGGTGTTTATTAAATAAATTATACCCACTGAACAAAAAGGAGATGGCGCAGGTAGAAATTCTAAAAGTCCAAACAAGCCCTGTTAGAAAAGGAAAAGAATGAAGTTAATAACGAAGTTACAAACAAAAACTACAAAATGACGTTCGAAATTCCACACAATGCATTCAAAGATTAGTTTTTCTAGTTTCTTAAATTAAAATGAAACAAATCAAATGCAATAATGAGTAGTTTTTCTCAGATATAAGATAAAAAGGATTTCTGATACGTAATGTCAACATTCTTGTTATCACTTCACTCAACAGAGAGAAATATCTATTTTTTCGATTTAGTATACAAAAACCTGTCGTAATATTTTCCATTGACATATTGATAATTCAATCATCGGTAATAAATATATGAATATGTATATATTTTGCGCATACATTATACAGCAAAATTCCTTCCGAAGGAAATATAAAAGAAATTGTTTAGAAATTCACCATTTGTGTCGAACATCGAGTCTTTTATGGTCTATTGTTCTCTGAAATGACATTTACAACTTGTTACTTTCCAAAATTAATAACCATTTTATTGTACAAGTATTCTATTTTGTCTTCGATTATACAATATAACTTCCTAAATATAAAAGTAAGTGTCCTCGTTTTTGAATTATATACGTTTCTATTAGTTTTAATTGAATTTGTGTAATTCGCTAATTAGCAAAATAGCAGTAGATATCTAGGTCGGTGATTTGAATTCTCGAAGGGAATTTTTTGAGAATTTAAAATATAGAGGAAGTTTTGGTCAAGGCGATTCCTATATGGTGTGTCTCAAGGTAATATGCTTGGTCCCCTTTTTTATTGTAAACGGTTTTTTTTTCGCAACGTTGAAAAAAGTGAATGGAGTGTGAATTGTATGAAGTTTGAAAAGAAAAATTATTCCTCTTATCAATTTATGATAAATAAACTTAATAACTATATATTTCTGAATCATGAAACGATTAATTTTCTGGCATACAGATTACTCATATTTATCTGGAGGAAAAATTAAATTTTTGGTTCACTTTATCATTTTGTACTATTTATACGATAAGAGTAATTCAAAAAAATGCTTACTCAATTGTTATTTGACTTATCATGAATGATGCTATGTTTTAAATTTTCTGTGATAAAATATTTGATTAATCATCTTGGATTTGTACACTCGCAATGATTTTTTTCATTCTCATCCTTCATTGTTCATAATATTTGTGAAAAATTGAAGTACCCAATCCACCTGGGTTTTGTTATAGTGAAGGATTATCTGGAATTTGCTTTTGGTGTTCACAGATACATGACATCGACTTTTTTTTAATGCGTATGAAGATTATTTTGTTTTTCTTAAAATAGACCCGTATTGCATTTTTATATGTACTGAATAGGATTTGTTTCTGTTTCGAAATATTGGAGTAGGTTTAGTTTGTTGAATTATTCTCATTTTCACTATTGTATGGTATTAAAGTAACTTCCTAGATAGGACAAATTATATTTTATTTATTTCTCAGAGTAATAAACATAGATAGAGGGAGCCAAACGACGTCAAACAACCGATGACACTAGGAGAGCAAAATTTGCCAAACCTTGGATTTCAGCAGGTAGATACAGAAAATAATAAATATTCTGCATACTATATATTCGACAGTTAGGAAATATATTGGATTCCAAATATTCAAATTTGCATATTTAATTGAGAATCACTCAAATAAATAGATTTCATTCAATATACTATACATTCATAACGATATAGTAAAATTGTGAATTTGAAAATAAATCACAATCCGACAACGTAATCTAACCATGTTGGGTACATGTAAAAATTGCGTATACTCCCTCTATCTATGTGTATTACTCTATGATTTATATCTATAACCTTACCTAAAGGAGATGTTTCTTTATACATACTGCGTTTTATTGCTCAATATCCAAATATATGTAAATTTAATAAGAGGATAGCTTCGGATTCGAATATCGTTTTTCTAATAATTTCAAAACTACCCGATTCGATTGAAATTGAATATTTTGCATTGAGATGAAAATACCAATTTCAAGCTTCATATAAAAAATTTTTTTCCTAAAAATTCTACTTTATTCGCCAACATAGACATCTTTAAAAGTGTTACTCCAACGCATTTTTCTGTAGATAAATCCGGAGATTTTCTTAGAAAAAAAATCAAATCACAAACTCGCTATATCTCTCGTACCAACATGGCAAAATCACGGCCACAGGTATTTGGCATTAAAAAAAATTGGGAGGATGTACGCACACACAACGGAAAAGATGGAAGAGATATGTAGAAAGCGTACAAAAGTGATACGGGAAAGAATCCCCAGAAGTTGACGCGTGAGAAACATCTGAACTGTAACCAAGGATGTCGAAACCAAAGCCAGCTGGTAAGATTTCAGAAGGTGTATGAGAAACGATGGTTAAAATCATCCGACACACATTATCGGTCTCTGGTCGTGTATCAGAAAATGGAAAGACAAGCTCATGATTATTGGATGTATGCTTTATCTATATGACTTTCATTAAAAATACCGGCACTGCCTTTTTTCAGTATGTAAGGTGAAGTCGTGATCCTCAGGTACACCTATGCATCAGATGTTTTAGAAAAAATAACAAGGTTTTTATCGGTTCTAGAATCTGACCTGAAAATTATGATTCTCCGCTTATTTGTCTATTAAGGCAACTGCCAATAAATTAGAAAACCCTATGGGGATATATGGATCGAATCTGGTTTTTATTGGAGTCGACAATGTTGAAGTTGTCAAAGACGTGTCGATCTGTACAGAAAGTGATGGAAAATATCTAGCATATCCAGAAACACCGCATACGTCGCATTCAAATGAATCCTTGTTGGAAAGTTATTAGTTTGAAATGAATTTTCTTCATTCAGGGTGTTCTTGGATAGAGATTTTTGGACCCATTTTTAAAAAATATTTCATATAATCGAAAATCATGAAACTTTGATATACAGGATAATGAAGTTTCGATAATTTTTTAACATAAAGTAATAAACATAACTAGACGAAGTATACGCAGTTTTTACATGACCTCAACACGGTCGATTACGTTGTCGGATTGTGATATATTTTCAAATCCACAATTTTACTATATCGTTATGATTTTATATAATATTGAATGAATTATATTTATTTGAGTGATTCCCGATTAAATATGCATTTTTGAATATTTGGAATCCGATATTTTTCGAATTTATAATAAGCAGAATATTTATAATTTCTGTATCTACCTCCTGAAATCCAAGGTTTGGCAACTTTTGCTCTCCGAGTGTCATCGGTTGTTTCACGTCTCTTAGTTCGCTTGAAGTTTGTTTCCTGAATTTCTGATATATTTAGGTATTTATTTAATTATATTTTAAGTTAATATGAAACGTTGATTCACTATGGAACATAAGAAGTGAGTTTTTTGTGGAGAAACTCGCGAATTGAGTGAAATATCCTATCACTGATGTGTTTTCATTTCCGGGCGCTTTATATCAAATTTGATAGTTCATGTTGGGGACCAAATTTGCTTACTGAAAATGATAGGTACAGGCTCCCTCTATCTATGTTCATTACGCTGAGTTTTTTATTAACAACTTTATTGTAGATATCTTCATGAATTTTACTGTACGTCTTCAAGATTGTCTTTCTTGCTAGCCATTCTAAATGTTTTCATTTCATTTCCTGAATAGTCAGCTACATTGCTGTTTTTTCTTCTCTAATAATAGTACTCACTTTAAATATAAAAGATTCCTCAACGTATTCTTCGGCAACCATTGAGAGATTCCATCCATTATGCCTTCTCAAACCAATTAAATCTGCCCCAGCATTGACCAAAATTTTTGCAGATGACCGACGGAAACGATGTGTATAAGGCAAATTTTAAGAGAATTGCATCAATTTGCGAAATTTCCCCAAACTGACAAACTATTTTCGTAAAATGTATACATGGACCCGCCAACGCATTATTTTCGAGATACAGGGCGTTGAATTTTTTTTCTCATAGCACCTCCCTTTGCAAGATATTTTACCTTAATTTGGAATAGATAGATATTCCAATTTAAAGTTTTCGTAATATTTTTTCTAGAACAGTGGCCGCTTTTTTTCTCCAGAACTTTTTTTCGTGGGCCACTAGTGGTTTAGAAAAATGTGAAAAGAAACTTTGGTCCAGTACTATACTTTTTGATTTCTTGTAGTTTTGTCGTATCTGCTACCGATTTCGAGAAAAAAATCAAACAATTCTCTAGTAATCCTCAGGGAAATCCAAATTATTATAAAGATCAAGTTAGTAAGTTGTGATAAATGAATTAGTTATAAGTTTTGGTAGTCATTCACCCAATCTGCAGCTAAAGATCCGATGAACTGGTATAATTATCAAAAAAAAAAGTGACTATAAGAAACATCCTTTAACTTGAAAACAAAGCTTTTGCAAGCTGAAATTTGTAGGATTTTTTTTCTTAAAATCTCCCAATTGGAATCTCTCATTTTACTTTGCACTACCAATTTAAGAACACACCTTTACAACGCCATATCGTATAATCCGATGTGACCAACGAAAGAGATTAATTTAGTTAAAAAAAAATGCGTGAAATTTTATAATTCAAAATATTGTTGAAAATAGTGTAAAATTCAAAGCGTACCATCTCGCGAAAGCATCTCCAACAACCGCATCATACCCAGAAGGAATTACACGAACGAGAAAACGAGAGCGTTTCGAAAAACAGAATCACCGACAATTAAATTAAAAGGAAGAAGTCATTCGGTACTTATTGAATTACCGAATCGCCTTATAGGTCGAGTAAAATGTCATTTAATCCAGGGAATGGCAATAGCGAGGCGATATACGTTCGAATATTCCACCCGACTGCAGCAAGAAAATAAGTCTTGGCGAGATCGTATGTCCATTTCCATATCAGCCAAAGTGGTTTTCACCGAAACAATAAGCTCTTTGGTCAAGGAATTTAATGACCTACCTCAAGCGACTTTACGTTCGCGTGCTACTTGGATCATTGTCAAGGATAATGCGCTTGAATTTCACTGAAATCGATGGCAAATGAGATATAAAGCTATTAGCGAATAGAGACACGATTCGAGTCATCACTAGACTACCGGCCTTTCTTGATGGACACAAAGAAACGCGGACTTATTGTCGGTTGACCAAAAAAAAATTCTTACAGTTTTCTATAGCTGGTGAAATATAAAATACTCGGCCGATGTATAGAGATACTACTTTTCTCCGTCCTTCACTCTTTAAAATATAGCCCCAAATATTAATCTCATAATTATAATACACTCGAAAGCTGCTTATGCACACATTCCAAATTTCATCAAAATCGGACTAGTAGAAATCCCACGAATTTCACATTTGTGAATGTACAGTACGTAAGCGTGAATTTCTTGATAAAGTTTCATGATTCTACTCGAATACACATACCGAATTTCATCAACATCGCACTTCTAGTGAAATATTAAGGTCATTGGAATGTCTCAATTTGAATATCCAATCCAAATTTTATCTAAATCGGACAAGTAGAACTTTAAATATTGATCACTTTGAAATTTCATATTTGCGAATACTATACTTACCGAATTTCATCAACTTAGGAGATTTATGATCCAGTGAATTTCACGTTTGGGCTTGAACAAAAAAGTATAACTAAAAAAGCTAGCTCAGAACTACTAACGATCTAGCTCGACTATAGATACATATCAAATTTCATCAAAATCGGACTAGTAGAACTCGAATCACCTTGAAATTTCAAGTTTGCGAATAAGCAATACAATTCCGGAAGAGCCTTTAAAATGATTTGTAACTCAACTTGAATACCCACAACGAATTTCATCAACATTGGAGATTGGGCTCCAAGGAATTTCAAGTTTGGATATAAACAAAACCGTTTAACTGAAGGAGCTTAATTTATTTTAGAATAATCCATTCCAAATTTCATCAAAATCATGATAATTTCGAAATTTCACGTTTTCGAATACGTAACAATATATTTCAAAGAGCTGAATTTCGTTTGGGACAATTTCTAACTTAACTCGAATACCTATACCGAATGTCATCAAAATTGGGGATTGAGGTCCCAAAATTTCACGTTTGCGCATGAATTACACCGTATAAAGTATAACTGTGAAATCTTGAATTCCTGTAGAACTGGTATCGCTCTAACTTGGATGTCCATACAAAATTTCATCAAAATCTGATCAGTAGATCGTGTAATATAGATATTATTTCGTGAAGCAAAAATGATTTTATCTTAAAAGTAATCACAATGCTATGAAAATTCTCAAGTAAAAGTAAACGAACAAAATGTATGCTAAATAACTAATATTAATTTCCTAGAAAATCGTAAATCAACATTGCAGTAAGATGTAACTTATGCAAATCATGCAATGAAAATCAACAGTTCAGATAAATGCAAATAGCAGTAAGTAATTACCTTGGTTATATCTGCGGTGCATTTGTTCTTGTTACCAATAAAATGAAATTATTCGAAAATTTCCATAACCACAAATTTAAAAACCAGGAGTTATAACCAAGGAGATCTCACATAACTAGTATGTCAAAAAGTGCCTAGAATAGCAAATGAATTACAAAATATTTATTATTTCGTGTTCAAAATCCATTTGCCTTGCACAATTTTTACTACTTGATTGCTAACAACTTCAATAATGGCACTGATAAAAATGTGACAGTAAAGTAGCGTTTGATTAAGTACAATTGCTAAAAAGAGTTGTAAAATTTGAGTGTATCCGATTGAAAAAACTATTCGGGTAGATAAATTCATGCAGCCAAATCGGTTTTTTTTTTAATAATCTAATAGCAAATTTAATATTAGCAGTATGTTATATTGCTACTTGAATTTGAAACGAGAAAATATCCCAAAGTTTCCAGATTTCTTATCACCATTTTTGTACCTGAACCCTTAAAAATATTCTGTACCTTTAGTAGTATCTTCAGTATCTTATGATGACCTTGAAATAAGTTCAGAACTACGCAATCACCAAATTGTTAACAATATATTTCGAGAAGTAAAAACATTAAAATTAAAAGTATAAAATTTGTTTCAATCATGATCAACTACTAATTACTAATAGCTGAAACAATTCAATTCAATTTTCGTGAATCCCTTTGAAAGTACCTATGTCATGAGACCTTAAATTGAATGAAATTATCACCATTTGAAAAAGTATGATAATGGAGACCTCGTCGAAATAAATCAATTTTCTCTGATGATCTGATGAAATCTCTTCCTTAGATGAATATCGTCTAATGGTAACGTCAAACTAAATCGGATTGAAAGGATTCAACTGTCATAATGCTGTGAAGAATTCCTGGATTATATTTCATGAATCGACTACTGTTAGAGGTCTATTGAGCTGAAGTACTGATAATCTGTCTCAATATTATTTCCCAATGACCTGTATATATGTTAGATTGTCAGCTTAAGATCGAGTTTCTGCCTCCAGATATCGAAGGTAGCAATGGGTATGATGATTGATAGCCAAACGAATGGGTTATTTGTTAGGACACCATTTCGGATTATTTTTTGATAGGAAAATTTTGAATATATGTGAGAAAATATTGGGTAAACTTAAATGAAACACACTTTTATTTAGAATACAAATCAAATTTTTCTTTCAGCATAATATCATCTGGCTTTATTAGTTCTTATGTCAACTGAACCTCATAAGGATAGAGATGCAAGCTCAGATGCAAAATACGCCATAGCGTGACGTAAGAGATGCCTAAATAATGTGCGCGCCGAATAATGGTAAATTTGGATCTTCTTCAGCACTTTCACTTACAGCAGCAATATTTTCAGTCGAGCGTACATTCCGATGATGTATTGGCCTCAACACAACAGTAACAGGTCCAGCCTCTTCGAAGTTTCAGTATCTTACCAATTTTACGCCCAGATTACTGCATTTTTAATTTTTTTTCTGGAAATATTCATGAAAATATCTACTTTTTGTACTCAATTAACACCCCCAGAATAATTTGAGAGTATTTGAGAGGTCTGTCAAATAGCCAATGTGAACAATTGACAACTAGGCATATTATGTCTAAAAGAATTCCGTCAACAAACTCGATTGAACCTCCTATGTTGAAATCACCTTTCATATGAAATTTTATGATGGTGGAATAGCATCTGTTGGTATGTGAATCTATCGATTCCTGAGGTAGTTAAACTGAATTGAAGCCAGGATTGGATTGGCCCCATAAGGAAATGTATATACGACAAAATTGTTATCTAGTAACCTCCATAAAATAGATTTATCGCAAATTCAACTCTGAACCTGTATCAATTCGCTTGATACTTGATGGAGAAATTCCGTTAGATACGCCTCTGTTTCCGTATCGAGCATCGAATTTTCAATAATTCGATTCAACACCACTTGCTTTACATCAATTACATACTCTATTAGAACTTGTAAATAGGGGAACACTTACTGATTGAAAAGCGTTACTTCTTCATATTACACATGTCGGTTAATCGATCTGAGGTACCTACTTCTTGCATGTCTCTTATTTCAGTTCATGAGAACAGTAAATTTCACATTATGGTCGAGTATTAACTCCTATACAGCATCAAATAACAAATAACGAATAGCAAATAACAATTAACAAGTATAATTCGAATGTCGTGTTTTTCTATGTTTATGCATCCAAATAACAGTTATAAAATAACGAATAACGTTATTATTTTGGAATGGAACTTGATGGTGATATCTTAGAGGCCTTATTCGTCAAGTTACCGTCATTTAATTGTTATGAAACTGATTTATACACATGAGCTACTCTTATTGACCATTTGATATGTAAAAATGGGGACACTTTGGCTATTTGTTACTTGATAATTGTTACTAATGGTGATTGAAATGAATATAATGGGTTTTTCAATGACATGTTTCATTTTGATATTAACTATAGTTATTTCAGGCTAATGACCATAGCAGTCGATGCCTTCATTCAAAGTAAAAAAAAAACTATAGTTATTCGAAGCTGAATAAGCTACTTTGTAACGAAATAATTGTTATTTACGAACTAAAAAGTTGATTGGAAATAGAATAACTGTTATTTAATATCAACATAGCTGATAATATTCACTTAAACAAATAAATAAACCTGACGAAGAGTTCTTGAGAAATTGAGCAAAACATTTCTTGGTATTTTTTTCTGGAGGGCTCTATTTCTTTCCAATCTGTCTGGTGTACCAGCTGATAGTAGGTCAGTGCTCATTCAAAACGGGATTTTTACAAGAACGTTACCTGGAATTATGCCTGTTAACAATACACAGTGTTTTAAAATATGATATCGACGTATCAATATCTTGCAGTCCTCATTACCATATGACAAGAACTCCTATTGTATTGAAAGTGTACTGGCGATTTAACTAAATTATTTTCTTGTTGCTGAACAATACTGACTATTGTTGCCGAGTCATGAATCAATAATAATATAAGTTATGATTAAGTAAAGTCAGTTAAAGAGAAATTAACAAGGCACGCATTTTGACCATTGCTTTGGTTTTTACTACCGTTGAAAGAAATCTCTCTTGTGAAACCCAGGTTTTTATGCAGTCGCTGAAAGTTTGTGCTCATCGTAAATTTTATTACTCGGTTATGGAGAGAAAGTTATTGTTTGAGATGGAAATCATCAATATTGATTGAAATCGGTGGAAGTAAAATTGCTGTGTTCTATACAGTATGCGTTTTCGAGCACTTTTTCTATTAGACCAATTGAAAAGTCCAAGGTCTGATGCACAGATGGCGGTGCTAATATTAAATCCATATGATTTTTAGTTAGTACCAACCTTCAAACGGTACGTGTCAAAATTTGACAGCAGTCCGACCATTAGTTTGTGAGATATTACGCTGTGAGTGTAGCTACTTTTGTTATTTTAAAAAAGATGGAAAAAAAATCGTGTGCTGATGTAATATTGTTTTTTGAAGGGAAAAAATACAGTTGAAGCAAAATCTTGGCTTGATGAAGAGTTTCCGGGGTCTCTACTAAGGAAAATCAACCATCATTGATTGGTACGCTAAGTTTAAACGTGGTGCAATGAGCACCGAAGACGACGAACGCAGTGGACGCCCAAAAGAGGCTGTCACCGACGACAAAAACAAAAAAGTTCACCAAATAATTTTGAATGACAGTGAAGTGATGTTGATCGAGATAGCAGACATTGTGAAGATATCATGTGAACGTGTACATCATATCATTAACGAATATTTGTATATGAGAAAGCTTTGTGCGAAATGGGTTCCGCGCGAGCTCACAATCGATCAAAAGCAACAACGTGTTAATGATTCTGAGCAGTGTTTGAAGAGGTTTAAGTGCAATAAACCTGAATTTTTGCGTCGATATGTGACAATGGATGAAACATGGCTCCATCATTTTACTCCGGAGTCCAATCGACAGTCAGCTGAATGGACTGCACACGATGAAGCGAATCCAAAGCAAGGAAAAACACAACAGTCAGCTGGCAAGGTTATGGCATCAGTATTCTGGGATGCGCAAGGTATAATATTCATTGATTACCTCCAAAAGGACCAGACCATCAACAGCGATTATTATATAGCGTCATTGGATCGTTTAAAGGATGAAATCGTTAAAAAACGGCCCCATCAGTAGAAGAAAAGGTTCTGTTTCATCAAGACAATGCGCCGTGTCACAAATCAATGAAAACAATGGCAAAATTGCATGAATTGGGCTTCGAATTGTTTCTGCATCCACCGTATTCGCCAGATCTGGCACCCAGCGACTTTTCTCTGTTCTCGGACCTCAAAAGAATGCTCGCTGGAAAGAAATTTAGCGCCGATGAAAAAGCAATCGCCGGAACTGAGGCCTATTTTGAAGCGAAAGACAAATCGTACTACAAAAATGGTATCGAAAAGTTGGAAGATCGCTATAATCGCTGTATCGCCCTCAAAGGCAACTATGTTGAATAATAAAATCGAATTTTGCCAAAAAAATGTGTTTTATATTTAGTTTTTATATTTTCGAAGAGTTTTCAGCTCTGGAATCGCCACATCGATTGTTATCCCATACACGTCCGCGCAAACTTGACGTTTGCCTGTCATTCCCCCTTTACGATTTCATAAGAGATTCTACAACAGTTTACGATCGATTGGCGTTCGGTTTGGTACTTAATTCACTAGTAAATAAGTGAATAAATCTTGCCAGTGTAATAACATATTGGAATTTTGTTGTAAATCATCTGAAATTTTGTCACTCACCATCGCTGAATTATTTATTGTATTTAATAACCTGAATGTGTGTGTTTTTCGATGTGTATTTTATTGCATACTTGTCGTTTTACGACTGATGGCGGACGGACACAATGCATTATTTTCCCACCATTTTATGTGTGTGTTGCATAAACAGACAATCGTATTAAAGGAGTGAGTTGTAATAATCATAATTGACATGTTTATCCTAAGTGTCGGTTTTTATACGGGTCAAAAATTTGCGTGTTTAGGCGTTGAATATTATTAGGTAATTGGGCGATTGGATGACGAAGTTCTCATGAATATTTTCGCATTTTAGGGTTACGTAGCCAGGTGAAAAAACTTGAAGCTTCTAGTAAAAAAACGATCAATACTAAATGTATTTAAAATGGTTACCTGTTGATTTCAAATATAAGTATTGTTTTTTGTAGACCTTTATATCCTCAATGAGAACAACTGGTCTGAGGACCCTGGTTTTCCATGGTTCCCAAGATATAGGCTGTTCAAAATAGACATAGCGATAAAAGCTACAATAATGTAATATTATTAGGTGCACAACTTTCCTTCCACCGTTTTGCAATATATAGCAGTAGCGGTAAGTGGTAGTCGAAATAAGTAGATGTCATATAATAAGCTCCGGTATTTGTAAACATAACGCCATCAAATTATTATTCGATTTATGTCAGCATCATAAAGTTATTTTCGAATCAACATGTCAGCTTACGAGCCAAATTCTCGTCATTTGCGGGAGGTTTCAATTTTCTGCTTTAATATGAAGAAATCTGTGACTGAGGCTCATCGAATGCTCTCAAATACCTATGGTGAGGCCGCTATTAATGTAAGAACGTGCTGAGAGTGGTTTCAACGCTTCAAGAACGGTAATTTTGTCGTTGAAGACCAGCATGTCGGTGAAAGAGAGGAGGTTTACGAAGATGCAGAATTGGAGGCATTACTTGATCAAGACTCATGTAAAACGCAACAAGAATTGACAGGATTATTGAGAGTGACGCAACAAGCCATTTCAAAACGCCTGAAAGTCATGGGAATGATTCAGAAACAAGGAAATTGGGTGCCGTACGAGTTGAAGCCGAGATATATTGATCAGCGTTTGTTTACTTGTGAATAGCTGCTTGCAAGGCAAATACGGAAGGGATTTTTGCATCGCATTGTGACTGGAGACGGGATATGGGTTCATTACCATAATACCAAGAGCAGAAAATCATAGGGACATCCTGGCCATGCTTCCACGTCGACGGCCAAACCGAATATTCACGGTTCCAAGTATTTGGTGGGACCAGCTCAGCGTAGTGTATTATGAGTTGTTACAACCGACTGAAACAATCACAGGCGACCATTATCGAACGCAATTTTCACATCTATCGATCAGAATCCAGCTAAGCGAGATATTAGGGATCAACGGTATACACAGACTTGTTTTCTGGATAATATTTCATTACCAACCTTGCAACAAAAAAAAAAAGCGACAACGTAAAATGGTACGAAATTTCGGGTGGTATCTCGTTACCATCTCTCCAGCAATACACCGATAAATATACCGAATAGCAGCAGAGCCCGTCAGAAAATAATTACTTGCGAAATTTATAGGGCCACACCCACCTGCGAGAAAATCCATTGGCCGAGGCCAAGAAAAGAGGAACGATCCAGTTAAGTGATATTCTCACACTAATTCGGTTCCGTAGGGGCCTTTTTGCATGCCGTTGGCCACACTGGCGTTTTAACTTTCAATTACGTAGCCTGAAATGAAAGCGATAATGGGCCACAGAAACTGTTACGCACATTCTCAATCATCTCTCGGTTATATAGCTCTTGTTTCTCTGGTCGTAAATCAAGGGTCCGAATTTCGCCGGCTCTGTGGTTTTGGCGATTTTTTCCGCCGGGATGAAAAAAAAATAAGGACGGTTTCACACGCGATTTTCTTCGGTGGATGATGCGATGGAACTGGTCTTTGTCTGCCGGTTTGGCAACGGAGGTGTATTGGTTTGGGATTGAGCAAGAAAAAATTTGGCACCTTCCTGAAATCTGTTTATGTTCACTCATCAGGGTTGCCAATCATTAGAATATGAAAGGAAACCGTTGCATGCGTTATTTGCTAATTGCTATTTGTTATTTGATCAACTGTTACTCCGAAAGCAACCATTTAAGAAAGTGGTAAATGGTGTTTTTTCAGAGCTATAGAACTTTAAATTGCAATAAAACAACGATGGATTATTCGATTAACATGAATTTTATTTATCCGCAAGATAATCTTGTGGCATTACATTTCAAATATGATTTCTGGCATATGACCGCCACGGCTGGCTCGGATTAGTACAATCTGGACGTCCAATTTTCGATGACTTTTTCCAACATTTGTGGCCGTATATCGGCAATAACACGGCACGGCGAATGTTGTTTCCAAATGGTCAAGGATTTGTGGCTTATCCGCATAGACCAATGACTTTACATAGCCCCACAGAAAGTAGTCTAGCGGTGTTTTTGAAGATCTTGGAGGCCAATTCACAGGTCCAAAACGTGAAATTAGGCGGTCAACAAACGTGTCTTTCAATAAATCGATTGTGGCACGAGCTATCTGACATGTTGCGCCGTCTTGTTGGAACCGCAGCTCCTGGACATCATGGTTGTTCAATTCAGGAATGAAAAAGTTAGTAATCATGGCTCTATACCGATCACCATTGACTGTAACGTTCTGGCCATCATCGTTTTTGAAGAAGTACGGACCAATGATTCCACCAGCCCATAAAGCGCACCAAACAGTCAGTTTTTCTGGATGTAACAGTGTTTCGACATACACTTGAGGATAAGCTCCACTCCAAATGCGGCAGTTTTGTTTGTTGACGTAGCCATTCAACCAGAAGTGCGCTTCATCGCTAAACATAAAATGGACGTAGTGCGCGATACGTATTCCGCACAGAACCATTATTTTCGAAATAAAATTGCACTATTCGCAAGCGTTGTTCAGGCGTGAGTCTATTCATGATGAATTGCCAAACCAAACTGAGAATAAATCAATTGACAGCTGGTAAATCGGTCGCCATCTTGATCAGTAATGCCAACTTGAAGTTATATACCTCGAAAAAAAAACACCCGTTAGTTCCACTGATAATTCTCGTAGAAACGTTAAGTTGGGCATCAATGTTATAACATGAGCACTATTGAACCAAACAGAACAACAGTATTCAGCACCATAAAAAACCAAGGCCAAAGCTGCCGTACGAAGAGTGCTGCCATCAGCACACCATAACCAACCAGCTAATTTTTGAAGAAAGAAACTGTATAAAACGATCAGGGCTCCTAGGTAGTAGCTCACGGTCCACTAATCCTTTATTTGTTTATTGACTAACAATGTCCGTAAGCTGTCCACGCCACGTATTAATCTTCACCAGATCGAAAACGACGCTGACAAGAGGAAGCTTACAGTTGCGTTGACAAATCAAGTTCTAACCGGCCTCGTAACTTGATAGGAGCTGAATTCAGAGTGACGTCGGTGTCGAACCCTATTAAGAAACCCGCGCTCAGATTACTTCTCAATAACCATCAGCGGTTTTGTCAATTCGATAGTGTTGAACCCTCTTATCTCCCAACTTAATGAGAAGCGATTGTTGAAGATCGAATTTTTCGAACACGATGTTTTACCTGCCAGTACCCGGTGTCGGGTGACGTGACTTGAAAACTTGCGGGCGAATTTGTCTGCTGATAACGCTGAAGGTCCGTTCACGCTGACGTTTCACGGTGGAAAATTTTATACTTTATGCTACTCTAGGCAATATGTAAGAAAAATAAATTACTGACATCAGGCTTTATTCCTGGTTACAAAATATCACTTAAAATTCTGTGGTTCTATCATAGAAATGAAATATAAAAATATAACCTACAATTGGCGATTTCTTGAAATATTCATCTTATTCTATGGTTAAAGATCTCCTGTTAATGACATTTGCAATATCAACTTGAATTCTGCAAATTCTCAGAGTAATAAACATCGATAGAAGGAACATATGTCATTCACAGTAAGCGAATTTTGTCCCCAACATAAACTATCAAATTTAACATGAAGCGAGCGTAAATGAAAACATATCAGTGATACGATATTCCACTAAATTCGCGAGTTTCTCCACAAAGAACACACTTCTTATGTTCCATAGTGAATCAACGTTCATATTAACTCAAAATATATCGAAATAAATATCTAAATATATCAGAAATTCAGAAAACAAACTTCAAACGCGTCAAACGACGTGAAACAGCCGATGACACTAGGAGAGCAAAAGTTGCCAAACCTTGGATTTCAGAAGGTAGATACAGAAAATAATAAATATTCTGCTTATTATAAATTCTACAATTAAGAAAAATATCGGATTCCAAATATTCAATTTTGCATATTTCATCGGGAATCACCCAAATAAATATATTTCATTCAGTATAATATACATTCATAACGATATAGTAAAATTGTGGATTTGAAAATATATCACAATCCGACAATGTTCTTACCATGTTGGGGACATGTAAAAATTGCGTATACTCCCCCTATCTATGTTTTTTACTCTATGTGCAAATCAGAATATTACTGAATGAGCCATTAGCAACTCAATTTCGATTTTCTACAACCGCCCGGGATGTCAATAATTCCTGAACAGACAATAGATAAGAATAGGCTAGATTACAGATATTGAACTGTTCCAGTCTTTACTAATTGTTAGTTGATCATAATTAAAACAAGTTTTATATATTTACCATGTTTTTACTACCAAAAATATGTTGTTAACAATTTGAGGATTATCACACATTATTCTCTATAAGATCATAAGTTCTTAGGTTCTTCCATAAACCATCTACCTATTGGTCATCACAGCTTTCAGACCTTCGAAGAAATGAAAATTGATTGATATTTTGAAACCGCTTGAACTATTTCCCTGATATCCAGTAGCTACATATTGTTACTTAAAAGATGGCTATCGTTCAATACAAAGATCAAAACTGAATGAAACACAAATTTCATTCATAAACATTCGACGTAACAATAGTAACAAATTTCAGTTCAGTTCGACAATCAATAGATACTAGTAAAATCCATTCAAGTCCAAGACTCTCGAGTTGATTCCCTAGGTATTCCACAGAAACGAAAATCTGCGAGCTTTTGACAGATGTCAAAGTCAACCTAAAAATCTCATTATATGATCGCGTAAACGTTTTGTTCCCATCTCACACGGTCTGCCCTGGTCTGACAGCGAATGCGAGACATTAACCAGCCCGACCATAGAAGAATCTCCAGGCACTAATAAATACGATTTCTGTATGCCATTACTTCCCTATTCAAACGCTCTCCAGGGACGCAGAATTCTGCGGTAAGTACACATAATGATACCTGACACTCAGCGTTTTCTTTTTCTTGATTCTGACGTGATAAACGATTGGCCTGTGAATATTTTCACATTCGCACAGAGTGATGATTAATATGATGATAATAATAACATTCCTGCCTGTTTGTGAGGGTTCTGTGTGTAGGTAGATATGCTGAGACTAAAGCACCGTTTCAGACGTTTGGAGACTCCGAATTTAGAAGATTCAGATCGTATGATTTTTTTTTTGTTCTGCCGTGAATGATAAACTTGATCCGAGATTAATGAAAGGCATTAAGTTGGATTTGAATAATCGGTTGGTTAGGTTGAAATCGATTATCTAGATGTTGGTAATGCGGTGTTTCACGAAGGCGAGACTGTTTGGGATCGAAGCAGCCATGACAATGACAAGTGTTGAAATGTCAAGTTTGTGGGATGGTTACATCCAGTGTTTACTATGGAAAGTTTCAATGAAAAAAGGCAAGGAGTTTTATTCTATGGTTTATTGTTTCCTCATTCGTTACAGTAGACATCAACTGATCAATTTTATAGTTGGATATCCAAAATAATTCTGTTTTAAACAGAATCTTGCGATTTATTCAAGAATGAAAATCACTCATCTAATTCTCAGCAATATTCAATGTAAAATATGTCTAGAGAAATTTAAAGCACTCATAGAATAGCCTAGATGACAGTATCAAAGAATAAAGAACTAATAGTCTTGGAGAATAATATATAGACCATCAAAGTTAGGGGAACGACGTAAGTAGTTTATTTTCTAATTCGGTCAATTTAAGCTTTTTTTAATTGTAGCTTGATTCCTCGGGAACATAATTGTTGATATACCGTTTTTTCTTATATACAGGGGTGAACACAAATAAGTATAATCAATAAACCGATTCTCCTAGTAGTTTACCTGAGGCAACCTTTATCATGTTTTCTTTTATTATAAATCCCAAATTTCCACAAAAACAGTCTTCACTCAGAGTTAAAATCCACTCTTTTACATCCTGACGTCATAGAACTTTCGATTCTTCTTCTAAAGATAAAAGGTCTGATAGGTAAGGTTCAAGAACTGACCTTATAGGTGGGGTATCATCTCATAGATATTAGATGTTCAATATTTTATAGTAGTGGGGCAATAGGCAGTTACGATACAGAAACTCCAACGAACTGGTTAGTTTTATGGCTTCTACTATGTTGCCGCGTCTTCAAGAAATTCTCACCCTATCATGATATATACCTAAGATTAACAAGGTTAACAATGTCCTAATAAATTTTTCATTTGAAACAATAATTTTTGACAGAATCATATTATGAGCTTAGCAAAGCTTTTGTTGTTTTTGTCACAGATTATTCGTTTCTGTGTTCAGTTTTAGTTTATTTTTAGATGAAGCATAAATTTTGAAGTTCAATTAACGAGTTTGTGGACATCATAAAAGAATATTACCTAATTTGGCTGAGAACAGATTAATAGGAACTCCTCAAATGTAGGGTTAGAATTATGATACTTAAGCTATGCCTTTTTTGTAGATATGTATTTGACCTAAAATGTTTTACAATTATTCAAGATTATTGAATACTTTTTGATTTTTTCTAATTTCTTGAAATATTTCAAATAAAAACGAATAAATAATATTTTACGAATTTTCTTTGATATCATCCAGAATGATATAAAATATATTTGATATTCCGAAATAATAACTCATTTTAAAATTGTTTAGGCCTTTAAATAGCGACTTTCGTTATAACATTGCTATCCATACTCAATTATGATATTAAAATCACGATAGTACTATCGTGACTACTCGATAATAACTATCGAGTAGTTTTCATGGTGACAGTTACTATTACGATAGCACTATCGTGATAGTAACTATCGCATAATAGCGTAAATCACTGTTTGATTTCAAATTCCCCTACTCTGTGTTCCGGAAAGGACAGAATGGGAACACAGAAATTCCAGGAACACAAAATTTATGAATATATCGGGCAACGCCGCTCCTCGTCTCTATGACAAGGAAGCCGACTGGGCTATGATCAGAAGATTCTCATCTCGCTTTGTGTGCTCTTTGTGAGACCGAAATAAGGGTACGCTGCACAAAAAACGATAACGGCCATGGGGCGGGCGCCTTTGATGCCCGCCTACAAGAAGCCATCACTTATTCCACCACAGATATGAATTCTCATCTGAATTCGCTAGGAATTTTTCATGAATCACAGTGCACACGGCACATTATAAGGTGTTGAATTGTAGGGGCCCCTCTATCGTTAATAACTGGTTGGTTGGCTGGCTTTTCGACCGCAACAACCAGCCTTCACCGGAATATCAATGAAATTTCCGAAGACCATAACCCTTCCAGGTCCGGTGCTATACGTTACGATGGGAAAAATTCATAGAATACGACGTTGAAACGTCTAAAACCCATCTATCGATATAACTGTTATTTTAGAACAGTTATTGATATCGTCCATCGAATTTATACGACTATTGACTCATTGTCAGGCGAAAGAAGCAGTTACTTTCATCCGAAAACTAATAGGTAACTATATTCTGTTAGAGCATTCGATGTACATCCCTAGTTGTAGAACATAGATGAATGCTTTGTTGTGCTTTCATAGAACTTTTACTACGATTACTGTCATAATCAAATCGTTTATATTTCCTATTTCAGTTTATCCTTGTGAAATCGAAGTTTCAATTGAGCTTAACTCGAATTGTAAGTGATTTTCTTGGCGATTTTTAATGATGCGAAAAGAATTTGCTGTCAACAAGAACTTTTTTACCAACCGAATGTTTAAACAATGGCAATCTTCTCTTTTACCTGTCGTCAATTCTAAACTACGTTAATTCGATGTTGGAGAAGAACACAATGGTATTAATGTAGTGTAACTGATTGATATAACAATCCAGATACCTCCACTTCCTTTTTTTTGTGAACCACGAAATCTTCATAATAATTTGGGATAATTATAACCTTCTTAGGGTATATATTATATATTAAAATATTGGAATTGATAAGGAACAACGATAACTATAATTACACCTACAATGTGACGTGAGTTTATTAATGATTGAATTTATATCGAAAGAAAATCAGGTGAGAGTTCTTAGGAAATATTCTCCACCACAAATATACCTACGTGATATTGATCTTCTAATTATATCCTGCAAATTTCAAATCTCAAATTTACAAACGAACTCAGTTTGTAAGACTTATGTTTTGATTTTAATCCATGTCTATATAGATTATCTTTGGTTATTTTATAAATTTCCTCTAAAATTCTTGGTTTCAAAATTAGTATTTTTTTTGGTTCGCTCGAACTTCTGGGGTGGTTTTAAGAATTTGGCATCGTTTCAGATTGCAGTGTGTACATCCCTTATCCTCTTATCCATTACCGCTGATCAGATATCTCAAAGACGATCCTCTCCTGATTTATGTACCAGATTCATAAGCGATTATTCCCAACAAAAAAAAAAACTATAATGGGTAGATAATAAATCCCTAGTGGACCTCCTGAGTGAACCAATAACCCGAGGATGGATTCCGTCCACCTTTTTGGGCCAAAAGGCGCCAAAAGAACCTCATCTAATAAATCTCATTGATCATTTATTTGGGGCTGAAAAGTTGTGACAACAATGCCAGAACTGTCGCATTGTTTACCTGTTGTAAACAGCCTTTAACAATATCCTGTGGCTTGTAAGGGCGGAAGGTTGCCTAATTTATAACCCATGTGCCCCATTCACGGCATCTTTAGGCCGTCTGCTGTCTTCTTCCTCATAGTTATGCCGGCATGATTTTACTATTCTTCGGTTGGGCATATGTTTGAAGAGGAATGTTAGAGGTGTGACGATATTAAGAAAAAAACGGTAAATATGGGCTTGATATAGGTTTTATGAGAATGTTAATTGGGTATTCGTATTCGTTGACAATGAACCTCAAATGAATGATAATTACTTATGTATTATTTATTTTTGTTTATCTATACTGAAAATAGAGTCATGACATCAAAGTGTACATCATAAATATCGGCAATCAATAATTTAATTGCCTTTTAATAGATTTCACAAAACCTTTATTTTACAATGCATAAAATTCAAATGGACGCGAACAAAATACTTCGTAAGTTCCTCATTTTAAAAATATAATGGCTTTCAACTTCATAAATGCTCTTATTGGAAAACTGTACCATAAATTTCGTTCAAAGGTTAATAAAGTGTTTTCCAATTGGAATGATACGATTGAAATGGTTATATTGGCAACGCTGTGTATTATTTTTTGACATCTCTGCAATTTTACGCAACACGTCATCAGTGACGTCACTTGAAAGTGAAAGATTTTCCAATAGGAATGATACAATTTGAAATAGCTATAATGATGATACCGTGTATTATTTTTTGATATTTCCTATGTCATTTGTGTTCAGTAGGTTATGCCATTTATTCATAGAAAGATACAAACTTCAACAACGTTCAAATATTGTTAAAATGATTCGTCAAATTCAATGTTCATTTGTGAATACTGAAAAAAATTCAAGAAGAATTCATGGACGATATCATTCATTTAATTGACTCACTATTTTTCGTATTTCAGACGAAATTAAAAGTGGCATCTAGTACGACTCAGTACTTGGTACTGGTACTCTTTTATCGTGTACAAAAAATTCAATCTCAAATTTTTTACAAGACACCGATTAGTTTTCATGAACCTCTCTACCAAATTTACAACGATTTTTGTTGTTGATTGGAAACAGTCATCTCTAGCTTTCGACAAACTCGAATAATATGTTAGTAAAACGCTCAATCAATCCCCTTACTCCATAAACACGCGTTAGTATTTAACAACTCACAGAACACGATTATAAATCAATAAATAAACAGCTCTACCATAAACTTACAAACGGCAGTTATAACCACATAGAGGTAATTAATTGCTTCATGCTGCAACGCTTGATTGAACAAATATAGCAATAAAACAATCTGAGGCTGAGGTGATAACAAGACCTTATCGAGAAAAAAATTACTCGACTGGATAATATAGGAACTGCATTTGGAATTTTGGAATCGATTGCTGTGATGGGATTTTTTCAGAAATTAGGATATGTTAAGTGTCATATTTATTTATTCTTACCTATTCCTTCAATTTTGTACGTATGTAAGATTACATATAAGAAGAGTTTCCTGGCTGTGTTATTCCTCTGAAAGATGATCACAACTCTTACCAATTAATCTTTATATTAATTTGAATGTTGAACAAGCAAACAAACAATTGGCCACCGAGATCTTGAGATTTAACACCTTTAGACTTTTTTCTTTTTGGGGCCACGTGAAAAATAAGGTCTATGCCAATGCTGCACAATTGATTCAAGACCATAAAGATGGCACTAGTGAAGTTAACAAGGACATACAGCCGCAAATGTGCAAATTGGTTATGGAAAATTTCATGAAAAAGATATGTGTCCATTGATTTCGATCAAAATATACCCGTTTTTTTCTAATATAAAAATGAAGCCTCTTATAGGAAAACCTCTTATTGAAATAAACATGATTTATTGAAAAGCTTGAGAGATTTTTTGTAGAAATTGAACTACCGATTGAAAAATGATTTTTAATTTGAAATATGTCATTGGCGTAAAATTGAAAGCAATAAATAAATTTCTCTACTTCAGTATCGTAATGAGTTCATTACAGTTCTTGAAACAGTGCTGTAATGAACTCATTACAGCACCGTTTTCAGTTATATTTTTCGGTTTATGGTTGTCTATATTGACTACCAATTCTATCAAATTTCAACAAACGTCAATAATTGTCAATAGATATAATATAATTTGGATATAGTGAAACGATTTGCAACATTATTCGCAATTGTTAAATCGATTTCGTCAGACATAATTCACGAATTTAATGTGTAATTGTAAATTATTTCAAAATTCGATACGTACGATTCATACATGTAAAACCTCATTCCGATAGGATTTGCTTTCAGAGAAATATTTCTTTTCCAATATTCTTCTTTAATTTTTTTATGGGTATGATAATATGACGATCTTGAAATTTTGCACGGATCTTGAAATTGTTATTTTATATCAATACCCAAACTCTCAGCTCCGTTGACATGAAATTCTGCATGAGGCTTTAAACTGTCATTCTACATACAAATGTTAATTTGCATCTCAATGGGATATGCAATTTTGAAATAAATAAAAAAACAAAATTTCGCATGCACATATTTATAGAACTCCTTGTTGAATTGTGCCCATTAGCCCCATTGAATGAATAGTATGAAAATTTTTCCACACGAAATGAACGAGGAATTCAAAAATGATTTTAGTTTGAAATATCTCAGAGGCGTACAGTTTTTTTTTTTTGGAAAAATTTAGAGCCAGAAGTAAATAGTTAGTTTTTAAGCAAAACTACCCCGTCATTATTTTGTCATGTAGAGTCAGCCTCTGTGACTAACATCCTGTATATTATTCTTTATACGACCATCAATTCTTCGATTTTCGATTCTATAAAACTGAAATCTAGCCCATTATTTAAAAATACATCAAAGATCGCTCAGGTTTGATATAGTCGACACATTTTTGTGCTCGTAGTGTAGTGCGCACTTTTCCTGGTTAACAGGGACGTCCGCCGAGACCGTCCTAAAAAAAATAAACCTACAAAAAAAAAAGAAGTCTGCTTGTTGCGATGCATAATGCCCGACACGTTTTGATTAAATATTTATGATACCGGTTTTTGTGAAGACCAAAGGGGACGAAAGAGTTATGATTCGTTGGCCTGTGTTGATGTTTTGACAAACCATTGAAAGATGGCCGATGATCTCTCCCCGTAAAGGAATCGGTGAATGGACAATGTGGAGCGCAAGCCGAAATGTAATGTCGATCGGCCTAAGGAAATTTTCCACCTGTGTACAATTCTTATCGAATCGAATTCAAACCTGAAATCATAATGGAATGTTCAGTATTCGTGCTATCCGGCCCGTAGGACCAATTAATGGCTTGTTATTCGCTTCGCTTCGTTAGTTTATGGGCATTTGTTTCGGGAAAATTTGTACACCTGAACGTCTTAACGACGTGACGTCGTCTTCCTCTCTGATGCTGTTTTCGTGTGTTTCTTAAATTTATTTTACTCTTATTGTTGCTTTCTTCATTATATTAATAGTATATTCTAACACAAGTTGCAGAATGGGCTCATAAAGGCAATTCCAACACATTTTCGCATTCGTGTTGGAATTACCTTCTGCAACGAGTATTATTCAGTCAAGTTCTGTGAAATATTGTCGAAATTCAATGACAAATTCATAGTAGGTATACAGGGTGTTTCCTAAACATGCGGCAAAAATTCAGGGGGTTGTTCCTTGGACTATTTTAAGCATGTTTTGTCCTTGGATGATTTTTGAAAAACCTCTTTGTTTCGAAGATACAGGGCGAACAACATTTTTCATATTTTTAAAATTAATAATAGTTTAAATAAAAATGCGTACCGCAATGTGTTTACTAAGTGGGTACAATTTATTTTTAAATTTGTTTAACAACATTCCAATTACTAAAAACGGCCAGTTTTTTGACTAAAAATTGATAAGTGCAGATGGTAAAGGAATACAGATTAAACACGGTTTTAATTTGAATTCGTTTTGTGATGTATTAGCAATTAAAATTTTATTAATAAGAAATGATCCTGGTGTTTTTGAAAGGGTTCGGCAGTCAATGAGGAGAAGATTGGATGCTTGTATGCTGGCTAGAGGTGGTCATTTTCAACAGTTTTTGTAGGTTGAGTTGAATTTTCATGTAATTTTTCATAATAAAATGTTATTATCTGAAATTTTGTTTCCCCTATATCTTCGAAACAAATAGGTTTTTCAAAAATCATCAAAGGACAAAATATTCTTAGAATAGTCCAAGGAACAACCCCCTGAATTTTTGCCGCATGTTTAGGAAACACCCTGTATATCCTAGTGACTTTTGTATTGTATCTTGGCAGTTGGTGTGACTGTTACGAAAATTGACAGATTACGGAATTTGAATATTTGTATGTCAAGTTTTGTTCAAAATTTCGTGCAGATAACATTTTCCTAATATTTTTTTAAATTTTGTTAAACACTTCCACTTTCACCGATTCATGGTTTGAGATATCAGGAATGAATAAACTTCAGCGTGAAATGTGTAGTGTTTTTCGCACAACCAGTGATTGAAAAGATTCTTATCGATTTTGGCAATAATTATACGTCATTTCAATAATGTTCTCACTTACCATGAGATTTTAAGAGACCAATCACAATTCGAAGAGAAACCTTGAAATCAATATCACGTCGAAATAATATGGTTGAAATAATCCATCATTTCGCCATTCTTGAATAATGCTGCGTTGAAATCAGTCCAATATTCGAAACAATGAATCTTTCTTTTTGCAAAATTTAACTCAAACATTTTTAAATACCTAAACTATACCTTGAGAGAGTTATAAAAGTCCAAAGTGGGAGTTCACATATGCCTCTTCAACAATTTTGATTGTAATATATGAGAAGTGATAAATATTAAATAGTTCTTTAACTTTCAAGGGCGGAATTGGCGCAAGAATGAACGAGCTCTCAAAAACGTCTATTCTGCTTGAGTTTCCTATGATTCTGGTGTCGCTGTGAAAACGAACTTTTGCACAGAGCTTAAAACTGTTTTTTCTTTTATTGATTTGTTACAAAATTTTAACACGAACTTTTCTAATATTCTTCTTAAACATTTTATGGTTCCCATCATGTGATCAAATGAAACACCCAAAATCCTAACTCCGTCGGTTTCGAGGTCACGAAAATATCGGTTTGATCTGTTCGTCGAACGAGCGCTCAAAAGCGCGAACGCAAGACGTTCCAGTCCCACCATAACGAACAAGACCGAACCAATCCCCAATTTGACACCTCCCAACTAATCATACGAGTCACAATTTAAACTATATCGGCATGGTCCTTCGACAAGGGATTTGTTTGCGCTGCACGTTAACACGCCAACAAAAGAACAATCGTCTCTTCAGCGGGAAGATCGAAAGTCATATCGAAACCGGAAGATAACTATACTTTACACTGCTTTGACAACGAAAGAAAAAGCCGCAAAGAATTGTAATAGTGTCCATCCACAGGGTGGCCCGGACAATACCTGCATCAGATATCCTAAATGGACAAACACTGGCTGTGTACACATCTATCCATTAGTCTATTTTAAATATATTGCCTCAAAATGAATAGGTACACACATAAAGACCAAAGGGCACCGCTACAGCATTCCTCTTTCTGTGTTGGTTGGACAAGGGGCGACCATCACAAGCGGTGGTTCTTTATTCATTGTTAAAGGTCGGGTGTTCTTCTAGGACGCACTTGAGAGGACTCTCACTTGGAAGAATAATATGGGAAAAATGTATTTCTAGATCGATTAGAGGTCGACCTGACTTGGTGGTCGACGATTGGGCTTAGGGGTAGAAAGGTTGCGCTATTCTCACCTTGACCGGTTGTCGGATGCCGATTTAGCTTTCGAAAGTTCGAACTTTCGTCTCATAGAAAGTTTCCACTAGTGAGTACACATATGTGACACTTATGGAATGGTAGAATATACCTCCAGGTTTTGAGAAAATTTCGATTATAGAGAAATATTATCTAGGAAAATCGTTGAGATCTAATATGGCTCTTCATTAAATATCTGCCTTCGTTTTGAATGGAAGTTCCATGTCAAAAAAGTTGCGGAATTCGATAAATAAAACACAATTTTTATAAATTAGTCTTACTCGGTCTTTACATGATGAGAAATTTATTTTGAATCGAAAATAAAATAACACATTTTAATTCTATAGATTTGAATTGTTTCGCTGCACAGTAGATTCTTCAAATTTCACATTTTTAATACATTATTACATTTGTATTTTCACAAAATAAATCTGTTTAATTATTAATTAAACCAAATACCTTCGTATATTGTTTATATTTCCAAGTGACGTCCATGTTAGATGAAATTGACAGTCTTTTCGAATTTCACCTACTTGAATAAATACACGAATTCACAATATTTATTTTAATGTGCTTAATGAATTCAAAAAATTAGTCAAATAGCCTTCCAACAAAAAAATACATCAATGAAAATCCACGTGTTTTATTACCATTCTATCTTTGTATTCCATAATACGTGTCTTGTATTATTCTTAAGTTTTGTTCTTGTCGTTTTGATATGAATCACCAATAAAAAAACCAAAGATTTATAAACTTTATCGGTTTCAAGTGAAATACATCTAGGTCAATTATTCCGATCTCAAAAGTTTCCAGAGGAGAGTGAATATTTAAAAATTCTTCAATTCGCCCTCAAGTTCAATCATGTCCCTGAAAGATCCAAAACTTGACTTCTTAACTATTCCAATACAAAATGTTATGGCCCGATGATGAAAAGAGAAACATCTTTGTTCAAAAATTATCAACGGTAGTCCGATCCGTTGTTATACAAGCCAGTAAACAGTAGTTTCGTCGAAGCGGTAGTTTACAATCTCTTTTTCAGCATCAAAGAAAGGGAGACACAATCTCAAAGCAACTCCCTGTAGATTGTTCATATTGTCCGAGATCACAATATTTTGTACCCGGTCAAAATAAAAGGGAATACCATTTTTTTTTCGTATTGAAAATAATCGCTTTTCAAGTGATTCTTACTTTCCAAGTTTCCTCTCAAACAAGGAACAACATTACTCTCCTTCTGAAACACTCCTGGTAATAAAAATAAAATAAACCTGCACTTAGCATAAAAATATTGTCGAGCAAACGATTATTATTGGTTTCTGAAGATATTGCTTCGCCAGACCCGCACAGCTTTCAATGTACGCCAGAATTTCTTCGAGATAAGATTATGGAGGTATATTTTATTGCCGGTGCCACTTCAGGAATTACAGGTTAGTGGTACCGACCATTGTTGAGTTTGCAAGAATCCAGAGGATATAAACTGCCAAGCAAATGATAATTGAGCACGTTCACACCTGTAAATACTGCAGTACCACCGGATGTAATAACAAACCAAATCATTGCTCCTTTCAGGAGGTACAAAAATTTCGAGGGTGATTATGAAAGAAGGGTGCGTCTTATCTATTTTTCTGAAGATTAGGGCCATAAACAGATTGGGGACTTGGGTCTGCTGGTGTTTATTGTGTTTGCTCATTGATAAGGCGGATCCTTTTAAAGGAAATTGAGAGTCCGGGGAATACCAAAAAAAAGATGCAAATTTTACTCAGATATTTATTATATTTACATTAGTCCAACTAGGAAACCTTCATATTATATTACAGGTCGAACCGGAAATTGGCCAATGAAACGCACAATGTGTAACACTCATTCACCTTCAAACTGGGTATACTACGAATAATAAAAAATAAATAAATTCAAAAGGGCCGGCGAAATGCGGATTTACGCAACACGTCATCAGTGACGTCAGTTTGAAGTCAAAGATTTTCCAGTAGGAATGATATCACTTAAAATAGTTAAAATGGCATCAATGTGTATAATTTTCTGACAAATCTTATGTCATTTCTGTTCAGTAGGTTATTCCATTTCATCATGGAAAGATAGATTCTCCAACAAAGTTTTCAAATTTCAATTTTCAAAATCAGTTCTCATTTGTGAATACTAAGAAAAATTTAAGAAGAATCCATGGACGATATTATTCACTTAATCGACACACTGTTGGTCTTATTGTAGACAAATTTGAAAGTTAATTTTCTTTACACGACACAATAGTACCAGTATCAAATACTGAGCCGTAAGTTTCAAAGTTGTCTATAATACGATGTATAGTGAGTCGATTATCTGAATAATGATTTCCATGAATTCTTCTCACAGTATTCACAAATGAGGCTTGAATTTAATAAAACAATTCAACAATTTTTAAACGTTGTTGGAGAATCTATCTTTCCATGATCTAATGGCAAAACCTACTGAATACAAATGACATAAGAAATTCCAAAAAATAATACACAGAATTGCCATTATAGCTATTTTAAATTGTATCATTCCTATTGGATAATCTTTTACTTTCAAATGACGTCACTGATGACGTGTTGCGTAATATTGCATTTTGGTGGCTCCTTCAAATTTCACTCTCTAGGTTGCTATTTTACCAAGTGTAAAGTTGAACATCACTAAATAATTTGGGAGAATTTGAAGAATCGACAGCATATTCTTCTTTGTCAGACAATTATTCAATGGATTCTTTGTGGACATTATTTTATTTTATTTGTCAAACAATTTTCTAGATTTTCCTTTTGGTCCATCCTTGTTGAGGTATTATAAAAAACTTATATGGTAATCTTTGGAGTTGTGTATTTCTAAAACATACGTAAACCAACAGGATGTCTGTCTCAAAGACTATGACATCACCAGAATGTCCTGATAGTTTTTGATTGGAAATTTTGAGGCTTGAATTTAATAAAACAATTCAACAATTTTAAGAAGTTGTTGGAGCATCTATTTTTCCATGATCGAATGGCAAACCTACTGAACACAAATGACATTAGAAATATCAAAAAATAATACACAGTATTCAAATTATAGCTATTTTAAATCGTATCATTCCTATTGAAAAACCTTTTACTTTCAAATGACGTCACTGATGACGTGTTGCGTAATATTGCATTTTGGTTGTTCCTTCAAATTTCACTCACTTGGTTGCTATTTTATCGAGTGTAAAGTTGAACATCACTATTTGGGAGAATTTGAAGAATCGACAGCATATTCTTCTTTGTACGACAATTATTCAATGGATTCGTTGTGGACATTATTTTATTTTATTTGTCAAACAATTTTCTAGATTTTCCTTTTGGTGCATCGTTGTTGAGGTATTATAGAAAACTTATATGATAATTTTTGGAGTTATGTATTTCCAAAACAGACGTAAACCAATAGGATGTCTGTCTCAAAGACTATGACATCACCAGAATGTCCTGGTAGTTTTTTTATTGGAAATTTTGAATAAATATAGTTGAATAAAATGAAGTATTGTTGACTATTTACTGAAGTATTAAAATCTTAGATAAAATAGAACATATCAAATAAAATCAATTCTCAATGAATTTAATCTCACTTTCCACTCACATATTATCGCGTTTGTGAATTTCCCAAGCACAATAACGTTTCGAATTATTGAATGAAAAGTCACAAGTCATCAATTACCATCTTCTAACAGAAAACCTCACTAACCCACTGTTACAAACCCGTTTTAACGGCAGGGACAATGCAGAGATACCACCTTGATAAATGGTACGACTATACCAAATACCAACTCGCTCTCAAACTGGTCAAGTCCTTAGAAACCTAAAACTAATCAAACAAGTCATGTTTGCAATTCGATACATGCATATTTTCATTATGACGATTCCATTTCGATTCTTCGCTCAAGCTAGAGGATTTCAATGGGACACCAAATAGGAACCTTTTTGGGCGACAGGGGGACAACTGAGACGAATCGACACCTTTCATTTATCTCGGTTGTGACACTTCGTACTTCCTTTTTCTTCACACTGCCGAAATTGATTTCACGTGTTTCAATCCAGGTTTCAATGCTTTTCCGTTCTATTTTGACCGGGTCCAAAATATTGTGATCTCGGACAATATAAACAATCTGCAGGGAGTTGCTTTCAGATGCTTGTATAGCCTTTCTTCGATGCTGAAAACAAGAGATTGTAAAACTACTGCTTCGACGAAACTACTGTTTACTGGCTTGTATAACAACGGATCGGACTACCGTTGATAATTTTTGAACAAAGATGTTTTTCTTTTCATCATCGGGCCATAACATTTTGTATTGGAATAGTTAAGAAGTCAAGTCTTGGTTCTTTCAGGGACATGATTGAACTTGAGGGCGAATTGAAGAATTTTTAAATATTTACTTTCCTCTGGAAACTTTTAAGATGGGAATTATTGACCTAGATATATTTCACTTGAAGCCAAAAAAGTTTATAAATCTAAATTTTTTTTTCTTGGAATTCATATCGAAGTCAAATACCAAATATACCTTTGAATAAAAACAAACTTGAAAGATAATTTAGGACACATATTATACAAAGATAGAATGGTAAAGTCACACATGGATTTTCATTGATGTATTTCTGTTGGAAGGCTATCTCACTAATATTTTGAATCCTCCAAATTATCCAGGGATGTTAATTAAGCACATAAAATGAGTATTTTCAATTCGCATGAATATTCCTAAGAAAACTGCAATCGAATAGGTAAAATTCAAAGAATTTTACGTAACGTGACGTCATCAGTGACGTATTACAATCAAGTACCATGTACGATTATACGTAGACATATGGCATAATTATTACTTCAACCGTTTCATTTCTTTGAAATCATTTGAATTTATGAAATAAATTGACTTTTATTCACTCTTACTTACTCTCAAAATTCATACATGTACCTTCTTAGGTCAGACGAATATTTGGACTCTGTTAGTTTTCGTTTGGCTTCTTGTTAGACTATTTGGCAAAATTTCATCGTGTTTAGTAAATGAGGTATTGAACGGAAAAAGTAATCCACTTATAGAATTCTAAAAAAACTGCTACTTTCTCAGTACCTGTCGATTTACATGTGCAACAAGCATTGTCTTGTCACTCCAACATAAAGCCTTGTAAATATTTCACTGTCCCAGCGATTAGCAATTTGGATAATACCCCCCGATTTAAAAAGGCCATTTCGGTAACTTTTAACAAGACTTACACTATACCGGAGCAAGTCAAAATCGATAGAATTGCGAAAAAAGGATCTTCGCTCAAGCGTGCTGAACGAAAACCACTTTTTCTATTAGATTTCTCCAGTTAGTTGACTTGGGATAATTCTAATCCAAAAAGGTTCCTTAGAAAACCGTATACCTCCGTCTTAACAGTATAATCCTTATCTGCAAATTGCTTAACCACTTAACCGTGTATACGTAAGCTTTTCTGCACTCAGAGAAGCCAAATTCGATCATAACAAACTGAAAATGGCCTTCACGGTTCGATTATGACCCAATTGGCGAAAAATTCGATCAATCGTATGCCGCCCTTTTCATGTTTCAGCCTGCGTGCAGTTGGCAGTACTGCAAGTTTGTCTGTACCCGGATTATAATGCTCTTTTCGATTTTGGGGTTGGTGTTTCATTGATGTTTTCAATTATTTCGATGGTAACCTTTTCATTCTATGAATGGACGATATGTCCAATTCTTCTTCTTCTTCTTTCCGGGCCGTTAGAAAATTAATATAACCTATGAATTATGTGAGAAATATTGACCTTGATAAATAACATGTTTTTCTATTTTGATCTTTAATAGTTTAGATTTATTATTATGTATAGTTGATATTTCACAGTAGAAGAAAGAAACTTCTGATAAGTTAATTTTGTCTTGATAAATAAAGATTTTCATGTTAGCTGTTTGACAATTAAAAAAAAATATCGTCTTATTTATTGACTCCTTATAGATTAGAATTCTAAAAACGATATATTTTAATTCGACAAAACGATATGTTTTCAAAGATGCAAAAAAGCTTTTGAATTTCGAATAATTCATATCTATCATCACGTGATGTGAAACCAACTCGATTGGGCGAACTTACAATGACGTCAATATGAAGTAAACACGTTTTTCATTAACAATTATGTTTACTATTTTGCTACCAATTTTGAAATTGTTTGCAATCAAATAGACCACTTATTGCTATAGTCTAAACAGATTAATCTTCCCTATAGGAAGGTCAGATAACTTAGGGTATTGAATTCTAACCTCAAACAGATTGCTTAAGTAGAAATCTCTTAAAATATACCCTTTTTTTTATTTCAAAATGAAATATCTTATTGGAAAATCTTTTACTATGCTTACGGTGATGTAAAGTAAAACTTTCTTCTTAACCTTACATGTTCTGACTAGATTTTTTTTGTTTTGCAGCGGTGTAAAGAAAAACTGAACACGTTAGCTATTTCTGTGATGAACCAGTGGCCAGGAGTACATTTGGTGGTTACTGAGGGTTGGGACGAGGAGGGTTATCACACCCCTGACTCCCTGCACTACGAGGGGAGAGCTGTAGATCTGACAACGTCGGACAAGGACCGCTCCAAATATGGCATGTTGGCGCGTCTTGCAGTTGAAGCAGGTTTTGACTGGGTTTACTACGAAAGTAGGGCACACATCCACTGTTCTGTCAAGTCAGGTGAGTCTGCCGAAATTCATAGAATATCGTTCATTTTGGAAACTTGAAATATTGTTGTTTTTCGATATTCTTCTTGAATTTTCTATGTTTCTGGTTGAGACATCAATATGAAAAATAGAAAATATGAATAAACTTACGCTAACGAATAATATTATACTATTTAACAGTATATGCCTATAAACTTAATGAAATCATACTGTCATAAAATTTTTCAAGGAAAAAGATGGTTATTTATCAGTCCACAATCGAACCTAATGATTTACCACTTCAAGTCCTGCCTTGCTCTAAGAATAGCAGCTTTATTATTGTAATTTTTACGTAACTACGTATTCAGAACAATGTAGATGTAGGTTCTGAAGTTGCATTTATGGTTTATTGCACTTGGATTTATATGCTCAGATGACTTTTCAAATGCATTCAATTTCCTTATGGGTCATTGTTCACACCATCATTTGTTGTGATGTAAGTGATAATTCAATTATTCTATTACTTACGGATATTTTTAGTTTTAACTGTTAAGAGACTGGAAGCAACAATATTTGATTTCCATTATATGTTACATAATTCGGGATGTAATAAGATGTTTGTTTAATGTTTAGTTTATTGTTTTTTTTAAGGAAGATATGAGAGAAAATACTTATTTTAATTGGCTTCGATGGATATATTGGGAAATTTTATTATGTAAAGATTGTGTCACGATTCATCGAAATTTTTTTCGTGGTTAAAATTTATTTGTTCGCATAAAATGGTGACGGCAAAAATGGAAGGTTTTCCAATAAAAATTATACAATTTGAATTGGTTATAATGGCGACATTATGGTTTTTTCTTGTCATTTCTTATGTCATATGTGTTCAGTAGGTTAGGTTAGGCTTTCACTACCAAGTGACGTCACTGATGACGTGTTGCGTAAAATTGTATATTGGCGGCCCCTTCAAATTCCATTCTTTTGGTTGCTATTTCATTAAGTTATGAGTTTAACATCACTGAATAATTTAAAAAATTCGACAACATATTCTTCTTTGTCTTATAATTATTTAATGAATTCGATATTTGTGGAAATGACTTTATTTCATTTTATTTGTCGGTCAATTTTGTCCTTTTATATTGAGGTATTATAGAAAACTAGTAATTTTTGGAGTTTTGTATTACTAAAACAGACTTAACCAATCGAATGTCTCAAAGACTATGACATCAACAGAATGTTCTGATAGATTTTGATTGGAAATGTTGAAAAAATATAGATGAATAAAATTGTTGGCTATTTATTGAAGTATCAACGTCTTTGGCAAAAGAGACCATAACAAACAAAATAAAATCAGTTCTCGATTAATTTGATCCCACTTTCCACTTGCATATTATCGCGTTTGTGAATTTCCTAACCACAATATCGTTGATCCATCTTTCTATGATCAAATGGCATAACCTACTGAACAAATGACATTATAAATGTCAAAAATTAATACACAGTGTTGCCATTCCTACTTCAAAGTCATGCCACGTTAAACAGATAAAAACGGTGTTGGTCGACCTACGTTTTGACATCTCAGGTGGAAAAATCATAAATAGACACGAAGAAGGTCTAATGAAAAGCAATAAAACGGTAAATAATCAGCCAAAATGTAAATTGTAAATACGTATTCGCGAGATTTCGTCTACGATCTAAAAACGAAAGCGACCTTCGTGTCTTTCAGTTCTCAGATAGACCGAACGGAGATTCCTAGAAAACCCACATAATTAGTATTAATTTAACATTAAGCGTCACCTTTGGATGTTAGTCGGGACACCCAAAAGCCGAAGGAACCCAAGGAAAGTCACTCAGTCCGGGGCTTAGATAACTCTCGGCCTACTAAAGTTAATTTGAAGCTATAAAACTAGCAGCAAATGTCACAGCAGATAAGATCGGAGATGTATCGCTTTCAAGTGCCGTCTGCAGCGTGTTTGAAAAGGCCTGGGCGTCCAAAATAACAAATGACCGGCTCGTTGGGATTTGATGATAATGCGGTGCAACTTGCTGAGATTGGGTGCCGTTCCGAAATTAAATATCCTGGTAAAAGATTAACCTTACATTTATACCAAAACCGGTTCAACTCACCGAGTTCTTTATTCCTTTTGGCGAACGTGGAACCGACCGGCGCATATACATATAACTTATATACGAAGATGTGTTTTGAATCATCCTATTCGATGTCAGATGGCTCTTCACACTTTGCTCCTATTGACGTCAGGAATGATTATCATGGTGGATGATGGCGTGATGGCTGTACGAGGATGTACTTAATCAGTCAGCGAGAGAGGGATTGCCGCGACGTGGTTTTTCGCGTATCAGTCAAACTTTATTAAACATTCATTACCCCCTTTGGCGCTCCTGCGATGAACAAACTTTGTAAATTGTGCAAATAAGTAGAGGGCAGCACTGTACGACGACTCACACGATATTATAATTTTACCTCTTTTGTAATGACTTTTGGTAGGTTTTTTTTTCACGAATATTTCAAAACTATATCGGAGCTTTGTACAAAGTAATTTTTTTCTGCGAAAAACGAAAAGTAACCAAATTTTTTTTTCCATTCACAAATTGAAAATATTCACTTTCCCCCGTGTAGATTATTGTTTAGGGAAATTATGTGATAATCCTATAGAAATCGGTGATTTTTAAGAAGAATTTCGTTTTCAACATGAGCAAACACGTGGTGGTGTTTCCTCTTAAGTTAGAAGCTTCAAAACGCCACTTCGAATTCGTATTCTAGTAATTTCAGATTGCTTTTTGTTTCGCGGTGATGTCTGTAATTTTCCAATTCATTTTTGAGCCCATAAAGTTTGACTCACTGATTTTTTTCAATGCTTCATAAATGCAGCCGCTCAAATTTTTGTTTTTTTTTTGTTAATTTCAAAATTGCTTGTTCGATCGAGATGAAAATTAGTAAGTGGATGTAAAATCGCAATTTCAAGCCTTCTACAAAATTTCATATTGATAACTAGATAACTAAACCAGAACCGTAGAAAAATACAAAATAAATGAAAAAAATTACTAAAGTTCACAGGTTATCATAAAAGGGCACTTGGTTGATTTATCTTGTGAATCTGAAACTTTCGATGACTTTTATAGTTTGATAAGTAATTCAGATATCATGTTATAAATTTTTGAAGAGAGCAAAAAGGCGATTTTTTATAGAAATTGTTATGATTTACATTTGAAAAAACACAAGTTTGTATTATAACTTCAAAACTAATGGCGATAAGAAATAAATTATTACACCGATGGATTCTGATTCTACTGAATGTTTTTGTTTTATGTTTATAGCACCAATAATAAAGAAGTAAATTCACGCCAATTGCCAATTTTCTCTTATGGCTTGAAAACAGTTGAATTCATGAAGTTGCGATTTTAACCAAATTAATTCTTTCTACATTGTACCATGTGTCAATGGTCTAACTGCTGAGACACGTTAATTTAAATTTAAAAAAATTGATTCTGGAAATGTGTCATTCATTTTTTCTAGCTCGAAGGGATTCTAAGATTCCCTCACTAAACAACAAATTTATTAGGACACCCGATACGTAACTTCAGATAAAAGTCAAAGTCGCCGATCAAATTTTTGGACCCGCTAACCTAACCTAACCTCTTCCGTAGCGCCGTGCATCAAAAATTCAAAAACTGATGTGACGACAGGTTGAGAGATGTCCTAGCCAAGCTAGAATGCTGGAATACAATACCCAACTGAAGTCCGTGTATCTACAAATAAAATCTTGACAGAAATGCAGTTAAATAAACACCGGTTAGTCCTATAGTTGGGCCAAAAACCATCGTAATCGCTTTACAAAAGCTAAAACAACCGGCTTTGCACCTGACACTAGATTAGATGTATTGGTGGTGTTGGCTTTTTGGATTCGACGAAAAGCGAGAAGAAATGTTTATTCAGAGAGACGTCAAATGTTTCCTAAATATGCTAGAGGTGACGAAGGAAACTCTTCAGATTTGCAAACACTCAATATTCGTACGTGATCAATCTTATTTCGAGTAGATATATCCTCAGTTTGAAAAGGCTGAATAAGTCCTTACAGATGATCACAATTTCTGTTTGTGTCTTTCTCGTCAAAGATTGTTCGTTTTTGAAAACAGCGAACCATTATTGTGGAAAAGCTCCATTGTCAAGTTCTTTCTGTCGATTGTAATCATAATACCTAATCTGTCTGATTGTTGCATTGCAAAAGGAATTTCACAGAAAATATTAGATGATTCATAGAAAAAGATCAGGTTTGCACTACAAGAACGAATTTCTGGTTGAAAACTAAACAAGAGCTGTTATAAATGTACTACATCCTAGCTTGAAAATACAATCCAGTAATATAATAATCTGAAAAGCGTTCAAGGAATCAAATCCATTTCTCGAAAACTTTCGACACATGAGACATACCTAATTATTATTTAAACAAAACTCACCAAGTGTTAGGTTCTTGAAATGTCTTGGATAATAATAATTAACATTTTTGTTGTATGAAATATTGTCATGGTTGTCTTAATGATCTTCTCTCGCACAAACCGGGAACCAATGTTAAAAATCACAATTTTTAATAATATCTAGTTCATCAAGATTCACATCTTCATTTGTTTAAATTCATAATTATTTTTTTTATACCGTAACAACATAGACCTAATAAATTAACTTTAATGTTAGATCTATGCCTGACAATTAACTAGGTACGCAACTGTATATACTATTACCATTATTTCCGGTTGCCTATAATGATATAAGGTGAAATTGATGATATTTCTATATACTCCTTTTCCATTCCCTGTCAGCAGTCATAAATACACCGAAGGGCCATTGGGAAATATCGTAAAATGGTGGATTCGTTTTGAATTCAAATTAAATTTAATTCCTAGTACCTAGTTTAAATTTATAGATTGATTGAAGAAAGTAAGCAATCGGTTAAAACTTTTCCAGCATGAGTAAGTCAAATCAAGTGTATACAAAATTTTCTCTTCCACATTTTCGTTCTTATAGATCATGATGCATTCCTGCATACTGGCTGTGCAATCAATCAATCTCGATTCTCGACGTGAGTCTTCGAATGTTAATTCCATAAAGAGCAAATATAAAATGGATTGACCTGTGTTCTGTGTTGTACAATGCCCAACGACCATGGTAGTCGTCCGCTGAAAAAGTTGACAATCAGCTAAACTGTCACCATAAATATGATCGATAAAATCTCCTAGGTATCATTTCAAAGGAGTGGTTTTTCACTTTGTTTTTGTTATGTAAATCGGTTCGGTTTCTATTGACTTGTAAATTAATATCCACTCACGTAAGATAAGGTTGATGTTATGACGAAAATTTATACGGATACTCTGATATGTTCGCCAAAACGATTGTCTGCCGAGGACAAGGTTTCTTTCTCGTTCGGGAGTTTGTTAATTCTGGTACCTGCTACTTGAAAAAAACTTTCGTCTTTATGCCGAAATAAATAGGATATATGATATTTTCATACCGTGTTTTTTATATACCTAAGAACTGATGTCGATGACTAATAGCCGGTTCGAGTTCTCTCGAAAATTTTCCGCTTTGGTAATATTCAAAGGTTTTTGACGTTTTTACCCTGAAAGTTTCAAGCGCATCCACCAAAAACACTTCTATTTCTACTGATAGAATTGTTTTCTATGACATATTTATCACAGAATAATTTTTGAATTTGTTCATAGAAATTTGTGAATCTTCTTAAGTTCTAAATTGTTTATAGTATTCAATATAATGCTAATAATGTAATTTTTTTGCAGAATCCTCGCAAGCTGCCAAGTACGGCGGGTGTTTTTCCGCAGAAACCACTGTACTCACCTCCGACGGAACTATCAAAACCCTTCCAGATCTTAAAATCGGAGAGAAGATCCTCTCTTTGGACCCTTCCACATTCCAGCTAACGTTTAGCGAAGTGCTCCTGTTTCTACACTACAATCCCGATGAAAGCAGGCAGTTCGTCAAGATAACTTTGGAATCGGGGAAAACATTGACATTGACCCCGACCCATTTAGTGCTTACCGGTAGTTTGAAATCTAACAGGATAGTTTACGCAGATGACCTAAAACCTAGTGATAAACTTTTAACAAGTGACTCAAAAAATAGACTTCAAGAAGACGTTATAGTTAAAATTGAACAAGTCATGAAGAAAGGTGTGTACGCTCCCCTAACCGAAGCTGGCACCGTAGTGGTGAACGATGTTTTAGCTTCTTGTTACGCTGTTGTTAATAGTCAAGCTTTGGCGCATTTCGCCTATGGCCCCTTGAGGCTTATCCATAATATGAAGGAAAGTCTAAAAAAGTTGTGGTCGTTAATAAATAAGCCCATTTCTGGTTGGAACTCCTCTAGGTCTTTGATTAAACCGACAATTGGAGTTCACTGGTATGGGAAAATGTTATACACCTTAGTAGATATCTTCTATCCTAAGATTCTTTACTAAGTGATAACCGATGAGCCTTAAAGACCCCATGTTCTGATGTATATAGCAATCTCTAGAAGTTAGAGAGTATATCCTATGCTTTCTATCAATCCCAGAAAAATTTGAGGTTCAATAATTAAGACTTACTACTGGGTGATCCTATCGTGATAATATTGTTTTTAAGTAGGTTTTCATCAATTATGGCCAGTGATTTTTGAATGTGTCCAACGATTGTTCTTCAATGTTGAAAGAAGCAGTTTTGGCATATCCATAAGTTTCGAAAATTCCCTGTACTCTTTGGAGTATTGTTTCGAAGTTAGTGACAATGTATTTTTGTAACATGTATTTACTGTAATTTAATGTATATATCTTGTATAGTAAACTATTTGTGAAAATGTAAATTATTATTTATGAAATATAGTAATATTTTCTATTTATAAATAAATACTTTATGAAGCATAAAGATTGATTCAACTACCCCTTAATTTTTCACCCCTTTTCCCAACTTTTGTGCCAGTAGTTCTAACAAATATTTTAAATACAACAGCACCTTAAGAAAAATACCAAGAATTTTCTCTACTAAACTTTATTCTTCTCATCCCAACTCATCAAAAAAATTTGTCACATAAGTATCAAACTACTTACATACATACTTTTTCACTTTTTTTTTCCAAAATGTTCTTTCCAAGTTTTTCAATTCAATGCTCAATTCCTAAAGCTAGATTTTGTACAAAATTTCTTTGAGAAAAGGTCTGGGCAGTGGACAGATATGTTATATCTGAATATAAAATGTTTATATTTCAGGGCAGGAGCCTGAGGTGAATTATAAAGCAAAATTCATCAAAATTTTCATGGAACGAATGTTTTATATCAAAAATAAATTAATAAAAAAATAATAAATCATTCTGAAAAACAGAAATTGAAGACAATATAAAATCATTTATTCCTCCTAGAACTCCTCTTTTTTGGACTATCTCCATTTGAAGTGATAGATTTCCTTTTAGAATTCCCGTAATTAGCTTCCAATGAAGATACCAAGTTCAAGAATCTATCACAGCACCTTTCTTGAATTTCATTTGCATTTTTTTCCAGATCATTCACTAGAACAAAAAAATTAGTAAGTATAATTATAGTAAAATTCAAGATTAACTTCGCATCCACCAATTTATTCAACATAACAACAAAACTGATTCTTAATGTATTCCACTCATACAAAATCACTACATTATCTGAAAAGACTTACTTTCATTCTACAATTAATTAACAACGTATTTGACTGGCTGCACCAGTACGAATAAATTTGAATATTTGTAGAGCTAATGTCATAATTAGTAATATTCTCGATAATCCAAAGATTAATGAACTCACTTTGATCTTCAGTAATTTCTCCTTCTTCTCTAGCATACTTTTGATGTCGTTGCCTCTTCTTCCTGGCTGGTTCATTGAAGAATTCATTATATCTTTTGACTTCACCCCGTTCAACCATACCTCTGACAATTTCAATTATCCTAGGTTCGCTTTCAGGTCTCCCAAACGGAATGAAATCCATCATTTTAGTCATATTCCCTTTGCTCATTTCATAAGCCTGCTTAATATCTCCATACTCAGTGTCGGAACCAATATATTCCTTCTCATAATTTTCAATCTCTGTAATACTGATTTTTTTGAAAATATTTTTCCAATAGTCCATCCAATTACATTCTACGTCTTCATCTTCGTCGAATTCACCTTTGCTATCATATATTTTACGTCTCTGTTCATTTTGTAAAATAAAGTGGATTTTTCCAAGAACCTTAAATTTTTCATTGGCGACGAGTTTCTCATTTTCGTCAACTCTATCAGGATGGACAATCAGAGAGAGTTTGTGATATGCTTTCTTAACTGAAAAATATTAGAATAAATGCTCTAGAAATATTTTCCACTAGTGCAACGTGCTTTCCTACTTTCTTTTTGTGTTGAAGATTTTGGAATCTTCAAAATTTCATAAAAGTCGTAGCTACCGAAATATTTCTTACAGTTTTCTTTGAAATTATACATCCCGCAAACTTTCGATTTTTCTACAAAAATTTCAATGACATTTGATTGGGCGGGAAAATAAACAACAAATACATATCAAATCAACACAGAATATTGAATGTCTGTCTATGACCTAAGTGTGACCAACGTAATATTGGATTTGGATACCAATATAAAGAAATGTATGTAAAAGAAGAATTTATCGAGCGAATTGAAAAATTTATTTCGGAAAGTTTAACTCGTGAAATTTTTCGTGCAATCATTTTTTAAAACATTCAACGTGGTCTTACTCAACAACATTGTATCGATGAACTTGATTCAACTTTTGAGTATGAAGAACCAACCACTATACGCTAAAACGAATAATTTATATATATATATATATATATATATATATATATATATATATATATATATATTCAAATGTTCATTTTCAAACCTATTTCAGCTTGGATTTGTTCAGTTTGATTTAGTTCGAATTTTTTCTATAAATATATATATTATCCAAGCAAAAATTATATGAATCTAAAACTTGACGCAATTCATACATCAAATGCTCCTGGTAAAAAAAAATCCACAAGTGTCCTGATTCAGCATTTAATGTTTTTTTTTAATGGAGGTTTTTTTGAGAATCAAAGAAGCCGTTCCAATGATATCTATCTATTCCCGAAATATAAAAGGCAACGCTAGTATTCTAATATATTTCTAACATTTCAAATGAAAACTTCAAACATCTCTGGAAAAATACATTGTAATCACACTTAATTAAATTTGAAAACCATCAAAACAGAAACAGTTGATTCTTCCTTGAGCAATGAACTTTCGCAGTAGAGAGTACCTTTGTCAGAGGCAAACTGTTGAAGTATTTGTAAATCAAACAGTTGATTCTTCCTTGAGCAATGAACTTTCGCAGTAGAGAGTACCTTTGTCAGAGGCAGACTGTTGAAGTATTTGTAAATCAAACTCTCCATATGAAAACTTATTTTAATCTCTATAAAATTTTCAGAGAGAAATTTCAATACAGGTACACAAGATAAATGCATAATGTGTGAACAATTTTTATATTTAAAGTAATAAATACAAAACTGATACTTATTCTCTGTGAATAAGGACGTAAAATGCCAAACAAGCAAGGACACCGATCTGAAAAAAAGAAAGCATTGAAACTATATCCTAATTCACAATAAAATTTGAAACAATTATTGAAAAATATACAAATAATCGATAATAAAAACAATTATTATTTCCAAACATTACCTTAAAATTAGGATATTCGTTCATCATAATGGTCACCATTCCTACATATGGTAAAAATCCACGAGCTCTTCCTACAACATCGTTCTTAGTTAACCACAGCTGGCCTGGGGCATAAAGTCCTCTATCATCTACACTATTATTGTCTCCTTTCGTGAGGAATTTAATTGTACCATTCTCCCTGCAAGGAAATCATTTTTTTGGCATCAAAGCCCAAATATATGGATAATGGATGTAGCTTTAATTATGTGAATATCTCACTTCTCATGTAACTTCAAAACTCTATGAACTATTGGAATATCTCTTCCTTCAACTTTGAATACTACAATTTCACCCACACGAACTGGCTCTTCAGGGTAATTCGTTAGAAACAATAAGTCTCCTCTGTGGAATGCAGGCTCCATACTACCAGATAATACTACAACGATAGGACTTTCACTACCAGTTACTACCATAAGACCTTTCCATATCATCAGTGCTGATGATACTATCATTCCAAAACTCAAGACTTGGTAAATAAACTAGAATTTGATAGAGTATGTGAATCGAAATATGTTATGTATTTCTCACACCTCACCTGTCTTTTATTCATACGTTTCACATCATCAAATAAAGACGTCGCGACTTCCATTTTGTTGTTTATATATTCTAATATATTTCAGTTTCAATGCAAAATAAACTATTTAATCATAAAAATTTAAAGCCGAATCTAAGGACGTATGCCATACACGTCAACCAATGATGGTTCGACGAGTATCGATACTAGTTTGACATTTGATTTCCAACAATTTAAAGCTCTGACTGGACCACAAATGAAAATTGTGAATATCAATAATAATTTACTGAATCATTGAGAAATAATATAATAATCCATTTTTTTCAGATGAAAATTTTCACCATCAATTCAAATTGGTTATATCGATTATATGTTATCTTGTTCAGTAGTTTTTTTTTATTTAGTCTGGGCTTAAGATGTTTTCAAGTGTTCTGTAGTTCATAAATCAATTAACAAAAAAAAAAAATTGATAATCACTAAAATAGTTAAATGTGATATGAAAATCTCATAATCTAAAAAATTCTCTACATTAACTTTGCACTGCCATCATATTATAATCGAGAATTTCTCACCTACACCATTTATATTTTTGAAATGATGAATACAAAATATGCAGTTGGAAAATGCAGAACAATGTGTCCTAAAGATGAGATGGAGATGTGAGTAATGTGTTTATGTAATCGTTTTATGTATATCAATTATATATGTTTCGAAAGGAGACAAAAAGAAAAATTACTCCACTTATTTGAAATGGTGCCGGGGACAGAAAAGAAAAATCCTTTAGCCGACCCACAACGAGTTGTAAAAATGTATAACAGATCTGCTGCTGGAAAATTTATGACAAACGAAAATTACCTACGACCACCAGAAGTCCTTTTGAAAACCGTCAATTATTTACTTGAAAAGTAAGGAATATGAGTGAGTAGGAGGTATATAAGGCTTAACTTAAAGTAAAAAATTTTATGTAATATTTGGAATAGTAAATTCTACCAGAAATATAATATATTTGAATTTATTACAGACTGCTAATTTATTTTCAGGGTGATTCAAGATGAAAGATATTCTTGGTTGATGAAATATGATTTTATAGCTGATAGATTAAGAGCTATCAGACAAGATATGATCATACAGAATATTTCTCGAGCATATGCAATAACTTTATTGGAGCCTATGGTTAGGTTTCATGCATACGCTGCATATAAGTATGTAACACTTGTATTCATTTATAAAATAAATGTTTATTTGTGAAATAAAATTATATCAATTTTAGACTATGTGAAGAAGACATAAATAGATTTGATCCACACCTGAATAAAAAAACACTTCAGGAGTGCTTGAATAACCTATTAATTTTGTATGACCATACATCAGAAGAATATGATGAGGGATTTAGAAAGCACATAAATTCATCAAGACCATTTTTTGAAGCTCTTAATATCGCCTTGAACTTAGGTAATGAGGAAACTCTCTTCAGAATGATCTGTTTACAAAAAAAGTGGAGGTAATATTTTAAAGGCAGTTTTTTTTCAGTTGTAAATTTGTTAATTTCAGTTCCCCATTTGTTAAAATTGTTACTTTAATGGCTGTGAACTATATGAGGAACAATTACGTGAAAGTATGTAGATATATTTTAGATTTAACACCGTTACTTGCAAGTGTAGCCATATTAAACCTGCCAATCATCAGAAGGTAATAACTTATAATTCCTTCATTGTGAAAATCGCAATGAGTTAAATGATGAACCGTTCTGTATTTTAGGAGAGCACTGCAAATTATGTCTGTTGCTTATACCAGTAAAAACCAAACATTTCCATCAAAAGATCTGAAAGAACTATTGATTTACGAATCAGAAAATGATCTCCAGAAAGATTGTAAATACTATGGCCTAGATATGAATGAAAAATGTATTTGTTTTAATAAGAATTCTTTCAAGAACTCCATGGATGAAGTAAATAATCTCACCTCAAAAATTTTTTCATTATATGTATGTTGTCTTTATGTTTTTAGATTCCACCTACAAAAGTTTCCTTTTTAGAAGACATTTTCGAGAAAATAGATGAATCTTCAATGCTAATGTTTGGAGAAGACCCTACTGTTGATTTAGTCAAGAAAATGACTAAGATTGATATATATTAGGCTGTGATTTTATAATATTATTTTTTTTTGTAATGAATATTTAGTTGTTTTATATCTTAAATATACAAATTTCCTCAAAGAAATCTTATTCTATGTACATTTTTTTATTACATACAAATTTTAAAGACATTCTTAATACTTTCATTTATAAATTTAATAACTCCAATTTCTCAAATACAAGATGCTATCACTAGTAATATTGGGAAGTTTTATTAAAGGGCAACAATATCAATATGCCATTTACGATTTCCAATATTTCCATAGCAAGTTGAATGAAGCAAAGGGTATATTCAAATCTAAGTATGGTTGTTTGCAAAAATACTAGAAACAATATTCCAGCACCTGAAGGAATCGTCAGTAGTAGAGCTATAAACACTGTCCATTCTGAAAAAGTTGTCATGTATTATAAACTGTGATTTTAATGAGTTAACTCACTTTTATCAGTAAGATTTCCTCTTCGCGCCAAAATAATTCTAAATACTTCTATGATACATATAAATGAAAAGATACTGAAGTCTGTTTGATATCTTTCGAAGTTATTATTTCTATTGAAGTATTTTACTGCAAACATCAATAATTCGCAAAAAGCAAAAAAACCAAAATAATGAGAATTCAGATATAGTAAGACTTCAAATGTTAGAGATATGTTCATCATTTTAAAATTGTAACTTCAAAAATTGCTACATTCTCATGTTTGTATTGTTTGTTTGTATTAACAAATGAGCATAGACAAAGGAAATTCCTAGAGTGTCTTATTAAGCAATATTAAAACATTGGTAATACTCCAAAATTTACTTCAGAATACAACTAATTACAAATAGCGTGAACCGCGAGTAATTAATACTGATTTTCTCTGCATAATTAGGGTTAACAACCAGGATGTTCGATTAGTTAGAGAAATATTTACACTAAATGTTAGTTGTAATTAAATAGTTTTTAATGTTTCTTCTACCTCATTAATGCATTAAAAAAATTTTGAAACATAAATGGAAATATTTCTGAAAAATGGTGGTAAAAATTCCAATATTTTTTAAATTTTGCCACTTATCAGTGTCATAGAATTCAGTATTTCGAATAAATTACTTTTCTAATTTAATGTTTTGATATTACCTGTTTATTGAACCATAATAGTATAAATAATAATATTCTAACATAACTTTTTACTTTTTTCAGTAATAATTTTTTTTATTGGAAGTCAAGTTTTTTCTTTTGGCTACATTGGATCATGGTGTAATAATTTTGAACACTCTGTGTTCCAATACTAATGACAGATGTCCTTTACTGAGCGCGTTCTCTTTTCATTTAGGTGTTAAGTTTACAGCTAAAAGTTAAAATGAAGTAAGTATAAATCCGATATTATTTCGAAAATCCCTCTTTTAATCACTATGTAAATTCTAGTATTTTAGCTTTGAATTGCAAACAGTTAATATGAATATGATATTTTCAGAATCGGACTCTGCGCCTACAGTGGGTATAAAATTTACCCTGGCCATGGTAAAACCTTGGTTAAGGTAGATGGAAAGGTAAATAGAATCATTCATCTTAGATTGCATATCTAATATTTCATTACCCTCTTCGTAATTTCATGATCCCTTGTTTGGATTTTAGAATTACACATTCTTGAACTCAAAATGTGAGAGGGCTCATTTGATGAGGAGGAATCCAAGGAAAGTAACATGGACCATCCTCTACAGAAGGAAACATAAGAAGGGTCAAGAGGAGGAAACTACCAAAAAACGTACCAGGAGGACTCAAAAATTCCAAAGGGCTATTGTAGGAGCTTCTTTGAATGACATTATGGCTAGGAGAAATCAAAGGCCTGAAGTGAGGCAAGCTCAGAGAGAACAAGCCATCAGGTTGGTTAAAAAAAAACTCTTACATGGAATGACATTTTCATCATTTATAGATGGGGTTTGATTATCATAAAAATTGGTTGGAACTATGAATCCAATGTTGTGATAGGCGAATACATGTTGATTTATTTTCAACCATTTGATTAAGTCTCATGTATTTATGAAACTATATTAGACAATCCAGAGACTTTAGTAATATTCAATTGTGGACAATTGGCAATTTGTTACATTGGTATTATCGCTTGTATTACAATTTCCTTTGAACTTTTAACGATATTTTGAGCGTAAACTAATTAAAATGTCTTATGTGCATTAGTTGGCTGAAGATCTCTTCAATAGTTGTCATATAATTTCACCAACTTTACTCTTAATTTTTATGAGATTCAGAACAACACAAAATCAAAAGAATTCAAAATCATCTTTAATGACTAATGATATTCTGTGATCGTGCAAAAAAAAATCACCTTACAAATTTCATGTAGTCTGACTGCCTTTAATCCACTCGGTGTAAGATTTGAGTAAAATGCATTGGAGCTACAAATGCACTAGATGTGATTGTCTATGTCCTTATGGAGGAACAAATACAGTGAAAGGGTTATAATCGTTTTCCCAGAAGTATAATAGCCATCAGTAGCGTCTTCATCTTGAAAATGTCAATAATATATAAAGTAAAATCATTCCATATGTTTTCAATGTTTGCATTATTCAACTTTCTCTTTACAGGGCTGCCAAAGAGCAGAAGAAGAGCCAAAAGGCTACCAAGAAGGCTGCCGCTCCACCTAAACCCAAAGCTGCACCTAAACAGAAAGCAGCCAAGAATGTAGCAAAGGCTGCACCTCGTGTTGGAGGCAAACGTTAATTTAAGATCCTTAAATAAAATCTTGTGTTTAAGTTGTGTTTCATTTATTTAATCACTTCTTGGAATTCTTACTGAAATTCTTCAAATATCTGATGACAAAATAATTCAGAACTACTTGAAAATATATTTTTATTCACTAAAGGAAATCATGCTTCAAAATGAGATTCTGATATTGGACTAGTGAAATCTCCGCTACTTTTCAAAGAATTTTCATCTCCTTCATCAGGTGATTGTATAGACTTGTGAAGAACTGGTTTATGACCTGTATCTCCAGAAGCTTGATCCCACTCAGCTGCAACTTGTTGCAGAACCTGGAGACTCTGAACACTATTCTTCACTCTGTTTAATTCCATAGTGCACATACTTTCAACTTCAAGTAATTTCCTTTTATAATTTTCAATCTCCATTTCCCTTCGGCAATTTGTGAGTTTTAAGTGCCTGTACCTAAAATCGTTGTATTTTGCAGGTATATCTTCGTCACTTCGAGACATATTGCAAATTTTTTTTGGAAAATCTGTAGGTTCTTCCCATGTCATGTTACAGTAACCAGTGGAAGGGAAATAGAGTGATTGAGCCATGAAACTGTTTTGGTAGTTGATAACTTGTTCGATTTCTTGTCTCCAAAGTACTTTTTCGTTCCTAAGCTGCTCTTTCAGTCCGGAAATGAGAAGGCTGAGGGAAGCCATACGTTTCTTTATTTCCTCTTGACTTTTTGAAATCAGTTCTTCATTTATTGCGATGTCCAACTCTGAATCTGACGCATCGAGTAGTTGTCCTGAGTCTTCATCTTCTTTGAAGTCTGTTGAAATTTCAGAGTAATCATCGTTATCATCCATTTCAAAAAGGTTGAAAAAAGTACTTCTTTACATGAGTCAAATGAATCGTGATATGTCACAAAGTAGCTCACTGAGGAAAAAATATTTAAAAATATGGCAGATTATGTTCCATTGTTGGATCCCTATATATTATAACTAGCATTTTGTGATTGTTCATGTTCAATATTAAGCAACTTGAAGACTTAAAAAAAATTATATACAGAGGTTAATATTTGAGAACTGCAATTTATTCCAATAAAAAAATATCCTGAAAAGTTATGGGATAGATATGAATTATTGAAAAGGTATCCTTATAATGCTAAACAAATTTCATCATAAAATATCACTTCCCATTCAGTCTACATACATCAATTTGAAATTGATGAGAAATTAATCACATATCTACAGCTCACACTGAAGGAAGAATTCACTTAAGAAAAGGAAAAAACTCCAATAATTTATTTTCTGAACGATGTCATTTTGGCAACTAACATAATAGACAAAATTTTTTTATTTTCTGTGTTAATTTTAATGATTAAATGGATTTTTCAGATCTATACCTGAGTGATGGACTATCTCAAATAGATTATGTTATTGTATACAGCAACAAAGAGGTAACGAAAAGACGTTTCTTCAAGAGAATATTCGAAAATTTGTTAGCTGATTTGGATGGGTTCAATGTTGATTACGAATTTTCAGAAAGCATAGTAAGGATTTTTCGATATATTTTTTCCCTCCTATATTCTCTCAGCTAGAAATTATGTCCTCTTTTTTGATCGTTTGATCATTACTTTTATGGTTTCGATTCATCAATAATTGTATTCTGTTGTGATTGCAATCCAAAATTCAATCTTTCAAGTTCAAGAGCTCATTTTGAAATTAAAATGCAACCATATATATCTATCACGAGCATAGATGTAAACGTCATTGTTTATAACATATCTATGATTGCATAAACCGTTGTTTTAACCATAGAATATATTTTCAACGAATGAAAATTAGCAGATAGTTTTTTCAGGATAAAGAAGACCTCCGCTGCCTAAAGATTCATATACCTAGTTTTATTTTGGAAGAATATGCAAATTTACAATATATAGAAATAGGCTATAAAAGTAAATCACCCCAGATTGGCGATTATCTTCAATGGTGCGGTTGCATACATACTCCTTTAACACTTCCCAAACCTGAAAACTCAATTTGGAAAAGATTCAGGTATGAGAGTCTACATTTAGTGCAGACCGTACAATAACACTAATCAACAATATAATTTCATTTGAAAAAAATGCTTATATTTTCATGGTATCAGAGAAATTACTAGTGCTGTGGAATCTCCCTTAACACAAGCTGAAAGAATTCTTTTGTCCTATATTGCTCTAGCAAATGTTAGATTTGGTAAGGGCATAGATGAACGAGGTATTGAAAGAATTTTGAATTTGGGGGTCGTCAAAGCTATATTTCCTCTTCATGAGGGAAATTCAGAGTGGACAGAAGAAGGACCTCTAACTGAAAGACAGGTATATAATTATTGCTGATATTGATCCTGACTCTTCTAAGCCTTTGTAAGAGCTATCAGAAGCTTCAATGGAAAAAACCTTGTAGGTTTTTTACTGTGTCTTTCCTTCACTTTCAATTTGTGCACGTCGGAATAAAGAAATAACTTTTGAAAAAAGGCCCCATGATAACCATCTAAAAAAGTTAATTTTGCTTAATTTGATTTGAACTACAAATAAGCAAGAGTTCTACAAGGCACTATAGTTTAGGGGACTTTATAAATCCTTCATTTAATTCCATTTTTTTGCTGTTATATGTTATTCCCCAGTTACTGTCTCGATATTGGTCAGGACTAAGAAATTTAGTGAAAATACAACCGTTGAATGCAATTGAGAAGTATTTTGGTCCTGAGATGGCCTTCCTTTACTGTTATTTGCAACTCACCATTGAGATGCAGTTAGTAGCTAGTGGATTGGGGATGTTCTTCTACATTTTAGGAATCTCTGTGGAATCAAGTAGTTCGAAGGCGATAAGGTGAATATTGAGGTTACTTCTTACTTACTTACTTACTTACTTACTCTTATTGTCGATCAGATATACAAGCAAATGCGGGTGCGTCCCACTGTAAGATAATGCTGGTGAGTTTTGGAGTAACCTGCTTTCTTGGATTCAGCAGAGATTGCCGATACTTCAGTTGATTGTCCGCATCGTTTCCTATGGCACTGACATCAACCGTCTCTGTCGTTTCCACGGAAATACGCTCTATTAGTGTGACGGCACACACCGTCACATTTTTGGTTCTCCTGCCAGTGTTCGGAATCCAAACAAATAAATTGTCATTCAAATTAGTACGGTGTCGTTGAAGGAATTGGCTTATTTTCATAAATAAGAGTATTTGAGAATGGATTTCATTATTAATTGATAGACAGAAGGAACGAGGCTAATACCAGTAAGTTTGAATCCTGTATCATTCACTAGATTTTGTATAAAGCCGTGTTTATTAGTTGAACTTTAAGTTCGAACTTACTGGCATTAATCTCGTGCCTTCTGTCTATCAATTAATAGTAAAATCGTTCCTTAAATAATCTTATTTATCGAAATAAGCCAATTTCTTCAACGACAACGTACTAATTTGAATGACAATTTGTTTGTTTGGATTCCGAACACTGACAGGAGAACTAAAATGGTGGTGTGTGACGTCATCAGTGCTGCCAACCCACTGAGCTCAAATAAAGGTAGATAGAGGTTCGAAATTTAGGTAGATGTTGCCAAATTTAGGTAGATTATTTTTTCCTTTATTTTTAGGAGTTTCGAAAGAACTGAGTCCATAGTATTATACTTTATTAATGATAAATATTGATGAATTAATAAAAAAATATAAGAATTTACATAATAAAAAAAATTTAAAAACAATAAAATATAAAGTAAGAAATATATTTATGTAATAATTTAAAATTACTTTACTACTTGAACTAGTTGAACACGAAAGAATAAATAGTCTTTCAAATATTTCATTTCAACAGATGTGGGTAATTTGCAAGAAAACGCTTGTTGTATAAAAACTTTTATTATTTTAACACCCAAAAGGGTCTTTTATTGCTTCCCGACGGCAGCCTTCGATGCATTCAGACGGTCTCATCTCATTCCTTTCGACGATCTTACTTTATTCTGTTTTTTTTAAGCATAAGGATCGATTCCATTAATCTGCGAGCAATACGAAGCTATCTTTTATTCCTACGTACATGCAACCATATTTACCATCGCTATTTTTCTATCAAGCAAGTGCGTATTGAGGCGCAGCCATCGTTATTTATTAGTTTATTACCCATTTCGGTCCTTTCTTTGCATCTGTATGTTTCTGAAACTCCGCCGCTGATCTCCGCAGATCTTTGTATCCAATGGCGTGCGTAAAAATTACGATGTGAGAGCTTTAATAAGGAATAGTTTTTTTCATAGTCACGTTACTGTTACTGGTAAAACGGTTTGTCGTTGATCTAAAACCGTAAAGTTCGCGCGGAGCTGAATTAAGGTAGATCGAGCTCAAAAAAGGTAGATAGGTAGATTAGTTCGAATTTAGGTAGATCTACCTAAATTTAGGTAGGGTTGGCAGCACTGGACGTCATCACTAATAGAGCGTATAAGACCTATTATAATAGCGCCACCTACGGAACCAAAGGAAGGTATTGGCAATCTCGAACTCGCGCCACCTGAACTCTGATAATCTAACTAATAATTATTTGCAATTATGTGTTTGGTATCTTTACATCAACATCCATTCTTAATATAAATCAACTTCAACCAATTAAAGACGTAAAAAATATCAAAAATAAAAATTCAAAAGAATCAATAACAACAAATAAAACAGAAATATTTCTCGCAAATCATTGCTATAGCCTTAATTTCTACAATTCTTTAACAATTTCAACGGAATTCGGTGTTGATATCCTGTCAGGATTGTAGATAGCTCCCTTTGGAATTTCAACTTTTCCAGATATTGAGCATGCGCAAACGTGAAATTACCGGGATCTCAATACCTCGCTGATTTTTTAGAAGCATAGTGCCCTGCCAACTGGTAGAATATTTTCTGTTACAGGGATTATATCTGCTCCAGTGAAAAGTTCATGTGTCCCACCTGTAACCCTGAGATTTGTGAGCCTAGACAAATGAAAACCTACTGTGGCATCCATTTTAGAGTCCTTCAAACGTTTGATAACGCCGAAATGTTTGTGCTAGGTGTCTGCATCTCATTATGGGGTAAGTACGCAAAACATTGATCTAACGATCCATTTTAGTGAGGTTAGAACCACTGCCATCTTGCAATTTTTTAACACTAGTTGTTCAACTTTGAGACGTTACCATACACAATTGCAAGTAATGGTAGGCTTGAATTATTTATAATTCGAAATTCATCTTGCTGTTAAACTTAAAGGTACGATTTTCATTGAGATATGGAAAAGGAGGCAGAACTTGTACAGGCTGAGATGGAATTTGAATGATATGGGAAATGATCTGGAAATCAGGTGAGTTTTACCTAAATTCAGCCGGTTTCATTCGAATTTATATTGAGGTCTTCAAATAAAACTCATCGTAACAGTGAAAACGTCTCATAAAAATTTGAGAATTCATAATTCTCGTTTCCTACAAAATACGACTCTAAGATATTTTCGCTGTGCTTGATACGCCTTTGAGAGCTAAGCTAAAGACGAAACATAGCTCCCTCAAGCGGTCGAGATCTGAACTATAATTATTTGGAATTTATTCACAAAATATTGAGCAATTCAAATGGAGTTTGGATGGCCAAAGACCATTTCATTTATCTGTAATCTGTGGTACTGACTGTTTTGAGAGAAAGAAGGCTCAGGTTTGGTTAGTTCATCCGGGATTGTTGTGATTTTTTCTATGCTCGTTCATAGAGAACGATTGATTATTCTTCCGATTCTTAGTTTTGAGGTTGTCAAAATAGCCAACAATAAAATTAAAACAAATGTAAACTACATATATGTATACATACATTAATTGAAGTGCTATGAAACAATAACTAAATATTATATGATTAATTCCAGAACAGGCTATGAAAAGCGAGCGAAACTGCTTGTGGTATCTCCGTTTGAGAACGAATTAGAACCTGCCATGTCCACACCAGATGTAGTAGCTAGAGTCTTCCTTTCTGCCACTTCTGTTGTTTTATTGGTAATATTTATATTATAAATATATATTTCTGACAGCTTAGTATTTAGGTACAGCAGCTACAGTAGTGATGAGGTCACAAGCTATAATCACATTTTCTTTACACGATACAAAAGTACCAGTACCAAGTACTGGGTCGTACTTGGTACGATTTTCAAAATTGTTTACGATACGACTGATTTTGAATAAACAATTTAACAATTTGTTGAAGTGTGTAAGAACAACATAACCTCCGGAACATAAATGACATAAAAAATGTCAAAAAATAATGCGCAGTGTTGTTTAAATAATTTTCCTACAAGAAATTATTATTTCACAGATCTGTTGTGTGTTCGCCCTGGAGATTCTGGTTATAATGATGAAAATGGAGCTCAAAATCCTAATACATAAGTACGAGTTGTTCGATATCATCCAGCACCACGACGATATGATTTGTAAATTCGCTGGGAGCGGCGCCACTGTGGCTGTCATCTTGGTAATAGATGAGGTGACGATTTTCAGCTCAAATAATTCTTCATCACGAAAATAATTCTCCTAGCATAATATTTTAGGGCTAACAGACAATTTTTTAATTCCGGAAAAAGTACCTCCTCGAGCGGGACTCGAACCCGCAATCTCCGAATAACTAGTCCAGTGCTTTCACCAAATGAGCCACCGAGAAAGTTCAATTTTTCTTATTGATTCTCCTGTTCGGCATTCTATGTGCACATGGTGTCCCAAATTCGTAGGCTTCGAGCGGTTCCTTGGTTATCTTCTGATCATATCCGTGCTCAAATTTACGCAATCATTACAAACGTTTCGAAAATGATCTTCAGAAACTCAGTACTGAAAATTCAGTAGAATACGGCCCTACTGTGATTTTCAAATTTCGCAATATTAAAACATTTTCTATATCTCAGCTAATGCGAATTATATTGAATTTATTGGAACAGGTATTCATAGATAATTCCACTTAGAATCCAGTGGGCGTCCCAGTTTCGAAATATTCCAACGAAACAGCCTCTATATATTATTTCAATTTGTTTCACTCATTGAAATGTTTCCCAAAATGTAACACATTCTACATATATTGATTATATACAATTTGTACTAACAATAAAGTCCTATTTTTACTCTAAATACTCTGAATCTGTTTTTCCTTTTCAATGTTTCAGATCTACAATGCCGTTTCGAAATTTTTAACGGACTGGGAAAACCCCAGAACCCAAAAACAGTATGATAACTCATTCATGTTGAAGTGCTTCATGTTTGCATTCACAAACAACTACACAATGATTCTTTACATCGCCTTTTTCAAGGTAAGAGATCCACAAAAACAATTGTGTTTCAACATAAAGAAGAAAAGACGTACTAAGAGGGAACACCACCACGTGGCTGCTCGAGCTCGCGCCACCTTAACTCTGATAATCTAAATAATAATTATTTGCAATACGCTCTACTAGTGATGACGTCACACACCGCCATTTTAGTTCTCCTGTCAGTGTTCGGAATCCAAACAAACAAATTGTCATTCAAATTAGTACGTTGTCTTTGAAGAAATTGGCGTATTTTGATAAATAAGATCATTCAAGCAACGATTTTACTATTAATTGATAGACAGAAGGCACGAGATTAATGCCAGTAAGTTCGAACTTGAAGTTCAACTAATAAACACGGCTTTTTACAAAATCTGGGAAATGATACAGGATTCAAACTTACTGGTATTAACCTCGTTCCTTCTGTCTATCAATTAATACTGAAATCGTTCCTCAAATACTCTTATTTATGAAAATAAGCCAATTCCTTCTACGACACCGTACTAATTTGAATGACAATTTCTTTGTTTGGATTCCGAACACTGACAGGAGAACAAAAAATGGCGGTGTGTGACGTCACACTAATAGAGCGTATAGGAGTTCCCAATGGGTTCCAAATCTTTCTATCCAAACTGATTCGATGAATAAAATCAATTTGTTCTTGGTTTTTCAGGGTAGATTCTTCACGAATCCTGGTGACGAGACAATGTACGATATAAAGGGTGCCTATATAGCCGACACTTGTTCTTTAGGAGATTGTAACGCCGACCTAGCTGATCAGGTCATATTTATTCTAGGAGTCAAACATGTATTCAAATGTATTGGAAAATGTGCTTTCAAGTAAATACTCTTTTTTTTATCGGCTGATAATCCCTAGCTTTATACGATCTATTAGTGTGACATCACACACCGCCATTTTTGGTTCTTCTGTCAGTGTTCGGAATCCAAACAAATAAATTGTCATTCAAATTAGTACGGTGTCGTTGAAGGAATTGGCTTATTTTCATAAATAAGAGTATTTGAGGAACGATTTCAGTATTAATTGATAGACAGAAGGAACGACGTTAATACCAGTAAGTTTGAATCCTGTATCATTTCCTAGATTTTGTAAAAAGCCGTGTTTATTAGTTGAACTTCAAGTTCGAACTTATTGGCATTAATCTCGTGCCTTCTGTCTATCAATTAATAGTAAAATCGTTCCTTAAATAATCTTATTTACCAAAATGAGCCAATTTCTTCAACGACAACGTACTAATTTGAATGACAATTTGTTTGTTTGGATTCCGAAAACTGACAGGAGAACTAAAATGGCGGTGTGTGACGTCATCACTAGTGCTTAAAGCCACGGCACTGAGACCTTGCTATAATACATCTGTAAACATTCCAGAATAGGTATGGTTGTTTGGAAAAAGTACAATCGAAAAAAACAATCCACCGATTTGAATTATGAACAATGGGAAAAAGACTATATACTGAAAGCCTTCCGGCGATACGACATCATGAAGCAGTATATCGAAATTAGTAATATCCATACAGTATCACGTGTAGTATGGGTGGAATGATGACATATTTTGCAGTTCTCCGTCATGGTATGGTGCTGTTCTTCACGTCTGTGTGCCCCTTTACTCCCCTTCTGACGCTCATAGTGAACCTCTTGGAGATGAGACTGTATTCTTACGCCTATACACATTTTTATAGGAGACCGATACCGCGGAAAGTGGAAGGGATTGAAATGTTCAATTTCATACTGCAGGCACTCACCTGGTTTGGGGTCACCGTCAACGTGAGTTTCCATCTAACGGGTGTTTTTTTTCGAGGTATATAACTTTAAGTTGGCATTACTGTTCAAGATGGTGACCGATTTAACAGCTGTCAAGTGATTTATTCTCAGTTTGGTTTGGCAATTCATCATGAATAGACTCACGCCTAATCAACGCTTGCAAATAGTGCAATTTTATTTCGAAAATAATGGTTCTGTGCGGAATAGGTATCGCGCACTACGTCCATTTTATTTTGTTTAGCGATGAAGCGCACTTCTGATTGAATGGCTACGTCAACAAATAAAACTGCCGCATTTGGAGTGAAGCTAATCCTCAAGTGTATGTCGAAACACCGTTACATCCAGAAAAACTGACTGTTTGGTGCGTTTTATGGGCTGGTAGAATCATTGGTCCGTACTTCTTCAAAAACGATGATGGCCAGAACGTTACAGTCAATGGTGATCGGTATAGAGCCATGATTACTAACTTTTTCATTCCTGAATTGAACAACCATGATATCCAGGAGCTGTGGTTCCAACAAGACGGCGCAACATGTCACACAGCTCGTGACACAATCGATTTATTGGAAGACACGTTTGGTGACCGCCTAATTTCACGTTTTGGACCTGTGAATGGGCCTCCAAGATCTTGTGATTTAACACCGCTACACTATATTCTGTGGGGCTATGTAAAGTCATTGGTCTATGCGGATAAGCCACAAACCCTTGACCATTTGGAAGACAACATTCGCCGTGTTATTGCCTATATATGGCCACAAATGTTGAAAAAAGTCATCGAAAATTGGACGTCCAGATTGGACTACATCCGAGCCAGCCGTGGCGTTCATATGCCAGAAATCATATTTGAAATGTAATGCCACAAGATTATCTTGCGGATAAATAAAATTCATGTCAATCGAATAATCCATCGTTGTTTTATTGCAATTTAAAGTTCTATAGCTCTAAAAAAACACCCTTTACTACGTCAAACAATAAGTACCAGAGGCCTTTTAGTTATCGTTACCAAGCTTCAAAAGATGCGTGTCATTATTTGGACATATAGAGTAGAGTCTGGATCTAGATATTGTAGGCGGAGTGACGCCGAATTTGTTGTTGTTTGAAAAATGGATAGAAACGAGTTTTTCGTGTATTCAATCAAAGCAATGGTTTGCGTAATTCAGACTCTGCCCCGCCGAAAACAACAGTTAAAAGATGATATGCCGATTATGAACGAGTTTAGTTGATAAAGGTTATTTATTATAAATATGTTTATTAAATTATTCGAGTATTGTGGAAAACTATTTGATATTGAAGTATTTATTCGGCTATAATTACAATATAATCTGACAAAAGATTATATCAACCACAAGAAAACAAAACAAAATCATCCAAAACTATACAATTCAATAAAAATGAATAAATAAATCAACATAAAAAATTTTAGGCTGTGTTAGCACTAATGACGAAGAATTTTGCGAAGATGCACTTCTTTATGAAATCAGTGGACAATAACATAACAGCTTTTATGGACAAAAAATTCTCAGGTGAATAAATACTTTGAATGAGGCTCATTTACAATCAACCGTAAACGAAATGCAACTGATGCTCACGAAACGTTAAAAATAAAAATATAACCTTGTAAATTGTTTACTTATACAAATATGAATGACTTCTCACTAAATATTTAAATCGTCAATTCAAACTACCAATATTTCTTGTTCTATTCACGCACATGCGAAAAGATTCCGAAAAGAAGGTTAAAGTTTTTCTCTTTTATTTACACTTTAATGTGAAACCACTGAACTATATAACAAACGTTTGTTCTATATTTCTGTGTCCAAAAACCAATCTTTCAAACTCTATGTTCTACGTTTGAATTGCGTTCATTGTGAATGGACCTTCAGATTTTGAGCAAGATATGTATCTTGCTCCAAATGATATAATACATTCTATGCATCTTGATTTAGAGGTTAAATACATTACATTTCTTTCAGCTTTTTCAATGGAGGATTACAAGAGCCTTTTCATATCAGGAATTCCTAATAGCTACAATTTCAGCGTCTGCTATTACCCAGGAAATAGATATCCTCCCGAACACATTAAAAAATACAAAGAACATACAGATGATAAGGAGTACAAGTTTTTTGGATGGGTGATGATTTTTTTGTACCTGGTATGTTGAAAAAAAAATGCAAATTTCACTCTATGATTTATTATACGCTCTATTAGTGTGACGTCACACACCGCCATTTTTGGTTCTCCTGTCAGTGTTCGGAATCCAAACAAATAAATTGTCATTCAAATTAGTACGTTGTCGTTGAAGGAATTGGCTCATTTTCATAAATGAGAGTATTTGAGGAACGATTTCAGTATTAATTGATAGACAGAAAGAACGAGGTTAATACCAGTAAGTTTGAATCCTGTATCATTCCCCAGATTTTGTATAGAGCTATGTTTATTAGTTGAACTTCAAGTTCGAACTTACTGGCATTAATCTCGTGCCTTCTGTCTATCAATTAATAGTAAAATCGTTCCTTAAATAATCTTATTTATCAAAATAAGCCAATTTCTTGAACGACAACGTACTAATTTGAATGACAATTTGTTTGTTTGGATTCCGAACACTGACAGGAGAACTAAAATGGCGGTGTGACGTCATCACTAATAGAGCTTTTAATCTTCCTGTTTCAAAAGTGTCCGTTGAACTGACCTAAATTGGTGGCACTAGAGGGGAAATTTCATAAGAAACATCAAAAAGTACCATATGATAAATTTAACCTTTTTAGATGTATGAATCGTAGATGTTTCTAAAATGATGTTCCACAGGTTACCACAGTCTTTTTTTACACCAGTAAAATTCAAACATCACTTGTCATGTATTGTTATCACATCAACCTACATATCATATACATCAACATAAATATTATATATTCGATTTCTATATATTTTCAGCATTTGGTTTTCGTAATATCAAGATTATTAGCACACTTCATACCAGATAGCTCATCAGAAGTCAGAGATTATTTAAACTCGTTGCAATCTGAAAATAAGAAGGTCATCAGAAAATTTAGAAATCAGCAGTATCAGTCAAGAAAAAGTCTCAATACGTTTAAACCAAAGGTTACTTTTGAAAATGAGAGTAAATCTGAATGAAAACTATTTGATGTCTTGGACGACTCGTTTGGATAATTTTTTCATTGCCAATTAAGTGTGGCTTTCTCGGATGATTATTAGTTGCTTTGTAAATATGTACTTATCTAAAGAATATGGTTACTCATTTGACTATAATCATACTTTATTGATATTTTTGCTCATCCTTTATCAAGACTTAATCTATTTTGTTGAAAAAGAGGAGATATTAAACATATGTGAAATATTTGCATTTTTTATATTGCTTATTCCGTTTTTGAGATATCTGAAATATTAATTTGAAGTTTAAAACTAATAAAAATTTAAAATAATTTTTTCTCAAATTGAATGACAATATCAAACGATTTCCTTCGTATTTTTTAAAGAATTTCAACTTATAAACAGTTTATGGACAATTCAAAAAATATGCACACCCAGGTGAATGATAATGATAACCAAAAGAAAAGCATCAATTATTATTTAATTATTATAAGAGTAATGAAAAAACCAAATAATTCTGTGAGCTATGTAGATCATTTTTGGGCAAGGCTATGGAGGATAGAGATAAGGAGAACAATTTTCCCGTTTCAAAAGTGTCCGTTGAACTGACCCAAATTGGTGGCGCTAGTGAAGCTGGAGGGTGACACCAAACAAGAGGAATATCTTTTCTATGTCTTTGACACTAAAGATTCAAATCTCCGAATAGGTTAACTCGCCGTTTACTTTCAAATAAATTTATGAATTTGTAAATCAGAAATTATGGCATCAAGATCTGAAATGTCGCTAGCATTTTTTGAAGGACATGACAAGGAAATTAAAATAGAAAATAAGGAAGCAGCAATTGAAAATATCACGAGTGAAAAGAGAAAATTATTAGTGGTATTAGTTAATGAGTGAGTATCAATATCATTAATTTTTGTCTTCACCTTAAAAACCCAACCCAGTTTTCAGTAGTTTATATGTTGTGTGAGGTAACACCTTTCATTTAGAACGAATAATTTTCATAACATTAATTTTATCGCAAAAGTGAATATTATTTTCTGAAAAACAGATATTATTAACAATAAAAAATGAGTTGAAATAAGCTATATACATATAATATCCTCAAAAATTCAAGGCAAAAGTACAGAGACTGCAATATTCAACATCCTACAAAATATAATTCTTTCCCCTAAGAAAGGAGAAACTCCATGAGGTCTCTTTCTTGACTTTTTTGAAGTCTTAGATTGCGTTGACCGTAGGTTCTTGTTGTCGAAATTTAAAAAATGTGGCATTGAAGGTATTCCACTCAAACTTTTTCAGAGCTACCTCACGAACAGGAAACAAGTTGTTATTTTGAGCAATGAAAATCGACATATCGAATCATTAGAGGGGATTAGTTTAAGAGGAGTACCACAAAGTACAATTTTATTTTTTCCTTCAAATAATACAATTTGATTCCGTTAATAATCTCTCTATCATAATCAATCTCTTTCTATTGATGATCATTTTTCTGATGTTTGCAGAAACGCAGTTAAAACACTGATATCAATTCAAACATCATCTGTCATTAGAAGTGAAGCTGAAACTATTTCATCCTAACAACAATAGGATTTAGTAATCGAATGTTCACGAAAAATTTCCTGAGGAATGTAGGTATCCTTGGTTTGTTGAAAAAAGATGTTTTATAATATTTCTTTATCTCCCAATCATCAGATTTCACTGAAATATAGTTAGTATAGGACATTGATAAGGTCAATTATAACAAAATTCAGCAAAGTAGCTTTTAAACAGGAGAAATAATAAAGTTATTATTCTGATTCAATAAACATCTGAACCACAAAATATTTTTCAGAGAATAGGATCATTTGTTCCTTATTTTTTTGGTTATTTCAAGGGAGGTTTAAAGAAACGCCAAGTTAAGTAAATAAAAAGACTCAATTTTTGTGAGCTGATAAGTTAATTGCAAAAAAGTGGGGCAATTATTTTTTTATAATTGCAGGTTCATCTGAAATAGAATTTGATTGCAGACTGTTCATATTCCATGATTCTGTGCAGATATACATATAGCAGTATATGTTTAATATTGGAAGAGAAAAAATCGAAACTTCCAAACATGCATTTATTGCTTTTATCTGCTTTTTGTTTTCTCAAGAAAAATTCCGATAAGTGTGAAAATGACCTTTTGTGATCAATATATTTTCATGGTATAGTTTTACTATTACTCAATTGGCCATTTATAAAGATTATTCTGTTCTATATTAACTTATTTTAATCCATGCTGAATATTAATAAAATACCTCAAATAAAATTTCAGAAAAAAATTGAAACCCTGCGATAATTAAAATGATCCACTAATATATTGAACTTTAACAACCTCTTCAGCTAACCCATTTCCATTTGTGTTTTATTACATTAAATCAACAAATTATCCATTCTAGTGTTCAGAATATAATCTCTGGAAATGTAAAATCTGAAGATGTGGATATAGTTGAACAGTTCATTGATAATAATGGCGTACATGAAAGAGAACCATACATTTCAGAATATGAAAGAAATGAAATCAAAAGCGTTCACAATTTCGATGAAACAGAACAACATGAAGTCTCAGTGAACCATGAAGAACCATCAGTCCATTTGATAATGAAGAAACATAAGTGTAACTTCTGTGGGTTCACTGCAATCTTGAAATCAGACCTCCAAAAACATATAGATTCTGTCCATTTGAAGGAAAAAAACTACAAGTGCGACCTATGTCAATATGCTTCAGCTCGTAGAGAAAATCTCAAAGTACATATTGATTCTGTTCATTTGAAATTAAGAAAACATAAATGTCACATATGTGAGTATGCTTCGACTTTGAAAGTGGTCCTCAAAAGACATATAGATTCAGTTCATTTGAATAAAAAAGAACATAAATGTCCGTTATGTCATTATGCTACAAACTTGTCATCAGTCCTCAAAATACATATAGATTCTGTTCATGTGGACAAAAAAAAATATAATTGTCACTTTTGCGATTTTGGTTCACCTCTTAAAGGAGTTTTGAAAAAACATTTAGATTGTGTTCATTTGAAAAAAAGAGAACATAAGTGCAACTTATGTGAGTATGCTGCAAGCCAAAAAGTGGATCTTAAAAAACATATAGATGCTATTCACTACAATAAAAAAAATTATATTTGTCACTTGTGTGAACACGCTACAAACCATAAGACGGATCTCAAGAAACATATTGCTAATATTCATTTGAATAAAAAAGAACATGTTTGTCACTTATGTGAGTATGCTACAAACTACAAAAAATCTCTCCAAAACCATATAGACTCAGTCCACTTGAATGAGTGTAAATATAAATGTCACTTATGTCAGTATGCTACAACAAGAAAAACCAGACTAGAGAACCACATTGTTTCAATTCATTTGAATGAGAAAAAACACAAATGTCACTTATGTGAGTATACTGCGAACCAAAAAGTGAGTCTCCAAAACCACATAGATTCAGTCCATTTTAATAAAAAAGAACATAAGTGTCACTTATGTGAGTTTGCTTCAATCTATAAAATGAACCTTCAAAACCATATAAATTCAATCCATTTGAATAAAAGAGAATATAAATGTCACTTATGTGGGTATGATACAGCTTTCAAAGGAAACCTTGTAAAACATATAAATTCTAAGCATTTGAACAAAAAAAAATTTGAGTGTCACTTGTGTGAATACGCTTCAGCTAATAAAGGGAACCTCAATAAACATGTATATTGTGTCCATTTGAAACAATGACAACATAAGTGTCCCTTATGCGAGTATGCTGCGAACCTGAAAAAAATCCCCAAAGCCCATATAGATTGAACTCATTTAAATAAAAAAGAACTTTAGGGTCATTTATGTGAGTGCCGGCAAACAAGAAGAATACCCTCAAAATAAAGAAACCATATACATGTCCCATATGTGAATATGCTACCAACCTGAAAGGAAACCTCAAAATGCATATATGTATATGCTAATCATTTGAATAAAAATGAGCATAGGTGCCACTTATGTGTATATGCTGCAAGCTAGAAAGGAATCTTAAAACTCATAATATGCATTTGCAAAAAAAAAATCAAAATCCGAACTCATTGTATTCAATGAAAAAATAGGACAAGACTTACAAATGTAAGTTTCAGCAATAAAAGTGAATTTCATTTTTTTTTATCGTGTATTGTTAGCTTTTTTATATAATTGTCATATACAAATCAGAGCTACTCTTATTTGTTTAATTTTTTGGAACCTTTTTACTTTTTTTATTCATTTTAAATGATGCATTAATTTGAGAAATTAAACCTGAAATTATATACATATACATGCTTTTCATTTGAAGTAAATTCAAAAAACGAAAACGTATTGAATTGAATAAAAAAGTGGATAAGAATAACGGCAGTAAAAAAATAAATGAAAGTAATTTCCACAAATATCACTCTTGCTCCTTCAGATTACATTTTGACTGATAATTAGTGTTGCCGAAACAATTGTTATAGAAATTATAAAGTTCATAAAGCATATGAATGGTGTTCATTTCAATGAAAAGGTACATAAGTGTCACTCATGTGTGCATACTACTGCTTATAAAGGAAACCTCAGAACTCATATAGAATCTATCCATTTGAATTAAAGGGGATATAAATATTCAGTATACTTCAAATCATATTAAAGAGACCTTAAAATTTGTATAAAGGCATATTTTCATCTGAATTAAAATAGGGCAGTCAAGTGTCCTAAGAGACGGGAGGACTGAAATAAAGTAATTGTAATAGTTATTTATAATACAAGTGCAGAAGGCATTGATATTCTTCCACGAGTTCAAAATTCAAAAACGAGCCACGAAGTGGCGAGTTTTGGAATGAACGAGTGGTAGAATGAGCCTTCTGTACGAGTATTATACATTATTTTCTTCAATTCATTGCATTTTCATTGAAATTAATGAAATATTTCCATAAATATAATTTAGTGATTTTTGCATTGAAAAATGTTGGTTGGCAGAACTGATTTCTTTAAGGCAATTTGATGAATTGACAGATAAAGCCGTAGCGGAAAGTTCGGAGTGCCAACATAGAATAATAAAATATAACCATGAAAACTGTGCGTTTCTGATATATTCTCATACGATTTTGTTCTACAAGATGTTGAAGAATGAACGGAATAACCACAGAATTAGAGAAAGAAGTTTTCTAGCCTTATGTCAGTTATGGTTAATGATCTTCGTAGAACAGACTAATTTTGAAAAAGGAAGTATCGGCATTCCGGTCCCTTAAAACATTATATTCTAATTCCGGTCCATAGAAATATAATATAATTTCTATGTTCAGGTTTCCCTTTTAAAAATGGCCTTCAGTATCTATTTAGAGGCCAAATTGTGCAACAAAGAAGTTTATTCATGACACATTTGGTATTCTGTGGTATGCATTGACACTATTGACAGTTAACCTTAAGCAATTAGTAATTTAATTTTATATTTCCAAAATCCCATAGACAAATAATTTCTCTATGCAAAATCCTATAGCTTTTTATTTTGTTTCCGATAATAACTAATTTGTCCTGTGCAAATTGATTATAGGGTTTCCCATAGACAAATAAATTCTCTATGGGGTTTCCTTTTAGGATTTAAACATTTAAGTTGGAAAAATAATGTTTTATTTATTGTTATCTTCGAAACATTCATCATTCAATTTATGAAGGCTTTATGATTTTATTACTTTGAAGAAATTGCGTTATTCCCAAATTGTATAAGGTTCTTTGAGGTAACCGTCCTTTGGTTTTATATGATTTTGTTGAATATATTAGTATTTTAATGAGAGAAAGCAGTATGTATTCTTTCTTGTAAAAATTTTCATTTCGATGTTTCTCACAAAACGGACGATCTGACTACATCTTAATAATTATATACCTTAAGTGTCCAATTCCAATAAGAAGCTATAACCTTAGAAAAGTTCGGTATTACCAAATATGGAAACACAATGTACGATATTCCCAGATTCATCTGAAAAATATGTGAGTAATCACAACAGAGTAAAGTTTGAATTAGAAGGAATGGGTCAAGATGAGGATAATGATGATGATAGGATGGAAAAATTATCATTTGATCATGAGTGAGTTATTCATTTCTGGTTTGAGAAACAAAGCATTAAATTAGTGTGACAGTATAATATTAGATTCAAACAGAATTTTTCAATTTTTTGGAACATAAAAGTTAAAATTCGAGATTCTAAATGAAAAAATGAAATTATTTCCTTTTTTAACTTCTCACATTTCATTTTACATACATTTGATTGATTCTAGTGTTCAGTATACAACAAATAATGAAGATAAAAAGACTAAAATCATGGATATTGTCAACCAGTTCACCACTAAAAATGGAATAAAATTGCCTCCCGAATATCATACAGGTGAAATTAAGAAAGATTATAGTTTCAATGAGAATATTACATGTGAAGATGTTGTAAAAATTGAGCCCTTGAGCAATGAACATCCTGCTGCAACAGATGCTATCAATATCGATGAACGGAAACATAAGTGTCAGTTTTGTGATTATGCAGCAAAACAGAGTGGAAACCTTAAAAAGCATGTAGATGCTGTTCATTTTAAAAAAAGAAAACATAAATGTCGCCTATGCGAGTTTGCTTTTGCTAATAAAGGGCATCTTAAGAGCCATGTAGATGCAGTTCATTTGAATAAAAAAAGAAAAAAATGTCACCTATGTAACTTTGCTTCTGCCTATAGACGAAGCCTCAAAACGCATTTAGAAGCTATTCATTTAAATAAAAAAAAACATAAGTGCCCCTTTTGCGATTATGGTGCTAACCAGGAGAAAAACCTCAAAACGCATATAGATGTTGTTCATTTGAATAAGAGAGAACATAAATGTCAGTTTTGTGATTATGCAACAAACCAGAAAGTACACCTCGATTATCATGTGAAGGCCATTCATTTTAATTTACGAGAGCATGCATGTCACCTATGCAAGTATGCTGCAGTTAACAAAGGAAACCTCAAAAAGCATATAGATGCTGTTCATTTGAATAATGGAGCACATAACAAAAAATCAAAATGTTAACAATGCAAATATGCTGCAGCTGATGAAGTGAATCTTAAAAAGCATATAGTTCATTTTAAAATAAATGAAATTAAATGCGACTTATATACTACTGCTATAAAGATTGATTGCGAAGACCATAAATCGGATGTTGATTTGAATGAATGAAGCTTCAGTTCTTCTATTTGATAGAAATCATAATTATCACTTATGTGAGTATGATACAAACAAGAAAGAACAACTTGAAAAAAATCACACACCACTTTTGTACATTGAGTCTTCAAGTGGAGTATGTAAAGAGGATAAAAAAATGTAATTATCCAAATAAAAAAAAATGCAAAATATACAATTGAATAAAGAATTGATTTCTCCCTCTTATTTTATTTTCCCCAAGATGTATCCAGTAAATCCTTTTTTTAAATTTGAATACTAAAATTGAATAGAATTTTTTTTGCCGAATGATGACAGAGCTCACGGAGCGGATATCGAAGAATTTTTGAATGTGTTTCGTGGAAAGAAAAAAATTAATTTCGTCTATTTAAATTATTGGAGACATACCATAGACCATAGAATTAATAAAAAAAATTAATTTTGAAAATATTATTGTAGCGTTTGTGAAGTTGAAATTTTAATTGTTGAGATTTTTTGTGATTTTGGAGTTTGTGTAGCAGATTCTTCCATGTGTCGATGGCGACCAGCCAAGCACATTGTTAAGATTGATCAATCCATAGATAAATAATTTCTCTATGGATCAATCAATCAATAACCTCAACCAGAATCCTGTGACAGCTGACAGCTCAATAATAATATTTTTGTAATAATCAACTTTAGAACCTTCAGTATTCAAGGAGTCAGGCGATATCCTTCTGTTCCTTGTGTTACTCAGCTTTTGACGGAAATAATAGTATCCTTCCTTGTTTAAATTCTGTTGAACATTCATTTCCACGTTTCTTACTAAACTGACCTACTGACTGCAATTCAATAATATTAATTTTGTTGATTCTTAAGAAAGTTTGAATTTTAAGAAATTCCAGCATCACCAAAAATGGAAACAGAATGCAAAATAATCCCAGATTCACTTGAGAACACTCACAACAGAGTAAAGATTGAATTAGAAGAAATCGATGAAGATGATGTTAGGATGGAAAAATTATTATTTGACCATGAGTGAGTATTCATTTCTGGTTTGATCAACAAACCTCATATTTGATTCAACCAAACATTGAATTTATAATTGCGTAATGCTCTTAGCCATATTCATTAGGCAAAATTAATTTCGAATTAATAATAAAATAAGTTAACAGCTCTAACCTGATGTTTATTTGAATAGATGAAGAAGATAATCATTTTGAAATATGTTGCACAGAATATGAATGTAGAAATAACCAGGTTCCAAATTTTACAAAACTTTCAAAATAAAATTTCAAAAGAAATTGTCATCTCTTCTAACCTCTTACAAATTCCAATTAATTACAATTATTTTATTGATTCTAGTGTTCAATATAAAACTGATGGGGAGCATATTGAAGATAAAAAGATTAAAAGTATGGATATTGTTGATGAGTACATCGATGAAAATGGTATAAAATCGTCTTTTACATATGGGACAGGTGAAATTAAAAGAGAATATAGTTTAGATGAAAATAATACATCTAAAGATGCTGTAAAAATTGAACCCTTGAGCAATGAACATCCTTCTGCAACTCATAAAGAACAAATCAAGCACAATATAGATGATATTAATTTGGATGAACGAAAACATGAGTGTCCATTTTGTGATTATGCTTCAACTAGAAATTTCAACCTGAAAAAGCACATAGATGTTATTCATTTGAATCAACGTGAACATAAATGTCAGTTTTGTGACTACGCCTCTGCTTATAAAATACATCTCAAACACCACATGAAATTTGTCCATTTGAATGAAAAGGAGCATAAATGCCACCTTTGTGAATATGCTACATCAAGATTGTTTATTCTGAAAAATCATATAGTTTCTGTTCATTTGAATGAACAAGTACATAAATGTCATTTATGTGAGTTTACTACTGCTTATAGCAAAAACCTCAAGACTCACATAGATTCTATCCATTTAAAGAAAAGAGGATTTAAATGTAATTTATGTGAGTTCGCTACTGCTTATAATGGAAACCTTAAGAATCATATAGATTCTGTTCATTTAAAGAAAAGAGGATATAAATGTCACTTATGTGAGTATGATGCAAAGGAAAAAAGTCATCTTAAAAAACATATAGATTCTGTTCATTTGAAAAAAAAAGATCATAAATGCCACTTATGTGAGTATGCTGCAAAAGAAAAAGGCCATCTTAAAATACATATAGATGCTGTTCATTTGAAAAAAAAAGATCATAAATGCCACTTATGTGAGTATGCTTGTAATTGTAAAGGAAACCTCAAGAAACATATAAATCGCATTCATTTGAATAAAAAAGAATTGAAATGTGACTGATATAAATATGCTTCCTACTAGGAAAGAGATTTCAAAATTCACATGGAATCTGTGCATTTAAATGAAAAAAACCATAAATGCCACCATTGTGAATATTGTACAACGAGAAAATTTGTTCTCAAAAAGCATATAGATGCTGTTCATTTCGATGAAAAATTATATAAATGTCACTTATGCGAATATGCTACTTTTTATAAGGGAATTTTCAAGAGTCATATAGAATCTTTCCACTTGATTAAAAGAGTTAAATGTCACTTATGTGAGTTTGCATCTACTCAAAAAACAAACCTCAAGAAATATGTAGATGCAGTTCATTTCAATAAAAAAAGCATATAAATGTCACTCATGTGAGTTTGTTTCTCCTTTGGAAAAAATGCTCAATGGTTATATAGCTGCAGTCCATTTAATACAGGAAAACATACATAAATGCCAATCTCATGTTATCTTCAAATCTTCTGAGATCAGATAGCCAACTGACAGGATGTTTAACTCCTCTATTATTATGTTATTATTAAGAAAAAACCTCAATTATTTCTATAGGATAATCATAGAATTTAATAATGATGATATATTCTTGGTATATATCATTTTTCTCTATAACTACATTAAAATTTGCAAGATGAATATTTTTTCAAGATCATTATATTAATAAATTATTGTTTACACTTCTACAAGTGTTTTTCATTCAGAAAAATAAATCTCCTTAATAATATGAAAATAAGGTATTACACATGTAATACAAAACAGAGGGGAAATCTCAATTAGATTTTGTTCATTTTCAAAGACATGAACATAAGTGTCACTTATGTAACTATGCTTCTTGCTCAAATCTCTCGAGATCTGACAGGAAGCTTGACTGTCCTAATATTGTTATTGAAAAAAACCTTAAATTTTTAAAGAGGACTAATATAACCTAAAAAACGATAATATAACCTTAAACATGTATATATTTTATCGAAAGAGAAAAATTTCTAAACTTAAACGAATTGAATCATTAAGTTGAAATGAGAAAAATAGTATAATAAAATAATGTGAGTAAGAGACATAATGTTCAATAATTATTTTCCATCTATTCGACAAATATATCCATTTTCGCCAGCTGCATAAACAGTGTCGTTTTCGCCTAGAATGAGAGTATTTACAGTAAAGCCCAGATCGCATGAACCCTTATACTCAATCTTATTGCCCTCAATTGACCATCTTTTGACGTTTTTATCCCATCCTCCACTGAAGAGATCGACTTTACCGTTGCAAGCAGCTCCAGCTAGAGAATTTATAATGAGCTCATGAGCGCCCTGAAACAGAATGCGATTATTTCGTTGGCTTTAATTTTTTTTTTAAAGCAATTGAAGAGAAGCTTGGCCAAATTTAATAAAGTACTTAATAAGATCTTTGAGTGACTTTATACCTGATACATTATTCCTTTGATAAAGGACATAAAAATAGATGATGTAGCCCATTTTGAACTAAATATTTACTTACTTTCATTTGTGTCAATTCTTTCCAATTCTTCTCATCGGCTTTTTCATGAACAATTATGTCTCTTCCTTCTCTATTCGTGAAACATAATGTATTTCCAGCTAATGTGAGTGGGGCCTTACCATAAATGTTGATACGATTGATACATTGAAGGTTTTTCCCTGAAATCATATGAAATATGTAATCATATGTAATATGTATATTTTTTTTTTTCCTGATGTTTTCAACAGAATATAATATAATTTTATGTTCAGTTTATCGTATTATTCTCAAGAATTGTACTTTTTTTGGTTATTACAAATTTTTTTTTTAAAGAGGTTGAGTAAAAGTAGCTATGCTAAACTTCGCCTCTTGATATGTATTTTTCATTTTTTGAATAAAGGCAATTTACTATTATAAAATTTGGAAGGTATATTATTTTATTAGGAACTATGAGGTATATCAGGTAGAGGTGATTATTTTTTATTTGAATATCAGAAACAGAGTGTTCCAGAGGTAGAGATTATATCTAGAAATACTCACCTTTCAATTTGACATCTGTGATAATAATATCCAGATTTGCTGTGAACAAGATGTGTCCATCAACAGCCATATCTTTAACAGGCTCAGCAATGTTCATGATTCCATAATAAACTTCGTTATTATATACTCGAATCTAAGGAAAATTAAGACCCATTTAGAAAACGATCCATAATTTACGGCAAACCATGATTTTCTATTCCTTTTTACCTCACTTATTATTCAAGATATTAGGGATACATTTTCAATCTTTCCAAAATCATAATTAAATTTTTTTAAATTCATAAATTTTGGTTAACCTTAGGGGGTCTATCGATCGAACATTTCATTTTTTATCTGATGGGCGCGGCATAACTCAAATTAGGAAGTTTATAACAGTATTTAACAGCTTTCAATACTTTCACTTCAAGTTTTGTTGACTGTATATCTAATTGTATTAAAACAGAACATGTGATATTAATCTCTTAATATTTATGAACAAAACATAAAAATAACTTTAAGGTTTGCAGGTCTGTAATAAGCGCTTATACAATAAGCATCAGAAAAGCATATAGCGTGATCGCGCCAGACATCTGCTAGAAATTAGCTCAGAATTAGACATTTGAGTATGCTATGCATCAAAATAGCCATGACAAAGGCACATTGTAATACAAGGTTTATGGCACGTCAAACATAAAGACTTTGTTAACCCCGTATCTTAGTAAGCTTTTTCGTCTCTATTTTGAAGGCGATTTTTTCGTCCATTTCTGGACTGATTTCTGACACACTATGCTTTTTTCACGCTTACTATTAACTCATAAATATATAAAAGAAAGGTTTAGTGTGATCCGGGGTCGACTCAAATTAGGAAGATACTGTTTATAACTTAGAAATAGACGGGAAAAAGACCTAGTGTAATACCAGGTTTGACTCAAATTAGGAAGAATCCTGTTACATAGAAATAGGCACAAGAAAGGCTCAAAATGATACCGAGTTAACTCAAATTGGGAAGAACGCTGTCTATAACCCAGACATTGACGCGAGAAAGGCCTTGTGTAATACAGGGCTGACTCAATTAGGAAGGTCTAACTTAGAAATAGGAACAAGAAAGGCCCAAAATGATACCGAGTTAACTCAAATTGGGAAGAACGCTGTCTATAACCCAGACATTGACGCGAGAAAGGCCTAGTGCAATACAGGGTTGACTCAATTAGGAAGGTCTAACTTAGAAATAGGAACAAGAAAGGCCCAAAATGATACCGAGTTAACTCAAATTGGGAAGAACGCTGTCTATAACCCAGACATTGACGCGAGAAAGGCCTTGTGTAATACAGGGCTGACTCAATTAGGAAGGTCTAACTTAGAAATAGGCACAAGAAAGGCCCGAAATGATACCGAGTTAACTAAAATTGGGAAGAACACTGTTTATAACCCAGACATTGACGCGAGAAAGGCCTAATGTAATACAGGGTTGACTCAATTAGGAAGGTCTAACTTAGAAATAGGCACAAGAAAGGCCCAAAATGATACCGAGTTAACTAAAATTGGGAAGAACAATGTCTATAACCCAGACATTGACGCGAGAAAGGCCTAATGTAATACAGGGTTGACTCAATTAGGAAGGTCTAACTTAGAAATAGGCACAAGAAAGGCCCAAAATGATACCGAGTTAACTAAAATTGGGAAGAACAATGTCTATAACCCAGACATTGACGCGAGAAAGGCCTAATGTAATACAGGGTTGACTCAAATTAGGAAGGATACTCTAACTTAGAAATATAGGCACAAGAAAGGCCCAATGTGATACCGAGTTAACTAAAATTGGGAAGAACACTGTCTATACTTAGGAATTGACGTGAGATAGGTCTAGTGTAATAGGGGGCTTACTCACATTCCCTTGGTCATCTCCAACATACAAATACCCATCACTCCAAGCAACTCTCCAAAATTCGAAATTTGGTTGGTTGAGAAGTGTTTTCTTTTCTTTCAGATCATCAAGAGTCCATGTTTTCACAGTGCCATCATTCGAACTGGAGTACAGAGTATCCTCACTAGCTGTTAAACAGTAAACTGAACAAGGGTGAGCTTGCACTTCCGTCAAAAGCTTCAAATCTGGTGTCCAGACCTGAAAAGATATCTAAAATTATTTAAACACAAGGAAAAATGTTGATCGTGCTGTTTTCAAGTGGTCCTTACTGTGACGAAAGCTTGTTCGAATAAAACCGTTAAGCTCCGTTTACATTTGCTTAGGTTAGTGGATCCAAGCACTTTCAGTCAGTAAATTAGCCAAATGGAACGAAGCTTTAGGTTCGTGAGGTTTCAGCCTCAACTCACTTTTATTTTTCCATCATCTGATCCGCTGTATAACTTATGTTTGACGTAAATTAAATGGTTAACGTCAAGATCATGTTTATCTTCGTTAGATGCATTTACTGAAACCTTCATCTGAAATGAAGTTATGCTATTAGTCTATTTCAGTAGAAGAGACAGTATATTTCTAAATGAAGATGAAATAAGAAAACATTTAATTGAATCATGATCATAATGAACAGAGAAAACCTAAATATAATATGGGAATAAAAACATTTACTCGTAATATATGTAGTTTGTCTCTTGTGTTTTTATAATACCAACTCCAAAGAATCTTCTCATCATATTCGCAAAATTTTCTATCACAGAATCATTATTGAGTTCAAAATTAACTCGTATATGTTTATGTATAAAATGAGATGTATAATAAGACCAAACCTGCCAATTTCCTGACCCATTGTTGATCTGATTCAATATGTTGAAAAACTCTTTTCAGACTTCGCCACACTTACAGGCATTACAATTACCGATATCAGATATAGTGATGTTACCTACTGAGATATTGAGTAATTTATCTTCAAATTTTCTGTGTCACTGAAGACGTATTCAATCCGAAATTTTGCACCAATTATTATTTTATATTCACTTGGAAAATCTCAGCTCGATCAGATCGGTTGTCACTGAAATATTGACCATATTTGCAGAACTCTTAGACGGATTTTAACCATTCACGAACTTGACCTGTCCTAAAAATTTCAAGTTTCTCGGCTTTCCGTTCGAGAGTTATCTTGTTTACGACCGCCGGGCATAATTGAATGGCTTCGTTATCATAGAGAAAGATGAATCTTATCCTTTGAGGCCACACCCGTTTCGAAAATTACAGAAAATTTTTGGGGAACAGGCGCTCAAAATTATGTTTTGTAAATTGGCTTCTACCTTTGCTTTGGATTTCAGACTGAAAATCATATCGCATATAGGATTAATTATTTGCGATGGATTTGTGAAATAGTTTTCCATTTTTCAGTTTCATTAATTTTGACTGAATAAATAAAAACAAAAGGATATTTATCAATTTTTTTTAGAATTTGAACATTGCAAATTGGCTTGAACCCAGAAACTTTATCTACCTCAACATATGAATCAGTTGAACTAATAAGATATAATATGATTTTCAAATAGTACGAACATTGTATGTATCTAATACAGTAGCAACTCTTAAAAGAAAATTATATACTTACTTTGTTCTTTTTCGTCTTCTAAACACAACTCCAATATTTCTGTTCTTATTTGAATAATTCGCAATCATCACATTCATGCACTCTATATTTAAAGTTCCTTCGATAATAAACATTGAGTAACCTGGTTTAAATATAAACGCGTTATTTTCAGAGTATTTTTACTTCGTGATACCTATAACATTTTCTACTCATTTCCAAAAAGGAATTTCTCATTAATTTAATTTTTTATTTTATTCCCCAAGGCACATGCGTATCAACTAATCAAAATAGCTGAAGTATCCATATTTTGTCCCAACCCAAATACCAATATAGGTACAAGGTGCTTCAAGTTCGACTGCCTATTAGACGTTTCTGGAGAACTATGTGAAATCTGAAAATTCGAAATATGACATTATTCATGATGCCCTATTCAGCTAAAATATTTTCGAAGCTCCGGCACTTCCGGTTATACAAGAATAAATGAAAAAAATAAAAAAAAAAACTTTTTCCATTCTCAATTAATCCTTACTGAAATTCTCGCATTGGTCATAGTTTTCAAAATATTAAGAAAAAACCGAAAAAAAGAGAGAATTTCCATAGTCACTATTACGTGAATTATTTTTACTGTGAATATCCTATGCGTATACTCGATTCACTTTCTCGAACTAGAATGATGTAGGAATATCGTGCATATCTTGAACTTGCGAAATATCATCACAGGGTGTTTCAAATATTCTGCCAAAAATTGTGATCCTATCAAATTGCAACACACGTCGCAATTATCAATATATTATAATTTAGATATAGTAAAATGATTTGCAACATTATTCGCAATTTCTTTTGATTCTGGTGGTGATAAATCGATTTTGTCAGACATAATCACGAATTTAATGCGTAATTATAATTTGTTCCACAATTCAAAATGTACAATTCAAATTTCCTAATCTGTCAATTTTCGTAATAGTAAGACCAACTGCCAAGATAGGTACAATACTCAGCTGAGGAGTCATTCAGTGTATTGCTTATTTCTTTCCTTTCTTTTTCTTTTTTTGGGCATCTGGCCAGGGAAACCCCCTGTTTTTCAGTAAATCCTGAACGTTATGACACGTGGTATAAGCATTTTCCATTGCTGCCTCTGTGAATATGTCAACAGCAAATCTTGCACTTTTATAACGACCTTTCTTCCCCCCTTTTTTCGGTTTTTGGGACTTCTTTTTATCCTTCTTTTCTGAACCGTTTCCTTTTTTCTTCTTTCCCTTTTCGGTCATATCGCTCCTGAAAATGATTTTTGTGATTATTCATGTGTTTTCAGTATTACCTGAAATATTATGTATATGAGTCAGTTCAAGACTGTGCTGAATGTTCAAAATATTATTTTCGATATTATGTACAATATGAAATAGTGATTCATTCAATAGATGCTTTTATCATACTCAAGAGCTTTAATTGATTGTAATTTCAGAAGTAATAACTATTTTTATAATTTTATAATTTTTATTTTTATAAGTCAACTTCTTATTCTTTGTGGTTTTATATGATATTTATATAATAAGTGAATAATTTGCTTAGAACAAATATTACCTGTTTGTTTGAAAGAGTTCAAGAACTCCAGTTGAAATGGTTCAAATCGTAACAATTGCGTCAAACTGGAATATACGATCAATGAATTAAATTATGAAACTATTAGCAACGGGTATTTTCGGTTTGGTGCCTGCGTTTGGTCAATATATCGCTGTTTTTTTAAAGCCATTTACCAAATTCAATGTAATAGTAGAGATCAAGATTAATTTTTCAGAAAACGCGAGATTTAATAGAATTCTAACATAAAAGGCTTATTTTAAAACTTAAATGGCATTTTTATGGAACACAAGAAATATGAAAGTCAAAAAAAATTTCTCTTCTGAGAGAAGAATTCTTTCATGAAAGTTATTAAAAATATTGTAAAAATATCAAGCATGTTCACTATGTTTTTTTTTAAATCGAATGTGAGAATTTCACGCTAGTTTTTGATTTTGGTGTAATATTCTGTGGTGCAAGATATCATGTTGTGTTCACATGACATTGACAAATGAGAATCACATGCTCATAGAAAAAGTTGCATTCTTTGCTACAGACTTCTTTACATTTTGGTTTAAACTAGATCATGATGTAAACAAAACAAAGTGCAATTCAATATAAAAAACCAAGTCATTACTTATAATAAAAAAGGGAGGAATCATCAATGCAATACATATTAATATCAAATGTATTGAAATAATTACTTGGTGATTTTCTGATAGATGTTGCTTTTGAATCGTGAGTAAAAACTTCCATCTTTCAGTTATGATTAAAATATATTTATTTTATTTTGATGTAGACATGTCTAGTTGACTCACTTATTTCAAAAATCTGGTATGAATAGTGGTTACATTAATGAAATTAATATTTACATACAATTTTTGGTTATGATTTTGAATGATATCACTTGCATTTCAAGAACGTTTCCTGAATTATTAAATGCAGAATTATAGTATAATCTTAAAGTAATTATATAAATAAATAATATCTTGAACTATCATATAGAAATCCATTACAGACATTGTTCCATAAAAAACCTGTGCTACCAGTACTTTTAAATTATGCTCTATTTGTATATATGATACAGTAGTAAAAAAGAAAGTAATAATCATGTATTGCCCATGCTTATAATTAATTCTGATGTGTTTTTATTTTCAGAGCAAAATGAAATAATTAAAATAAATGTATTTGGAAACTATTTCAAAAAGAAAGAGAAGGTGAAGAATAATTGATTGGAATCCATTCAAAATTTATAAAATATGGATGAACCTTTAGACTTGAGTTTACCTTCTGTAAAGTTGAAAAACACCAATTTGAATTCGTCTGAAACAGATTTACCTCTTGATTTATCTAAGAAAAGAATTGACAATCCTCAAATTATTCAAACAGGTCCGTTTACTAACTCAATCATCAAGAATATCCCAAATTTCAGTAACAGTAAGAGGTCTAAAATAAACAAAGGTTGCGGGCCCTCTTCTATATCCTATATAAATCCCCCCAAACCCATAAATGCCCATTCTTGTATTTCTGTTCGAAATACTTATTCAGATAGTTATGAAGATGGGCAAGAATCCTCGGAGGAACCATTCGATTTCAGTTGCCGATACTCAGAAACTAAACCATTAAATAATAATGGACAGAAAATTGGTTCTAATAACAACTACAAAGGAAAAAAATCCAAAAGTAACAATGGAAACTATTCAATGTATGCAGAAACTGATTTAGATCAACCTACTGACTATTCATTGAGATATGCTGAAAATGATTCTGATTCTGATTCTGAAGTTTGCAATAATAAAGAAAAAGCAGCTACAACTGAATTTGTGGGAGATACAGTTAAAACTTACTGTACTGAAGGTACTCCTTATGAAACCCCTTTCAACTTTTCCACCTCTACATCTATGTCCGATTTGAGAATAAGCGAGAAAACTACTGGTGAGGGTATGGACATTCAAGATGATAAAGCGAAAATTCAACAGGTATTTATTCATATTATAGCATAGCAATGAAATATATCGGTATTTGTTCAGAATATTTTCAACTGCAACAAAAAAGGTTTTCTTCTTCATATTTTCTTGTTAGAATATTCTTCGAAATGCTTCAGTTTTGTTTGTGTATCAATTCCTTTATTACAAACTTCAGTTTTCTATTCAGATTCTCATTTCGTTTTCCAGGACATTACAGGAAGTGATACAAATGATAAAATTCCTGAAGAAGAGATTATAGTGACAGATGACCAACCTCAAACGCCAAAAATGAAAACAGAGTTCAACTCGGGCCTAATTTCCCCAGAGAAACCAATGAATTATTGCGAGGAGGGTACTCCAGGGTATTTCTCGAGGGTCAGCAGTTTTGGATCACTTAATTCAGCTGCTGCCGGATCAGGGGAAGAGAAATTATCAGAGGACAAACATAAGTGCGAAAATCAACAGGAAACTCCAAAAAGCGACAAAATGCAACATAAATTACCTGGCAGCGAAGTTAAAATGGTGAAATTCGAGAATATTGTCAACTATTGTGAAGAGACGCCATTGATGTTTTCACGATCTAGTTCTATGGGATCTATAGACAGCATAGAACAATCTATGCATGATGATCGGAGCTCCGTGATTTCCGATTTTAGGTAATCTTTTTACGCTCTTGTTCTTATTATAGGGTTTTCCCATAAGAAGTTTCATTTTGAATGAGAAATTGAGAAATCCAGACTATTCGAAATAGTCTAGCGATATTATCGATTCAACTCAATTTGAACAAAAAAACATTAAATTTAAACCTAGATTACTCTCACAAAATAATTAATCATGAAAAAATATAGATATAAAAAACTTCACACTGAAACTTATTTAGTTCTGAATCTTAAAGCTACAAAGGAAAAACTTAGAACTTTAACAGCTTGTATTTTTTTACCTGAATCGAATTTAGAAAAAACGTAAATGAAAAAAGTGTTCTATTTGATGAAAGAAATTTATGTATATATTAGACTCGCCCCATATCAGAGATAATTGTGAGTTGCGATTTTGTTTGATTCCTTCTGTTTCATCAGGACTTAAACTTATTTTTAATAATATTTCATTATATTGCAGTCGTTTAACTAGTGGTATCATTTCACCGAGTGAAATTCCTGATTCTCCAACACAGACGGTTCCACCAAGTCCAAAACAAAGGAAATCATCCGATTTCGGTATTATAAGTAGACCATCTGGTGACAAGTCTTTGGCGCGAAGATCTTTGCCCACAAAATCAAGCATATTCGAAGACGACGTCACAAAGTTCAAAGAGGAGAATACACCAGCCCAATTCTCAGTAGCTACCAGTTTGAGCAGTCTAACGATTGACGATAATGATGAACCTCAGTTGCAGGTAGATATTGCATTGTAAAAAGGTTATAATTTAGTCAGGTGACTACTGAGGGAATTACCAGTAAGACAATTTAACGGTTTCTACCTTTACACGACTTTACGTGACTTTATTTAATCAATCGCAATTCTAGCAACTCCGTAGCTGGGTGGAGCTAAGCCATTGCTAGAATTCCGATTGGTTAAATGAAGTTGTCGAAACGTGGCGGTCGACGGAAACTGTCCGAGTACATTAACAAGTTCAATGAGAGAACTTGAATTATTTCATACTGTATTTCTTAGGTAGTTCATAGAATTCTCTAATGAGGTTGCTTTGTAGGTATACATTTCAGAATAGTATCTCTATTCTTCTTAGATAGCGCTAATAATCATTTGGACGGTGTTGTCCTACACAATACCTATCCTATATAAAGGGTGTTTTTTTTTAGAGCTATAGAACTTCAAATTGCAATAAAACAACGATGGATTATTCGATTGACATGAATTGTATTTATCTGCAAGATAATCTTGTGGCATTACATTTTAAATATGATTTCTGGCATATGACCGCCACGGCTGGCTCGGATGTAGTCCAATCTGGACGTCCAATTTTCGATGACTTTTTCCAACATTTGTGGCCGTATATCGGCAATAACACGGCGAATGTTGTCTTCTAAATAGTCAAAGGTTTGTGGCTTAACTGCATAGACCAATGACTTTACATAGCCCCACAGAAAGTAGTCTAGTGGTGTTAAATCACAAGATCTTGGAGGCCAATTCACAGGTCCAAAACGTGAAATTAGGCGGCCACCAAACGTGTCTTTCAATAAATCGATTGTGGCACTAGCTGTGAGACATGTTGCGCCGTCTTGTTGGAACCACAGCTCCTGGACATCATGGTTGTTAGTTATCATGGCTCTATACCGATCACCATTGACTGTAACGTTCTGGCCATCATCGTATTTGAAGAAGTACGGACCAATGATTCCACCAGCCCATAAAGCGCACCAGTCAGTTTTTCTGGATTTCGACATACACTTCAGGATTAGCTTCACTCCAAATGCGGCAGTTTTGTTTGTTGACGTAGCCAGAAGTGCGCTTCATCGCTAAACGATAAAATAGACGTAGTGCGCGATACGTATTCCGCACAGAACCATTATTTTCGAAATAAAATTGCACTATTTGCAAGCGTTGTTCAGGCGTAAGTCTATTCATGATGAATTGCCAAACCAAACTGAGAATAAATCACTTGACAGCTAATCGGTCACCATCTTGAACAGTAATGCCAACTTAAAGTTATATACCTCGAAAAAAACACCCTATAAATAATTACAATAATAAAATAAAAATATCTTATCCAATACTATACAACATTAGTATCATTGCATAGAACTTTTGCTGATGGCTATTTTACATATTTAAGGTTGAACCAAATCAGAATTCTGTCAATAGGAGTAGAACTCGTGAACAAGATAAACATACAGTAGACAAAGATACAGAAACAGATGGAGCTGCATTTCATAGTACAAGGGAGAATATCCAGAACAGGTAAACTATCATTGATGCTTAGGAACTGAAAGAGTTTACCATGAAATCTAAAACAATTTTTTTTTGGATTGAAAAATATTTCAATAAAATTGAAAACAAATTTTATTTTATCATAAAGAGATTTTTTGAATTTCTTCTTCAATCACAGCAACAAGCAATAGGTACGCTAGTAATAATAATAATAAAAAAAAAATCAACAGATGTTTCCAAGTGTCCGGAAGTGCACAATTCCAACCTAACTTCCAAGATTCCAAAAGCTCAGTGTACAACCCGGGAATGTCATCATTTTCTCCAAGAGCGTTGCCCCCTTCTTCAGCTGATGATAATACAACCCGTGTTTATAATACTGAAGATACACCTGCTGTATTGAGTCGCAACGGATCCATTTCCGAATTGAGTCTGAGTAATCTTTCTATATTGGACGAAGAACCCACTACCAACAGGGCTTACTTATCGGAAAACAGCAGTCAGTCCTCTGGAGGACGTAAGAATAATTTGGACGAGAAACAGTTGGAGGCATCTAGTTCTAGGCAGGAGGTGAGTATTCAACGAAGAATTTCGTAAATTGGAAGCTCCTTAACGCGGTTTACGGTATGAAAATCGTCACGTAAGGAAAAAGCGTTATGCATCCTCCAGGCGATTTTCCCTGCACTTTTCGTAAATTTTTTGTGATTTTCAGATGGAAGAAGTATGGGTAAGAAGAGAATCGATCAGTAAATCGAACTCCAACGCATACCCTGGAGATTTACCACCGTACTTGTCATCTAGAGATGAATTTTGTCAATATGCAGTGGAAGATAGTCCTGTACAATTTTCCTTGAGGTCTAGTCTTAGTTGTTTGACTTTTGATAGTGAAACAGCTTCTGGAATACTAGAGTAAGTAAGAATATGTTTGGATTGTGTTGAAAGTTTGAACTATTGTTTTAAATTTCATTTTACAGCAAGTTTTCAACAAGATTGACAGTTAATAAACCAGTTTCAATTCGCATGTATCAAATATTCTCCTTTCTCTCAATTTCAAAACGTACAAGTGCAAAGTCAAGTATACTATACTTGACCTAACCTTAAAGTGAGTTTGGCTCTTGTCTGTTTTTTAATTAATTCAAATCCAATGGAAATCCTAGCTGCTTATAATTTGAGAAATCATCTCAAACGACCTCTGCGATGACCCTGAAATCTGATTCATTAAGATTCTGTAATACCGGTTTTTACAGATGCAAGACTGACCCATTGACCCATCAACATAGTTTTTCAACGGAAACTTCTCAACCTCCTGTTCAAGCTGAAGAAAGCTCTGTGGTGAGTGTGTCTGAACAAACCGCAGAGGACTCGGTAGATGGCGTTGACAACCAAGAAGTTAGAAGTATTTCAGCGTCTTCGACTCCTTCCGTAAAAAATCAAGAAACAGAAAAAGTCGTAGCAAATTCAGATGAAACATCGAGTGATGCTGTTATAAACAGAGTAGAGAATATAAATGGTCCGAATGAAATTACCAAATCGTTCGAACTGAAATCTGATGATTCTAGGTGTAATAGGTGAGGATTTTGCCTTGTTCACGAATAATTTGACGTTATTCATACGAATTTGTTATATAACATTTCGCTTTTGAAGTAATTCACTTACGTTATCGGTTGGTCCAATCATAGAAACATTAATTCTCCTTTTTTTTACTTATATCGACTGCAAAAGAGTGCCTATTTGATAATTTGGGTTTTGGGAAGAAAAGAAGTCACCCAGAGTCATGTCGTGGGAGTAGAGTGGTTTTACAAAAAACCATGTGGATGTGTTGAATTTTTGGCAGAAAATTCGCTAACAATTTTTCCTCTAAAGCTCTGATAATATTTTCATTGACCTAACAGTGTTTACTTCGTATTAGACTAGGCTTTTTACGCTTGCTTTCATGTCTTTTTCTGGGCTGATTTCTGACAATTTCTGTACAATCATACCATGCTTATTTGTCGCTTGTTTCAGTGCTTATTACAGAGCTGCAAACTTTGAAGTTATTTTTTAGTTTAAAAAATTATTTGAGAGATCAGATATTCTCTATACAAGCAACAAAACATGAAGTGTAATCAGAAAAGGCATTATTATAGACAGCTTTCATCCTAATTTGAGTTATGTCAACAGATAAAAATTGTGTTGGTCAACCTGCATTTTGACATTTAAGGGGGAATAGTTAGGTTGTATGATATTTTGAGCATGGACTGTCAAAAGCTCGGAAATAGACATGAAATAGGCCTACTATAATATGAATTTAGCTGTGAAAGTTTTGTCTACTGAATATATGTATTTTTTGAAATGTGGTGACTAGATTTCATATAACTTTTATGTAAATTAGTAAGCAAAATTCTTTTCAAGCATGAAGAAACGTAAGTGGAAATGGAAGTGGCAGTTTGGTTCTGAAGATGGTCATCAAAGCGAAAGTAGTGAGAGCACACAGACAGACAAACATTCATCAAATAATGAAGAATTTGATCAAGGAAGAAGGAGTAGAGTTGATAAAAATAATATAGGAAACTTGGACGCTAGGTAAGAAACTAGAAAAAATTGTTACTAATTTTAATTTCAGCTCAAAATTGTTAGTAAATAATTTCAGAAAATTTCTACACCCTGTATCTTAATAACAAAAGCATCTTGGTTTTAATATGTGATGAAAAAATGACTATTATTCTGAATCACTTTGTATATTTCAATCTAGTCTCATAGAATTGGTGTTTTCTATCCATTTGAAGTAATCATTATGTCTGTGATATTTTCTATTGAGATTCTTTTTTGTTTATTCCCATGATAAAAAGTATTCATTTTTTATGATGACCCCTTGCTTTGACTTGGTTTATTTGAAATTTTCAACTTGAAACTTACTACACAGCAATATTGACTATCTTGTATTGTTCTTATTAACAGTTTTAAAAAAAAGAAGTGGTGGAAATGGAAGTTTGGTTCTAAAGAGAAAGAATCGTTCAGAGCACCTCAAGATATAACACAAGACCTGGTTTACGATAGTGTTATAGATGATCAGCAGAATAGAATATCAAATTTCTTGGAGGAAGAAGAACCTAATCCGAATGAACTTGATACAAGGTATTTATATTGTGATGATTTCAAAATTTCATGTTGAAGTGAACCTAGCTAACCTAACTTTGAAGTGAGTTTTACTTTTGTCTGTTTCATGAACTCTATGAATTGATTAAAATTGACCATTTATAAATGTTGTTGAAGCGTGGATTTTTCCATGATTAAACTTAACATAACCTACTGAACACAAATGACACAAGAAATGTCAAAAAATAATACACTGCTGCCATTATAACCATGTTAAATTGTCCTTCTAATCCTTCTATGTACCTTTTTACAACCGTTTTAGATAATATATGTAGCTTTTTAACGAATAATGAAACCAAATATCTGAGGAAATGTTCCTGACTTTATGTCAGTGCTTTTCCTTAATGTTTATCTTATGTTATTCATATGTTCCACAGGAGTAAATCAAAGAGATGGAAGTGGAAGTGGAAATTGAATTTCAAAGAAGAAGATCGTTCCAAAACTGAAAAGTCTTTGCTAGGAATGACCAAATTGAAGCACCAAGTTAGTCCGGAGGTCACTAAGGAACCAATCTTTCTTAATGACGTGTCCCAATCTAGAGAATTCACAAAGGAAATGAACTCTACCATCAAGTAAGAGCAAAATCAACTAATTTTTTATAGGCACAAATAATTGAATTTCACTATTTTAGATTATTGTCTGGACTAACTTTAACAGACGAATCATCCGAAAAATACTTACACGAGAAGTATAATATACCTGTCAGAGAGAAATTAGACACACCGGAGCCTTCAGATTCTGAGCATTCGGTGATTTTCGAAGAGCTAGATGAACAAAACTCATCTGCAATGAATGAATCAAACAACAAGATCAACGGAAATGGTAAGTGTTATTTTATTTTTTAAAATAAATTAAATTAACTGAATTTTGCGAACTTACGATTACGTCAATTTTAAGTAAACACTTGTGTTATTTGTATGTTCGTTCCTCTGTGTTTCTTTAATAAAATGTACTCCTTATTTGAAACGATTCATTTTCCCTATAGAAAAGTCATTGGAAACTTAGGGCATTTGAAACAACATTGAATTCTAACCTCAAACACTTTGCTACATATAGTAAGAATGTATTTTTGTAATCTTAGATGACGGTGGTAAGCCAGCAAATTTTGCTGCATTGGTGGAGGAATGTATCCAGTTAGGCATGCCTAAAAAGAAGAACACACCAGAAAAGGCCGCTTCTCAAAATTGTTCACCAGAATTAAGGTATGATGTTTACTTTTGAAATTCCAGTTTCATACGAACAAAATCTAATCATACATTGAAAATGTTGGTTTATTTAAATTAATTTGCTCATTTTGAATTTGGACGAGTTATAATTTTTTTTTTTTTACCATAACACCCAACAGAACTGTTCTTTCCGAGAAGACGATCGAATCGACTAAGGACCAATGCAATATTTCACAAAAGATTATCGCTAAAAATCCTAGAGCTGCATTCAAAGAATGTATTGAATTGGAACGAAAGATAAGCAGTAGTTCAAATGGATATATCGGAGATAATAGTGATCATTCAAAATCTAGCTATCAACAACTGGGGGGACGAAAGACAGGCGAATTTACCCAGGACTTGTCAACTAGAATCGGAACAACTAACTTCGAGTCTAATTCACTCAATAGGTAAAAAGAGAATTTTGTTATTGACAAAGTTTAAACATTTATGAATTCAACTAATGTTTTCACAAATATTTATTTCAGACTTTCTCTTGGTAAAGAGCGAAGAAAAGTTTTCAAGTCTGATGATAATATGCTGAAAAGTGAGTATTATTATTTGAAAATATTGATATCATATGAAAAACATTATTAAGTAGGTCATGACCATCCTGGTGAATGCAAGTTTTCACTCCTAGTGTTGAATTTTTTTTGACTTATCATTTCTTTGTCGGTAATCTTATACAATAGTTTCAATGAACCGAATTTTAGTTACTTGATCATCAATAAAAGTATATCTGCATACAACACTATACAAAAAGAAATTTTAGATCAAAGAAACTGCGAAAAAATGTGCCATAACCTAAAAAGAGTTCCTGAAGAGATGAAAACTTTACATAATTATTTGTGTATTTGTTCTGTTATTATGTTTTGCAAGTGTTTTAGTTTTTATTCATTTTTATAAAGGATTTTCCAATAAGAGGCTTCATTTTGATGTTAAAAAAGACCAGGTAACTTTTCTTGTAAAATTGCGATTGTTTCGTTGCTCGTTGCACCGTCTTGTTTAAAATAAACTTGAAGAACTAAGTCTTAATGCAAAATACGATGTAATGTCGTTTGGCGAATGCCTAATTTTCAAGATGGACGACGAATCGACAAATCTGAACTTTCATAAATACTACAGGCCACAGAAGCAATATTTTCAGTTGTTCTTGAGTACGGTTTCGATTCTTCACATCACTAACTTGTCTGAACAGCTCAAATTTTTCCACCTGTTTTACTATTGCAAGCCAAACAGGTGCTTCACGACGATCCAAAAGTGTTTTATGTTTTCGAACAGTGTAGTGGATTTTAACAACTTCAATGCGTTGTTTAAGCGTGTATCGTTCGAATTTTAGTAATATTTAGAAGTTTTTACTCGTCAAATGTCAAAAGATGACAGTTTCAAAAGTGACAACTGCCCAAAATTGGAAAATCCTTTACTTCGTATGAATTGGTCCTGTGTTCAGATTTTTATATTGTTTCAGGGTCAGAACTAAATAAAGTTTATTATTAGTATTATTTATATCTCTGTACTTAGTGTGGCTAATATTTTCGTCATTAATTTTGAAATTTTTCAGCCAATCTTGGCGAAACGGCAAAAAGAGATATCCATTCGAATCTAGATAGGCTAGTTTTCAATGAATCTTATGGACCCAAAGAAATTATTGTTCTTTCTAAAAGGGAAAGCAACAAATCCAAAGTATCTGATCCAATTACAGAATTCAGCAACATTAACGTGACAAAACAGGAAACTTTGAATTCCCAACCTAATAGGTATGTATTATATACCTTTATTTTCTTTATTGGCATGTTTTTCTGATTACTGTATTTCATTTATTATCTTCAATTTCAGATATGTTCCCGAAACTTGTTTTTCAAAGGCAAGCCAAGGTGAGTTATCTCATCGAATTGTGTTATACGGTATTAATAATTGGTTCTAATTTTTCACAGTTATTCCGAAGAACGTTTCCGTACAGAGCATATTAACATCAAAACCTGAGTCTCCCTCTAATTTGCCTAGAAATACGGATTTTGCTGCAATAATTGAAGAATGTATTCAATTGGGAATGCCCAAAAGGAAGGAATCCTCCGATAACACACTGAGTCCCACTCCTTCACCATATCTGGTTAATCAGTATGTGAAAAGATGGCCAGAATATTTATCTAAAATTTCTAGCGGTAAGTAAACATATTCAGCTTACCTGGGGTAGATTTCTCTCTAACTGTTATGGCTCAAATTTTGTATCAGGAATAGCGACGTCTTTTTCGATATTCTGCTTGCATTATATCTTTCGTTCTAATACCGGTATTGATACAATTTTTTTTTTAGAAAACAATAAAAGTGCCTCTTTACCAAAATCTTCTTCACATCATGCAACTGCACGGAATTATTGTGGATCAAACGAAGATTTCACCACAGCATGCTCTCAAATGAAGAGGGATCTAGTTATACACAGCGCTCTAGAAAAGAACATCAACTGTGAGGGTATAACCAAAAAACCTAATATGCCAAAGGAGCTAAAGGAAATTGAAGTTAAAACAGGGTAAATTTCTTTTGAATTTAGAATATGAGAATAATTTAAATGAGTATATCTTGATTGCAGGTTTGATGCAATCGTTCCTAAAAAAGAATGTAATCAATTCAGTTCGGGTACAACACAGGAAGAGGAGGATTACGAACAATCATTTTATGCAAATGTTGGGGCTACTAAAAGCTATTTGGATTTGCCAGTCAGGAAACAGTCATCTCCCGAACTGAAGGCCAAGCATGAATCTTCACCAACAAGAGGTAATTACTTGAAATTTTTCGAATATCATCCTAATGTTTAATGTTTTATTAGCATTCGATGCAGTTAAAGGAAATATTTCTCCGGTTGTTGAAGATTGGGTCAAGTTAGGCATTCCAGCTAGGAAACTGATTGAAATTCGTGGGTCGTTGGACAGAAGGGGTTCCCAGGATATGTTGAAGTCGAAAGATGAAGTTGTTGAAGGTAATAGAATGGCAGATTCTGAAGATGAAGCTGTTTATGCTAACACAACTGAAAGATACATGATCTTTCGGAATTCGCTCAGTCCAAAGGGTAATGCCAGTAATGGTGAGTGTTTTTCAGAAATTTACATGTTAAATCATTATTATCAATTATTGTTTCACCAAAAATCGCTTGTAAAGGGTTCTCCAATAATAATGATACTATTTAAATTGGTTTCATTGGCAACACTGTGTATTATTTTTTGACATTTCTTATGTCATTTGTCATACAATGACAATGTATGATTATGTCATTTAATCATACAAATATACACGCTTCATTAACGTTTAGTATTTGTCGAATTGTTTTATCAAAATCAGTGCTCATTTGTGAATACTGATCAGTTAATCAACTTACTATTCATTGTAGACGAATTTGAGAGTGAATTTTCTTTACTTCAATGTAGTTCATGTATTCTTGTCAAATTTGTCTGACATCAGAAAAGTCAATAAATAATATACACTGGTTCGATGGTGAGGAATATCAGTCACAAGGAACAGTTGTATACAATTTGTTCAATGGCAACGTTTCTGAGCATTTAGCTCCTTCATCAGGCTTAAAACAAAAACCAATTTATAAACAACGGCATGGATCATACAATTGGTGTAGCAAAATTGTATACAACTGTTCCTTGTGACTGATATTCCTCACCATCGAATTAAATCTTCGGAACGATAATTTTATCTGAAATATACACTGGTGCTATCATAATCATTTTAAATTCTCATTGGAAAACCCCACATTCTTTCACATTTTTGGAAATGTCTAACGTTTCAAGGAAAGGTCTGAGAGCTTTCATTCACATGAAAAACTCCCTTGAAATTTCGACAATGTTTCACCACCTAAAAACTCATTCATTTGGTAACACCCTGTATAGGTGATTTCTGGTGAAATGGTTTATTTCGACAAGATATACTTTCCGTCGAAACGATTCATCTTTGATAAAATCTTGAAGAGATATAATAATTTTGTTTTTGTAGAGAAAGCATATTCTCCAATTTTGCATGACAAGAAAAACTCAGCTAGAAGTGAATGCTCATCCGAGCCCCAAGATTTTGCCGCTATAATAGAAGAGTGTATTCAATTAGGAATGCCTAAGAACAAAGGACTATCTAGAGAAACTTTAAACTCTAATTTATCGTTGTGTTCAACAAATTCCAGGTCTAATTCAGCAACTAGATGCACAGACAATCTCCAAAGAATATATTCTGGTACGAGCCACGTCTAATTGCAAAGTTTTCGTAATTTATTCACATCAAATCATTTCGTTGAAGAATCGTATAATAATTGTTGATGTTTTAAATTTCAGAATCCAACAGAAGCGTTACTTTACCGAAGGGTACAACGTATTTTTCCAAATCGAAAAATTATTATTCTTCTAATGAAGATTTCAGTAGAAATGGTTCACTGAGAAAGAACACTTTTAATGGACACAATACTGCAGACAAAAATTATGGGCAAGACCAGTCGAATTTAGCAAAGATGGATTCTGACAGGACATCTCCTCAAATTAGGTAGGTAATTATTTCTTCTCTCTAATTCTGTGGAAAATCCGTTCATTCTGCCATACCTTGCTGAACAAAATGGTGGGGGAATATCTCAGTTTCACACAGATGTCATGGTTATATCGGGTGTTTTTTTTCGAGGTATATAACTTTAAGTTGGCATTATTGTTCAAGATTTACCGATTTAACAGCTTTCAAGTGATTTATTCTCAGTTTGGTTTAGCAATTCATCATGAATAGACTCACGCCTGAACAACGCTTGCAAATAGTGCAATTTTATTTCGAAAATAATGGTTCTGTGCGGAATACGTATCGCGGACTACGTCCATTTTATTTTGTTTAGCGATGGAGCGCACTTCTGGTTGAATGGCTACGTCAACAAATAAAACTGCCGCATTTGGAGTGAAGCTAATCGTCAAGTGTATGTCGAAACACCGTTATATCCAGAAAAACTGACTGTTTGGTGCGTTTTATGGGCTGGTAGAATCATTGGTCCGTACTTCTTCAAAAACGATGATGGCCAGAACGTTACAGTCAATGGTGATCGGTATAGAGCCATGATTACTAACTTTTTCATTCTTGAATTGAACAACCATGATGTCCAGGAGCTGTGGTTCCAACAAGACGGCGCACTATGTCACACTGCTCGTGCCACAATCGATTTATTGAAAGACACGTTTGGTGACCGCCTAATTTCACGTTTTGGACCTGTGAATTGGCCTCCAAGATCTTGTGATTTAACACCTCTAGACTACTTTCTGTGGGGCTATGTAAAGTCATTGGTCTATGCTGATAAGGCACAAACCCTTGACCATTTGGAAGACAACATTTGCCGTGTTATTGCCGATATACGTCCACAAATTGGAAAAAGTCATCGAAAATTGGACGTCCAGATTGGACTACATCCGAGCCAGCCAGAGTTCATATGCCAGAAATCATATTTAAAATGTAATGCCACAAAATTATCTTGCGGATAAATAAAATTCATGTCAATTGAATAATCCATCGTTGTTTTATTGCAATTTAAAGTTCTATAGCTCTATAGCTTTTATTTCGGTATTATGTTGGAAGAATATCAATGCCTTCTGCACTTGTATAATAAATAACTATTCTTCAACTCTTTTTTTTTTGTCTACAAAACTTTACACTATTTATTTCATTTGCAGTTCTAGGTTGGTGTCTACAAAGAACAATACCTCCCCTAACACTCAAGGTAATTTTTGCATATTCTATTAAGGTAGTTCAAGGTTTTATGGACTTTTGTTTCAGTTGAAAGAGTGCCTCAAATAATAGCAGATATGGCCGACTGTATCGAAATTAAACAAGAAGAAGAAGAACCAGAAGAATCACTATATGTCAATGTCAGCAGGCATCCAGGATATTCGAGGTGTATGACTAAACAAATTCCACGTTCGCAATATATTAGGTATGAATGGAGAATTTAAGTAGTTTCAATCGTGCAATTGACAATATTTATTTTGGCTTTAGCATATCTAATGGGAATGCATTTTAATTTAAATTTGTGATATTAACTGAATGAAAAAAAACTATTACTAATAATAAAACTATTACCCAATAATACCTTTCGGTGTTAGGTGCGAAGTATCGCACAAGACAAAATCGAAGATATTTTGAGGTTACGTTAATCATACGACGGTAGCGCCAACTTTGCGAAACTGCGGTTTCCTATTATGTAGTCTTCATACAATGGTGTACAGTATAATGATACAAGCTTTTTTCAGTCCTAAAACTGAGATTTCAAAATCCATTACTTCGAATACTAACGGAAGAGGTAAGGGAGCAGTTTGAGCCTAGGAACTCTTCAACATAACCAATTTTAAATTTTTTAGACGCAACCGCCTGTGAGCCGAGGTACTCTGCACTGGTGGAAGAATGTATCAAACTAGGAATGCCATCTAAAAAAATAAATGACATTCAGAAATATTTGAAGAATGTTTCTCCTGTCAGTCCCAATCAAAATCTAGATGAAAGATTGGTTTTCATGAATGGTATCGACTCCGATCGGTTAAATTGTGTGAGAGGGTCTGACAGATATTCAACCTACAAGAGCTCAATGTCAGAATCTGGTGTGAACAGGTTTGTGAGTTTGTAATATTTTTATGTATTATAGAAGTTTATTTCAATATTTTTTTGAGTTATTATAAAATTTTTATCGAAGTGGACCGTAAGAAGTGTGCTGAGACAATATTCGTTCCGTGAAAATGACGTTTGCCCCCTTCAAGTTTATTACTCTGAGGTTTTTCCTAATATATGTTGCTCAAATATTGTCCGCACCTCCCATATCTTGGGTCCTACTTTTTTTTTCATTAGGGATATTGAGAAAATAACTTTTTGCCTCATTTTTTAATCCCTAATTTTTGTGGAGTATATTTGATTTATTATTTCAGATCTGCGAGAGCTTTGGTTCCATATAATTACAAGCAAGGTCCTGCAAGTGTTCATGGTGGTAAGTGATTGAAGTAGATATCGAAATGAATAAAATAATATTAATATTTTGAAATTTGGTTTTAGGTGATTTGGACAGTAAAATAATCATAAATACACCTTCTAGTACAATAGAAAAAGCCTTGGCTGAATGTATTCAGATGGGGTGGCCGAAAAAGAAAGACCTTGACAAGAATCCTTCTCCGAAATTCCCTAATGTAAATTTGATCGATAGAAATGTGAAAAAGACTGATATAACCGTGTCAAAAAACGTAAATGTTGCGTCTGTTGTCAGGTAAATTTTTAAGTTTACTGCTTGACTGAATGTATATATTTCATTTTCATTAAGTTCATTGAATTTCATTCTTATTGTGCAATAATCAGTTAGAATCTACATTTTTTCCAAATGTTGATGTCTGGAATGAATGCATATTATGACAGTGCAATTAATAAATAGTTTGTATTTAGATAAATCGTCGATTTTATTTATTATTGAAATTTTCCCCTTCCAAAAGTTTCAATGAATTATAGTGACAAATAATTATTTTTGAATTTTTCTTATAATTTTGTTTGCAACTTGATGAGTGAGACATCAATTTTATTTGTGAACACTTGTTATTCTTGACTTCTCCAAAGGTTATTAATGTCCTTTTTAGGAATCCTATCATTTTTGATTTGTTGTGAAGCAAAATTATGTATTGAAATGTGTTTATTGTTATACTTCAAAAGTAAACATTTCATTTTGTTTTTTCGAAACTTATGCCTATTGTTTTTATTAATTGGTACCTGAACTAAAGTTTATGTCTGTATGTATGTATGTTTGTTTGTTTCTGCCTATGTAACGCTTTTTCCCCATAAGCTAGAGATTGCAATTCTTAGTACATTGAGCTGAAATTTGGCTGTTGAGTTTGGCGATTTTTGGGAAGGGAGTAAACAAATTTTTCCGAATTTTCCAAATTTCTCGCTAGTGGCTTTAATTTTCCAGCTCCACCTCAAATTTGTAGGGTAAGTGTGCCTCTGACCTTTTGATTTTGGTGAATCCAACTGTAGAGTATATACAGGGTGGCCCATTTTAAAAGATCCACTAAAATAATGTTTCAAATAGAAGTTTCATAGTCTTCAGGGACAACGAATGCAGAATGCAATGTGACTTCCCTATTCGACCTTGAAATGACCTCGAAATCAAACTCAAGGTCACATTGAATGTCTGTGTTCGATTTCCCCTAATGACTAAAAAAATTTCTTTTGAAATATTACTTTTTCTCAGATTTTAGCCTTGAATTTATTTCAGTGGATCTTCTAAAATGGGTTGCCCTGTATAATATCATGGTGTAATGTAGTTTTGTTTCTGTATCTTTGTTTTGTAAAAAGTGTAGTATTGCTTTATCATTTCTTTCTTTTATTTATCAGCTTCTACCATAGAATTTGCAAGAACTGCTCACTTTTTCTACATATCGTAGGCTGAGCAAGGTCCCAGTTTTTAAATGATTCGATTTCACAGGAACACGCAAAGACAATATCTCGAGCGTTCCCTATATCCAGCAACGATGACAGACGCAAAGGACGATTCCGAACATCCAAACATGTACAAGACAGACGAAGAAGAGACAACAGACAAGGAGAAGAATGGATTTGATGGCACTGATTGGAAATGTTCTTCATTTTATAGAGACGAAATCTGCTGTGGTCTTGTTGACGATCAAGTGGAATCTGAAATGAGTTTTGCAAGTTTGGCTGACATCGATGTCAAATTGTTAGATCCGCAGATTGTGTTGGAATCTCTTGAAAAGTACACTGCCAAATTAATATCCGAAGCAGAATCGAGACTTAGTTCCCAAAATGCCAATAGTAGTTCATAAAAAATTAACCAAATGTATTTTTAAAATGTTGACATTGTTTCATTTACAAACAAAATTACATATTAATTTTTCATGTTTTCCAAAAGTAAAGAACCAAAAATATCTAAATATTTTGAAATTTTGTATTTTAATTGTTGTTGATTTTGTTGATAATAGGAAATAAAGATATTTTTATATTTCGTATAAACTTTTTTTTATTTGAAATTTAGATCAGTGGATCTAGATTTTGTATTTTTTCATGAATACATTAATAGAAAAAAATTCCAGGAAAGCTTTGACTGAAGCTTATGAGGTGACACAAATTCCATAACCTTCTTAATTCAAAGGTTTTATGTTTCTATAGTAAATTTCTCATTTTCTTTTTTGATAGCTACATAACTAATGTTTTCGATTTCCTATAGCTGACACCAAATTTCATCAGAATATGGCGAATCATATCTGAAATTTCACTTTTTTTTTCAAAATTTTCTATTTAAAAAATACTAATGACAATTTGCTCAAGCCTCAACTGATTACTAGGTTTTAATTCGATTGAATCGATATTTGAAAATGGCTATAACTTTGAAACTATTGAACAGATTTAACCCATTTAGTTGTCGAAATTTCCATTTTGATCATTTTTTAAAGGTCCTCAAGAAAAAAGGAAGTTAAACTCGATAACTGAATTTATAATCTTCTATCCTTAAGTTTGGTCGCCTGTTACACCCTGAACGCTGTGTTTTTCTATCTATAGATGGCGCTCTACATTTGGACAACCGTTGTTGTTCCATTAGGTAGATGGCGCTTCACATTTAGAGGAAACGTTGTTATCACTTAGGATGAACAAAATTTTTATCCGTGATTTCAAAATTTTCGTAGGGCAAATGGATTTCAGACAATCCTGAACAAGTTTGTTTTCGTGTCTGTCTGTCGGCCTGCGTCCGCAAATGGATGAATGCTTCGTTACGCCAGCACAAAGTGACAATAGCGCCTTGTAACATAGCTTGTATAACCATAATTCCTTATACTATGGTATAACTAATTCAATGCGAAATATGATATGGCAGATATACAGTTTGTGCTCTTTTCTTTCTATTAATTTTTTTTATTTACTTATTCACAAAAGAATACACACATGTCGTTTGTTTCTACTGTAAACTGATCAAATTATAGCTGTGTTGATGTCTTCCTCTATTCATGAGATCATTAGTCTATGTTGCCAAATCGTGCATTGGCAACGGAATACTAAATTTTTAATCTCCATATTCATCTTTCCCTTTTAGTCAATTAAATATTTAAAAAAATAATAAAAGTTGAAATGTGATGTTTTAAAGATATTCCATTACAAATATTTATCATTTTTTTTTAAAGGATGATTCCTAATTTTATGAACTTTGTTTGAGTCATCTCGGTGTTGTAAACATCAAATGTACAGGATTGCATTAGCTCATCGTGAAACCATTAAATGTTTATAACTTCTTATCTGAGTCGAATGTGGCAAAATGGTAAATGAAAGAAGTATTTTATTTTATGAGAACCTATGGTTGAATTTAATTCACAACTTTAAGACTCACCTTGTATATACAGAATTCATTAATTAATTGGAATTGTAGATGGCTGATTTTTTGGGATCAATGAACGAGAAAACGTAGTATCATATACACATTTCTTGAAGAAAACTCATTGAACAAAAACGAACAAATATCTTGGGTGTTCCATTCAAGCAATCTTCTAACACCGTATCCCAATTTTGATAATAATTAAGTTCGTACGGGTTTTCAATCAGAATTTGTCATGTTATAATTTTCAATCGTGACGAGAAATATTAGCTTACCGAACTCTGATTTCCAAAATGACTGGAAATGACGTTCAGACCAGGGAGGCAAGTGGGCAGCATGGTTTTTTCGTTGGTAATTTGATTTCGCGTAAATTACTTCTGCAGAAGCCATCAGAGAAAACCGCGTAATTTAAAACACGTTATATATATAAGATGTTGGAGCTAGACTGCTCCACATTTCCTTCAATGAAGGAGGTAAGTTGAGACATAAATTATTGGCTATAAGTGTATTATAATTGTTAGTAGTGTAATTAGTTTTTGCCTCGAAAATTATTATTCTCATCATTTTGTTAGAATGCCTGTATTTTTAGAATTTTGAGCCGGAAATGGTCGATTCTGTCCGCCCGTCCGTGAATATGATAACTCCGAAACGGAAAAAGCTCGAAATTTTCAGGGTATGTTCAGGTTAAATTCGTTACTGGTCGTGAAATTTTGACACATTTTGAAGCTTGGTACTAACGATAAAAAAGTGGTATGGAACCTATCAACTGAATCTCTCATACATAACTTTTTATTCCGCGAATAAAAGTGTAGCTACTTCTAGCTAGATTATTGTTTTTTGAACGGTTTTCCACGAGGATGTCGATGCTGGGTGGAAAACTGATGGAGATAAGTGAAATATCGGGCAATCATTTTCTGAAACCAGAAGGGCGGAGTATATGTATTAGACGGATAACTTAAGGAACCAGCAGGTATCGAGAGCAAATGCGTGTTGACCAATGTGCCATAGTTACACTTATCCCAAAAATATTTCCTCACTCTTCATCTGATCTTGTTTCAGTAAACACCGCAATGCTGCCTACGAAAAGTATCGTTTTTTCTACCATCATTGTTTCTGTCTTCATCAGCCATGCACAGTTATATGTTATGCAGAAAAAGGTGAGTTGCTTTAGAAGACATTTTGAAATATTGTGTACAATTTTTAACGAGATGTAAAACTATATTGAATCCTGCATTTCATATAATCAGCTCAAATTTTTCACTCAAGCTTTTTGGAGTCGTAATTTTAGAAATGTTTTACTCTTTGGAGTATCTTGGGATAGTGATTTATAACTTTCAATTAGCATTTTGTAACAGTATTTCAACAGATCTCGAAAATTTCAAACTTTGCTTAGAATGATATATTCACATAGGTGACCCTTATGCTATGTTATTTTTATTGAGAAATTAAATGAAATCTTGCATATTGTTATCAGTTCAAATTAAATTTTGGAACAGAATTTTCACAGGTTTCGGAAATTTCAAACTTTATTTAAAATAATTTACATAAGTACCACCTATGCTGTTTTCTTTTTATTGAGGAACGAAATATACATCTCGGCTCCCGCAATTCATGATCAGCTTAAATTTGCTGAAACTGATTTATCACTTTCAATTTTCATTTTGTGACAGTATTTCAACAGGTTTCGAAAATTTCAAACTTCGTTTAGAAATTTTTTTTTATTGAAACGCTGATTTATTACTTTAAATTCGTATTTTGTAACAGGTTTCGAAAATTTCAAACTTTGTTTAGAATAATTCTCATAAGTGACACTCATGCAATTTTATTTTTATTGAGAAACGAAATGAAATCTCGACTTCTGTATATAGTTATCAGCTCAAATTGAATTTTGGAACAGTGTTTTCATGGGTTTCGGAAATTTCAAACTTTATTTAAAATAATTCACTTAAAAGACACTTATGCTGTTTTCATTTTATTGAGGAATGAAATATAAATCTTGGCTGCATATTGTTATCAGTTCAAATTGCTTAGGATACTGATTTATTACTTTTAATTTGAAATTTTCAACAGCATTTTTACATTTGAAATAATCCACATAAGTGACTCATTTTGAATTTTATGTAGAATGAGTCATAACAGTGATACGTATGCTATTCCATTTTCATTGATAAATGAAACTATATTTGGATTTTCGTATATCATATCACCTAAAATCGAATAGGAATGGTAATTGGCAATATGATACCTTAATGGTGCAGATTCCAGAGATTTTTGAACATTTTGTCAAATGATTTACATACGTGACACTTATGACGAACTATTTAATTTAATTTCTTTTTAGGGTGGTGTATACACCATTGAAGAACGTGTGGACGATAATATGAACGCCGAAAAAAGACCATTCTGTAACGCATTTACTGGTAAGAATCCGTAAATACTTTTAATGAAATAATGAAAATTGTTTTAGAATCATTTTTCTTTTTTGTTCGCCATGTCATTACTTTTCTTGAATTTTCAATTACAATTTTTTTTGTGATTTTTTTTCTTTTTTACATAATTTGATAATGCAACAAATCAAAGATTATAAAAACCGGTCTAGTCATTCTTGAGTTATAATGAACTAACTTACTCGCTTTCTTTTCAATACGAGCATAAAGTAAATGTTGACATTTCAGGATGTGGAAGGAAGAGATCAAATCTTCCAGCTCTAACAAGTGATGGTGAGGAAATAGATGATTCAATCAGTGCTCTTTTAGAACTGAACGCAGAACCAGCTGTTGAAAATTTATCTAGGCAAATTATGTCAGAGGCAAAGCTATGGGAGGCTATACAAGAAGCAAATATGGAACTCAACAGACACCGGCAAAACAGTCAAGGCAATCTCCAACAAAAACCAGGAATTCAAGGAGCTGGCACTTGTGCTATACCACCTTGCTATATCTGAAGGAAACGAAATGGAAATTGTACCTTGTGATTTTCATTTATAAAATGTTTTTCATTTGCATGGAACTATCGTTGTATTCATACCACTTGATTGTGTAAATTTGATTTCATTCATCATTTCACTCAACTCTTTATGAAACTTTTTTTTTCAAATTTAACGTTAATGAACTTACCTCATTCTCATCCTAATTAATAAACAGCAAATTTCACATAATGGTTCATTATTTTTTCCTATTCCTAATTTTTTATACGATATTTGTTGTTTGTTTCTTATGCATTCCAAAAAGTATATTTCTTGAATGGATTCTGTCCTTACATGATGTTGATTCATTATAGAGAAAATAGAACAAAGTAATTTTCATTAATATTAATAAATTATTGGGAAAAACTTTGTTTAATTTTATTCATTTAATCTCTCGAATAAGGCTTCCAAGGAAATAATAAACAAAACATCACAAGTAAATTGGTAACTTATTTATCATTTATTGAAATATTCATTCCGAACTTAATGTACATAAAAATATTTTACATATTATATCTGCCATTTACACATTTACATATCGAAACAACATAATAAATACAAGTGTTATAATAACCTTAAACTAAACGTAATGAAAAATATATACAAAATTCTGTTCACATAGCCCTGTTCAATTTTCTTCACAATGACAAGAATGAAATGTTATGAAATCACAAAAATCAGATAAAATCACGAAAGGTAAGAAAACTTGCTCTGCATTTGATTATCGCAGAGAAAATAATAACAGATTTGGTACAATCTTTGGGGTTGATTATTACTATTTTTCCTTTCCGAAAAGACTTTTATTTGCAAGGATTATTTGACAATTGACTCTATTAGTGTCGAACAAATTTAGTGGTAGATTCTTATTTAAAAAAAGGACGGTAACTTCATATACATAAACTTATATTCCCTGAAGTTCACGAGTCGTTGTTTTTTATAAACCATCCCACGTTTCTGCTGCAACCTGTAATAAACTGCATCTACAGAAAGATAACATCCGAATCTGTTATTAGGGATAAGAAAAAGTTTAATCCCTTCAAATTTTTTCAAGAGTATATGCTATTATTTATTATCATCTACCGAACTTTGTTGCAATATTATACAACGAATTTAGCAATTGTAGAGCTCGAGCATCTTGGTCTTTATCTCCTACATCCTCCTGATCCTTCCTACTACCAGTCTCCGAGCTCTGGACATCCTCTTTCTCCTGGTTCAAAAAAGGTATCAACTCTTCCTTCGCGTTTTTAGTTCCCTCACACTCGTGAATCAAAAGAAGTATCAGCCTTTTCGTCAACGGATTCTCCTCGATCTTCTTCATCCTATTCAAGAACTCATCTTCAGTTGTGTTCAACTTCCTCAATATCCGGTGTAATCTGTCAGCCTCCGAGGTAGTACTAGCATTCATGAAATCTATCAGGATGCCTTGGAGCTTGGAGGAATTGGAAGATAGTTTGGGGAACACCCGCAGCTCATATTTAATCTCTTCCTCATCTTCTGAAGACAATGGCTCGATGTCGGAGTAGTTTTCAGTCTCTGGAGTTTGTGCTACTGTTGTATAAGCCTCCGTTACCTGGAAATCTTTGTTCAAGGAGAACGGATCCACTGCAAAGGTTGTACGCCAGAGATTAGTTGCGTGTGGAGAAGACGTCCAATGGTTCTTGGGTAAATTGTCTCCTCCCACCTTCTTCCTATCTTCGTAGTTCAAACTGTTGAACTGCGAAACAAAAGATTGACTGTCAGCCGAAGAAAGACCTTCACCATCTGATCCTAAGTAGTTGTTGTCACCTTCTATATTTACAGATTTATTTAAAGCCTTGTAGCTCCAAGTGGAGTTATACAATGAAGCTAGGGTGTTCTTGGAATCATCTTCCGAGAAACTTAACAGCTCTTTTTCAGTATTGGTCACACTACCATGATTTGGAGGCTCCGTTGGTCTAACTTGAATCAGCCTGTTCTTAAAGTTGGCAGGATCGTGCAGGTACTCAGATAGAGCCTGAGAGAACAACTTTGCCAACTTTCTCACCTTCTGAGGATCCTCTGCATCACCAGCATCCTCCACTTCTTTCTCAGTTGTTAACTCAACGACCTCTTCAGGCTGATCTCCCATCTGCGTGAACAACTGGTTGTATTTCTGTCTTGTCATGTGACTCAACAGATCCTTCAGCTTCTCCTCCATTCCTTCATCGTCAAGGTCGTTCAAACTTTGCCTTTCTTCCGAGGTCATGTTGCTTAGAGCACTTTCAAAGTAGGTGGCTAGTGTGTGCAAGGTTTGTGGACTTACTGATGAAGGTACTACCAAGCCGGGCCTGAAAGACTCTAGTGATCCTTCAGTATGGATGTCATCCTGTTGGATGTAGAGGTCTGTTGGTTCAGTGGTAGGTGAATCGGTTAACCTCAAATCGTTCTCGTTTTGAGTTGAGGTTTCTGGTAGTGAGAAAGGACTAGCCTTCGATATCTTGAAGAAGGGATAAGGCAAGGAATCTTCAGGTTTTTCCAATTTTTCATTATCGAAACCTAAGGATGTGGACTGTGTGGAAAGAAGCTCGAAAGGTCTAGGTTTCAATGGAGCCCTTGCAGTTGTCGTCTCCGTTGGATAAGTTTCAGAAGAAGGTCCATTGAATCTGATATGTAACTGAACATCATCTTCTGGTTCTTCTGTTGTAGTTGGCGTTTCTAGCCGATTTGAAGTGAATGGAGTATCTGTTGAAGGTGGAGATGTACTAGATATCGTTTCAGGTTTAATGTCTTCCTTGAAAAGTGAGTTGTAGGCTTGGACAGTACTGAATGATAATGGTGTAGCTTCAGATGTCAGATGAGAAACAGTTCCTTCAAAACCTGATATAGAAGGTTCATTTTCTTCTTTAATAAGTAAGTTGTAGGCTTGGGCAGTATTGAATGATACTGGTGTTGCTTCAGTCACAATTGGAGAAACCGTTCTTTCAAAACCTGATATAGGAGGTTTATTTTCTTCCTTGAATAGTGAATTGTAGGCTTGGGCAGTATTGAATGATATTGGTGTTGCTTCAGGCACAATTGGAGAAACCGTTCTTTCAAAATCTGATTTAGGAGCTTCAATTTCTTCATTGAATAGAGAGTTATAGGCTTGCACAGTATTAAATGATATTGGTGTTACTTTAGGTATAACTGGAGAAACCGTTCTTTCAGGACCTGATAGAGGAGTTTTAGTTTCTTCCCTAAATAGTGACTCATAGGATTGTGCGGTATTGAAAGATATTGGAGTCACTTCGGATACCAGTGGTGGAGCAGTACTTACTGAACCTGCTTGTGGTTTAATTTCTTCCTTGAATAAGGACTCGTAAGCTTTAGCAGTATTGAAAGATATCGTAGATATTTTCAGCACATCTTTATCGTTCTCTTCTTTCTGTTTGAGGTTGAATCTGGATGTAACATTAGTTTCAACGTTTGGAACTGCAACATCGTATGGTTCTGTTGAGGGTTCTATTGGTGTTTCATTGTTTATAGGTTTCGTAACCAAACTGAAGGGTTCTGCGGTATTGAGAGCTGCCGTTGAAATTTCTTGTACTTGTCTGTTATCAAGTGACGATTTAAAGTCTGTAAAGGTGTCATTGTTGCTGTTCTGAAAGGGATTCAAGGCTTGTGCAGTGTTGAAAGCTATGGCAGAGAGCTTGAATGTTTTCCTATTGTGGTCATCTATGCTTAAAGTTTTCCAGTTTGTCGCCGTAGTTTTATTTCTAGGTATGGGACTTCCTACACTGCTACCCACGAAAATTTTACCAGTATTGAAGGCCTGTGTTGTTACATATTGAGACGTCACTGGAACTATGTTGTTGAAGTATTTTTCGTTATAGAATTGGGGATCTTTGATCTCCGAGTATTCTGTTTTGTGGTTTTCGTAAACCCCGGTGGGGTTTTTAGATTTTTGTCTGTTGAGTTTGTTATATCGGCTGTTCTCCACTATAGATGCTGTTTCTTGAGGAACTTGGGTTTCTTCCGAGTCTTCGGAAAGTATGTTGCTATCGCTATCGAGGTATGATGTCTTCACATCGTTCGTTTTTTCTGCTTTATTTTTATGGCAGGATTTGCATGGATGAACCTTATTGTTGGGGAAATTGTGATTGTTTGACAATCGCTGATTGTTAGTTCTGAGTACTTTCTGCCTTGTGCCTACAAATATATTGACATATTTTTCTGGATCAAATGATTCTTTCTCAGGTTTTCTAGTTGTTGTAGTTGTGGAAGTGGTTGTAGTTTTCTCAGTAGTCGAACTATAGGAATTTTTATATGGGAATCTCTTCCTGTAGGGAGTAGAAGCTGGTGAGGTAGTTTCTGGAGTGACAATCATAACATTTGCTTCAGTTGTTGAATATCCATTCCTCAAATTGGAAGAAGCAGTGTAACTATGTCTCGTTTCGAATTGATCTGTTGTTTGTTTTGGTTGCGCTGTTGGTTTCTTCCTCCTCACGGGAATTAGTTTTCTATAACCATTTCTTTTTCTCGTAGTTGTTTCGATGGTTTCAGTAGTTGTCGATACAAATTTCTCAATTGTTCTGAAGTTGAGCTTCTCTTGAGGTAAATTATTGTTGTTTTCTTTGATTATCCACTGCTGGTTCTTCTCAGACGACCAAGTCGGTTTGGTATGTGCTTTACTTTTTTTCTCTTCATAAAGTTGATCATTTATTGGATACTTATTTTGCGTGGTTGCATCTTTTTTTGGATTACCAGAATTAAATCTTGCCTTGTTTGTTATCCTGCGAGCTGATTTCTTCTTGATTATCTCTTCTTGGAGCTGTTCAGAGCTTTCTTCGTAGAGTAATGGAGAACTGGTACAATTGACTTTGAACCACCAGTCACATATCAGGTCGGATTGTTGGAAAATCGTTCCATTGGGGCATAGAAATGATGTCTTTTTTCCATCTTCGCAGATGTGGAAGACCTGTAATGAAAAACCAGGCTGTAGAATTCGAAAGGTAATTTTTAGTGAGCAATAGTTTTCATCTATGGTCAGATGTATAGGGTTTTCCAAGTACTGAGGCATACTTAGTACCATTTTCAAATTTGTCTACAATACGATGAATATTCAGTCGATTATCTGAATAATAACGTCCATGAATTTTTCTTAAGTTGCTCTCGGTATTCATAAATGAGCACTTATTTACATAAAAATTTAATAAACGTTGTTGAAGTGTGTATCTCTCCATGATTAAATATCATAAGCTATACTGAACACAAATGTTAAGAAAAATGTCAAAAACAATACACAGTATTGCTATTATAATTATAACCATTTTAAATTTTGTAATTCTCATTGGAAATTCTTTTATTACCTATTGGATTCTTTCTTAATACTTGATATATCGTACAGGATGTCTGAAAAGGTTTTTTCCCTATTTCAAGGTGGGAAAATCAGAGTTATTTTCATCGAAAAGGAATATTGAAGTTCTCATTTGGTCCAAAATGAAATTTTTCACTACAAATTAATAAGAGTGAGAATAATTCAAGTCAGTTTGATATCATAATTGAATAATTATGCTGTGTTCCAAGACAAAAAATTTCATAATTTCATTGCGTGAATCACGGCATTGTTCTATCCTCAGACATTCAGGTGTTACTGTTCATTTAAATTGTTATGTAACAAGTATCGTGAAAGAAAAATTTCATTCAATGATGTAGAAAATGGGACAAGCACCACGTTCAAAGTTATTGAGTCATTTTGGAATAGTGTAAAACCAAAGATTAAAGTGAGCTGAGCAAATGCAAAAATCAAAATTAGTGGGTATCACTATTTTTGAAAAACATAATCCTTACCTGACAATTCGTTTCTAAATCTGCATAGTATCCTGTTTCAATATCTTTACAGCTGAAAGAAGTTTTTGGAATTTTTGTCAGTATTGGAAAATCTACCCCAGGTTTACCTTGAACACCTGAAAGAAATATAATATTTAATTGTTTTTTATATTAAGTATTAAATATCCACAACCCAATATTATCTCTGCATTTTGATATAAGATCATTTATGCCAAACTGAGAAGAATGATTGATTACCTTGATAATAAACTGGAGGTAGATTTGTTTTTATCGTCTCTTGGCTTTGGACTAACTGAAAAAAATAATTAGAATTATGTCAATTATTTATCAATTCTTCCTATTCAAAAATCTATAAATTTTTCCAGTTTGATACAAGCTATAGATATGGTAAGAACTATGGTAAAATTTTAATATTTTTACCCTAAAAAAAATTTGAGATTATTTCTGGAGGTGAGATGAATATTTTCCTTTATTTCAACTTCAATATATTTGATAAAAAATCTTTGTTTCCCTTGCTTTATGCAAGTGGATTTTGGCGATTGGATATTGTTCCCCCTAAGTAATCCCATACGTGCTCGATTGGATTCAAGTCTGGTCAGTTTGCTGGCCAGTTCGCAATTGTTGGATTGATTGGTTGTTATGGAAATGTCCATAATAATTATAGTTTGACAACTTATGAAATGTTTTATTCCCATTCAGAATAATCGTTTTACTGTTTAGACGAGAAAGTACTTATTTTGGTGCCTAGGCAGGAAAATTAATACTTTGCTGATTTATATATGTCTGCAAAATTTATATTTTGCTGTTAATAAAAAAAAATGGCAACACACTATCATGAACTTGACAACTGGAGATATTTTGCGATAAGAATTTCAGAAGCGTAAAAAAATTTTCTTCACGAATGCCCGACAATGTCCATCATTGGAAATGACTACAATCAGAGCCTGTAACAACTACCTATTTACGGACTATACAGTTCTTCCGAAACGACTTTTCATCGATTACAACTGTTGGAGAAACTGAGATTTTTGTACTAATCCTTTCTTGGTAACGAATTAATGAGAGGTTGAACATTCCATCGGACATGGAAAAACGATTAAATTGTTGCGAGATCGGGAGATTCATCTCGCTTTGAACTAGGAATCATTGAGTTGCAACACTTAAAATTTTGTGATAGTGAAATTCTTTTACTGATTGAAATAGAAATGATTTCCTACTTTCTTCGAATAATTAAATATTACACATGTTGTATTAGTAAGCAAGGAAATTACGAGAAGAGCATTAACTTGGCGTCAGGAACTTTTGAGGGTTCGTTTATGCAAGCACCCTTGGGGGTCACATACCTGTTTATAGGTAAATATTAGATATGATTTTTTGTGATCCCATTGTTAACAGTTATTTAATCCAAATAGGGGTTGTAGATTGTATAGATTTAGGAGGCAACCCTATGGTCTATTATAATAAACTCCAGAATCTAGGATGGCTTCTAGAAGGTAACTTCTTCACTTCTACAAATCTCTTGCCCAAAGAATTTTTGCGTTGGCTAGCAATGGCGAGGCAGGTGATTTGGAGTTTCTCTCTCCTCCTCACAGAATCTGCTCCCGTCGTTTTCTGTTGGACTCATTCTAATGAGGCGGTAATGCCTTGTAAAGAATTCAATGAGAAGGTGTAGGATATAACTTGTTAAGATCCAGATACTCCTTAGATCTGACAGTACCAAAGTTTCAAGTTTCCTTCTCTTGTTTCCTAAAGTGGTAATGCCCTGTAAGGAATCCAGTGTGTAGCATATTTTTGCTAAGATACAGATACTTCTGAGACTCGGAGATACTTTTTAGAATAATCCAATACATCAGCAAGAGTTTCTCTTTCTGTTTTTTCCTTCTCCTGATACTCTTTCTTGTAGGTACATTTACCTATAGGAGTTTGTGCTCCTTTTATGGCAAGTGTGTTGGCTTTTTCATTTCCTTTAATTCCTGAATGACCAGGAACCCAGACTAAACAGACCTGGTTCATCTCATATATGACTTGATTACAATATTTTCAAAATGAATTTAATCAACTATACATACATAGATGAAAATAAAAAGTTTTACTCACTTGTATTGTAGTAATGCATTGGAGACAGATAAGAAGAAACGAGAACCCTAGAACAAATCAAGAAATCTCATTGATTAAAATATATTATTAATGAATAATCGAGAAGAAATATTCATAAAACGAAAGCACAAAATTTGAAGTAAAGCTTTCTAATAACGGGTGTTTTTTTTCGAGGTATATAACTTTAAGTTGGCATTACTGTTCAAGATGGCGATCGATTTAACAGCTGTCGAGTAATTTATTCTCAGTTTGGTTTGGCAATTCATCATGAATAGAGTCACGCTTGAACAACGCTTGCAAATAGTGCAATTTTATTTCGAAAATAATGGTTCTGTGCAGAATACGTATCGCGCACTACGTCCATTTTATTTTGTTTAGCGATGAAGCGCACTTCTGGTTGAATGGCTACGTCAACAAACAAAGACGGCTCAACATGGCACACAGCTCGTGCCACAATCGATTTATTGAAAGACACGTTTGGTGACCGCCTAATTTCACGTTTTGGATCTGTGAATTGGCCTTCAAGATCTTGTGATTTAAAACCGCTAGACTACTTTCTGTGGGGCTATGTAAAGTCATTGGTCTATGCGGATAAGCCACAAACCCTTGACCATTTGGAAGACAACATTCTCCGTGTTATTGCCGATATACGGCCACAAATGTTGGAAGAAGTAATCGAAAATTGGACGTCCAGATTGGATTACATCCGAGCCAGCCGTGGCGGTCATATGCCAGAAATCATATTTGAAATGTAATGCCACAAGATTATCTTGCGGATAAATAAAATTCATGTCAATCTAATAATCCATCGTTGTTTTATTGCAATTTAAAGTTCTATAGCTCTAAAAAAAACACCCTTCAGAACTAGAAAGTTGAATCAGCCTGTATATAGCATAGAACCAGTCTTGCGGCGAAACTCTGATAGTAGAGAACGATAGATCACACACCAATTGCAGCTAAATAAACAGCATCACAATAAATCGATGTGAAAGTGAAATTGACTGTACCATTACTTTCCATTCGAATGAGTTATCGAACTGTCTGGTGATTGTTTGACATTCGACCTCTGACTGTACATAGGTAGAAAAATTTCCAATGCGTGTACATTCGATGAGTCGTGATAGTGAGACATTTAACGAGGTAATTGGGTTGTAATGATTTGATTTGTTTCAATCGGTTTGGTAAGGTTTTATCTTCCGTAAACTGATATGAGAAATGTACTCACCTATACTACTGAGTGGACGATCTTTCGTCATTTTTTCGAGGCTGAAACAAAAAATATATTGAATTTTGAATCTCAACAATTATAGATTAACTATAAAAAAAAATAAATTAATATATATGTTGATATATCATTGTATCACTTTTCATCAGAATCCGTTAGCCTTTTCTTCAATGACTTGTGAAATTTTATGGAATACAAGGAAATACTGAATCATGGTGTAAATTTGCAGTGTTTCTGTATCCATCAATAGGTCGACAATGTCAATGTATTGGTTTTTGATTTTCAACTTGTTGGAATATAATATTAGTCCAATTGAAAAGTCCCCGGTCTGATGCACAGATGGCGGTGCTAGTATTAAATTCATATGATTTTTAGTTAGTACCAACCGTCAAACGATACGTGTCAAAATTTGACAGCAGTCCGACCATTAGTTTGTGAGATAATGCGTTGTGATTGTAGCTACTATTGTTATTTGAAAAAAGATGGAGAAAAAGAATTTCGTGTGCTTATAAAATATTGCTTTTTGAAGGAAAAATACAGTTGAAGCAAAATCTTGGCTTGATGAAGAGTCTCCGGGGTCGGCACCAGAAAAATCAACCATCATTGATTGGTATGCTTAGTTAAAACATGGTGAAATGAGCACCGAAGACGGCGAACGCAGTGGACGCCCAAAAGAGGCTATCACCGAAGAAAAAATCAAAAAAGTTCACAAAATAATTTTGAATAACCGTAAAGTGAAGTTGATCGAGATAGTAGACATTGTGAAGATATCATCTGAACGGGTAGATCATATCATTCACGAATATTTGTACATGAGAAAGCTGTGTGCAAAATGGGTGCCGCGCGAGCTCACAATCGATCAGAAGTAACAACGATAATGATTTTAAGCAGTGTTTGAATCTGTTTAAGTGCAATAAACCTGAATTTTTGCGACAATATGTGACAATGGATGAAACATGACTCCATCATTTCACTCCGGAGTCCAATCGACAGTCAGCTGAGTGACGTTCCAAAGCGAATCCAAAGCGAGGAAAAATACAACAGTCAGCTGGCAATGTTATGGCATCAGTATTCTGGGATGCGCAAGGTATAATATTCATTGATTACCTCCAAAAGGGCCAGACCATCAACAGCGAACTTAAAATAGCTTTATTGGATCGTTTAAATGATGAAATCGTTAAAAACGGCCCCATTTGAAAAAAATAAAGGTGCTGTTACAATGCGCTGTGTCACGAAACAATGAAAATTAGAAGATATGATGAATTCGGATAAAAATTTCAGAGGTAAAGGCTGATCTACAAGAAATTGGGGACACATAAACCGACAAACAGAAAACCAAAATTGTTCATAATGCGAGTGGTAATTTTGAATTCGGAGACCCAAAAAAAAAGGCCGTAAAAATGATCACAAACTTTCCTATGCTTCGGATAGACTCGGAAGCAATACAATTCACAATTTCTCGCATTAAACCCGTTAAAAACAGATAGGTTTTTACGATCACCGTCATCATAAAATTCGATGCAGTTCTAGAATCTTTATTACCACCACATTTTATCATCTTCCCATAATAAAATAGTGTATAATCTTCATGAAATTGAGGAGATTTGTAATTGACCGAAGCGTGATTTATGGACCAGAAATATGCAGATCTGAACTTCTTTGTCGGTCGATTGCATTCTGAAACATCGCTCTGAAAGAACTGGAGCAAAAAAATTTTTGTTGAATTGGAATTGGGACAATTGCAAATTTCCATATATTAACACCATTTCGGATGAATTGATGATATGAAGTTTCGATCTCTTTTAACTGATTTATTTTATGAAAGTTACACTTGTTCAGTAATTACAATATCGATAAAGGAATTTAGTTTTTTTCTTTATCTTTTGAGAATACTAAAGGGTGTTTTTTTTTAGAGCTATAGAACTTTAAATTGCAATTAAACAACGATGGATTATTCGATTGACATGAATTTTATTTATCCGCAATATAATCTTGTGGCATTACATTTTAAATATGATTTTTGGCATATGACCACCACGGCTGGCTCGGATGTAGTCCAATCTGGACGTCCAGTTTTCGATGACTTTTTCCAAAATTTGTGGCCGTATATCGGCAATAACACGGCGAATGTTGTCTTCCAAATGGTCAAGGGTTTGTGGCTCATCCGCATAGATCAATGACATTACATAGCCCCACAGAAAGTAGTCTAGTGTTAAATCAGTATTAAAATTGCATATTGGACAATAAAAGCGAACACGTCTAAGCAATAAAACCACAATAATAACTTACGGACGAAGACGCAACACGAGTTTTAATATTCTAAATATTATTGAGGGTCTTCCACTAGATTAACCTAACCTTTAATGTCATGAACGGATCAACAACCAAACACTATATTTGTTCAGTTTAGCGTATGGGAATAATTGATCCTTCTGCAGGATCTCATCCTTGAAAATAAAGTTCCCACAAACAGAGATGATCACGAGGATTCAACAGATAATTTCACGATTTAAGAGTAAGTAAGTCATGCGTATAAACGTTGTAGATGTTATACATATATTTAACTGGATTGAACAATCAATTAATCGGTAAAACAGAAAGTCACGGCAACTGGATGTTCCTTTCTCATACCCAACTATTCAACTGTTTTTCAATGTCATGTTTGGATTAAGAAAAAATAATAATAATAATAAACTTTATAGAATTAAATGAAGCGTTTTCCAATAACAGGGTTATGATTTAACACCTTTAGAGGCCACGTGAAAAATAAGGTATTTCTCTTAAAATAAATTCCTTTTTTCAAAATCAAAATGACCCCTCTTACTGGAAAATCCTGAATTTGGAACATTTTCAATATTGAAATAGAATCGATCATGTTTTTTCTCGAATCAACTCTTGTTAAAATAGCAGGAGAGTATGAACGCAAAAAAAGACTAATCTGTGTCAAGGTTGTTTAAATCGTTCATGGGATCGATTATGAAGTTTACATCATTTTTGGCAATTACCTTCTCATCATAAGATACCGAAAAATAATTCGAAGATCTCACAGGTATTCATTAAAACTTCACTTTCATCAACCGGTTTTTATATCGAATTATTAGATATTGATCATCTATCTCTAAATGTTAGCAATTATCCAAGAAGACAAGTTTTTATCAAGGCGCTAAATTTAAATAATATGGGTTTGAAGATGGTGCAGAAGTGTCTGAGTAAGATGAGCCAACTATAGTTTGACCATAAATTGTAGAATCTTAAATGTCACCCCTTAAAAATTAGATAATAAATTCACCTTATAGGCGCTCAAACAAGACTAAATAATATATTCCAAATATTTCGTAATATTCATCGAACTATCACTATTACATATCTTCTTCAGTTAATTTATGGTAATATATATGATAAATTATGCATATAGATCGTCAGCAAAAATATTTCCTGGTGTAAATATGTAGGACAGACTACAAAAATTCGACGTTTCTTCCGATTTTTAAATAGTCCCACTTTGATGAAAGAGATACATCAAGAAACTTTTCTCATTCCTTCAATTCTTCATCAGTAATTTTCTTTTCATTTTTGGTAGTGTGTAAATTTTCAAAAAAATGCCTCAAAGTTTTCAATTATATATACAGATTTTTACTTTTAGGAAATTCATTTTAATCGAAATTAAATGACAGCTATTCTATTCACAATTTTTTATTATTTAAATAAAAATTATTCTGCTTCACAGTAGCTTCTTCGGATCTTACATTTTGAATAACTGAAATATCCTTCATATAGGTAAATATGGGGGTATATTGATGAGGTTAGAATCTGTTTCGAAAGAACTTCCTAAATTACATTTATTTTCAAATGAAAAAAGTGCAAACTGACAACTGACATTTAGTTTTTGTTTACATGAAAGACGTCTTCTAATTTTCGATGATGATTCCCCCTCTAAAAACTCTTGCACTTATTTGATAACACCCTGTATAAATAAATATAACTTTTCCATAGATAACCAAGTTTTTAAACCTTGGAATCTTGCACGTTTAATTAAACACCCTTTACTATAGATCAGTACATCTTGCTGGTCATCAAGTTCAAGGATCCCATTCAAAGCGTAGAATCTCAATCAACTGGTGCAATGAATTTCGTAATGTAGGTCAGCTTATCTTCACTTTCCAGATCGTTACATATCCAATGGATGTTTCTCAGCCTACATCTGACTTACTTTTAGCTTTTAACACATCATTTTTTACAGAATCCCAAAAAAATTCTAAAAAATTAACATAACTAATTTCAGGATGAAATATTTCACCTCGTGGATGATATCTAGTATGGCATTGAATTGATGATTCCAGCTTTCATTTCAAACAATTCAATAACGTAAAAAACATGTACGTACCCTTTTCTAAATGTAATATCCGATGACATCATTGACATTTTGTTGAGAGAATGCATATTACTCTTACCATTTATTCATCAATTATGATGCCACAACTATCGTAGATATAACTATTCATATAATTTGCTAAATTTTCAATGAATGATCGTTATGAATGATAATCATCTCGATTTCATGTATTTTTTTAACGATATTGGAAAATATTATTTCGTAACTCATTTTTTTTTCGTAACCCTATATCGATTTATATTTTCAGCCGCATGGCTTGCATTTTAACCTCTATTGAAGAAAACATGTAAAATTTGGACTAAAACTGTCAGAAAAGTTTTTGTAGTAAGAAATCTCATCTTTCTTACTCCATTCAGTGGAACCTGATCGGACTTATAACGGGTGTTTTTTTTCTAGGTATATAACTTTAAGTTGATATTACTGTTCAAGATGGCGACCGATTTAACAGCTGTCAAGTGATTTATTCTCAGTTTGGTTTGGCAATTCATCATGAATAGACTCACGCCTGAACAACGCTTGCAAGTAGTGCAATTCTATTTCGAAAATAATGGTTCTGTGCGGAATACGTATCGCGCACTACGTCCATTTTATTTTGTTTAGCGATGATGCGCACTTCTGGTTGAATGGCTACGTCAACAAACAAAACTGCCGCATTTGCAGTGAAGCTAATCCTCAAGTGTATGTCGAAACACCGTTACATCCAGAAAAACTGACTGGTGCGCTTTATGGGCTGCTGAAATCATTGGTCCGTACTTCTTCAAAAACGATGATGGCCAGAACGTTACAGTCAATGGTGATCGGTATAGAGCCATGATTACTAACTGTTTCATTCCTGAATTGAACAACCATGATGTCTAGGAGCTGTGATTCCAACAAGACGGCGCAACATTTCACACAGCTCGTGCCACAATCGATTTATTGAAAGACACGTTTGGTGACCGCCTAATTTCACGTTTTGGACCTGTGAATTGGCCTCCAAGATCTTGTGATTTAACACCGCTAGACTACTTTCTGTGGGGGTATGTAAAGTCATTGGTCTATGCGGATAAGCCACAAACCCTTGACCATTTGGAAGACAAGCCAACATTCGCCGTGTTATTGCCGATATACGGCCACAAATGTTGGAAAAAGTCATCGAAAATTGGACGTCCAGATTGGACTACATTCGAGCTAGCCGTGGCGGTCATATGCCAGAAATCATATTTAAAATGTAATGCCATAAGATTACCTTGCGGATAAATAAAATTCATGTCAATCGAAAAATCCATCGTTGTTTTATTGCAATTTAAACGTATTATCATTTGGATCACTCACGACAACGTCAAGCGAAAACGGTCGTGGTTACCACAGAATATTAAACATTGTGTCGAAAGCCCAAAAAAGAAGAAAATCGCCTGAGGCTTGTATAAATTCAATCATTCAAACATTTCAAACGTACGTAACTATCAAACGAACAAAATTCATCGCGATATGAAAGAACCCAAGATTTCAGTCACATTTCATCATACAAAGAGACGCATCATGCATAAAATCGAATTGATTGATCTCGGACCGCTTTCTTCATAAAGTCTTAAGGGCAGATTGAAAAAAATAACAACGGGAGAGCTTTTACAATCACGAATAACATGACGTATCTAATGGTAGACTTATTGTTGTTGGAGATTGAACGGTGAGCATTTCACCTGAAAGCGACTTTTGACGATGACCGCTCACATTTTATCGAGTTGGTAACACTGTCTCTTCCGGTTATGTCAGCGGTAGCATCATCGGCGGCTTCTTCAAAAACTAAAAGAGGGCACCGTATGGTGATCGAGCTTGCGTAATGGAGGTTCCTCACGAATATCAAGAAGGACTTATATAACATGCCGAATATGTATCATATCGGACGAGGATGAGATGAATCTGAATCATACGGACTTATGTTTGTTCCGTGTGAATTGAAAGTAAAGTTGGGTATTGTTTCGACAGAATTGGAGAGCGCTTCCTTTGGAGCATGTGTAGTAAGATCGGTTTCGGCGAGATGCGATCTTCCGTGAATGTACAAATTGGGATGAATCTGCGATTTTGGCTTATTGCTACTATGTTGAAAATTGAGGGAAGCAGCGAAGACATGTACTTTTGAGCGGTTTTTCAAACTTGCGTTCTTCTGTCTTAGTTCATCTTTTCGAAAAGTCTCGTGGTCATTCGCGGTTCGACTTTTCGAAATTAGTCCAAAAAAATTTTATAGGATCTCCATAAAAATGAGTTTTCTCATAGATTTCGTGTCGTAGTTTACGAATATGTAATTTGTTTTCTTCCTACGCTCCGTGGTTTCACCATAAATCCATATTTTTCGAAAATTTTGCCCTAATTTGAACCGCTGTATCTCCAAAAAAAAATATCCTAGATAATTGTTGATTTTTTATAAGTAGATTAATTTTTGTTAATAGAATGCTGTATCCTTTAATGGTCTTCCATGAATAACTTGAAAAATATGATTTTCTCCGCGAAGGTCCAAATTTCCACGTTTTCAAACTACCATAGCTCAAAATATAAATGTTTTAGAAGAGAACTGATTACATATTCTTATAATCTAACCTCTTGAATTAGCTTCAAATAGAAATCTGGTAGTGATAGAGAAAAATTCGATTTTTGCCAAATTTATCCCTGTAAAATATGATTTTCTCCGCGAAGATCCAAATTTTCACGTTTTCAAACTACCATAGCTCAAAATATAAATATTTTAGGAGAGAACTGATTACATATTCTTATAATCTACACTTTTGAATTAGCTTCAAATGGAAATCTGGTAGTGATAGGGGAAAATTCGATTTTTGCAAAATTTTCCCTGTAAAATATGATTTTCTCCGCGAAGGTCCAAATTTTCACGTTTTCAAACTGCCATAGCTCAAAATATAAATGTTTTAGAAGAGAACTGATTACATATTCTTATAATCTACGCTCTTGAATTAGCTTCAAATGGAAATCTGGTAGTGATAGGGGAAAATTCGATTTTTGCAAAATTTTCCCTGTAAAATATGATTTTCTCCGCGAAGGTCCGAATTTTCACGTTTTCAAACTGCCATAGCTCAAAATATAAATGTTTTAGAAGAGAACTGATTACATATTCTTATAATCTACGCTCTTGAATTAGCTTCAAATGGAAATCTGGTAGTGATAGGGGAAAATTCAATTTTTGCCAAATTTTACCTGTAAAATATGATTTTTTCCGCGAAGGTCCAAATTTTCACGTTTTCAAACTGCCATAGCTCAAAATATAAATGTTTTAGAAGAGAACTGATTACATATTCTTATAATCTACGCTCTTGAATAAGCTGCAAATGGAAATCTGGTAGTGATAGGGGAAAATTCAATTTTTTCCAAATTTTCCCTGTAAAATATGATTTTCTCCGCGAAGGTCCAAATTTTCACGTTTTCAAACTGCCATAGCTCAAAATATAAATGTTTTAGAAGGGAAGTGATTACATAATTGGTTTGAATGTAACACCCTGTAGTTTGTTACATTTTTAGATTAATAAAAATGAGCTGTATCCAAACATGTTTGGTACTTGTGGTCTAGCAGACAGAATATGAAAGAAATTATTTCTTATAAAGGTAAAAAAAACATAGTCGTCTAGTTTTTTTGTGAAATGTCATAATTTGTTTATTGCCGCTAGACAATAAGTATTTTTGATAATATTGTTAATTTGACTAATGAAGAATGTTAAGCGTTACCTACTTTATGAGCACACACAAAACTATTGTATTTTTGTCCACCCTGTAACCAACATTTGATACATTTTTTGAATCAGCTCAGCTAGAATAATCGGAAAATTGTGTTCCATTAAAAAAAAATGACGATGACGTAATAACTCGAAAGTAATTCAACCTGTATATTACTGTGCTATTGAGTTTTTGTTGATTTTTATATTTTTATTGAAATATGTTAAAAGAATTTGATCTTGATTTGTGAATTTATTTGAATACTGGCTACTGCATTATATTTTGTTTATTTAGAAGTCACGTACAGGCTCACGCCTCTGTGACTATATGTTTATACCCTGTAGCTTACAGAATAAACCATTTTATTATTATTATTATTATTATTAGATTATTATTTTGAAATACGGTAAATTAAAAATAAAAAATCGACGTGTTTCAGGATTATTTCTTAAAATCGTTAAAAATGAATTTGTTCCATACTTTACGGACACAGTGTAGATGTTCTAGTTTCATTGATGAAGTCTAAACTAAGAGAGACAAAAACTGTGTAGAGAGATGCAATAGTGGTATCTAACATCTAGCTATAGATAATAACCAGCGTTTTATGACTTGTCGCTATCATCACTTGTTAATCAGTAAAACAATATTCTGCAAAGTACTTCAGCTTTCATTTCCTCTTAACGAGAATCCGAGAGATCGTGAGCAATATGCAAATATTGTAACCGCAGAATGCTATTTTGCTGAAGTGAATGCTTTTTATTTGACGGTAACAAGATAGGTAACTAGAATTTTTGATGACACCGAAGAAATATTCACTATGGTTTCGAAGAAAAACTAGGAAATATTATACCAGGTAGAAAATTCAATATGTAATTTTTATTACCCATAAGAATTCACCGGTAAATTATCAATTAGAAATTTCTCTAGTTCAACAAAACATCGGATTGAAGTGAATGTCAAGAGGTTCATAAAATTTAATTGACTGCTTGAATTTTGCTTCGCTTGTGATAGACTTCGCACATTTTAAAGTATTCTAAGCAATAAATATTTGAGTTTCTTCACCACATATTGAACCGTTCATTCCCGTTATAGCTTTGTGAATGAAATTCGCATTCTAACTTGTACTGTTTTCTTCTTGAATTTTCTTGGAATTCTTCAATTGTATAGTTGTTTTATTTCGTATATGATGAGATTGAATTATTGTTATTCGGTTGAATATTTTGAATTAGTGGACCCAGAAAACTTTAAACTTTCAATGATTTGGCTTTCGTTTTGGAGTAATTATTGATTTTGAAATTACCAACACAACTTAAATTCTTGTGTTATGTGTATGACACGTAGTGCCGTCTTGTTGGAAACAAACGTCAGCCACATCAATATCCCTAATTGTCGTTTGTGGAATCGACAAACCTGAGTTTTTGTCAACACCGCGGGCTACAACATAGTAATATTCTCAGTTGTTTTTGAGCAACGCACACGGTTCCAATTCTTCACAAGAGCTGGTTCCAACAGCTCAAATTTTCTACCAGTTTCACTATTGCAGCCCAAGAAGGTGCTCCACGACGCAAAAATGCTATAGTTTTGAGAACTGTGACTGCGAAATGTTTCTATTGAATTTTGAGAATTTCAGTACGTTGTTGAAGCCTGCGTCGTTCCATTTGTAGTAATGGCGTAGTTTTTACTTGTGAAATGTCAAAAGAAGACAGTTTCAAAAGTGACAGCTGTCTAGATAAGAGACTATTCAAAATGAAAATTTTTTTTGAAAACTTTTTATAAAAGTTAGATACTATAAAGGAGAAAGTAATAAACTATCCTGAGAAATGATTCTATACTATTTTCCTAACATCGACAAATTAAGAAACAGCGAAAAAGGAAATATTGGCATGAAATCGTTTATTGAATTCAAATAAGGAATTTCTTTGTCGGTAGTAGGGAATTAGATAAAACTAGGTATAGAAGTCCAGAGAATACCGCTAGAATAATGAATTTAGATGTGTTCTTCTTCTTTATCTATTCATTGTTATCATAATCTTAGCTAAAGTGTCAATCAAAGTCCTTGACCTTAAGTATTAAAGGTGCTAAAAGGGCCTTAACATAATAGTGTAAAAACCTTGTTATTCCACAATAAACCTTGAACCTCAGAAATAATAATCAAACCACTTATCCATAATTTCCGAATGAATCTGAGTACCATAATCTTCCCTAAATTAATTGGCTTGATAATTTTATGAATCGTATAATTCTTGACCCAGTTTTTCCAAATTCTTTCCTTAATTCATCATTGCACAAACCATTATATTCACCATTGGAACACTATGGGAAAACACTTGGATTTCACAAGTTTTGGAGGTTCACTCGAAAATTGTAGAAGCAGAAACAAGTGATCTACACAGGTTATAACTGCTTTGACAAATTTGGAAAAATCTCACTTTTTCAAACCTATATCTCCACAATATGAATATAGAGCGTCGTTTTTTGCACGCGAAGTAGTTTCGAAATCTAGCAAGTGTACCAATTGCGCCCTTGGAAACCACAGAATGCGCCCAGAGATCCTTACTTCACGTCAGAGCTTTCGTTATTTTTTTTTCGATTTTCTATGGTTATAATGATGTGATCACATTGAAATTGTGCACGATCTTGAAATTGTTGCCTACCTTACATCCAAATACAAATTTTCAATTCGATAGAACATGCAATTTTGAAATTGGAAGGGAAATAAAATTGCCACATTCGAAATCTGAACTTACTTTTAAAACTTCAAGTTTCTCGGACCATACGTTCGAAAGTTATCGTGTATACGCACGGACGGACAGAATCGACTTTGAGGATGTCAGTGAATCTAAAACTATCATTCGAGATCAATACCGGCTCAAAATTCGAAAAATAAAGATTGTATTTTTGTTCAGGGAACAAGCGTTCAAAATATAATTAAAATCATATTAATATTGTGTATCACCCTGTATTAAGCAATATACTCTATTACATCCCGAACTGAAATTTTTCTTCACATTCAAAAATATCCTAGGTTGACACTGTTGACACTTGGAAGTCCTCTTGATGTAGTTGAAAATTGAAAATTTTTTTTTGGATATATTTAAATATTTGTAAGTACTCACCACTAAATCGACGATAAACCTATACTTGAGGATTAGATCACCACCAGTTCTTCTCACCTATTGTTACCACCACAAGCACTTTCAAATCTGGCGGTAAGAAAACAACTGAAGAGTCTGCAGATGATGATCCCAAACTTGCTCTCTCCCGTACATCTGACAGAGCAGTTCCTTTACCCATGTACGACCTTTCACAATGTTCACACGCATATCTAACAAAGGCCAAAGAATTGTATCTGAGATGAGTAGAGTTAAAGTTCATAGTCTCACTACCAGTAAATGAAGAAGCCTCTCTTCATTACATGAGATGCATCGCCGATTTATTTCAATCTGATATTGTACAGGATGCGACATAAATATTTCTAGCTTGACCATCGGTGAAGCTTATGTGAAGGTCAAGCTTCCACATGGATAGGAGAATTTTTCAAATTTATTCAGTATTATCCCGATATCGAGTTGTTAACAGGCCAATTGAAAAGTCCCCGGTCCACCATAGTAAAATACATTTTTTTGGCAAAATTCGATTTTATTATTCAACATAGTTGCCTTCGAGGGCGATACACCGATTATAGCGATCTTACAACTTTTCGATACCATTTTTGTAGTAAGATTTGTCTTTCGCTTCAAAATCGGCCTCAGTTTAGGCGATTACTTCTTCATTGGCGCTTAAATTCTTTCCAGCGAGCATTCTTTTGAGGTCTGAGAACAGGAAAAGTCGCTGGGGGCCAGATCTGGCGAATACGGTGGATGCAGAAGCAATTCGAAGCCCAATTCATGCAATTTTGCCATTGTTTTCATTGATTTGTGACACGGTGCATTGTCTTGATGAAACAACACCTTTTTTATTGAAATAGGGCTTTTTTTGACGATTTCATCCTTTAAACGATCCATTAACGCTATATAAAAACCGCTGCTGATGGTCTGGCCCTTTTGGAGGTAGACAATGAATATTATACTTTGCGCATCCCAAAATACTGTTGCCATAACCTTGCCAGCTGACTGTTGTGTTTTTCCTCGCTTTGGATTCGGTTCATCGTGTACAGTCCACTCAGCTGACTGTCGATTGGACTCCGGAGTGAAATGATGGAGCCATGTTTCATCCATTCTCACATATGGACGCAAAAATTCAGGTTTATTGCACTTATACAGCTTCAAACACTGTTTGCTTTGCGTTGTTGCTTTTGATCGATTGTGAGCTCGCGCGGCACCCATTTTGCACACAGCTTTCTCATGTACAAATATTCGTGAATGATATGATCTTCACGTTCAGATGATATCTTCACAATGTCTGATATCTCGATCAACTTCACTTTACGGTCATTCAAAATTATTGTGTGAACTTTTTTGATTTTTTCGTAGGTGATAGCCTATTTTGGGCGTCCACTGCGTTCGCCGTCTTTGGTACTCATTTCACCACGTTTGAACTTATCATACCAATCAATGATGGTTGATTTTACTGGTGCAGACCCCGGAAACTCTTCATCAAGCCAAGATTTTGCTTCAACTATATTTTTTCCCTTCAAAAATCAATATTTCATCAGCACACGAAATTCTTTTTTTTCCATCTTTTTTTCAAATAAATAACAACAGTAGTTATACTCACAACGTAATATCTCTCAAACTAATGGTCTGACTGCTGTCAAATTTGGCACGTGTCGTTTGAAGGTTGGTACTAACTAAAAATCATATGGATTTAATGCTAGCATCACCATTTGTGAGTAAAACCGGGGACTTTTCAATTGGCCTAATAATCCAAGAGGTGTGATATAAATTGGCCTGCAAGCTACCCCGATTTCATCCCTGTGTACATTTTTCCGATGGATTATTTCAAATCAAAAGTTATAATTGTTAAATTGACTTTATATTTATTTCGACAGAAATCTTTTTTTCAATCCACTAAATGAAAGCCAGCTTCTTGTGCTGCTATGAAAACAACTTATGATCCACACTGTACAAACAATCAGATTAACCTTGCAGTTTTATGGTAGTCTTCCTTGATTTGCCAGGTGCTAATCAATTCAGGTGTTCTTAAACGTTTCGACTACTTGACAGGTTGCATCAACCATTAATTCAGAAATTAACAGTAATTGGGTTTATCTCAGAATCATGAAAATTGATCAAGGCCGTTTGTTGAGATTTCGTTGGTACATTCGTCGATTAAATGCACATCTCGACCTTTGTTTGATTCGATGATTTGGATTTGTCGAAGGTTTCTGAAGATCTGGAATGGATTTCTGCCACTGCTTCTTCAACGGTTGAATTATTGACGCAATTTTGGTTGTTAGGCCTTCAAAGGAACTGAAGAATTGAATAGAAACTTGAAGTTGGGTGAAAAGGTGAATCCAAATGGATTAGTTATATTGAAATCAAAATTAAAAAAAAAAATATCAAAAAAGTGTAAAATCAACTTTGGTTTCATTTCGAACAACCCATTATCTGGGCAGCAGTCATATTTTGACATTTGATAAGTAAAAACTACGTCAATACTAAAAATGGGACGATATTTCTCTCAACAATGCAGTGAAATAGTTACAATTCTTCACAAAAATATTGAAAATTGTGAAGTCACAGTTCGCAAAAGTAAAGCACTTTTGGGATGTCGTGAAGCACCTTCTCGGCAGGCAATAGTGAAACTAGTGGACAAATTTGAGCTGTTCGGACAAGTTAGTGATGTGAAGAATCGAAACCGTATTGTTCGCTGAAGAACAACTGAGAATATTGCTGCTGTAGCCAGTAGTGTTGACGAAAACCCAGGTTTCTAGATTGTGTTTTGCATAAAGATTTAGGTCTTAGGGCTTTTGACGTGAAGTTAACACAAGAATATCGTTTTCCATCGTTAATGTCATACCTTCCTCTTTACAATGAAATGTAATGTAATGTGTTTTTTTTCGAGGTATATAACTTTAAGTTGGCATTACTGTTCAAGATGACAACCGATTTAACAGCTGTCAAGTGTTCTCAGTTTGGTTTGGCAATTCATCATAAATAGACTCACGCCTGAACAACGCTTGAAAATAGTGCAGTTTCATTTCGAAAATAATGGTTCTATGCGGAATACGTATCGCGAACTACGTCCATTTTATCGTTTAGCGATGAAGCGCACTTCTAGTTGAATAGCTACGTCAACTAACAAAACTGCCGCATTTGGAGTGAAGCTAATCCTCAAGTGTATGTCGAAACACCGTTACATCCAGAAAAACTGACTGTTTGGTGCGCTTTATGGGCTGGTGGAATCATTGGTCCGTACTTCTTCAAATACGATGATGGCCAGAACGTTACAGTCAATGGTGATCGGTATAGAGCCATGATTACTAACTTTTTCATTCCTGAATTGAACAACCATGATGTCCAGGAGCTGTGGTTCCAACAAGACGGCGCAACATGTCACACAGCTCGTGCCACAATCGATTTAATGAAAGAACGTTTGGTGACCGCCTAATTTCACGTTTTGGACCTGTGAATTGGCCTCCAAGATCATGTGATTTAACATCGCTGGACTACTTTCTGTGGGGCTATGTAAAGTCATTGGTCTATGCGGATAAGCCACAAACCCTTGACCATTTGGAAGACAACATTCGCCGTGTTATTGCCGATATACGGCCACAAATGTTGGAAAAAGTTATCGAAAATTGGACGTCCAGATTGGACTACATCCGTGCCAGCCCAGGCGGTCATATGCCAGAAATCATATTTAAAATGTAATGCCACAAGATTATCTTGCGGATAAATAAAATTCATGTCAATCGAATAATCCATCGTTGTTTTATTGCAATTTAAATTTCTATAGCTCTGAAAAAAACACCCTTTTCTTCTTTGTTTTGAATCAAAATAAAAATATTATTTTGGAAAACGCTTCAGAATAACCATTTTAAGCTTTCTGCCAATTTTGTGTGGACAGCGTCATCTGAACCTCAAAAAATTCAAGTTAAATATTGGAAAAAAAATAGCGGAAATTCCTGGTTTTTCATCAGGTTTTTCCACGTTTTTTGATATACTATTTTACTGATTGTCATATGATTTTCTCGAAAATCTGGACTACGTCACACTTTTTGTTTTTTCTTAGATGAACCATTATTCTTGCAATCGCTGAAAAAAACACCCTTCAACATTTTTGCTCGAAACCAATTAACACCCTGTATACACATTCCAACGCGAAATACCGTCCAAGATCTTGACAGTGTCAAAGGTCAGACTGCATAAACAAACTTCGTTATTGATCCCCATCCCCCTGAAGAGAAATCAATAATTTTCCCTATGCGCCGTGAACAACCTCACCCAATTCCGTTGAATTGATGTGGGACACAAAGAAAATCCGAGTTTTCCACACGTCGGAAAATGTGTCGAGACAACCGCACTCGAGTTACACCAAAAGATTTACGGTAGGAATTTAGGAAGGGTGTTTTCCGAAGATGATCCTCACCGGGATTTTCCTCTGGTACTTGGGACTGAAAACCGGTAAGATTTCCCGCAGTTTTTCCGATTTTCCAACTGAATTTCGGTTTTCAGCGCAGGCAATAGATTGTTTCAAGTGTATATCGATGAACAAAGATTATCCCCCTTGTGAAGATCCGTTCCATAACAATTTTACCATGGATATTTATGAATCACCCTGTATGGGCGGTCGGAAGGGTAGAGATGGCGTTTTTCCAGCCACGTCTTGCGTCAAGATCACAGGAACTTTCGGTGAGAGAAAATTAATTTTTTTCAGATGTTTCAATTAGTTATCACATGAATGTAGTTTTGCACTTAATTCATCAGAAAAAAATGGCATGTTTTATTTGAAGAAATGCACTTGACTAATAAGAGATATTCGAACGCAATTTGCTGAAAAATTTGGTAAGTATTCGATTGATACTGATAACATCGATTGTATTAAGTTATAAGAGATCCTTTATTCAGATTTGATTTGCAATTAGGTAATAAGAATGAAGAATTTTCAAGAAGAACTCAAAATGTCGACAATCATTCCAATCTTAGATTTGTTATAAACAATGATTGTTGGTGAAAATTTTCGAGATTTCTGATGGTCGATATTGATCTTTAATTGGTTCAAGATTGCATCATTATAATGGAAAAAACAGAACAACAATGGAAGTCCAAATTCATATTGATGTAATTGTTTTATGAAATTTCGAATGAACAACTAGTTGTACCTAGTTTGAAAAAATTATTAATAGAATTATTAATTCTAATTTTAATAGGCGAATGAAGGTGATGATCCTGTTTTTCAATTTGTGACAAAAAATCTCTGATTTTCTTTTTTAAGAAAATAAAACATCTCAACTTTTATTTTTCATTTCATTAATAAATAAAAGATTTTTTGTCATAAATTGAACAACCAAATCAAAAATGATTTTCAATTTGAATTATCTCAGTGGCTTCCTACAATTTTTCTTCCAAAAATTGAGAGCAATGAATAAATAGTCAGTGTTTAAGAAAAACTTCAACAATTTTGTTCATCTTGTATCTTCTTGTATCGATTACCTTCATATACACAAAAAATTTAGTTAAATTTGACCGATAGATCCTAAGATATCAAAATTTCACAGAAAAATTTTATTATCTTCCAATAACAGGATTCTTTCAAAATTATGCATATATCTGTTTCACTTTTTTTTCGACTGACTTCCAAAATTCAGTACGATCGAATAAGTATTTTTCTATGTATTGGAAAATCAAATTTGATATGAGTATATCTCAGAAACTAAAAAAACTGATTCTCTAGCACATTCCGTTTGAGAATTTTCTCAAACACAGATGCCAGACGGACGGACATAATTGATTTTGACCTGGAATTCTCTGTGAGTCAGTATTTCAGAAACTGAGGAGAGAAAAATGAAATTTAGAAGAAAATTGACGAATTCAGTTTTGATGTTAATCGTTATATGAACATTCTCAATGGAATATCTCACTCCTAATAGTTCCAAAGTTACGAAATTTTGAATATCAATTAGACTGATTTGTAAACAACGGACCTTTGTGAGAAATTTTGATTAGGAGCTATGTTTTAGAAAAATACGTAATCAATCTTTGATATGAAAGAAAGTGAATGATCTAAATCTCTCTTCCCAAATGCCAGCAACTAATTAAAGTATTTCATCGCACCCAAAACAATACACAATGATCGATGACTTTTTGCTAGTCGATATTCAATCACTGCAAAGTCTAGAAGCTGCAATAAAGATTATTAAGCCTTCTGTTTCTTTTCAACCAGTTTCTACTAGCGTGCAATAGCGGGTCCAATTGATATTTATCTCTTCAACGTATAATTACTTTGTTAATTCCCACCAAAGGTATTTTGTACATTGTTTCTACCAATTACAACACTATGGCTGGGAACCTGCTACTGCTTATGTTTTCTTGCTGGCTGTTTGGATATATTTTTATGAATATATATCAGGAAAGAGACATGAATCGTTATAAGACCTATTATCGCACTGGATTTGGAGGTTGAAAGTGAATTTATTAAATTGGTTTTCTTCCTTTATCCTTCCTTTCATCTTCGAGCCTCTCAAATTGTTCAGTAATTATGGGATTGGCGATTCTTCAGCCTTTGAATGTTTTTTTGCATGCAAGGAGTTTTTTTAGAGAACGATATGGTTTTGATTTAAAATCATTGGAATAGATTGAGAATTTGTACTTGAATCTAATGCTTCTATTTTCATTTGAATTTCCAGCCGAAAATGGTCTTGAAAATTATAATTTTTTTTTTATTTGATAATCGTCTGAATCACTGAATACTGTTCGAAGAAAAGACCTATTAGTTTTGAAGGTTTCTGATTATTTGTAGGGAGGCTCGAAGAAACGAAAGATGCAAGAAAATACAAGAATGAAAAAGGGTAATGAAAAGGCAAAATATTTATTTTCGTAAAATTTATGGTACACAGTAATAACACCTACACAAAGTAAATTGTTTTTTTCAATCGTTCAAGCTCTATCTTTCATAGTGTTTTAATAATCAAAATCAAAACAGTTTTGTATTAAAAAAAATTATCGGGATTTTCACTTTGAAATTTTGAGATATTTTGTAAACTCCAAAACTATTGAGGCTACTACTTTTTGGTAAAATTATTGTATTATGTATCATCGTGTAGTAGTTGTATGACCATTAGTTTTTTAGAACCTGATTATTCAATTTTAAATTTTTTAATTATACAGGGTGTCACCAAATAAGTGCGAGAGTTGTTAGTGGGTCCTTATTAGATATGAAAGGAGATCTCTCATGTGAACGAAAACTCTTATTCTTGGTATTTCTTTGAAAAGTTCAACGCTTTCAAAAATCAGAAACAAATTATTAATTCAATTGTATATTTTTTAAAAAGTTGAAGAGTTGAAAGAATGGATTGTGATCATATTCTACCAATAAAAAAAGTTCCAGCCACCTACTAGATTTTTCTATTCCATTCACAAGAAATCCGATCGCGCACTTAGTCATATTTTATTGTTTGCTTTTATTTCAACATAAAAAATTGAAAAAGTGATGCAATGCGTCTTTATTTGCAACACGTATTTCTTCGTTGGGAAATTTTGTTTCGTAAAGAAGTTCTGGAGAATAATGCAATAGTGGTCGAAAATATCATCCCTCTAACACATCACAACAAAATTAAAAAATGCCATTCCTTCAACTATTCTTTAATTTTATGAATAAAATTTGAAATATTGTTTTTTCTCATTTTTGGGAACGTGTAAAGTTGCAAGGAAAGCCCTTCAGAAGATTTTCCCCTTAAAATTTTTATTGGTAATACTTATAGATCATGTTTTCGATCTGGGAGGATATCAATGACTTAAATCAACTGATTATAGCACCTAATTTTATGTAAATAAAGCACCTTCAATGACTTTTTCAACATTTCTCTGATTGCAAATCTATATTTCAAAATCTCTTGAGAAAAAAATGCGTGAAATCAAATTGAATCATTCCATAATTTCAACGCTTCTGAAGAATCATAAAGGCAAATATAATTAATCAATTCAGTTAAAATTCATCACCTAATTATCTGGCATGATGCAGTCGTAAATAAGAACAATCTCATTTAGCTCTCCTATTGATCTATCAGAAGAATAATATAAACATAGACAACCAATAAAGAACCTGATGATTTATGGTCATCTATAGCTTTCTATTGCGAAGAATACATTTGCCAATATTGTCTTACGATTGGATTCAGATCGATAACATCGGTTGTATATTATGTTCAAAGAGATCATTTTATCCAGATCTGATTTACCGTTGGGTAATAAGGATGAAGAATATTCAAGAAGACATTAAAATGTCGATCTTCAGCGAAGATCGAGATTAAAATGAAGGACAATTTTTGCAATCTTTGATTTCTCATGAAAAATTATTGTTGACGAAAATTTTCAACATATCTGATGGACGATATTGATCATTGATTCGTTCAAGATTGAATCATCTCGATAAAAAAAAAAACATGAAAATAGTACTGACTTGAAGTTAGGAGTTCGGTGAGGCGTCTTCAAATCATTTTGAATGTGAAGGTAGGTCCTCTCTCAAGGGCATCATTGATGGACTCTTCAGTATGGCACTCGATGTTCCCTGCCTTATACACCATTACATCGCAACATGCTGTGATACATTCAAACACAATTTTATTCGTTTTGTTGCAAACATTGGTGCAAATAATGAATGCATGCTTGGAATGTTCGATTTTTTCTCACTTATCAAATTTAAATAAATTGTTTTTTTTTGCCTTTCCAGAAGACAATGAAGAAACAATTATGATAAGAGGTTGTGCTTTGGACAGTGGCACCCTAACCACCGATACTGAACTTGTTCGAATGTCACATTGTGGTGCATTTTACTACGATAACAGGTGAAAAAAAATATTATTATGAAAGTTATTGAGGAAAAAAACCGTTTTTTCAACAAAAAATTTTTGCAAATTTGACTGATTTTCAAAATAAGAAGGACAAGAGGCTATTACTCACCAATTTTTTTCACATTTGAAGTTCCGGTTTTGAAGAAAACAGAAAATTTCTTCTTGCAAAATATATTTCATAATATTTTCCCATATTTTCTGAGTGCTCAATCGATTCTGAATCCGAATATGTAAATATGGTGGAAGTTTTATACTTATTTCAAGCAATTCCATTCAAAATCAACCTGAGGAGATTCAGATCTCCTATTCGGAAAATATATCCATATGTCTGTGGTTCGATAAATATTTCATTGTCAAACTTTAAAGTTTTCATTCTAGATTATAATTAAAGCTACTATTATAATCTCTTTGTTATTCTACTTCTTTAACCTCGATAGTGGCTTCCATTATAATCGAGAATGGAAATTAAAAAGTTTGACAATTAAATATTTATAGAACCATAGACAACATGTATTTTTCGGAATATGGAATCTGAATTTCCTCAGACTGATTTTGAATGGAATAGCTTGGAATAAATATAAAACTGCCATTATATTTCCATATTCGGATTCAAAGTCGATTGAGCATTCAGAAAATTTGAAAAAATATTATGAAGTAAAAATATTTTGCAGAAAAAAATTTCCGTTTTCTAGAAAACCGGATGTTCAAATGAAGAAACAATTAGTGAGAAATGTCTACAGACCTCCTTATTTTGAAAACCAGTCAAATTTGCAAAAAAAAAAATTTTTCTTGAAAAACAATTTTTCCTCAATAACATTCCATGCCTTGGTTCGATAGTTTTTCCGATAATATATTTGGATAGTCCGTGTGATGTCATATCATATAAATGGGGCACTTATCAATTTTGCTTGAAGGATAAGCCACAAAATCCAGTGACCCGCTTACGTGAAACACCCTGTACCTGTGTGGATGAAATCATCATCATTGACTATCTTGACAAACGTGAAAAGTAGTTAAATTGAACGAATAGCGTTTCTAACTGCTTTACCACCCAGTATATAGTTTATTCTCCAGAGTTGTTAGTTTCAACTAAGAAAGAATTTCAAGAAATACTAGGGTGTTCATTGACTTTATTGTGTTTAAAACATTTTGGAACTCGAGATTGGCCAAAGTTCCATTTATTTCCGTAGGTACTGAACTGAAGTTTGACCCATCTCTTTTTAAGTCACTATAGGTCGGTAGAAAACTTTTTCAAGTCAGTGAGCTGAGCACATTAGTATTTCTGGGCTTTTTTCTTTATATCATGATGAACTGTTTTTCAGATACGTCCATGGATGTGTTCAAACTTGTAATGATGCTGATGCTTGCAATAATTCCTTCAAAATCCGTTCCAACATTGAAACAACGCTTATTTTAACAATAGCCGTTTCAAGCGCCTTGGCTATTTATTGAATCCCATGAAAACTTCCAATAAAAGATGCCTTAAATGAAAAATTTGATATTCGAAATGGAATTTATATGGCTTCACTTCAATTGAAGGAATGTTATTCATTGTGGACCAAAAATTTCTCTTTAGAGAGAGTTAGAGAACATCTATTCAATTATTGAAGAATATTGGTAAAGTTGCCGAATTTGCTCAAATCAAGCTATACTTATTTATAAATACCTGATAGAGAATAAAATAACTAGAGCGCATTGTAAGGATTTGATAATTCATGATAGAATAGAAACATATTCAAGATCTAAATAAGGAATTGTATTGTAGATAAGCATTTACAAGTAGGTAAATAAATTTTTTTTAACAACAGAACAGAACCCACACTAAAGAACTGTTACTTTGTATAAAAATAGTTAAACAGGAATATTTATCTAGCATATACAAATTTCATTTCAATTTTGGAATACTCCAGATAAAAATCTAATTTTTTCCCTACAATGTCAGATATAAAATATATTGAATTGAAAAAAAATTCAAAATTTATATTTATGCAAATTGAATATAAACATTTATGAGAACTTTCTACATATCAGAAATTTTTGAAGCCTTGTAAGAAGTATTTGTTTTATATTGTAGAAATGAGCAACTAAATATTTTAAAAATATATTTATTGATTACTAAAAGAGTTTAATTTCTATTAATGAACCTCGCTAAGATACAATCTTGCTGAAAAATTTAAAAATCGTCCCAGGAAAAAAACAATCAGAACCATCTATGAAAATATCTTTGAACTATAAGTTTCAATACTCATTCATAGATGGCAGCTTTGTCGTTTTTCAATAGGGCATTTTTTAAGTGAGGAAATATTCATCTCTATTCTTCAATAGATTACTAAATTAACTTTATTTCTTGTTGTTGTAAAAATGAGATGCTTGACTATAAAAATTTCTTTTATTCAGCATAGCTAGAGAAAATCATATTTTAAAACTATTCATCTATCAACATTTCTTGTAAACTTTTACAGTATTTTTCAGGCATTGTTTTGCATAATTCATTTCTGTCCAACCACTGATACTGTAGGTTTTTATTTGTAATGTCTCCTTGTTGATAACGAGCAAAGTATATAAAGACCTAAAATAATTCGAAGATCAACAATTAATGAGGATAGATAGTTACTCGACAATTTATTTGTAAAACATACCTTAGCCCCTTGACTTCCCTTTTCTCTTATTTCTTTGGGATATTTATATTTGTAGAAACCAGCAGGCGCATTGCTTTGAATCTGTGTTTTCATACTATCCCCACATGTTTCTTTTAAAACTCTTTCTGCTGTCTAGAAACAATAAACTTTTTAACAACTGTAAAAAGGTGTTACACATTAAAATGCAAAACTGAATAATAAAATGAATTAACCTGTCTCATTGTTTCTCCGGCTTGCCATTTTGCTTGGGGTAAAGTAAAAAAACTATCTTTACCAAATTTGTTGTTTATTAATAATACCAAGTTCTTGTCTAATTTCCTATTCAGGGATTTGGTATTGTTTGTAGTGTCATCATCTGAAACATTCTTATTGTGAAGGAATGAATCCACAATTACTCTCTGTTTTGTTACCTGTTATTCTACTGGCTAATTTAAATTTAGATGCCTCCTCCGAAGATGCATCAATAAAATCTTGCACAGTTTGTTTCAGGATTATATCACTATCTAAATCTTCACCTGCTTTCATCAATTCTTGTTGCTTCCTATAATTCGGAACAATTCAATAAATTAACAAATTTTTGGATGCCTCTTACATTTCTGCTTCATTCCGTATCTCCATATCATTTTTCAAGCTATTTCTCAATTCCAAATCTGCTAGATATTCCTTGAATTCTTTTTCTAATTTGTTAAGTTCGGGAATAATCACAGGTTTTCTTTCTACACATACTGCTGCCAGCAAATCCCATTTTTCTTTAGTCACACCAGGTGAGGTGGTGAATTTCGCTAAAGATATAGACATTCATTTGGATGAATGCTTGATGTATAACATAACTTACCGCTATTTGCTATCTTACATATTGATAGCAATGCTTTGGTCGATCTTGAAATTATCATATTGCTAGAATTATTATTGTATTTCCAATATTCAAATCGTAATTTTGAGGTTAAGTTAGCAATGACATTTGTCATGGAATAATATTACTCTTTTTCTTTAGACACCTTACATTTTTTTTCGAATGTAGATCGATTCATCGATTCACACATTTTCGTTGCATATGGGTTAACTGATTAAAGATAAATATGAAGTTATATTTACTCACCATGTAATTAGAAGGAGTTCTAAAGTGATAAATGTGAAAAATTGAAATGGCTACACCAAAATCAATAAAATCTATAGCAGTATCTTTAGTAAAGAATGGCCTATCACCCAGGAATACAAATTTTTTAGAAATACCCTCACCAAAATTCTTAGGCACTTCTCAAAATCGTCTAGGGTAAGGGATGACAAAGGATTAGATTCCATGAAATCCAACCAGACCAATTTTTAGATCACCCATATCAAGGAAATGTTTGAATTTCTCGCAAATACAAAAAATCAAAAGAACTAAACCACTGAGCGTTTTTGATTCGAAAAATCCAGATTTATTTTTCGAGGAAGATGTAACGATAATTAAGGAAAAAAAAGGTATACTTATCAATACACCGACTAAAACTGATTTAATGAAAAATGGTTTAAACGATAATGGAAAACTGCTTGATATATTAGGAAGAGGTACCTTTGGTACGGTTGTGAAAGGCTATTATAAAAGTAAGTTTTTGTGTACAGTGTACGACGCGATTTTTTCGAATGAATTCCTAATGAATTTTCTCAGATTCCCTGGTGGCTGTAAAAATAACAAGAGTGAACGAAATGAATCCAAAACCATCTGATATCAACGCAAAAGATCTGTCACATGAAAATATCGTCAAAGTTTTTTATAGTTACACGAAACCAAGTTCAGAATACGCAATTATAATAATGGAGTATTTAGATGGAGCAAGAAACCTTCAGTTTGTTCTTGAAAATGGACCTATTTTAGGCGAGCTATCAAAGAAAAAAATCATCAAACAAATATGTTTGGGGCTGCAGTATTGCCATTTAAACGGTATTTTACATCTGGATGTTAAACCGAAGAATATTTTGGTTCTTCCTAATCAACAATGCAAACTATGTGATTTCGGTAACTCCTGCAGGATTGAAGATAAGGAGAACTATGTTTATCAGGTAGATATATTTCAAAGAATATATGATATAGTTTGACATCTGACACAAAAATGTTATGAACTATAGAAATTTATTTTAGAAATGGCATTACGTCAACGATAGAAGATCCTTTTTACTGCTTAAAAACAAATTTCATTAGTTATGATTATTATTGAAAATTAATATGTTATGTAAATGATAATAGGTAAACATGAATATAGCAGATTTAATCGAAAATAACCAAAGAATAGAATGAATACGCACAATCAAATACAAACTGGGCTATAGTAGCAATATTCTTAGTTGTTCTTGAGCGACGCACACTGTTTCGATTCACCACATCTCTAACTTGTCCAAAAAGCTCAAATTTTTGTAGTGAATTTCAACTATTTCAATGTATTGTTGGAGAGTGTATCGTTCCATTTTTAGTCATGTTGTAGTTTTACTTGTCATATGGCAAAGATGTGGGTTATTCAAAATTAAACCTCTTATTGGAAAACCCTTTATGATGAATAACTATCATTTTTTTTCAGGGAACTATTCCTTACGCAGCTCCTGAGCTACTTAGAGGTATGGAACCTACGGAAAAATCTGATGTATACTCACTAGGTATAACTATTTGGCAGATAGAGTACAGGAAAAGTCCATACGAAAATTGGAGTAGTTCAAAATGTTTAGTATATAACGTGAGTATGATGGTTTCACATCTGAGGCAATATTACTCCCAATTTTTTTTTAGGTTGTGAAAAGTAATGTGCGACCAGAGTATGAAAAGAATAACCAAGTAATAACAAAACTTTTCCTAAACTGTTGGAAGGAAAATCCTTTTTCCAGGCTAGATTTAAAGGAAATCCTCGAGATGCTTTGATATCTTGAAGTTCCTGATTTGGGGATGTTTGTTATTTGAAAATGAAATTTGTTATTATTATACATTTTAATTATATTATTTACAAATATATCAGTTATTTCTGAGGTTGGTATATGAAGAGCAATAAAGGATATTTTATGTAATTCGACTCAAAATTATTGATACTTATATTAACTCTCAAGATCTGCTTTTATGAATATTTTTCTCTGATGAGTAATTTGATTTAATTCTAAAGCCAAATTCTATAATTCGTTTTATCCCTGTTGACAACATCACTAAAAACGATAATACAACTACCATTATAAGACACAAAATCACAGAAATATATTGTGGAATTGATATCAGCACAAATCCCAATAATTTGTATAATTTGAAATAGTCGTATGTTGATATCTGTAACAAAACAAAATATTCAAGATCAGAAGTCGGAAAAGTTTAGGAAAAACAAGAAAAATATATGCAATCAATTTACTCAAATATTAAATTTTCTGAATTGGAAAGCAATGTAATACAATATATGAATTGTAATAAGTCTTATATGGTGGTTTATTAATTTGTAGTAACTATTCGTTTCACTACTTACCAGGTTATCCATTATTTTAAAAAATGTATCCATTTTTGTAGGGAAGGAGTTGACTACTATTTAAAAATAAGATACCACAATGAATTATTTTAATAACTAGACGAGACAGTTTGTGAGCTTTCTCAATGAATACTGAACTATATCGAGCTGAATACCAAAAATCAACTTTTTGTCATTAATTATATGCACCTATCCCAATACTATCTATAACCGGTAATCTGAATTAATTTTATATTATATTCTTGATTGGCAAGAGACAAAAAATATAACCTCCAATTTTAATTTAAATAAATCTCATTCAAATAATTCATTTAATTTCTGTTATCAATATTCTTGATGAATGTACAATGCGTTACAAATTTTCCGTTGTGAAGTTGTTAATAACCATGGATATTATATGCATAACATTTCAGGTTTGATGGGAGTTTTCAAAAGATACGCCTATGATCTAGATTCATTAACAGTTTGAGTTAAAGTGAAGATTTTCGAATGAACTGAAAGGCATCGCCATCCTGTTAGTTTTGTTCTATAGCGATAGTGTTTTAGTAATTCTCTTCCGAAATGAAGGTTGATAGGTAACTGCTAAATCAATGACAATAATTGGAAAAACTCAAATTAAAACTCTTCAACAATAAAATCTTTTATTCAAAACAGCAGAATTTTGTTAAATTCATATAATGTATTGTCAAAATAATATGATCACATACTCGTCACAAATATTTCCGAACTTTTGACAAAATTTAAAAAATGTGGTTTCATATATAAAAACAATACCTATAGTAAATAAGGGACATATATATGAGAAAAAACTCATTAATTCAATATTCACATGGGTGATATTTTAAAATTTTCTTTTTTCTCCAATAGGTTTAAGAATTGATTAGTTTATATCGTAGTAAACCCTAAACATCCTGTACGTAAAAATGGCAAATAGAAGAATAATATAAAAATATCTTAGCGCCCATGCCAGATACAAAAAAAAATAATATGGTTCCATCTGCAATCAGGAAAAAACATTACTGAGGTACTTTCCTCATTCTGAGGATTATGATACTTCATAAAATTTTTCATCTCAAAGAATATTTCGAATAATAGATAAAATTTATAACTTACCTTTTGAAACATTTTGGTTTCTATTTTTTTTTTATTTAGTTTCCGTCAGTAACACTAGTTCGAATAGTCATTGCAATGAAATATTTTGTTCAGTATACATCTGTGGATCGCGAACATATTGTGAACTTAATAAAAAAATTAATTCTCAATCTCAATACACGGAACTAGTCCAAATTCTGAAGAAGTTCCACCCAAATTTAAATTAAATTTGAAATTTATTTTTCCCATGAAATAAGAGTTACAACAAAATTGTTGAAATGTATTCTCGTAACGATTATATGATTTGATATTTTATTCTGGATTGGTCCACATTTTAATAACATATCAAATTTTAATTTCTGCAATATATTGTTTAATGGATATTAAATAAAATATCAAATGGATAAAAATATATTTATTGCTATGAAAATATTTCATATGTCTTATGAAATAAATATTATTTTGTTATTGATATTTTTGAAAGAATACAGTGGACACTTACATGTTACAGTAATTGGACAAATCGAATTATGTATTTGATTGCTTTAGAGAAACTTCGCTGAAGTCCGCAAACACAGAAAAATAATTATTAATTAATTTCACTATAAATAGGAATGCCATTGCAAACAAAAATATGATAAAATATCTGGTACAAGCCCTGGAAGTGTCATCTTTCTCTTGTCTGATGTAAACCACATGAAATTGCCTCTGAAAAAAATTGACTTAGAAAATACAGAACGAATTGTACAAAAAAATTCTTACAGCATGTAAAATTTGCTCAGGTTCTGATATCATCTTTTCTTTCCAAATTTTATCGTATATATATGAACTTATGTACTTAAAGCTATTTCAGAAATTTCTGATCACATTGAAATAACATGAGAACATACGGAGAACATAAGTATATAAAATTATCGGCTTAGTTTTTCTTTTTATTATTGGCCTCAGTGATATTTTGAATAATTAAGTTCTACATCCGGATCAATGAATTTCGAAAAGAAATCTATGGATATCGTTTTCAAATGGGGTCAGGAATATTATAATTCATTACCATTATTTTGTAAATGAAAATTACATTTTCAAAGTCATTGAATATAGGTTTTGAAAAAACGAACAATATGAAATATCATACATAATAATCAAAGTGGAGAAAATGCCACAAGAGAATAGGGATTGAGAAAACAAGAAACACTCAACATCACGTACGAAGATGAGTTCAATATTCCAATATTTTAGTGAAAAAATTCAAATAAAGTTTAATTAGAGGAAAAATTTATCTATCTAAATAATCCAGATTTTGGGATATTTTTCGTTGTCATGGATTTTTACAATGAAGAAAACATTTTTTATCCAAATTTTAATGAACAACATCAAAATTGGAAAAAAATTAATGTTACATACAATTTATAATACATATACATATAATTCATGTAGTAGTCAAAACAAATGAATGAATTGGTTAACATTTACAATATAAAACGATTTCATAAACAAGCAATCACAAAATTAAATTGTTATTATATCATATTATATGAAAGAAAATACTAATATGCTGATATTGACCTCAATGATTGTATATGAACATATTTAAACTAAAGTTTGTCAGATCAATCAATGACAATTCATGTATAGGTACCTATAGCATCGAATTTTTCTCATAGTATTTATTGTTCTGAAACCTTTGATACACTGAAAGTTTTCAAGGAGAATATTGAAACATATAAATAAAATATTCGAAAATATTAGGCCTACTATGAAAAACAAGTGTCATTCCTTTGAATTATATATAAAAAAAAAAATTATATTTTAAAAGTCATTAATTAAGGCATTATACAAAATAAATATACGACATATCGTATTGATTGCTAAAAATGTAATGAAAAAAGTAGATCTAGGCTGATACCATGGAAGATGAGGAAATATGATTCTCCTACTAAGCCATGAAAATGCATTATATGTAATTATATCTAGAGCTATACCCATCTGGAATTAAAAATTTTCAAATATAAATAATATATTATGAATGGTTATCGACTTAAAATTACTTAAAGTAAAATTATAACACATAACTACATGGTGTCTTTTGAACAGTTCTAGAACATCAATGGATTTTTTATTTCAGGTGTAATTTTGTTTCAAATGAGTTAATGTATTGCAAAAAAAAAATTCTGTTGAAATATAAAGAGTAATGGTAATCTAAAAATCCTGTACTTGCAACAAAAATAAAGGACCGAACTATATAACATATGAACATTGTGCAAAGTAGTCTTAGAATTGAATTTAGAGCATATAATAGCACGGTATAGGTACTTGTCTCAAAAGTAACAAGAATGTACATAATATAAAAAAAATCAAGTGAATATTGAACATTGAAAAACCAGAAGCATTTTTTAATAATTGAAGTAGGATATTTGGAACTACTGCAGTAGGAGCAAACATTAATTTTTTTTCAGAAAATCGAATATTATATATCGATATTTCTATTCAGTTTAGAGCTTGGACTCTATATATTTTAAGGTTTAAAGTGATGAATGAAAATGACCCATTTTCAATAGTTTTTTCATTCTATAATATAAAACATAACTGAAGTTAAAATTGCCCTAAAATTATACTGAAATCATTCTTAGTAATGATAGAAATATATTTTTTTTCAACGAGTACTCTATTATTTCGGTCATATTTTGGGAAAGCTTATTTTGTTCTGAAGGATTATGAAAGATGAAGTAATATGGAACACATAACATTCAGTAAATAGGAAAATTGAAATTTTAAATCAAAAGGTTCTTCTTCAGAATTTTCAAGAAAACTAAGGGATCTTTAGACTACGTCTATAATATAGATTGCTTGCTCTTTATTTGTTTTATTGGATTTCTTCAATGATAAAAACATTTTGTATCCAAATTTTAATGAATGGCATCAAAGTTCGAACAAAATTGTGGATATAACATACAATTCATTTGAAATACAAAAATTACATGTATGAAATGATTCATTATTACAATATGAAATGCTTTAACAAACAACAGTTGGAGAGAATCGAAACATTCAATTGTTATTAAATCATATTGTATAATGGGGAAATACAATTTTGATCGTTAATATGGATCTCAATTGTCTCTGAAGACATTTAACCTAAAGTTAGTCGATTGATGAAAATTTTATTAAATACATATCATAACATTTTTACCATTATAAGTGACGTCTTTGAAACTCATTTATTATTATTATCATATTATTATTACATCATAGATACAACTTAAACTTTTCACGAACAACATTAAAACATTCTAAAATACCAACGAAAATGTTAGGCTCTCTTAACAGAAACAATAGTCAATTGCCATTACTTCAAAAATAAAATCATCTTAAAATAAAGTCATAAATGAAGTCTTTTAAAACAAGATATAAACGATACAACACATATATCGAGAGTATTAAGAACGCCACAATATAAGTGGAGCTACACTCCTCCAATGGAATTTCAGTAAAACGGAGTGTAAGCCATGTATATATATTTAACAGAATTATATCTACTGCCAAAGATATCTGTAATGGAAAATATTTATATATATAAATAATATCTTTTCGAAAAATAATAAATGAAGATAACAAAACGTACTTGGCGAAAATTGAAAATTTCCGGTCAAATAATAAAATTTAATGTCAGGTGTGTTTTTCTTAGGTTGCATTCTTAATGACGTAATGTATTGCAAGAAAATTTTTGGACAAATGTAAACAGTATTGGTGATTTATATATGTTGTACAGGTTACAATTATAATAATGGGCCAAACTATATAACAAATAAAAATCATGGAAAATGTTGCTATTATCAATCTTAGACCGAATAATAGTGAACCATTTGCAATTCTTCTTCTCTGTAACTAGAATGGAATTATAAGAAAAAAAATCAAGCCAGTATTGAATTCTGAGCATCAGAATAATTTTTAAATAATGGAAGTAGGATAATATGAGTTAAATGTAATTTCATTGTCGAAAGATGTACTTTCTCAATTTTCTCAATTTTTCATCTTGATTTGAAAAATGTATGTTATATTCATTATAAGTTTAGTTTTTTGGATATCATCTAGACGAACTAAAAAATTTAAGATTCAAAGTTATTTGGGTCTAAATGAGTTGATATTAGAACAAATATCACTTTTCAATCTGAAAAACCTAAGAATGAAGTTTATATGTAAGAAAAAAAATTAGACATTACAGTACACCTAATTATTGGATTCATCACAAAATAAACAATGAAATAATGAAAAAAGCTTACGTTGAACGGCATTTTGCACTGGACTTTTGATTGTATTTTTCAGAGTGAAAAAATTTCAATAAAGAATGTTTTCCGTTGATATTCTTCGTAGCTGAATATTTTCGATAATGATATTTACTCTAGACATATGATTCTAACACGTGGTTGAGTATTGACGAAATGAAATATGGTAGGAATTAACAGGAGGTGAGTGTGAATTTTTTTGTGATTTCGAATTGAATCACTACAGAAACCAAGTAGTGTTTTTCGTGTATGCAATTTTAGCTGTCACCAAAGATCAAGGCCGCCGCCAGGACCGGCATAACATAACATAAAATTAAAATATTTAATTGATTCAGTCCTTACTTGGTGGAAAATTATATTGATTTGGTAAAAAAATAAATGTAAACACTTACTTCTTTCCACAGATTTTATAATTTACGAGAATTGTTTCGCCGTCTAAGCGGCTTCATCAGGGTTACATTGCAAAGTTACTTTGCAATTTTATTGAAGTCGAATAGGCGTCCTTAACTTGTTATGAAAATGCTCCTTAAAAAAGTGTGTCCTTTTACTAATTTAATATTTTCAAATAATTCAGGGCATTTTTCTTATAAAACCGACAAAACGTCCTTTGATAAATTTGGCAAGGTGCTTCAAAGTTCAAAAATACGATTCCATATGAAATTGCTAAGATGAGAGTATTAACAGAGCAGAACGCAGTTTGAAAGTTAAAAAAAAACAAATAATGGCACTCAAATATATATACAACTTATTAAATTGAAAAAAATTTAGTGATAAATGATTGATTTCAGAGCCCTCTGCTGCCAAACACAATTTTTTTCTTGTAAATAACAAAACACATCAATTTAATTCAAATACCAGTCAATGAAGGTTTAATCTGACGGGAAATATAGAGAAAGATTCTCAATAATATTTGAAATAACCAATAATGATTCAGTCGGCATTGTGCTCACTCTAAACGTTACCAGACGATTGGCTTACTGTCGGCTTCTTTTGAAGTGGGATATTCTTAAGACGGCTTCTTTGATATTTCAAAAATAAAAGAAGGAATTTTTGCCGAGGCGCATAAGTGTCTTGCGGCGACCCTACCAAAGATACAAACAAAATTTGTTATAGCAGTTATAATTTTTGTGCTAAAGGGAGTTGTTCAAATGTTGTCTTTTTTAGACATCGATAGCATTACCTAAAAAAATCAAGTTTTCAGATTTTTCAACTAGAGAGTTATCGTCCTCATTGAGTCGAAACAGTCCTGGCTTAAATTTGAAAATAACAGATTTTGTGATGAAATAATGGAGCCATATGCTCGGAGAACGAGTGCTCTTTGAGATTTTCCTGAAAATTTCGCACTTTTCACCGTTATTTTCCGAACTTACAATATCATTTTTACGATTTCTGCTATTCTCGATTTTGAGCGAAACGGCCTCAAACGATAAGGTTCTGATGAAGATCAAGCGATCAAATTCAATTCTGTCCATCCGACCGTAAACACAATAACTCTCCCACGAAAAAACGAGCGTTCTTAAACTCAAATTACAGACATTTTGTCCAAGTAAAAACGCGCAATACCACGATATCACATTTCAAGTGCGAAAATCGCCAAGCGAAATCCCGGGTTTTCCATAGCCAAAACGACAGCGTTTTCGAATTTTCCGTACCTAAATTCAACTCATACCCCCACCCCTTTGGAAAACCGGGTGAAGTGCCCGGTAACAAAACTGCAGCAGTTTTAACGAGATGGGAGATCGGCAAGGGCTTTTTCATTTTCCGCTGAAATAAACCCCGCTTTCCAGGGGTTTTCCGATTGAAAAACTGCGGTTCGGATCCCCCAACTTTCGCGGTCGCTGATGCGGAGGGAAAAAGGCAGTGGCGGCCCGTCCTATGGGGCAGGCAAGACACTATTCAGAAGTCAGAACTTGCTGTTTTGAGTAGGAAAAAGATTCGTGGAAACTGGAACTTAAAGTAACGTTGGATTTTACATAGTATTATAAAAAATAACGGGTGTTTTTTTCGAGGTATATAACTTTAAGTTGGCATTACTGTTCAAGATGGAGCCCGATTTAACAGCTGTCAAGTGATTTATTCTCAGTTTCGTTTGGCAATTCATCATGAATAGACTCACACCTGAACAACGCTTGCAAATAGTGCAATTATATTTCGAAAATAATGGTTCTGTGCGGAAAACGTATCGCGCACTACGTCCATTAGCGATGAAGCGCACTTCTGGTTGAATGGCTACGTCAACAAACAAAACTGCCGCATTTGGAAAGAAGCTAATCCTCAAGTGTATGTCGAAACACCGTTACATCCAGAAAAACTGACTGTTTGGTGCGCTTTATGGGCTGGTGGAATCATCGGTCCGTACTTCTTCAAAAACGACGATGGCCAGAACGTTACAGTCAATGGTGATCGGTATAGAGCCATGATTACTAACTTTTTCATTTGTGAATTGAACAACCATGATGTCCAGGAGCTGTGGTTACAACAACATGTCACACAGCTCGTGCCACAATTGATTTATTGAAAGACACGTTTTGTGACCACCTAATTTCACGTTTTGGACCTGTGAATTGGCCTCCAAGATCTTGTGATTTCACAGCTAGAATACTTTCTGTGGGGCTATATAAAGTCATTAGTCTATGCGGAAAAGCCACAAACCCTAGACCATTTGGAAGACAACATTCGCCGTGTTATTGCCGATATACGGCCACAAATGTTGGAAAAAGTCATCGAAAATTGGACGTCCAGATTGGACTACATCCGAGCCAGCCGTGGCGGTCATATGCCAGAAATCATATTCGAAATGTAATGCCACAAGATAATCTTGCGGATAAATAAAATTCATGTCAATCGAATAATCCATCGTTATTTTATTGCAATTTAAAGTTCTATAGCTCTAAAAAAACACCCTTTATTATATTGTATTGCCACGAGCCGCCCCTGGCGAGGGTAGGCGAACGGTATTGAAACGACCTCCAATTAAATCTGTATTTTAGTGGTATAATTGGAACTGAGGCTCCTGTAACTTCTTTCATTTTTCGCATTCAGAGAGATGAATATCGGGTAACATTATACCCGACACTTCAGTTAACCAGACCGGGTTTCTGTCAGATTTGAACCTCTTCAGGGACGTTCGCGCAAAGCTCCGCGATTCACGGAAAACGGCTGGGGGTTCACCCTCCAGCGGGGGTGTAGGAGAGGGTGAGACGGTTGAAGGACGGCCCCTTGAAACGGCTACGTCCAATGGGATGTTAAACTGAGAAACTGAGAATGTTGGATGAATTGGGTTATTGCTCATTCTGATGGGGTTTACATTTGAGGGTTTTTAATCTTTTTCTTGGTGAAGATGGAGAAAGTGAATTTGGTAGATGGGGTTTATTTTGAGATGGCTTCGTTATTATCGATTTGTCAATATTTTTCGTTCCACCATGACATTCTGTTATTTTTCTTTTTTGTTACTAGTGGAATTGTGAAATCAATTAAGAGAAATTCAACGATTCTTGAAATAGGAAACCTTGGCTATGTTTACTGTTTTTCATCTTGACTGTTCCAACCCTCCGTGAGCTTAGAACTCCCTGGATATTTTGATAAATTCAGTCAACAGTAACTTGGAGAATGGATACCTGGGAAGTGAGCCCTCTATCTTGCAAATCGAGATACACTAGCTGTCTATACTTGCACCCAAGAGTGTCTCAAAAGAAACCTCACAGGGGCGCGTATTGACATCACTACAGACAGCTAGACCAAAGTGAGATCCTTGGAATCATATAGCCAGAGGTTTCTACTGACATGGGAGTGCCGTGATACCATAAAGGAACTGGCCAGAGGGAAAAAGGTAACTCTACCATGGGTACCGGGGCATTGTGGTATTGAAGGAAATGAAAAAGCCGATGAACTTGCAAAAAGGGAATCAAGGTCAACATCTGTTGGTCCAGAGCCCTTCTGTAGGCTTGAAAAAGACCAATAGAAGGCAGTGGTCCAACAATGGGAGTGAAATCATAGAAAAACCATCTGGAGAAACACCCAGAATCTTGCTCAGGCCAAGAAATTTGTGGTGCTTTCTTTGACCTATACCAGCTTCTGAAGCTACCACGAGCTGAGCTTCGGGTTATGATGGGACTGTTGACAGGACACTGTCGGTGCAGATACCTTTTGCACCGCATGGGTGAGTCAGCAAATGAGATCTGCAGGCTCTGTGGAAAGGATGTAGAAACAGCCGAACACATAGTGTGCAAATGTCCAGGACTGCCTTGCCTAAGAACCACTCACATGGGAAAGTCAGTTCTGGATACTCACGAAGTAATAGCCAAGGCTCCTAAGGATGTCGTCGGTTTCGTTAAACGTATCGACGGTCTCCCTGGGTTTGTATGAATAGGTAGGGTTAAGAACAAAATATTAATTTGGCTCAGTTCCCGGGATGCTAACAGAGCTGCAACGACCTCGATTCACTGAATAATAATAATAATAACTTTGAAGGTGGGGACGATAAAACTTTCTGTGTAAAAACTTGTAACAATACAACTAACTTTCTCCCAAATGAAGGACGATCACAAATAGCGCAGATATGTTTTGTCGATCGTAAATAGTAAACACAAAAGGTCTAGTTGTCGTCTAGACTGAAGATAATTGATTATAATTTAATTTTATCGAGATGAGACTATCTGGTTCTGGCTAGTCTATCTATCTGGTTCTGGTAGTCTAGTTGGCATTAGAATTTCATTTCCATTTTCACTTTCACCTCTTTAATTTAATCCTATGAAATATATGAATAACTTTCGGAATCAATTCACCTGTTTTTCTTCAGTTCAAATCTAGAACTCTGACGCATACAGAGCAATCTTTGCGACCAATTAAAATCCATGATCGTTATGAGATGTCATAATTTGCTTTAAAATTTGATTTATTTCCATAATTAGTTTTTTTTTTTCAGGAAATAGTAGATTAACATTACAGGAGGGTATTTCAAAATCTGTCATCAAGACTTATCTCCACAAGAAAATTAAAATTTTCCAAAAACATCCAATTCAATGTATTCTCTATTTTCAAATTAGATACATAGTCAAAATTCACAGAAAATCAAATTTTTTCTCAATAATTCGACTTTATTCGTTAACATAGTAACCTTCATGATTGATACATTTGATTCATTTTGATACCTCTGAATTTTCAATACTTTTTCTGTAGAAAGATTCGTCTCCTACTTTCGAAAGAGGTTTCAACCTCGCCAATCATTCTTTAATAAAGCCAAATTGCTTTTCCTAGAGCATTCTTTTGAGAACTTGATTTTGGTTTTTTTCGATTTTTGACGAGAAGCATTGTCTTGGTGAAGGAGAATTTTTAAATTTGCATTTCTCCACTCCATTGATCCAATAAAGTTATTCATTATTCACTGTTGATGGTTTCACTTTTGTTAAGACAGTCAACGAAGGTCACAAAATGAACCTCCCAAAATAGGAATAACTGCTTTCCACTCAGTTGGCGTTCTCTTCAACTCAGAAGTATAGTAATGAATCCTAGTTCGATCCAATATTACATATCAACGCAAAAAATCCTGTTCATATTGCTTAGGAAGCTCCAAACAGCTTTCGGAATCGATGATGCCTTGTTGCTTTTGATAGTGCTGAGCAAGGCTGATGCCTTTTCGAGCAAAGCTTTCTCATGGACAAATGTTCACTGATACCTTCAAAACCATCATTATCACACAGAACTTCAATTACCTTTGCCCAAAATCATTTCATGGACCGTTTTGAAGATTTCTAAAGCAACTGCTCAATTCGGTCGACCAGAACATTTAGTATCGTTGGTGGTTCTTCGAAGTTAAAGTCAGAATACCTTTAAACCATTATTATTGATGGAGCAGAGTTGGAATGCTACTTATCAAGCCAGTGCTTTTCTTGCACACTATTTTCATCATCTGAAAATAGTAATTTACGAAACAAGTCCGGAAAATAGGTTTTTTTGGGCGAATAGACAAAATTCCAGGACGAGCGTAAGCGAGTCCTGGAAGTCTGTGAGTCCAAAAAAACCATTTTCGGGCGTGTTGCGTACAATATTTTTTCGGTAACCATGTAGAATAACACTATCGCTGCTGCTTTCCATATTTTATTGCGATTGCGATCAAAAAACATGCAAATTTTTGACAACTAATTTCATATGAACTGTCAGCCGTTATCTCGGTTGCTATGGATTCTATGATTCTTTTCCGGCCTAGTCCGGGAAGTAGGTACTTTCCGGACTAGGCCGGGAAATGCTACTTTCTCAGAGAAAAAGCGTCCGGGAAGTGAGCACTTCCCAGATGGTTGCCGAAAAAAATGTTTTATCAATAAATGAAACTAAACGTTATCTATTTTTCAAACAACAAATGTAGCGTCACTCAACCTACCATATGTTGATCCAGACTAAAATCTACTTTCCGAAATTTCGACACGGTGCTATCCTTGCTCCAGGCTTAGTATACATAGAATATTCCCATCAGCTGATGTTAAGGCGACATAGATTATGTTAAAAACGAAACACCAAAGACCACCCATCCCGAACCATAGACAACCATCTGCTTGAAATCATTTACTGGCCTCACGCAAACGTCGGCAACCTTTACATCGAACAATTAGAGACAACCTAAACATTTTTCGATCAGTCATCCCTCAGGACACCTGGGGAGGCTGCACACTCTCGCTCCCCATTCCATATCAATTAATCCAGCCGTTGGAAGCGTTTTTCAGCTAGCAGGGATGCGTTCCACGCGGCGTCTCGTGCGGTGCGCTAACGAGATGCGACAAGACGTCACAATGGACGGGCGGGGCGCATAGAGACGGAACGCGGAACCATAGAAAGTCAAGTGTCCGCACGGGGGTCATTAGACGAGGCTCGGCCACAGGGCCGTGCAGACTACGGAAGATAACTGGGTGCAGGGTTATTGGAGAGGAGTTAAGGGCCATTATATGTGGAGATCGAACGTTTGTCCCCACTTAAATCTGCGAAAATTTGGTCGATGCCGTTCGTTTTCTTCTCGCCGATTTTTTGGTCCTTCGAGTTGGATTTTGATAGGAAGGGTTAGCTGGACTATTGGAGGGTGGTTTGGTGTGATTTCTGGTTATTTGTCTTTCGGTGATTCGGAACAATGACAAATGTTATGAAGATTTGATTTTTTAATTGCCTTCAAAACTGTCATAAGTGTCCTCAATGTGGTGTGAATTTCATGAATCTATTTGGAAACAAGTCATTTATTCGGTACACAGATGGATCCAAATTAGAGGGAATCGTAGGGGTATATAAGACCTTAGGATCTCTTTTTAGGCTAATATATACGTTTTTCAGTGCCCCTTGCTCTTGTTTCATTTGTGTACCAAATAAAGGGTGTTTTTTTTAGAGCTACAGAAATTTAAATTGCAATAAAACAACGATGGATTATTCGATTTACATGAATTTTATTTATCCGCAAGATAATCTTGTGGCATTACATCTTAAATATGATTTCTGGCATATGACCGCCACTGCTGGCTCGGATGTAGTCCAATCTGGACGTCCAATATTCGATGACTCAAGGGTTTGTGGCTTATCCGCATGAATTTACATAGCCCCACAGAAAGTAGTCTAGCGGTGTTAAATCACAAGATCTTGGAGGTCAATTCACAGGTCCAAAACGTGAAATTAGGCGGTCACCAAACGTGTCTTTCAATAAATCGATTGTGGGACGAGCTGTGTGACATATTGCGCCGTCTTGTTGGAACCACAGCTCCTGGACATCATGGTTGTTCAATTCAGGAATGAAAAAGTTTGTAATCATGGCTCTATACCGATCACCATTGACTGCAACGTTCTGGCCATCATCGTTTTTGAAGAAGTACGGACCAATGATTCCACCAGCCCATAAAGCGCACCAAGTTTTTCTGGATGTAACGGTGTTTCGATATACACTTGAGGATTAGCTTCACTCCAAATGCGGCAGTTTTGTTTGTTGACGTAGGCTTTCAACCAGAAGTGCTCTTCATCGCTAAACGATAAAATGGACGTAGTGCGCGATACGTATTCCACACAGAACCATTATTTTCTAAATAAAATTGCACCATTTGTAGGCGTTGTTCAGGTGTGAGTCTATTCATGATGAATTGCCAAACCAAACTGAGAATAAATCACTTGACAGCTGTTAAATCGGTCGCTATCTTGAACAGTAATGCCAACTTAAAGTTATATACCTCGAAAATAAAACATCCTATATATCCCTTTTTCAGTGCCCCTTGCATTTGTTTCATTTGAGTACCAAATAGATGACTTGTTTCACGGAGCACATTGATGACACTTATGACAGTCCTAAAAGCTGTTTTGGAATCAAATATTGTTGGCATTATATCCAAGCCCTTCAGTCTACTGAATATCAACAAAATCGACCCATTTCTGAAGTGAATGATGACTTCATTAATTAATGATGAAAAATGGGTAACTTACGTTATGTTACGAGACAGAGACCGTGACCAAGCTAGTATTGAAGATCAGGAAGGTGTTGATGAGTTTTTGGTGAGATTGACGAGGAATAATCTACTATGAGCTACTACTCGACCGTTTGAAGCTGGCGATAGAACAGAAGTGACCAGCATTGATGAATAGGAGAGCAGTTGTGTTTCATCAGGACAACACCAGGCCGTACACATCTTTGATAACGCACCAAAAGATCTGGGAGCTCGGAAGGGAATACCTTATGCATCCACCCTATATTCTGGACCTGGTACCAAGTGACTACTACCTGTTTCTATCTAAGGCCAATCTTGGAGGTACAAATTTGGCCTCGATAGAGTTTGTTGTATGTCCAAGGTTTCTGCCAATAAAGATGAGGGCTTCTACAAAGGTATTATGCAGTTGGATACTCGTTGGCAACAAGAATTATCGAGTAGTTCAGCGCATATTGGACCCAATGGACTATTGTAAAACTTTTTATAAAGCATTGAATAAATTCACCAATGTAAACTCAAGGTTTCACTCTTCTTTGTCGTTTCCACTCTGACATAGTTACCGCAAACAATTGAATTATGATTGAGATAATCTAAGCGCGGATGTTGACAAATAAATTAGTCCGAACACCCCCTATAATCATCTGAAAAGGGGGATGATTTCGATCAGATAACCTCGACAAACGGTAGCCTTTAATTTTTCGCTTTTGAGCGGGGGAGAAACTCCAATCTGCGGGATAAAAGGCTCATCAAGATTCAGAGACCCGAGATCTAAATATAACTTCCGTAATTTGGGTTGTATTATGTAATTGAAACGGATCAGAATGCCAACCATCAGAATAAACAGCATTCAGGAGATTTACCGCTTCTGGCTTGATGAAGGCCGTTTGGACTCGAAACTTTCAAGCTCTGCTCCATAAGAGAGCTGTGATATTGGACTGCTTTTCATATTCAATCTCCGATTACGATATTTTCGCTTGCTAAATAAAGTTTAGACTATTCTGAGTATCTTTGGTTTCATATTTCTCTGTGTCCGGAAATCCTTGTAACAACCTCAACTTTTGCAATTCTCGTCTGATTTTGGGGGAATTTGGTATAGATGTTCAGTTGGCCAAGATCTCCATGTTTAGTCTAAATCAAGATATTGAATACAAAAATGGATAAAACCAGTTTTCCTTATCACAAATCGATGAAAACTTGGCCAAGGGTCAACTTGAAAGAATTGCTTTTCCAACTGCTTGACCACCCAGTTTATTCTCTTGATTCAGCTTCCAGTGACTGCTGGCTTTGTGCAGACCTCAAAAGAATGCTCCAGGGAATGAAGTTAGGCTTCAATGAAGAGGTGATTGCCGAGGTTGAAGCCTATATCGAAAACAAAGACGAATCTTTCTACAGAAAAGTCATTGATATGTTAAAGGCAGGTTGGAGTACATTACGGGTGTTTTTTTCGAGGTATATAACTTTAAGTTGGCATTTCTGTTCATGATGGCGACCGATTTAACAGTTGTCAAATGATTTATTCTCAGTTTGGTTTGGCAATTCATCATTAATATACTCACGCCTGAACAATGCTTGCAAATAGTGCAATTTCATTTCGAAAATAATGGTTCTGTGCGGAATACGTATCGCGCACTACGTCCATTTTATTTTGTTTCGCGATGAAGCGCACTTCTGGTTGAATGGCTACGTCAACACACAAAACTGCCGTATTTGGAGTGGAGCTAATCCTCAAGTGTATGTCGAAACACCGTTACATCCAGAAAAACTGACTGTTTGGTGCGCTTTATGGGCTGGTGGAATCATTGGTCAGTACTTCTTCAAAAATGATGATAGCCAGAACGTTACAGTCAATGGTGATCGGTATAGAGCCATGATTACTATTTTTTTCATTCCTGAATTGAACAAACATGATGTCCAGGAGCTGTGGTTCTAACAAGACGGCGCAACATGTCACACAGCACGTGCCACAATCGATTTATCGAAAGACACGTTTGGTGACCACCTAATTTCACTTTTTGGACCTGTGAATTGGCCTCCAAGATCTTTTGATTTAACACCGCTAGACTACTTTCTGTGGGGCTATGTAAAGTCATTGGTCTATGCGGATAAGCCACAAACCCTTGACCATTTGGAAGACAACATTCGCCGTGTTATTGCCGATATACGGCCACAAATGTTGGAAAAAGTAATCGAAAATTGGACGTCCAGATTGGACTAATCCGAGCCAGCCGTGGCGGTCATATGCCAGAAATCATATTTAAAATGTAATGCCACAAGATTATCTTGCTGATAAATAAAATTCATGTCAATCGAATAATCCATCGTTGTTTTATTGCAATTAAAAGTTCTATAGCTCTAAAAAAAACACCCTTTAGTTATTAATGCACATTATAGAGTACAACGGAGAAAACTTTCATTCTTGAATCAGACTATTATCTATTATCAGTAACGGTTCACTTTTTAAGGTGCGATCCGTGAATCACTTCAGATCCGGCTCGAAGGACCAAGCCCTCGTGGTGCAAACGACCCCTGTCCTCGAGGGCGGTTGCAATGAACCTTTAGATGCCAATCAGAGAGTATTATGAAGTTGGGGCTAGAGAGAACGGAACACTCGAAAAGCCAGCGGGACCCCAGTAACGAGCAAAACATCGAAATGATATGTTAATTGGCTCATAACCAGGACATGACGCCCTAACCAGCGCACTCGATGTCGATTCGACTTGCAAAAGCACGTTTCGGAATACAATGAATTTTAAGCAGACGCATTTACATCTTGATCGTCGTCTCGGCTGAGACGTCTTTTAGGCTTCGTCACGAACGGAAAGATTGAGCGCGTTTTTTTTTTAATACCAATTAAAATGTGAACTTAGCTTTAACCTCTTCGCGGTCGAGGGATATTTTCGTTGGTTGAAAGATACTCATTAATGCTCATCAAAATTCGTGCTTAATCAACCTGCAAAGTGACATGCCGTGAGAACATAGAAATACGTAATACTGTCAACAAATAGTTATTTATAATACAAGTGCAGAAGGCATTGATATTCTTCCACGAGTTCAAAATTCAAAAACGAGCCACGAAGTGGCGAGTTTTGGAATGAACGAGTGGTAGAATGAGCCTTCTGTACGAGTATTATACATTATTTTTTCTAATTCATTGCATTTTCATTGAAATTAATGAAATATTTCCATAAATATAATTTAGTGATTTTTGCATTGAAAAATGTTGGTTGGCAGAACTAATTTCTTTAAGGCAATTTGATGAATTGACAGATAAAGCCGTAGCGGAAAGTTCGGAGTGCCAACATAGAATAATAAAATATAACCATGAAAACTGTGCGTTTCTGATATATTCTCGCACGATTTTGTTCTACAAGATGTGGAAGAATGAACGGAATAACCACAGAATTAGAGAAATGTCATTTATGACTTTTTTGAAACCATTTTTTTTGGAGGGTACTATAATGTGTGTAAAACTAATGAATGTATACTTGGAAGGTTCGATATATGGTGCCAAATCCTTGAAGAAGAACATTCTGCACTCAAACCCTTTCCGGATGAATTTTTTTTTTAAATTAAGGCTGTGTTTTCTTGGTATGAACTCGATATCCTACGAAAATTCCATATTTTCGTAACTTTTCGCATCTTGGTATTTCTTCGATCCTCCCTACAAATAAATTGAAAATTTTGAACAAAATAGTCCGTAATCCAAAAAAGATATTCTGTGGTTCTTGTAAAACTTGGTTATGTTTTCCTGTTCGAAAGCTTCGTGGCTTTATTTTAAGGTAAATCACTTCATAGATAAAATTTCAGAGAATTTCGAATGAATTTTGAGATAGTGAAATCTCACAAAAAAATTGATTCACTACAATTCGAAAATAAAAGACATTTGTTTCCTGTTGATTTCAAAATCACATATTCGAAATATTTACTAAGGAAATTTCAACTATTGTGCAAAATTTTATGTTGGTCACTTAACCAGAACCATAGAAAAAAAAAACTTGAAGCTATTTTCATGAATACCCATCGTTTAGTGATTTTTGGATTGAAAAATGTTGGTTGGCAGATCTGCATGCACAAATTTGACAGATAATCGATAAATTTATAATAGGAGAGTTACTAGTACCAACATATCCCTAATAATGAAATATAACCATATCTATTTGAATCTGAGATATTCTCGCACGATTTTGGTTTACAAGGTTTGGCAGAATGAACGGATTTGCCACAGAATAAGAAAAAATTCAAGCGGAATACGAAAAACTACTACTATTATTTATAATAGCAGTTCCTAGCTTCGTGCAAAATTTCGTTTCAACCGTCACAACCATAGAATATTCAAACACAATATCGAAAAAATGTGGAACTTTCTACTTTTTTTTTCGATATTTTGCATGAATTTTCTCTCAGAAAAAAACCGACACTATAAAGTGGACCAGCTTTTCAAGAAAATCATCTACAAATCAGTGAAATAATAACTCCTTTCTTCATTTTTGATGTTATTATTTTCCTTGGATCAGTAATTATCTTCCCTCTTTCTGCAAAATCAATGTAGTCCTCTAATGGTCTCATTGGGGGTCTAATTTATACCAATTTGAGACGAACACCCCCTGTGTTAGCTAGGGGTTGATTTGAGCGTCATCCCTCTTTGAATTAGTGTCAATCAACGTCCTATTTGTAGAGTAAATCATAGGGCATTATGTCGCCTTTGTGTTCGGTTTGTATTCAAGTGAGAATTTAAACGATGTCGATGTCCTATTTATAGGGGATGTTTATAGTTTTATGAAGACATAATAGGACATGGGGATTTTCGAAAATAAGAAAATAAATTCTGTGGCAAATCCGTTCATTCTGAACAAAATCGTGCGGGAATATCTCAGTTTCACATAGATTTCATGGTTATAAAGGGGGTTTTTTTTAGAGCTATAGAACTTTAAATTGCAATAAAACAACGATGGATTATTCGATTGACATTAATTTTATTTATCCGCAAGATAATCCTGTGGCATTACATTTTAAATATGATTTCTGGCATATTACCGCCACGGCTGGCTAGGATGTAGTCCAATCTGGACGTCCAATTTTCGATGACTTTTTCCAACATTTGTGGCCGTATATCAGCAATAACACGGCGAATGTTGTCTTCCAAATGGTCAAGGGTTTGTGGCTTATCCGCATAGACCAATGACTTTACATAGCCTCACAGAAAGTAGTCTAGCGGTGTTAAATCACAAGATCTTGGAGGCCAATTCACAAGTCCAAAACTTGAAATTAGGCGGTCACCAAACGTGTCTTTCAATAAATCGATTGTGGCTCGAGCTGTGTGACATGTTGCGCCTTCTTGTTGGAAGCACAGCTCCTGGACATTATGGTTGTTCAATTCAAGAATGAAAAAGTTAGTAATCATGGCTCTATACCGATCACCATTGACTGTAACGTTCTGGCCATCATCGTTTTTGAAGAAGTACGGACCGATGATTCCACCAGCCCATAAAGCGCACCAAACAGTCGGTTTTTCTGGATGTAACGGTGTTTCGACATACACTTGAGGATTAGCTTCACTCCAAATGCGGCAGTTTTGTTTGTTGACGTAGCCATTCAACCAGTAGTGCGCTTCATCGCTGAAAAATATAAAATGGACGTAGTGCGCGATACGTATTCCGCACAGAACCATTTTTTTTCGAAATAAAATTGCACTATTTGCAAGAGTTGTTCAGGCGTGAGTCTATTTATGTAGAATTGCCTTATCAAACTCAGAATAAATCACTATCTTGAACAGTAATTCCAACTTAAAGTTATATACCTCGAAAAAAAACACCCGCTATAATGAGTCTAAAACATTATGTTAGGCGGTTATCGTATAGGACCACTGCGGCCGGACAGATGAAAAAATTCTAAAAATATCGTTTCTAACATAAAGTAAAATCGGCAGCAGTCAGAACTCACAGAAAAAAGTGCAATGTGCCTAAAACCGATACAGAAACAGTCTCCAGATGAAGAATCACTCATTCAAAAGGTAATTCACAAAGTGCCCTATTAAAACTAATTCCAAAGTATCGAATACTCATTGATGCAAACGCCACGTGTAGGAAATCAGGATTAGGGATTATACCACCCTTGTATAGCCAAATAAAGTACAGTTGTGGTTCTGAATGGAAAGAAGTAGCAAATTAGGCATTAATTGGCCTCCTGGAATAGATGAATATGTAGTTAACTGGGTAGAAACATTTGTTCAATATACACTAAGGACCTACCCTCTTTAAGGGCGTCCAGTTGATTTCATTGAATTTCTTCCACCCCAATTGAGCGAAGCGTGGTTTTTGTGGCTTGGAGAGAATTTCTAACAGGAAGAATAAACATTTGAACTTCATTCAAACTTGGAACTCTTTGCTTGGAAAACATCCTTATTGCTTGAAGTCAGTGAGGTTTATTTCAATTATTTATTGCTCTCAATTTTTGCTCAGTGGTGTACCATGTTTTTCTTAAAACAAAAGGGATCATTGCGTGTTTGTGCGCCAATGATGAGCATATTCCATGTCAATAAAAGCTCGATAGATATCTCTTGAAACCCACCAAATTTCATTTGAATTGATTTCAGAGGAATACTAAAATAGTCAGTTTTCAAGAAGAACTTTGACACCCTGTATCTCGGAATACGAAGCGAATAAAAGCAAACTGTAATTATGCAGAATTACCCCCTCAAGTGCATCGCACTTATTCATTGACATACTCTGTTTAATTCTTCTTTTTAGTATTTTTGTTCCTTATTTTTTAGAATCAAGAATTAATATTGAAAAATAGCTGTATATTCCACGATTGTTATGAAATTTAGTCCTCTGGTCAAACATAAGGAATCAAAATATCAGTGCAAATAAAACAAATAAGTCATTTTTTTAACGAAAAATCTATAATTAAATAAATAATATAATTAGACATATACAGCATCAACAAATTCACATAACATTCCTATGAAACTACATGTTGATAACTATTCCATATAAACAAAAGACTAGAAAGAATTTTAAAAATAATATTTCATAACATATATTATCGATCTGGCGAGCGAAATTCAGTTTATTTCAGTACACCATTGAATCACAATTTATACAATATGTCCTTCATGTTTTCGAATCAAGACACAAAACTAAATGAAACCATTGTTCCTTCCCTTGAAGAATTTTCATTATAACTGGCAACCGTGCACGTAGGTGACGTTGTGAAAAATAGCCGCTGCAGCAGAAGAAAAAAAGCTACAGGGTGACTGACTGCCAAATCTGGATATACCGGACGTTGGACAGCAAGCTGTGGGTTCCGTAGGTGATGGATTCCTCAGAGATCTCGGGTTCATCAGCTCCTTTTCCATGGTTGTCTGGTGTCTCAGCTGCTCTAAACGGAGCTGGTTTTGTCGTTTCCATTTAGTCCTAAAAGAAGAGTTTCTTTCGATATGTTGATTTTTCAATGGCCTCTACAGAAAATCCAAATGATATTTAGTGAATTTGCAACATGCATTATATTGTGCTGTAGATGGAAATTCATACTGGATATTTAGCAGTCATCATGCACTCCACTAAGGAGAAGGTGTATAAGACAGGGATCACTTAGCACAACAAGAGCTTTAAAACTTTTCTTACCGTCTGTTCTGATACCACGTCTTGACCTGCGTCTCGCTCAAGTTGAGAGCGTCGGCAACGTCGCTCCTATCAGCGACGCTCAGGTATTTTTGACACCTGAATTTCCTCTCCAAAAAGGCCAGTTGTGCGTGTGTGAAGGCGGTACGACGTCGACGTGGCTTTCGACCTTTAGACCCTTCCAGAGAGTTGGAGTTGTTATCGGGAATAGACAGGCTTGTTGAGCCGTCGACAGGAAGTTGGACGTCACAGATTTCTGGACTTCTGGTTGAATCAGCATCTTCGGATTCTGCAATGAAATATACAGTATAATATAGGTTTGATGAGGAGTTCCTAGATCAGATGATGGCTGATCTGTGGTCCCTGCCTTATACAGCTTCCACACCTCTGTAGTGGGGGGAATGTTTAATGTTGCCACATAATACTAAAGAGTTGTCGAAACAAAACTGAAAGAACACGATTTGGCTGTATATCGAAGTAATGAGTTGAAAAACACTTTTTTGATGTAATAATATAAAATAATTAAAGGGAAGCTTTTTTAGGTACCGCTAGTAATGAGACAAATAAATTGTTTGGAATTGTAATAGTTGTTTGTCCATTTATAATCCTGCTTTCATTCAAGTAAAGTTTGATTCTATTGAAGAAAACTACCAGTACAATTTCTATCAGATTCTCGAATCATATCAATGTTTATCCAGAAAATTTTGCTTGCGAAATCTCTAGGTAATTTGTGATGGATTTTCGAGAGAAGAAAAACTTTGGATTGGGGATACATTTCAAAGTGAAAGAGTTTTTCTCCATTTACCATCTCTTAGGAAACAATTCAACTTTTTCAAAGTTTGCCATCTAAATCTTGAGGCAGTTTGATTTCCTATGTTGTGGAATTGATATTTTCCATATCAGATTTATCCTGGAAGCTGAACTGACAGTAATGGCATTCGATTTCTTCAAAGAACATGCTTTATTAATATAAAAGTAGATATATACACTATTCATTTGCTACTAGTAGACCCAACATCCAGCATCAGACGTTTCCCAACCAGATATTTGGCTTTCGTTAGAATGGCAAAAATATTTCAATGGACTCCCATAATTATAATTACATAATGTTTATTATCAATTGAAATTTCAAACTAAATTTTATTTCTGATACATTTCAAACTGACGTCAACCTATATTCTGCATTTTGACATCGATTATCAACGTAATTGAAATTGAAAAATTGCCTATCCAGACGTCAACTGTCAGATTAATTTTTTTTTGAAGATTCAACATTTTTATTTTCCACCTATTTGTTATTTTCTATTTTCTCCTGGATTTTTCTTATGTTTTAATTCTTCTAGGGTAAGCTTTCCTTGATTTTGAAATGGCGTAACTAATAAGATGTTGTTAAGATAAAGGGTTTTCCAATAAGAGGTTTAATTTTGAATAGCCTACTATCTGAGCAGCTGTTATTTTTGAAGCTGTCATCTTTTGACATTTGACAAGTTAGAACTATGCCATTACTAACAAATAGAACGATAGAAGAATAGATCAATGATGTTGTTAAATTTAGTACGCATATTTTTTTTTTAATTAGAGGAGAGTATATGTGTTACTCTAAGAGGTGACAATGTGGACGAATAAAGTCGAATTTTCAAGAAAAAATGTGTTTTTCTCTGGTTATCAACCAGATACTTCACTTATCAAGTGAAATATACTGAATACAATACTTGGCAAAATAATTTGAGAGAGGTTCCCTTTTGATACGGTTCTGACTGGTACCCTTGTCAATTCCTGAAATCCATTTTATCGGATAAGGGTAGGGGTGAGAGGGAAGACTTGCCTGCAGGCTACTGTTCAGATTGAAAAAGTCTGATCTTCACCAAGAGCAGGAAATATAAACAGTCTGGAAAACTCCAGGAGTTGAGTGGTCTGGCTCTTGTAGAGAATGTTTTGTCAAATGAAGTTTCCACAAACAACAAGATTTTTAATTATAGCCTTCGGTGACACTCCAAACCTTCAGACTGAATGCATTAGGGTGTGTAGATATGTTCCTTGTTTTTAACACAATGCCGGAATGAATAGGACACTTGATATACACGCATATTGTTTAGACCATTTTTTTTGTTGAGGTGGTTGTATCGTGAAGATCGCAAGATTGGATTTTCTTGAGATCTACACAAGTCAATAACATCAACATGATTCTCTTTGGTGCAGTTTGGCATGAACAAACCAATAAATAAACTTTCGAATGATTGAGATGGAGAAACTCAAATCCTTAACCATTCACATTATCATAACCATAGAAAATTCAAGAAGAATATTGAAATTTCAATAAGTACCCAATATTTCCGTGACAACAGATAAGATGAGGTTTATGTGTTCCTAAATTGGGGGTATAACTGAAAATGAGAGATTCCTTAGATCATTTTAAAATATGTCAACGCAAATGCTGTTTTTCAGATAAAAGGTGATAAAGTTTGTATTTTTTTCTAAGTTTTTTTCTCATAGCACCTTTTCTTCACAAGACACCTAATCAACTCAAATTTTGCATAGATATTCCAATTCAAAGTTTTCATCATGTGATATGCTAATTTTTACGCAAATATACAAGGTGGATATGTATTTTTTCTTGTGCCCAATTCTTTCCCCCTGAACTTTTTTTTGGTAGACCACTGGTAGTTTGGAAAAAGCTAAAAGAAACTTAGGCCCTGTACTACCCTTTTTTGTTGTTTTGGCGCACCTGCTACAGATTTCGAGGGAAAAATTCCAAACAATTCTCTAGTAAGTAATCCTCATAAATATCCAAATTATTATAAAGAACCAGTTAGAAAACTGGGGAGTTTTTTTTCGAGGTATATAACTTTGAGTTGGCATTACTGTTCAAGATGGCTACCGATTCAACAGCTGTCAAGTGATTTATTCTCAGTTTGGTTTGGCAATTTATCATGAATAGCCTCATGCTTGAACAACGCTTGCAAATAGTGCAATTTTATTTCGAAAATAATGGTTCTATGCGGAATACGTATCGCGCACTACGTCCATTAGCGATGAAGCGCACTTCTGGTTGAATGGCTACTTCAACAAACAAAACTGCCGCATTTGGAGTGAAGCTTATCCTCAAGTGTATGTCGAAACACCGTTACATCCAGAAAAACTGACTGTTTGGTGCGCTTTATGGGCTGGTGGAATCATTGGTCCGTACTTCTTCAAAAACGATGATGGCCAGAACGTTACAGTCAATGGTGATCGGTATAGAGCCACGATTACTAACTTTTTCATTCCTGAATTGAACAACCATGATGTCCAGGAGCTGCAGTTCCAACAAGACGGCGCGCAACATGTCACACAGCTCGTGCCACAATCGATTTATTGAAAGACACGTTTGGTGACCGCCTAATTTCACGTTTTGGACCTGTGAATTGGTCTCCAAGATCTTGTGATTCAACACCGCTAGACTACTTTCTGTGGGGCTATGTAAAGTCATTGGTCTATGCGGATAAGCCACAAACCCTTGATCATTAAGAAGACAACATTCGCCGTGTTATTGCCGATATACGGCCACAAATGATGGAAAAAGTCATCGAAAATTGGACTTCCAGATTGGACTACATCCGAGCCAACCGTGGCGGTCATATGCCAGAAATCATATTTAAAATGTAATGCCACAAGATTATCCTGCGGATAAATAAAATTCATGTCAATCGAATAATCCATCGTTGTTTTATTGCAATTTGAAGTTCTATAGCTCTAAAATAACACCCTTTATAAGCATCACAAAAAATTAGACTACAAGAAACACCCTGTATCTTGAAAACAAAGCATTTGAGGGTCCATATGTAAGGGCTTTTTTTCTTGAAAATATTCGAGGAATCTCTTATTTTCCTTCATACCCTCAATTTAGGAACCTCTTGCATATATGGAAAAACAAATATCAAGTATCGTGCAAAACTTCGTGTTGATTGCGTCCTCATAACCATAGAAAATTTAAGCTGAATATCTAAAAAATGAGTGAATGAGCAAATAATACATCCATCTCATTTAGGTTCTTTGATCTCTTAGGGCGCAATTGGTGCATGAATGAAGGATCGCTCAAAAGCTCTAGACTTTCCTCATTTTGGCTTGAATTTTCTATAGTTTTGACTTCAATAAAAATTCATCAAATCGTCTACCTTCATCCCTAGCAGTCAGAACATCTCCAAGCAGATCCCTGATCAGGAAGGACTTCGGCTCCTGCATTTTCACCCACAAAACTCGTTCAAACCACCGCCAAAGCCATCCCTTCAACTTTCAACCCTTAAAACTCGCCACCACGTGGAACTTCCGCTCTGATCCTAACGCGTATATTCGAGACAGCACGGAAATTTGCGATAACTGTCGCAAAATGAGAAGGATTTGCCTAAGCGATGTTCTCACCCCCATTTTCTTCACCCCTGGCCCCGCCCTCGGGTTAGCAGGCCACGCCTCCGGCCTTTACGACGGACAGGGTTGTTTTTCTGATCCCGTCAGGGATGCAGAGCACCCTACGTTTCCCTGTATTATGTTTGTGTAATTGGGCGGTTTTTGGAGGAAAAGTTCCATTAGGGCAGATTTGGGGTAGTTCGGGAGGGGAGGGGAGGGGGAACATGTGACTCGGGAAGATTGGAGGTGGGAGTTTAGTTGGGTGCGAACATAGTGGAGAATTGAAAGGGAAATTTATCTCATCTGGAAAAAATTGAGGCTGATAAAGATGAAGTCGTGAGCTTTTGTGCGCTTGTTCAAATTCATGTTTTTTTGATGTGTTCCCGAAAAAAAATTCATAATTACTCGATCAACCTGCCTAGTGACATGCCATAATGATTTACATACTTAGGCGCAAAACTTTGCTTCCGCAGTTTTTTCCGAAATTCGAGGCTTTATTGCAAAAAACTGGTTATGCATTTATGGTTCAAAGTATTGTCCATCGTTGGCCACAACTTTTTCCCATCTTTCGGCCAGCGTTGAAAAAACTGGTCATCTTTTGAAGCGATCCACGAATCGATGCAATATTTTACTTCTTCATAAGTGCTGGTCAGCAAGGCCCTGTGCCATTGATCGAAACAAGTGTTAGACTGAGAGAATAACGTCTGAACAATACTGCAAGTGGGGTAGGACTTTCCATTTCAACTTTTCCATCGTATCATGTTGTAAAATCACTTCATCATGTCTCTCGTTGTATTGCAGCCGTTTTTCTTTCAATGTTTGGCTCAAACGCATTAATTGCGTTCAATGACGAACGTCTGTGATTGTTTCAGTTGGTTTTAACAACTCATAATACACTACGCCGAGCTGGTCCCACCAAATACTGAGCGTGACCTTGGAACCGTGAATATTCGGTTTGTCTGTCGACGTGGAAGCATGGCCGGGATATCATCATGATTTTCTGCGCTTGGGATTATCGTAATGAACCTATTTTTTGTCTCCAGTCACAATGCGATGCAGATATCCCTTCCGTCTTTGCCTTGCAAGCAGCTGTTCACAAGCAAACAAACGCCGTTCAACATCTCTCGGCTTCAACTCGTACGGCACCCAATTTCCTTGTGTCTGAATCATTCCCATGACTTTCATGCGTTTTTAAATGGCTTGTTGCGTCACTTCCAATGATCCTGCCAATTCTTGTTGCGTTTAACACGAGTCTTAATCAAGTATTGCCTTCAATTCTGCATCTTCGAAAACCTTCTCTCTTCCACCGCCATGCTGGTTTTCGACGTCAAAATCACCGTTCTTGAAGCGTTGAAACCACCATCGGCACGTTCTTTCACTAATAGCGGCCTCACCATTGGTATTTAAGAGCATTCGATTAGCCTCAGCCGCAGATTTCTTCATATTAAAGGAGAAAATTAAAACCTCCCGCAAATGAGGAGAATTCAGCTCGTAATCTGACATGTTTAATCGAGAATAACTTGATGATGCAGACACAAATCGACTAATATTTCGATGGCGTTATGTTTACAAAGACCTAAGCTTATTGTACCACTTACCGCTATATCCATCTATTGCAAAACGGTAGAATCAAAGTTGTGCACATTTCGTGACAATGTCTTCAATTCTCGAATTCTGAGCCTGGAATGATCTCAAATGATAAGATCTGTAGTCACAAAAATGAACGAACATTCAGATGCTCCTGACAATAAGACTTTGATTTTCCCATTTCCACTTTTCCTTTTATAATCGTGCATCTACGAATCTTGAAATTCGTGTTGATATGTTCATCTTTGACTGAAGTTCGATCTACCGATTCTTGATCATGCCTTATGCCCTCACTACGTGTTATTTTTGAATTAGACATTTCTCTCATTAATGAGCACGTTTATCAACAAATCCATCGCTATAATTAAAGACTCCAAGACCACCACATATCTTTGTGTTCTTTTCCATCTATTTATAGAACTTTATTAGTTCACAATAAGGAAATGATTCGAAATTTTATTGTTCGAAGAGTTCAATAGACACACTTCTGTGTTCTGACCTCCTCCCCTTCTTTATTTATAGAGTGGAGTAGTAGATAGGATGACTAACGAAATCAGAAGCTAGATTTGGATATCGATCATTTGGGCCATCATATCGAATATGATTAAAATTCTTCAATTTAGAAGAATACATTACTGAAATATTTCCATGAAATATTTTCACGTCACTTGTATATTTATCTGGAATGTAATGAAGTTTTGTAACTTACTTGAAGTGAATGAATTAATTGGTGTAGTTATGATGAAATTTTATCGACAATGTCAACAACCAATATTGCATAAACGCGTTTGATTTAAGGATTGAAGGTAGAAATTTTCATATTTAAACATTGCATTCGAAGATGGCGTTACAAGTGATCAGACAGTGCAGCTATGGCTCAAGAAAAAAAGGAAGATCAGTAACGATTGTTTTTTCTTCAAATTTGTTACCTTAATTTTGGCAAACAAAATTTATATACAAGATTTTCATTTCGAATAGCCTCACTATCCACCACTACTAAAAATGGAACGATACACGCTTCAAAAACACACTGAAGATATTAAAATTCAGTAGAAAAATGTGAAAATTTTTCAGTAATAGGTCGCGAAACTAAAGCACTACTGGGACGTTGTGAAGCACCATCTTGGTCAGTAATATTGATACTGGTGTAAAAATTCGAGCTGTTGGGACAAGTTAGTGATGTGAAGAATCGAAACCGTGTTCATCGCTCAAGAAAAACTGGGAACATTGGGGAATATTAAGTCATTACTGTTCAAGATGGCGACCGATTTATTAGCTGTTAAGTGATTTATTCTCAGTTTGGTTTGGCAATTCATCATGAATAGACTCACGCCTGAACAAGGCTTGCAAATAGTGCAATTTTATTTCGAAAATAATGGTTCTGTGCGGAATACGTATCGCGCACTACGTCCATTTTATTTTGTTTAGCGATGAAGTGCACTTCTGGTTGAATGGCTACGTCAACAAACAAAACTGCCGCATTTGGAGTGAAGCTAATCCTCAGGTGTATGTCCAAACACCGTTACATCCAGAAAAACTGAATGTTTGATGCGCTTCATGGGCTGGTGGAATCATTGGTCCCTACTTCTTCAAAAACGATGATGGCCAGAACGTTATAGTCAATGGTGATCGGTATAGAGACATAGAGTCATGATTACTAACTTTTTCATTTCTGAATTGAACAACCATGATGTCCAGGAGCTGTGGTTCCAACAAGACGGCGCAACATGTCACACAGCTCGTGCCACAATCGATTTATTGAAAGACACGTTTGGTGACCGCCTAATTTCACGTTTTGGACCTGTGAATTGGCCTCCAAGATCTTGTGATTTAACAACGCTAGACTACTTTCTGTGGGGCTATGTAAAGTCATTGGTCTATGCGGATAAGCCACAAACCCTTGACCGTTTGGAAGACAACATTCGCCGTGTTATTGCCGATATACGGCCACAAATGTTGGAAAAAGTCATCGAAAATTAGACGTCCAGATTGGACTACATCCGAGCCAGCCGTGGCGGTCATATGCCAGAAATGATATTTAAAATGTAATGCCACAAGATTATCTTGCGGATTAATAAAATTCATGTCAATCGAATAATCCATCGTTGTTTTATTGCAATTCAAAGTTCTATAGCTCTAAAAAAACACCCTTTTTAAGATGAGAGAATAAATAATAAACAAATGTAATTCCCTTCAACGATTCCTAAATTATAGTTTGGCAATTTTTTTTCAACGAGTGCGTTCTTCTGGGCAACCACCCTTTTCACCTTCCCAACGCGACGCCTCTGCCAGCACGTCGCGAATATTCGCATCAGCAGAGCTCCAAAACACCATCAATCCGGCGAGAAGACAACAATACAGCCGCCACAGTTGGTAATAATTATAAATAGCCTCCTGATAAAACAATCTTTCGGGTTATCACACATGAACTTCGACTTAGTGACGTCGAGAACATTCTAAAACACGGTTCTAAATTTAACGCAATAACTTCGTGCAGACAGAAGTGACATTTGTACACGATGCACACGCTGGCCATCCCAGCTCTCCTCATCTCGCTCCTCCTCCCCCTAACAGTGTTTTGTGAAAATTGTGAAAAGCCCTACAATGTGGAGATTCTAGTGAGCGATGACGTGAACGGAGATATCAAGAATTTGACGGCTCAAGGTGCCATCACCCTGCACCAGGATGTGTTTCAGGTCCTGGTGGCGAACCAGACGATCAAGAAGCTGTGCCAGAACTATGTCATCATCAACAACGAGCTCACGGTGCTGCAACTTCTCAACAACAGCATCGAAGACATATCGCCTTCAGCCTTCAACATCAGCGCCACCCTTGCCCTGCTCAAGATATCTGAAAACCCTTTGAACACCATCAAAAAAGGAGTTTTTAACGAGGTTAGAACCAAGGAGTTGGACCTCTCCTACAACAACATAGCAGTCATTGAAGCTGACGCCTTGGAGAACAACACCTACCTGGAGATCATTAAGCTCAACCACAACTTCATCAAAGAGTTCGATCCTAACTGGTTTACCAAAACCCCTAATGTTTACAAGATCAGTGCTATCTATAACGAGATGACCAAAATTCCAGCCTATGCATTTGTTAACATGACCAAGTCGAGACCTTTAAAGATACGCCTATCAGCCAATAGGATCGAAGAGATCGACCCAATGGCTTTAGAAGGTGCAGGTATCATTGACATGCTCAAATTAGGTGGAAACAGGATCAGAGAACTGCCTGGACAACTCTTCGTCAATAAAACCATAAAAAGCCTTCAGGTTGACACCAACAAGCTCCAATGCTTCCCTGAAGAATTCTTCAACAGCACCCTGACTGAGTTGACGTTCGAAGATAACACTTCTTTCGATTGTGCTTGTCTGATAAGGGTGAAGAATTTCGTCGAAGATAGGAATGTGACAGTCGTATATCCTGCCATCATTTGTGAGGACAAATCCAAAGGAGTACAGATCGTTTTCAACAAAGATAAGACTTTTAAAATTCCAATCATTAAACCTTCTACAGTTTAGATAGAGACACTTATCAGTATATGAGACGCTTAATTTTAATTTTATTCATCTTGTTATTTATTGAATCAGTTCATCCTCATTTACATTTTCAATTTTGAGCTGTAAAAAATAAATCATTCTCATCACCTCGTTTTTTATTGTTGGTTATTCGATACGTCGTTCATCTTAAATAAAACATGAAACAGAGGAGTACATGTTTATGTATTAAGGAATAATTCATCATGTTGATTTGTGTATAGTATATCTTGAATGATTAATTATAGCGTTCGAGCTTTGTAAATGTGTCACATTTGAGTTCCTCTGATGTTAGTAGTAGTATGTCGATATTTCTTAATCATCATGGAGTTCCTAACAGTTTTTTTTTCCAAGAAAAATTTAGATAGAATATATGTATTTGAGGTCAATATAACAATATTGATTTTGTAGAAGATGAATCATAGAAATGATTCTAGGTAAATTGTGACATGGATACAAATAATTGATTCATCAAAAATCGGTTTCTAAATTGTAATTAAATTATGGAATATACTGTCTGTCAAGAAAATGTAAGGAATTGATAGTTTATGTTCCATGAATTTCAATCTCATGGAACTAAAAATTAATCTAATGTTTCCTCTATTTTTAGATGCTTCGGTCCGCCTAAGGTCCTGTAATATTCTCTGACAAGAGACGTCAGGATAGATAATAACCATAAAAGTTATGAGACTTTGACAATCGAAGTTAAGTTGCAGAACGTCAGTCTTACAGACATTATATTGACTGGCGATCATAAAACTGTATGATTGGTACACAAAAGTTGTTCTGCATTCGAAAAAAGTGAAAATTATAATTTTGATATGAAATTCTGGGGTTGATATTCAACAGTTAAATGAGAATACTACTCAAGTTTGATATTTTAATTGAATATATCTACAAATTGTGTAGCTTTATTCATAACTGTAAATTCAATTAGATATGGGATTATATTTTTGATGCCCTGCTTCTATAAGGTATTTATGAATAATTTCAACATCGTTCTAGTATTTAAAAGATCTTTAATTTAGAAATATAATACAATAGTTGTATGAGGATTGATAATTCAGATTTTATGATTATCATTTTTGAAATTTCATTATGAAGAATGTCTGTTAGTATTAGTTAAATGTCTTGAAGCATATTTGAAAGGTCACTACGATGTAACTATCATATAAAAGACGCTGTAGGTTGATACAGAATTTTACCATAATAATATATTCAAAAAAGATTTTTTTAGATCTTTCAGTATGACGATCCTCACAAATGTTTGAACTAGACTTCATGATACAAATTATTTTACAACATATTGCTAAATTTCATTTCGATCGATTTTATATTTTTCGAGTTATCAGGAAAGCATCATTTTTATATAACTTTGAAACTATTTTGCTGATCTTAACATCCCTAAATCTTGTAGAGTAGTATATCTACAATGAGATCACTCTCACCAGGTGTATATTTGCTGGCATGATACATAAATGAAAGGAGAAGTTGAATACGAGATTTGTGCACCCTACGCGCAATAGTATTAAGCATGACAGTTGTACGTGGAACTCTTTATTTGGCAGTGTCAATTTCCATCGAAAACAACTTCCTACGACAATTACGTAATTTGTTATACATTAACCAAAGCCGAATCAAATCCAGTTTATGATTTGTGTCTCTTGTGGTCGCGTTGAGAGAGAATTTTATCTTTTTTCGCATTGCCTTCCTTTTGATGAGGCGGCTGGATAAGGTTCACGGCTTCGGCGTGGGCAGCCAATAGGACAGCGTGAGATAATGGCGATAGATATTTGTGGAATTGCTAGGCTTATCTGGTGAGAAAATTGTCTGATGTAGATCGACCAAAAAAAAACACATTTATTTTCAAATTCGTCAGCATTCTCACCTTCAATAGAAATACTGGCATCATTTCAATAAGATTCATCTTAACTTTCGAAATAGGCTTCAACCTCGACAATCACTTCTTCATTAAAGCTGAATTTCTTTTCCTGGAGTAGCTTTTGGCCATTGTTGTCGATGGAGAAGAGTCTGAAGAACACTAATCAAGCAATGCGCATCTCCTTCCAAAGCTCACATCGAAAATGTGATAGCATATCTTTACGGAAAGTCTGTTGCAAAAAAACGCCTTAAAATTCATATTCTATGATTCCTCTTTGAATCCACCAAGGCGATACTCTCTGCAAGGTTGAAAATACGCTCTATTAATGTGACCTTCACACACCGCCATTTTCGGTTCTCCTGTCAGTGTTCGGAATCCAAACAAATAAATTGTCATTCAAATTAGTACGGTGTCGTTGAAGGAATTGGCTTATTTTCATAAATAAGAGTATTTGAGGAACGATTTCAGTATTAAGTGATAGACAGAAGGAACGAGGTTAATACCAGTAAGTTTGAATCCTGTATCATTCCGCAGATTTTGTAAAAAGCCGTGATTATTAGTTGAACTTCAAGTTAGAACTTACTGGCATTAATCTCGTTCCTTCTGTCTATCAATTAATAGTAGAATCGTTCCTTGAATAATCTTATTCATCAAAATCAGCCAATTTCTTCAACGACAACGTACTAATTTGAATGACAATTTGTTTGTTTGGATTTCGAACACTGACAGGATAACTAAAATGACGGTGTGTGACGTCATCACTAATAGAGCGTATTGTTACATTGAAAATGAAAGTTTGTCGCAAAAAAATGTCTTACACTCCTGATCATAGAATATTATAATAAGGCGTTTTATTGCGACGAACTTTCCAAGACCATGATATAAGATCCCGACGGAAATTCCTCGCACAAAAGCGTCGTATTATTCTTACCATAGAGTATGATTAGCCATAGAATAAAAATACCAAGGCGTTTTTTTGCAACGAACTTTGCTGTTTGATGTGACGTGACAGCTTATTCCTTAAACAAATACACAAACCAGTCACTATACGGTAATAGAGAGTTTTTGCTAAGGTTTTTATCTGTGCTCTTGTTTCATACGTTGAAATGTATGATGCCTTTTACATTTCCTCTGCTAATAGATACTGAGATTACATCTACACATGCTTTGTTGTTTGGAGTTGATAATAAATAATATATAAGCTGAGATGTAAACTACCATCTTATTCAATTCAATGAAGAATTTAATAATTAAAGTCGATGTATGAAAGGTAAAATTAATGCTATCATAAAAAAATTGAGTAATTGGCGCCTGCGCCATTTTGCAACCACCAGATCCAAAGGTGCCACACACGAAACGTTTTCTTTCACAAACTATAAGGACATTGCATTGAATTATTATAAAATGTTTTCAAAATATTCACTCAAACCATTTCTGCGCCTCACCACATCACATATGACAGCCACAAGATTTATGTCACCCTGTACTCTATAATCTTGAGTTTCAGCCATACATATATCATCCTCAATTACAATCTCTCCACCTGCAATTATGAAAGATCTCCAATCAATTTGTCATCGCCTGAAGCTGTAGCTGTTAAGAAATCCCATAGTTACGGTTGTTAGGTGATTCACGTGAGTACCAAGATGATATTACTTATAATTATCGTCTTCGAAATCTATTATTATTATTCGCTCTGCTGGGTTTTGATTCGATTGACTTTGCACGCAAACCTGGGGTTTCTCGGTAATTCGTGCAATGATTACAATTTTGATTCGTGGAAATGTCATCAATCTATAAATAGTGGTGTCAGATGTTGTAGATGATCTGATGAGGTTTCTATTGTGATCCTACTGATTATTTACCTCATTGTTAAATTGACCGATAAAACACCACAGTTTTTTTAATAAATCACACAAATGAGTGGAGATTGCACCAGATTATTTGAATAACTTTTCTGTCCACCACAGTGGTTTTGATTTTGTTGTTAATCGATTCATCTCATAATAACGGGTGTTTTTTTTGAGGTATATAACTTTAGTTGGCATTACTGTTCAAGATGGCGACCGATTTAACAGCTGTCAAGTGATTTGTTCTCAGTTTGGTTTGGCAATTCATCATGAATAGACTCACGCCTGAACAATGCTTGCAAATAGTGCAATTTTATTTCGAAAATAATGGTTCTGTGCGGAATACGTATCGCGCACTACGTCCATTTTATTTTGTTTAGCGATGAAGCGCCCTTCTGGTTGAATGGCTACGTCAACAAACAAAACTGCCGCATTTGGAGTGAAGCTAATCCTCAAGTGTATGTCGAAACACCGTTACATCCAGAAAAACTGACTGTTTGTTGCGCTTTATGGGCTGGTGGAATCATTGGTCCGTACTTCTTCAAAAACGATGATGGCCAGAACGTTACTGTCAATGGTGATCGGTATAGAGCCATGATTACTAACTTTTTCATTCCTGAATTGAACAACCATGATGTCCAGGTGCTGTGGTTCCAAAAAGACGGCGCAACATGTCACACAGCTCGTCCCACAATCGATTTATTGAAAGACACGTTTGGTGACCGCCTAATTTCACGTTTTGGACCTGTGAATTGGCCTCCAAGATCTTGTGATTTAACACGACTAGACTACCTTCTGTGGGGCTATGTAAAGTCATTGGTCTATGCGGATAAGCCACAAACCCTTGACCATTTGGAAGACAACATTCGCCGAGTTATTGCCGGTATACGGCCACAAATGTTGGAAAAAGTCATTGTAAATTGGACGTCCAGATTGGACTACATCCGAGCGAGCTGTGGCGGTCATATGCCAGAAATCATATTTAAAATGTAATGCCACAAGATTATCTTGCGGATAAATAAAATTCATGTCAATCGAATAATCCATCGTTGTTTTATTGCAGTTTAAAGTTATATAGCTCTAAAAAAAACACCCTTTAGTTGTCGTAAATTTATGAAGAACATGAAGAATTTATGAACGCAGTGAAATAGAATCTCCCTAATTGAATATAATCTAAATCTAACCAAAGAGCACAGTGTAAACGAAATATTCACCGAACTTTCTTGACAAGCTGTCATCAGGAATTTTTGTGTTAGATTCATAGAGTAATAAACATAGAGAGAGGGAGTATACGCAATTTTTAAATGTCCCCAACATGGTTAGATTACATTGTCGGATTGTGATATATTTTCAAATACACAATTTTACTATATCGTTATGAATGCATATGATATTGAATGAAATATATTTATTTGAGTGATCTCCGATTGAATAAGCAAATTTGAATATTTGGAATCCGATATTTTTCCTGATTGACCAATTTAAAATAAGCAGAATATTTATTGTTTTCTGAATCTACCTGCTGAAATCCAAGGTTTGGCAACTTTTGCTCTCCTAGTGTCATCGGTTGTTTCACGTCGTTTGGCGCGATTGAAGTTTGTTTTCTGAATTTCTGATATATTTAGATATTTATTTCGAAATATTTTGGGGTAATATATAACGTTGATTCCCTATGGGACATAAGAAATGCGTTCTTTTTTGCTGGAGAAATTCGCGAATTGAGTGAAATATCGTATCACTGATATGTTTTCATTTCCGCGCTCTTCATGTCAAATTTGATAGTTCATGTTGAGGACAAAATGTGTTTACTGAAAATGACATATGCTCCCTCTATCTATGTTTATTACTCTGAGGTTAGATTGAGACATTTGGACGATATTCTTTTTGAAATATAAATTCCCAAAAAGTGTATTTTCCTAATTAATATATATTTTTTCGACAAACGTCTTATTTTTATCGCTTTTTCTTATGTAAACCTTTTTTTTTGAGACACAGTGTATTACAAACTCACACAAACTTATCTAACCAAGTGTCATTTCATTCAAAAACATCCCAGCTATAGATATGACGTAAGAATATGCATTTTCAAATTTCTGAAAATCTTGATTTTTCGATTTTTCGATTTTTACAGATTTGGAGCTTCTGTTCATCAGATTCATGAACCAAAACATATCTCAACGAGAGCGAATGAATATTTACCAAATATTTTACAATATGTACTCATATATATGATGATCATACCTAATTAAAAATGTTATCAATCGAAATAAATTAGATCATTCATAATATTAGCATTGCTATTGCAGATATGAACCAATTAACAAATATCGTAACCCTAAGTTGATGTTGGTGTTTGGAAGGAAATATCTTCATTGCGTTTCTTATAAATGTAGCGTGAACAAAGTACTTATCTTTCGGATGTTTACGTCTTCATTCAGTTCGATTGGCATCAAGAAAAAATGTATTCTTCGATTAAAAATTTACAGGGCATATTTTGCTCTTTTGATTTTATGGCTTCAGATGCATTTTTGAATTTATGTAAACTTATTATCGATGCTTTTTAACTTGATTTGACGGAGAAAACCATGAAAAATCTTAAATCAGTCTAATTTAAGTTGAAGTCCAATACTAACGGGTTTTTTTTTTCGAGTTGGCATGTTCAAGATGGCGGCCGATTTAACAGCTGTCAAGTGATTTATTATATTAAAAATTCTAAAAGATTTTTCAGTGTTATTATTATTGACGGAAATTTCAAATGGTGTGATCATATCGCATACTTATAACGGGTGTTTTTTTTTCGAGGTATATAACTTTAAGTTGGCATTACTATTCAAGATGGCGACCGATTCAACAGCTGTCATATAATTTATTCTCAGTTTGGTTCGGCAATTCATCATGAATAGACTCACGCCTGAACAACGGTTGCAAATAGTGCAATTTTATTTCGAAAATTATGGTTCTGTGCGGAATACGTATCGCGCACTACGTCCATTTTATTTTGTTTAGCGATGAAGCGCCCTTCTGGTTGAATGGCTACGTCAACAAACAAAACTGCCGCATTTGGAGTGAAGCTAATCCTCAAGTGTATGTCGAAAAACCGTTACATCCAGAAAAACTGTCTGTTTGGTGCGCTTTATGGGCTGGTGGAATCATTGGTCCGTACTTCTTCAAAAACGATGATGGCCAGAACATTACAGTCAATCGTGATCGGTATAGAGCCATGATTACTAACTTTTTCATTCCTGAATTGAACAACCATGATGTCCAGGAGCTGTGATTCCAACAAGATGGCGCAACATAAACACAGCTCGTGCCACAATCGATTTATTGAAAGACGCGTTTGGTGACCGCCTAATTTCACGTTTTGGACCTGTGAATTGGCCTCCAAGATCTTGTGATTTAACACCGCTAGACTACTTTCTGTGGGGCTATGTAAAGTCATTGTTCTATGCGGATAAGCCACAAACCCTTGACCATTTGGAAGACAACATTCGCCGTGTTATTGCCGATATACGGCCACAAATGTTGGAAAAAGTAATCGAAAATTGAACGTCCAGATTGGACTACATCCGAGTCAGCCGTGGCGGTCATATGCTAGAAATCATATTTAAAATGTAATGCCATAAGAGTATCTTGCGGATAAATAAAATTCATGTCAATCGAATAATCCATTGGTGTTTTATTGCAATTTAAAGTTCTATAGCTCTAAAAAAACACCCTTTATCAGTGAGAAACTCTCCATTCCTTTCTTTTCATGATGAAAACAGACTAAAGAGCTCGCTTTCTTCTATCCACGTTTAGACTGGTAAAAAGCTCGAATAGGTCTTTCCACCGTGCTGCCACCTATGTAAGCCCTACCCAACCACCACGAACCAGCCGAGACCCAGATCAGACCCCTGTGAAGCTCTTCGCTGTTGACCCCTTCTAGTGTCAAGCACAACGTAACGTCATAAAGCTCATAATATAATCCGTCGTTCGAATCACCTGTTCGACGTCTGTCGAGGTGAACGTTTTGCCGCCTTCTGGTCACGTGGTCTAGCAGACAATTAAATTATTACGCGGCTTACTCCGTTTATTATTCGTCCTCAAGTCGCATGGGGCCAGTTTAGATTGCTCAGGTCGCCATCCCAGGAGGACTGGCGTAAACAAAAGGTAGTGCGATGACGTCAGAATCGGATAAAGGTGGTGCTATTGGAGACTTTTGATTTTTTGCGAATTGATTATGGGATGGAAGGGTGCGGAGAGGACCAGAAAACGAGGTGAGTCGAGAAGTTCAGCGTTTGGTAATTTTTTAAAAATTTTTAAATGACAGGTATTCTCTATTTACACTTTGTGATTATTTGAATGACAATTGTTATTCTATTTCCGGTTTTTAATTATGAAAAAGCAGTTGTTTCTCTAAAGAGCGGCTTCTTAAGGCTTTACATTTTGAATAAAATGTAAAATCTGAAAGAACTATAGTGTAGCGATTTTACATTTTATTCAAAATGTAATGTCTAAAGGAGCTGCTGTGTTTTTCTCAACTGTTCAATTAAAAAAATTACAATTGTTTAGCTTCACAGCAGCTTACTTAGATTTAACAATTAAATTAACAATATTATCAAAAATACTTTTTGTCTAGCGGCAATTGGTTTGAATGTAACACCCTGTAGTTTTTACATTTTTAGATTAATAAGAATGAGCTAATTCCAAACATGTTAGGTACTTGTGGTCTAGCAGACAGAATATGAAAGAAATTATTTCTTATCAATTTAAAAAAAGAACATAGTCGTCTAGTTTTTTGTGAAATGTCATTATTTGTTTATTGCAGCTAGACAATAATTATTTTTGATAATATTGTTAATTCAACTAATAAAGAATGTTACGTGTTGTATTATGAGCACACGCAAAACTATTGTATTTTTGTCCACCCTGTACCAATTGGAATCAACATGTGATACATTTTTGGAATCAGCTCAGTTAGAGTAATCGGAAAATTGAGATAAAATGGGGGTGTTCCATTTCAAAAAAATTACGGTGACTTCATTACTCGATAGTAATTCACCCTGTATATCAGATTATTATTTTAAAATACGGTAAATTAAAATAAAAAATCGACGTATTTCAGGATTATTTCTTGAAATGGTCTGTTTAGATAAAAATGAATTTGTTCCATACTTTACAGACACAGTGTTTACTTTCACAATGATATACATATTTATTTATTTCTTTGTCTGCAAATGCTACTTCTTTCAATGTCAGAAATTATTTTTTTGGCCCCCAAGAAAAAATAATTTGAAACGTAAAACTACAAATTTCAAGAAAATACCTCACAAATACAATAACTGAAAGAATTTTAAGACACATGTACGTTGAGGAATATTTGTACGTTAGTCTTTGTTTTCATTTAGACATTGTTTGAATTTTTCTTCTAGTCGATATAAACAATAATTTTTGTCATAAAAAGGAAAAGTATTTCTGAATAAGAAGATAGATATTTCGAAAGATTTATCATTGGAAAGGTGTACAGAATTTCTCTAAATATTTTTGAAATGATTTTGGGAGTTCGTTCCCTGAACAGAGCAGTTTAGTCACGATGTCCGTTGTTCTCAAATTTTGAGTCGGAAAGGATCTCACTGACGATAAATTCGAGATCAAATTCAATTATGTTCGGCCGTAAATATAACAACCGAAGAACGCAGAAACCTAGAAACTCGAAATTTTCCAGATTGTGTTTTGATTTCAAATACCGCGGTTAATTTTGTTAACGGGCACTTTCAATTTCAATTATTTCGGTATTTTAGAATTATCGGAAAAACAAAATTTCAAATAAATATATACATCCGAAACCATTGAGCGGATTCAGCCTAATAACGAATTCTTGTGCATTCAAATTTCAAACCTACTTTGAAATATTTTGCGTTTCTTTCCGTTAACAAATATTTTTTGCTCAAAATTGAAATTTTACACCATCTTCATCGACTTGAATATGAGCCCTAACTTGAATTCTGGACGAATTCGCGATGAGTTAATAGTTTTTGACTTTGAGGAAATAGTATTATGCGAAAAATAAATAAATATAGGGTGTAACATAACTGTGTTCGAAAATGAACCTAAAATGAGCCATTAACTTCTTATAAGACACCTTGTGTATATCATAAGATATCGTAGATTTCAGTTTGATCCCAAAATGAACTGAAATTGATAGTGACAATCGTCACAATGAGTGTTTTGTCTTTCGTACTGAATAAATTGTATAAAGAGTTTCACATACAAAGAAAAAATGAATCTACATGATTGTAACTCAAGGAAAAATCCATTATAAATTATCTCTTGTCTGTCGGCACAGAGATTGGCAGCTTGATGTTTAACGGCATCTTTTGGATTGGGTTATTGTCTTTTTAATGGGCTTATATTGTCTGATCCCTCCTCACAGAATATGATATGAAGGATTACAATGATGTGTGCAGGAAATTTGAATAAAAGGCTCTCAATCTTTTGAGAATGCCTCCAATCATCCTGATGAGTTTCATTTAAATGTAGGACACAGCATCATTGAAAGGTATATGAGAGGAGCAATAGGGCTCCCTCTTGTGAACATTAAATGTAACTAACTAAAAATGGTTGTGAAGAATGAGATATCAATCACCATAATGAATGATTTTTGTTCCAAATTTCATGTAGATTTCTCTAATAGCGACCTTAAGGCTTTGGCTATGCAAAAATCATAACTTGAACTTTTATTGGATACACCTTTTATAAACCTAGTATGTTTGAATATTCAGAGGCACTTTGTTTTTTTGCATTTTCCTCATCTAAAGTACCTTGGTTGTGCTAATATGTTTCCTTTTTCTTCGCTACTAAAAACTACTTTGCTTCTACCGTTTTTTCCGAAATTCGAGGCTTTATTGTGAAAAACTTGTTATACGTTTATGGTTCAAAGTATTGTCCATCGCTGGCCACTACTTTGTCCCATCTTTCGGCCAGCGTACGGAAAAACTGGCTATCTTTTGATGCTATCTACGAATCGATCCAAGTTTTTACTTCTTTATAAGACCGGAAGTGGTGGTCAGACAGGCCGTGTGCCATTGATCGAAACAAGTGATAGTTCGATGGAGCAACATCTGGAGAATAGATAGATAGATAGATAGATAGATAATATATTTATCCTGAATGACATTACATTAATGTATAGGACACGTCAATACTTAATACAATGCAATACTAAATTAACTGATTTCAGTTGAAAAATATTCATCCAGGTTATAGAAACAATTAAGAAACATAATTTTGGTAACTTCCTTCTTGAATTTCGATGGATTCAAGGACTTGATCCGGTTTGGTAGATGGTTGAACAGCTTGATCCCCACATAAGTTGGAGACGATTCAAATCTGGATGTCTTATGGGTCGGAATACAGATGATGAAATTGTGCCGTGTGTTGTATTCATGGAAACCAGAAGTTGTATCCAGCTCCGGCAACTTACTGTGAACAAACAGCAGACAGTTCAAAATATAAATGCAAGGCAATGGAAGGATTCTACGCTGGATGAAGATCGGCCTGCATGATTCTCGTGGTCTTAGGTTGAATATAAGTCGAATACACCTTTTTTGAGTTATGAAAATTCTGCTACTCGATGCTGAATTACCCCAAAGGACAACATTATACTTCAAATGGGCAAAAACCAGGGCGTAATAGACGGCAAGCAAACCCTCCAGAGGTAGCGAGTTCTTGAGGCGACTTGGGTGAGGTAGGATTTCTCATTTTAACGTGTCCAAGTATGTCTTGACCACTTTCGCAAGATGGGGTTGAGCATTGTCATGCTTTTAAATCACTTTATCATGTCTCTCGTTGTATTGCGGCCGTTTGTCCTTCAATGCTCAAACGCATTAATTGCGTTCGATAACGATCGCCTGTAATTGTTTCAGTCGGTTTTAACAACTCATAATACACTACGCCGAGCTGGTCCCATCAAATACTGAGCATGACCTTGGAACCGTAAATATTCGGTTTGGCCGTCGACGTGGAAGCATGGCCGGGATATCCCCATGATTTTCTGCGATTAGGCATAAATGTCTGAGAGGTTTTTCGCGACGAATGACGATATTTATATGATGACCTCGAAATTAATGAATCGATGATTTTTTTGAGAGGAGAATCATCAATGAGAGTGATTTAATATTCACTTGCACTTCTTGTTGTATAAAGATCCTATGTTTTCCCATTATTCATATTCTGTTGAGAACTATAAAATTTTGAAGATGGTGCAGCTTCTGAAAGAGATGCCTATATGGCTTGTGTTGTTCACAGGGCCGGCGTTAGGGGTGAAACAGTGAAGCGACTGTTTCAGGCGCCTCTTCTCGAAGGGCGGCAATTTAGCCCAGTTTGTGTCCGTCCTTTCATATTTCTGAAAGAATATAGTCTTGATTCTTAAAAACAACATAAGGTTGGTCCGCTTCGCTGCGTTTATCAATATTCCACTCAATAAAAATCTCCAAACCGTCTTTACTAAGCCGTCTGTTCAATAAATAACGCTTTGCATGCCTTACCACCCTTTGTATCTTGTGTTGATACTTTTTCAGCAGGTGAGCCAAAAAATTCTCTGCTTCTGGCGCCAAAATTATTCGCGCCGGCCCTGGTTATTCAGATAAAATAGCTTAAAGTTGCTCCAGGAAGGTGTATTCGGCAGGGAACAATCTATTCTTCTCTATGAAATTCAAAACTTGGATCATCGATCAAGAAGACCAATGCAGTGATGATTCGTGTGTCAACTCCAAGAGATTTCAAATTTCCTCAATCTATCTGCTATAAATCGACCAAAATAAGCGAGAATCAAGTGTTGCAACACTCTTTTCAAGTGATCCTATCAATCTACAACATAATATCATGTTTATGGCTCTCAATTCGTTGTTTGTTGACGCGCCAACTCAACTCGATGCGAAATGCATCAGTTTCATATTTCACCTCCAAATAAAAATGTTGTTAAAGGAAGAGGAAGGCTGGCCTCACGTTGTTTGTACCCGTAATGTCACGATTGACTTTGGGACGTCGATTCTAACAGCGATGACATTTCGATCACGTATCCGCATTGAAGAGATAACGTGCAATTTATAGATAATCTCGATTTTATTAGATACATCGATATCGATTCTTTCGACGCTGGTGGACAGGTAGAAAAATAGTGAAATAATCGTTCTATATTTAACGATGATGAAAGACACCTATACCTATCGAGTTGAACGCTGTTTCCCAATCGTAGGTCACTCTGCACGCCATATTTATCGATGGGAATTAGCATTCGAAAAAATTGCGGATACGTTTTTAATGTTGGTAACGCTGTAGGTGCATTTGGAAGGGTGTTTCTCTATTTCAGTATCGTAATGTGATCATTACAGTTCTAAAAACATAATGAAAAAAAACGTAATGAACTCATTGCAGCATCGTTTTGAGTTATATTTTTCATTTTGTAGTTGTCTATAGTGACTTCCAATTCTATCAAATTTCAAAAAACGTCAATAATTGTCAATATAATATAAATTGGATAAAGTTAAATGATTTGCAACATTTTTCGCTATTTCTCTTCATTCTGGTGATGTTTAATCGATTTCGTCAGACATAATTCACTAATTCAATCGCAATCCGTTCTATTAGTGATGACGTCACACACCGCCATTTCAGTTCTCCTGTCAGTATTCGGAATCCAAGCAAACAAATTGTCATTCAAATTAGTACGTTGTCGTTGAAGAAATTGGCTTATTTTGATAAATAAGATTATTTAAGGAACGATTTTACTATTAATTGATAGACAGAAGGCACGAGATTAATGCCAGTAGGTTCGAACTTGAAGTTCAACTAATAAACACGGCTTTTTACAAAATCTGGGGAATGATACAGGATTCAAACTTACTGGTATTAACCTCGTTCCTTCTGTCTATCAATTAATACTGAAATATTTCCTCAAATACTCTTATTTATGAAAATAAGCCAATTCCTTCAACAACACCGTACTAATTTGAATGACAATTTATTTGTTTGGATTCCGAACACTGACAGGAGAACCAAAAATGGCGGTGTGTGACGTCACACTAATAGAGCGCATTGTAAGTTATTTCAAAATTCAGAGAAAAAAATCTTCAAGGACCCCCGATCTTTGATAATAGCATATCAGAAATCAGATCGTAAACATCTTTTACTTCGTTCTCGAGTTACAGGGTGTTTGTGAAACATGATCGTTTCAAATATCTTGTTTTCTGGTTTCAAATTCTAAAATATCTACAACTATAGTACCTAAAGTTATAAAGTCAAATTGGTCAGCCGCACCATTTATTATTGAAGAAATTTCGTAAGCTCAATTCTAAAAAGACTCTGTTTTTTTGTTCAACTGAAGAATCGTTCACCTTTTATGTAGGCTTCATCACCGTATCCCACGCTACTTTTAGTTTTTCATCAAACTGATATAATAAATCAATTGATTACCGAAATATTGTTATGAATAAATTTGTCGTAGTTTTGGAGAGACTGGCTATATTCAGAAAACAAGATGAGAATGACAGGACATAGATACTAGCAAAAGCTCCAATATAATAAAAAACTACGTGAGAGGTAGGAATTTCTGTGTCAAAATAGACGATACAGTACCTACTAACAGATAAGTAGAAGTAGGAGTGCCTCAAGGCTCAGTTCTAGGTCCTTTACTGTACTTTACTTTTTTACCTACATGCAGATAGCTGTCAGACATCAACAAAGAGACGTCAGATATAGATGACTGCAAGAAGACTAGAAGATATAGACGAATAGTTAATTAAACGAAAAATTCAAATGAACGGTAAAAAAAGCCAAGCTATTCTCCTGCAGAAAAGGAGACAAGAGATCAACTCAAATCTAAGGATAGATGAAGAAGAGAGAACATGTATCTTGTTATAACAAGAGATAATTGAGTTACATGGAAAACCCATCTTCCTTAATCCACATTAAATAATGATAATGGTTGAAGAACCTCACTCTCAAATTAATTATAAAACGAATGCTTCTTCAAAAAAAAATATGCGAGATCTTCACGTCGAAGATTGACAGGCAGGTGACCTCGCAACAGACCTCAAAGTGCCCAGTGTTGCACATCTCACGATTCCCAAAGCTTCTTCTATTCATAGACCCAACCAGTGGTGGAGCTAGGGGTCTAAACTTATTAAGTTTAGTTATTCTTATATATAACCTTATGTATGAGTTGGATTTGTCTAAAGATGCAGTGTAGTCTGGAAGCACTAAGAAAGTAGACAGCAGAGTTTGCAAGACTTGGGGAATCCCTCCAAGTAGTTAATACTTTGTGTATCTTGAGCGATACTACATTCGCGGCTCGAAGAATCCAAGAGTTTTTCATGTTAATATACCGCTTATGAAATTTGCACTCTCTCACACCTCTTTACAGCGTAATATTCATTATCTAACTGCTTTTACGAGAGAATCGCTACAAGAGAAGATGAAAGTAGCTATTGACTGATTACTTTTATTTTGATATTGTTAATCTTCAATCATTTTCTTCAAAGAAATATAGACCAATCAGTCTGCCAGAATGAATTGTCCACCACTCAGTGGATATAGTGTTGCCTCCACAGTTCTTTCTGAATTTTTATCACTCCAAATTCTGCAATTCTGTTTTCAAGTTTTTCAAGAGCAAAATCAGAAAATAAAGACGTTTTTGGAGGACAAGACTTCTTGAACCAGTTGAATTTTATCAGGATGTCGTCCATGCATTATTCTTAAAATTTGCTCAGAATTCACAAATAAGTACTAATTTTAATAAAACAATTTATCAATTATTAAACATTGATGAAGCGTGTACTTTTTCATGTTCTCGTCTTAAAATTGATTGAAAACCCACTCTCAAGATTATTTCAGATTATTCTTGAAACACCCTGTATACAAAGACAATAAACGAAGCTTTGCGCAAAAATTTCTTGTTGAATACGTCGTTACAAGAATAAAAAATTCATGCAAATTATCGTCAACAAATTTACCGACGTGATATTAGAAGCTTTTGAATTCTTGTTCATTCATGCGCTCTTGGAAGTATCTACATATATTTCTGTGGTCTCTAAAGGCGCATGAAAAACGTGCGCTCAAAACCACCTGACTCTTCTAGCGCCGCCACTGCACTCAACCATGACATCAACATCAAATTTTACCAATAAAAAAATACAATAATGTAATGGCTCTCCGCATCTCTAGCTAGCCATGGTGAATTGCGACTTTTTTTTGTTTTCGCTGTCGAGATAGCCGATCGGCTTTTATTTATTTAGGTATGGACGCATGAAGTCATACCTATTTTCAATTGACTACATTTGCGTCGATCCTTTCCAATAAGTTGGATTGAATAACAAGACGCTGTACGATCATTTCTCGTGTTGAAATTTAAGAAGTAGTGGAACGCGTGTGGCAGGAAGTGGAGATTGGTACATGACTGATTTGCAGACTACAGCGATGAGAGATTCGATTTTAAGCGCATCCGCCATATTTCGGAAAGATTGATTTATTTATTATGAGTTAGGCGAGTAGACACTCCTATGTTCGTTTTAGTAACAAGCATAAAAATATCTTTACTCGATATTAAGTGTGGTGTACCCCAAGGATCCGTACTAGGTCCATTGCTCTTTCTGGTATTCATTAACAACATTTCTGATGCCATTGCTGATGATCCATCGAAGAGTTTTCCAAATAGGGGTCTCATTTTGAAATGAAAAAGTATAATTTAAGAGAAATCAATAGATGTTTATTTCATTGTAGAGAGGGAGGTATGCCATCCACAATAGAAAACGATATCAACCAAATAGCCGCCATGGCTAAGATTGCAACATCATATAACGGGTGTTTTTTTTCGATGTATATAACTTTAAGTTGGCATTACTGTTCAAGATGGCGACCGATTAAACAGCTGTCAAGTGATTTACTCTCAGTTTGGTTTGGCAATTCATCATGAATAGACTCACGCCTAAAGAACGCTTGCAAATAGAGCAATTTCATTACGAAAATAATGGTTCTGTGCGGAATACGTATCGCGCACTACGTCCATTTTATTTTGTTTAGCGATGAAGCGCACTTCTGGTTGAATGGCTACGTCATCAAACAAAACTGCCGCATTTGGAGTGAAGCTAATCCTCAAGTGTATGTCGAAACATCGTTACATCCAGAAAAACTGACTGTTTGGTGCGCTTTATGGGCTGGTGGCATCGTTGGTCCGTACTTCTTCTTAAACGATGATGGCCAGAACGTTACAGTCAATGGTGATCGGTATAGAGCCATGATTACTAACTTTTTCATTCCTGAATTGAACAACTATGATGTCCAGGAGCTGTGGTTCCAACAAGACGGCGCAACATATCACACAGCTCGTGCCACAATCGATTGGTGACTGCCTAATTTCACGTTTTGGACCTGTGAATTGTGAATTCACAATTCACCGATTTGTCAATCTCCTATAAATACCTACACCCTTATGAGGAAATAATATCGGCCCAAGGTCGGATCCTTCAGGGACCCCAACATTAAAAATTCATACCTGCCCAATCCAATTTATTTTTATCGCCGAATTATGTAATCAAAGCCACAATATATTCATCATACTTATCTACAGTGACCAACATCATTATGTCTCCCATCAGCTTGCATTTTACGTACGTCTTGTCATAAATTATTTTTCGTCGTAGTACCCACAATAATTTCGACATTTCGTTTGTTTTATAGACCACCTGTCATTGTTATTTTTAGAGAATTCATGGCCGAACGATGACGCGTTGTTTGCGATAATGTAAATGAACTTTTGGGGAAATGGGTTTCCTTAAATTTTTGGCTTTTAATAATTTTATGGGAGTTCACTGAAGCTTGTCATTATATAGTGGGCTATCTTTCTCCTTGTTTTGATAAACATTTTCATTAGCATTGCTGATTTATTTTCAACAAGTGGATGCAACAGACGCGGTCTTGCCAGAAATTAGGCATCTATTTAGCTTGATACATTGATGTCAAAATTATGAGGATCTTGTAATCAACACAAGTTTAATACTGTTGGAATCCCATAGTTGCATTTGCATTTTAATTCACAGTATTTAGTTAAAAAAAAAATGCTTTTTTTCAATATTTCTCTCAGTATTTACCAATCAGCACCGATTTTCATGAAATGTCGGTACGTCGCCGTTACCAGCTTGTTGGCCTTTGTCCTGGGCTTACGTGTCAATAAAATGCAACTCGTACAAGAATTAATGCCAAATGTCTATCGTCTACGTCGCATTTTGGTTGATTGGCTGATTTGAAACTACCGAAGATTTGTCAATAACCAAAATTTCGGTATATGGAGCAAATTTCTAATCGGCCTTATAACCATCAATTAATTGCAAAATCAATTTGGTGACAACTTTATTTCCAGAAATGGCCCTGTTAGCTGGCCCACTCATTCTTGCGACTTAGCACCCCTCGATTACTTTTTATGGTGCTATGTTAAGTCATTGGTTTATGCCGACAAATCAGCAACACTTGAAGCATTGGAAGCTAATATTCATGTCACCATTGACGCCATACGGCTAGATTTATTGGAAAAAGTAGTGAAAAATTGGACATAAGCCTGAAATCATATTCAACAAATATATTCCATGAATTTATCTACCAGATTATAATTAAAAAAAATTAATTCCAAAATTATTTCTTTTTTGTATTATCGCTCTTAAAAAACGTCCAGGATTGTCTTAAATTTCAATATTTGGTAGTGTATATTTTGTTAAAGAGTAGATACGAGTACTTATATCAATTGAAATGAAAGTTTTGAGTTGTGGCTGATTCTGTAATTTTAGTAAACAAATATAAATAGGAGCGTAATCGGATTTGAATGAAGCATTTGTTAATAAGATTTCAATAGACTGTAGTTCTAGTTCTGATTGAATTCTGAAGATCTGCATCTGATAAATGTGAAAATTACAAATTCAAATAAAAGTTTTTCATCATGTCTTTTATAGCAAAATTCGAATGAAAGCCGTTAATTTTATAAGAAAAACATGAGAAACATGAATACCGATCAATTCAATTCAGCATTGTTCAGATAATGAAGTTAGAACTGCCTTTATAATGATTTTTACAGCAGCATTATTCATTACACATTTTTCATTCCACCTTAGTCATTGTAAATTTTGAAATTGAAAAGGTGAAACCGCAAAATTACCTTTCATTGCCTGTGTTAAACATGCGATCGTACATCAGCGAAAAGTGGGATACCGCGAAACAAAAAGCAATTACTTCACCTCTTGATCGTTTCTTTATTAGTTTTCCGCCTATAGGTAGGTACACACGAAAGTTTATATTTATGACGTTATCTACCCACTGCTTGTTGATTCTCTAACGGATGCTGTAACGAATTATCTCGTAAGGCGAACTAGTCGCAATTTTCTATGTTGGTTTCGCGAAAAAGTCCAAAGGGTTTGGATCTGGAGATCTTGCATCCCTCTAGTGGTTGGAAAATTTGAATATTTTGAAAATATTAAGTGTACAACTTTGCTTCCGCCGTTTTGCAATAGATGGCTGTAGCGGTTAGTGGTAGTCGAAATAAATATATCGTAGATGTCATACAATAAGATTAGGTATTTGTAAACATACCGCCATCGGAATATTAGTCGATTTGTGTCTGCATCATAAACGATTGAAGATGTCAGCTTATGAGCCAAATTCTCGTCATTTGCGGGAGGTTTTAATTTTCTTCTATAATATGAAGAAATCTGCTGGTGAGGCTCATCAAATGCTCTCAAATACTTATAGTGAGACCGCTATTAGTGAAAGAACGTGTCGAGAGTGGTTTCAACGCTTCTAGAACGGTGATTTTGACGTCTAAGACCAGCAAAGCGGTGGAAGAGAGATGTTTTTCGAAAATGCAGAATTGGAGGCTATACTTGATCAAGACTCGTGTCAAACGCAAGAATAATTGGGAGGATTATTGGGAGTGACGCAACAAGCCATTTAAAAACGCCTGAAAATCATGGAAATGATTCAGAAACAAGGAAATTGGATGCCGTACAGTACGAGTTGAAGCCGAGAGATGTTGAACGGCGTTTGTTTGCTTGTGAACAGCTGCTTGCAAGGCAAAGACGGAAGGGATTTCTGCATCACGTTGTGCCTGGAGACGGAAAATGGGGTCATTACGATAATCCCAAGCGCAGAAAATCATGGGGATATCCCGGCCATGCTTCCACTTCGACGGCCAAACCGAATATTCACGGTTCCAAGGCTGTTATTCCTAATAAAACCTGAATATTGCCTTCAAACCAATAAATAAAATATCATTGTTATTAATCAATGCAAAAGATTCAAATACTCTGTACCACTTGCAGAATATTCAGGATCTGAAGATGAACTCAGTTCGAAATTGCGCAGTGTTATCTCCAAATTGTTAATTACATATTTTTTAAAATGAACACAAAGAAAGTATAAAACCTGTTTTAACCATGATGAACAATTCAATGTATGAATTTTCCTTAATTATTGTATAATCAAGGTTAATTGGTCATAAAAGTTTCATTTCGATTTAAAAAAATGGTTACCCTTAACGTATATTCAGCCTTTACATATTTAAACTTCTTCAGAAACAAGTGAGAACACCAGTATTTCTCGACGTCTTAAACACACCTAAAGATTTACAGTTTTATAGAAAATCTGTTATCAAGAGTTTAATTTTGATAGAATTTGAAAAACTAGCAAAGAAATATTAGTTTTAAAAAGTCTCTTCGCGAATTCTTGGACGTATATATATGTATACATCCTTTCCAGGGTTTAAACTTTTTCAAGAACGAAATGACGGCACAATAGCATTTCTAAACATCTCCAACAAACCCAAAGATACACAGTTTCATACAAAATCTGTTACTGTTGCCGATAAGAATCGCCTATCAATCTCCATACGAATTAAAACAATTCAGACCTCTGGCTCGAAGATCACAGCACTACTCTGCCCCATCGCCGCCCCTTTACAGCACTCCCCCGCCTCTAAACTGGCTGCACACCGGCCCGAGCGAGGTTCCGATCTCCCAGCACCGTCAGAACCAAATCTACAAACCGAGCGATCGTTGTACGTTCTCTAACCCAATACCGTGCGTCCCAGTCGCGTAACGCGCAACATGGCACGTGTCTCCGGCTCGCACAGCGCACGCTGACAGTCCTGTCACAACCGCGCGCGTCAACCATGAGCCTGAAGACGCCCACGGCGCCGAAACGTCGCCCTTAGTTTTACCTTAAAAAAAAAACAAGAAAATTATGCTCCGTTTATTTTTAAGCGCCTTCTGAACGAAGGACGATGGTGCGTGATTGTTCAAAATGTTCATTATTATTATTACTTCTTCGTGTGTAGGTTAGTTCCATGTTTGTGCCGTGTTGAATTTTTTTTTTTGAGAAATAATCGAAAAAATTGAAAAAAATGGAAGGTGTCATAGTGTCCACAACCGCGGATGCTCGTATGAAGACGCGCATGCGCAACAGGAGTTTGAAGAGCAGGCCGATCCTTTGCAGGAGCAGCAGCAGGGCTAACAGGAGCCTGACGAGGGCGAGGGGAGTGAGAGAGAGACACCAAGGGGGTGGTTTTAACATCAACAAGCTGGTGAATGAGAATGGGGTGCAGAAGGAGTTTAGGCTTAGAGGAAATGGCATCTCCGAATCGGAGTATGTTTATGGACCCTTCACTAGGTGAGTAATGTAAAACAGGGCGGTCGCCCATTCAGATACTGACCTCGCCGGAAGCTGTTAGGTTTCCAGGTCTAAAAACTACAAATTTTCGGATTAGATGAAGTTAAGATCGAAGTTTTGTTGATGTTCAATCATGTAAATTGTGATGAATAAGTTCTTGATTTATTTATTTATCGCCGAAAGAAGATTACAAACATATTAATCTCTTAGAAGTATCCACTAACAATATGTAAATACAGATACTAGGATGTCTAAAAAGTAACAAAATATGTAGGATAGCCGAAACAATTATCGTTATTATCGTTGAAGGATGAACAGAAATAATGATATTATGGCAAAGAATATAATAATCAGAACATTTATTAAACGAGTTTCAAGTCGAAAATTCCATTTTATTAACGCGCCATAAGGCTCAGAAATTATTGTTTATATACTGTCAGATGAAGAAGGTAATAAGCAAAAAACATTGTCAACATAACCTTCACTTTCAATCGATTCGACGTAATGTTTGTTTTATTTTAATGAACCTTTAGAATTAGTCAAAGAAAAGCAAAAATCGCCATGATGATAGCCAACCTTCTTAAAGGAGACGGCACATAAAGAAGAAGAAGAAATTTTGGAATGTGTACAGTTCAATAAGTAATATCATAAGGGCATCTAATTTTTCCAAAAATATTGAAAGAACACGTTGCTAAGCGATATTTTAGCAAGAAGCTTGAGTGCTGGTGACAACAAAAATCCTAGTCGAAGACGAGAATTTTTGCACCTTTACGAATGCTATCTGTTAAAAATATTTTGCATTATGTTTTTCCTATTTTTTTCACAGGAAAAATTAGATGCTTCAACGGTATTTGACAAGGCCACCAGATATCATGAGACCATAGTTACTTACTTGTAAGATGACTAAAATATGATGTGTTCACTGTAATATGTCTAAAATAATGGTGTGCTCACTTACTCTTGAAAAACCTCAAGACTTTTGAAGGTACTAGCCTTCTTAGATTTTAATGGTATATTGTTCCCTTTTAGGATGCATCGAACACCTGGTGTGTGTGCTTATTTGATTTTGTTTCGGATTTTTTAGAGATATCCATCTATTGCTTTGGTGTTCTGCTTCACCAGAGTTCTGTAAGGTGGCTCTTCAGAAATTTTCGAATTCCCGCTATCTGCCTGGCGCCGTTTAAAATTGAAATTCTGATTTTAGACCTTACAAACTTTCACAATACATTGCAATTCAGCTCCTATCGAATTTTTAATGAAATGAATGGAATATAATGACAGTATAGAAGATTGTTACGAGCATAGAATTAATAAATTATTGTTCAATACTCAAAAGTCACGAGAGCCGAGAATCGAGAGAAATGTCAAATATGAACGATGAACGATATGAAGAAGACGCGATCTCTTGAAATCAAGTAGTATAAATTAGAAAAATCTCCCGTTTTGTCTGAATGTTTTACAGGTATAGGTAGACACACCAGGTTTTCTATCCACCTTACTAGAAACCATTTGTGACATAAAACAATGTAATCCAAAATTGCGCGTTTGTGATTGGTGGAAATTGAGACGAGAGAAATAGTCACTGAGATATTGAATATTATTTGTCTGATATTTTTCTTGAATGTTTTCTGCTTCCGGTGATGCGATAAACCTGAAATTTTGTAGAAAGCTTTAAATTATACAAAGAAATCAATATTTCAAACGGCCATTTTCAGATGGATAGAATATCGAAGATTTGAAAAATACAAACATCTTGACGAAACGATATACAGGGTGTTTTTTTTCGAGGTATATAACTTTAAGTTGGCATTACTGTTCAAGATGGCGACCGATTTAACAGCTGTCAAGTGATTTATTCTCAGTTTGGTTTGGCAATTCATCATGAATAGACTCACGCCTGAACAACGCTTGCAAATAGTGCAATTTTATTTCGAAAATAATGGTTCTGCGCGGAATACATATCGCGTACTACGTCCATTACCGATGAAGCGCACTTCTGGTTGAATGACTACGTCAACAAACAAAACTGCCGCATTTGGAGTGAAGCTAATCCTCAAGTGTATGTCGAAACACCGTTACATCCAGAAAAACTAACTGTTTGGTGCGCTTTATGGGCTGGTGGAATCATTGATCCGTACTTCTTCAAAAACGATGATGGCCAAAACGTTACAGTCAATGGTGATCAGTATAGAGCCTTGATTACTAACTTTTTCATTCCTGAATTGAACAACCATGATGTCCAGGAGCTGTGGTTCCAACAAGACGGCGCAACATGTCACACAGCTCGTGCCACAAGCGATTTATTGAAAGAGACGTTTGGTGACCGCCTAATTCCACGTTTTGGACCTGTGAATTGGCCTCCAAGATCTTGTGATTTAACACCGCTAGACTACTTTCTGTGGGGCTATGTAAAGTCATTGGTCTATGCGGATAAGCCACAAACCCTTGACCATTTGGAAGACAACATTCGCCATGTTATTGCCGTTATACGGCCACAAATGCTGGAAAAAGTCATCGAAAATTGGACGTCCAGTTTGGACTACATCCGAGCCAGCCGTGGCGGTCATATGCCAGAAACCATATTTAAAATGTATTGCCACAAGATTATCTTGCGGATAAATAAATTTCATGTCAATCGAACAATCCATCGTTGTTTTATTGCAATTTAAAGTTCTATAGCTCTAAAAAAACACCCTTTATCTAGCTCTCAAAAACAACAAACCATTGGGGCCAATGAAACACAATAATTTTTTCCAACTCCATTCTGCTTCCTATCTGTCATTTTCAAAACAACCTCAACGACACTCATATGGATTGACACCTAATAGATATTCTTGCGAAAACGAGAAACGTCCCTCAAGGTAACCATACTCTCCTGCACGTTCATGTGCCCAACAACTTCCGTTTCGATTTATTAATAAACCAGCATTCAAACGAGATCAACCGTATTAAAGCGCTTGCTTTCCCCTCTCGGCTTCATTGTCACAGATGATTTAGCTACAGAATCACGACGTGTGGAAGTGAGGTCATCCTGATAGATTCAATGGAACAGACAGATCAACATGGCGATATTGAATCGGATGACCCCTGTATACGGGGTCACTCTGATACGCATCCCGAACGTAAATATCTACTAGCGCCATCTGACCTTTGGCAAATTAACAAGGTTTTCTTGACGTAGGCTCCATAAATCACTCGAAATTCATAGAAATATGTGTTTATACGTGAAGAGAAATGGTTTCCGTTAGTTTGTGGAAGTTTTATGGGCAAAGGGCATTTTGGACTCGATTTTGGAGGACTTGTATATCAACAATAGCTACTACAGAAAAAAGTCTAAAGGTGTTAAATCAGAAGATTTCGGTGGCCAATTGTGATCACCTCTTCGAGAAATTATCTGACCAGGATTTTGCGAGAGAGCATATCCATTGGGAAGAGGCTGATTGGAAAAGAGTTCTCTTCACAGATGAGTCTAGATTCTGCCTCTACCATTGTGATCGACGTTCCCTTGTATACAGACGTCCACATGAAAGATATGCTCAGTGCAATTTTTCCTGAATACTACTGGTTTCGGGGGAGGATCGATTATGGTATGAGGTGGAATATCTTTGACTGCTCGCACAGACCTAGTGGTCGTTGATAATGGAGCTATGAATGCTGATAGGTATATAAGGAACATTCTTGAAGAGCATGTAGTGCCATTTGCCGCATACATTGGTGAAAATTTAATTTTTATGGACGATAATGCCAGACCCCATCGTGCGCGCATCGTTCAGGAGTACCTTGAAGAGGTTGAAGTCTCTCGAATGGAATGGCCAGCAAGAAGTCCAGATCTCAGTCCGATTGAGCAGGTTTGGGACAACCTCAATAGAAGGCTGAGAAGTTCAGAAAATCATCCAACTACTCTTAATGACTTAGGAATCCAACTCAGAGAAATCTGGGAAGGATTAGATCAGAACATTTTAAGATCACTCATTTTGAGTATGAACCGTCGTTGCCGAGCTGTAATTAACGCAAGGGGTGGAAATACCAAGTATTAAATCACTTATCAGCATTCCACTATTTTGAAAATTGTTTATTTCTCTTCTTTCACATAAGATTCGATGAAATCCTGATTTTTTTCCATTTAATATGTCTTGTTTCGTTCAAAACCTTCCCGAGAGAACATAAAAAATAAGTTATAAAGTCAATGTAGAGTTAACTTTCATTAAAATTGAGATTTTCAGAATGTGCGTTAATTTTTTTGCGCAGTGTATGCAGTGAAAGTTATCGATTCACTGTATATTTTTCTTCAAGAGTAAACAACGTATCAATTTCAAGTAAAAAAAAAAATATCGTGAAAGGTTAATAATATTATAATAGGTATTACATCAATTAGATGGAATGTTGATTGGTTCCAAGCGCAAATCTCAGCTAAAATTTCAATCATGCATGCAATTCGATAACAAAAAGCAAAAAGTGATTCTTAACACATTTCCCACAATCGCCAATGATATCACCTATAAATATATTTATTAATTCTAGTTACATAAACAGTTCGTGATTATTTTTATCGATGATCGAAGACAACAAATAAGGAGACCCCACTTTTCACCAGTTTTCAAGTCGTTTTCAAGTTCATCCAAGTGGTCGGAAAAGGTGAAACAATTGACGAACACGTTCAATTGCGTTTGAAGGAACGAGTCTTGGCCAACTTTGAATCTCCATTTTTATATTATACGCTACAGGATTTCCAATGGACACGATCTGTTTACAAAACAACTTTGAATGAAACTGAAATGGTAGAAATGTCGTTTTAGTTCAATTAAGTCCCTAGTGATGAAATATGAGAAAAGCAATGAATTTTTGGATGCTTTCGAAAATCATTTTCCTGAATTTTATTTAAGGAATTTCGTTAAAATAACACAATCAATGAAAAGTGGCATTATAAAATTAATTCGAGTTATTTTCAACATAACTTACAATTTTTTTCAGGAAAATAAAAATGGTGCGATTATTTTTATTTCCATTTTTTTCTAAAATGTGCTAAATGATATTTAATAATTCAATTACCGGAAAAATTCATTGTGAAATAAACAATTCCTCCGAAAATTATTTCATGAAAGTGAAAATTCTCAACGAAAACATACGATGTTTATTCCAATCATAGCAATCTGCAACCATAACTAGAAAAAATACAAACCGACAAAGATGTTCTCATAACAATTCACATATTTAAATTGTATGGAAATGTATTCACACATCTCTTACAATCACATCACTATCATCAAAATGAAATTGTGGACGATGACATCATCTTTAATGAGGGGAATGACTAGATTTTTTTGGAACTTGTTATGGAGTTCTTGATGACTACCAGCCAAAAAAATGCAGTATCGAATGTTGTTTCGTTCTAGGAATGGCAATGTGCTAGTAGTATCAAATGGAAGGAATTCGGCTTAACATTTAGACTTGTCCAGGTATACCTATTATTTCTGATTCTGGAGCTTTAAACTTTGAATTGGAGGCGTTGAGTAGAGTGTAAAATGTTCCTCATGGGTCAGTTTATGGACATTCGAATTCTCAGCGAACCTTTTTTCAAATAGTCTTTGAATTTCAGCTATGATATTTTGCACTAAGCTTGGAATTGACGTATAATAAGCGATCAAAAGCTCCTGAGTTCACGCCAGTATTTTCAAGAACAATTTCGTCTTCATTGAGTTCATCCCCAGCTCAAGCTCCTAAAAATACAGCCATTTTGACGAAATGATAAAACGATCTGCTTGGAAAACGAGCGCTCAAAAAGATCATATTTAATATGGGTAAAGTGTAGGGATTCACGGCTTGGCTTGAGTTTCAAGCTAAATGACTTGATTTCAAGTCAAGCTCAAGTCAAGTAGTAGTTTTTCAATCTCAAGTCAAGTATTTGTTTATCAAGTACTTGAATGATATCAAGCTACTTGATTTTTGGCAGTTTTATTGTGTAGTGTCACATTAATGAAAAAATGATTAAATGAGAAGGAACCTTGCAAAAACACTTTCATTTATTAAACTTATTGTATGAAAGAACCGAAAATATCCACTTTTTTGAAAAAGAAACATAAATTAAATCACTATAAATAACAAAATAATAAAAAAATAAAGTTTCTCGATATTGGGAAACCTTCAGGCTTTGTTTGATTTCATAATTTTCCATTCAGGATCTAAGACACATAAGGCATCTTATAGATTTGTCACCTAACTTATTGCGGATTTTTGTAACTGTAAGAACATCTCTGGAAAATTGTCTTTCAACAGGATGCTGGAGTTGATGATAATCCTTGGCCAATTTGGCCAAGTTTGTAAAGATATTTCTGAAACTACCAAAATCTACCAATAGATTTCATAGAAATGTGAGAAAACTCTAAAAAAGTCACTCTGGCAAATGCTTCAGTCTCTCGGCGCTCGAGGAATCTCCTTATTCACTTTAAACGCGCACGAGATTGCAGAAATATATGCCATGCGATGCTTGCATATCAAGCTCAAGTAATATCAAGTAGCTTGATATCAAGTCAAGCAATAAATATCCCAAATTAAGTCAAGTCAAGCTCAAGTATGTAATTTTTTACGAGCTTGATTTTCAAGTTAAGTAATTGGTTGAAATGTCAAGCTACTTGGCTTGATGAATCCCAAGTCAAGTGAGTAAGGTATGAAGCTTCAATCTCCAAAAGAACCCAATGAAGAAGGTTCACCAGGTGTCATTACCATCATCCTTGAGACCATCGAATCGTTCGCGTTCATCATAGAGACTTATCTCTCCTTTTTTGGTCCCTCCACTACGGATATTTAAAGTAACACGCTGAGATTCACACCTTTTACCTTTAGAAGCCCCACCAGGATATGAATAGCTAACTTCTCAGGGTGTGGTACGTGTTCAGACGATCATTAAACATTCAATATAAGGAAATCCAAGGAATTTCTTCATTTTCGTCTCGATTCAGATTTACATGAGGCTAATTGATCATATAGGAGCCGTCCGAGATGATAAATCATCTTGTTGTGGGCGTCTGCAGTTAGTTCTTTGTTTACAGAAATGAGAAGGAAGTTTACAAGTGTGGGAAATCCTTGGGAATTATTTTGATCGGAGTGTTTTTTCGTCGACCAAGGTCGGGTATGTTTGTTGACGGTTTCCGGAAATTTGGAAAGTGTCAAATAAGGGATAAGATTGGATAGGAAGGAATTGTCAGTGTGGTTTCCGGTTTCAGTGAGTTAGCACACTGGATTTCGTGTCTGTTTGAAATTTTCGCGTTGTTGGTTGATTTTCTCTTCTTATCGCTTGTTTTGTTGTTGTTATCACTTTGTTTTGTTATAGTTTCTGTGGTTTTGACTAGACGAAAAGTTTGTACTATTTGTTTTAACAATGATTATTTTCAAGTGATTTTTGGCAGCTTTATTCATGTTTCAAGGAATCCAGTTTGAAAGAATATAAACATCATGAAGATGTAAGTGGTTAGATAGCTCTGAAATGAGACTAGTTTGAACAACTCGTCGATTGGTGTAAAAACCAGATTCCAAATTTTCCTTATTTGATAATGGTTAACTGATTGAATTTTTTATAGAATTAAACGCTTTCGTATCTTGCACTTGATTTATTTTACTTCCGAATGACGTCACTGGCGCCACGTTGCTTAAATTTGCATTCAGGCGCCTTTTTGGAATCAAACTTTTCAATTTAGATTTTTTTTTCTGTTTTAAGTTAGTTTACTACCTTTTATTCACTGTTGTTGATTGAATTCTTTCTTAATAATAATAATAACTCTTATCAAGCCATTTCTTTGCTTGCACTGTATTTTTCCCTCGAAAAACAGTGTTTTGATAATACACGAAACTAGTTTTAGTTTATTTCTTGAATAAAAACAAGTGTAGCATCACTCAAGCTTCCAATATCTCAACACCAGACTTACCTCTATATGGTATGGCAGTGTCAGTGACAACTGACAGGCCAGGCCCAGTTCTTATTGAGTGACGTGTTATGATCTGATAATCAAATAAAGAAAGTCCTCTCCATTGCTCCAGAGAAAAGATGAGAGTTAACACTATTCAATTTTGATTAGGATTATTACCTCATCTGTGGTGATGGTGAAATACGCGAAGATGAAATACATGATGACGAAATACGTGATGATGAAATGCGTGTTGATGAAACACGTGAGAATTATTTTTATCCATTTCTTGAATAAAAACACTTGAGCTTTCAATTTCTCGACCCAGACTTATGGTATGACAGCATCAGTGCCAACAGTGCACCAGGCCCAGTTCTTATTGAGTGTCGTGTTATGATCTGAGAATCAAATGAAGAAAGTCCTTCTCATATCCATTGCTCCAGAGAAAATATGAGAGTTAAGAATATTCAATTTTGATTAGGATTATTACCTCTGTTGCGATGGTGGTGAAATACGCGAAGATGAAATACGTGATGATGAAATACGTGGGAACTAATTTTCATTCATTTCTTGAATAAAACAAATATAGCTTCAGCTTCCAAGATCTCGACCCAGACACATCTCTATGTGGTATGACAGTGTCAGTTCAAACTGTGCGCCAGGCCCAGTTCTTATTGAGTGACGTGTTATGATCTGAGAATCAAATGAAGAAAGTCCTTCTCCTATCTATTGCTCCTGAGAAAATAAGAGAGTTAACACTATTCAATTTTGATTAGGATTATTACCTCATCTGCGATGATGATGAAATACGTGGGAAGCAGACCCAGTTGACCAATTCCATGCGAATGAACAAGTAGCATTATCAATTTGCGGATTTCAACACTCTTATTATTGCCACACACGTCAATGAAACCCGTGGGATAACTAACGACTTGTATAAAGCGATTTTAAATCGTTCGCGTCACGCTACAAACTAGAAAACACCTATTTTATCGATTTACAATGCTAGGCAATAAGAGATTTATTGAAAAGAGGTGAATCATCAATACCGGATAACAAAATGAGAGAAGCACTGACGCAAAAAAAAAATTTCGAAAATTCACAAAAAAAAGTTTAACATCCCAAATCGAAAAAGCCAGACATTAGGCAAAAAGATACTTCGCTAACACAAAAAAGTGACTAACTAAATAAATAAAAACTTATTGATAAAAAGAAACGAAAATTATCATTGCTACAGCACTGAATCCAAATTCTCATACAATTTTCCCACAACTTCACCAACCTCCAAAGTGTAGGTGTTGTGCGAAATTCGAAACTTGGCTTATGCAAGGAAATGCTAAACTTAAAACCAAGGACCACATCGGATATCTCGTAAACATCGTTCTTTTTTCATATCATTTACATGCCATTAATATCATGTTTTCCCATACCTTATCTGTGCTATCATTTCCGCGTTCACGAATGATTTTCACTCAAAAAATTCCGACCTTTCGACAGTTGATTTTCAGGTTAATTTTTATCGCTAACTGTAAACAAGCGCAACTTAATTGTTTCGTTAAACGGAACGATAATGGATGTAGGTGCCAAAAAGTCTCAGATTTATGATTCATCTTGTTTACCGTTCCAACATAAATATTGTCAAACCTTTCGAATTTCTTGCTGGAAATGAACTGAATCAAGTGTACTCTAGATAAAGTGATAAGGTGAAGAAGTGGAAATGTAGCATTCTAAAAGTGAAAGTCACCAAAAGACTATGTTCTTCTACTTCTAATAATTCGATTTAGGAACATATAGGAATAGACTTTTGGCTATTTGCGTTTACAAATCTGTGATACCTGTCCATTTACACCTAAAGGTTCAAGTCAGCTACTACTTTATTTGCCCAATCAATTCATCATATACACGGAACATTTGAAACATTTCAAGTCTCTGACTTATCTTTTTAATCAGAGGAACTGACGTGAAATAAATAGCTCATATACTTTAAATTATATTCAAAATCTCTTAGTTATACTTGAAGAAAACTTATTCTACGAAAATTCATTTGAAATCACTGAACGAAATCAAAAGCTCTCGTTATCTGCTCATCAAGAGCTTCTGCTTCCTAGTTCTTGCCCATTTAAATCAAAATAGTTATTCCAAATGATTCCTTTTAAGACCATATTCCGCTAAATGTCCTTCAAAAACACCGAAGAAGGCTTTTGCTATTTGCCCATTCACACCTGGATTGCCCAATCAAGAGCTTCTGTATACTAGTTAATTTGCCCATTCAATTCGTTGAATTTTGGTCATCGTAATCAGAAGATTTAGACTATCCGATAAAATGCAAAATGAGTTTTAGGCCAAATCGATTATTCTGGGAACGAAAACATATAAGCACGATCAACAAATACCTTGTATCAGGTAATCAATTGTTTGTTCTCATTATTAACCGTAAATTGCAAATGAACTTTCGCTTCATCGGTGATAAAGCGATATGGATCCAAGGATATTATCATTATCCATTTCAAATAATTACTTTTTTATCATACAACTATTGTTCTTTTAATGAGAATGTAGCATAAACATAAGGACGATTAAACCTCATTAAAGCCAGCTGAGAAGTGTATTATTTTAGTGTGACATTCGTATCGAAAATCTCCTAATAACGTGCTAAGAAACAAATACTATGTGTCTGTTTATTGTGGCTTTGATTCTTTACTAAATAAAACAACGTAAATAGGACAGCAAACTATTGCCCGTTAAAAGAGTCAATTCTGTCCATCCGGTCGTAAACACTACAACTTTCCGATGTAAATAAGCCAATTAACTAGCACGAATAAGCTTCTCATTATCTTGGTGTTCTTGAACGAAATCCACTGAAATAAGCTTTTTTAATAATAATAACTTGGATACTTGAACATTTCAGGTTAGATTTCAATTTGAATGGGCATATGCTTTAGTACGTAAAAGATCTCCAGTTTATTGTATGAGTTTAAATAGGAAGATAAAAATGGTTTATAGTGTTTTTGAAAAGAAATTCAATGGAATAAGCTTTCTTATCGCGTAACTCGAAGATTTGAAGCTTTTAGGTTAGATTTAAATTGATTGGGCAAAATGTGCTTCTGATTTGAATTTTCAAGGATAAATGGGCTGAATATCAGACAATCACTTTTTTCGCCTTTTTGAAAGAAATTAGTGAAATAAACTTTCTTATGGAGTAAATTTGAGATTTTCAATTTTGAGCTTAGATTTTTATTTGGATAGGCTAGTCACACAAAAGCTTCAGATTAGAATCTCTAGATGTAAATGGGCCACTAACAAAAACTCGTGACTTTCTTTGCCTTTTCCTACGGAATTTAGTGAAATAAGTTTTCTTATAGGGTAAGTCAGAGATTTCCAATTTTAGCTTAGATTTCTATTTGAATGGGCAAACTTACTAGAGAACAAAAGCTCTACAATAAAATCTTTAATTGTAAATGGGTAGAAAAAAACCGCTCTTGACTTTCTTCCTCTTTTTCTACGAAATAAGCTTTCTTATGTAGCTTAGATTTTCATTTGAATGGGCAAATTAACTTGTACACAAAAGAATTACATTGCAAGCTTCAGAACTTTAGATTTGAATAGACAAATAACAAAAGCATGTGACTTTCTTCTTCATTTGTATGACTTATAGTGAAATAAACTTTCTTATAAAGTTACTCAGACATTTTGAATTTTTAGCATAGATTTTTACTTGAATGGGCAAATTTACTTGTACACAAAAGCTCTAGATTGCTAGCTTAAGATGTAAATGGGCAAACAATAAAATTCGTTAATTTCTTCTTCTTTTGTACGAAATTCAGTAAAATAAGCTTTCTTATCGAGTACCTCGGAGATTTGAAATTTTTGAATGGGCAAATTTGCACAAAGTACTAGATTAGAATATTTAATTATAAAAGGGGAGTCCTGACTTCCTCAATTTGATTTCCTTGTGAAATGAATTCTTCAGAATTTCAGGTAAGTTTCAACTAAGCTGAATTCAGATGACTCAAAAACCATTAGGCGAATTCCCTACATTATCTAGATGTAGACCGCACCAATGGTCTGGTATGCAAAACATACACGTCGATATTTATATCACGCCTAAATAAAAAAAATACAGTTAATTTTTTTTCGAGTACAGTTTGGTATGTGTCAACTTGCGGAAGTCTTCCGTGGCATGGCATTCCATCGGCACGTCGTCTAAGCGTCGGTCGGGTCGACCTTTGCGGACGTCTGTGGAGCGTCGCCGTGGCCTGCAGACAGGCTATTATCTGACGGAACCGCCAGCGTACACCGCAGCCTTCTAGGTGCCAGATATAGAGGTGATGTCATCTTTATTTACGTACAATCGCGATTGGTACATTGCTCGCTGGGTTGCGAAGTTGGTTTGGGATAGTTCGGATATCGGAAAGTGATGAAAAATGCAGAAATGCGATTCTGGCTGAAATTTTCCTGTAGATATTGTTAAATGGGCGGTCTTCCATCCAGATACTGAACCGGTCCGACGCTGGCTTGCTGGGAGACTTGAAGCAAAATTAAAGATAAACCTGGTTTGTTGAAAATCGGAATTTTTTTGTACTTAGCGAGGTTTTTCAGCAAACAGGTTTTAATGTTCTTTACATCTGGAGTAAGAGAAAAATGAGAAAACAATCTACGTGAAGTTAGGATTGTTTGAGCACTTGTCAAACTCGTAGTTATGTATGTACTTTCTTCAGAATATCACGTGAACGTTTTTGCTTCAATATAAGTCTTCTGAAAGATATGATACTTTCGATACAACAAACGGAAAATCAGAAGCAATGAATTATCCATTGTTTCTTTTTGATTTTAGCCATTAATATGTATATCTGCATCAAATCATGTGAAAAGGACTGTCTACATTCGAAATGTCATGAATTGGGAACATATAACGAAAATATCATATTTTTTGTATTTTTTCTCACCTTGACATTTTCACGAACTTTTTCGTGAATAACCGAAAACATCTAAACAAATTTGTTCGTTCCCCGAAAAATATTTTACAAAATATCTATAGAGGAAAATGAGAGATTCCTTAGATAATTTTAAGAAAAAAAATCTATAAACATGGGCCTGCATGTACTTTGTTTTCGATATACAGTCTGTTTCTTATAGTCCTTTTTTGTGGTGATAATATCATTTTATTGAATCTTTATTAATCTTCGCTTCAGATTGGATAAATAAGTACCAAAACACCCTGTATACTCGTATGATAAGCGTTTGAACTATTATTTTTTACTTCCAACAAATTTCAGTGAAATCTGATGAATAGATTCTTTATCAGGAATGTTATTGTTGTTAAAGGTGTAATATTACAGCAGATATACCAAAAAATAAAATCAATTTCAGTTTAATTCTTAGTTTTTCATACTTCAAATTCAAAGATCTGCTTCTTAGGTATGGGAATTTTGTTCAGATCTATCCCGAATAATTTCAGATTGTTGCAGCGACTTGACAAGATTTGCTTGCGAAACAAAAGAAACATTCATTGAAACCAGCTACGTTCAAATAGTGAAATAGATCGTTATTTAGAAGTTCCTTTCTATCAAATGTCAGGGACATTTTTGACAGTCACGAATGGCTATTTCGCCAACTTTTAGAATTGTTGTCGTTTTTTATTTCGGAACTAAGTGATAATTATAAGTTTTGAGTTTAATGATACCTAAATAAAAATCCACAACATTGAAATAAGTGGCGTACCATTTTTCTCTTCCAAAAAACCTTAACTTAGTTATAATAGGTTAGATGATTCATACATATTTTGTGTTTCATTAACGAATTCCTTAGACTATTTTCACATAGTGGCATGAACAGTATTCATTCATCTTTTTCCCCTAATTCTATAAACGGATTCTAACCTCGAATTTTCCAGGAAAACCACTCAAAACTCTGCTGGACGCCACAGGAATTTGCAATATTAAATACAAATCGTTCCTGCCAAAAAAATTCGCAAATTCAAGGAGGTCAAGGCCGTCGAAGAATGAAATTGTGCCAAACAGCATCCTACAACAGATCTTTCGAATCGGAATGGTTTAACCTCGAAATCTACGCCTAAAAATATTGCAAGAATAAAGAGTTATTTCGGAACCGCCTCTACAGGTTGTTTCAAAATTCGATATCAACGTATCAGGAGCGTATTTTTCAATTCACTTTACTTTTTTTTCTTGAACGTGTGTCTGCAAACGCCTCGTCACCAATCTACAGAAAGTCAAAATTGTCTTTTAGTAGATGTCAAGTTCAAATTTGAGACATAATAAGTTAGGTTGTTTTCAATGCAATAATGGGTTACCTTTTTAATAAAAACAATTATAGGGTGTTTTTTTTAGAGCTATAGAACTTTAATTTGCAATGAAACAACGATGGATTATTCGATTGACATGAATTTTATTTATCCGCAAGATAATAATTGTGGCATTACTTTTTAAATATGATTTCTGGCATAGGACCGCCACGGTTGGCTCGGATGTAGTCCAATCTGGACGTCCAGTTTTCGATGACTTTTTCCAACATTTGTGGCCGTATATCGGCAATAACACGGCGAATGTTGTCTTCCAAATGGTCAAGGGTTTGTGTCCGCATAGACCAATGATTTTACATAGCCCCACAGAAAGTAGTCTAGCGGTGTTAAATCACAAGATCTTGGAGGCCAATTAACAGGTCCAAAACATGAAATTAGGCGGTCACCAAAAGTGTCTTTCAATGAATCGATTGTGGCACGAGCTGTGTGACATGTTGCGCCGTCTTGTTGGAACCACAGCTCCTGGACATCATGGTTGCTCAATTCAGGTATGAAAAAGTTAGTAATCATGGCTCTATACCGATCACCATTGACTGTAACGTTCTGGCCATCATCGTTTTTGAAGAGGTACAGACCAATGATTCCACCAGCCCATAAAGCGCACCAAACAGTCAGTTTTTCTGGATGTAACGGTATTTCGACATATACTTGAGGATTAGCTTCACTCCAAATGCGGCAGTTTTGTTTGTTGAGGTAGCCATTCAACCAGAAGTGCGCTTCATCGCTAAACAAAATAAAATGGACGTAGTGCGCGATACGTATTCCGCACAGAACCATTATTTTCGAAATAAAATTGCACTATTTGCAAGCGTTGTTCAGGCGTGAGTCTATTCATGATGAATTGCCAAACCAAACTGAGAATAAATCACTTTACAGCTGTTAAATCGTTTGCCATCTCGAATGCCAACTTAAAGTTATATACCTCGAAAAAAAACACCCGTCACAAATGCTATGAAAAAAATTAAAAAGAATTCATCGGACCGATATCTTGCTACGCTTTTGAACTAGCCTGTATATTGTTCGGTACTCGATTGTTTTATCGGTCGTCAAGTCCCACCACTTCGTAATTTTCCATTGTTTTCTCGCGTTTCGTTTTCCCTTTTCATCGCCTCTCGCCTTGAGATAGCGGTATATCGGCCTCTTTTCTCGGAATTCTGCCTCAATTCTAGGAATAGTAGAGCGACACTAGACGCCCACAGTGTGGGTTATCGTTTTGGACGTGGATTTGGCACAGGTTGACGTGGTAACCGGACTGACGATTTTTTTTTATCGAAGCGTCACGTCTATGGGTACCTTTAGGTGCGAATCTGCCATTTGGCAACAGTTCGTGAGTTTACGCCGTTCGGTCGATATGTCAAAGTTTATAACGTGTTGGTGAATTTTCAAAAATACGATTTTCTATTTAGGTACTAACAGGCCAATTGAAAAGTCCCCGATCTACCATAGTAAAACATATTCTTTTGGCAAAATTCGATTTTATTATTCAACATATTTTTTCGAGAGCGATACAGCGATTATAGCGATCTTCCAACTTTTCGATACTATTTTTCTAATACGATTTGTCTTTCGCTTCAAAAAAGGCCTCAGTTTCGGCGATTACTTCTTCATTGTCGCTGAATTTCTCACCAGCGAGCATTCTTTTGAGGTCAGAGAACAGGAAAAAGTCGCTGGTGGCCAGATCTGGCGAATACGGTGGATACGAAAGCAATTCGAAGCCCAATTCATGCAATTTTGCCATTGTTTTCATTGATTTGTGACACGGCGCATTGTCTTGATGAAACAGCACCTTCTTTTTCTTCAAATGGGGCCGTTTTTTAAAGATTTGGTCCTTAAAACGATCCAATAACGCTACATAACAATCTTTGTTGATGGTCTGGCCCTTTTGGAGGTAATCAGTGAATATTATACCTTGCGCATCCCAGAATACTGATGCCATAACCTTGCAAGCTGACTGTTGTGTATTTCCTCGCTTTGGGTTCGGTTCATCGTGTGCAGTCCACTCAGCTGACTGTCTATTGGGCTCCGTAGTGAAATGATAAAGCCATGTTTCATCCATTGTTACATATCAACGCAAAAATGCAGGTTTCTTGCACTTAAACAGCTTCAAACACTGCTCAGAATCATTAACACGTTGTTGCTTTCGATCGATTGAGAGCTCGCCCGGCACCCATTTTGCACACAGCTTTCTCATGTACAAATATTTGTGAATGATATAATTTACACATTCAGATGATATCTTCACAATGTCTGCTATCTTGATCAACTTCACTTCACGGTCATTCAAAATTATTTTGTGGAATTTTTTTATTTTTTCGTTGGTGACAGCCTCTTTTGGGCGTCTACTACGTTTGCTGTCTTTGGTGCTCATTTCACCACATTTAAACTTAGCATACCAATCAATGATGGTTGATTTTCCTGGTGCAGACCCCAGAAACTGTTCATCAAAATTTTTCAAATAACAAAAGTAGCCACACTCACAACGCAATATCAAACAAACTAATGGTCGGACTGCTGTCAAATTTTGACACGTATCGTTTGAAGGGTGGTACTAACTAAAAATAATATTGATCAAATACTAGCAAAAATGATATAGTTCTGCATTGATTTGGTTGATCGTTATTTTCCTACCTTCCTCTTCACAATTGAAGAAGCATCCATTGATTTCTCTCAAAATATAAGACTCGGTTTTTTTTCGAAGAAAATGGAAAACCCTTAAGAGAAAAGTAAACGTGCTAGCCAGTGGTATGAAATTGGTCCAATCTTTCAAATATTCTCAATCAATACTTCAATTCCGTATAGCCAAAGCCGTTCCCAAAACCAAAGACACCGACATTTACAATTTTAATCGATCCTCATCAAATTTCTTGACCTTCATAGTAATAGCTTCCTTTAGCAACAAATAAACGTATCACTTATAGAACTGAAATTCAATTTTGCCGATTCCTATTTCAACTATTTAAATATTGCCTAGGTAATCTGAGTAGCTCATTTATTTCTGAGGAAGTTAGAGTTTCCAGTTTCGCCAACAATAGTCAGATTATCTTTCCTGTAACTGTAGTAAATTGTCGTTGGCTCTTGTCTTTCTCCATTCATGAATTTCCTGTGGTTCTGCGAAAGGCATTTTTTTTCCTTATCGGATGAGACGGAAACAGGTTTGGTTACAAGGAGGAAAAGACTGGTAGTTGGAATGTATTTGCATCTTCTACCGACAGAAAGAAAGCTAATATTCCACTCCATCGTATCTGTGTGGAAAGATTTTATTAGAAGGAATTTGAAGTGAAACACTTTTTTACCACTGAAAAATTATTGTCAAAAAAAAGTTAGAGTTTCCAGTTTCGCCAACAGTAGTCAGATTATCTTTCCTGTAACTGTAGTAAATTGTCGTTGGCTCTTGTCTTTCTCCATTCATGAATTTCCTGTGGTTCTGCGAAAGGCATTTTTTTTTCCTTATCGGATGAGACGGAAACAGGTTTGGTTACAAGGAGGAAAAGACTGGTAGTTGGAATGTATTTGCATCTTCTACCGACAGAAAGAAAGCTAATATTCCACTACATCGTAACTGTGCGGAAAGATCTTATAAGAAGGAATTTGAAGTAAAACACTTTTTTACTACTGGAAAATATTTTTAAAAAGAAATTAGTAAAATACTCACGTGGAGTCAAGAGTTTTACTTAAATATAGCATATTAACTTCCAATAGGATTGATACAATTCAAAATTATCACTAACTTGTCCCAACATTTTTGTAGTAAATTTCAACAATTTCAATGCGTTATTGAAGCGTCTATCGTTCTATTTTTAACAATGGCGTAGTTTTTACTCGTCAAATGTCAAAAAATGACAGCTCCGAAAGTGACATCTGCCCAGATAGCGGGCTATTCAAAATGAAACCTCTTATTGGAAAACCCTTAATGAGTCTTTGAATTTTCAAAGAAATTTTTCCTTTGAAGTATTATCCATTTAAATGAATTCAGAAACGTTCAAAACAACTTATTTCCGATAAGTGCAAAATTTTCCCCGAATATCTCGAAATATAGGGGTCACTATTGCCAATAATAAACAAAAATCAATTCTATGAGTCACCCAAAAGATTTCAGAGAAATCTTTCGTATCATTTTCGAGGTAGTCACATCAAATCATCATCGGAAATTTAATGTCACAACTTTACTTCACACTTCGAGATAAATACGTTATCTATCTAGTCTCTAATTACATTCTCCTGTTGTTTTATACATCTTTGTGGATACCAGACTCATGGGAGCTTCCCACCACACCCACACACTGTATTTTTTGCATCGATGGTGTATCCATTTCCTTTAGTAGGGACTCGATTCATAAATATATAGAGAGGTATATCTTTCTTTAACCAGCTAAAGCTGGCTTTACACTGGTTGAATGAAGTCAACGGTGTTGATGTTGCTGAGGCATTTTCATTGTTCAATTTTGCACAAAGAGTTTCATAACTCTTTGTAAAAAATTCTGTTTAGAAATCAACCAAATTTGATTCCCTAATTCTTTGCTTCCAAATACCATTAGATCAGATTTTCCAGGTAAGAGGATTTGTAAAGAAGATTAGAATTTTTATGCTAAAAATTATCCAAAAAACATAACTCCATTTATTAACGTTTGAACTGGAAATTGTATTCATTACAGCTTAAGATACAAAGAGAAAAGAGTATAATATGCAGACTTAAGATATTAGGTACAGCAATATAATTTCCTTCATTCAAAACATGATACCTGAAAATTGAATCCCTAGACAAAAATCGTTATATCTCCTAAAATATTATTCACAGACCTCTCAAATGAAAACGTTTTTTGAAGATCGACTTTTGATCTAGAAGATTTAGTCTAGATTTAGTCCTTTAGAAAGCTTCATATGCAGAAAAAAGCGGTCACCTATTCAGATGTTAAACTCGTCGAATGCTGGCTCTGTGGAAAACAGAAAACACTAAATGATGTGTGTTCTCCCAACACTTCAATATCATAGATTCTTGATATCTGCCTTTGTTATTTTCCTGAACCCTTTCTGAGTGGCGTGAAAAAGGTTGCTCACAACCCAAGGAGTGTGATTCAGGCCTAATCCCACTATCGTTCAGGTAGATATCCAATGACACTTAGTTGCAAAATTTGAAATACTCGGTACTCTCCAATTCTTTTTTACATTGGTATATTGTGGTCGTAGTGTAGTAGTAGTTAAGATGTTTGTGAATGAAGTGGTTTTGTTCTCGACGTGTCTTATCACTTTACGGTTTGTCTTCAATATTGTTCGGTAAGTTTGTGGACCGGAAATATAAATCGTTGAATGTTCTCAATTTTTATGAAAAATTAATATTTTATATCATATTTCACCCTAAGACATTCCATCAAAAAATATTACCAAATATATTCTATATTTCAACTTTTTTTATATGAAAAATATATTCAATTTAGATGCAATTTTTTGTTATAGAAAATATAGTTTTGATAAAAAAAATTTTTTTTTCTGAATATTTTTGGAATTTTATTTAAAAGAATAAAAGGATTTTTATAGGCAAATTACACTGATTGACTGTCAATACAATTTTACTCAAATCATGTGAACACAATATTCTCTATCCTACTCCGCTTCACAATAGAGATACAATGTAGGTATCAAGTTCAGAGAAAAGTTTACAATTTAATAGATTCACGTTGTAACTGTGTGTTTTGTCAGTTGCTTGTTGACATAAAAACTTGATTGTTTCAAAGCCAACCTACCTTGATAATTTAGATCTATTTGATTAATATGCCATTGAAATTCATAAGTTGCTATAAAAGTATGTTTCATTGGAACATTTATTTTCTTTTATGATTTTTTTCGAAATTGATGTGAGTATTCATTACCGATAATTCCGATGTTCAGCATTTTGTTTGGAAAAACTGAACATTCGCTCTCGAAATTTGTTTCCATTTACATTGTTTGTTGTTGATTTATTAAACAAAAGAGACGGCCCCAAATATTTTCAGTTTTTTCAAAATCGATCTTCTTGATTATCAAATACTTCCAAAACAGAGGAGAGTTGATGTTTTTTAAATGGGACACCCTATATGTGACTTGATTACAATTATGCAATAGACACAGAATGAAATAAATCTCGAAATATATATTCAAATGCATATAAGGTGCCCCATTTCAAAAATTAAGTCGAAAAACTCAATATCTTCGAAACTGATGATATTCTTGAATAGATATTTCTGAAAATTATAGTCTTGAAAAAACATGAGGTTGATCCGCTTTGCTGCGTTTATCAACATTCAATATGCAATAAAAATCTCCAAACCGTATTTACTATGCCGCCTGTTCAATAAATAACACATGGCAACCAAACCAAAATAAGCAGCATTGCCTATTACCCTAATTGAATGGGGGATGGAATGTATTTCACAAAAACGAAAAACAACACAACATATGGAAAATTCATACGATTCTGCATTCGAAACTAGTTACGATAAATGCTAAATGTTTTCAGCGGAACATATGTTTTTAATCCCATTTAGTTTTAGAAGCTTTGCATGCCTTACCGCCCTTTGTATTTTGTGGTGTGATAGGTAATCTTTCATCGATCGTACACAGTGTCTTGTGAATGTGAGAATCAGATATATTACTTACGCATTATTCATCGGCGTCGAAGAAATCCAGGAATTTATTGTAGGTAAAAATTTCCAAGAAAAAAAATAAACTAAGTGGAAACGACTTTAGAAAGGAACGATTAGCAAAAACGCTAGAGAAATCAAAAATGGCGAATTATATTCGGAGCAGGTGATGTTATTTGTTGGGGGGGGGGGGGGGTTCTGTTTATTGATAATTTTCCAGCATGGGCGCCAAAATAGCTCGCGCCGTCCCGGTCGAAGGCTCACCCTGTATAGGTATTAAGTAAAGGGTGTTTTTTTTAGAGCTATAGAACTTTAAATTGCAATAAAACAACGATGGATTATTCGATTGACATGAATTTTATTCATCCGCAAGATAATCTTGTGGCATTACATTTTAAATATGATTTCTGGCATATGACCGCCACGGCTGGCTCGGATGTAGTCCAATCTGGACGTCCAATTTTCGATGACTTTTTCCAACATTTGTGGCCGTATATCGGCAATAACACGGCGAATGTTGTCTTCCAAATGGTCAATGGTTTGTGGCTCATCCGCATACACCAATGACTTTACATAGCCCCACAGAAAGTAGTCTAGCGGTGCTAAAACACAAGATCTTGGAGGCCAATTCACAGGTCCAAAACGTGAAATTAGGCAGTCACCAAACGTGTCTTTCAATAAATCGATTGTGGCTAGAGCTGTGTGACATGTTGCGCCGTCTTGTTGGAACCACTGCTCCTGGACATCATGGTTGTTCAATTCAGGATAGAAAAAGTTAGTAATCATGGCTCTATACCGATCACCATCGACTGTAACGTTCTGGCCATCATCGTTTTTGAAGAAGTACGGACCAATGATTCCACCAGCCCATAAACCGCACCGAAAAGTCAGTTTTTCTGGATGTAACGGTGTTTCGACATACACTTAAGGATTAGCTTCACTCCAAATGCGGCAGTATTGTTTGTTGACTTAGCCATTCAACCAGAAGTGCGCTTCATCGCTAAACAAAATAAAATGGACGTAGTGCGCGATACGTATTCCGCACAGAACCATTATTTTCGAAATGAAATTGCACTATTTGCAAGCGTTGTTCAGGCGTGAGTCTATTCATGATGAATTACCAAACCAAACTGAGAATAAATCACTTGACAGCTGTTAAACCGGTCGTCATCTTGAACAGTAATGCCAACTTAAAGTTATATACCTCGAAAAAAACATCCGTTACTTACTCGAAGATTAATATAATAAAAAAACGGAAAAAATATCGATGCAAAAGGTCTATATTTAACCGAACGCAAATCCGAGCAACAATTCAATTTTCCCTCACCATTTCCTCAAGACGTGCGAAAAATGATGTTGCCAAAGAGAAAGGAGGACACGAATCCGTCATCGTCATCTTCGTACGCAAGCTATCAATTCGCCAGTTCGCATACAGGATGACCGCAATAAAAAAACGACGCTTTTCTGGATTCTCGGCGAATTTTTTATTAAATTGTGTGTACGATGTTTACGATCTGATTCAGACGTAACGTCTTTGCGTGGGCCGTCGACAAACCAACGGGATAACAAGCTTTTGTTCGACCGATCGCCGTGATGTGGGATGCAAACACTCGTTTATTATCGTTACATACAACAGTCGTTTTAAAAATGACGCTGCTGCAATTAGTCGTTGACAATTGGAGCCGGCTTATTATAGAACGCCGGCTATTTTCAAGAAGAAGAAGATCCATCGTTTGTGTCCTTGAAGTTGTTTTTACGCACAGGAAATTTCGCATGAACATTGGCCAATTATAATAATAATAATAATAATAATAATAATAATAATTTATTCATCCATAGCGACATATTACAAATACGTATTGGATAAGTCAATAAAACAACAATAGAATGAAAAATTTCACATACTAGCCATTATTTAAAACATATTAAGTATATCAACTTCCTAACCTGATATGCTTACAACAATCATAATATTCAGTTAGGGTATAGAAACATTGAGACATTAAGAAATCATTAACTGCCCTTCTGAAACTTTGTACACTTTCAATATCCCTAAAGCTCTTTGGAAGGGAATTGAACAACTTAATTCCCATATATCTGGGAATATTGAAAAGTCCCTGGTCTACCATTGTAAAACACATTTTTTTTCTCGCAAAATTCGATTTTATTATTCAACATAGTTGCCTTGGAGGGCGATACAGCGATTATAGCGATCTTCCAACTTTACTATACCATTTTTGTAGAACGATTTGTCTTTCGCTTCAAAATAGGCCTCAGTTCCGGCGATTACTACTTCATTGGCGCTAAATTTCTTTACAGCGAGCATTTTTTTGAGGTCTGAGAACAGGAAAAAGTCGCTGGGGGCCAGATCTGGCGAATACGGTGGATGCAGAAGCCCAATTCATGCAATTTTGCCATTGTTTTCATTGACTTGTGACACGGCGCATTGTCTTGATGAAACAGCACCTTCTTTTCTTCAAGTGGGGCCGTTTTTTTATAGACCGACGGCTATATTCAAGAAGAAGAAGAAGATCCATCGTTTGTGTCCTTGAAGTTGTTTTTACGCACAGAAAATTTCGCATGAACCTTTGGAAAGTTATCTATACTAATATCATAACAGGCCAATTGAAAAGTCCTCGGTCTACCATAATAAAACACATTTTTTTAGCAAAATTTTATTCTATTATTCAACATTGTTGCTTTCGAGGTCGATACAGCGATTATAGCGATCTTCCAACTTTTCGATACCATTTTTGTAGAACGATTTGTCTTTCGCTTCAAAGTAGGCCTCAGTTTCGGCGATTACTTCTTCATTGGTGCCAAATTAATTTTCAGCGAGCATTCTTTTGAGGTCTGAAAACAGGAAAAAGTCGCTGGGGGCCAGATATGGCGAATACGGTGGATGCAGAAGCAATTCGAAACCCATTTCATGCAATTTTGCCATTGTTTTCATTGATTTGTGGCACGGCGCATTGTCTTGATGAAACAGCACCTTCTTTTCTTCAAGTGGGTCCGTTTTTTAACGATTTCATTCTTTAAACGATCCAATAACGCTATATAATAATCGCTGTTGATGGTCTGGCACTTTTGGAGGTAATCAATGTGTATTATACCTTGCGCATCCCAGAATACTGATGCCATTACCTTGCCAGCTGACTGTTGTGTTTTTCCTCTCTTTGGTTCATCGGTTCATCGTGTGTAGACCACTCAGCTGACTGTCGATTGGACTCCGGAGTGAAATGATGGAGCCATGTTTCATCCATTGTCACATATCGACGGAAAATTTCAGGTTTATTGCACTTAAACAGCTTCAAACACTGCTCAGAATCATTAACACGTTGTTGCTTCTGATCGATTGTGAGCTCGCGCGGCACCCATTTCATTTCACACACAGCTTTCTCATGTACAAATATTCGTGAATGATATAATGTACACGATCAGATGATATCTTCACAAAGCCTGCTATCTCGTTCAACTTTACTTCACGGTCATTCAAAATTATTTTGCGAAGTTTTTGATTTTTTCGTCGGTGACAGTCTCTTTTGGGCCTCCACTGCGTTCGCCGTCTTCGGTGCTCATTTTTTTGGCATTTTGTATGAAAATAATAGAGAAAATTAAAAGGTGATTTTCGAGCATCATCATAAGGCAAGCGTTTGAATCCTCACTAATGAAATTCACATAATCGTAAAGGTAACTTCATAAAGATGAACTTTGTCTCTCAAAGTTTTCCATTTGGAGTCACACTTTGAGAGATAATGGGAAATGAAGAAATTACTATTACCATTGTCTATTACTAAGAATGAAGTGGACGTGGAGTGACCGCTAGTAAGGGTATAAATACCGAGCTACGCTCTCCGATAATCAATACTTATCTAGACTTGGACTGAGGTTATTAGGATCATTTTCAGATGTCGAGAAAAAAGTTTTTCTTAGAACTTAGACCCTAAAATTTTAAGTCAAGCATATGTCAATTCATGGAGAAAATCATCGGAGGTATGACGTATAGCCCGATCTTGTTGAAACAAAGAGCTTGAAAATTCGAATAACGCTTCTTTCAGAACCGTAAAACTAAGTAAATTATAGAAACATTAGACCCACCAGAAGTGGCAATGTTAGCCATATGCATAGGCTAACATTGCCACCCACACAATCACTTCTGGTGGGTCTAATGTTTCTATAATTTTGTTGTTACTTCTGTAGAAGGTTGTTTTAGGCTTTCAATTGAAAAAGGCAGGTTTCTTTTGTACACAAAATCTAAAAAATAAACCACCCATAATTAAAATTCTTGGAAACATACATAGTTGGTCCATAAGTCCAAATCAGCCACGCGCACGTAAGAAACATATTGAGCAAACATTTGCAGCTGAATTGACGGTCAAGGTCGGCCCCAAGTTTGCAGAAAATGTTTCGTAATCGAAAACAATTTCTATTATTTCTTGTATTTACTATCATTGGGATGTTTATAAAAAAGTCACGCGTACAAATTGGCGCTTCAATGAAATTCCTTAAAATCATCGAATTCCACGTAAAAGATTGTCAGTGTCCCGTGTTGTGGCTTCTGGGAAAGTCAATTCATTCATACAAAACAGATCGTAGTGAGTTTTGCGTCTATTTGCTGAGGTTTGACGTTTGTTGACTTAGTTTTGGGTGAGTTTGTTTTGTTTTCCTATTACGCTGTTGGCAGAAGTCACGTGGGTTGATTTATTGCACCCCACCTTCACTGAAAATTTTAGGCAATGTTTGATTAGTTTTTCTTATCTAGAAGATTTTCTCACTTAACATGTAAATATTTGGTTAAATGTTATGTTTTCGATTGTAAACAGCACAAAAAGGCTTACTAGGGATCATACCACTCACGTGAAGTTTGTCATTTAGTTGGGTTCTTAATTTATGCAGTTAAATTAAGAATTTAATGTTGATACGCGCATACGAGTAATGATCTTTTTTTTAACAAAATAAAAGTACACCACTGGGATATTTTAAGCTGAAAATTAGTTTGAAATTCTCCATGCCTTTTTTCGTAAGCGGCGCAAAAAATTTCTTATTATATATGGTTTTTTGGTTTCTTAGGAAAATTGTTCAAAGTTAAACATTGATTTTTAACTCGAACTGAATTTCTTTTTAGAAATTTTAAAAAAATAGTTAAAGATAAAAACACTCCACTTTCGCTGTCATGCTTTTATCAGTTGCGATTGTTCTAAGCAATCTAGTTTTTTCAAAAAATAAAATCCTATCCGATAACAAAAAAAAAGCTGTGATATAATAACATATGAGTCAACTCTCAAATTGATTAAAGACCTTAAAGATGAAATTCGTGAAGTTATCGAGGACATACAGCCGCAAATTGGTCATGAAAAAGATGTGGTACTAAAGGGTGTTTTTTTAGAGCTATAGAACTTTAAATTGCAATAAAACAACGATGGATTATTCGATTGACATGAATTTTATTTATCCGCAAGATAATCTTGTGGCATTTCATTTTAAATGTGATTTCTGGCATATGACCGCCACGGCTGGCTCGGATGTAGTCCAATCAGGACGTCCAATTTTCGATGACTTTTTCCAACATTTGTGGCCGTATATCGGCAATAACACGACGAATGTTGTCTTCCAAATGGTCAAGGGTTTGTGGCTTATCTGCATAGACCAATGACTTTACATAGCCCCACAGAAAGTAGTCAAGCGTTTTTAAATCACAAGATCTTGGAGGCCAATTCACAGGTCCAAAACGTGAAATTAGGCGGTCAACAAACGTGTCTTTCAATAAATCGATTGTGGCACGAGCTGTGTGACATGTTGCGCCGTCTTGTTGAAACCACAGCTCCTGGACATCATGGTTGTTCAATTCAGAAATGAAAAAGTTAGTAATCATGGCTCTATACCGATCACCATTGACTGTAACGTTCTGGCCATCATCGTTTTTGAAGAAGTACGGACCAATGATTCCACCAGTCCATAAAGCGCACCAAACAGTCAGTTTTTCTGGATGTAACGGTGTTTCGACATACACTTGAGGATTAGCTTCACTCCAAATGCGGCAGTTTTGTTTGTTGACGTAGCCATTTTACCAGAAGTGCGCTTTATCGCTAAACAAAATAAAACGGACGTAGTGCGCGATACGTATTCCGTACAGAACCATTATTTTCAAAATAAAATTGCACTATTTGCAAGCGTTGTTCAGGCGTGAGTCTATTCATGATGAATTGTCAAACCAAACTGAGAATAAATCACTTGACAGCTGTTGAATCGGTCGCCATCTTGAACAGTAATGCCAACTTAAAGTTAAATACCTCGAAAAAAACAACCTATATATGATTTTTTGTTTCCTTATTAAAATTGTTCGAAGTTGAACATTTGTTTTTTAACTCGAACTGAATTTCTTTTTAGAAATTTGAAAAAAAAGTAAAAGATAAAAACACTCCACTTTCGCTGTCATGTTTTTATCAGTCGCGATTGTTCTAAGCAATCTAGTTTTTGTTTTTTTAATAAAATCCTATCCGATAACAAAAAAAAGCTGTGATATAATAACATATGAGTCAACTCTCAAATTGGTTTTCGGCGGCGATACGTACCACACAAGCACAATAGCAATTTGGGCTGTGTTATTTTTCGAAGAGGTGATCACAATTGGCCACCGAGATCTCGCGATTTAACACTTTTAGACTTTTTTCTTGGGAACATGTGAAGGATAAGGTCTTTTACGATGCTGCACAATCGATTAAATACCTTAAAGATGAAATTCGTGAAGTTATCGAGGACATACAGCTGCAAATTGGTCAAGGAAAATTTCATGAGAAAGATGTGGTACTAAAGGGTGTTTTTTTAGAGCTATAGAACTTTAAATTGCAATAAAACAACGATGGATTATTCGATTGACTTGAATTTTATTTATCCGCAAGTTCATCTTGTGGCATTACATTTGAAATATGATTTCTGGCAAATGACCGCCAGGGCTGGCTCGGATGTAGTCCAATCTGGACGTCCAATTTTCGATAACTTTTTCCAACATTTGTGGCCGTATATCGGCATTAACACGGCGAATGTTGTCTTCCAAATGGTCAAGGGTTTGTGGCTTATCCGCATAGACCAATGACTTTACATAGCCCCACAGAAAGTAGTCAAGCGGTGTTAAATCACAAGATCTTGGACGCCAATTCACAGGTCCAAAACGTGAAATTAGGCGGTCAACAAACGTGTCTTTCAATAAATCGATTGTGGCACGAGCTGTGTGACATGTTGCGCCGTCTTGTTGGAACCACAGCTCCTAGACATCATGGTTGTTCAATTCAGGAATGAAAAAGTTAGTAATCATAGCTCTATACCGATCACCATTGACTGTAACGTTTTGGCCATCATCGTTTTTGAAGAAGTACGGACCAATGATTCCACCAGCCCATAAAGCGCACCAAACAGTCAGTTTTTCTGGATGTAACGGTGTTTCGACATACACTTGAGGATTAGCTTCACTCCAAATGCGGCAGTTTTGTTTGTTGACGTAGCCATTCAATCAGAAGTGCGCTTCATCGCTAAACAAAATAAAATGGACGTAGTGTGCGATACGTATTCCGCACAGAACTATTATTCTCGAAATGAAATTGCACTATTTGCAAGCGTTGTTCAGGCGTGAGTCTATTCATGATGAATTGCCAAACCAAACTGAGAATAAATCACTTGACTGCTGTTAAATCGGTCGCCATCTTGATCAGTAATGCCAACTTAAAGTTATATACCTCTAAAAAAAACACCCGTTATTAGAAAACACTTTTATTATTTTTTTCGAAACACCTCGTATAAAAAATAAGGAAACAAGGCACAATTAACATACAATAACCTAACCCGAATCACCTGCCATGCGAAACAGGTAAATAAACATTTCAAACCGATCAATCGCCAATTTACAAAACAAGAACGAAGAGAGAGATCTGCATCGACTCCAGCAATAGATACTTCGTCATCTTTAAAAATCGCTATCGTATAAACAAAACCGTTAGTATGCTTAATTAAAATGGTTAGTCGAAGATAAAATGTTGTAGTGAAAGATATTCGGAAACACTGGAGTCTTTCGTAATGTGACTGTTTATAGTTAATGCAAGGCTTGTAATTTCTATCGGTGTGTGTATTTTTGGACTTGATAGTGGTACTATTGAAGATTTTGAGGTGTACGTCGAGAAGAACTTGGCGGTATGCAGTTAAATCTGCGTGCTTTGCTTTTTTGGACGTGAGTAGATATTTAATACATTGTAAATTGGCTTGTTTTGTACGATCGGATGAACTGGGTGATAACGAAGTGTTGATAATGATTATGATAAGTTGGCGTGAGAATGGAAAACAGAAGGATCATTCTTTCTGCTTGGGATCACTCACTCTTTCTCGCGCCAATTGCACTCTTGGAGACAAAAAAAAATGCGTATATTCGAGAGTGTACTTCTTCGATATTCTTCTTCGATTTTTTATGATTCTGATAAAGCTATCAACAGGAAGTTTAGCAGAAGGCTTGTAATTGCTATTTTTTTATATAAACTCAAAATTTCAACTCTATCAGATCTGTTCTCCCTGTATTATTAGGTTTTTTTTATATATTCTGTTTTAACTTTTTGTGGTTCTGATGAAGGAATTAATACTTGATTTTGCAACAAACTTGACATGGTTATTCTATACATAACAGGACAATTGGAAAGTCCCCGGTCTACCATCGTAAAACACATTTTTTTGGCAAAATTCGATTTTATTATTCAACATAATTGCCTTCGAGGGCGATACAGCGATTATAGCGATCTTCCAACTTTTCGATACCATTTTTTTAGTGCGATTTCTCTTTCGCTTCAAAATAGGCCTCAGTTTCGGCGATTACTTCTTCATTAGCGCTAAATTTCTTTCCAGCGAGCATTCTTTTGAGGTCTGAGAACAGAAAAAGTGGGTGGGGGCCAGATCTGGCCAATACGGTGGATGCAGAAGCAATTCGAAGCCCAATTCAAGCAATTTTGCCATTGTTTTCATTGATTTGTGACACGGCGCTTTGTCTTGATGAAACAGCTTCTTTTTTTCTTCAAATGGGACCGTTTTTTAACGATTTCATTCTTTAATCGAAAAGTTTATTTATGGAACGTCTAATTTTTCAAAACTACCGATAGCGACACGCAGAAAAATGTAATACTAATTGTTTCGAAGTTATGACAGTTTCAAATAAACCGTTCGACGGGTAGGTAGTGTAGAAATCCGAAAGAAAGATTTTTTTCATAAGTTTTGTTTATTCGTTTTTTTTTTGAGATACGAGGATATAACAAACGACACTTGGAAATTTCCAGTGTTTTAGTTATTCGATTTCCCTCAATATCTTTAATACTTATCCGAATGAGAAGGACCAAAAAGTTAAACCAAGACCTGTGGTACTCCCAAGTCTCATATTCGAATTTTATTGATCCCAATTGCAAGTGGAATAAACTCAGGAAATGAAATGACATATCTGACATCTTTATGTTTGTTTTCACTAGCTTAATGCAATTTACCCCTTGAATCCATCAATTTATCGAATCAATGAAGTTGTAAACTTTTTAATGTTGTCGGAATTGATCAATCACTGTAATAGCGGATGACTCGGCAATTTATTCAAAGTTTGAATCATTTAATAGATAGATCACATCTAGTTGACATTGCTAGTTCTGAACTCCAATATTTCTCATGCTCCTAGGTCATAATAATAATAGATTATAATAATAGTATTTATAATGCAAATTTGAATAATTGGAATCCTATATTTTTCCTTATTGTCTAATTTATAATAAGCAGTATATTTATTATTTTCTGTATCTACCTGCTGAAATCCAAGGTTTGGCAACTTTTGCTCTCCTAGTGTCATCGGTTGTTTCACGTCGTTTGGCGCGCTTGAAGATTGTTTTCTGAATTTCTGATATATTTAGATATTTATTTCAAGATATTTTGAGTTAATATGAAACGTTGATTCACAATGGGACATAAGAAGTGCGTTCTTTGTGGAGAAACTCGCGAATTGAGTGAAATATCGTAACACTGATCTATTTATTTCCGCGCACTTCATGCCAAATTTGATAGTTCATGTTGGGGACAAAATTTGCTTATTGAAAATGACATATGCTCCCTCTATCTATGTTTATAACCTCTTATTGGAAAACCTTTTATTATTATTACAACCAATGTGTTGTGTTAATTATAGCAGTGCTCGTTGAACTTCAATCGATTTTCAAAATAACAACGCTGCGTGTCGAACTTTAGAAAACAATTTTCTTGTTCCCACATCCATCAATGATGCAAACTCCATTTGGGATCATGACATCATTGCTCAACCTACTCAAAATAAAACAATCATTATAGGATAAACGGTTAATTGCGATTCTTCTCAATCTGCGGTTGTCAAGCAACCGTGAAAAATGAGTAATGGCAGCTTTATTGGCGGAAATAGAGGTTCACACGGTGTCTTCAAAGAGATGTGGAAATTTTCCAGGTTGACGACATCGACTTCAAAGTTCAGAGCGGTCAGATTTATATACAGGAAGTCCCACAGTCTAATTTCGATATACGGGAATATTCATTCTTAAATTTATTCGATTATTCGAATAAATCATTCGAACAAATATTCATGCTTGATTATTCATGAATATTCAACTATTCGTTAAATATTCAATGAATATTCAATAAGTATTCAATGAGTATTCAATAAATATTCAATGATTATTCAATGAATATTCAGTGATTATTCAATGAATACTCAGTGATTATTCAATAAATAAAAAAAATAGAACTCAGTAGTTATTCAGTGATTAAACTCATGTTTTAATACCATCAATATCAACTTCGTCAGAACGCGCGTTTTCTAGAGCTGGTAATTTGAGTTCCACTAAATGTGCATGTCCGAAAAGGTTCATCAGTTCAAATGATTTGTTTTCTTTCACACAATCTCCAAAGTAAATATCCAACTATACTCACTGAATACAAAACTATTTACTGAATAATCAGTGCATAGTCGAGTATTCACTGATTATTCATGAATAGAAAATTAGTCATTCAATATTCAACTATTCACTGATTATTCATGAATAGAAAAGGATTCATTGAATATTCAACTATTCAGTGAATACTTCACTATTCACTGAATATTCAACTATTCAGTGAATATTCATGAATATTCGAATTAAGCAAAACGCAATTATTCGAATAAATATTCATTGAATATTCGAATATTCAAATCATTCATTCATGATTCCCTAGTCTCGAGTATAAAGAACTGCGCGAAAATAATATCTGACTAACTTTGTCAGACGAAAGGTGCACCCATCCTGATATTTTTTCTTCCTATGAATATAGGTCTGAATTAGGGATTCACGGCTTGGCTTGATATTCAAGCTACATACTTGGCTTGAGCTTGAGCCAAGTAGCTTGAATATCAAGCCAAGACGTGAATCCCTAGTCTGAATCGTTTTCGTTTAAAAGTTGAAAGAAAAAAAAGTTCCTTGTTAAAAGCAAAACTATCAACCTTCTCCAAAACAAAAGATTGTTTGAAATGTTCACGTGCGATGAATTGAAGATTCTGTTACTCAGTGGATCGGATTAGAGTAATTTTCTATTTGATTCGCTGCATCACTACTCAATTTCAAGTAATTGTTGATGAAATGTGATTTCAACATGATAGACAAGCTGTTCATATGTCCCCATAAATAAATATCTAACCGATTAAGATCAGGTGAACGAGATGGCCATGGCATTAGTCCCCCTTGATTTACCATTCATTCGGGAAATTTTATTTAACCAAGCGGTTACTTGTCCTTCTCCATGGTGGTTTCTTTTCATTCTCTTAAAATTGGTTTGGTTTAATCATTCGAATAATTTACAGTATGCAACCCATTGCAAATTTCACAGTTTATCGAAATCGAACTCAAAATTCAAAACGTGCCAATATTTCACACAATTAGATTATGAAGTAACTGAAACAGATATTCATTCAACAACAATATAAAGTTATTAAAAAAGCACTGACGTGAAATTTCAGAACTTTTGAGTGCCTATTCAAAATATAGTATTCATGTTAGTTTTTAACGAAATTTCACATGAAGATTTTTGCTTAAATATATTCAATTCAGCCGTCTAAAAACAAACCTGAAATTCAAAACTTCCTGTTCTGTAACATGCCATTAAAGCAAAGAATGAAGTGAAATTTCAAAACAATATCATTCATCACTTTTTTGGTACAATTTTCTGTAGGAAATAAAAAAGTAAATAAAACGGATTATTTGCATACTTGAAAAATATGTTTTCAAATTTTCCACAAGGAAGTTTGAATGAATGAATGAAAATAGAAAGGCTCCATACAGAATCTACATGAAATCATTTCCAAGAGCCACTGGTTATGGAAGACGATAACAAACTGTTCTAGACGCCGTTATTGTGTTGATTTCTCAGACAATATTTGAAGAAGATGAATAAGAATTGTAGTAGAGAATCCGTCACGTATCAGTCTGACTTTTCGATAGTGAAATGTGATTCACTATGGGTATCCCTAACTCAACAATCAATATCACATCGTTATTCATCTGGTTGTATAGCTATAAATACTAAAATTATCATTAACAAATATAATATTTGATAGATCACTATTTTCGACTGTTATACACGATACATACTACATATCCAAACTAAACATAAGTTACTACTACTTTGGTTAAAAAATTAGTACATTTGAATTAAAATACAAAAAAAAAATTCGAGAATAATATCGAACAAAAACAGTAGAAAGAAGAAAATATTTCAGTTCAAATTGTTTACCCACCCTAGAATTATAAAATTTGAAGAAATCATCATTCTAATAACACTTCACTCAATAAATCTAACTAGTAAAGTCTGCATAACACGTTTTAGATATTGTTATTGAAGGAGCAGATGTTGAATAACACTTTGACAAGCCATTTTTTGCTTATACGGTGTTTCTTCCCATAAAAAAAGCAGTTGAAACTCGTTTTTATCCGTATTTCAAACAACAACGAATGTAGCTTAATTTAACCTTCAATATCTCGATCCAGATAGCCGAAATTTTAACACGCAACTTTTTGAGTGACATGGTGAATCCACAAAGAATTAACAATGATTAATTGCTTTTTATCGTCAAGAACACCGATTCCTCAACAAAAATATAATTTGAAAGACTTTCTAAATAGAATTTTGGCAACATCAATCTGTGATTGTGATTCTCTCAACGAATGAACGTTGAAATTTGTAACTAAAAATAAATAACAACAATCAAAGAATAATTTCATAAGAAAAGCATAAGAATTCTAAAATTTAATTCGTCTTTTCCATTTCAAAAGTCGCTGACACAAAAAGTTACTTTCTGTTCAACCTGATATGACAAGTTGGCAAGATCCATCAAAAATAATATGTGCATGTTACTCACTACAAAAATAATAGCCTTCCAAATGAACATATACATCGATATTATATTTATAGCATCCCTATTTTTGAAGAAAAAAATTGTCATTTCTTTTTGTAGCTTGTCGAATAATCTAATTGGATAAAAATAGTGACCTTAGAAAAGAAATGAATATCAACTTGGGGCGGCTTGCCAAAGGTATACGTCAATATGAGAGAGACATACTTAATGAATAGAAAAATTGTTTTTCTCTTATGCAACTCATTCACTGTGTTTTTTGGAATTCAATCGCCATTTCTCAGAAATTGAATGAGCAAAATAAAAACTCGACTTCTGATTTTCATATTCATCATACAGCATACCAATGAAACCAAATAATTATCCAACATTCTTATCGAAAAAAAAGGTTCTAGTTTGAAGTTCACCTCATGCTCCATTAAAGCAGTTATAAAAAAGAAGGCCTGATTAAAATTCCAATGCTAGCATTTTTCACGGTCATGGATTATTCTATAGCATAGAAACATGGTTACAAAAATAGAAAAAATAAGGTTGAAACACATCTGATGATTTATTTGATTAATTTGCAATATGAGTTGTTTAATCAATTTTTTTTCTGTGTTTCAGGGAGGTTTTCAATGCAATTTGTGTCCGTTTAGGACACACAGTTCACATTCCTGAGCATTCTCTAGAAACTGTCTTCAATGAGATGCAGTTATATCCGTCCAAAGCTCAAGGTAAATATTTTTTTTAATATTGTAGTAGATCAGAAAAGGCTATCATATCTAATGCCTCAAAAATATAATGGAGTACTATTAAAATCATATACATTAGAATATATCAAATTCACCTTGAAAATTTCAGTACTCTAAGTAATTCCCTGAGAATGTTATAAAGGGTGTTTTTTTTAGAGCTATAGAACTTTAAATTCCAATAAAACAACGATGGATTATTCGATTGACATGAATTTTATTTATCCGCAAGATAATTTTGTGGCATTACATTTTAAATATGATTTCTGGCATAGGACCGCCACGGCTGGCTCGGATGTAGTCCAATCTGGACGTCCAATTTTTCCTTCATTTTTTTTCCAACATTTGTGGCCGTATGTCGGCAATAACACGGCGAATGTTGTCTTCCAAATGGTCAAAGGTTTGAGGCTTATCCGCATAGACCAACGACTTTACATAGCCCCACAGAAAGTAGTCTAGCGGTGTTAAATCACAAGATCTTGGAGGCCAATTCACAGGTCCAAAACGTGAAATTAGGCGGTCAACAAACGTGTCTTTCAATAAATCGATTCTGGCACGAGCTGTGTGACATGTTGCGCCGTCTTGTTGGAACCACAGCTCCTTGGCATCATGGTTGTGCAATTCAGGAATGAGAAAGTTAGTAATCATGGTTCTATACCGATCACCATTGACTGTAACGTTCTGGCCATCATCGTTTTTGAAGGAGTACGGACCAATGATTCCACCAGCTCATAAAGCGCACCAAACAATCAGTTTTTCTGGATGTAACGGTGTTTCGACCTACACTTGAGGATTATCTTCACTCCAAATGCGGCAGTTTTGTTTGTTGACGTAGCCATTCAACCAGAAGTATTCATGATGAATTGCCAAACCAAACTGAGAATAAATCACTTGACAGCTGTTAAATCGGTCGTCATCTTGAACAGTAATGCCAACTTAAAGTTATATATCTCGAAAAAAAACACCCGTTACAACGGAGCGGTCACCCATCCAGATATCAGTCTCGTCCAAGACTGGTCTTGCTTGATTCGAAAACCACAGAATTATTTGACAAACATCATTTCTTGAAAATTTCTTATATTTTCGCGAAAATTCCCACGAACGGAAATAATGATTGAAGTGAAAACAATGGACGGTATGACGAAAATTCTATTTTTAAAAATTACCTGCCTGCTTTTCAGGTTAATCTTGATCTTTATCGTTGCTCAGAATCTTAAGTTCCTCCCTGTGATGGACATCTTGACCCCCCTCTACGTCCTCACTGGCTCTACGTGACTGCTAAGGAATTAATCTCATCTCCTGTTTACATCCTATCAGCTGTTTATTTTTATTGCCATTGTCATCCATATAACGTGACGGTTAGGACAACAATACAATATTAATTGTTGAGTAAATCATTAACATATACGCATGTTTTTATCGATTGAGCGAATGGTTATCATTACATTTAGTGTACTCTATTATACAGAGTCTTTATAAATGAATGTAACATCGCAGATGGTCGGTTTTATAAATGTGAACTCTATGCATGTAGAGCATAGTGTTCTCCTAAAATTTTTACCCATTTTCGAATGAAATAATCATTCAAGAGACCAAAATCTTGAATATTGAAGAATTTTTTTCGCGCTTCAGCACCTTAATTACAATTTTTGTAAAATTCGCATATGCAAATATAAACTTTTTTTAGACCCCTTGTAAAGGGTGTTTTTTTTAGAGCTATAGAACTTTAAATTGCAATAAAACAACGATGGATTATTCGATTGACATGAATTTTATTTATCCGCAAGATAATCTTGTGGCATTACATTTTAAATATGATTTCTGGCATATGACCGCCACGGCTGGCTTGGATGTAGTCCAATCTGGACGTCCAATTTTCGATGAATATTTCCAACATTTGTTGCCGTATATCGGCAATAACACGGCAAATGTTGTCTTCCAAATGGTTAAGGATTTGTGGCTTATCCGCATAGATCAATGACTTTACATAGCCCTACAGAAAGTAGTCTAGCGGTGTTAAATCACAAGATCTCGGAGGCCAATTCACAGGTCCAAAACGTGAAATTAGGCGGTCACCAACCTGGGCATCATGATTGTTCAATTCAGGAATGAAACAGTTAGTAATCATGGCTCTATACCGATCACCATTGACTGTAACGTTCTGGCCATCATCGTTTTTGAAGAAGTACGGACCAATGATTCCACCAGCCCATAAAGCGCACCAAACAGTCAGTTTTTCTGGATGTAACGGTGTTTAGACATACACTTGAGGATTAGCTTCACTCCAAATGCGGCAGTTTTGTTTGTTGACGTAGCCATTCAACTAGAAGTGCGCTTCATCGCTAAACTAAATAAAATGGACGTAGTGCGCGATACGTATTCCGCACAAAACCATTATTTTCGAAATAAAATTGCACTATTTGCAAGCGTTGTTCAGACGTATTTAAAATTATTTATTGTACCATTGTATGATCCAGTATATGCTGCCAAAATGATTTCGCCGAAATTACTTAGATACAGTTTAATTTCACAAAAATCTAAAACCCGAAATAGAAAAATTACGATATAGGAAAATATTGAGTTCAGATCCACAATGATCCTGAAAATGTCTAGTATCAGCTTGTGCGATGTGTAATGTATTTTAAGTGTTGACAATTGGAGAATATATGTCCAGATATTATCGTGTTTTTCGATTTGATAATGAAAATTTACACATTTCAGAGGCTCCTAGTGGGTTCTGTTCTACATATTGTATTGTTTTTAATGGATGAACTGAATTATTAATATTAATTAGTTTGAAACAATGATGGTCACTTCTGAAGGTCAAGCAATAATCATTTTCAAATTTACCCGATAATAAATAGTAGAAAAACGCTTAAAAAGTCTAACAACAGTGGCGTGGTAAATTATATCTCTAGTTGGGAAACAGATAGGAATTTACTGTTTTTATAAACTTACCTTATTGCTTGAACACTATACATATAAAGGGTGGCTACTTTTTTAATGGGATTGTATTGGTAACTTTTAAACCATAAGAGTTAGAAGGTCGGTCAAATGGAGAAAAAGTTGCATGCATAGAAGCATTATCTAGCAGTTCAAACAAATCGAGATTATCAGGGCCGGTTATTGAGATATCATAAGAAAAGTAAATAATGTCATTTTGATTTTTCTTTTTTTCCCACTTTATTTCAAATATCATCAAAAAATGTTACAGGAATTTTTTATTCGACAGTAAATTATCCTCAATTTGACGTAATCAGATTTCGTATCCAACGTTTCATACTCTCTGGGCCACCCTCAACCTCATTTTTTTCAATACGGACCTGCTTTTTTTATGACATTTTTCGAAATAACTTTTAACGCTGAATTCAACGATATATCATACAATGTCATTCAAAGTAGATTTTCAGGTGACGTCCAGATTGGACTACATCCGAGCTAGCCGTGGCGGTCATATGCCAGAAATCATATTATTTAAAATGTAATGCCACAATATTATCTTGCGGATAAATAAAATTCATGTCAATCGAATAATCCATCGTTGTTTTATTGCAATTTAAAGTTCTATAGCTCTAAAAAAAACACCCTTTATTTTTATAACGTAGTGCCTCAACAATAAGGTAATTTTAGAAAATATGAGATTCCTTTCTTTTCCCAACTTGAGGTATATTATAATAGAAGAAAAATAAATAAAAGTCACAACTAAAAACGTAAAATGTAAATATCTCAGAAACATATTTCATCCAATTCAAAAACATCAAATAAAAACGATATTAATATAATATACTAATTATGTCTTTGTAAAAATCCCATTTTTAATGTTTTCCCATCTACCAAATAATATTGTTATGAGCTGTCACTCAAAATAGACTGAACACTGCCAAGAAAAACGAAAAGAAAGTAATTCACAAAGGAACCTATGTTTTCAATAGTACCACTCAATGGAGACTAATTAAAGAAACAATGACTCATCATACAGAACAAAAGTAGACTGTAATCTCCAATCTGGTGCTACTATCGAACGAAAAAATGTTTAAATGAGGAAAAATGTGTTTTCATATGAAATCATTGCCGGTCTAACCTTACCTTGGACTATACAAAGAGATTGTAGGCTGAATCACGTCTACTAATGAGAAAATGATTACCTTGAATTGGTTTTTTCAACTTTTTCCATAACCACAGAGGTTCAGGTGATAAAATGACCAAAAGAAGAAAATGATAGCCTGTGTTAGACGAAGAAATGAGTCACAGCGCAGTAGATCCAAATAACTATATTTTCATTGAAGGATTAAAATTTATACATACTTCATTGAAATCCAAACTTACAAATAAAATATTATGAGATGAACATGAAACATTTTTTTCTGTGGAACTTCCTAACTACCTGACCTACCCGCTGTCAAAAATAAGTGGTCATGATAATATTCTAGTATTGTCTCACCTGAGAACTGATGATACAGAGATGTTTCATTTACTGAAACCTGGATATGGACCACGTAATCAGACAATCACTCAGTTCCTGATTGTTTCAGCATGTTATTTATAACTTTTTGTCATCCACCTGTTATCTTTGTTCGGGATATCGTTTCAACCTATAAATCAATGTATTTTTTTCGGACATCTATTGTTTTCGTGATCTAGGAAAGAATTGGTGAAAAAATTCAACGAAATGCAGAATCGTCTACATTGAAAAATATCCGTGAGTATGAAGTGCCTATGTTTAAAACTTCAGGAACTAACGCGCAAAGTTAATTATTTTCATTTCGACCATTTCAATTCGAGAATTTTCATTAAACTTTTCCGAAATAACGTAATGTAGTTCACAAAACGATGCAATTTCAGCCTTTATAATAAACTCCGTAAGGAATTCAATGAACTTTACCCATCACCTTGACCTAGACCTGCGTTTACTACAGAGTTCAAGACAACGTAGGATGTAATAGTTGTAATAATAACTATCTTGAAACTTGAAAGGAAACTCAATATTTTACCGTTTCGTGTGCTGATCAATTTCAACCATTCATTCAAATGTTTCGTTATAAAACTAAAAAAATACTACCGCATTCATCTACGTGATTCGAGATCCCCATTTTTTGAATTTCAGCGGATAATATTTCGGAACACCTGTAAATACAACCTCCGAAAAATATTACAGGATTCTACAAATATTTTCGATCCTGTCAAAGAAATCAATAACAACATAACCTTACTCGCAACTGCTAAATGCCGTTGCTTGCAAAAGTTTTTCCTGTTATTATTTAAAATATAGAAAACAAAACTTAAACTTTTTTCATTTATAATTATGTGTATGTTCTTCACTTACAGTCTCAGCAATGCTTCAGTGTGCAAGACAGTGTAGTAAAAGAAATGGAAACTACGTTACGTTTGGAGAATTTTGTGTTCTCGTCAAGGAAATGCAAAAACAGAGCCCCAAACAACAAAGAAACAGTCAAGTTAATAACTATACAAGTGAGTACAACTCAAAACGAATTAAATCACAAGCTGTTTCTAGAGACAGGCTGTCTCGTATGGTTCTCTCTGAGTCTTAAAGTTATTGTTATTGTTTTCAATAAACTAATTGAACTCAGCATTTCAATACTCACATCAATTTGCGGCTGTAAAATTGTTCGTTAACGAATTGGGAGGAATTATTGTTGCACTTGACAAATTGGAATTAATATATTACCATATATTTCAATTTTCGCAAGCATTACATCCATTTATTCAATGTATGCTCAATTGAAGTGCATCAAAAAGATTTACGACTATGATTTACATTTGTTCTTCACAATGACATTCGTTGTAACTTGCCCTTACTTTTCAGAATGCAAGAAACAGTGCGAAGTATTTCTAGGGGGCTCTTGTAATCCTACCACATGGAGGGCCGATACAGCCATTCCTGCTCTTCAGAGAGAAGGGATTTCTTTTTATAATCCTGTGAGTATTTGCTTCAGTATAAAGTTTATCAAGTGACTAAATGATTTTTTATTTCAGCAAGTGTCTATGTGGGCCCCTGAGCTTTTGGTTGAAGAGTACAACGCTAAAGAATCTGCGTCCATCTTGTTCTTTGTAGTGGATTCTCAGACAAGAAGTATAGGGGGGATGATCGAAGTTGCTGATTTGATAGCATCTGGCAGATGTGTTATTGTAGTTGCATATCCTTATCATCCGAATCAGAAAATAATGGGAGAAGCCATATCGCATAAGTAAATATTATTTGAATAATATTCTTAAGTTTACCAACTATTCAACATTTTAATTTTAATTTTTTTTTGTAGGGAATACAAAGATCTGGTGGACGGTCAGTCTAATTTACTCATGCTAGTGAAAAGTAGGGGAATTAAAGTACACAAAAATCTCTCAACGGCATTGCAGTGCACAGCGAACATTTTAAGGAATTCTTCAAGTAATGGAGTCAAGCCAGAACAGCAAATTATGAATAAACTCAGGTAAGTCTCTTTCAGAATAATTTTTTTTTTATTAAAACAAAATTTTCCTAGTTTTATATTGTCAGGCTTCATTCTTTACATTTCACTGGTATGAAATTTTTAGTTCAAATAGTCCTATTGAAAATGCCATGAAAGATAGAATTAGATGTATAAAATGATATAGAACAATAAGTAGTTATGCCACATAAGATCCTATAGATATAAAATCTGATCCATGAATTTTAAAGGTTAAAATTTAATGATCGAATAAATGTATCAAGGAAGTTGTAACAAGCTGTTTTTAAAACACGAGTCCAACGGAAGCTTGAAGTTCTTGATGATATCTCAAAACCCCACAACTGAAGTGACTAAAGCAAATATTTAATTGAATAAATTATCATTCTTTGTTTACGTGACATGAAATCCCTTTTTTCTTCTTGAATCACTGTGTGCTCTGTGAAGAGGACTGATAACACACAAAATGCATGCAAGTAATAGTAGTGTAGATAACCCACATTTTTAGATTGTGCATACAAGAAGTATGACGTTTTCCTCAAATATACCTTGCAGGCTCAGTATGTTTATGACTAAATATCAATAAGTGTTGAAGATAGATTCATCGCAAGGATATTGAAAAAACAAACATAAAATGACAAATTTTACGAAATTGAGGAAGCTTTGTCTGTGAAATATTCAATGATATATTTAAATGAAAAATTATAAGCAGAAAGAACAAAAACAAACACATTCATAATAAATGTAAAATTGAAATAAAGATGATTCATAGAAGAATTGAGTTGACGCGCTCATAATTAGGGTTGGTATAAAAAATTATACCTTAATCTCATCCTGGAAACATTAGTCATGAGATCAGTAATGACCTATAATTATTTGGAGGTAAATATTTCCTGGAAATGACGAAATTGTTCATGTAACGATCAATTATCTGCAAAAACTATTCAATTTACATTCGACTGATATGGGACGAAAAATAATATGTTCTGTTGATAATTTTCGAAATTTTAAGGATAAGCTATCGTCGATTTCATGCTGATTTGGTCGCAAAGAGGCGCTCGCTGACATCAGTTCTGGAAATAGAATGTAGTGTAATTTCTTTCGAGTGGATTCAGATGTCTATGGTACTTGAATGAGCAAAAATTAATTTTTTTTTTAGTGATTTATCTATCTGAAATTGCTATTGATAATTATCTTACAATTATGAAGTGATTATTCGTTAATCCCTTTCCACTACTGTTCTTATTCTATCAGTTGATTTGATTTTTTTTGTTTTCGAAGAAATACTCTTGAGAACCATGTTGAATTTTCCAATAGGATTGATACAATTCGAAATGGTTACACACAAATGGCAACACTGTGTATTATTTTTTGACATTTCTTATGTCATTTGTGGTCAGTAGGTTATGATATTCAATGATGGATACACGCTCCAACAAGGCTTAGAAATTGATAAATTGAATTATTTTATCAAAATCGGTGTTTATTTATGAATATGGAAGGAATTTAAGAAGAATTCATGAAAGACATTATTCAGTTAATCGACTCGCTATTCGTCGTATTGGAGACAAATTTGAAAGTGAATTTTCTTTTCACGATACAAGAGTACCTGTTCAAATTTCAAATTGTATTTTTCTTATTGAAAAACCCTTTAGAAAACTCTAATATTTCCATCTTATATTAATTGTTTTGTTCATTGAAGATTTTATAACCAGAATACAACATGTCAATAGTAATTGTATATAAAATAGAATTAACAATGGGCCAAAAACATAGGTGAATGAGTAAAATAAACTTTTGAAGGAGCTTCACTTATGGGTGTGCTGAGAAAAAGTGGTAAATTTTTTTTTGTGTCGGCGTACGTAATGTAACTTGGCCTTGTGCGTCCATATTCGGCTCATTTATACAAGGTGTGCCACGGCTATTTCCCACATTTCAAGAAATTTCAAGAGAAAGTGAAAGAGATATGGAAAGAGAAAATATTTAATGTAACTGTTCAAGCCGAAGACTTCTGTGCGACAGCTACAAACTTCAATAGAAGTCGTAACAACAAAACCACTGCATGATGGGGACTGAAAACTGCACTATCCACTCCACTGAACGAGACTATCCTCGTCCATGTGGGACATTCCGTTTTCTCACAATGGTTTCTTCAAATGTGGGACCCCATAAAACGCAGTTTTCAACCAAATCCTACTCTTATAACACTTCTTTTTTTATTGCAGGAGGCTTCGAGAAGTGTTCGATTCCTACGGCGGTCAAAGCGGAGACATAAGCCTGCTGAAGGCCCTGGAGGCGTACGAGGAGCTTACGCAGCGCAACCTGCAGCCCAGCCAGCTTCACAACTACCTCCTGTCCAAGACCAACGCAGGCAACTTCACGATGGACGCGCGGATAAGCTTCGACAAATTCTGCGCTCTGGTGGCGGAGTTTTCTTCAGACGGCTGCGATTCCTGCAGAAATGGTAGATTCTTGCTAGACCCTTGCTATTGGACTTGCGCATACGTGAAGACTACGCATTTGCTCAAATGTTACCTTGTGCGGCCTGTCACTAACGTCCTAGGTATTTTCTACTAACCGCACGGGATGCGAACGGCTTCTGTTTTTTCGTTGTAAAGTTGGCTGTGGTATTTTTTTGTTTGTTTTCGTCGTATGCACAGCTTGAAGCTCGCATGATGGTGACGCCCAGTTTGTGGGCGGAGTTTATCTCTTCTATGATTTGGTAACCGTCGCCTATTGGTTGTACGCATAGAATAGATGGCGCTAGCAGTAAAGTACCATTCATAAACTTCTTTTCATTTTGGGGTTTTAGAGTGAATTTAAATTTGGAATTCACTGTAGTATTGTCAAATATGGGATTTTTAAATTTGAATTGATTTTTTTTGCTATGTCAGAAAATTGGCAACAGCAGTTAGGATCTGGAAGGCCTTCAAATAGCGTTCGCAATTATTATTCAATAATTTAATGAAAAACTTCATGATTTCCAATTTGTGGCTTAATCGGATTTATGTTTCAATGTGGAATACATATATTATTACATATGTCAAAAAAAATTCCGCAATTTTTCGCGCTTGTTCAAATTTGTAATCTTTTTTTTCTCATATTAATTTTTGCTTCAATACACTTCTGAACTGAATTTGAAATCAAAACTTCCTGTGTCATTCCAGATAAAATTGATCTCTTCATTGTTATTCACAATTTTTTTTAAGATTAAATGCTGCTTCCTACTGCAGTGAACTCGATGTCCCAAGAAAATTTCCTGTTTTTGTATCTTCTTGCTCATTTACATTTCCTCTTTCCTCGCTGCAAAAAAATCGTAAAAATTGAGAAAACCAATTAATTCTCCAAAAGGTATTTGATTAGTTTTCCCTGTGTAAAAGCTATATCTTAATTTGTGTATAACTCACTTCCTCTGTGAACTTTATACATTTAAAAAATTTCAGTAAAATCTGCACTATTTTCTGGAAATTCATGCCCTACTGCATCACTCCTGCTTGTGTTTCTTTGCTAAAACACTGTAATCTTGCCCAAAAACACTATAATATTCTATGAGAATTTTTCGTCACTTTGATCAAATGCTAGTTTTATTTATTTGCATCTTGTTATCATTTCACCTTTGATATGAGGGATGACAGGGATTTACATTGTCCACTCACCTTCAACCGATCTTATTCTAGAATGGGTGACGAAGCCTTTTCAACGACAAGTCTCTACCAACAACAACAGTTGCAACATAGAATTCCACCCAATCAATTCCTCAAAGAACTGCAGCTACGATGTGTACTTAGGAGGTTCCCTGTCTACAAAGTCCAACTGGAGAAGCGACGTTGCCATTCCTCTATTGAAGAAACACGGTTTGAGTTATTACAATCCAGCCATCAGAGAAAATATCGAAATCCTTGATAACATGACTGTGAATAGGATTTATCAGAATGGAAATACTATCGAAGGTAAGTTGCACTAGATATATAAGGTTACGTTCGTATACTTCACCTGTCAAATTGTCAGATGTCACTTGTCAATATTTATTTCAGCCTTCCCTGATGAGAAGATCTTGGAATGGAAGCAAGTCATAGATGAAAGTTATGTGGCGATTTTCGTGATTAGCAACGATACAAGATCTTTATCTAGTATGATATTGGCAGCTTATTATATCGGTCTCAATGAAAAGGTTGTTCTGTGCATACAAGATTTACCGTCCAATTGTATCATAAATAATGAAGTGGTGAGTGTTTCTAGAGTTCCTTATTGTTTAACAACTACAGCTTATCTAACCTTTATCCTACTTTATGAATCATTGTCTTGAATCAAAAGTTCACTTAATTTTCAATAGGCTATTTGATAGTATTAAAAGTATTTGTTTTTTAAGAACAATATACATTAATTCGAGAAAAAGTCGAATAACCATACCTATCATTGTTTGATTAGAAACAAACTACTAGATATAAGAACTATAGTAATTATATTCGTATTCACTTCAAATTGACGTCACGTATGACGTAACTTTGTGTAAAATTGTAATTTGGCGACCTCTCAAAATTCTACAGTTTGATATTTATGCGAAATGAAAATATCCAAAATAATTTTAGAGATTTAAAAATCAGTTAAAAAGTTGATTGCGAAACAATATGATTCAATATAGAATTATGAACTTTTTTTTTCCAGTTATCAGATCAAGCGGTGAAGGATTACAATAGGGGCAGGGCCTACTTAACAGATTTAGCAAGGCGGAAGAACGTGCCAATGTTCCGTCAGGTCGATGAAGCGATAGTAAAGGCGATAAAACTCTGTAAAAATAGATAGGGTAATCGAATATTAGGAATATTTCTTGAATGGTAAATATTTAAGTTCATCACGTTGGGGAGTAATTTACTCCGTCTGCTCTCTCTCTCTCTCTCACTCGCATGAAATCGGACTGAAAGGTACAAATTTTTTAAATATTACCGAAAGAGTCTCCTTCGATATATGGGCTTTAATAATTTTATTTATTTAAAATTTAAAACATGTTTTAAACAACTTGGACTGTGTATAGAACTTTGTTGTTTTTCTGTTAACGGTTGTTTTTGTCCCGAAACTTATTTTTGTATGTTTATCAATGAGTGGAACGGTTGTGTCCATTATGACATCTCGTACGGTTACTAAAAAACGTAGATTTTAACTGTTAATAAAAAAATATTTCGTAATAATTGAATGAGTCCGCACATTTCTGAACCTTTTTGGAGAGATGTGCTGTAATAATTGTTAACAACTACTATGTATTTCCAGTTGTGTTATTTTTGAGTTTCAATTCATGCCCATCTTTTTACCTGCTCTCAAGGAGAGGTTCTATTTTTATAGTTTGATTATTGCAATAATTGTAAATTTAAAATCGAATCGTTTCCGAATGTTGACTGTAAATTAGTTATTTATTTCATACAAGTTCAATTCACTTATATTTAAATTATTATTGAACATATATATATTTACTCTATTTATTTATACTATTTATTATTATACATCGTTTGTCAAATTGTATATTCCTGTAATGTTGTGAATATTTTCGTTCTTGTTGAGGTAATATGCAATTCAGCGTGTGAATTTATAAAATGATCCTTGAAGTTTAGTCGAGACAGGTTGAGTCTCCAATGTGTCAATTTGTTCGGTCAGTATTCTGAAACGATTGATCATTCGGCATTTTTTTGTGTGTTATTAAATTTTGGACAGCGGTCGGTTGAAACTCAAAATTTCTTGAAAAAATGTTTTTGTATGATGCTGAAGGCTTTCAAAGCCGGATTGTTCGACAGAATTAAAAAATCCCTTGGTCTGATCGATTTTTAACCTTATGTTTCGCCTACAGCTACGTTAATCATCTTCAGAGATTTCATGGTTGTAGATTGTAACTTTCCACCGTTCATCCCCTCCACTTCTGGCTGGTTCAATTCGAGTGCGATCTATCTACTAGCCAGAGGCTAAGAATAATCGCAGAGATGGGACACCAATAGTTCATAGCTCCTGTTTACAGAATTAGATCGCACTAGAACTAAAACAGCCAGAAGTGGAAGGGATGAAGCAACCATTTCACTACACCTTGTGGAAAAAATGCACACAAGTAGACAAGAAGAACCCAGTTTGCAGAAAAACTATGTGGAGCACTATTGAGAAACTTCTGAAGATGCTCACCGCTGTTGTAGAAGAAGCGCAAAGAGAAAAATCGATTAGACCATCGCTAGATAGCCCGAATTTTCTAATTCTGTTGAATTGTTATTGTGTATTGGATTCCAGGTAGGTTTGTGTATTTAGCATAATGTGATTCGAGTGTTTGGGTTTGAAATGATGAACAAGATTCAAATTTGCTGTGAGGATTAACAAAATGCCGCATTAGATTACCATTCCATTTCTTCGATGAATGAGTACTCTTGAGTAATATTTAATTAACGAAAAGCTCACTTTCAGTTTAACTATTCATTATTTTTTTCGTATTTTGGTTGAATTATCATCAAGAACTTTCGAGACTAAGCAAGATTTGTACTGCCATAAAACAGCTCTATTGATTTGTCATTATTGGTTTTTGCGCATTATATTTTTGTGCAATTGTGGCAGAAATTTTGTTGCATTGTTCTAAAATATATTTTTTCACATACACATACATAAATTGAATATTTGTTGAGAAGTCAACTTGAATTTTTTTGTATTCATGCAAATTTCAATAATGTTCATCATTTTTTTTAGCATATTCATTTGATATATGCTGTGTGGATTGCCAGATGTACTTTTTCTGAGGTAGTTAGAGTAGTTTTTGTACCACAAAGTTCCTTTTTTGTATGAGGCGTTTGAAATGGCTCCTACTTCTTGCAAACAGATCAGATTATTTTTGAAATGATGTAGTTGTTAACTGAGTGTTGGATCTTTAAAGTATTGATCTATTTGATATTACTCAAACATCACTAATGTTTGTCACATTTTGTTCTTAGTATGTAGATTTATTAATTATATGTTTATACATATTCAATAGATTAATTTATTAAAATGGTTTTGTTTTGATAGTTGTGAATTTATATTCCCCCCTTGTTTCACATTCCTATCTTTACAAATATACTTTCTGATTAATTTTTTAAATCATCTCATACATGTTTATTGTACACATAAGAAGTACATATAAATATTTCTTACAAAATACCATAAAAAAAAAAGTACAATTTAAGGAGGTGACAAAAGGTGTCATCAGTGACGTCACTTGACAGTATAAATATTAAATGACACATACAAAAACGTTTGTTTTCATCATTGACTCAACAGTTTTTTTTTTTGGGAAAATGAAAGTGATAAACTCATTATTTAATACTATTTTGATTCATTACATGCTTACTATAGCAATACTTTCAGGTTAGAATTCATTGTTTTGAATGACGAATGCCCTCAATTTTCAATAACTATGAATATGTACATTCAAAATAACAAATTTTATTGTAGATGATATAGAAATTTCCATCAAAATACTGAATTATAATGTAAATGACCCGTGCATCTACTTCAAAATGATATTATCGTAAGTTCGCTCAATCTCTCATGATTTATTCAAATTTTTTTTTACATATTCAATAATATTTTTATATCAAATTCATATATTTCGTTCTTAAATGTTTATGAAAACGCTACTTAATAAGGTAATTCCTGTAATATTGATAACTATACTACTATACTATATAAAATCTTGAGGTGAATATACCAAAATATAATTTTTTTTTTTTTTTGAAAAAGATTCCTCGATATTTTCGAATAGCATAATTGTAAATCCAAAACCAATATATATTAAAGCATCGCCCCATCAAACTTCAATTTAATTAACTTGACTAATAAAACCATGATCCAATATAACTTTTATTCTTTAGCGAATTTATTAAGGGGATAATGTTCTTTATATTTCTCTACATGCAATTTCATTTCATTCATTTGTTTTTGTAAATGTTTAGGCATGGTAGCATACACTCCACCGAACATTTCAGTCCACTTTGGCTTCAATTTCGCTTCAGCGGCGTAGAAAGCCTTAAGAACATCTTTCTTTGCTTGTTCTAACGTTTGCTGTTCTTTTTCTTCATTCCATAAATTTCTTTCTTTCATGTGCGTTTGAAGTTTATAAATAGGACTTTCACTCGACCAGGATTTGATTTCTTCAGCAGATCTATAAGCAGTGCTATCATCTGACGTAGAATGATGGCCAACCCTACAAAACGAAATTGACGAATTATGATTACTCCATTTAAATACAAGTGAAAATTTTACAGTGTGCCTTACCTATAGGTCATTGCTTCGATTATCACAGGTTTGTTCTCTTTGAGACAGTACGATTTGGCAAATTTTGTAGCGTTGTAAACGGCAAATACGTCATTACCGTCAACCCTTATAGAGTTTATGCCATAAGAAGGACCACGAGCAGCTATACCATCTCCTCTATATTGCTCGTCTGTTGGCGTAGATATAGCAAAACCGTTGTTTCTGCAGAAGAATATTACTGGACAGTCTAAGGTTGCTGCGAAGTTGAACCCTGCATGGGCATCTCCTTCAGAAGCTGCACCATCTCCGAAATAACACATAACGACCCTTGAACAATGCGGACGATCCTTTTAAATGATGATTTTTCTCTCATAAAATGTATTTTTATATTTATATTTTGCCTTTACAAGACTTCGAAATGTGATAGCATATCCAAACGGAAAGTTCGTTGGAAAAAAACGCCTATGATACTCTAAGATGTTCTTTTCGCGACGCACTCTGTAAGTTTGAAAATTAGGACATTCTAAATGAAAGTTGATCGCGAAAAAACGCCTAAGACATTCATGATGAATCATAGAATAATTATTCATTTCCATGACTAACTATGCTCTGTGATAACTCGGAATGTTAAGGCGTTTTATTGCGATGAACTCTGCAAGACTCAGATTGAATTGGATTCATACGGAAATTCTTCGCACAAAAACACCTTAATATTCTAGTTACCACAGAGTATATTTAATCATAGAATATGAACAAATAGGCGTTTTTTGCGACGAACTTAATTGTTTGATGTTACATCACGATTGTGTAGTCTTTCTAGCATTGCACTCTATTCATTCATCCTGGAATATCTTGACAAAAGCTCTCACCTGTTTGTTCCTTTGAGTGCATATGCAGCCCCTGCCGCTTGAGGCATTTGAGTAGTCAAAGGACTTGAAATTGTCACAAAATTAAGTTGCTTGCTTCCGTAATGGACAGGCATTTGTTTCCCCAAACCAACATCATCGGAATTACCATAACATTGATCGGATATATTTTGAAGACTGAAACCTCTCCAAACGAGAACACCTACTTCCCTGTATTGGCCATAAATAACATCCGAAATATTGAGGGCTGCTGCACTACCTAAAATATTCACAAAGCATTTAACCTGAGCGCTGAGAATGCAATAAATATTTGTCGAATCACAGTTTACACCACCTTGGTGTTAAGTTCAAGTTGAAATATGTAGTAGGAAAGTTTAATATATTTATCGTGATCGGTAAGAAAAATTTTTAGTTTTACTTCATAAAATGAATGGTACTTTTCTAAAATATTAGGTGAGAGGAAAGGAAACTAAGTATCTGAGATACTTATTTCAGTTTCGTCCAAAAAATCAACATTCGATAATTCAAAGTGAGTCCAGGAGTGGATAGTTGGTGGCTGATGAAGAAGAAGAATTCAAAGTAAGCACCCAAATTAGATATTAATAACTAATATTAATATTAGATATTATTGAGAAATTTTTTCTGACAGCTCTAATAGACTATTGTGTCTGAATGTATGTATAATTTATATCAATGTTTTCATTTTCCATCCTAACCCTCCTATACCTCTTTAGACATCTCAAAAGCTTAGAGCTTTAACAATTTAAAAGAACCCGTTGTGCTTTGTGTAGGATCTGTTATTGTGTCCCATCGCTACTGCAGACATATCAACGTTAATTTTTACCCAACAGCCAATCGTTGGACGGTCTGATACCCAGAAAATTTCTTTCCCTTCCCGGGGCTCGAACTCCAGACCTTCGACTCATGAGCATGAAGTCCTTAACATCAACTGTAATTCATAGGAATATTTCACTCACCAATCTGGGTAGCTTCCTCTCCACTGTTGGTCATATAGAACGATATTCTTCCTTGTCTTTGAGACTCGTACAAAATCTTATCCATAACTGATACATACAGCATCTTCTCGTACATCCTCACAATAATATCATCGGGCAAATTTGGATTTTCTGACTCTTCGATGATACGACCTTGTTCATCCATCACCCTGTATACGGGTATAGGATCGTAGCTGTCCTTGCCGGTGAAAGTCAGTTGTTCGGTCCATGTTGTCTTAGCACCTGGAAAGAGAGGTGGCGCTGTTGTTTCACTTGGAAGTTGAGATACCTGAAAAACCAACCATCAAATGAAAACTAAAAACAGTAGTAATGACAAAAATACTAAAACAGTACCAAGAATTGGTCATTTGCAAAGCCCTTTTAGTGTGATCGAAATTATTTTTGTTGTTAAGTTGACATAAGTGCCTCCTCTATACTCACGCGTAGTTAAGTCACATGTGATAATCAGTTTGTTCACAGTAGTTATTTTGTCAGATCGTTTAAAGTATGTTTTTGGATTTTCATTATGGATCAGGTTTGTGGACAAAAATGAATCTCTCATCGAAACTGTAACAAATTTTATCAGACAACCACCGTATTCGCCTGATATGCCTCCCGGTGACGTTTTTCTCAGACTACCAGTTTAATCAATAGAAAACATAAAGGAGAATTTCGCGTCGAGAATTCTATATCAAAATCAATACTGTCTACTTCTTTTCGAGTGATTATTCATTCTAAAGGAAGTTTCAAAAAATAAAATAATTTCATGCTTTACTCGTTTAGCTTCTCCAATGTTGATTTTATTGAACGATCGCCAAAAAATGTGTTTTCGAATTTGATATGTGAGTTAGAAAAATGTTAAAACATCTAGAAAATTTAATATAAGTAATGCTTATTAATATGATGCTTGTAATGGTGATAAAAACTGCTAATATATGATGAGTTTGGACATTATTTCTCCACCAGCATTGGACGATTCCATTATCTGGATGGGAGATCGATTGTTGACAAATAAAGTATCTATCTCAAGGAGTAACTCCGACCTTGAAAAACTCAGGAATGATTTTTAGTGTAAATATATGAAGGGGAACTAGTTTGTAAATAAAACTAAATCTATTCTGATAAGAAGTCAGAAATTAATGATCTTCAGAAAAATAAATTATAAATCTCTGACACCAATCGATCAACGCTCAATGAGTACTTTCACTACTTTTACTTTTCATTTAAAAGTTCCATTCCAAGATGACTTAAGTCACTTTAATACTTCTTAGCCCATTGAAATTTTAGGTTAGATAGTAAGCATTGAAGTCACTTACCTGATTGCTAAATTTCCTTCTGATGCTTCCGCTAAAAACTAGTTTGAAACATCGATACCGGTATGTGGCCATACTTGATTGTAACTAGGCGAAAACGTACTCTTTAGAGACACACTTACCAGATGACGATTGCTTGTCTTATCTTCATTACACAATATACGATTGTTATTGTTGAACATCTATCTTTACAACGTTCGTACATATACCATGTTCAACGAATATAATTTGAATATAAAATATCATTATTTCGAATTCGAATAACTATAAATAAATTAAAAGGTACTACAGAGCCGGATTTAGGTGTATTTCTATACATTGATATGCTGCATTTGTTGATTCATTCTAGCGAAGGTATTGGAAGCATTACCACTTTTGGGATAAAATTTTTATCTCGAAGAATAGAGGGTGGGCCACCCCCGATGATAACCTAGACTTTCACGGGGAACGAAATAGGCCCATATCGATCATATCAGTTTTTGGTAAAGTTTTTCAAAATCTCCTTAAGTTTTTGGAAAAGTTCAAATTGATATCTGATAGACAATTCGGTTTCAAGAAGGGTCTTTCAACTGAGGATGCAATGTTAAAACTATTTAATAATGTTAATGAAGCGATTGATCAGAGTTTACCATCTCTCTGTGTATTTTTGTTGATTTGCAAAACGCTTTCGACACTGTTTCTGACTGCAAGCTGTTGGAAACCCTAGAGAATATTAGTATTAGAGGTAAAGCTTATTTATTATTAGAGAATTATTTGAGGGGTAGGGATCAGATTGTAGAAATAGAGGGGTGTCGAGGCGCAAAAAAAACGTGCAATGTGGTGTTCCTCAGGGTACTGTCTTGGGGCCACTTTTGTAGTTATGTTAGCAATTTGCCAAATGTTTTTTTTTTCATCGATCATTGCATATAATACAGTGCTCTGCACGTCTTTTGGTTTTTAGTCTATTTTTCATTGCCATCCACAAGGAATTTCCTTTCCATGGGATAATCTAGTGCCTATACAGGGTGTTCCTAAATTGAACGTACAAACGAAAAGGGGAGATTCCATAAGTGAGTTTAAGAAAAAAAGTCCCATAAACATGGGTTCGCAAACGTTTCGTTTTCGAGATACAGAGTGTTGAAGTTTGAATTTTTTTCAAGTTTTTTTCTCATAGTATCTACACTTCATAAGATATCTAACTGAAATTTGGCATAGATATTACATTTGAGAGCCTGCTTCTCAAGGACTTCAATTATCAATTTTCATAATGAACACGTATGGGCTGAGGAGAATCCGCATGGATATGTAGAAACCCATTTTCAAGAGCAATTTTCACTAAATGTGTGGGGTGGTAATATTGGTGATGATTTGATTTTTCCTTTCTTCTTGTCAGGTCGACTAACAGGTCAATCATACAGACATTTTTTAGAAAACGATTTTCCCTTGTTATTGGAAGATATACCTCTTATGCTACGACGAGAAATGTGGTTCATGCATGAAGGTGCTCCTGCTCATTTTTCAGTTTTGGCAAGGGAGTATTCGGACGAAAATGATGAAAACAGGTGGATTGGACGGGGGGGTCCTCAGTCATGGCCCGCCAGATCCCCAGACTTAAATAGTTTAGATTTCTTTTTATGGGGCCACCTGAAATCTCTAGTATACTCGACACCCGTGAACACCGTAGAAGAACTGAGAAATCGTATAATAGGCGCATTTGATACAGTTAGGAATACTCCGGGAGTGTTTGAAAGAGTTCGATCGTCTATGAGACGAAGAACAGAAGCTTGTATAAGAGTTGGGGGAGGACATTTTCAACATTTGCTGTAGTTCAGTCCTTTGCGGTTACTCAGTTTTCTTGTTATGATTTTTTTTTTTAGTTTTACGTTTCTTGTTGTAATACATTTTTTGTGTTGATTATACGAGTTTATCGAATCTTTATGAATCATCGCTACAGATCAGGAAAATTTACATAAAAACTGACACTGAATTCATTCACCACAGCTTACAAAGTGGCCTTACCATCATAATTTGGATTTTAACGAGGATTTCGAGAGAATCGTTCAAAATTTTTTTTCACGAAATCGTTGGTAGATACGACAAAACTACAAGAAACCGAAAAGTTTAGTATAAGAACAAAGCTTCTTTTTACATTTTTTCAAATTAACAGTTGCTCACCAAAAAAAAGTTCTGCAGAAGAACAGGTGGCAGTGTTCCAGAAAAAATATCACCCTGTAGATCTTCTATCGAAATTGCCATATCACGTGATGAGAACTCTCAAATGTAATATCTATGCCAAATTTCAGTTGAATATCTTGTGAAGTGTAGATACTATGAGAAAAAAACTTGAAAAAAATTCAAACTTCAACACTCTGTATCTCGAAAACGAAACGTTTGCGACCCCGTGTTTATGGGACTTTTTTTTCTTAAACTCACTTAAGGAATCTCCCCTTTTCGTTTGTACGTTCAATTTAGGAACACCCTGTATAGAATAAGTTATTGATTGTTTACATGATCGTTAGGTTCAGTTCATATGTAGTATTATATGTTTGGATGAATATATGAATAATTTAAAATTGCTTGAATAATATTTATCGCTTCAGTAAAATGATTGCATATATTTGGACAAAATCGGATCTTTGCATTTTTTTCAGTGTATATTTAGCACAAATTTATAGGCTGTCAAGTTTTCAATATTTGTGAAATTGTATTTACCATTTTTTCCTACAGTTTATTGTATTTGTTGAGATATTTGAATTTGAGACTAATTGTATTTATTTATTAATTTTTCAACAATAAACTGATTATTATTATTATTATTTCAAATAGTATACCCTGTATATTATTACTCTTTTCAGTTTGCCTTAGCCTCTTGATTATTTACTTCTTTGTTCCTTTCTCTAGTTTTGGCAAATTGAATAAAAGAAGCAACCGCCACACCGATTGACAGATAATTTAATTATTATGTATTCCATTGGTTGGTTCGCGTTATTGGGTGATGATTTTTCACAGGAAATGGGGACAATGATTTGCTCGAACAGAGAAAAGTTGCGCTTTATTTTTAGACTATTTGGAGGCCATTGAATATTTTAATTTTCTGATGCTCACAGATTATCACAGGTAGGCACTTGGATGATTAACCGTGTGAAACTGGAGCTTTTGATGACTTTCATAGTTCAATAAGTAATTTATATATTATGTTAAATATTTTTGAAGAAGGAAAAAAAACGATTCCATTTGTTATAGTAATTTTTATTGTTTACATTTGAGAAAACACAGCTTTGTAAAATAACTTCGAAACTAATTGCATTAAAGAACAAATGATTACAACAATGAATTAACTGATAGAATGTTTGATGTTTATAGCACCAATAAACAAGAAGTTATGGAAACTTCTCATTTTATTTTTTTCTTCATGAGTCGAAGACTGAAAAAATGGCCACTCGTACTTGATTCACCAAAGGGTGAATTAAGTACGTAATAATTACACATAAAGATGTGGTATTTATTGTTTTTTTTTATTTAAAAGAACATAAATATGAATAAACATTTATATAAATGAACAAATGTGATAACCATCCTTAATCCAAAGTGAAGCCACAATATTTATAGCTTAATTTTTCCAGGAATAAATATTAAATATTTCAAACTTTACTCTATTGACTTTTTTACCACTAAAATCAAACCTGACATAAATAATCTATATTTTAATAAAAATAATGTGAACAAAGTTAAACATTCAAATAGTATAATAATCATCAAAAACTGTAACCATATTTTACTGATCCCAGACAATGGTTGCAATCGTTATGTGAGAAGGGCAGTTCTCAAAGTTCTTGAAGTTTTAAGCAATGTTTGTACAATCCTATGATTTTGTTGCTTATAAAAGTGACACCTGTTTCACTAATATACAAGGCATTATCATAAATAATTGTATTAACCGAAATATGTTAGCATATAATGTGTCAAAGTAACAGACAGGATCTATATGCTTTTTGAGGTTTACTTTACTAGCTGAAGCAAACTCACATAAGTGACATTTTTCTTGTTTTTTTTTTATTCAAATGGAATGAATCTATATGCTTTTTGAGTTGAGATTTCTGGTTGGCTGCATATTCACATAAGTGGCATTTATGATCTTTTTTATTCAAATGAACAGAATCTATATGCTTTTTGAGTTGACATTTATAGTTGGCTGCATATTCACATAAGTGGCATTTATGATCTTTTTTATTCAAATGGACAGCATTTATATGAACTTTAAGGTGTTCATTTCTAGCTGAAGTAAACTCACAAAATGGACATTGAAATTCTTTTTTATTCAAATGGACAGAATCTATATGCGTTTTAATTTTATATTTCTGGGTGGATGCATATTCACATAAGTGACATTTATGTTCTTTTTTATTCAAATGGAAAGAATCTATATGCTTTTTGAGATGATATTTAGTGTTGGATGCATATTCACATAAGTGGCATTCATGATCTTTTTTATTAAAATGGACAGAATTTATATGAAATTTAAGCTTTTCATTTCTAGCTGAAGTAAACTCACATAAGGGACATTGAAATTCTTTTTTTTTCAAATGGACAGAATCTATATGCTTTTTGAGTTGAGATTTCTGGTTGGCTGCATATTCACATAAGTGGCATTTATGATCTTTTTTATTCAAATGGACAGAATCTATATGCTTTTTGAGTTGACATTTATAGTTGGCTGCATATTCACATAAGTGGCATTTATGATCTTTTTTATTCAAATGGACAGCATTTATATGCTTTTTGAGTTGATATTTATAGTTGGCTGCATATTCACATAAGTGGCATTTATGATTTTTGTTATTCAAATGGACAGAATTTATATGAACTTTAAGCCTTTCATTTCTAGCTGAAGTAAACTCACATAATGGACATTGAAATTCTTTTTTTTTCAAATGGACAGAATCTATATGTTTTTTGAGTTGAGATTTATGGTTGGTTGCAAATTCACATAAGTGACATTTATGTTCTTTTTTATTCAAATGGACAGAATCTATATGCCTTTTGAGTTGATATTTATCGTTGGCTGCATATTCACATAAGTGGCATTTATGAGCCTTGTTATTCAAATGGACAGAATTTATATGAACTTTAAGGTTTTCATTTCTAGCTGAAGTAAACTCACATAATGGACATTGAAATTCTTTTTTTTTCAAATGGACAGAATCTATATGCTTTTCGAGTATAGATTCCTTTTTGGCTGCATATTCACATAAGTGGCATTTATGATCTTTGTTATTCAAATGGACAGTATTTTCATCAATATACTGATCAACGATATCTATGCTTTCTGTCTTTATATCTTCGATATTCTCTCCATTAGTTGTACACTGAACACTAGAACGTAGAAGGAATCGAATAATGTCTAAAAATTCTCCTTGAAACTGAAGAAAAGCAATGAATACTTACTAAAAGTCAAATGATGATTTTTCCTCCTCGTAATCCTTGATCTCATCTTCTCCCGTTGCAATCTTTTCTGTTTCCTGATTATTCTCATCTTTTCCATATGAATCTTTGAACATTTTTGAGTCTGTTTCCATCCTTTACAGAAAAATTTCCTAAATTTCATAGACCTCTGAAAATAAATATGTTATTGTTAAGATGTAGTCTGTTAGTCAATATATCACAAACAAAATCTACTTATGAATGTCTGAAGATAAAACAGAAAATTTCTATTCAATTCTTCAACATCACGAGCATGATTGAAAATATTTCTTTTATTTTGATTACAAGAATAATTTAAGTGAAACACTGCTTACCAATTAGTCATAATTTTATCTCTACCTTTAGATTAGTAGACAACACTTCGTTAATCATTCATAAATTGAGGTTAAGGCACAGAATAGAGAGGTATTAATACCATAGACTAGGTAATCTGTGTTAATTGTTAATTCCTCTGTATTCTGTGGTTAAGGTCAACTGACAAGGACGCACTGAAAAACTGAGAAACCATAGAAGGAGCTTTTGTCTTTTTAGAGATAACGATATAATTTAAAACCGGTTATTAGGGGCGAGTTCGGAAAGTCAGTTCTGTCAAAAGCGCAATAAGTGTTGTTAGAGTGTACCATGTGCAACTTTTTTGAAACGTGCCTACACCATAGGCGAATCAAGATAAGCGCTACGCCACCTGGTGACAATCAGAGTAACTATAAATGTTGTTATGGTTTGCTATGGTTCTTACCTGAGAGGTAGTCAGTCCTTTTCATTCCTCTGAGGTTCTTGCATTCTGCTGTGTTTTTGTGTGATATTCTACAAATATTTATATTTTTCTTTAATTATTTTAATAGTTATGAGTCGTTCGAATCGCTACTGTTCAGTTCCTCAGTGTTCTTCCTGGGAAAAAAGTACAAATATCAAGTTCCATGCTTTCCCTCAAACTGGTAATAAATATAGTGTTTGGGTGGAAGGAAAATTGGGGAGTAAAGTGCTGATGGATCGACAAAAAGCTTGGCAACTGAAACTAAAAATCGATAAACCAGTGACAAGAAATATGAAAGTATGTTCCCTGCATTTTATCGATGATGATTATTTTGATCGAGGTGAGCACTGACAGGGTGCAACTTTTTTTAAACGTGCCTACACCATAGACCTATAATAATAATATAAAAATTTTATTATTGGTCTATGGCCTACACCAAATATCGATCAGTCCATCTAGCGGCTGCTAGATGAACTTGATTAAAGAGGACAATGTGTTCATCTATAATGTATATAATATATGTTATTATAGGTGTATAATAAGGTATTATAGGTATATAATATATGTTATTATAGGTCTATGACTCTTATAGAGGACAATTAGACCATATTGTGGTCAAGGGAAGAAAAGGAACTGTTACGTGGATTCCCTGCTGCATTCGATGCACAGATTACAGCATTACAAAAGCATAAGAAAATAATATCACGGCATGCAGACAATTAGTCTTCTCATAATAATTCACAGACATAAAAACCATTATTTCCTTGAAACAGCGTTCGTAAACACAACGTAAATCTATAATTAAGCATAAAATGCAGCGCTCTTTCTCCAGCATTTTGCTGGTTCAGCAGCTGTCCTGCGCATTCAACAGCGCCGACTTTCCGAACTCGCCCTAGTATTTTTTGTCAGTAATGGTGGGTTTTCCTAAGAACTACGAACTAAGAATTAGACCTAAGAATTCAGTGGCGTTTATGCTCTCTTTTGTTAGTTCTTAGTTAAGGCATGCGCACGTGGTCGAACTACTTTCTTTTTGTTCTATACTTTGATGTTTGACATTGCTATTGATTGTGAAAAATTAAATTGAATTTTTTCAGATACATCTAATACTTTTCATAGATAAACACGAATAACGGGACATAAAAAGACAGAAACTGGCACTTGTTAATATTGAAATTCTATGCGGCGCACGCGCACTTCTATATTTTACCTGAGCCCTTGGTTCTTAGTTGAAACTTGGCCTGCTAGCAGCGTTGCCAACCGTACGGTAATTACCGTATATGTACGGTAAATTGATGCCAAATACGGTATACGGTCCGAATGGGCTACCGTACGCCGAAATACGGTAATTTCAATTGCGATTTTTCTAATGCATCTCAATGTATTCTATTCAAGACAAACCCTTAAAAATGTAATTCATTAACTAGTGCCATCTCGTAGCGAGACCCAGAACTAGAAAAATGCTCGGCAAGCTTATCTGTAACGTATATTTTGTAAAGTTATATTACCTTTTCCTCAATTATATTTTACCGAAAATATCAAATTTGAATCAAAATTTTCAGTCAGATAAGGTAGTACTGCCGTATTTGCATAAAATGATGGAGGAAGCTTATAGAAATTTTCTATTATGCTACATGGAAAGACAATACGTAACAAAAACTGCAATATCTGAAATAGATCCGTCTAACAAAACTTGGTTTTTACCAAAGAAAAATGTTGATAAAGAAAAAAAAATAGACATCAACGAGGACATTGACATATTCTGGGGAAAACTCCAAAAATATACAAATGAAATGGGTGTATTTGAATTCCAGAATTTGTCACAGTTCGTACTGAATATATTATCCCTTCCGCACTCAAATGCTGAATGCGAAAGAGTCTTCAGTAAAATAAACTTGGTTAAAACAAAATCAAGAAATAAGTTAATAACTAATACAATCAATGGTTGTTTATTAACGTCTCAGTGTGTGAAAAAAGATGGTAACTGCGTAGATTTTACACCTACTCAGAATATGTATGCAAGAATGAACAAAATGGATATGTATTCTTCCAGTTCTAGTATCGAAGTTGATGAAGATGAATTTGTCATAGACGGTTGAAATATAAATTTTTTTTATAGAATAAATATACCTGATCATCACACATATATATATATATATATATATATATATATATATATATATATACTTCGAAAATGTGATTACGAGATCCCTGTAAAATTTCAACGCTACGAGGTCCATGTCTTATAAACCAACAATCCGAGATCCTTTCCTATATACCCTATATACATTGTATACCGCGTGGCAATGAGATCCGTTCAACGTTGCCACTAAGACGGATCTCGTTAGATGCGAGATAAGTATCAAAATCTTTGTATATCGATAAGGGTCAAAATCGCATATTCGTCGGATCTCGCAAGATGCAGAACATGTCGTGTACTTGGAATATGTATTTATGCCAACGCCAGAGTCAATCATTGTAGCAGGTGTTCCTATTTCATCATTTTTAGGGCTGAACTCTGTCATAATCTCACCGATTTTTGAGTGGTCGAAATTTAAGTTTCGACTCCCTGTTGATGAATTCGTCTTCAAATGTAAATCTGTTTGCGTGTTTGTATACACGAAACATTCGAGATGAAGGACAGTGTACTTGGGTGGTTTCGTATCGCGAAGTTCGTTAACTGGTAAAATCTGACCAAGATTTTAGTGAATATGTCTTTTAGAAATGTTGAGTTTCTATATATTTCAAAACTATGAGTTTGACTTGAATGAAATTACGCACTCCCTTGAAATACGACAATTTGAAGCCTTCCGTGAAATTTCATGTTGCTCAGTGAACCAGAACCATAGAGCAATTGAAAAGGATATCGAAAGGCGACTATCAAATATCTCTGATACCACAGAACCGATAGGATCGAGTTTTCAGAGGCTTTAACTAAAACACAGCCCGGAACTGTGCGAAATATAAAGCTGATCATATCATCAGTATAATCAAATATAGACCAAGGATAATTCAAGAAAAATATGGAAGATGCCATAATGAGAATTTCGGTAATTGATCTTTCGAACGGGTTGCATTTTTACGCATATATATGAAATAAGCATTTCAAACTTGTTGCAAAATTTCGAGTGCCTTGCTAGAATAAGGTTTGAAGTAGTCATACTCATTTCAATTAATTTGAAGAATAATTGATAAAAGTAGTTTTTCCTCCACGATTTCTTGCCAACACTTATATGTAGGGTTTTCCAATAACTGAATTGTAGTTTGATTAATTCAATAATTTTGGTTTGAATCGAATTTCAGTATTGAATTTAGGTGAAAATTCAACATTTTGAGTTTCAAGGAACATTATAGATCGAATAGTTCCTCTCACTTATCAATCAGATTTAAAAATGTTATTATCAGAAGTGGAAGTGACGCTTTTTATTAGGCCGTATATTGAACATAACTAAAAACATATATTTCAGTAACAAAACATTCATTTTATGGAAATTAAACAGATAATAATCTACAACAGTATGAGTTTTTAATGAATAATGAATACATTATTCCTAGTAAAAACACTGTCCATTTCGTTATAAATGTTATTTGCCTCAAAATTTTGGTCACCGAATCAATTTAATCATTCTGAAAGGTTTTCGATATAATTTGCAAAATACAGACGGAACGGAAATATATTCTAATAACGTCTGACGTCATGGCGACTTCAACAAGCTTCTCCAAATTTCCTCGAATGTCAGTATTAACACTTTCATTGATTCCCCTAAATGCTCTTGTGTCGATAGGAAAATGATCATGTTCACTAGATACTTTATCATTTTACGATTTTCCCTAACCTCATTATTAACACTGTTATGAATTTGCTTGAGCACTGTACATAGTAGATATTTACAATATTTTGTTTCACGAACAATTCAGATTTTATAGCCGGATGAATATGTTTTTTGGAAATTTCATGTTTACTCGTAAAACAAGGAATTTCAAGTTATCGTATCCAGTCGAAACGAAAGGGCTTTTTGATTGAAATGTAGCAGGCAGTATCAACAGAAAAGTTTGTTTTGAATTTCGTTACCGGTTAACCAAATGAGTTTTTCGTGAATGGTTTTTGAAAGGGCACAATAATAATGAAAAGCTAACACAGTCACCGTTACTTGCACGGTTACTTGACACAACCCCCTTATGTTAGAAATCACTCGATTACTCAAATTGACCGATCAAGAAATTCAGAATTCACTCAGATTTAACGAAATGAAACAAAGAAAACAAAAAATTTGTGCATCCCAAACTTTCTCTCATTTTAACACGTTATTCTAACTAGCGATTCGCATCTTGGTCGGCTGGTCAATGTTACCAAGTATTCCAATTATCCGCATGGGATTCACTCAACCCAGGATACAATTCAAATTGTCCTTATATTTCTACTTGAGTAATACTCATGCATATTCTCTCAAAAATATTATATTCAGAGAGGAGTTTTTAATCAACATATTTTTTCGATAATTCAGAAATATTCCTCAGAAGATAAATTTCATTTTAATAACATAACATAACATACTTTATTGATCCTGTAAAACAATAACAATAATTTCTGTTTGTTTTCTTATTTATGTGATAATTGAAAACGTTTTGTGGAAATACGTGTTATATGCTATTGACTAAATTTCAGGCAATGCACAAAAAAAAATGGAATATAGAGTCCGAGAAAGAAATGAAATACAAGAAAAATTAACGAGAATGAGAAACACTTTATGTTTTTTATGTCTGATTCTCATACATTATATAGGTAAATTTTTTTTCTGATAAAATTAAGGATTTATCAGTATTATTTTCTTAACATGTATAAAAATTGACGAGGGAAATTGTTTCGCTGTCAAAAGCAGGTTCAATTGGTTTTGATATATTTTCTACCCCAACTGTATCATGAAGAACCAATCAAAATATACCTCTACTTCTAGGACATTGTTGTTATAAAATATAAAGTTCCAAGACAATGAACACCAAGTTGAACGTTTTATGTCCTATTGTCTTCATATTAAAATTGATATTGTTTTCGAACTATAATATATATTGATATTGTGTGCTAATGTCCTGAAAGTGGAGGTTATATGAGCAAATATTTCGATTCATTTGAATCATACTATAATATAATACATCATTTTAATATGACTCGTTTCTGCTTATATTTGGATCTCTGCCTACAACTTCGACTAAATATTATAGATGATTAGAGATTATAAAAATTTAACTCCAAAGTTTTATATATGTATAAGCAGGTGATATTGCTTTCATCGATATAGAAAATAGAATGCAGGTATCAAATCTCAAGAAAGATGTGCACCACTTGCGCATCAGGTAATACATTTCATCGAAATAACATGAGTTACTTATTAAAAGATAAAACACTTCGAACAAATAATTGTATTTTCCTATATATATAAACATGGGATCAATGCATCGTTAATATCTATATACTTTATCGTGTAAGTACACACGAATATTTTAATATTCACACAGATACATATATAGTACTTACATCGTTTTATCTAAGACTGTACATTGCTGTACAGGGTGGGCAAATTTCGATGTTTTAGCACTACAACTTTTGAACCAGAGGAGATAGACAAAATCTGATACCCACTTCTCGATCTCTTTTTCTGAGAAACTAACAAGGGTAGTATTCATTTTTGGCCACCTTATTTTGTTTTCGAGTTAAAAGCGAAAATTGGAAAAATGGCGATATCGAAAAACATTTATATCTCCGCTAATACTGATGATAGAGCTCTGAAATTAAAACATTATACAGGCACTTTTTAACGTAAAATCCAGTGGCGTGCTCGTATTTCAAAAAGGGTTTTTAATTACGAAGCTATGACCCAAAGTTATGTTTTTTCAAATGGGAACACTAGATTTCTGTGTCATTTTCTGAAAGCTTTATTTTTTCTTATTTCAAAAATATATAACATCGTATGATTCGGATCAATATAAATAATAGAAAATGGCCAAAAACCTCTTTTCACCTAAGAGTCTCAATATTTCTATGGTTTCAACTGTTGATGAACACAGAAAAATTGAGCTTTCTATAACAAGAGCAGTGTCCTTCCGTCAATCTGATTATTTCTATGCTTTTCACTTATTTCTACAAAATTCGAATCTAGATATGTTTTATAAATTTTTTTATGTAAAAATTGATTTGGAAATAACCACAAGATCGAATTTTTCAATCGAAAGAGTTGTATTGAGATGCATGTATCAGGAGATTATTTACATAGGTCTCCAGAATCAATACGCACAAGTACCAATCCATTTTAAACAGCATATGAAACAATGCATATATGATTGAACTTTTAATTACGAAGGGACAAACAAGAAATAATATTTAACCTAATAATGATAACAAATGCACAATGCACAGTCGACACCTCTTCTCGATATTTCAATAGATGAATATTTGAAACTGTGTTCAAGCTACCTAGGAAACTTTTTCCAAGTTCGTTTATCTTTTCGAAACTATTGGTATAAAATAAATATAGATTCGAATTTTGTAGAAATAAGTGAAAAGCATAGAAATAATCAGATTGACGGAAGGACACTGCTCTTGTTATAGAAAGGCTCATCAACAGTTGAAACCATAGAAATATTGAGACTCTTAAGTAAAAAAAGGTTTTTGACCATTTTCTGTTATTTATTTTGATACGAATCATACGATGTTATATATTTTTGAAATCAGGAAAAATTAAGCTTCCAGAAAATGGCACAAAAATCTAGTGTTCCCATTTGAAAAAACATAACTTTGGGTCATAGCTTCGTAATTAAAAACCCTTTTGAAAATACGAGAACGCCACTGGATTCTACGTAAAAAAGTACCTGTATAATGTTTTAATTTGAGAGCTCTATCCTCAGTATTAGCGGAGATATAAATGTTTTTCGATATCGCCATTTTTCCAATTTTCGCTTTTAACTCGAAAACAAAAGAAGGTGGCCAAAAATGAATACTACCCTTGTTAGTTTCTCAGAAAAAGAGATCGAGAAGTGGGTATCAGATTTTGTCTATTTCCTCTGGTTCAAAAGTTGTAGTGCTAAAACATCGAGATTTGCCCACCCTGTACATTGTTTTGATTGAATATTGTGAAATTACACTTTTCCCCTTCTTGATTTCCACCAATCTGAAACGCTCGATTTTGAATTACAAATAATTACCTTGATGGAAAACTGTATGATATCTTTCATCAGTTTTTTCGAGTTTACCCGTTGTAAAACTCGACAGCTCTTGTCACCAAAATCAAAATACCTTTGATAAAAAGAATTTATGGTTTCATGGAATAGTCCTGTCGATTACTATTTCGGAATCTCATTTTTCCTGTGAAAAATTATAAAAAACACAAACCAAAATAATGTGTTTCTAACGAGAAGCATTCGTGAAAGATCCTTGTCTTGAACTCAGATTTTTGTTGCCACCAGCACTCATGTTTTTTGTTGAAATATTATTCAGCAATGCGTTTTTTCGAAAAAATAAAATGCCGTTAAATTATCACTTACCACAATATATTGATTAAAATAAATTGCCTTGGTATTTGATGAATTTTTCAAAAATAAATCATTTATTTTTTATATGTACAATACCACTTCGGATATTTTAAATTTGATATTTTGAATTTTTTTTGGATGACGCACGGGTTTCGTCTGAAATAATAAAATCTACTTATGTCTCTGTATGATGATATTGTCAAATCAACGATATTGTTATGATCATGCAGAGAAACAGTTTTTAGTTTTTTAACGAAAACCGTGCATCGAATTGAAAAAAGTTAGATTATCAACTTTGGTGAAAAATGATTGGGAATTTCGAGAATAATTTTTATTTGAGGAAAAATATGTGGTATACTATCAATGTCTACCGAAATAGGCAAGTCATTTGACCTGCCTATTTCCGGCCTATTTACCCACTGGTGGAAATAAAAAAAAAAGGTGATAGATTAAAGAATGCCTCTTGATTCATAGTACATGAATGACAACTTTCATTGAAATATCGGAAGTGTTATTGGAGATATTAAAAATGAATTAATTATTTTCGAAAACTTTACCACCCTGAAAAGGTTAGGACATATGTTCATATGAAGTTTTTTTCTTAAAATGGGCACCATAATCACCTCCATGGATATTGACATTCAATTACACTCTGTATATAAGAAGCAGTGCTGGTTATTCATGAGTCTGTTTCTGAATTCGTTCATTTCGTGATGAATTGCCTGATTAGTATTCTTACGCAACGCAAATGAACCACAATTATTGGCATTAGAGCTTCAAAATCAAGCAGTCGTGGATGATAGTTATTTTCTATACAAGTGGGATAAAATTATTATTATTATATGAGTGTGTATGTTGAAAACGAGTGCGTAGCACGAGTTATGTAAGCACACGAATATATCAATAAATAATGATGCATTATCAAACATTTATATAGTACGACGATTAATCTACGACTGCCTATAATGAACAAAATATAGCACAACATTGTACTGTTGTTGATATCATTTCCCTCGAAATCATAAGAATATGTTTATTACATTGATGACTACTTGACGTCAAACAAGTTGGTTTGCAAACAACGCCTTTTTAGAAAAATATTCAGCTGGTATTCAATGTGTTTGGTCCAAATGAGTTATTCAAAAAGACTTCCACATTATACAGGGTGTTTCATTCGAAAACGGAAATACTTCCTGGTGCATAGGTGGCACCAAGGCGGTTCTGGGGATACCCCATTTATTGGGTCTTACTGTCTTCATAGTCGAGATACAGGGTGTTTTATGAATTTCACCCGTTTCTTTCTGAAGCCATATCGAACGAACCACCCGGTATATTTTCTTCATATTTGGCAAATATATTCCTGATTGAGAGCCCAAACGTATCATGCAATAACCGCTTCGAAAATCTATGTCTGGGTTAACAAAAAATTATGAATCGTTTGAATCCTCGTAACAACACCCTGTAGATCGGAATTTTGAAAATCTGAACTAAAAACTGAACTGGGAGGTGTACTTCAAATTTTAGCGCAGACAGTTTTACTGCACAAATTTTCAACGTAAAAGTGAAGTTTTTAAACTTCGATACCTGAAAGTGGTTTGAAATGACTTCTAACAATAAATCATGAAAAATATTGAATTCTTAATTATTTCAAGATTACTTTGTAATTCATTTCTACATTGGTTGTTTGTCACCTATGCACCTGTGAAATATTTCTGTTGCCCAATGAAACACCCTTTATAAAAAAACAGTTACGGCTATTGGTAGAGTTTAAGTTCTTTAGAGTGAATTCTTTTCCGAAAAATATGTAACTTAATGAAGTTTGAGTTGTGTAGTGAATTCTACTACGTAACGCGAATGAATCAAATTATGTGGTCCAATAGCTCAAAAATGAGGAGGTCGTAGAACATAAAGTACATTTACGGCAATTCGATTAAACATCGCTATTTTCTCTTTAGTTCAAATTATGTGTCAAGACAGCGTTGAACACAAAAATTTTACAGACTTATATCGATACAGTGTTGGTTTAGAAAACTGATATGAATGCGTTAAAAATTATCTTCGTCTGGGCAAATTATACCTGTCAACGCTTGAAGTGCCCCCTGCATATCGGTCTCCTCTTCCAGATGACACCAGATGACGGGCCGTCGTGGTAGAATGAAGGAACGTCGATATTATGCATAACTCTAACGTTTGTTTCTTTTTCTGAAACGGTCATATACAGAGCGTTCATCAATTTTTCAGTATCGCTTGAAATAACAGAATAGCTCTTAGGAACCAATACAATTAATATTACTTCCGAACGAACCATCAAACGTTTTGTTTATTTTTTGTTCCGAAGATGCAGGATATTCTCCGGCAAATACGAAAATATTGAAAAGCAATAACTTTCAAGCCACAGGATGATTATTATGGTTTGATATTCTATTACTAATACATAACCTTCGAATTCTAATAAATGTTCAAGACGTAATTCAAACTTATTGCTAATAACCCTTTCTGGTATATGTGAAACTAACATATTTCTAAGATAATGTGAAAAAATATTTTTATCAATTAGTCGTGAACACAAGGAAAATTTTTCATTTCGAGTGGAACAAATTTAATCACCCAAACCAACGATGGTTTTAATATACAATGTGTCCCGAAACTATGATGCCAAAACAGAACATTTCTCTTGAAAAATCAATAAGACTTCATTTTTTTCCCAAAAATCATTCGTTGCAGAGATTATAAAAAATTGAATGTAATTTTTATTCGTTAATTCCACATTTTCCGAAATTGTTCAAAGAAGTTTGTTCTTTTTCAATTCGGCGTAATAGTTTCCGGACACTCTGTATGTACAGGATGAGCTAAATTCAATATCTCGAGACTCATAAGACAAGATGAAAAAATCTTCAAGGACTCCTGAGCTCTTCTTTCGAAATAAACCAAGATCAGAAAGCTGATCATAGATATCTTGCTCAGTTCTCAAGTTACAAGACATTCATGAAAAATTACTGTTTCAAATATTTCAATATATATATCTTATATTCAAGATATTCAATACATTCTAAAATATTGTCTTCAGTAATTTTTATGTTTCATATGATACTGATAACACATCATAGAAATCATTACCTACCGTTAAAAAAATAAAGAGTAAAATTGATGTTTCTCAAATGGTACACCATATATTTTTCGACGCAGGTTTTTGTCCGCAGATTTGTCGAAAAGCATCCCGTTATCGCTTTTTAAAAAATGTTATCTGTTTCAAAGATATTGTATTTTTGACTTCGTTGTTTCGATGGGACACCTCGTATATAAATATTTTTCATTTATCTTGAGATTCAATTTTTTTTTCCCGTTATTCCAGTAATTTTAATGGTCAATATTTTAAGAATAACACAGCATAGGAATTAATAATCGTTTTAGAAATATAGACGGGAATTGGTCTCATTTAAATGGGACACCCTACATAATATTCGATTGAAATTATACAATGGACACAACATTTTGTGTAAAAATGTTTCACTTATTTCGAGATCTAATTCATCAGTTAGATCCCGAAAGAAATGAAACATATTTAAATATATCCAATCAAAAAAAAATTTCTGTTATCCGTTTCAAACATAGGACACCGTTTTGATGGCACACCTCATATATACATATTTTTCATCAATTTCGAGATCAATTCATTTTGTATTCTTCGTATTATTGTAATTGAGTTATATATAGGGTGTTCCCACTTAATTAGAAATCAAATATCGATTCAGAGATATAGAGGAGTGTTGGTATTTTGAAAATTGGACACTTTAATGACTGGATTACAATTCTACGATGAACACAAAATGAATTAAATGTGCAGATAAATGAGAAATATTTAGTGTTTGATTGTTTCAGTCTTTACTTGTCGGAAATTCCGCTTTATATTATATAAAGCGGAAATAAGTTATTTTACTTTTTAATCATCGAAAAATATTTATATATGAGGCGTCCCATCAAATAATAAAGACAAATTACTCAATCTTTGAAACAGATGACATTTTTGAAAAATCGATAACGGTACACTTTTCGACAATTCTGAGGTTGAAAAACTTTTCAACGCAGTTTCTTGTTTTTTAAATGGAACTCTACATATTTAGAGTGTCCCATTCATGAAACACCAACTTTGCTTTATGTCTCTGACACGTTAATTAATTTCTATGATCTGTTAAGAGTATTCTTTAAACCATAAAAACTACTGAAAAAAATCGTTTAAGAATTTTTCGAATTCCGAAGGAATTCCTATTATATATTATGTCAACTTTCCACATCAAATTTCCTTGATATTGAATGAAATTTTGTGGTTTATTTCTCGTGTAAAATCTTTTTTGTAAAGGTTCTATTCTAGAAAACACAAATGTGCGGTGCAATTTGATGGAAAATAACCTGGAATCATAAAAAACCTTTTTGTTAAACTCGCATATTAACTAGTGGAATCTGAGGTGGAATTTAATGTCAGCTTAGAGCTACGGGATTTAGAGTGGAATGGTGTGAGAAACACACAAGCAAAAGCATATTTCTTATTACATCATTCTTAGTAGATTCCAATATAAATCTCTTCAATCAGCAGATTCAATTTGAGACCTTTGGTGCAAAAATCGGTTTTAATTTAAAATTTTCGAAATTGAGTTGTAGGTGTAGTCTTTTTTGATATACAATAATTTTATTCGACTTATTATTCATATGTACTAACCAATTTTCATAGTTTATCCTGCTATTTCATGTTAAAGAATAATATTCGCATTCAAACTCAAATTGTTCATTTAATAAATAATTTGTTATAAATAATTGGATACCTTCCTCATGTTTGTTCCCACTGAAAAAATAACAAGCAGGTGCTACCTTTTAAATAACCAACAGTTATTAAATCGCAAAATTATGTGAGCGCTCTTGTATTATGGTAACAAAATAGCTTCGCCTCTTTTATATCACAATTTGAAAAACGGTACTCATCGTCGAAGGCTCTGAACTTATCCATTTTCGAGAGAATAATCAACAGAAATTTTAAGATTTGATTCTTTCTGAAATTGGAATTCAAGCAATTCGAATAAGATGTTCTAATTAAAAATGATGTTTTAGATAGGAGTATTGACCTCAAATTCATAGTTACTTGTTATAAATGTTTTCATTTAGTAAAAAGAGTTAGCACCTATGTTTGCAATGAATTAAGTTATATTATCATTAGTCTTCTAGCAAAAAATTCATTTTTCAAAAGGAAATGAGAGTTTTCGGGGAATACCCTATAAGAAGAAATCTTATTCCCTTACATATTACTGATTGACAAATACAACAGAGCAAAGGAAATTACATTCAACAATACCTAAGTTTTTCCAAAAAAAGCCATAGACGAATATTCGGTATATACGAGAAATTGTAGAAAATATTGAAGCTTGTCAATGATACCTACAATCCGCCTAGTATAATTCGAAATCATTTGGTACGTGTCCCAGATATGATATTTTGCATTCCACCCTACATTAATCTTCAGTAGGTACTTCTGTTTATTGTTGGATACAAAATCCGATTCAGTAGGCTGGTGTAACATATCAATTTTCATAGAAAATTTTTCTTGGGAAAATGTAACGAAACTTTTCCTCCAACAATTTTTTTTTTTAATTATTCAGCGACGTCACTTTCAGCCTAAAACTAATTGATCTGCGATCCGACATAATGATATCCGTTCTTAGAATTATAAATTGACAATAACAAAATTCCAAAGAAATATCTATTGACCGATTTTCAAGAAGATACTCCAAAAATTTCCATGAATTGATTTATGGTTTATAAAATCAATTCAACATATTGGCTCTTGAATTTGAGCTCTATCAATAAAAATTTTATGATCAAAGCCTAGAACAACATTATGCAAAGGTACGAGTACTCAATATTTTTTTGTCTCGAGTACATTAAATTAGGAAAGGAAACGTACGTCTCGAATGATTTCATTTATAGTATTGAAGAAGAGATAAATTTTTCCTCATAAATATGAAATACTTCGATGAATATCATTTATTCATTAGATAAAACTCGCTCTTATTCATTTCGTTCAATTTTACTTATGTATATTCGAACACCTACATTAAAAAGTTGAAAATTTCCAACAAAGACCATCCTATACACTTATCGAAATAACAGTTCAAACTGCCCTAGCTAGACTTTCAAGCGTTGTCAGGAATTCGAGTATCAGAAAGCGAAATAAATGCATTCCCAAACCCTTCTCGTCATTCCACTTAGATAAATCACCACGAGTCATGACATGAATAATAGGTATGTATTTAATTCATCAAATTGATAAAGAGTTTCGACTTTCCGAGATCCACACAGTGTTGCAATTCAAGGATCTCCCAAAGTACGCACGACACCTCTAGGACGATATACATTTTCGATGCCAGCGCCAATTTTCCCGAACTTCATTTGTACAATTTGCATGTAATTAGTGACCGCTATGAGCTCCATCTCAAACTTCGCCAGAATGATATATACTACCTCAGGATACCGAAAATGAACGAAATACGTTACGAGATCCGGCCATCGGATCTCATGATCTCGTAGCGTTGATAACTTGGCTGTATACGGATCTCGTATTCCTACACCATACATATATATATATATATATATATATATATATATATATATATATATATATATATATATATATATATATATATATATATATATATATATAGTTCATTTTAGATACATCCTGTTGTCTCGATTCTATTTAGGGCTTAGTTGAATTTTGACAAGTTTAAATTACAATTTGTAGGTTAGGTATGGCCATAGAATAGAAAGAATTGTTTATCTCTTTCTCTTTGTACTTCTGTGGTTCTGTGTACGGTAAAAGTGTCCCAAATACGGTAATTTCTCGTCCCTGATACGGTAATCTCAAGATTTTGGGTTGGCAACGCTGCCTGCTAGTGTTGGTTCTTAGGAAACGTGCATAAACGCCCTCATTGATTTGTTAGCGTTCAATTCTTAGTTCTTAGGAATGGTGCATAAACCACCATAACAGCCTACTACGACATGCAAATATTAAATGGTCCCTTTTTGCTTACGTTTTTACTAAAATTTTTCATTCGGCAAAAAAGGACAGAATTTTCTGGTTAACAGGAATGAAATAGCATAATAATATCATAGTTTATTATGTCACATATACTCAGGATATGTTCAACATTAACATATTAATTTCTTCATAAAAAAATATTACATTTCAAAAATATCTGACATTTATGTTCTTTTTTATTCAAATGAATATAATCTACATGCCTTCCTTTACCAGCTGTAACAAACTCGCATAAATGACATTTGAATTCTTTTTGTTCAAATGACACAGTCCATAGGCTTTTTGAGGTAAACTTTCTGATTGTCTGCATAATCACATAAGTGACATTTATCTTCTTTTTTTATTTAAATAGACAGAATCTACATGCTTTTTGAGTTGAGATTTATAGTTGGCTGCATATTCACATAAGTGGCATTTATGATCTTTTTTATTCAAATGGACAGAATCTATATGCTTCTGGAGTTGAATTTTATTGTTTGCTGAATATTCACATAAGTGACATTTATGTTCTTTTTTATTCAAATGGACAGAATCTATATGCTTTTTGAGATGATATTTATCGTTGGCTGCATATACACATAAATGGCATTTATGATCTTTGTTATTCAAATGGACAGAATCTATATACTTTTTGAGTTGTGATTTATGGTTGGCTGCATATTCACATAAGTGACCTTTATGTTCTTTTTTATTCAAATGGAAAGAATCTATATGCTTTTTGGGATGATATTTATCGTTGGCTGCATATACACATTAGTGGCATTTATGATCTTTTTTATTCAAATGGACAGAATCTATATGCTTTTTGAGATGATATTTTTTGTTGGCTGCATATTCACATAAGTAACATTTATGTTCTTTTTCATTCAAATGAACAGAATCTATATGCTCTTTGAGTCTATATTTAGTCTTGGCTGCATATACACATAAGTGGCATTTATGATCTTTTTTATTCAAATGGACAGAATCTATATGCTTTTTGAGTATATATTTAGTGTTGGCTGCATATTCACAGAAGTGGCATTTATGATCTTTTTCATTCAAATGGACAGAATCTATATGCTTTTTGAGTATATATTTAGTGTTGGCTGCATATTCACATAAGTGGCATTTATGATCTTTGTTTTTCAAATGGACAGAATCTATATGAACTTTAAGGTTTTCATTTCTAGCTGAAGTAAACTCACATAATGGACATTGAAATTCTTTTTTTTTCAAATGGACAGAATCTATATGCTTTTTGAGTTGATATTTATCGTTGGCTGCATATTCACATAAGTGACATTCATGTTCTTTTTTATTCAAATGGAGAGAATCTATATGCTTCTTGAGATGATATTTAGTGTAGGCTGCATATCCACATAAGTGGCATTTATGATCTTTTTTATTCAAATGGACACAATCTATATGCTCTTTGAGTCCATATTTAGTGTTGGCTGCATATTCACATAAGTGGCATTTATGATTTTTTTTTTTCAAATGGGCAGAATTTATATGAAATTTAAGGTTTTCATTTCTAGCTGAAGTAAACGTAAATAATGTACATTGAAATTCTTTTTTTTTCAAATGGACAGAATCTATATGCTTTTTGAGTCTATATTTAGTGTTGGCTGCATATTCACATAAGTGACATTTATGATCTTTTTTATTCAAATGGACAGAATCTATATGCCTTTTGAGTATATATTTAGTGTTGGCTGCATATTCACATAAGTGGCATTTATGATCTTTGTTATTCAAATGGACAGAATTTATATGAACTTTAAGGTTTTCATTTCTAGCTGAAGTAAACTCACATAATGGACATTGAAATTCTTTTTTTTTCAAATGGACAGAATCTATATGCTTTTTGAGTTGATATTTATCGTTGGCTGCATATTCACATAAGTGACATTCATGTTCTTTTTTATTCAAATGGAGAGAATTTATATGAACTTCAAGGTTTTCATTTCTAGCTGAAGTAAACTCACATAATGGACATTGAAAATCTTTTTTTTTCAAAGGGACAGAATCTATATGCTTTTCGAGTATAGATTCCTTTTTGGATGCATATTCACATAAGTGGCATTTAAGATCTCTGTTATTCAAATGGACAGTATTTTCATCAATATACTGATCAACGATATCTATGCTTTCTGTCTTTATATCTTCGATATTCTCTCCATCAGTTGTAAATTGAACACTAGAATGTAGAAGGAATCAAATAATTTCTAAAATTTCTCCTTGAAACTGAAGAGAAGCAATGAATACTTACTCAAAGTCAAATGATGATTTTTCCTCCTCGTAATCCTTAATCTCATCTTCTCCCTCTGCAATCTTTTCTGTTTCCTGATTATTCTCAACTTTTCCATGTAAATCTTTGAATATTTTTGAGTCTGTTTCCATTTCTTACATAAAAATTTACTAAATTTCATAGACCTCTGAAAATAAATATGTTATTGTTAAGATGTAGTCTGTTAGTCAATATATCACAAATAAAATCTACTTATGAATGTCTGAAGATAAAAGAGAAAATTTCTATTCAATTCTTCAACATCACGAGCATGATTGAAAATATTTCTTTTATCTTGATCACAAGAATAATTTAAGTAAAACACTGCTTACCAATTAGTCATAATTTTATCTCTACCTTTAGATTAGTAGACAACACTTCGTTATTCATTCATAAATTGAGGTTAAGGCACAGAATAGAGAGGTATTAATACCATAGACTCAGTAATATGCTTAGAACATTAATAATAATAATAATAATAATAAATTAATAATAATCTATCTATATTCTGAGGTAATATGTGTTAATGTTAATTGTTAATACCTCTGTATTCTGTGGTTAAGGTCAACTGACAAGGACGCACTGAAAAACTGAGAAACCATAGAAGGAGCTTTTGTCTTTTTAGAGATAACGATATAATTTAAAACCGGTTATTAGGGGCGAGTTCGCAAAGTCAGTTCTGTCAAATGCGCAATAAGTGTTGTAAGAGTGTACCCTGTGCAACTTTTTTTAAACGTGCCTACACCATATCAACACTAAATATCGATCAGTCCATCTCACGGCTGCTAGATTAACTTGATTATAGAGGACGATTAGTCCATCTAGCGGCTGCTAAATGAACTTGATATAGAGGACAATGTGTTCATCAAGCGGTGAATAGACTAACTCGTGTATGGAGGACAATGAGTCTTTCTAGCGGCCTATAGAAAAACTCTTATCATAGACCTATAATAATATAATATATGTTATTATAGGTCTATGACACTTATAGAGAACAATTAGACCATATTGTGGTCAAGGGAAGAAAAGGAACGGTTACGTGGATTCCCTGCTGCATTCGATGCACAGATTACAGCATTACAAAAGCATAAGAAAATAATATCACGGCATGCAGACAATTAGTCTTCTCATAATAATTCACAGAAATAAAAACCATTATTTCCTTGAAACAGCGTTCGTAAACACAACGTAAATCTATTATTCAGCATAAAATGCAGCGCTCTTTCTCCAGCATTTTGCTGGTTCAGCAGCTGTCCTGCGCATTCAACAGCGCCGACTTTCCGAACTCGCCCTAGTATTTTTTGTCAGTAATTGTGGCTTTTCCTAAGAAGACTTAAAATGACGATCTAAGAATTAAACCTAAGAATTCAGTGGCGTTTATGCACTCTCTTGTTAGTTCTTAGTTAAGGCATGCGCACGTGCTCGAACTACTTTCTATTTATTCTATACTTTGTTGTTTGACATTGATATTGATTGTGAAAAATTAAATTTAATTTTTTCAGATACACCTAATGCTTTTCATCGATGGATACGAATAACGGAAATAAAATGATAGAAACTGGTACTCGTTAATATTGAAATTCTATGCGGACACGCGCACTTCTATATTTTACCTGAACCCTTAGTTAATAGTTGGCCTGCTAGTGCTAGTTCTTAGGAAACGTGCATAAACGCCCTCATTGACTTGTTAGCGTTCAATTCTTAGTTCTTAGGTTTAATCTTAGTTCTTAGGACTGGTGCATAAATCCACCATTAGCGTTCAATTCTTAGTTCTTAGGTTTAGTCTTAGTTCTTAGGACTGGTGCATAAATCCACCATTAGCGTTCAATTCTTAGTTCTTAGGACTGGTGCATAAATCCACCATTAGCGTTCAATTCTTAGGACTCGTGCATAAATCCACCATTAGCGTTCAATTCTTAGGACTGGTGCAGAAATCCACCATTAGCGTTCAATTCTTAGTTCTTAGGTTTAGTCTTAGTGGTTAGGACTGGTGCATAAATCCACCATGAGCGTTCAATTCTTAGTTCTTAGGTTTAGTCTTAGTTCTTAGGACTGGTGCATAAATCCACCATTAGCGTTCAATTCTTAGTTCTTAGGTTTAGTCTTAGTTCTTAGGACTGGTGCATAAATCCACCATTAGCGTTCAATTCTTAGTTCTTAGGTTTAGTCTTAGTTCTTAGGACTGGTGCATAAATCCACCATTAGCGTTCAATTCTTAGTTTTTAGGTTTAGTCTTAGTTCATAGGACTGGTGCATAAATCCACCATTAGCGTTCAATTCTTAGATCTTAGGTTTAGTCTTAGTTCTTAGGACTGGTGCATAAATCCACCATTAGCGTTCAATTATTAGTCCTTAGGTTTAGTCTTAGTTCTTAGGACTGGTGCATAAATCCACCATGAGCGTTCAATTCTTAGTTCTTAGGTTTAGTCTTAGTTCTTAGGACTGGTGCATAAATCCACCATTAGCGTTCAATTCTTAGATCTTAGGTTTAGTCTTAGTTCTTAGGACTCGTGCATAAATCCACCATTAGCGTTCAATTCTTAGTTTTTAGGTTTAGTCTTAGTTCATAGGACTGGTGCATAAATCCACCATAAGCGTTCAATTCTTAGTTCTTAGGTTTAGTCTTAGTTCTTAGGACTGGTGCATAAATCCACCATAAGCGTTCAATTCTTAGTTCTTAGGTTTAGTCTTAGTTCTTAGGACTGGTGCATAAATCCACCATGAGCGTTCAATTCTTAGTTCTTAGGTTCAGTCTTAGTTCTTAGGACTGGTGCATAAATCCACCATAAGCGTTCAATTCTTAGTTCTTAGGTTTAGTCTTAGTTCTTAGGACTGGTGCATAAATCCACCATAAGCGTTCAATTCTTAGTTCTTAGGTTTAGTCTTAGTTCTTAGGACTGGTGCATAAATCCACCATAAGCGTTCAATTCTTAGTTCTTAGGTTTAGTCTTAGTTCTTAGGACTGGTGCATAAATTCACCATTAGCGTTCAATTCTTAGTTCTTAGGTTCAGTCGTAGTTCTTAGGACTGGTGCATAAATCCACCATTAGCGTTCAATTCTTAGATCTTAGGTTTAGTCTTAGTTCTTAGGACTCGTGCATAAATCCACCATTAGCGTTCAATTCTTAGTTCTTAGGTTTAGTCTAAGTTCTTAGGTTAAGTCTTAGTTCTTAGGACTGGTGCATAAACCCACCCTAACAGATTACTATGACATGCAAATATTAAATGGTCCCTTTATTTAAATTTTTCATTTGGCGAAAAAGGAATTAATTTTCTGGTTAACAGGAATGAAATAGCATAATAATATCATAGTTTATTATGTCACATATACTCAGGATATGTTCAACATTAACATATTAATTTCTTCATTAAAAAATATTAGATGTCAAAAATAACAAGAAAAACAACTTACTGAACAAGATTCAAAAAGAAACAATCATATAATATAAACTCCATAAGAATTTTAACGTAGACTATCAACAACTATAGATCATAATCCAACTCATCTCATTGAAAAGACAATAAATATTAATACAAAATGTATTCTAAGTGGTAACTGAAAATATTTTAGTCTGTTCTTAAAAATACAGTTGAATTTGAATTGTGATAACTTCTAAAATTAAGAAAATCATTGAAGAAGAAAAATATAACTGAAATATTTTTTGGTCTTTATCTGTACTATTCATCTTTTTGTATGAGTGTGAAAGGTCAACAATAGAAAGTGTCGAATTACCTAGATTTTTATATCTGACGCTCAAAATAATTATTCACGAAATGGTAATTTACTGAATTAATAAAAAGTGAAATTAAATTAAAATAAGTTGTATTTTATTTTGTTTCACTTCATTTATTTACTTGAACCATTTCTTGGCTCACCAGGTATAGTCTTTCCAATTAATATTCGATTACAGTCTTTCGATATTAGTTGATTTTCTGCTTATAATTTATCCAAACCAAACATTCAAAACGTGTTTAATATTTCTACACTACCTTATGGACATAATCATTGGTTACTGCAACATATAATCAATTATCATCGTTTACAATAATACTTGTCTCAACGTTTGAAGTTATATCACATACTTAGAGTATTTTCCTATTCAGACTTATTCAAAACTATATTGCATATCTACACATTTTGGTCTTGGTTGTTGTCTTCATGCATTGGGCGTTTCATAAAAAAAAATTATATTACTTTTTTTGTATATAAATAATTATAATTGCTTCATTGACTAGAAAATATAACTTAGAGAGGTACAAAACGTAGAACGCTTGTCTTATTCATAGGGAAAAATTAAAATATAACGTTGGTGAATCCTTCGAACTTATTCCAGTATTGAAATCTTCTACGATATCATTCCATTTTGATGAAGGCTAAAATTCTCTAGTGAAAGTGGCAATTCTGCTTTGGGACATCTTTGAATTGGATACATGTAGAAATGTACAGTGCATCCCATTTTGGGCGAGACAGCCAGGTTTCTCGCTTGTTTTTTAAGATAGAGCCTTGCGGTTTTCACATATTCCTGTCTTACTGGTTTTGAAGATTCAACACAAACCTATATTTTTTTTAATGGAACACCCTATATATCATTACTTCGTTGAATTCGTTATTTTTTTCCCTTCAAAATGATTTATGATATCATGTAGGTAGGATGTTCAGAAATGTTGAAAAATACTAAAACATCAAATAATGGTGATTTTTTTGTTGATGGGCAATGGATTTCCCATATAAAAAAAGAATCAATTGGATAATTTTCATTTGTGATTTTTATTTGTAGTAGAGTAAGCAAACAAAGATAATAACCTCATCACTAACATGAAAAACAAAACGTAGGTACCTACCTAATAGCAACAAATAAATAATACAAAAACTCATAAACATTGCATAATATCTTACAGATTAAACTGTTCAAATTGCTGTCCATTTTCCCATAATACATAATTGACAAAACTTTTCAATACGCCTGAGTGCATTTAATATTATAAAAGGGCGGTTTTGTAAATCCTGGAAAACTGCCTCTGTTGATGCACGAAGTTCTTCGGGACTGTGTCTTTTACTGTAGTATATTATATGTATTAGGGAAAATGGATAGCAATTTGAACAGTTTAATCTGTAAGATATTATGCAATGTTTATGAATTTTTGTATTATTTATTTGTTGCTATTAGGTAGGTACCTACGTTTTGTTTTTCATGTTAGTGATGAGTGTATTATCTTTGTTTGCTTACTCTACTATAAATAAAAATCACAAATGAAAATTATCCAATTGATTCTTTTTTATATGGGAAATCCATTGTCCATTAACAAAAAATCATAATTACTTTTGATGTTTTAGTGTTTTTTCAACATTTCTGAACATCCTACCTACATGGTTTCATAAATCATTTTGAAGAGAAAAAATAACAAATTCAACGAAGTAATGATATATACGGTGCTCCATTAAAAAAAATATAGGTTTGTGTTGAATCTTCAAAACCATAGCCCGAAAAAAAAAATTGAGTACGCCACTGGATTCTATGCAGAATTCTGATTCAGACGTAGTTTTTACATCAGCATTATTTCTAATAACTTCGGAGATAAAGGAGGGGTCCAAAATCACCCTGTATCTCTTGAACGGAAACAGTTATGCAAAATCTGATCGGACCAACTTGAGTTTCACGAAAAAGTAGGACAGGAACGTGAAAACCGCAAGGCTCTATCTTAAATAACAAGCGAGAAACCTGGCTGTCTCACCCAAAATGAGATGCACTGTACACGACTTTCTGACACTTGTCCTATTGGATAAGGCGTCCAAAATAACCGTACATCTATTATCAACACTTTTTTGATTTAGGCTGGTTCACCTTCTAGCTAATCGCGGTAAAATTCACCAATATTGGTATCCTAGCATTATATCTTCATTGATTCAACGACAACAATCATTCAGAGGAGAAAAATTCACCCTTTTCGACACATGACATCAAATATGGAAGGAATGTGGTCTTGCATTGTCACCAAAGGAACACGACTCCACTTCTTTACAAAAAATATACTAAAATTCGACTAGTATCATATTTCGAATCGAATTCTGGAAGCATCGAACCCCCTTTTGATCTTAGTTTTATGAATTACAACTACAGTTTTTAGGGGGAGAATACCCTCAAGATCCTTAGTAAGGTTGCCAGTACGTTGGCCAAGCCTTCAGCCTGAGCTGCCAGCTGCTCTTCTATGATCTGTTGGGAGCTTCGGTCTATGTCCGAAGTTATTAGCTTCCTGAAGGCTGCTGTCACGTCGTGCACCTTCAGTATCAAGTTTCTGGTCTGTAAGGGGGCCGTTGTATGATTAGCCAAGTCTTGACAGACCTCGGTGAGTCTCCTGAGTATGGTCAGACAAATGGCCAAGTTTTCTGGAAGATCTGGAAGAGTTAGATCGGACATCGCTATGACCAACATCTTACTGGACGACACAAGATGTAGGGATTGGGAGATCAACTCTTCCTTAGCAGCCTGGGCAAAGAGAAAACGCAATGAAAGTTTCTCGAAAAGACAGTTCGAAGCCGACTCGACATTTTGAATTCGAAAGAGTTTGGTAAAATGAGTTCTTACTTGAAATTTCTCTTCGCAGATCAACCTGCCGCCCCCTTGAGTCTGCGCGGCACTGCACTGAGCAGCTACTTGGTCCAACCTAACCAACAAGCTGGCCATGGCAACGTCTGTCTTGGCTATGAGATTCTCACCGCTCGAGGTACATCCGTTCCTTACAGGCGAAGAATGCGAAGTACCACCATTGCTGATGCCTTCAGCTTCCCTGCGTTTCGATTCGAAACATGCTATTCTACTCTTGATGTCGTAGTGGTTGTAACTGTTCGATCTCAGATGGCTGCACTGCTGCATTGGGTTAGTGGTAAGGGGCGGAGAATCCCTCGATTTTGTTACTGTGGAGAATTGGAAACCCCTACCTGGAAGCAATCAGAACTGCATTAGAGGAGGGCAAGGATATTTCAAAGGGTTTTCCAATAGGAGGTATCATTTTGATTATCCCGCCATCTGGGCAATGATGAAAATTTCTAAATATCAAAATGAAACCTCTTATTGGAAAACTCTTCATTATGTTATACTTTCGTGCTATCATTTTACCCATATGTTATTCATTCTGTCTGCTTATATTTAAATACAATCACTCTTGGTGTATAGCTCCAACTGATCGATAAAATTGTTTATTTAAATGTTTATTTTTTCTACCGAATTATGGAAGCCAAGCAACATTGTACAGGGTTAATATTTGGATAGGTTACCGCTATGTGGTAAATACGCTTTCTTGGTGAATAGCCCAGAAACTAGAGATTCTTCTGCGACAATTTCGAGTGCGAATAGACAGACCTAGACAGAAAGATCATCTTGTCATTGAAGAACACCATCAAACCTATTCTGGTCAGTATTTTTTCTCATCCTACTAGCCTTTAATATTCAGTTTATATCATCAAACATAACTCAAATCAAAAACAACAATTTCTATTTCTAGATTAGGATTAATTTTTCGTATTTTCCAATGTAGACATTCGCTTTCAGTTTATCTCTCTTCACGATAACCTTTATCCGAAAAGCTAGCATCCAATACACATATCCTCTTAAAACTATTTTTACTAACTTGGAAGAAATTGGCAGACAATACCATGCCGATTGGTCAAGTTTTGAGCTAAGGGTACTAAGTCTGGCTAGATGGGTGCCTACTTTGAAACTTACGTGACAAAAGTTGTTTCCATTATTAGATATAAATCCTTACTCATCTTTAAATTAATGCGGTTTGTTGTTTGCACACCCTGTAAACGAATCGCTCTATTAAGCCCCCATCTTTTATACAATCTCATCATCCCAATTTCAATCACCAAGCAGGAAAATTAGTAAATTGTGTCTAAAGGGTGTGCGTAATAGAAAAGAGGAAGGTATTATCTACTTACCCAAATGTGGAGATGTAGGAGTGCTGACGGCAGTGGCGTGCTTGAGGGTTGTCTTTTCGCTAAAATTACCCTCCAGTTCGTTATAAACGTTTTTGCTCCTTTGGAGATGCGGAGAACCTATGCCGGCAGTCCTGATCTCCGGTACCTGTTTGGTTTGAGCAGGGACGTTCTTTTTGGATCGCAGAACGTCTAAAGGCGGCACCGGAGGCAGTGGTGGCTTCTTTGGGGGCAGAAATAGATGTGGAGGAGCCTAATGGGTAAAATCGTGCATTAGAAAAAGGGATCAAATAATATTTTTCACCTTACACTAATATCAGGTTGAAAGAGCTAGAGGACGAAACTGCCCATGAACTAAGTATGAGGCAATCTAGTTCTTTCAGTTCATCGGTAGGATCCATTCTTTTGATATAGTGTTCACAAATTGCCCAAGACTACAGAGGAACTGAATTAACTGAACGTAGTTCCGTTATTTGATTAAAGAAAACCTGATTATTTCAGTTCCTAGGAGATCTCTTTTGATTTGTTTGCAAACACAGATCGCAGGCGAACTTAAAGAACTAACGAACCCACTTAACTAGGATTTAGTTCTTACAGTTCTTGGGTACGATCCGAACTTGAACTTTAACCAATTCGTTCGCGAGCACTACCGGGTAAACTGGAGGAACTTGTGACCCAGTTAACTAAGATCGTATTGGAGATGACTCAGTTCGCAAACTACTCGAGCTTCCGAGAGAACTCAAGGAACTAACGAACCAACTTAACTAGGATCTAGTTCTCACAGTTCATTGGTACGATATGATCTTTTGAACCAACGATCTAGACAAGCTGCCAGTTGAACTGAAGGAACTAACGACCCAGTGAACTGAGACTTATTGTGGACGACTAAGTTCTCACATATCATCGTTATGATTCGCTCACCGAACCAAGATCGGTATAGAACTATAGAAGAACCCGCAGTTCCGTCGTATGATTCCTTGCTCTGAACTAGTTCTTCAGTGAACTAACTCACCTGGTGATTGTTGTCGCTCCTGGGTGGCAGCTTGGGTGGAAACTCGCCGAATGTCTTGAGCGTGCTGTTGGTGAGCGAATGCGACCTCGCCCTCTCCTGCGGTGATATTTTGGGAGGTCGTTCGGGAGGTTTTTCATCCGAGCATCTTCTTGGAGGTGGCTGGATACACTCGCTGTCGTTGGGTACATCCTTGGGCTTTTCGGACTTGCCTTTTGAGCAGCAGGAGAAAGGACCCCTCCTGTCAATGGTGGCGTATTCTATCACAGTCTGTTTTGGGCTGCTGGTTTTGTCATGGTCTGGATAGTTCTCGACTTCTCTCCTGTTCTGGTAGCAAGGTGTTTCTTGTTGTTCCAGATGTTTGTCTGACGTGGATGCTTCTGAGAAATACACAAAAGAGAATTATATATAGTACGAGATAATTCTAGGTGACCGCTTTGATTTTATTATATTGTATGTTTAGCGCGTTAAGCTTTGTACAACACAGCTAGCTATATAACGACGGTTACAAAAAAAGAGGTAACAAAGAAGTGTTAAGGACCACCACAGTCACCAGTCGAAGAGGACACTGGGTGAAGTTCAGTTGAAGTACCAAATTTACCAATTAAAGAACTCACCAGAGTCTCCATCGCCCAAAATGGGCGGTGGAGGTATTATGAAAGAGTTTATCTCCTCTGGCGTCAACTCAACAGACGGCGTCACCTTCAGCGTCGGCGGAGGCACCGTGACGCTGGCCAGAAACTTCTCCAGGTCCTGTTCTTCGGCCAGGGCGCACAGCTTATCCAGTCTCTCCACCGAATCGGCGAAAGACATGGGCGGCACGCTTATGGGCGTCGGTAAGGCACAGTCGAGCTCGTCAGGGGTGGCGGGTGGAGGCAGGAGCGTCAAATCGATTATGTCCGAGTCGAATACGTACATCTCCTCTTCCTCCTCCTCCCTGCTGTTCCTCGACGCTTCCCGAACCTTCTTCAGGTACTCCTGGAAGTCAAAATTAGATTATGTAGTATCGATCAGAACAGGTTCCAACGCTTGAAATCAGTTCCGTCATATAGTTCGGTAGTTCTCTCACAAAATATTAAAGCGGTTTCATGATTTTTTCGGACTTTTTGATCAGTTTACTGTAAAAAACAAAACACCAACAACGGGCTGGGGCATTTGTAAAGATAATAAAATAATGACTGGTTTGTTTCAAACTGTAAACGGATAAAAGACGACCTAATTCTTGTAGTTTATCAAAGAGAACAGATTTTCAGAACTACTTTGTTCAAAAAATATCGAAGCTTAGAGTTGAACTGAAAGAACTGACGACCTAACTCAACTAAGACCTGAATCTCGCAGTTCTTCAAGAAGATAAGCTCTTTCAAACAGTTCACGACCGGTCTGCAGATGAACCAAAAGAACTGACTAACTAACGGAACAAGGTTCGGACTTAGTTCTCGCTATTCTACGACATACTCTGAACATATTCCTTCTTGAACCTACCAAGTATAAAAATTGAAGAACTATCGAAATGACTGAGTATTTGTAGATTCACTCTTTCGTCCTAGTTCTTCTTCGAACACACAAGCTTACCTTTGAACTGAAAGAACTAACTCAACATACATCTAGATAGACCTCGCAGTTCTCACAGTTCTTCAAGGAGATAAGCTCTTTCAAACTATTGCTCACGATCTGTTCAAGTTTACAGATGAACCAAAAGAACTGATAAACTAACGGAACAAGGATAGGTCTTAGTTTTCACTGTTCAGCGACATACTCCGAACAAATTATTTCTTGAACCTACCAAGTATAAAAACTGGAGATCTATATAAATGACTGAAAACTTGTACATTCATTATTTCGTCTTAGTTCTTCCTCGAACACAAGGAGATTAGCTCTTTCAAACCATTGTTCACGACCTGTTCAAGTCTACAGATGAACCAAAAGAACTGACGAACTAACGGAACAAGGATAGGACTTAGTTCTCGCTGGAGAACTATCGAAATGACTGAGAACTTGCAGATTACCTATTTCGTCCTAGTTCCCCGCACACACAAGCTTACCGTTGAACTGAAAGAACTAACGAAAATGAAACAAACTAGTTCTCTCCAACCTACCTGGAAATCTCCATCCTTTCCAGTATCCGGACTCCTGAGACCAAAGCTCACTCGTCCGCTCTGCTGCTTGATCTCTGCGAGGCGCCGAGGCGAATTGTGCGGTGAGGCTATCACCGAATCATTGTCGCTCTCCGATTGGTTGTTGGAGATCTCGGAGCGCAGCATCTCTATTGCGGCATTCGCGAACACGTTCTTCGACTGGTTCTGGGCTTGGTGGTCTCTGGCAAGAAGTAGGAGGGAGTCGCTGTGCTTCAGCTTGCCGGGTGCGTCGTCCGTCAGCTGACTGTCGTTGTCGCTCTCGATGTCAACGCTGGTCTCTTGCCATTCGGCCAGGGCGTTCAGTCTGGAAGTAGGTTTTTGAGTATGGACGCTTTAGTTGTGATTATTATCATTATTATTCACTGAATCGGAGCCGTTGCGGCTCTGTTAGCCCTCCGGGAACTGCGACCAATTTGATATTTTGTTCTTAACCCTACCTATTCATACGAACTCAGGGAGGTCGTCGATACGGTTAAAGAAACCGACGACATACGACATCATTAGAAGCCATCATTTGGTTATCACTTTGTGAGTATCCAGAACTGACTTTCCCTTAGTTGTAATAATGATAATAAAATATTCATTTCCATTGATTAAAAAAAAATGATAAAATATCAAGATATATCACACACTAATTTTATTCCCGACTCATGTGGAAAACCAATGTAGATGATATTTGAAATTTCCAATATGATTTTTATGCCTACCTTTCGAGGTTCTCCTGTTCCGTCAAGTACTTTTGTGAGTCCTCCACCATCATTTGCATCTCTTGTACCCTCCTAAGTACCTCCCCATTTCTAGCCTCCATCGATCCTCCGTCCATTATCTCCATGTTGAGCACAGTTTGCAGCTCGTAGTTCTGGTCAACTCTGCCTCCATAGTGGTGGTTTCTGTTCGGCATTGAGTTATTCATGTTGCTGTCCAAGCTGTAAGCTCCTAGCATAAGTGGTGTTTTGCTCTGTCGACCTGTAATGAAAGGTATGATAATGAAGCAATTAGACAGTAAATGAATTATGACTGCTAGTTTTGTCTTGTGTCATTTTGGTGGGGGCGTGAAGGTCATAAGATGCTTAAAGGAAATGAATTGGTTAGTCCACGGGAACCTGACGTTTTAGGAAAGAGCAGTACAGGAAAGATGATTACACCGAATTATTTTTGGGGTCGATTGGTTAGAGAACAATCTTTCAGAACAGCAATCACTTGTTCTAATATTAAGCTGAATCAGCCCTGAGAAGGACTTCTATAATGTTAAATCTGACAATATATCGTTTAGGTTAGCCAGATAAAGAAATTTTCACAACATGTGATAGGCTTCTTATTTCTCGATTTGCAAAATCTGCAAACTTCATCTGCTTAAGGCTCATTCGACACAAATAATATCTTTATCGACTGTGTCCTGTCAGTTCTCCGACAATGACCTGAAGCTCAGACTGTGATAGCTTCAGAAGCTTCTAGGTTTAATACAGCAATAAGTTGATAAATAATTTTTGCTTCCTCAAGTCCGCATGTATTTCCCTAGAGGAGTTTCTTTGCTTCTGCATCCCATTGCCAGATCGCCACTGTGTAGTGTACTTTTCGAAGGCCACAGAAGGGTGAGTTCCGTAAGTTGACACCCTTTAAACCTTCATTGACCACAGTGTCTTGGCAACCACAGGAGTGGACGTTGTTGTCTCTAGTCAATTGCTTAATGGTGTTAGGGCATTCTTGGGATATTAATGAACAGGGCTATATAATTTCAAGTTCCTCAGAGTGGTAAGGTAGAGAAAAGTGAGTCATTGCTTTTGGGATGGAAAGCCATTTCATTGAAGAGCTGTTGGACCATTTTAGGAGATGCATAATGCAGACAGAAGTTTGAAATATTCAAAAGTATACAATGTTTTTAGGATTCTTAAACGAACATGCATGTTTATTACATACCTATCGTATTATAGAGGCCGTTGGTCTTGCGGTTGATGACCTGGTAGACCGGCTGCATGGAGAAACACGCCGTCTTCATCGAGTTGTTGTTGATGTAGCTCCATTTCTCGGGTACCACCTTGTGCTGGGAGAGATAGGGAGGTGCCAGATCGTCCATTGGAGCAGCTTCCTCTTGGTCCACCGGTAGGTTCTGGCCGGTGGTCAATCTGAAATAGCCCCTGAGCACAAGAACCAGCTCGCTCGCGTCTCTCTCTTCCAGACAGATCGACACCATCTTGTCGTTTTGTAAGCGGATGAGTACGCTACGACTGATCTCGTCGTCGCTCCTCACCTCTATCCTTCGCATCTCCTCTATGTTGGCGATAGGGACGGGCTAAAAGCACGCTACTATTAGTTTCGTTTCAACTTATGGTGGGTTTATACACCAGTCCTAAGAACTAAGACTAAACCTAAGAACTAAGAATTGAACGCTAACAAATCAATGCACGTTTCCTAAGAACTAAGAACTAACATTAGCAGGCCAACTTTTTACTAAGAACTAAGGGCTCAGGTAAAATATAGAAGTGCGTCTGCGCCTCATAGAATTTCAATATTAACAAGTACCAGTTTCTATCATTTTATGTTCCGTTATTCGCGTATATCAATGAAAATTAAAAAATTAAATTTAATTTTTTCACAATCAATATCAATGTCAAACATCAAAGTATAGAACAAATAGAAAGTAGTTCGAGCACGTGCGCATTCCTTAACTAAGATCTAAAAAGAGAGTGCATAAACGCCACTGAATTCTTAGGTTAAGTTCTTAATTCAAAGTTCTTAGTCCTTAGTTCTTAGGTACGGTGCATGAATCCACCATTAGTTTTATTCCTGAACATGACCTATAATTTTTTTATATATATATGGTATCAAAAATTTAATTGCCCATTTAAAAGGAATAACAAATTTCATCATATCTGGCGGCAACAAGTTGAAATTCTATGCCCAGACAACAATCCCCCTACAATAGGTACCATAGAGTAGCGGAAGAGTGCGATTCATAGAATTTCATCCCGTCAAGTTACTAAAATCTTAAATTGTATTTATGCTGCACTTCGAAAGAATTATTGAGCTATATATAAAATATATTAATCATTTTTTAGGAAAAATATGAACTTTTTTCGGACGTGACGAATGATTTCTCCGTCAAAAACTGGAAAATATCGATGCTAGTCCAGATGAAAATAAAAAATTCAATTCTGTCCAAGAGAAAAAGGCCATCCAAAAATAAAAAGCAACTGAAAATACATCTCTAATAACACACCTTAGAATGATTCACGAAGGTCAGATGTATTATGTGTTGCACAACATTATACGATTCAGTTCTTCAACATTTGTCAAAACTAATTCGAGATAATTGTCAACGTTCATCAAAACTACAACATCTAACGAAATAGGCCAGTGACACTGGAAATATTATACTCAGAACTTATCAAATTTGATTTTTTCTCTAAATATTGATGTTACTTGCAGGAATCTACTCATATATTTGAGAATCTAATTTTGAATTTAGATTAAGATAGGGTACAATACATCAGTAAAGCTTCTGCTGAGACATGACAGAAGTGCAGAAACATTTTAAAATTTCAGTTATTCGAAATGTAAAATGTGAAAATAATATAATACAAAGAGGATACAGAATCATTGTCTTCAATTAAATTCTGAGTTTAATGGATTTCCATCAGGTAAAGACCCGATCAATTCTCTGAATATAAATATGTGAAAATAAATCTGTTATTTTCAGAGAAAACAAAACTTCGTATCTCTATGTTCATGTTATATTTAGTCAGCTGTTGGAAGTGTGAATTAAGAATCTCGAAGATATAGCATTGTTTTTGATTTCTTTCAGGTTAGTAAGTTATTTTTTCATTTCTTTTTATTTTCTTTCTTTTTATTTATTTGTATTTCTTTGTATGTTATTATATTTTGTTTTGTATGTTATTATAATAGGACTTTATTGATTTAAATTCGTTACAAATGAACAGAAAAGCAAAACAATCCCAGGGCGAAGTTCAGATGGCATTCTATAATGCCTCTGTTCTGCCACTCAAACCCTGTGTTATATTTTAAACTAAAGAAAATAAATTCTTTCAAAATCAACGCATCAAATCCTCTATTTCTTCGATTATAAAAATAAGAATTGATAAAATTCTTGTGTATATAAACTCACTATAGAATTCCTCGTTCCTGTTATCTGACTGATACCGAACTTTGGACTGACCAAAATCACCCTCTCCATCGAGTCGCCCCTGGGTCCTGCAGAGAAGCACTTGGCGCCGTAGCTAGGCAGCTGGCCAACTATGTCCAGATAGTGCAGCTTCGCCTGGAGCGCCGTCAGCTGTTTTCCAGGACCGGCCATGCTCGAATGGAGCTTCAGGAAGTGCGCTATCAACTTCCTCAGCTCCTTCCGTTTCATGTTTTCGAGCAGAGAGGCCGGCACGAACCGTTCCAAGCCGAAATCCCTTCTGAAATGCACATCAATAACTTCGAGTTCTCATTAAACGAGTTATAGGTTAGTTGAGGTTATGTTAAGTGTGAAGACACATTGGAAAATATAAGATTTTATCACATTTTGCATTCACAGAAACTATTTAACTCACTCTATGGTCTTCATCGTCAATTTTCCAGAGCCTATGTTGTTCGCCAACGCATGTTGGTATATGTGCAATGCTGCCAACCTGAGGGCGGTGTCGTACTGGAGTTCAGGTGCGAAACGTTCCTGTATCACGTCGTTGCAGCACTGCGTGTATAGGTAATCGAGGGCGTTGAGATCTCTTTGAGCTAATGCAGCAGCCGAAGGGGGTACAAAAGCTACCCGGTACAGGCATCTCAACTTGTAAGCCCCAGGCCTGGAAGCTATCTGAAAAAGATAGTGTGATGAATTAAACAGGTTTTGGCACACACAGTTGGCTTCAAATCAATTCAAATTGTTTTTGTCAGAACCTAAAGACACAATTTGGTTTTTCGCAGTGCATCAGTTGAAGAATATCTTCTTTCGGCCATAACTTCAGAACGCCTGAAACTATCGCTTTGCGATCTGTAGGTTTTTTCATGCAAATTTGATGGAATTTATATTTCTGTTAAGAAAATCCAATCATTACATTTGAAATTTCGGAGTAAAATGAACAAAACAATGAACTTCTGACTTAGCGCCCCCTATAGAAAGCAGCAAAATCAAATTTATCATGAATATATTTTGTCCTCAATCAACAAAATATTATCTTCCAGACGAGATCTAATTTGCTCAAAACTGAAGCCAAACTGAAGTTACAGGCATTTCAATCAGACAGATTTCTCCCTCCCCCCTACCCTTATTGGATGACGTAAAATCGAAAGTGACAATTCAAAATGATAGAGAATTTTCCAAGGATTACAGTGATTATATTCTTTCTTCAACTTCATATGAAACATTTTCGAGTAAAATTCATTTTTCTACTCGACGATAGCTATTACGCCCCCTAGCGTTACAGGTATGAACTTCAAAACAATTTTCAGTGTGTTTTCTTGTACATTTTAGTGGTAAAAAATTTTACCGCAAGTCTATACGATTAGTGGATCCTGAGATATAGCCGCTTACCTCGCTTATTTGTCCACCCTGTAGAGTGCATCCCATTTTGGGTGAGACAGCCAGGTTTCTAGCTTGTTATTTGAGATAGAGCCTTGCGGTTTTCACGTTCCTGTCCTACTTTTTCGTGAAACTCAAGTTGGTCTGATCAGATTTTGCGTAACTGTTTCCGTTCGAGTGATACAGGGTGATTTTGGAAATTGATACTTTTCGGAACCCTCCTTTATCTCCGAAGTTATTAGAAATAATGCTGATCTGAAAACTATGTCTGAATCAGAATTCTGCGTAGAATCCAGTGGAGTACTCAATTTTTTTTTCGGGGTTTGTTTTTGAAGATTCAACACAAACCTGAATTTTTTCAATGGAATACCATGTATATCATTACTTCGTTGAATTCGTTATTTTTTTCTTCAAAATGATATATGATACTATGTAGGTAGGATGTTCAGAAATTAAAAAAAAAAAACTAAAACATCAAATAATGATGATTTTTTGTTAATGGACAATGGATTTCCCATATAAAAGAAGAATCAATAATACTAACAATAATTCATAGTGATAACAGCCTAGATCAGATTGGTTTTTTTCCCTCCAATGCCTACTTGATGAAACAATGCTCCCAAATGCATAGTAGCCATAATAACAACAAGGATGTTTGTATCATCAATGACTCACTACTTTTAAAAATCAAAAGTAATAATCCTCTTATCGAAACATAGAAAATTCATGGCCCATTTACAAAAAATCATTATTATTTGATGCTTTAGTGTTTTTTTTAACATTTCTGAACATCCTACCTACATAGTATCATACATACAAGGAAAAAAATAACGAATTCAACGAAGTAATGATATATAGAGTGTTCCATTAAAAAAAATATAGGTTTGTGTTGTATCTCAGCATTATTTCTAATAACTTCAGAGATAAAGGAGGGGTCCGAAAAGTATCAATTTCCAAAATCACCCTGTACCTCTTGAACGGAAACAGTTATGCAAAATCTGATTAGACCAACTTGAGTTTCAAAAGTAGGAACGTGAAAACCGCAAGGCTCTATCTTAAATAACAAGCGAGAAACCTGGGTGTCTCACCCAAAATGGGATGCACTGTACACACGAACTGTTGATTAGAACTGTCGATCTGAACTGCCGATTTGATCTGATAAAGAAAATCTGAAAAGCAGTTGAGTTGAAAGACCAAACCTGAAGACTGCGATCGTTCAGACACGTTCAGTTCAGATCTTGTAGCTTTCGGAAGTTAGGAATTTAAAAAAAAGGAGAAAATTAGGACCATCAATAAGATAATTCTCCTTTCACGTTTATTAAGCTAACGTTTGATCCAGTGTCAAAAAGTCGACGTGATTAATGAATGAATTTGGAGAAAAATACTGATGATATTCAGAGTACAAGACAGGAATTCAAAGATTCCACAAATTCCACACTAATTTTCATAATGAAAATCTCTAAAAGAACAACAATAAGTTTAGTCCTGGAAATTTCGTTAATTTCAACCCTTTGATCGTATCCAGGATTAGCGCGGATAATTAAACTGTAAAAACTTCGACAAACTTTCGTTTGATCCCAAGAGTAAACAGGATTTAGAGCAGCAAATTAACCACTTCGAAATGCGCATATTGAAAGACAACAAAGAGACGGTGGCGCAGTAGGAAATTGGGGGATTGCAATAAATAGCACGTCTATGGAGCTTTGATTAAGTTTGGGACGATAATGTGCGGTCATGGAATTGTATGAACTAGTTCACACCATTAGAAATCATTTGTATTCTATGAAATGTTCAGAATGGTTAAGATAAGTGGGTATTATTGGATTCTTCAGGGTGTAGCAGAGGAATAGGCTATTATTATTATTATTATTTATTTGAACTGAGGTCGTTTTGGTTCGGTAAGCCTTCCGGGAACTGCGACCATGCAGATCTTTTGTTCACTACCCTACTCATTGATAGAAACCCAGGGAGATCGTCAACGACGTTAATAAAATTGACAACCTCCTTGGGGGCCTTGGCCCCCTGGTATCCTGGTATCCAGGACCGGCTTACCCATGTGAATGGTTCTTAGGCCAGCCAGCTCCGGACACTTGCATATCAAGTGTTCGGCTGTTTCTGCTTCCGATGCACAGAGCCTGCAAATCTCGTCTGCTGACTTTCCCATACGGTACAAATGATGTTTGTACAGACAGTGCCCCGTCAGCAGTCCCACCATCACCCGAAGCTCGGCTCGCGTCAGCTTCAGGAGCTTTTTGGCGTAGGTAGGTGAAATCTTCACGAATTTCTTTGCCTGAACAAGTCTAGGAGTGTTAGTCCAGTGGATTGTCCTACTGTTCAACTCCCATAGCTGGACCGCAGCTTTATGTTGGTCTTTTCCTATCCCACAGAAAAGCTCAGGTCCAGCAGGTCTTAACCTTGATGCACTTTTTGCAAGTTCATCCGCTCTTTCATTTCCTTCAACTCCACAGTGCCCTGGTACCCATAGTAGAGTCACCTTATTTCCTCTGGCCAGTTGCTTTATGATGTTACGGCACTCCCAAGTCAGCAAAGACCCCTGACAATACGATTCCAGAGATCTCAGCGTGGTTTGGCTGTCCGTGGTGATGTAGATATGCGCCCCCTTGAGGTTCATTTTGAGACACTCCTGGGCGCATACATAAACAGCCATTATCTCGGTCTGCAGAATCGAGGGCTCACTTCCCAGGGCTTTAGAGATCCTCAGTTTAGGTCCGTATATCCCAATGTCGGTGCCCTTCTCTGTTTTTGATCCATCTGTGAACCATATGGATGACTTTTTGTCCAGACGATTTACGAGACTTATTGCACTAGGACGGTCATTTATGGTTTATTTAGATGGTTTTGCGAGGAGGTTTGAATCTAGTTGATTCAGTATCCTCATATGTCCAACCCAGTTTCCAGGAAGAAGCTTGAGGAATAGGATAGGTAGTACTGAGGAATATTAGAACAAATATCCTGCAAACATTGGTCTTTGTTACTTCAATTTATACCACTTTTGTCTATTTTATCTGTGCTACTCATTGCGATCGAATGCAAAGTACCAAGACTAGGATGTCTTACCCTCGCCAAAGTATCCTGGGGATCCAGAAGAGTCAGCTTGTTCCTCTTGACCGATTTGATGTGTTCAACGACTAGACTGAAGTGTTCCGTGGCCTGCAGTTGCAACTTCGTCTCTAGCGAGGACATCACGTCGTGGACAGTAGTCCAGGCATCGTATTTGAAGGATTTGGTCTGGCCGTTCTCCAGGAACACCTTCAGGACATTGGCCATCGGTGCAACACACAGATCGCCCAGGGAGAACGCTGAAGCCTGAAATAATAAAAATAACAACTATTTGTAACATTGCATTAAAGATTTCGTCTATGGAAGTTCAAGTAAGATTAGGATGTGCAAGACCTTCGAGTTGATGGCCAAAATAAATGATCAAAAAAGAACATAGTTACCCATTCAGAGGAGCTTCAGAGGAGAGAGATTTGCTGGATAAGGTGTTATTCCGGAGAGCTGTTATTATATTCTTATGGCTTAAATATTTCGATGACAATAAGAAAATAATCAATTTCAAATTAAAATTGAAAATGAACGATTAATATAAATAAAATGTCTCCTGTGGTGGGTTCACTGAGAAGATGCTCATTTATGATCAGTACACAACACAAAAAAATGATCTACCACAGCTTGATCTCCTCCAGACTGAGGTATCTTATTAATTGTTAGGGAAATGCCTCAAATACATTATTAACAAGGCTACAAGTGTTCCATAATAGAACTATAAAAATATTTTACAACTATGGCATGTTAACACCTACATCAATATTATATAAGGACACTAAACTTTTGGACATTCATAACCTAAAGAAATTGGAACAAGTTAAACTGATACATGGCATGACGAAAAATTATATAAAGTCAAATTATAGATTTACGCTAGTACAGGATGTGCATAGCCATAACACCCGAGATAGAGGTACCATCAGAAGTGAACTCAGGTTTACAAGGAAAGCCCAGGACTCCCTAATTTACCGAGCAATAGAAGTATTTAACCAAATACCACCAGAAATAAAGTATATAAGAACTAAAAAAAAGCTTAAGTTGTACCTGAAAGATTTATTTTGTTTAGTTTAACTTTGTTGTTGTTTTGAATATTTTATAGTATTATTTTTTTGTATATTGTTAGATAGGCCTTGTCACCAGTACTTGTTCTGTATTAGAGGTCAAGACTAAAGAAGTAAATAAAAAAAATAAAAAAAAAATTGTATGGACAGAACAGCTAAGCAGATACGTTTTTCTCCTAGTCATGTTACTCGTAAGTAAAGACGATAAATATATTAAAAAATTAAAAACCTTAGGTATCAATTAATGATAGCCTTTCAGCTGGAAAGTATCAAAAAATCTCTTCAAGAAGTGATTCAAAAGTTATGATAATATTACATCAGTTGCTTTTATTGTAATGTCTACTTTGAACACCCTATAACTGGGGAACCAGCGTTGACCAGAGTCTCATGATTAGCTTTTCCTATCAAGGGCATGAAATTCTAAAGAAACAATACTAACGAAAAGAAAAAGAAGTACAATTTCCAATAGTGTAATATCATACGATATTAATTATTTATCTGGTTAATGTATGAGCAAAATGTCATCAACATAACCATTGTCAGACAGAAGGTCTCCACGCTATTACGTAGGAATCATAATCGAAAGTAACCCAAGGAGAATGCATGTCATCGAGGGAGAATAGCGATATACCTGCTATTTCGTTTGTTTATCATTTTGGGTGGAGTTATGCGGTACTGATGATCACTAATAAGGGTGAAACCGGTATATCGCTATTCTCCCTCGATGACATGCATTCTCCTTGGGTTACTTTCGATTATGATTCCTACGTAATAGCGTGGAGACCTACTGCCTGACAATGGTTATGTTGATGGCATTCTGCTGATACATTAACCAGATAAATAATTAATATCGTATGATATTATTACACTATTGGAAACTGTACTTCTTTTTCGTTTCATCATTCATTTCCAAATATCAGCCGTTTTATTTATCAAACAATACTAACATTAACCAGTGCCTGGTCTTTTTACAGATTAACTAAATATGCAGGATTACTAGCAAAATCAATTGATATTCTCGAGTAGCTTACCGGAAACAGTGGGGCGCCATTAACGCAAACACTTTCCGCGAATCTCACTCTGGAGGGTTTATTTCTGAGCCTGGCCTTTTTGCTGGCCGACAAGAGGGTTGATTTCCTAGCACCCTGCTGCTCCGGAGGCTGGCAAACAGTGAGCTTCACGGTCTTCGTACAGGCCCGCACCAGGGATATCACGTGCTCTCTAGGTGCACCCTTGACGTCTTCGTCGTTCACAGCCAAAATCTGGTCGCCGGGGAGAAGCTACAACAGCAGATAATCTTGGTTATAGTACATCCAAAGTCACTTGAAGTAGTCTGTAAAAACGCTTGGCCAGAGATAATTGCAAAACAGTCATAAACCATAGGCGCACACTTTTCAAACCCTTGAGTTGAAATAGCTATTATTACAACTAGGGAAATATGAATAGTATATTTCCCGAGGTTGTCAAAGTTACATCCCGAGGGCGGAGCCCGAGGGATGTATAGACAACCGAGGGAAATGTATTCATATTTCCCGTGGTGTAATCAATAGTTTTTTTCTGATTGAAACAATCTGATAAGGAAAAATTATTATTAGATTGTATATTTTTGTAATAATTAAATTTTTAACGTTGCTATGGGCCATGTTTCTGAGAATCTTGGTTGACTGGTTTCATTTTGACGTCTTGTCAAAAATAAAATTAATGAAAAAATGTCGAACTACGTCGAAACTCAAGCGGCAAAGGCCCGTGAATCTTTGGTTCCAGCCAAATCTCAAGCTGCCTACAGTAAAGAGTACGAATGCTTTCAGGAGTGGAAAAGAAAAAAATTGGTGGACGGTGTGAGCGATAGTATTTTGTTAGCATATTTCCAAGATTTGGTATGTTGCTCTGATTCTTGTTATTCTTGATGTATGATTAATTCATTCGATCCCCAGTCCCAGAAATATTCTCCAAACACGTTATGGCCGAAACTATCGATGTTAAGATCAATGCTACATTTGAAGGAAAAAACTGATGTCAAATTATTCGATGAAGTCGAAGCATTTGTTAAGAACAAAAATAAAGGATACGTTCCTAAAAAATCATCAGTGTTGTCCCGGGAGCAGCTCAAGACATTCTTGAGTGAAGCTCCTAATGACGTTTTTTTGATGTATAAGGTAAAAGTTTCATTTTGATTTCCTCTGTTGATAAGATTTTTACATTCATAATTTTGAAGGTTGTTTTAATAATGGAAATCTTTGGCGCCTGCAGAACACGAGAGTTGGTGAATATGCTATCTTCAGATATCGAAGATCGTGGTTCGGTAATCATAATAAAAGTCTCAAAGACTAAGAATGATATAAACAGAATATTCACTATAATTGATGAAGAAGATCTGGGTGCTGCTCGTTTGGTGAGGGAGTATTCAGCGTTGCGCCCGCAAGGCGTTCTTAGGTTCTTCGTAGCTTATAGGAATAAGAAGTGTACTCTTCAGCCTGTCGGCAAAAATACCTTCGGAAAAATTCCGAGTAAGATTGCTGAATGGTTGGGTTTAGATAATCCGAAAACCTATACAGGTCATTGTGGAAGACGAACATCCGCGACATTGGTTGCCGATGCGGGAGCCTCAATGACAACACTCAAGAGACATGGTGGTTGGAAAAGTTCGTCTGTTGCAGAAGGCTATCTGGCGGACAGTATGCTGCACAAAAATAAGGTAGCGAAGATGATAGCAGGTGTGGAGGGTGAGCCATCTGCAGCATCACAATCTTTGAAGACCGTTTTGGGAGAATCGTCCGAGACTGCTGCTGCAAGGAATGTTCTCAAGAAAACTGTAGTCTCGTCGTCGAATAATTATGAACAAGATATTTCTTCTTCCTTTGTATCTGGTGGAAATACTTTTAGTGGAAATTTCAACAATTGCAGTTTCCATTTTGTTACTAAATAAAGAAATAGTTTCATATTTCCCTAGGGAAATATGAACTGACGTTTCATATTTCCCTTGGGAAATATGAGTGTGTTATGACACATGGTAACTAAGGCGATATAGCTCAATATTGGTTCGATCAGAAAAAAATAATATTTTTGCGTATGTATGGGACTCAGATGTCGATTCTTTCAGAAAAATTGTGACGTGAGTATCTTTCGCTGTTACATCAAAAATGATACTATGTCATTCTACGGTGTTATAATTTGATTATTCTTTATTCTCGACCTGTAATATACTATCAAGGAACGTTATCAACGATGATGAACTGATCGTTGCATAGAATTATAAGAGCACGATGTTTGAGATTAATTCGGAAATGTTCTGTCTGAAGATAAGACAAACTAGGGTAGAATAGGTGCATGACCTTGAGGTCCTTGAGTGACATCAAGTCACTCAAAAAGTTTTTTGGAAAAAACCTATATTTTTTATTCATTCAGTAAATTTTACGTAGGTATAAAGAGAGAGGGGTCTCAAGCAAATCCTATACTCAAAGAGTTATTGAGGAAAAACTCGAACTAAGGAAAACTGCAATTTGTCATTGAATAGAGTAGTCTATGACTTCCAGAAAACATAAAAAGAAACTATAAAGTCGAAATTTCATTAATTGTAATAAATTATTCTTTAAGATGGTTGTGTTAGAATATTACTTCATCCGAACAGATTACGAGAGAGACAACCAACCCTACACTTGATAGTGTTATTGCATGTCGTGCGGTGGCGCTACGAGTCTGCGCGTGGCGAGGCCATCGAGGGCCATCGAGAGAGAAAACAAGAATGGACCTTCGGTGGTCGAGAGCGAAGGTCGGGGATAAGACTTTAGAGTGACAGTCTCTTCTAACCTGGCTTCTGTCAGGTCCTTTGGTTCTGCCTTGTGAACTTTACTTGCTTTTGAGATAGAGTTAGTTGTCTTGAGAATAAACGATTAATATCATCATATGTGTATTAGTGAATACTCTGTATTTATATAACCCAAATATATAAAATCCAATAGGTTATAGGCTCAGTGCACGCTTTAAACTGCGCTGTAACGAGGTAAACACTTATTCTGAAAATATGTTGTGTAAACAACGAGAAAAACATTGAGGTAAGTTGAATTTCAACTTAATTATGAGGCTAGAGATATTTTAGTTAGTTCGGTGAATGGAAATGATTTATTTCATATTCATTCCTGAAATAGAGAATTCCTGTTATACAGTATATACTATATTTGGTTAATGTGTTTACTTATCTATTAGACAAGGAATCAACTTTGATTCTTAACGGTTATTGACAGTTGATGTTTAGAGAAACGAGATATTTTGCTATACACAAGTTTTATAGATTTAAATGATAGATTCAGATTAGAGAAATGAGATATTTTTGCTATACACATGTTTTATAGATTTAGATGATAGATATTCAGATTAGTGAAATGAGATATTTTACTATACACATGTTTTATAGATTTAGATGATAGATATTCAGATTAGTGAAATGAGATATTTTACTATACACATGTTTTATAGATTCAGATGATAGAGATTCAGATTAGAAAAACGAGATATTTTAATATACACATGTTTTATAGATTTAGATGATAGATATTCAGATTAGTGAAATGAGATATTTTACTATACACATGTTTTATAGATGCAGATGTAGATTCTGCATACTCATTGTATCAAATTGATTTAGATGTTTGTAAATTTAGAGATTTCACATTCATCATTTGAGAAAGTTATATTATGTGAATTTAGAGTATTTTTCAGAGCCATAATTTGAGAGATGTACATACATCATTCGAGAGGTTTACATGAGGAAATTTTATAGTGTTTATTGAAACCTTTCAGAGCCTGAGATTATGTAAACTTTAGAAATTGTGCTAACATACTTTCTGTTTTAGATTGGATAATATTATAGAATTTACATACCACAACTAGAGAATTGGATCATGTAGATTTGAAGATTCTACATACATTGCTTGGAGCATGTAAAATTGGATGTTTCATATTCCATAACCATAATCCAGAGATTGAGATGTTTTTGAGACTATATATATTGATGAAAAATTTGGGGAATTATTTATTTCACTAAACTACAAAAACTGCAGTATGGTAAGATTAGTGATAACTATTATTTCAGGGCTTCTTTCATACAATGCTTGCTGTGCTGTGTTGTTTGTTTGTAAGCTAGGGATATTATAGGATTCAAGTATTCATCCCGTATTTGTAAAATGGCCATACCTAACTCAACAGGTTTTCATTGCAGTGCGTGATACCGCTTTTGTAGTAAGGTTTACAAATATGAGGTGGTGATATTTGAAAACTTGATAATTCCGTTTCGGATTGTATCAGATTGCTGTGCGTCTGAGGCAATTCAGAAGCACGAAACAAAATTTTATATCTTATACCTGGTAATAGATGTACTAAGAGAGCATATAATGCACAAAAATCTTAAGATACATAATATAAATATTTTGTTTCATAAATCCTGAAATAGATGGCAGCCAAAGGAAATCAAGGAAAACCATTGGTGGATTATCGTAGCGATTCCACCATTTCCGTAAGTGCAGAAGATATAGGTTTCATGCATTACGAGGAAAGAGAGAATTGTCAGAACCAATGTAAGTTTTTCATGCAATTAATAATTGCCCATTTCCTTGATTTTAGCTGACTAGAGCAGTATCAACGAGTGATACGTAAGAGATGGATGAGAAATGCTAGAGAAATTTTAGTCATTACACAAAACCCCCTTTTGAGATATTAGAGATTTAGAGATTTGAGAGAGTAGAAATTGTCGACAATAGAGTAGAGTAGAGTAGAGAATATTAGAGATTAGAGTGCGAGAAAACCCAGGTATACAAAAATTTATTCATGTTACAGAAGGTAATTAGATTTGTAAGAAAATTTTTGGTGGAATTTTAGAGGTCAGAGTACGAGAAAACCCAGCTATATTTAAAATTTATTCATGTAACAGAGGTAATTAGTTATGAGAATATTTTTGAGATTAAATTTTAGAGATTTAAGAGTTTGAGAAAACCCAGCTGTATTTAACAAAAATTAATTCATTTCACAGAGGTGATTAGAGTTAAAAGAATAATTTTTGGGGTTAAATTCTAGAATATTAGAAAACCCAGGTATTTAAAAATTAATCTATGTTGCAGAGCAGAATTCAAATTTTAAGATCTGGATGGACAGTCTATGATCAGAGCTTTTTGACAAACGATTTGTTGGACGTCATAGAGCCAAGTACGAGTAACCAAACTTTTTCAGAGGCCAACAAATCCAAGAGAAGTAGTTGAGTATGAGATATTATCATAAACAGAATTGAGGAGAATTATTAAAAGAAAACTTTCAATATCCGAGACCCTGTTGAAGTAAGTAGAGGTTTGAGGTTCTCCAGGAAGTGCAAGTCAAATGCGACACTCACACTTCAGGTAAGAGCTTACTTGTACTCCATTAAAATGGAGAAATACGAATCGGTCGATGATTTCTGTGAAAGATTCGACTCGATAGTATGAGAGTATGAAGCTTTCGAGGTGTGATTGAGCTAACTGCTCAAAAAGATAAGATCTGCACTTTATCAGGCTGTATTACCAGTCATATCCGAGTTACGAAATACAGATCTGACCAGGAGACAGACCCCAAACCAAGAAGGTAATTTAGACGAGATCAGAGAAATTAGAGGTTGAAAAGAGGTCTGAAATTGAAGAGGAAATTCCAAAAGTTCAACGGGTACATAAATTAAAATGCTTCCGTTGTAACAAAGAGAGACACTGGTCAACTGATTCCAATTTGAGGCAACAGAGTAAGTAAGTGATTCTGCTTCGGTTGTGGGACAATCAAGTAAGAGGATTGAATTAACAATGGTGGCATGAACGAAACGTTCAATTTAGAGGATCGAGTAGAGGTAGGATGAACAAGCCACGTCTCAACACTAAGAACGAAGCCACGTAGACCAGAGAAGAATGAGAGAGAGTAAGAGATTCAACAAAGAGGGTCGCTCCAAGGCAAGAAGGGTTGGAAGTATAAAGCATAGAGAAACTAAAACAGGTAAACTTGATCCAATCATTAACTTCTTTGCAGATTCTGTAGCAACAGACCATATCGTAAATGATTGTCTGATTTTGAGAAACTTTGAGAGATGTCAAAATATGAGTATAGAGAGCGAATAAAACGAGATAGCAGTCATTGTAATCGATAGTAAGGGTGAGTTAATCTTATATTTAGATTCTAGAAATGAGAATACTAAGAAATTGCAAAACGTATTTGCAGAGAAAGAGATTTCTGAGAATTTACTTCCCTTACGTAAACTCGCAGACTCTGGGTTCAATATTTACTTAGAAGTCCAAGTCCTAAGTGTTTACAATAAGATTAATAATGAATTTGTTTTAGAGAACAAGTCCTAAGAGTTTATAATGAGGTTAATAATGAGGTTAATAATGAAATTGTTTTAGAGGACAATTCCAAATCCTAAGTGTTTACAATAAGATTAATCATGAGATTGTTTTAGAGAGTTGAGCAACGATAAGCGAAGAAGATGAGATGAGCTTGCAATCGCAGACACATTCCAATAACGAGTTATTAGGTTCGGAGGGAGAACCAGAATCTGCGATTGGGAGGGAGAAGTAATATAATCTCATCTTTTCACCTAAAGAGAAAGTTCACAAGTTTCAACTGACAAAACACATGAAACACAATCTGAGCAACAAGAAAAATTGGGATTGCAGTCATATCAGTAGAGAGGTAATTTAGATCGATAACTTGGAATCACTCCAAAACTTAGAACGTGAAGTATGTATCATATCGACAATGGAAAAATTACATTTTAAAGAGACAGAATGAGAGCTGAGAAACAACAAGTTGACACACACTGACACGATGGAACTTATTAAACCACCATCTCATCCAGGTCAGTAAAGATTCATTAATGTCTACATAGAAGACTATTGGAGACTTGCTAAAGCATATCCATTAAAACAGAAGATGAGTTGGCTGAAGCATTAAAGAAATTCTTAATATCAACAAGAAACTTGTTGGAGAAAAATGAGAAGGTATATTATATCAGGTCAGATTAAGGTACAGATTTACCGAAAGGAAATTCCCAGAAGTACTGAGTAGAGAAAATATAGAGAATGAGAGAGCGGAAAGGTTTAACTTGACGATCCAAAAGAAGGTTCGTACATACATTTTTGATTCCAGACTACCTAAGAGTATGTGGGAGATTGGTATTGATGCATCTATAGATGTGTACAACAGAACACACAAGTCTATCAGATATCAAACACCGTTGACAAAGTTTGCACCAAATGCAAAATGCCACTTTGATCAAATTGAGAGATTTTGGATGTATTGGAAGTATTTGTAAGTATTATTATGTATTGCGATGTTCGCATACATTAAGATTCCAAAACCCAGCTTGAAATTTGGATAATGTGCCCTGAAAGCTGTCCTAGTGGGTTATACCGCTACAGGATACTTGACGTGGCATTCAAGCTCGAGCTACATGTGAGATTTAACAAGAAACTTGCCTACAAAGATGTTTATAGAAATAAACAACTTGATGACACTAAAGAAAAATTACAGACCCAGGAAAATATAATCGACTGGGATTGGATGAAAAACTCGAAAGAGCCAAAATAAGGGAACTGCCGATCAAAAGGCCAATACCCTGCTACACTTAAAGAAAATCGTAAAGGACGTAAGCTATGCAAGGTTTCTTAATTACTCAGAGAATAATATTTTAGAAATTGGGCTGAACGACCTCGGTCGATTGCCTTTGGATAACTAGTTATCAATAAAGATCAAACTATTAATATTATTATTTTAGGTAAATATGAGAAACCTGATAGAGAAGAAGATATGAGGCTTTGTCTTATTTCTTCATTAAATAGAGAATCAATAAAATTCAAGGAAGCTATAAATTCTAGAGAAGGCCACTTATGGAAGAAAGCTATAAAAAGAAGAAATTGATTCCATGATACAAAATAAGGTTTGGATTTTGGTAGATAAAAGGAATCTTCAAATATCTGGAAAACGGGCAAACATTATAGACTCGAAATGGTATTCGAGAGAAAATTAGAGGCAAATGGTCTTATACGATACAAAGTAAGATTAGTCATACGAGGCTTTAAGGTCAAAAATATCTATGACATTAGACTTCCTGTAATTAGAGCTACATTTGCAATAATAAATAAGTATGATTTACATGCTTGTCAATCAGAAGTAAAAACCTGCCTTTTTAAATGGCACTATAGAGGAGATCTATATGAAGATCCTTGATGGAGTAGACATTGACAATGAGATCAAACGATCTTATGTATATAAACTCCAGAAAGCCCTATATGGACTGAAGATAAGTCCAAAGAGATGTAATAAGAGATTCACTGAAGAGATCCAGAAACTTGGTTCAGAGAATGATATACATGGACTTGTTTATATACATGGAGGAGAAATGATATAAATATAAAGAGAAACCGAGAAGAGAGGTATATAAATCAATAAATCAAATTATACCATGAATATATTAGATAGATTAAATATGAATGACTGCAATGCTCAAAATACTCCTATGGAAACCAGACAGATTGAAAATAGGATTAAGAGAAATCAATCGGAGAATCTACAAGATGACTCAGATAAACTAAAGATGAAAAGAGTTCCTTATAGAGATGAAAAGAGTTCCTTATGGAGATGAAAAGAGTTCCTTATAGAGATGAAAAGAGTTCCTTATAGAGATGAAAAGAGTTCCTTATAGAGAAGCTATTGGTAGCTTAATGTATCCATCAAATGGTAGACACTACGTTTGCTGTTAACTATTTAACGAGAAAACAATTGAAGCCGACCGAAGCTGATTGGAAAGGTGTAAAGAGAATCGTCAGGTATATGAAAGGTACTGTGAATTTAAGTCTTAAATTCACCGCTCAAACTGGAAACTAAGAGGCATTTACCGATGCAACATTTAGAGACCATACCGACTTGTCATCAACTGAAAGGTATGTTATTAGATTGTTTGAAGATGTAATAGCTTGAAGGAGCCATAATCAAACCTATGTCACATTGTCCACTTGTAGAGCCGAATACCTAGCCATGAATAATGCCTATCAAGAATTAATAACTCTTGACAAGGTACTTAGATTTGTGATAGGAAAACTGATGTTTCCTATAACAGTCTGGTGTGATAACAAATCCGCTGGAGACTGCACCAAGAGAGATGGTGATCACAAACTAAAGGTATTTGATGATCGTTTAGATGACGACCTAATACATAGAGAGAAATCTGGACTTAGAAGACATATGGCTGAAACACATGGTGATTTCATAAAACAATGTGTTGAAGAAAAGAAAATCACAGTGAGATGGATTCCAACCAAGGAGAATGTGGCTGACATAATTACAAAACCTTTAACCATCAGACGGTCATAAGGGATTAACTCAAAAACTAATAATTTAATACTAACTCATTGAATTTTTGTTTTCAGAGTATTTCTAGGGACTAGAGTATAAGCTAATTGAGTTCTGTTTATAGATTAGACTTGGAGTGGAGAATGCTGGTTGTAGTTCGATGATGAAGGGAGGGAGTGTTAGAATATTACTTCATCCGAACAGATTACGAGAGAGACAACCAACCCTACACTTGATAGTGTTATTGCATGTCGTGCGGTGGCGCTACGAGTCTGCGCGTGGCGAGGCCATCGAGGGCCATCGAGAGAGAAAACAAGAATGGACCTTCGGTGGTCGAGAGCGAAGGTCGGGGATAAGACTTTAGAGTGACAGTCTCTTCTAACCTGGCTTCTGTCAGGTCCTTTGGTTCTGCCTTGTGAACTTTACTTGCTTTTGAGATAGAGTTAGTTGTCTTGAGAATAAACGATTAATATCATCATATGTGTATTAGTGAATACTCTGTATTTATATAACCCAAATATATAAAATCCAATAGGTTGAAAATCCATAAACCAATAAAATTTTCAATTACGAATAATTAATGACATTTCATGAAATGTCTAATTTAGTTATCCAAATTTCGATTTTAGTTTTTATGTTTTCCGGAAGTCATAGACCGAGTCATAGACTACTCCACTCAGTTAGAAATTGTAGTATTTCCTCAGTTCATGTTTTTCCTCGATAACTCTTAAATTTTTCGTATTCAGAATCAGAATAAATATTCAAAGATAAATGTAACCTATTATTAAAACTGTTCTGACTGATGGCGGGAAATGGTGAAATATTTCTATTTCCTATAAAATACTTGATTGATTTTTCGATCTGGCTACGTAGCTGCTAATTTGACGTACTAAGAGCCTCAACATCATATGCCTATTCTACATGATTTCTCAAACCAGTATTAACATTGCTAAAATCAGAAAATGTAATGGAAATTTTGTTGGTTAATTCTTCCTTCAGTGGAATGAAGATATTTAGGATGCGAAATCATTTTCTTCAGAACCCGTCATATATCAATTCTGACTTTGAAAGTAAACGGAGGAATAGATTTGATTGCGAAATATTCATCTTTTTTTACATGAGCCATAGAATTGTGCCGAATATCATAGTCGAAATCATTAAAAGCATCAGTCACAAAACGAACTAAAACTACGTAAAAATGCATTTCAATAATACACCTAAGGACCACACTGGTCTATGCGAATTATTAGAAAGTAATTAAGAAGTGATAGATGCAGCCAATGAGTGTAACCAAAAACGCTCTCAAAGTGGAAAGGGGAATACGAGGGGAAATATTCAGCCAATAAGATCAATTTAATCGGGGCATTCTTGTTTGCAAGACGATTTGCTAAATACCGGGGTTTATTTGAGAGTATTGATAGCAATATTTTCATAAATTCCAAAGAAATTTCTGAAAACTTGGACAACCTTTGTATAATTGAAATATTCAGGCTTCCTCCAAGTGACTTTGGATAATATACTATACCACTTTGAGTGAACTTTCCATTATTCTCATATTAGTTTCACTTTCAGAAAAACTTTTAGTTTTTAGTTTAAGAATGTTTTCAGAGTTGGCAGTCTATTTTGATAGGTGGTTGAATGCATCGAAATAAAACATTTTATCATATAAAAGAATTTTGCCAGATTCATGTTCTGTGAATCTGAAACTGACCGTGCAGAACTCACCTTATCTACACTAGGTCCACCTTCTGTAACGAATCTAACTATAACTGGCTTCTCCGAACCTGCAACGAAGCCAAAACCTAAGGAGGGAGATCTATCCAATTGTACAGTCCGAGGCTCTGGCATAGGCAAGGGTTCGGTGTATCTTACTATTGGTGTTTCGTAGGTTGTCGTTTTGTTTACATGGCTGAAAAATGCAATGAAATGTCAAAAGTTTGAAATACTTGAAACGAAAGTTGTCGCATTCAGAATAAGAAATACAATATCAAAAATATCGAACTGAGGGGATCGTCAACCGAGGATGAGGTCCAGATTGGCGACGAGGACCGGGCGACACTATAACTAGTGAACGGTTGGACAGATCTGAATGATCTTGGAATAATAATAAAAACATTGAAAACAATCCCAAAGTGAAAATTGGAAATTTACTGAAAAATAAAAGACGAGAAAACCGAGATAAGGAACTTTGATACCATAGTAGCCACTGTCGTGGTTGAAGAAGAAGAAGAAAAAATACGCTCTATTAGTGATGACGTCACACACCGCCATTTTTGGTTCTCCTGTCAGTGTTCGGAATCCAAACAAACAAATTGTCATTCAAATTAGTACGTTGTCGTTGAAGAAATTGGCTTATTTTGATAAATAAGATTATTTAAGGAAAGATTTTACTATTAATTGATAGACATAAGTCACGAGATAAATGCCAGTAAGTTCGAACTTGAAGTTCAACTAATAAACACGGCTTTTTACAAAATCTGGGGAATGATACAGGATTCAAACTTACTGATATTAACCTCGTTCCTTCTGTCTATCAATTAATACTGAAATCGTTCCTCAAATACTCTTATTTATGAAAATAAGCCAATTCCTTCAACGACACCGTACTAATTTGAATGAAAATTTATTTGTTTGGATTCCGAACACTGACAGGAATATCAAAAATGACGGTGTGTGACGTCACACTAATAGAGCGTATAAATGTCAAATTACAGAATTTGGGTTATAATTTTATAGTCGTATGCATACTTGCGTTTGAATTCAGTTTTGAAATACCAACTGAAATTATGGATGATGAAATTTTATCAAAAATACAAATGTTATTATGGGAGTCCTTTCGAATTCAATTTGTGACATTAATATGCTTTTCATTCATATTTCTGGCTGAATAGTCAGCTTGATCCACTAGTATATAAATAAAAAGCGTAAGTGTTTTTCAATAACATTGTTCATATTAAATACACAATTTATTAGTATATTGAAATAAACTGCTATAGATAATTAAATTCCATATACATAAAACAATTCAATAATGAGCATGAGAGTTTATTACTGCTATTGACGTTTGCTGATCATAAAACGTATAATGTGAAAACATATCATGGAAAGGAACATAAGCAAAATTTATGGAACGCTTTTGCGCCAATTCCACGGAATCAACATAGATATTTCTCGGGTTATATATTCGTTTATAGTTTGTCTCGATTATTTCAGTTTAATGTTGGATACGTTCATTAGACGAAGTCTATTTCTCACGAATTGCAATTCTGTGAATTGACAGAGAACATTTCATAGGATAAACATTGACCTCAGAGTATTAAACATAGATAGAGAGAGCATATATCATTTTCATTCTGTCCCCAACATGAACTATCAAATTTGACATGAAGCACGCGGAAATTAAAACATATAAGTGTTCGATATTTCACTCAATTCGCGAGTTTCTCCAAAAAGAACGAACTTCTTATGTCCCATAGTGAATCAACGTTACATATTAACTCAAAATATATTGAAATAAATATCTAATTATATCAAAAATTCAGAAAACAAACTTCAAGCGCGCCAAACGACGTGAAACAACCGATGACACTAGGAGAGCAAAAGTTGCCAAACCTTGGAGATCAACAGGTAGATACAGAAAATAATGAATATTCTACTTATTATAAATTCGACATTAGGGAAAAACATCGGATTTCAAATATTCAAATTTGCATATTTAATCGGGAATCACTCAAATAAATATATTTAAGTTGGCATTACTATTCAAGATGGCGACCGATTTAACAGCTGTCAAGTGATTTATTCTCAGTTTGGTTTGACAATTCATCATGAATAGACTCACGCCTGAACAATGCTTGCAAATAGTGCAATTTGATTTTGTTTAGCGATGAAGCCCACTTCTGGTTGAATGGCTACGTCAACAAACAAAACTGCCGCATTTGGAGTGAAGCTTATCCTCAAGATTATGTCAAAACACAGTTACATCCAGAAAAACTGACTGTTTGGTGCGCTTTATGGGGTGGTGGAATCATTGGTCCGTACTTCTTCAAAAACGATGATGGCTAGAACGTTACAGTCAATCGTGATCGTATAGAGCCATGATTACTAAATTTTTCATTCCTGAATTGAACAACCATGATGTTCTGGAGCTGTGGTTCCAACAAGACGGCGCAACATGTCACACAGCTCGTGCCACAATCGATTTATTGAAAGACACGTTTGGTGACCGCCTAATTTCACGTTTTCGACCTGTGAATTGGCCTCCAAGATCTTGTGATTTAACAACGCTAGACTACTTTCTGTGGGCTTAATGAAATCATCGGTCTATTCGGATAAGCCACAAACCCTTGACCATTTGGAAGACAACATTCGCCGTGTGTTTGCCGATATACGGCCACAAATGTTGGAAAAAGTCATCGAAAATTGGACGTCCAGATTGGACTACATCCGAGCCAGCCGTGGCGATCATATGCCAGAAATCATATTTAAAATGTAATGCCACAAGATTATCTTGCGGATAAATGAAATTCAATGCAATCGAACAATCCATCGTTGTTTTATTGCAATTTAAAGTTCTATAGCTCTAAAAAAAACACCCTTCAGTAAAATTGTGGATTTGAAAACATATCACAATTCGACAACGTAATCTAACCATGTTGTGGACATGTAAAAATTGCGTATACTCCCTCTATCTATGATAGTTACTAGTTAGTTAGCATCACTACTATAAATACTCTCCACAAACAAGAAAAAAGCAAGTAACGCGTTTTAAAAATCCCGGCACATCCACCAATTTGCAACTTAATCAACTACCTTCGATCTGCCAATCAATGTTGCAGAAAAACGAAAACTAACCGCGCTACAACTTCATTCATCCATCAGTACCCCTCTCTAAGTCTTTGTACGTGACTGTACCACCACTAATCGCATCAAGAACCCACAAAAGCACTCCAACTGGATTCTCCCTCTCAAAAAAAAAACCACCCCAATCCTACCGAGTCTCTTTAATTGCCTCGCGATAAAGATGCCACCCCACAAAAGTAATGAATATCCCCGCAAGATCTGCCAGTGTGTGGCCTAGGCAAACAGGGGCGGCGCTCACTTTGTTCTCGCCACCCTCCTACCCCTAACGACGTCGCGGTCGCGCTTCTCGACGGCCACCCTTGCAGATAACGTCCCTTATTTTCGTTCGCGACTCGTTGAGCGTGAAATTCGATTGTTTTACCAAGCGTTAAGGAGTTAAACAAAATAACGCGGAGAGAGGGATAATCCAGAAGTAGTCGCATATCAGCGAGACGGAGGACCTACTTAAGGGTGAGGAATTGTCGGCAGAACAGAAGGGGCGCTGTGGTCGTGTCTGAGGATGGAGGGTTGATAGGGTTCTCAGATGGGTTTGTTGAAGTTGAGTGATGAAGAGGAATGGGCGAGATTAGGTTGCTAAATGGCGGAGGAGCAGGTGACGATTCATTAAACTTTTAACTAATATAGGCAGGCGTGGTCCACTAGGAATTTGTTTTCGTTGTGGTGGCATAATAGATTTCGGAAATTCGAAGAACAGCTTATGCCGAATATTTGATTTCAATCAAGTACCATAATTGCACTATGAACTAAAATCGAGGTTGCAAAATGGTTGAGGATCCGGTATACCTTAGAAGTAATGCCTGTTTTTTTATTCTTTCTTGAAAGAGGGTGTGATGCTAATTGTTCCGCAGTAAACAAGTAGACCTAGGGTTCTTAGAAGGGTTTGTTGTGGTTGAAAAGAGTGATGAAGAGAAATGGGTGAGATTAGGTTGCTAAATGGTGAAAGAACAGGTGACGATTCATTAAACTTTTAACTAACACCAGCAGGCGTGGTCCACTAGAAATATGTTTTTATTGTGGTGACATAATTGATTTCGAAAATCTGCAGAACATCTTTGAATTTGATTCCAATGGACTGTCATCATTGCACCAGCAAGAACAATGGATGTTGCAAAATGGTGAAGGATCCGGTATACCTAAGAAGTAATGCCTGATTTTTATTATTTCTAGAAGAGGGTGTGATGCTAACTATTTTGCAGTAAAATAGTGAATTCGGCCTTCGTTTGGTGCAATTGATTAAAAAAATTAGAAGAGTAAGCAATCATCAAAAATTTAATTAAAATAGGGAATGTAATTTCTTACAAGCGTTGTCAGTGAAGTAACATTGAATTAAAATAACCAACTGTCATATAAGAGAAGGTTAATTTTCATCAATTAGTTAACTATTATCGAATGGAGGAAATTCAAGAAGGTGCTAAGAGTGTACCAATATTCAAATAAAGGGTGGTTTATTTAGAGCTATAGAACTTTAAATTGCAATAAAACAATGCTGGATTATTCGATTGACATGAATTTTATTAATCCTCAAGATAATCTTGTGGCATTACATTTTAAATATGATTTCTGGCATATGACCGCCAGGGCTGGCTCGGATGTAGTCCAATCTGGACGAACAATTTTCGATGACTTTTTCCAACATTTGTGGCCGTATATCGGCAATAACACGGCGAATGTTGTCTTCCAAATGGTCAAGGGTTTGGCTTATCCGCATAGACCAATGACTTTACATAGCCCCACAGAAAGTAGTCTTGTTGGAACCACAGCTCCTGGAAACCATGGTTGTTCAATTCAGGAATGAAAAAGATAGTAATCATGGCTCTATACCGATCATCACTTTAGTAATCATGGCTCTATACCGATCACCATTGACTGTAACGTTCTGACCATCATCGTTTTTGAAGAAGTACTGACCAATGATTCCACCAGCCCTTAAAGCACACCAAACAGTCAGTTTTTCTGGATGTAACATTGTTTCGACATACACTTGAGGATAAGCTTCACTCCAAATGCGGCAGTTTTGTTTGTTGACGTAACCATTCAACCAGAAGTGCGCTTCATCGCTAAACAAAATAAAATAGACATAGTGCGCGATACGTATTCCGCACAGAACCGAAATTTTCGAAATAAAATTGCACTATTTGCAAGCGTTGTTCAGGCGTGAGTCTATTCATGATGAATTGCCAAACCAAACTGAGAATAAATCATTTAACAGCTGTTAAATCGGTCGCCATCTTGAACAGTAATGCCAACTTGAAGTTATATACCTCGAAAAAAACCGCCCTATATAAGAAAAGGTTCATTTTTATCAATTAGTTAACTTTTATCGAATGGAGTAAATTCACAAAGGTGCTAAGAGTGTACCAATATTCAAATAGTAATGATGAAATTTGCAGCAGAATTCCTAACACAAAGAGAGTAAAATCACACTTATTCTCTAAAATATAGTATGAATTATTCGAGTAGCTTAACCTGCTCTTGTTGCTTCTTCAAATTGAAGCATATCGTTTTTCAATGAGGAAGTTACAAAATGGCGAATGCACTGAAAAATAATTATTACTTGTTTCATTAGTTGGTTTCGTTTTGGAATGCGATATTTCGAATCGAATATCATTTAGAAGGAAGCTTCAGACAAAAATGAACAAATTATCTCGATAAAACCTACGTAACTGAAAATGCAGTTGAAATAATTTTATAATGTTCAAAATGGCGAAGGAGCCGGTCATAATAATTTCTGTTTTTCAACATTCTTCTATTTATACCTAAAAATTAATGACTTTCGGTGGAGGTTTGAAATAAATCAAGTTCAAACGCCACGCTCTTTGATCTCTGAATGGATTCAGGCAGCGCGTAGACTGCATCGTTTCGGGAAATGAATAAAACAGGGGTTCCAGATGTACTCACTTGATGTAGTAGGTTCTGCCCGAATCGTCCAGAGCTCGCTCCCATCCATAGGGGAGGGCATTCTCCCCGCTGCGCCAAGCTTCGGCCGGTGGCAACCAGCCGGCAGTACGTGTCACGTGACTGAAAAAAATATAAATATATCATTCGGGTTTATGTCTGGATGGGAGTACAAAAGCCTAGCATAGTGATTTATTATGATGATTGTTGTTTTGTTGAGGTTTGATAATATTTCCGTTTGTTATTAACTTTTGGAAAAGATTCTTGGAAATTTTTTTTTTAATAATGGTGGAATATGTAACGGGTGTTTTTTTTCGAGGTATATAACTTTAAGTTGGCATTACTGTTCAAGATTGGGAACGATTTATCAGCTGCCAAGTGATTTATTCTCAGTTTGGTTTGGCAATTCATCATGAATAGACCCACGCCTGAACAACGCTTGCAAATTGTGCAATTTCATTTCGAAAATAATGGTTCTGTGCGGAATACGTATCGCGCACTTCGTCCATTTTATTCTGTTCAGCGATGAAGCGCACTTCTGGTTGAATGGCTACGTCAACAAACAAAACTGCCTCAAGTGTATGTCATCCATGAAGCTAATCCTCAAGTGTATGTCGAAACACCGTTACATCCAGAAAAACTGACTGTTTGGTGCGCTTTATGGGCTGGTGGAATCATTGGTCCGTACTTCTTCAATAACGATGATGGCCAGAACGTTACAGTCAATGGTGATCGGTATAGAGCCATGATTACTAACTTTTTCATTCCTGAATTGAACAACCATGATGTTCAGGAGCTGTGGTTCCAACAAGACGGCGCAACATGTCACACAGCTCGTGCCACAATCGATTTATTGAAAGACACGTTTGGTGACCGCCTAATTTCACGTTTTGGACTTGTGAATTGGCCTCCAAGATCTTGTGATTTAACACCGCTAGACTACTTTCTGTGGGTCTATGTGAAGTCATTGGTCTATGCGGATAAGCCACAAACCCTTGACCATTTGGAAGACAACATTCGCCGTGTTATTGCCGATATACGGCCACAAATATTGGAAAAAGTCATCGAAAATTGGACGTCCAGATTGAACTACATCCGAGCCAGCCGTGGCGGTCATAGGGCAGAAATCATATTCAAAATGTAATGCGACAAGATTATCTAGCGGGTAAATGAAATTAATGTCAATCGAATAATCTATCGGTGTTTTTATTGCAATTTAAAGTTCTATAGCTCTAAAAAAACACCCCTTATCTTTTTTTCAAATAATTGAGTTTATGAACAGAAAGAAGCTGAGGTGATTAAAATAGACCCATTTCTAGGTACAACGCAGCATAGTTTCGATTTTATTTTAAAATCATCCCCAGAGATCTATAATCAACATTTTACTCTGATGAAGGTTTTCCAATATGACAGCTTGAGAGTCGACAAATGACCAGAAAGCGAGGTATTCAAAAATTTTCATAAACATAACGAAGATTAAAATTCATTTTATGGTGAAAATATTCTTCATTGAATGATAAATTTCCTCATGGTAATCGCCATTTTGAATTCTCGAAAGCTTAGAATATACCTCGATTATAAAGAACAAAATTGGATTAGGCAAGAAAAATAACCATCTTCCAAAGGAAGATAAGTCTGGAAACGTTGGAACCGTACATTTTTTGGTCCTTTCAAATCCTGTTAAGGTAGAAATATGAGAGAGACCGTGAAAAGCGGGTTTCCCGATAATGCAACGGAAACTGAACCCATTGTTCCGTTTGTCTGCAGTTTCGGTCTGGTCTGCTCCTCGTTATCAAAGGAATTTTTGTTTTCTCGTATTTTATTATTTCCTTCGATGATATGAAACTTTGTGATGTATAGAACTGGGATCCAGTAATAATTGCAACAGTAGGATGTTTAACCATGTATTCTCTTGTTAGTTGGTCCTAATTGAAAGATGAATTTGTACTGGTATTGGTGATTTGTTGCAAAAATTTAAAACAAAACAGAAAAATATCCTATGGAGCCACAAAGTTTTGAGATTTTGAATGAAAAAGTCCAAGAAAGCGCCTTCGTTATAAAGATTATACATTATTTTCTTTAATTCACTGAATTTTCATTGAAATTAAAAAGAATATTTCCGTAAATATCATATCATTTGAGGGAAATTCCGAGTACTAATATAAAGGGTGTTTTTTTTAGAGCTATAAAACTTTAAATTGCAATAAACCAACGATGGATTATTCGATTGACACGAATTTTATTTATCCGCAAGATAATCTTGTGGCATTACATTTTAAATATGATTTCTGGCATATGACCACCACGGCTGGCTCGGATGTAGTCCAATCTGGACGTCCAATTTTCGATGACTTTTTCCAACATTTGTGGCCTTATATCGGCAATAACACGGCGAATGTTGTCTTCCAAATGGTCAAGGGTTTGTGGCTTATCCGCATACACCAATGACTTTACATAGTCCCAAAGAAAGTAGTCTAGCGGTGTTAAATCACAAGATCTTAGAGGCCAATTCACAGGTCCAAAACGTGAAATTAGGCGGTCACCAAACGTGTCTTTCAATAAATCGATTGTGGCACAATCTGTGTGACGTGTTGCGCTGTCTTGTTGGAACCACAGCTCCTGGACATCGTGGTTGTTCAATTCAGGAATGAAAAAATTAATAATCATGGCTCTATACCGATCACCGTTGACTGTAACGTTCTGGCCATCATAGTTTTTGAAGAAGTACGGACCAATGATTCCACCAGCCCATAAAGCGCACCAAACAGTCAGTTTTTCTGGATGTAACGGTGTTTCGACATACACTCGAGGATTAGCTTCACTCCAAATGCGGCAGTTTTGTTTGTTGACGTAGCCATTCAACCAGAAGTGAGCTTCATCGCTAAACAAAATATAATGGACGTAGTGCGCGATACGTATTCCGCACAGAACCATTATTTTCGAAATAAAATTGCACTATTTGCAAGCGTTGTTCAGGCGTGAGTCTTTAAAGTTATATACCTCGAAAAAAAACACCCGTTATAATAATGAAATAAAACCATGAAATCTGTGAGTAACCTAGATATTCGCGAACGATTTTGTTCTACAAAGTATGACAGAATGCACAGATTTGCCTCAGAATTAAAGAAACATACTCTGACACCAAATTTTTAGTTTTTTCCATAGACCTAACGTCAAAATTCGAATTAATCGATAACAAACAAACCAATTTCGAATTACAATTACATAGGTAATAGAGGAACAACAGACCTTTCAAATGATGTATCACTCGACCCCCCATGGCAGCGAAAAAAATATGGGTGGTAACTGATGACCAAAAGGGGATGAAGTTCCGAATATGAAATTCATATTAAAATTAGTCTCTATAAACAAAATTCACGAAAACAACAAAAAAACATGGTAATAATAGTTGTTTTGTTCAATCTCCCATTTTCTGATAGACCGAGAAATGCCGATACAACCCCTTGAAGGACCAACCCTGATAAGCCGATGTTTGGAAGTCTCGTCCAGATTTCCAAGAGTGAAGTTCCTCGAAAAAGGGTCAATTCGCCTGTTAGAACCCAAACTGCAACCAATACCTGCCCCAGTGGAAAGAAATGCCCTCTGAATATTTCATCCCTTCGGAAATCTATCCCTCAACGTCTCAAGTGGCTCGAAATTCCGCATCAACGGGGTTCCGAAGAGATTAAATTGAGTGCGGAGGTAGATGCGGTGGTGGGCTGAGGGTAGTTTTTCGAGAGGAATGAAAAAGTATGCCACCGGACGCTATAGGGAGAACTCTGGACCTTTTAGGGGTGGTGGTTTAGTGGTTAGAACACCGTACTTCCAAGTCGAAGGTCAGGAGTTCAACAGCTGATGAACCTAACAAAACTACAGGGTTAGTCTGTGACTTGTACATATATTTTAACAGTAGATTATTGAGGTCGAAAGGCATACTTCTTCCTTTAGCATTTTTTCTATTTGGCCTATTTTGAATTTTCATAATGAGCAATGCCACCCCCGGAAACCTGCACTCTGAATTTTTTCCTAAAAAAATTGAGTGGATACAAAAAAGACATACTTGGAAACGTTGAAATTGGAAGTCGTACCCCACCCACCATTTCTCCAGACTTGCTACCTCGGACTCACACTTGCTTCGATCAATGGCACACGGCCAGCGGGATTCGTACGCTGCCCGGAAAATGGGAGGAAGTATTGGCCAGCGATGGACAATACTTTGAATCATAAATGTATAACCAGTTTTTTAGGATAAAGCCTCAAATTTCGGGAAAAATCGGCGAAAGCAAAGTTGTACGCCTATGTATTATGACATTACAATAGTATATTCTAAAACAAGTTGCAGAATGGGCTCCTATTCCAACACGAATGCAAAACACAAGAGTGTTGAAATTGCCTTCTGCAACGAGTATTAGACGATATTTTCTCTATTTCAGTCAAGCTTAGTGAAATATTGTCGAAATGCAATGAAAAATGCAAATTGAAAATCTAGTGACTCTTGCATTGTATCTTGGCAGTTGGTGTGACTGTTACGAAAATTGACAGATTACGGAATTTGAATTTGAATCGTACGTTTCGAATTTTTAAATAGTTTCATTGAATTCGTGAATTATGTCTGACGAAATCGATTTAACAACACCAGAATTAAGAGAAATTGCGAATAATGTTGCAAATCACTTCATTATATCCAAATTATACATTATATTGACAATTATTGAAGTTTGTTGAAATTTGATAGGATTGGAAGGCAGTAGAGACAACCACAAAATGAAAAATATAACTGAAAACGATGCTGTAATGACTTCATCACAGCACTGTTTTTCGAACTGTAATGAACTCATTACGATACTGAAATAGAGAATAGAATAGAATAGAATTATTTATAATACAAGTGCAGAAAGCATTGATATTCTTCCACGAGTTCAAAATTCAAAAACGAGCCACGAAGTGGCGAGTTTTTGAATGAACGAGTGGTAGAATGAGCCTATTATACATTATTTTCTCTGATTCATTGCATTCTTATCGAAATTAATGAAATATTTCCTTAAATATCATTAAGTGATTTTTGCATTGAAAAATGTTGGTTGGCAGAACTGATTTCTTTAAGGCAAATTGATGAATTGACATATAAAGCCGTTGCGGAAAGTTCGGAGTACCAACATATAATAATAAAATATAACCATGAAAACCGTGCGAGAATATATATTCTCGCACGATTTTGTTTCACAAGTTGTGGAAGAATGAACGGAATAACCACAGAATTAGAGAAATTAATTAATTGAATAATTTTACTTATTCGTCCATCTAGTTCTCTTGTAAGTCTGTCTGTCTAATATTTTCTATTCTCAAACGAAATCTCATATCGTCGTCTTCGAATTTTTCTCCCATTCAAATCCTATCTTCACACCATCCTCGAACCGAAGTTTTAATCAACAAGATAACGTCTTTTCCCCCGGCACACAATTTCACTTACACCGCTCGGAATTAATTTCTACTCATGAAAATTCCTCCTTTGATAAGGCCGAATACGGGGGAAAAGGAAAGAAAACAATCTGCATAATTCGAACCGACGAAGGCGGTCAGAACCACGAGTTTTCCTCAGATCTTCCTCACTCCTTGCCAGTTTTCTTTGCAATTAAGTCGTTCCGAGAAACAACTCGCGAAAGCAGTATTTTTTTTCGAGACGAAGATGCTCAGAATTCGCCTGGGATTGGTTTCGTGAGAGGGAGCAGGATAAATCACGGTCTGGGGCAAAAACACGGTAGTTTTTTTTATATACAAGAAGACCGGCAGATCCTCTTTTGAAATGAATTCACGTTTTATGGGAATTCGTATTGGATCCTGGTTTGGTGTATGAAGAAAATAAAAAAAAAATGGTTCCGAAACGGGTTGGGGATGTTCAATGGGATTTCTGCACCAAAGAGATGAATTATTGTTTTATATGAGTTGGAGCGCTTTGAGCGACAGATGATCTTAGAATATATCTACAGAGTGATGACTTCAATTTCCTTCTTCAGGCTTATGAATATTAAATCAATGCTAATTATCATTTGAATAATATAATAGTTCAAAGTCGTATGAGTCATATGTTGAATTTATATTGTATCGAGGATTCAACTGCTGACGTAGAAACTATTATCCTTTAGCATTTTTTCCGATTTGGCTCGATTGAAAAGATATAGGATTTTGAAAATCCATAAAAAATTATTTTCAGTTATAACTCTCAAATGAGCCAATCGAAGGAAATGATTTTTGGAATGTAGATTTTCATTTATACGACGAATATTCTCTTGAAACAAAATCTTTCAGATTCTGATTCATGATTCTGATTCTGATAAAAGAGGTACAAAGAATGTTTTCTACAAAAGTTTCACGAAATCGACTAGTGTTTTTTTCACAAAACGAAATATATACAGAGTGGGCAACATATTGATAGCAACTTCATTTTTTCCCCTGTATATTTTTCTATATTTGACTAGTTCCTTTTCCCCTGATTTCGAAAATATAACATATGTTTGGCCTATCTCTCTTATTCTGAGTACCAGTAGAGTTCCAAATTTTAAGAACCACCTGGCAAGCTAAGTAATCAGTTTTTAAGTGGAAGACTGCAACAATACAAAATGCCTTTTTTTGAGTTATCTCGTTGGCAACGATATAATATGACATACGTTTGTTATGAATGAAACTATTCATCGAATATGCATTACACAGAAGCGGAAAAATTAGAAATATTCTAACTTTATGTGAACAACAATAAAAATAAGAAAGCTACGAGGAAGGAACATATGGAGTTGCATCCAAATCATCCAATTTATAGTGAAAAACGTATGTCAATACGTTGCCAACGAGATAACTCAAAAAAGGGCATTTTGAGTTATCGCAGCCTACCACTTGAAAACTGATTACTGAGCATGCCATGTTTCTTAAAATTTGAAACTCTTTGGTACTCAGAATAAGAGAGATAGACCAAACATATGTTATATATTCGAAGTTAGGGGAAAAAGAGCTAGTCAAATATAGAAATATATACAGGGTGTTCCATTTGAAAAAATAAAGTTGCTATCAATATGTTGCCCACTCTGTATATATTTCGTTTTGTGAAATCATTTTAAAAAACACTAGTGGATTTCGTGAAACTTTTGTAGAAAACATTTTTTGTACCTCTTTTAGTAACAAAGTTAAAAGGGGGCCACATTATGAAAAACCCGGTACAAAGTTATAAATCATTACATAACAACAACATAACAAAGAAAAAAATCTCTTGTAAAATCCACTACCCCAACATAAAAATCAAACGAATTGTGACAAACTACAAACAATAACCACCTGGTTAAACGATGAATTAATCCCGAGAAAATTGGACAACCCCCCCCCAGCACAAAAAAAAACAATAACATCTCGCTCGCCGATTCAATTTCCCGACCATAGAATTAATCCTCACGGGCTCCAGAAGTCAACGAACCAGAGAACGCGATAAAGCCACCCCAACATCATACCCCCACCCCCAATTTGGAGGGATGAAAGACCCCGAAGAGTCCCACCGGCAGACCGAAACGCTTCATTGGAGACGCCCGGCGTCCCGGGAAACGCGCGTCCTTATGTCGCGTCTCGACGTTGGGAGGGGTGGGGGTAGTAAATTAATTTGGGGGTCTCGTAGCCGAGTTTTTAACCCCTCTGGAAGAACGGTAGGGAAGGATTGATTGCTGAGGGAGGGAGAACACGTGTTTTGATCTGGGGAAATTTATATACAGTTTGTAAATTGATGTATAATGTTTTACGGAGTGATAATTTGAAGATAATAAAGGGGGATTTAAAAGAATATTTATTCTTCCTTCAAGTTATTGCCACTTGAAATTGAGGGAAAGATTTTTTAGTTTCATTGAATATCTCCTATATTGAAGAGTAAGAAGAATCTAGTATCACTATCAGCTAACGCTTTTAATGTCACTTTGACAGTTTTTCCTTTCCTATGTTTCAACGTGAAGGTGTTGGTAAAACAACTCCTACAATATTTCGCATCAGAACTTTTTGATGCTGCAGCATTTTTCCTATTCAAAAAGCAATTTAAGGAGACAAATTCAATATGCAACTTTTTTGCATCTTGTCGTATGTCTGTTTTTATTTAGGAAAATTCTCTACTATGGTTAACTCTTCCTTTTTTAAATAATATAATACATACAGTAAGTTCGAACTTGAAGTTCAACTAATAAACACGGCATTTTATAAAATCTGGGGAATGATACAGGATTCAAACTTACTGGTATCAACCTCGTTTCTTCTGTCTATCAATTAATACTGAAATCGTTCTTCAAATACTCTTATTTATGAAAATAAGCCAATTCCTTCAACGACACCGTACTAATTTGAATGACAATTTATTTGTTTGGATTCCGAACACTGACAGAAGAACCAAAAATGGCGGTGTGTGACGTCACATTAATAGAGGGTATTGGCTCAATATATTCAATTGCCCTGCAAGGTAACACAATTCTACCACAATTCACAATTAAGCTTGACGTTACATAAAAGAAAATGATTGTTTACGAGTATAAAAATCTAACAGTTACACAAACAACCCCTGATTTAATCAGCGCGAAAAGCCCGAACAAAATAGAACGAAAAAAAAACAATCCAACGACCATTAAAAGAACACGCATTTGCAGCGAGAAATGTCCTCGTTTTCACCCCCCCACCCCCACAACCCAACCGCCACAAATACACGTTTAATCTTCCCCGATAATCTCCCTGACCCCTGAACGGCGCGACAAAACCCCAACACCGACCTCAAACCAACCCCCACCCCTAAAGTTAACCCCAACTACCCCCATTTCGGAATAACAGCACCCCCTCGCCGACTTTTACGAACTTTTTATCGGCAGTAGGGGAAGTTTGGAGCGTCGAAACTTTGCGTGCATATTCGCCTATTAAGTTTCAATTTTAGGGGTGCATGGGGCGTCTTTTAAACTTTCCAATTTGTCGTATTGTTGGGCCGATTTGGTCCGGGGGTAGTAATGAGGGTTGTTATTTAACGGGGCGAATTTCGTTTTGTTCCGGAGAAACGAGAAACTTGCGTTTCTCGGTGTCTGGTTGGGTCTCTCATTAAGGGTTGGGTTGAAAGGGAATGCTAATTTACTCTAAGGTAATTAAGTGAATTGCTATCACTTTGTTGTGCGAGTCGGGAAGAAGACCAAATGAGCTCATATCTCAAATAACGGGTGTTTTTTTTCGAGGTATATAAGTTTAAGTTGGCATTACTGTTCCAGATCGCGACCGATTCAACAGCTGTCGAGTGATTTATTCCCACTATGGTTTGGCAATTCATCATGAATAGACTCACGCCTGAACAATGCTTGCATATAGTGCAATTTTATTTCGAAAATAATGGTTCTGTGCGGAATACGTATCGCGCACTACGTTCATTTCATTTTGTTTAGCGATGAAGCGCACTTCTGGTTGAATGGCTACGTCAACAAACAAAACTGCCGCATTTGGAGTGAAGCTTATCCTCAAGTGTATGCCGAAACACCGTTACATCCAGAAAAACTGACTGTTTGGTGCGCTTTAGGGGCTGGTGGAATCATTGGTCCGTACTTCTTCAAAAATGATGATGGCCAGAACGTTACAGTCAGTGGTGATCGGTATAGAGCCATGATTACTAACTTTTTCATGAACAACCATGATGTCCAGGAGCTGTGGTTCCAACGAGACGGCGCAACATGTCACACAGCTCGTGCCACAATCGATTTATTGAAAGACACGTTTGGTGACCGCCTAATTTCACGTTTTGGACCTGTGAATTGGCCTCCAAGATCTTGTGATTTGACACCGCCAGACTACTTTCTGTGGGGCTATGTAAAGTCATTGGTCTATGCGGATAAGCCAAAAACCCTTGACCATTTGGAAGACAACATTCGCCGTGTTATTGCCGATATACGGCCACAAATGTTGGAAAAAGTCATCGAAAATTGGACGTCCAAATTGGACCACATCCGAGCCAGCCACAAGATTATCTTGCGGATAAATAAAATTCATGTCAATCGAATAATCCATCGTTGTTTTATTTAATTTAAAGTTCTATAGCTCTAAAAGAAACACCCCTTATGTCGAATGATTTTTCAATCTTTAGCTTCAATAACAAGACATAAATAATGAAAAAACCACCAACAGGGTGAAAATACATTAATGTCTTGAAAGAAGTGTTTACAAGGCTTTTTAATATTGAATCCAGTGTGAACTCCAAAGATTTTGTATCGTCTTATGATTTTTGTGAGGCGTTGTTTAGTCCAACAAATGATGAGATCAAAAAAATTCCACAACCATTTCCAAAGATTATTATTATTGATGAAAGTTAACCAAAAATGATAGAATATACAGATTGATTCACATGAACTGGTTAAACTAGCTCAACGACGGAAGGAAAACACCCTACTTCCTTTTTCTCGAACGAATCCATCATAAACCGTTCGAAATATGTAATAATGGATGCTTATGGAAATGAAGCAATCATTAAACGTTGGGAAACTTGGCAAATGAGCTCGCATCGCCCTCGTTTTTCATTCCCAAATGGGAAATTCAATTATCACCCCGCTTCTACGGATGCTGATGCTGCAACATCAGACGTTGGTGTTGAATCTTCATCGCAATTGTTAATTATCCAATTATTCGATGGTGATGCTTTCGTAACACATGAAAACAATGCCCTCTTGCTCCGGTAATCGATCCAGGGGTGAGTCAGAGAGGAAATGGCTCTTTGAAATTGTTCAGACTTCCTTACATTTACGTTATGAGATGATTTTTGATGGGATTTTACGAATTTTGTTTTGCATCTTTGATCTGATTGCAGAGAAATAAAAAGTTTCATAGAGTTAGTTGTTTTCCACAAATAGCTTCCAATATAGAGGGTGCACCACGGCTAAATCCCACATATCGAAAGGCTCGTAAAAATTTCAACAGATATTGTAGAAGTGATTTGTCAGAAAGATTGTCTTTTCAAAGATATGTTCTGTAAATAACACAATCCTAATGATGGTTTCGCTGGTCCATAGGCATATTGAACCTTTCGTAGAAATTCCTAATGCCAACTAAGATTTGGGCAGAGGACATTTGGACGATTTCATCTCAAATTTCAATCTTTTGATTGTCCAGAATCGTTCGACAATGCTTGATGATCTGGTGGTCATCCCACAGGCGCAATCACAAGAGGCTCAAATCAGGACCAATGAAGCTACTCATGCAAAGAGATTACCCAAACAAGAGCTATTTCTTATAGAAAAACTTTTTGACATCGAGCTGTTGCACCATCTTGCTAGAACAAGAAGCTCCCTGAAACAAGCAATTCACCTAAAAAAAACTCCCCAGTATATTACAGACAGGTCAGAGTTCACGTTACGGTAACGCCACTGTTTTAAAAGAATAAGACTCAATCATTCCTATACACAAGATAGCACACCAAACAGACTTCTGGGAAATGAACTCACACCAAGATGAAACATTTCTGTGTGTGGCATTTATAAAGGGTGTTTTTTTTAGAGCTATAGAAATTTAAATTGCAATAAAACAACGATGGATTATTCGATTGACATGAATTTTATTTATCCGCAAGATAATCTTGTGGCATTACATTTTAAATATGATTTCTGGCATATGACCGCCACGGCTGGCTCGGATGTAATCCAATCTGGACGTCCAATTTTCGATGACTTTTTCCAACATTTGTGGCCGTATATCGGCAATGACACGGCGAATGTTGTCTTCCAAATGGTCAAGGGTTTGGGGCTTATCCGCATAGACCAATGACATTACATAGCCCCACAGAAAGTAGTCTAGCGGTGTTAAATCACAACATCTTGGAGGCCTATTCACAGGTCCAAAACGTAAAATTAGGCGGTCACCAAACGTGTCTTTCAATAAATCGATTGTGGCACGAGCTGTGTGAGATGTTACGCCGTCTTGTTGGAACCACAGCTTCTGGACGTCATGGTTGTTCAATTCAGGAATTAAAAAGTTAGTAATCATGGCTTTATACCGATTACCATTGACTGTAACGTTCTGGCCATCATCGTTTTTGAAGAAGTACTGACAAATCATCATATCATGTAATTAATAATAATAATAAATGATTCCACCAGCCCATAAAGCGCACCAAACAGTCAGTTTTTCTGGATGTAACGGTATTTCGACATACACTTGAGGATAAGCTTCACTCCAAATGCGGCAGTTTTGTTTGTTAACGTAGCCATTCAACCAGAAGTGCGCTTCATCGCTGAACAAAATAAAATGGACGTAGTGCGCGATATGTATTCCGCACAGAACCATTATTTTGGAAATGAAATTGCACTATTTGCAAGGGTTGTTCAGGCGTGAGTATATTCATGATGAATTGCCAAACCAAAATGAGAATAAATCACTTGACAGCTGTTGAATCGGTCACCATCTTGAACAGTAATGCCAACTTAAAGTTATATACCTCGAAAAAAAACATCCGTTAGAATTACCTTTTTCAATAAAAACCAAGCTGTTTTACCCATCACATCATGAGGGCTATGTCCTTTTCAAATGTGGGAGTTTCTCGTGAAGAACTCGGTATGATCTGGAATAATGTATGATCGCAACTAAGTATAAAGTTTCTGTTCGATCGAATCTTATGAGTTTTGAGTTTAAAATTTCGAGGAACTAGATTTTTTGGAAAGTAATTATATTTGCACCAATGATACATCACCATTTTTCGATATGTATTGTATCGAAACGAGAGGAGCACATGATTGAGCTCCCAAAAAGGTTTTAATGCATCTTCGGAATGAAAAAAATTCCATGTTTCCCCATCAGATCATGACTCATTTCCTGCCAGTAATGTTTTTAAGAAATATTTTCTTTTCTGCATGCTTAACAGATAACCAGCACCATCTGCAAGATCTATCAAGAAACTGGGACGAATATACTTGGCCTGTCTTCGACACTTGTTATTAGACTGAGTTCCGGTCCTGCACAGAACATTATTGTGACAAAATGAGTTGTGGGCTGGGGCTGACAAGCTTAGTTTATGAATTAATTATGTATATTTTAATTGCGTTCTTCATCATCCTACGACGTGAACACTGCAGCCTGAAATTGATACTATTTACGGTTGGCATCCGTGAATCAATGAACGTAGATAGAGGGCGTGAAAAAAAAAACATTAAACGATTCAATTTACTCGACAACGGTCGGTTCGTTTTTGTTTATGGAGCGTCGTTCTGCATAATTGATTGATTATCGTAGTAGGTTAGTTAAAGGTTGATGGAAATGTTAAATAACATTTTTGGAGTACTGCGCTTGGAAAATACTTTTATTTCCGAACTTGAGAGTACAGAATAGCACATTTTTGTCGACTTTATTCATAATGGAATTTCATAACTTTGATTTTTTATTTCACATATACAGGGTGTTCAAACATTGACTCGACGCTCTAGTACGGTTAAGCGCTGAAAATTTTCGATTTTATTCTTGACACACTAACATAAGGCTCCTGTGGAGGTAAAGGGTGTTTTTTTTAAAGCTATAGAACTTTAAATTGCAATAAAACAACGATGGATTATTCGATTGACATGAATTTTATTTATCCGCAAGATAATCTTGTGGCATTACATTTTAAAAATGATTTCTGGCATATGACCGCCACGGCTGGCTAGGATGTAGTCCAATCTGGACGTCCAATTTTCGATGACTTTTTCCAACATTTGTGGCCGTATATCGGCAATAACACGGCGAATGTTGTCTTCCAAATGGTCAAGGGTTTGTGGCTTATCCGCATAGAGTATAGACCAATGACTTTACATAGCCCCACATAAAGTAGTCTAGCGGTGTTAAATCACAAGATCTTGGAGGCCAATTCACAGGTCCAAAATGTGAAATTAAGCGGTCACCAAACGTGTCTTTCAATTAATCGATTGTGGCACGAGCTGTGTGACATGTTGCGCCGTCTTGTTGGAACCACAGCTCCTGGACATCATGGTTGTTCAATTCAGGAATGAAAAAGTTAGTAATCATGGCTCTAGACTGATCACCATTGACTGTAACGTTCTGGCCATCATCGTTTTTGAAGAAGTACGGACCAATGATTCCATCAGCCCATAAAGCGCACCAAACAGTCAGTTTTTCTGGATGTAACGGTGTTTCGACATACACTTAAGGATTTGCTCCACTCCAATTTTGTTTGTTGACGTAGCCATTCAATCAGCAGTGCGCTTCATCGCTAATGGACGTAGTGCTCGATACGTATTCCGCACAGAACCATTATTTTCGAAATAAAATTGCACTATTTGTAAGCGTTGTTCAGGCGTGAGTCTATTCATAATGAATTGCCAAACCAAACTGAGAATAAATCACTTAACAGCTGTCAAATCGGTAGCCATCTTGAACAGTAATGCCATCTTAAAGTTATATACCTCGAAAAAAAACACCCGTTATATGCTTAAAACTAAACTTTTTTGAGATATTTCGTTTGAACGTTTGAATAAGCCATCAATGAACTTCCAGTAGAGTTCTCAATGATTATCAAAAAGTCATTCTTCTAGTATGCACTCCCAAAATCTCACTTAAATAAATTCATTTATTTCGGAGTCATTAGGTTTTTTCAAAGACCTTCCAATTTAAGAAACGCCCTGTAACTCGAGAACGCATTACGTTATCTATGATCTGCTTTCTGACATCTTATTATTTCGAAAAAAGAGTCTTTATATTTTTTCTCTAATCCTTATAGTTTTCGAAATGGTGTACAGGGAAAACCTCAAGAAAATTTCTTCCAAATTTTCTCTTACCCACCAAACCAACCTACAATCCACTTTTCCACAAGCTGCATACCTCAATCGAGGGTTTATTATTTTGATCATCGATGCGACAGAGATCTAGTATCGGTTTCGTTTCTTTAATAAACTTTTACGAGGTTCATATGAAAATCAGACGATGCGGAAAACCTTATGGGATGAAAGGAAAACAGTGAAGGACTCTTTGAGTGTGTCGGCGACGTACTTGCTTTGTGTGAACGACTGCTTTATCTCAAAATGATTTATCAGCTGAAATTCGAGCTCTCTGGCGCTGAAATTTGGGTTAATAACGCGAATGAATAACGTTCCTGAAGGGGAGAAATACTAGCTGTATTGGGGGGAAAGTGAAGAATTTTCATGGAGACGGGTTGAACTTCTACTTGAACAAAGTGAATTTAGAATAGTTTCAGGCAAATTACGAATCTGGATGTGATTATCAGAAAGATGTTGGACTGAAACTGACCCTTGAGATACGCCTCAGTTAAATTCAGTGAATGATGGCGAAAATGACAAATTTTTCGTATGCATACAATCAATGTAGATACTTGTACCCGAAGGATTGTCTGAAATATTTAATCTCAGACAATTTTGTCGAAACAGAATAGATTTCAAATTTATACTTTTAACGGGTGATTTTTTTTGAGGTATATAACTTCAAGTTGGCATTACTGTTCAAGATAGCTACCGATTTAACAGCTGTCAAGTGATTTATTATGAATTTGGTTTGGCAATTTATCATGAATAGACTCACTTCTGAACAACGCTTGCAAATAGTGCAATTTCATTTCGAAAATAATGGTTCTGCGCGGAATACGTATCGCGCACTACGTCCATTTTATTTTGTTTAGCGATGAAGCGCACTTCTGGTTGAATGGCTACGTCAACAAACAGAACTGCCGCTTTTGGAGTGAAGCTAATCCTCAAGTGTACGTCGAAACACCGTTACATCCAGAAAAACTGACTGTTTGGTGCGCTTTATGGGCTGGTGGAATCATTGGTCCGTACTTCTTCAACTTTTTCATTCCTGAATTGACCAACCATGATGTCCAGGAGCTGTGGTTCCAACAAGACGGCGCAACATGTCACAAAGCTCGTGCCACAATCGATTTATTGAAAGACACGTTTGGTGACCGCCTTATTTCACGTTTTGGATCTGTGAATTGGCCTCCAAGATCTTCTGATTTAACACCGCTAGACTACTTTCTGTGAGGCTATGTAAAGTCATTGGTCTATGCGGATAAGCCACAAACCCTTGACCATTTGGAAGACAACATTCGCCGTGTTATTGCCGATATACGGCCACAAATGTTGAAAAAAGTCATCGAAAATTGGACGTCCAGATTGGACTATATCCGAGCCAGCCGTGGCGGTCATATGCCAGAAATCATATTTAAAATGTAATGCCACAAGATTATCTTACCTAAAATTCATGTCAATCGAATAATCCATCGTTGTTTCATTGCAATTTAAAGTTCTATAGCTCTAAAAAAAAATACTCTTTACATCAACAAACCAACAAGGTTTGAACGATAGATAGCACATCATTAACTAACCCAAAACGTCTGCTACCTCCAGAACCCATTTAGAAAAAAGCAACAAACAATATTGCGACACCTTTCCAGACGACGTATACCTTTCAACCTCCCCAAAAATACAGCTCACTCGGATATAAAGAGATCCACTTTAACTGGGATTAAAATAGGTCTGAAAGGCTCACATAATTCCCCACTGTCATGACATCGACGTAATACGGTGAAATTATGGACACACGAATACAGCCACTGTCCAAAAAAAGAAGCTCTCTCGCACCTTCCTCTTACCGAAAGAGAGCGAGCGTATCGGTCCAGCATCAGCATCCGATAGCACCAGAGAGATCAGGAGCGTGTTGATTCAACGGACTTCTCTCTTTGTTATTCTACCTGTTGTTGTGGCGACCGCAACATGGCGTCCGTATATACCGTCAGGCTGAATGTATATAAATAGCCATCCATCGGTCTCCGATCTATATTTCGATGCACATTTTGACGCAACTTCCGCCAAGCTTCCATTTCCGCCAACTGCGATCGAAGGTGATACAGTTATGAGGTTGTTTACCTGATTTTGAAAAATTTATGAAGTTGAAGTCTTGTTGATGACTTGGCAGCAGGTGCTTTTGAGCTGTCGTTTGTTCTTGCTTGATATGTTGTTTTGGTTATTTGTGAGATGGGATTTTTATAATGTCGTTGTTGTCGGTAGATAGATGAGCTTGAAATTAGTGTGAAGGTTTTCCAATGAGAGGTTTCGTTTTGAACTGCACTATCTGAGCAGTTCTTACTTTTAAAATTGTTATCTTTCGACATTTGACAAGTAAAACTAAGGCATTACTGAAAATGGAACGATACACGCTGATACCAAATGCTCTCTATCGTTAAGTCGCTGTCCAAGAGTCTTTCAGGCAAAAATACACTGCGCAAAAAAATTAACGCACATTATGGAAATCTCAAATTTATTCTACAACTGAAGGTAATTATTTTTATCAGAATTATGCATGCATATGTTATCCACTTTCAACGTTTTTCTTCAATACAGATGTTTTTCCCCAGCAGGAATAAAAAAAGATGAGATTATCAGATTTTGAATGTATTGCCTTCATTCTGAAATCAATTGTTCTCGATCAATTCTAGTGGTCAATAGTTTTTCTTTCGTTTGATTTTCTACACTCGATCGCTATGCAACGCGAAACACGCAATTTGATCTAAGAGGAATGTGCCCAAGCGGTAGTTTCGCGAGAAGAAGGGTGGACATACACAAGAATTGCAGAAAGGTTTGGAGTTTCCCATACAAGTATGTCCAGAATGTTGCAGCGATTCAGGGAGACAGGTATGAATGTCCGAAGACCAGGACAGGGTAGACCACGGGTAACAACTGCCATTCAAGAACGTTACTTGAGAGTTTCTCCGTTGAGACAACGGTTTGCAACCGCTCGCCTCCTTCAAAATCAGCTTGAGCAAACTCATAGGTTGCAAATTAGCACTCAGACAATAAGAAATCGCCTCAGAGAATATGATTTAAGGCCTCGTGTCGCGGCAAGAGGCCCAGCTCTTACCCCAGCCCATCGAAGGGCGCGTTTGGATTTTGCGAGAGAGCATATCCATGGGAAGAGGCTGATTGGAAAAGAGTTCTCTTCACAGATGAGTCTAGATTCTGCCTCTACCATTGTGATCGATGTTCCCTTGTATACAGACGTCCACATGAAATATATTCTAAGTGAAATTTCATGAATACTACTGGTTTCGGGGGAGGATCGATTATGGTATGGGGTGGAATATCTTTGACTGCTCGCCTAGACCTAGTGGTCGTTGATTATGGAGCTATGAATGCTGAAGGAACATTCTTGAAAAGCATGTAGTGTAATTTGCCCCATACATTGGTGAAAATTTCATTTTTATGGACGATAATGCCAGACCCCATCGTGCGCGCATCGTTCAGGAGTACCTTGAAGAGGTTGAAGTCTCTCGAATGGAATGGCCAGCAAGAAGTCCAGATCTCAATCCGATTGAGCAGGTTTGGGACAACCTCAATAGAAGGCTGAGAAGTTCAGAAAATCATTCAGCTACTCTTAATGACTTAGGAATCCAACTCAGAGAAATCTGGGAAGGATTAGATCAGAACATTTTAAGATCACTCATTTTGAGTATGAACCGTCGTTGCCGAGCTGTAATTAACGCAAGAGGTGGAAATACCAAGTATTAAATCACTCATCAGCATTCCAGTATTTTGAAAATTGTTTATTTCTCTTCTTTCACATAAGATTCGGTGAAATCCTGAATTTTTCTTCCATTTAATGTGTCTTGTTTCGTTCAAAATTGAGATTTTCAGAATGTGCGTTAATTTTTTTGCCCAGTGTATTTCAGATTTCGCTATTAAACGATTTTAGAATGAGTTCATTATTTTTGGTGTAACCCTACACAAATTTTTGTTTGTTTTAGGGGAAATAATGTGAAGTGAAGCTATAATGAGCTACCTCGGCGGCTTAGTGGTTAGAGCGTCGGACTAGTTATTCGGAGGTTGCGGGTTCGAGTCCGGCTCGAGGAGGTACTTCTTTCAAAATTGATAAATTGCCTGATTGCCGTGAAATTAATTTCATTGAAGGTATAATGTTCGAATCCCCCAGGAACAAAAAAATGTGATACTTCTCTCAACCATTCATCTACAACATCCTCTCCTACGGCTTCCGCATCGTTTTTCACCAACCCCCTAGACCGAAGGAAACCCCTACACGGGTAGAAAACCGCGGCATAATCCCCGCTGCACAGCCTGACGAATGAAGGGAGGCAGAAAGCTTGCGTTGTTAGGATTCATATACTTTTCGTATATACCCGGACGTGTTTGGTTTCTCGGCTTCCAAATCCGATTTATCCTCGGCCCCGGAGCCGTATAGCCGGTCTAATATATCATCGGTTGTATACGAAACTTCCGTAATTAGGCGGACTATGGCCGGGTTCCTCGACCGGACTGCAGGAACTGGAGAACGCTTGTTATTCGACCGCGTATCGGACGTAACGAGCCGTGCCACCAACCCTCTCTCGTCGAACTATAGGGGGTGTGAAGAGGGAGAGTGTGGGTTTCGGAAATCTATCTGGGTGGGAGTTTTCCGGGATTAGAGGATTTCGGAGTATCTCTGTCGTTTTCAGAATGCAATTGACACCTGATAACGCCAATTTGATTCAGTATATCTGCTAAAAGGTGTATTTATGCAGAAAACGGTAAAGAATTATAATCTATTACACCTTAAATTCAAGGAAAAATAAGTGGAATTGACAGAACGAAACTATCATGAATGCGGAATATCATAAACTGGGCAGCTTTAACTTTGAGGACCTTATTAAAGCTGCTACAGATCCTTAAATGGCGTAATCCCTCACGTATGATGTCAGAAGCAGAAGAATATATCTTCATATTTCCATATAAATTGAGATTAAGGGGGTCCTCATCTGCTATTGAGCAGCCTACGGCGAATTGAGTTTCATCTTTAAGGACAAAAATATTCCTCTACACTTGAAACGCAAAACCTAAGACAGCTGTATATTACCAGTGCCAACTTATGGTCTAGAAACTATGGCAATAACGAAAAAAGTGGCAGAACAACTGAGAGTAACTCAAAGGACCATGGAAAGGATTATGTTGGGTATAAGCTTGAGGGACAGAATTCCGAACACCGAAATACGAAAGACCAGGGTAACTGACATCATGAGTAGAATAGCGAAACTTAAGTGGCAGTGGGTGGCACATGTTACAAAGGCAGAGTGTGGAGAGATGGTCACAGAAAGTGACGTTTTGGAGACCTCGAGAGACAAAAAGAAGTATAGGAAGACCGAGAATAAAATGGATAGACGACATAGTCGATGTAGCCGGCAAGCAATGGATGAGAATAGCAAAAGACAGAGAAGCATGGTAAAAACTGGAAGAGGCCTATGTCCGACACTGGATGAGATGAAAGAGGGCTGAAGAAGAAAAAGAAAAAAAAAGGCCCTCTATCATCGAAACTGTCTTCGCTTTTAATCGTCATAGTCTACAGCTCGCCTTCCAGTTCCAGAGTTCTAATGAACTCCAGTATCTGGGATGGCTTCAAGGTGGTGACTTCCTCACTTCCACAAGTCACTTGTCCAAAGCATTTTTTGCGTTGGATATCGATGGTGAGGCATTCCGTCACCAGGTGTTCCGGAGTTTCTTAATCCTCCCCACAGAATCTGCAGTTTACTAGACCCATTCTCATGAAGTATTTCCCAAGGCGACAATGCCCTGTGAGAAATCCAGTGAGGAGGTGTAACATATTCCTGCTAAGATCGATATACTTTCTAGCTCTTGCAGTATCAAAGTTGAGAAGAAACTTTTTGGAATGATCCAAACCATGAAGGTTCCACTAGAGTGTTTCTCTTTTTTTATTCCTTCTCTTGAAAGTCTTTCTATATCGCATAAAGGTTCTGGACCAATGAAAAAAGTTTATGCTCTCTGTCGGGCAAGTGTGTTGGCCACTTATTTTCCTTTAGTTCCCGATAAACCAAAACCCAGAATTAACTGACTCTGTTATTCTTGCCTATTTCGTTGAGTTTTCTTCGGTATTTCAATTCCATCTCAGGGTCGATTATATGTGAGCTCAATGTTTTGAAAGCAGCCTTACTAACGAACGTTAAAAAAACAAAACTATTAGAACAAATCCTTTCTCTAGCTTTTTTTTGCCCTGCCAAATTTTCTAGTTTTCGTGAATCGTTTATAGATTCACTGTTGGGTGAAAAAAATATCAATGCTCTACCTAAAGTGGCGATGGGACACATTTACAAAACCTACCCAGAACACAACCGATTCTATCAACTTCTAGAAGCTCTAATCTTCTGAGAGGTTTCACTGATTCCTAGGAGCTTCGAATAATAAACGAACAAACAACCAAATTCAGCTGTACCAACGTTGTTCTCTTTGTAATCATTCCAGAAAGCCATCACATCAACTATCAACTCAAAACCAAGTCTATTCCAGCTATGGTTTCAACAGCACCAACACGCCAAATGAAAATATACATTTCCCCACACAGTTGGCGGAAAAACACCCAACAAAAACGGAAGTATAAACGGAAATACCAATCGACGCAATGGCTGTCATGTTGGCACACCTGTAGCAATTCCGCCACGTCCGATTAAAAACCGAGCATCTCACGTTTAGCGCTCTTTTGAGCCTCATCAATATCCTCCGCTTTGTTTGAAAAGGGCAACAGATAAACCCTGCTTCATCGACAGCCTCCAATATAAATAACCCCTTCGTTGGATATAACAGGAATAGATGTAGCAAGGGGTGACCGCAAAAAAATTGGAAGGGTAGAATCGTCAATTCCGGTCACATAGGAATCCACGTCTTGCCTCGGGAAGTTTTTTGGAATGAGATTTATCACTGCGTGGCTAGGAATCCGGAATGACTCGCCGGATGTAGGCTGGTAGATATAGAAGACCCATATATTAGGTTAGGTGAGGTTGAAGGCGATATCGAGGAATATCAACGTATTTTGTGAAAGTCTGGAAACGCTGTAAACTGGAAATTTCGATTTTATGCAATTTTTACTAGGTCTATGTGAGACCTCTCAGAAGCTTGGAGTTTCGACTGGCTAAACCAACCTTTAGTATGGTTTTCCAATTTTATTATTAAATAGATCTTTTCAAATTTCGAAGTTCGTAGTTTCGAAGGTTTCAAGTGCGTAGCTCCAGGAGAAGTGGCAGCTTCGAGAATATTAACAATTTTTTTTTGGAAATTTCAGATTATCACCTATAATATCAGAAATAATGGACTAATAATAGATCAACTGCAAACATTTTCTTGATCTACATAATCCAATCAATTGTGGTACAATATCCCCATGAAGGAATTTTCGATTTTTTTTTAAATTTCTAAGGGGGTAGGTATGAAAAATTTTAGGACATAAAATTTTTCAGGTGAGATAGAAATTCGGCTAGTCAGAGATCGTTTATTCTGGCAACGCTCACCGATTCTTTGTAGAGCTCACGGTTGCGAGGAAATTTGAACTAGAAATTTGGGAAAAAATTGAATTTGCCTCCAAAAAGTGTAATATCTCCTGAATAATTTTAGGGTTAGGTATGGAAAATTTTAGGAAAATTTTTGGACAAAAATTTTTTCATGTGAGATCGAAATTCGGCTGATCAGAGATCGTTAATTCTAATCGCTCACCGATTTTTCGTAGAGCTCACAGTTTTGAGGAAATTTGAACTCGAAATTTGGGAAGAATTTGAATTTTCCTCCAAAAACCGTTATATCTCCTTATTATGGATCACAGACCCCACGAATAAGAACGTTTTCTAAAGATCGACTCCTAAAGCACAGTAAGGTTTTAAGTGTGTACCTCACGTCCAGGAGGTGTGGCAGCTTCGGGAATATTAACAATTTTTTTTTGAAAATTTCAGATTATTACATAGAACTACAGAAGTAATGGACTCATCGCCCAAATCGGTATCCGATACGGCAAAACTACAAGAAACCAAAAAATCCGTTACTGGACCAAAGTTTCCTTTTACATTTCTCCAAACTACCAGTGGCCCTCAAAAAAAAAAGTTCTGGAGAAAAGAAGCGGGCACTATTTCAGAAATAATATCACCCTGTATTTTGAAATTTTTTATCGAAATCAGTAGTAGTTACGACAAAACTATCACTCAATATCTCGAATAAATATATTTCATTCAATATAATATACATTCGTAACGATATACTGAAATTGTGAATTTGAAAATATAAAATAAAATATAAAAAATAAATAAATAAATATAAAATATATCACAATACGACAACGTAATCTAACCATGTTGGGGACATGTGAAAATTGCGTATACTCCCTCTATCTATGTTCATAACTCTATGGAATAAGCAAAATTTCTTAGGCCTTGCAACGAAAAGTTACACTCTCTCAAGAATTACAAGAAACCAAAAAGTGTAGTACTGGACCAGAATTTTTCTTTATATTTTTTTGCATGACAGCTGAAAGGAATATTATGGATGTCGATCCAGAATAAAATCATTTTAGGATGTCTTCAGCTACCCTCAAAAGATGAAGGTCCGGAAAGTTGAAAATTGTGAAGATACTGGATGTTTTCGTCAACTACTTCTATTGGAAATCTTATTATAAACGTCAAAATCTGAAATTTTGATGGAAGCATTCCCCTTGTTATTTCCCTGTAATTTCTTCGATATTTATTCATTTATTCCTAAATATTCTGTAGCTCTCTTCTTTTCATAAATTCACAAGCAATTTCAGCTTTCCTGCAACACTTTTTCGATGGTTATAAATCCCCCTTCTACTACATCCCTCAATTAATCTCGAATTTCATACATCTTCTTCGTGAAAGGAGCCCTTCACACAGAAAACGCTTTGTAAAGAACGCAAACATCAAACTCTTTGCCACTCACCAAGGATGTTCATTCTATGAAGTGTTGAAATATGATATTTCGCCTCACTGCTATCTCTATAGAGCAATCGGGAATGCTCGTGTTTCATGTACCTCAAAGTTATACTTAACGATAACGTTGGGTTTGTTCATTTGTGGCTTCTGTGATGGGATACGATCTCTTTGAGGTTATCACGACAAACGGGAAGGTAAAGTTTGATGATTCAATATGGCGGAATACATGCATATCGAGTTTTGATCATCTCTCGAAATTTATATAGAAAGGGCCAAAATAAACATCGGGAAGGCTCCAATCTATCTGATAGTTTTTGTGCCTCAAGATTTCTTTAATCATTTTCATTTGAATATGGGACTTACACCCAGTTGCAGGAACGTTAATTAAAATTTAATTCAACATTACAATTTTAATCCTCCATTAAACGGTGAAGGTAGCCAATGGAAGGGACCTATTGGAGAATTGGAATTCAATCTGTCAAGTTTTGCCGCATGTAAACTCCATACAGTAATAAACATAGATAGAGGACGTGTACGCAATATTTACATGTCCCCAACATATATTTATTTGAGTGATTCTCGATTAAATATGCAAATTTGAATATTTGGAATCCGATATTTTTCCTAACTCTCGAACTTATAATAAGCAGAATATTTATTATTTTCTGTATCTACCCGCTGAAACCCAAGGTTTGGCAACTTTTGCTCTCCTAGTGTCATCGATTGTTCCATATCGTTTGGCGCGCTTGAAGTTTGTTTTCTGAATTTCTGATATATTTAGGTATTTATTTCATTATATTTTGAGTTTATATGAAACGTTGATTCCCTATGGGACATAAGAAGTGCGTTCTTTGTGGAGAAACTCGCGAATTGAGTGAAATATCGTATCACTGATATGTTTTCATTTCCGCGCGCTTCATGACAAATTTGATAGTTTATGTTGGGGACAAATTTGCTCACAGAAAATGACATACGCTCCCTCTATGTATGCTTATCACTCTGAGGTCGCGTGCAAACTCGAAAAAAATTCTGACAGGTGCTGTCATACAGTTTTTTCATCTAGAGCGTTTGTGATTGGTGGAAATTGAGACATAGGTACAAAGTCATTTCAAAATTTTCTGATTACCCTAAAAATTTATGCATCTACTCAATCAACAACTTGCATATTGGCAATCTAAAGTTAACTTCTCATGCTCAACCTCTGGAAAATTTCATTCTATACTACTTCCTACCAAGATAGTCCCGCTAAGGTAGTCAACAATTCAAACAATCCTAAGATCATATGTTCTAGTTCAAAAAACTCATAAAAATCGATAATCCTCTGGTTGAATTCTTCAATCTTCCCACCTTCCGACATCTAACTCTACTTGACAACCGAACAGATAGCCTATAAATGCACCAGTCTTAAAAATAGAACCCACCAAGTGGATATACTAACCGCATCTGACACACATCTCAGCCTTTTCCGTAAATAAATGCCGGTCGAACACGTGCAAACACCATCACTAATCGTTATCACGTTATCATCCTGAACCACCACCCCTGGCACACGAAAAACACTTGTACGTAAGCACAAAACCTGCCGTCCGTGCGAGCTTTAGCGAAAATCGTAGTCAAAAGTACGTGCGAACCGTTTTAAAAGGAGAATCGTTCTGATTCCAACAGGAGAAGGAAGACGCGTGTCGCCCAGTTACGAAACTGGGATGTGCAGATCATCAAACCGTTCCAGAAATTGACACAGCTGTCTGTCTGTCTGGCGGTACACCAGGTATACGCTGTGACCTCTGACGATGCAGCTCAAGAGGGGACTTCTACGTCTTTTACTAAGCATTGTGGGTTACAGAGACATACACCCAGTTGCAGGGACGTTCATTAAAATTAATGCCGCCATCAAAGTTTTAATCCTCCATTAAACATATTATTCATATTGGAGGATTAAAATTTTGATGATGGCATTGGATTTTTATTAACGTTTCTGAATGGTGGTAATGTAGTATTTATAATTATTTAGTATTAATAACAGCGTCAGATATATAGAAAATTCAAGCACATTATCAAAAAAAAAAAATGAGGACGTGGAGTCCAGAGATTTTGAGAGCTCATCTTTCGTATGCTTATTGTGCCACTCTTGGGGTGCCACATATAGTTAGTCACATACAGTTTTGAATGGTTGAGCGCTAAATAATAGCTCAATATGCATTTAAGCTCTTCAGTTCTCTGTCTCGCTGTCAGATCCTTTTATATGCCGGATTTACGTCAAATTCAATACCACTTAAGAGGGAACAACACCACGTGGCTGCTCAGTTCAAAAAGAAATCAGAGATATTTCTTCCTACAAATCACCGTTTTTTATGGGGTTTTCACAAACAATAATCTCCATTGTGAAAAGCAAACATTTTTAATTTGAGAATTTGAAAAAAACAAATTGGTAACTTATCGTTTTTCGCAAGAGAATTATAACCATATAAAGATTGATCATCGTAGGAGCGCCAGAGGGGAAATGAATACGTACCAAAGTTTGACCGATACGCGGAAAGCCACATGGTGGTAATCCCTCTTAAAAGATTGGTGGCGCTTCTTGTCAACGGACCACGCCAACGTATACGCAGAGGGATCGATAACCGCAGATTCACCCAGATTTTCATACTGCAAAACACCTCGTAAACTATGCGGATTGATTTTGTTAATTTTCCGCATGGTACGTGAGCCGACCAGCCGTGCCGGCCGTCTGTAAATGGACTCTGAAACGGACGCGACTCGTCAGCCACAGTGAAACATCAGGCGTGCTGCGATAAACATAATGCGGTTGCAGAAGGGCACTCTCTGGACCGGACAATTTCGGAAAATGGGGTGCGCTGTTGGTGAAAAGTGTTCGAGGGCGATAAGGGTTTATCTCCACTACAATTAAATGCGCTGGCGGTTTTTGGATTTCTATGGACAATGGGTAGGTTTTCGTTCGATGGAACGTTTGTGATGAAAACAATCGAGCCACTGGATTATTTGGTGAATAGGATGGGGAGAATACAGTCGAACGATTTTCTGCAGCGTAGGAAATCGAAACAGGTTGGACATTCTCCGTCGACCGCCGCGTTTCGACGACTTGAACAAATCGCAATTCTCGGAATCGTGTAGCTGGGCGGAGCTATGCGCTTGCTAAAGTTGCGATTGGTTGGATAAAGTCGTCGAAATGCGAAGGTTGACGGATATTGACCGAGAAAACCGTACCTTCAGCTGGCAGAACCAACAGGCAAGCGATTTTTTATGGACAACCTGCTTACATCATAATTTCAAGCTCATTTTTGAACCCACTAACGAATTTCTTGATTCACGTCTTTAAAAAAAACCCTGAGTACTGTTCTTATGGTTGTTTTCTATGATTTGACAGTTGAAAATGTCAAATTGTGTTGGCATTTCTGTTCAGAAAGGTTAAAAAATTAGGGAAAATTACTTTTAAAAAATAAATCTGTTTGCGAAGTTCATAGAGCACCACGTCTATTTTACGTTCAACATAATCGGCCTAGTGGGTAAGCATTTATTGATCGTTTTCACACCTATTTGACTATTCTCGATTCAAAATCACCAACATGACAAAGAAATGTGCGTACCTAAGAGAATTCTGCTGCTAGTATTGAAGAAGACGTCGATATGTCGTAACGTCGATGTTCTCAACTTGTTGGCCTTTGTCCTTCGTGCAAGTATTAAAGCCAAATGACTAGAGTTCACGTTGCATTTTTGCTCTCTTTTGAAGAAGAAGCATTTTTAGCGAAGAATTGTGTTTAGTGAAACGTCAACGTCTTCATCAATAAGGAAATTTGCCTTAAATAGATCAAAGATAATTCTCAAGCCATTAACGTATCACCATTACATCCATTAAAATTTACTGTTTGGTGCGGTTTACACGCTGCTGGTATCATCGATCCTTATAACAAAATAATACAGTCTCGCCACTTTTCGTCCAGCGTGTCAGTTGGAAGAAATAACGTCAATTGCCCCACTTTTAGCACCCTCTCCTCGGACAAATATCCGTCCTTGCTTCAACCCCTGACAGTCCTCATCACCCGCATTGAGACTGTTTATAATTGGGACCCAAGTGAGATACTGAGTGACAGAAACAAATAGAAACACCGGGCTTTTGTTGGATTCCCCTCCGTCCCAAACAGATCCAGGGTTCATTTTCAAGTGGGCAGTTAAGCCGTGTTTACGGGACTCTCAAATAGTCGATTGTTGCTTGTTAGTCTTACACCGGGGGGATTTGGAGCTTATTTTCCGTTTCAGATTGACGGGGTGGTTTGAGTTATCGCTTTTTTATCTGGATCATGAATATTCAGGAGGAGCCGGTTCTGGAATGAGAATGAGTCTATGAAAGGGAAGTGGCTGGATGGGACAGACTCTGGATCAACACAGAAGCAAAGGAGCTTACACGGGAGCTTATTAAGGTTCTTAGAGAGAAGGCGCAACTTGTCATATCATTATTGCACTTTAGAGAGTTCGCCTTCTATCAGAAATAGTCTAATGATTCTTCCAAAGCACAACATACGGTGTTTCCGTAACTATGCTTCCTCAAATGCCTGTAAACGGAGCTTAACGAGGTGAAGGATCAGTTTGGGGAAGCATTTCAATAGCGATGATACAATTCAAAAAACTTCTCGTGACAATATCCTCTTCGGTACGCTAATATATTTGTCTTGTTGATGGTTTCAAATCGAGAAGAGTAGAGTCAGTTCTAAAATGATCAATAACTCCAAGAATTGCTCTATCACCAGGCCTATTATTAGGGAGTACCGTAGGGTTCTGTACTTGGTCCGGTGCTCTTCATTATATACCTAAATAACCTGATCCAAAACAGTCAGCGAGGAAAGGTAGTGAGGTATGCAGATGATGCTATGATGACTATTATTAACAGAGCTGAATCTCAGGAGATGCTTTGAGAAGTGCGGCAAAATAGCTTGGAACACACCACTTTAAAATAAACAGGGACTGTCTTTCCATAGGAAGAAACTCCACAGTTCTGACCGTTTGTTATTGCTAGGATTCACAATGGATGGTCTTCTTGCCTGGAGAAAACATATTGAGTTTACTAAGTGGTAGACTTTCGACAGCTATTTTATGCCCAGATAGTTGGACAGCAGGACGCTATACTCACATACCATGCAAAATTTCACTATATCGTGACATATGGCTTCATTATATGGGGAAATTCGATGGATGCCCATAAAGTCTTCCTAAAGCAGAAGAAGGCGCTGAGAGCTATAGCTGAAGTACCACTTAGCACAAGCTGAAAGAGTATATTCGAACAATATGGCTCACTTACAACCACTTGATGTTACATGCTCACTTACGTATGTCACATTCACCAAAATAGGGATCATCTGATGAGAGGAAAGGATGTTCACACCGCACTGTACAAGAACGTCATCACACCTTATTCTGCCTGAACATCAATCAGACTCTACAATGGGCTTCCTGTAGCTCTGAACTTTAGGGACAACACCAGATTTTAAAAAAAATATGATGAAGAGAATCCAGATTTTACTCATGCTGAATTTCTGTTGTCCTAGCGTTAAATGATTCATGATGAATTGCCAAACCTTACTGAACCGAAATGTTAACATAGTTTGACATTCTCAACCATAGACAACAACCATCGAAGCTTCCCATTTAACCTAAAACAACACCCGGCATAACCATGACATAAACAAGGCTTCTACGAGCTTTTAGATAATCACGCTATGCATCCTGCATCATAAATTCGATCACCATCAAACTTTTCAGACGGTCTCAACTTCGAACAATTATTCGCAATTAATCTGGTAACGAGGTCCCATACTTCTTGCGCCGTAACGATGAAGCTTTATGCGTCAGTCTGGATCCAGAGTGCAGGGTTAGACCAGGCTGCTCGCAACTTTCCATTTATATAACTCTGATGAATTGAATTAGTGTGGAAGTTTTGGATCGAAGGGGATGGAGATGGAGTAGTTGATGTTTGCTCTGCACCTTGCTCGATTCTTGAATGGCTGTTAATTAGACCGGAGGTGCGCTTAATGATCTCCTGGATGAATGACGTGTATATGTTGTGTATAACAGCATCCGGAACTGCGGTGCTCGAATCTGTAGGGTTGAATTGGTAATTTGGGCTTTGGAATGCGCTAAGTGAGTTTTTGTGTCGGTGGCTCAGGGTTGATTGCGATCTGGTGGGTGTTAATGTCAGATGAGTGAAAGAGTCTGAGATAGAGCAGAAGAGGAGTCTGCGAAGATTTATTTGCTGTGCTGTATTTTGTCAGTTTTATGATGTTTGATATCCTAACAATTTTGAAATTTCCAGAAAGGACAGAATTTAAAGTCCCATTAAATCATTTTGAATTACACTAACTAACAAAGAAACTGCAACACCCAGAAGGAGCTGTTCAATTTTAATTTTTTTTCTTTTGTAAAACATAGATAGTATAGCAAGAAGTAAATGTTTGAAATTTGGAGAAAAATACGAAGGGTTTACATTTTTTTCAATAAATTTGCTAATAATGTGTTTGTCCACCGCGATAATCTGTACACTCCCCAACACGTCTCGGCATTGATGCAATGAGATGCTCTAATTCTTCTTGAGGAATACTATCCCAAGCTACATGTACTTCATGTCTCAGAGCCGCCAAAGTCCTTGGGGGCTGGGATAAATTTCCAAGCCTTCTACCCATGATATCCCAAACATGCTCTATGGGCGAAAGATCGGGGAATCTAAGCGGCTATGGCAAAGAATTCACATGGGCCGCTCCGAAAAAGTTTAAACTAACTCTGGCAACATGAGGCAGGGCGTTATGTTGCTGAAATATTGGATTCTCGAGCCAGTTAAAGTAAGGGAGAACATATAGCTCCACTATTTCTTAAAGGTAACGCAACGCTGTCATGTTACCTCGAATAAAGACTGAAGATTACCTACTTGCAATAGCACCCCATACCATAACGCCTAATGTCTGGTGTACATGACGCTCAACATCAAACTGGGGTTCACTTCTTACTCCCCAACGTCGTCTAAACCTTCTTCGGCCATCGTGTGAACCCAAGAAGAATCGAGATTCATCAGAAAAGACGATCTGTTGCCATTCCACATTCCAATGTTCTCTGCGCCACTGTAATCGTTGCCGGCGATGCTCAACCGTCAGAGGTAACACAAGATGGGGTCGATAATGCTGCAGTCCAAAAGACCTTATACGGCGGTTAACCCTTCAGACAGTTACAGGATGGCCTTGTTCTCCTGACTACTCATCAGCCAAAGATCGAGTTGTCGCAAATCGGTCTCTAATGGCCATAAGTCGTCTTCATTTGTGTCATTTCGACGTCTGGTGCCTACTCTTCTTCGATTTTGGCATTATCAAACCACGCTTGACAACATCTCATATACTTCCTATTTTTTATCGAAAAAAAAATTAATTTAAACAGCTCCTTCTGGTTGTAGCAGTTTCTTTGTGAGTTAGTATACTTTCTATCTATGCACCTATTTTTCATCTATCTTTTCTATCATATTATGAGTGGAATCTTCCATAGTAGACATCTCATTTGTCGTTACCATTAATATTCGTCTTCTTTAATACACTCCCCCCTCCCAAAACCCAATTTTCATCCCAAGTGAAAATACACAGCATGCCTTTTAATTTCAGTAGAGGCGAGCGCAGAATGTCACAATATGCATATTTATGTAGTCTTCTCGGCAGTTGGGCTTCTACGTCGGGAATACAATGCCCCATACTTACGCGGGAACGAAACGAAATGGTTGATATAACGTATGGTTAGGAAGGTCTCCAGACTACCAAATAAAACCTTTTTTGGACGGAATTTGTTCATCAACAGGGAATGCTCCTGTAAAATTCAATCTTTCTACCGCTGGTATTTCCACAGGGTGCCTTTCTGGAATATGAGTCATTATATCTGGGTGTGAATTGAAAGAAAAAAATCACATTGTTGAAGAAAATAATGTTTTTAGTTTTGGAGTAATTCATTTGCGAGTAATTAGCCGAAAACTAACAAATCAAATTAAGGTTAACATCTGTTTCACGGTCGTAGGCAGAATCTTAGGCCCGGTGCACACATCCGACTTTTGCAGTTACGACACCCGTTGCGGTGTCGTACCTATTCAATGCACACTACATACTACACCGGCGTGGTTGCGGAGCCGGATCAATTCAATGTGCACTAGTTTCCCATTCAGCATCGTGAATGGGAAACTAGTACGCAATGTATTTGTTGGATCATTAAAATTTAAAACTTTTTCAGTTTTTCATGATTTCTACGAAACTGTCACTCATATGATCTTGAAATCTCTAGCCTTTTCAAAAATTAAATTTAAATTTTTATCAATAAGAGTTTGAATAAGACACTATATTACTTTCGCAATAACTATAGACAATGATAAAATCGTTCGGAAGAAAATATATAGGCTACCAGCGGACTCACCGATCATGAGAAATAGAGATGAATTGTTGAAAATCGTGTTGTTCGAAGAATTGATGAGAACAACATACTACTACCCAATAAATTCTTCTGATGACATCATCTCATTTTAGTTTCTTCAATGAAGAAATCGATATCCAATTCCCTCTCTGCCATTGTGCGAACTCACGACAAAAGTCGTATGTGTGCACAGGCCAATATAGAAAAGAGTACTGAGAGATCGCATGTACGACTGCGGCCCAGTTGCGGCCTAGAGGGACATGCTACGAAAAAACGATCGTATGCTGGCAGTTACGACGTCGCAACTGCACGTCGGGTAGTGTGCATGCTCCCATTTGATTCTTTGTACCACAGGCCGCAAGTACGACACAGCAACGGTGTCGTAACTGCAAAAGTCGGATGTGTGTACCGGGCCTTAGGTTGAACCTCCGGTTGAACCCAGCCTTGACCCATGAGGTAACCCACATGAATCTTCTTCAAACCTGACATTTCTTCATGATTATAATCAAAAATTGTCTAGAGGCGATAATTTGCTTGGTATATAAAATACCAAATAGAGAAACGACGAGTGGGCACACTTGCATATATCTCCGTGGTATTTAAAAGACCTATGAAATTCAATCAATAAGTATCTGTTGAGTTTTACTTATACAAGTGCTTTTTTCTTAACTCATCATGATCACAGTATATTCCGAATTTAAGAACACAATAATCTCGATGGCATACAAAACTTAATTTGGTTACCATGACTATTGATAAATACCTTCAAATTGCTTTTGTGAAGCAGTAAAAGTGTTCTCGCATTGCCTGAGTGGTTTTCCTACATTTTATGAATAAATATTTCAAAAATGTGGGATCAAACTTTTGAAGAAACTGTTGCAAAAATAGTGGAGGATTTATTGCCACAAAAATTATAGAAAATTTATGAAAAGCCCTTCAAAAAGATTTCTGGTTGGTTTTTGATGAAAGAAATATATGAATTCCCTACCAGTGATGAAAGCTTTAGTGGTTTCTTTCCTTAAAACGATGAAAATTTTATTTGAAACATTTTTCCGTAAGATGATTACTTTTCTATATTTTTGACTGATTCAACTAGTATATGAGTTGTGCAAAATAACAAGTTTGAGCTTCATGCAAAATGTTATGCTGGTAGTATCATAATTATAGGAAATTCAAGCAGAATATCGAAAACAAAATACCTAATCCCATTAGGTTTAAATTCAGTTTGCTCATGTAAAATAACAACACGAATATTCATGCTAAATTTCAACAGGAAATAAAATTTTATATCCGAGTTAACGAGCTCTTAAAAAACTCTACTACAGACTTTCATAATTTCTTATTTGTCCCCCAGTAGAGTTTCCGAGAAAACAATGGACTACTGCAATGTTTTCAAATTTTAAGTGGATACATCTTGAAATTTCCGAGAAAATAATGAACCACCGCATTAAATTTTCTTTGAACAATAACCGTTAACGAACAAAAAACTCCCAAAAAGACTCCAAACCGGCAGAAATCCTGAGAAACCGGTATAACTTACACGGTTTCACGCAACAGCTCCATAAATTCAATAAAGTAGAGATCGAAATAAATCCGTGTAAAGCCCGTATTACATCAACATAATAGACCTTGGCAACGATATACACGAGATCCGGCAGAAGATAGCTTGTAGGGAAAGGTTTTCTCGCGTATATATATATATATATATATATATATGGGAAATGAGGAAAAGAATGCCTGCGACGCCTTCGTTCGAGATAGACGGAAATGGCTTTTTCCAAGGAAATGAATTTCGTGTAACGGAATCTAACGCGGAATTTACATTCGATTTGTGGAGCCGAGGCTCATCTTCGATAATGTAGATCTTGGCGATTTGGAAAGATTCTGGGAATTTACAATTTATGCGTTTTGCCTTATTGCCTTATTTTCTAAGGGTACTCACGCACTGTGCAGTTGCGGTTAACCGCAACCGCAATCAGAAGATGTTGATGATATAGTAACGTCATTAAATCAAAATACTGTTATCATAATCGTTCAGAACCTAACACTAGGATTGAGCATTTTTTATGCTCCTTCTTCCAGCGTCCAAATATACATAATGCCTGTTCCACATTGTCTCATATAGATAGATTAGCCATCCATCAATTTCGAGGTCTTCCTGAGCTTTTTTCCCATTGGTTATTTAACAGGCCAATTGAAAAGTCCCTGGTCTACCACAGTAAAACACATTTTTTTTGACAAAATTCGATTTTATTATTCAATATTTACTTTTCGATACCATTTTTGTAGTACGATTTGTCAATAGGCCTCAGTTTCGGCGATTACTCCTTCATTGGCGCTAAATTTCTTTCCAGCGAACATTCTTTTGAGGTCTGAGAACAGGAAAAAATCGCTGGGAGCCAGATCTGGCGAATACGGTGAATGGAGAAGTAATTCGAATTTTACCATTGTTTCATTGATTTGTGACACGGTGCATTCTCTTGATGAACCACCACCTTTTTCTCTTCAAATGGTGCCGTTTTTAACAATTCCATCTTTTAAACTACACAATAACGCTATATTATAATCGCTGTTGATAGTCTGGCCCTTTTGGAGGTAATCAATGAATATTATACCTTGCGCATCCCAGAATTCCGATGCCATAACCTTGCCAGCTGACTGTTGTGTTTTTCCTCGCTATGGATTCGGTTCATCGTGTGTAGTCCACTCAGCTGACTGTCGATTAGACTACGGAGTGAAATGATGTAGCCATGTTCATCCACTGTCCCATATTGACGCAAAAATTCAGATTTATTGCACTTAAACAGCTTCAAACACTGCTCAGAATCATTAACACGCTGTTGCTTTTGATCGATTGTGAGCTCGCGCGGCACCCATTTAGTACAAAGCTTTCTCATGTACAAATATTCGTGAATGATATGATGTACACGTTCAGATGATATCTTCACAATGTCTGCTATCTCGATCAACTTCACTTTACGGTCATTCGAAATTATTTTGTGAATTTTTTGATTTTTTCGTCGGTGACAGCCTCTTTTGGGCGTCCACTGTGTTCACCGTTTTCGGTGCAAATTTCACCACGTTTGAACTTAGCATACCAATCAATGATGGTTGATTTTCCTGGTGCAGACCCCGAAAACTCTTGATCAAGCCAAGATTTTGCTTCAACTGTATTTTTTCTCTTCAAAAAGCAATATTTTTTCAGCACACGAAAGTGTTTTTTTCCATCTTTCACAAATTACAAAAGTAGCTACACTCACAACGCAATATCTCACAAACTAATGGTCGGACTGCTGTCAAATTTTGACTCGTATCGTTTGAAGATTGATACTAACTAAAAATCATATGGATTTAATACTAGCACCGCCATTTGAGCATCAGATCAGGGACTTTTCAATTGGCTTAATATTTCCTCTTCATCTACAACTACATGTTAATTTAAAAAAGGATCATAGAACTTCTCGTTACTCTTCAATTTGTATTCACCGTTACTCTTCAATTTGTATTCAGAAGATATAGTACAAGAAGCACTGAAAAATCAAAAAACAACGGGAGTGAAAGTTAATGGAAAGGTTATAAACAACATCAGATACGCGGATGACACAGTACTAATAGCAGAAACCCTGGAAGAACTACAAAGGCTAATAGATCTAGTAGTACAGATCAGTGAAGAAAGGGGGCTCACACTTAACACAAATAAGACTAAAATCATGACGATCGCAAAACACTAACAACAGCGAGAAATATTATGGATCAAAGGGGAGCCAGTGGAAAAAGTCTGCAAATACAGGTATTTGGGAACAATTGTAAATGACAATAATGATTATTCACAGGAAATAATATCAAGGATCGGAATGGCTAAAACAGTGTTTAATAAAATGAGGAAATGCATTAACCAGAACAGATCTTAGTCTACATCTTAAAATCAGAATGCCTAAATGCTACGTATTTCCAGTACTACTATATGGAATGGAAGCCTGGACGCTTAAGAAATGCGACACCAACAAGCTGGAAGCATTCGAGATGTGGACATATCGAAGAATCCTCAGAATAAGCTGGGTGAGCAGAATAACGAACAAGGAGGTATTGAGAAGAATGGGAAAGGAGAAGGAAATAGTCGACACAGTCAAGATCAGAAAATTGCAGTATCTGGGCCACGTGATGAGAGAGGAGAGGTATACGCTGTTGCAAACTATTATACAAGGAAAAATACAGGGTAAAAGAAGTATAGGAAGAAGACGCATCTCCTGGTTGAACAACCTAAGGCAGTGGTACAACAGTAGCTCTGTTGAGTTGTTCAGATCCGCAACTTCAAAGATAAAAATCGCCATGATGATAGCCAACCTTCTTAAAGGAGACGGTACATAAAGAAGAAGAAGAACTTCTCGAACCATTCATAGTGTTGCATTAATTGAAACGCTCGTACTGGTGAGGACAATTCCCATGCAGTTATGAAGGTGGTTAAACAGTGACGTTTATGGTTACAGGAATGGTGAAAATCACCTGGGATATTCGGTTATTCATGCACGCAGTGAATACCTGGTCCCGACAGTACATTATCTACTCATAATGGCCATTCATAGAGTCATTTCCCATTTCAGTCACGCATCGAATGATTTCCTTTTGGATGCATGGCTCACTTCGGCAGTCTGACACGAAAATAGATGATGTAAAATGTATCAGGACATGCATGTCGCATCCGTTCTTAATGGATAGGAACTTTTCTGTATTTGTAGAAGTTGGAGGCTTTTCTTGGATGAGTTATTTTCTCCTCTGGATGAGAGAGGTTGGATAGTGCTGATCAGAGGATGTTATTTAGTTCTCACAAATAGAATAGTGCCCTTATTTCACTAGGTTTCGAAACGTTGAACAAAATTGGTTTAGATAATAGGCTTGAGTAGATAATGGTCTCAAAGGAGTTTCAGCTTTTTTGGATATATGGTGCCTGCACCTTTCTATTGCTTGAACGAAAAATTGCCGAGACTCGTTGACTCCCTCTAAAAATCGTTATATCTCCTGAATTATTCGTCACAGATCCCTCAAATAAAGCGTTTTTCAAACTTCGAGTCACGCTCTAAAACATAGTGAGGTTTCAAGCGCGTAGCCCACGTGCAGAAGAAGTTGCAGCTTCAGGAATATTATAAATTTTTCCTTCGCAAATTTCAGATTTTTGCCTATAATTTATGGAATAATGTACTGATCACCCAACTGAGAGCATTTTCGTAATCTACATAGTCGAATCAATCAATAAAATGGTACAATAGTCTCATGAAGGAACTTTTATTTTTTTGAAAATTTTCTAAGGGTTAGGTATGGAAAATTTTACGAAAATTTTTGGACGAAAAATTTTTCGGGCGAAATCGAAATTCGGCTAATCAGAGATCGTCAATTATGGCACTGCTCACCGATTCTTCGTGAAGCTACCGGTTTCCAGGAAATTTGAACTCGAAATTTGGGAAAAAATGGAATTTCCCTCTAAAAATCGTTATATCTCCTGAATTATTCGTCACAGATCCCTCAAATGAAGCGTTTTTCAAACTTCGAGTCACGCTCTAAAACATAGTGAGGTTTCAAGCGCGTAGCCCACGTGCAGAAGAAGTTGCAGCTTCGGGAATATTATAAATTTTTCCTTCGAAAATTTCAGATTTTTGCCTATAATTTATGGAATAATGTACTGATCACCCAACTGAGAGCATTTTCGTAATCTACATAGTCGAATCAATCAATAAAATGGTACAATAGTCTCATGAAGGAACTTTTATTTTTTTGAAAATTTTCTAAGGGTTAGGTATGGAAAATTTTACGAAAATTTTTGGACAAAAAATTTTTCGGGTGAAATCGAAATTCGGCTAATCAGAGATCGTCAATTATGGCACTGCTCACCGATTCTTCGTGAAGCTACCGGTTTCCAGGAAATTTGAACTCGAAATTTGGGAAAAAATGGAATTTCCCTCTAAAAATCGTTATATCTCCTGAATTATTCGTCACAGATCCCTCAAATGAAGCGTTTTTCAAACTTCGAGTCACGCTCTAAAACATAGTGAGGTTTCAAGCGCGTAGCCCACGTGCAGAAGAAGTTGCAGCTTCGGGAATATTATAAATTTTTCCTTCGAAAATTTCAGATTTTTGCCTATAATTTATGGAATAATGTACTGATCACCCAACTGAGAGCATTTTCGTAATCTACATAGTCGAATCAATCAATAAAATGGTACAATAGTGTCATGAAGGAACTTTTATTTTTTTGAAAATTTTCTAAGGGTTAGGTATGGAAAATTTTACGAAAATTTTTGGACAAAAAATTTTTCGGGTGAAATCGAAATTCGGCTAATCAGAGATCGTCAATTATGGCACCGCTCACCGATTCTTCGTGAAGCTACCGGTTTCCAGGAAATTTGAACTCGAAATTTGGGAAAAAATGGAATTTCCCTCTAAAAATCGTTATATCTCCTGAATTATTCGTCACAGATCCCTCAAATAAAGCGTTTTTCAAACTTCGAGTCACGCTCTAAAACATAGTGAGGTTTCAAGCGCGTACCCCACGTGCAGAAGAAGTTGCAGCTTCGGGAATATTATAAATTTTTCCTTCGAAAATTTCAGATTTTTGCCTATAATTTATGGAATAATGTACTGATCACCCAACTGAGAGCATTTTCGTAATCTACATAGTCGAATCAATCAATAAAATGGTACAATAGTCTCATGAAGGAACTTTTATTTTTTTGAAAATTTTCTAAGGGTTAGGTATGGAAAATTTTACGAAAATTTTTGGACAAAAAATTTTTCGGGTGAAATCGAAATTCGGCTAATCAGAGATCGTCAATTATGGCACTGCTCACCGATTCTTCGTGAAGCTACCGGTTTCCAGGAAATTTGAACTCGAAATTTGGGAAAAAATGGAATTTCCCTCTAAAAATCGTTATATCTCCTGAATTATTCGTCACAGATCCCTCAAATGAAGCGTTTTTCAAACTTCGAGTCACGCTCTAAAACATAGTGAGGTTTCAAGCGCGTAGCCCACGTGCAGAAGAAGTTGCAGCTTCGGGAATATTATAAATTTTTCCTTCGAAAATTTCAGATTTTTGCCTATAATTTATGGAATAATGTACTGATCACCCAACTGAGAGCATTTTCGTAATCTACATAGTCGAATCAATCAATAAAATGGTACAATAGTGTCATGAAGGAACTTTTATTTTTTTGAAAATTTTCTAAGGGTTAGGTATGGAAAATTTTACGAAAATTTTTGGACAAAAAATTTTTCGGGTGAAATCGAAATTCGGCTAATCAGAGATCGTCAATTATGGCACCGCTCACCGATTCTTCGTGAAGCTACCGGTTTCCAGGAAATTTGAACTCGAAATTTGGGAAAAAATGGAATTTCCCTCTAAAAATCGTTATATCTCCTGAATTATTCGTCACAGATCCCTCAAATAAAGCGTTTTTCAAACTTCGAGTCACGCTCTAAAACATAGTGAGGTTTCAAGCGCGTAGCCCACGTGCAGAAGAAGTTGCAGCTTCGGGAATATTATAAATTTTTCCTTCGAAAATTTCAGATTTTTGCCTATAATTTATGGAATAATGTACTGATCACCCAACTGAGAGCATTTTCGTAATCTACATAGTCGAATCAATCAATAAAATGGTACAATAGTCTCATGAAGGAACTTTTATTTTTTTGAAAATTTTCTAAGGGTTAGGTATGGAAAATTTTACGAAAATTTTTGGACAAAAAATTTTTCGGGTGAAATCGAAATTCGGCTAATCAGAGATCGTCAATTATGGCACTGCTCACCGATTCTTCGTGAAGCTACCGGTTTCCAGGAAATTTGAACTCGAAATTTGGGAAAAAATGGAATTTCCCTCTAAAAATCGTTATATCTCCTGAATTATTCGTCACAGATCCCTCAAATGAAGCGTTTTTCAAACTTCGAGTCACGCTCTAAAACATAGTGAGGTTTCAAGCGCGTAGCCCACGTGCAGAAGAAGTTGCAGCTTCGGGAATATTATAAATTTTTCCTTCGAAAATTTCAGATTTTTGCCTATAATTTATGGAATAATGTACTGATCACCCAACTGAGAGCATTTTCGTAATCTACATAGTCGAATCAATCAATAAAATGGTACAATAGTGTCATGAAGGAACTTTTATTTTTTTGAAAATTTTCTAAGGGTTAGGTATGGAAAATTTTACGAAAATTTTTGGACAAAAAATTTTTCGGGTGAAATCGAAATTCGGCTAATCAGAGATCGTCAATTATGGCACCGCTCACCGATTCTTCGTGAAGCTACCGGTTTCCAGGAAATTTGAACTCGAAATTTGGGAAAAAATGGAATTTCCCTCTAAAAATCGTTATATCTCCTGAATTATTCGTCACAGATCCCTCAAATAAAGCGTTTTTCAAACTTCGAGTCACGCTCTAAAACATAGTGAGGTTTCAAGCGCGTACCCCACGTGCAGAAGAAGTTGCAGCTTCGGGAATATTATAAATTTTTCCTTCGAAAATTTCAGATTTTTGCCTATAATTTATGGAATAATGTACTGATCACCCAACTGAGAGCATTTTCGTAATCTACATAGTCGAATCAATCAATAAAATGGTACAATAGTCTCATGAAGGAACTTTTATTTTTTTGAAAATTTTCTAAGGGTTAGGTATGGAAAATTTTACGAAAATTTTTGGACAAAAAATTTTTCGGGTGAAATCGAAATTCGGCTAATCAGAGATCGTCAATTATGGCACTGCTCACCGATTCTTCGTGAAGCTACCGGTTTCCAGGAAATTTGAACTCGAAATTTGGGAAAAAATGGAATTTCCCTCTAAAAATCGTTATATCTCCTGAATTATTCGTCACAGATCCCTCAAATGAAGCGTTTTTCAAACTTCGAGTCACGCTCTAAAACATAGTGAGGTTTCAAGCGCGTAGCCCACGTGCAGAAGAAGTTGCAGCTTCGGGAATATTATAAATTTTTCCTTCGAAAATTTCAGATTTTTGCCTATAATTTATGGAATAATGTACTGATCACCCAACTGAGAGCATTTTCGTAATCTACATAGTCGAATCAATCAATAAAATGGTACAATAGTGTCATGAAGGAACTTTTATTTTTTTGAAAATTTTCTAAGGGTTAGGTATGGAAAATTTTACGAAAATTTTTGGACAAAAAATTTTTCGGGTGAAATCGAAATTCGGCTAATCAGAGATCGTCAATTATGGCACCGCTCACCGATTCTTCGTGAAGCTACCGGTTTCCAGGAAATTTGAACTCGAAATTTGGGAAAAAATGGAATTTCCCTCTAAAAATCGTTATATCTCCTGAATTATTCGTCACAGATCCCTCAAATAAAGCGTTTTTCAAACTTCGAGTCACGCTCTAAAACATAGTGAGGTTTCAAGCGCGTAGCCCACGTGCAGAAGAAGTTGCAGCTTCGGGAATATTATAAATTTTTCCTTCGAAAATTTCAGATTTTTGCCTATAATTTATGGAATAATGTACTGATCACCCAACTGAGAGCATTTTCGTAATCTACATAGTCGAATCAATCAATAAAATGGTACAATAGTCTCATGAAGGAACTTTTATTTTTTTGAAAATTTTCTAAGGGTTAGGTATGGAAAATTTTACGAAAATTTTTGGACAAAAAATTTTTCGGGTGAAATCGAAATTCGGCTAATCAGAGATCGTCAATTATGGCACTGCTCACCGATTCTTCGTGAAGCTACCGGTTTCCAGGAAATTTGAACTCGAAATTTGGGAAAAAATGGAATTTCCCTCTAAAAATCGTTATATCTCCTGAATTATTCGTCACAGATCCCTCAAATGAAGCGTTTTTCAAACTTCGAGTCACGCTCTAAAACATAGTGAGGTTTCAAGCGCGTAGCCCACGTGCAGAAGAAGTTGCAGCTTCGGGAATATTATAAATTTTTCCTTCGAAAATTTCAGATTTTTGCCTATAATTTATGGAATAATGTACTGATCACCCAACTGAGAGCATTTTCGTAATCTACATAGTCGAATCAATCAATAAAATGGTACAATAGTCTCATGAAGGAACTTTTATTTTTTTGAAAATTTTCTAAGGGTTAGGTATGGAAAATTTTACGAAAATTTTTGGACAAAAAATTTTTCGGGTGAAATCGAAATTCGGCTAATCAGAGATCGTCAATTATGGCACTGCTCACCGATTCTTCGTGAAGCTACCGGTTTCCAGGAAATTTGAACTCGAAATTTGGGAGAAAATGGAATTTCCCTCTAAAAATCGTTATATCTCCTGAATTATTCGTCACAGATCCCTCAAATGAAGCGTTTTTCAAACTTCGAGTCACGCTCTAAAACATAGTGAGGTTTCAAGCGCGTAGCCCACGTGCAGAAGAAGTTGCAGCTTCGGGAATATTATAAATTTTTCCTTCGAAAATTTCAGATTTTTGCCTATAATTTATGGAATAATGTACTGATCACCCAACTGAGAGCATTTTCGTAATCTACATAGTCGAATCAATCAATAAAATGGTACAATAGTGTCATGAAGGAACTTTTATTTTTTTGAAAATTTTCTAAGGGTTAGGTATGGAAAATTTTACGAAAATTTTTGGACAAAAAATTTTTCGGGTGAAATCGAAATTCGGCTAATCAGAGATCGTCAATTATGGCACCGCTCACCGATTCTTCGTGAAGCTACCGGTTTCCAGGAAATTTGAACTCGAAATTTGGGAAAAAATGGAATTTCCCTCTAAAAATCGTTATATCTCCTGAATTATTCGTCACAGATCCCTCAAATAAAGCGTTTTTCAAACTTCGAGTCACGCTCTAAAACATAGTGAGGTTTCAAGCGCGTACCCCACGTGCAGAAGAAGTTGCAGCTTCGGGAATATTATAAATTTTTCCTTCGAAAATTTCAGATTTTTGCCTATAATTTATGGAATAATGTACTGATCACCCAACTGAGAGCATTTTCGTAATCTACATAGTCGAATCAATCAATAAAATGGTACAATAGTCTCATGAAGGAACTTTTATTTTTTTGAAAATTTTCTAAGGGTTAGGTATGGAAAATTTTACGAAAATTTTTGGACAAAAAATTTTTCGGGTGAAATCGAAATTCGGCTAATCAGAGATCGTCAATTATGGCACTGCTCACCGATTCTTCGTGAAGCTACCGGTTTCCAGGAAATTTGAACTCGAAATTTGGGAAAAAATGGAATTTCCCTCTAAAAATCGTTATATCTCCTGAATTATTCGTCACAGATCCCTCAAATGAAGCGTTTTTCAAACTTCGAGTCACGCTCTAAAACATAGTGAGGTTTCAAGCGCGTAGCCCACGTGCAGAAGAAGTTGCAGCTTCGGGAATATTATAAATTTTTCCTTCGAAAATTTCAGATTTTTGCCTATAATTTATGGAATAATGTACTGATCACCCAACTGAGAGCATTTTCGTAATCTACATAGTCGAATCAATCAATAAAATGGTACAATAGTGTCATGAAGGAACTTTTATTTTTTTGAAAATTTTCTAAGGGTTAGGTATGGAAAATTTTACGAAAATTTTTGGACAAAAAATTTTTCGGGTGAAATCGAAATTCGGCTAATCAGAGATCGTCAATTATGGCACCGCTCACCGATTCTTCGTGAAGCTACCGGTTTCCAGGAAATTTGAACTCGAAATTTGGGAAAAAATGGAATTTCCCTCTAAAAATCGTTATATCTCCTGAATTATTCGTCACAGATCCCTCAAATAAAGCGTTTTTCAAACTTCGAGTCACGCTCTAAAACATAGTGAGGTTTCAAGCGCGTAGCCCACGTGCAGAAGAAGTTGCAGCTTCGGGAATATTATAAATTTTTCCTTCGAAAATTTCAGATTTTTGCCTATAATTTATGGAATAATGTACTGATCACCCAACTGAGAGCATTTTCGTAATCTACATAGTCGAATCAATCAATAAAATGGTACAATAGTCTCATGAAGGAACTTTTATTTTTTTGAAAATTTTCTAAGGGTTAGGTATGGAAAATTTTACGAAAATTTTTGGACAAAAAATTTTTCGGGTGAAATCGAAATTCGGCTAATCAGAGATCGTCAATTATGGCACTGCTCACCGATTCTTCGTGAAGCTACCGGTTTCCAGGAAATTTGAACTCGAAATTTGGGAAAAAATGGAATTTCCCTCTAAAAATCGTTATATCTCCTGAATTATTCGTCACAGATCCCTCAAATAAAGCGTTTTTCAAACTTCGAGTCACGCTCTAAAACATAGTGAGGTTTCAAGCGCGTAGCCCACGTGCAGAAGAAGTTGCAGCTTCAGGAATATTATAAATTTTTCCTTCGCAAATTTCAGATTTTTGCCTATAATTTATGGAATAATGTACTGATCACCCAACTGAGAGCATTTTCGTAATCTACATAGTCGAATCAATCAATAAAATGGTACAATAGTCTCATGAAGGAACTTTTATTTTTTTGAAAATTTTCTAAGGGTTAGGTATGGAAAATTTTACGAAAATTTTTGGACGAAAAATTTTTCGGGTGAAATCGAAATTCGGCTAATCAGAGATCGTCAATTATGGCACTGCTCACCGATTCTTCGTGAAGCTACCGGTTTCCAGGAAATTTGAACTCGAAATTTGGGAAAAAATGGAATTTCCCTCTAAAAATCGTTATATCTCCTGAATTATTCGTCACAGATCCCTCAAATGAAGCGTTTTTCAAACTTCGAGTCACGCTCTAAAACATAGTGAGGTTTCAAGCGCGTAGCCCACGTGCAGAAGAAGTTGCAGCTTCGGGAATATTATAAATTTTTCCTTCGAAAATTTCAGATTTTTGCCTATAATTTATGGAATAATGTACTGATCACCCAACTGAGAGCATTTTCGTAATCTACATAGTCGAATCAATCAATAAAATGGTACAATAGTCTCATGAAGGAACTTTTATTTTTTTGAAAATTTTCTAAGGGTTAGGTATGGAAAATTTTACGAAAATTTTTGGACAAAAAATTTTTCGGGTGAAATCGAAATTCGGCTAATCAGAGATCGTCAATTATGGCACCGCTCACCGATTCTTCGTGAAGCTACCGGTTTCCAGGAAATTTGAACTCGAAATTTGGGAAAAAATGGAATTTCCCTCTAAAAATCGTTATATCTCCTGAATTATTCGTCACAGATCCCTCAAATAAAGCGTTTTTCAAACTTCGAGTCACGCTCTAAAACATAGTGAGGTTTCAAGCGCGTAGCCCACGTGCAGAAGAAGTTGCAGCTTCGGGAATATTATAAATTTTTCCTTCGAAAATTTCAGATTTTTGCCTATAATTTATGGAATAATGTACTGATCACCCAACTGAGAGCATTTTCGTAATCTACATAGTCGAATCAATCAATAAAATGGTACAATAGTCTCATGAAGGAACTTTTATTTTTTTGAAAATTTTCTAAGGGTTAGGTATGGAAAATTTTACGAAAATTTTTGGACAAAAAATTTTTCGGGTGAAATCGAAATTCGGCTAATCAGAGATCGTCAATTATGGCACTGCTCACCGATTCTTCGTGAAGCTACCGGTTTCCAGGAAATTTGAACTCGAAATTTGGGAAAAAATGGAATTTCCCTCTAAAAATCGTTATATCTCCTGAATTATTCGTCACAGATCCCTCAAATAAAGCGTTTTTCAAACTTCGAGTCACGCTCTAAAACATAGTGAGGTTTCAAGCGCGTAGCCCACGTGCAGAAGAAGTTGCAGCTTCAGGAATATTATAAATTTTTCCTTCGCAAATTTCAGATTTTTGCCTATAATTTATGGAATAATGTACTGATCACCCAACTGAGAGCATTTTCGTAATCTACATAGTCGAATCAATCAATAAAATGGTACAATAGTCTCATGAAGGAACTTTTATTTTTTTGAAAATTTTCTAAGGGTTAGGTATGGAAAATTTTACGAAAATTTTTGGACGAAAAATTTTTCGGGTGAAATCGAAATTCGGCTAATCAGAGATCGTCAATTATGGCACTGCTCACCGATTCTTCGTGAAGCTACCGGTTTCCAGGAAATTTGAACTCGAAATTTGGGAAAAAATGGAATTTCCCTCTAAAAATCGTTATATCTCCTGAATTATTCGTCACAGATCCCTCAAATGAAGCGTTTTTCAAACTTCGAGTCACGCTCTAAAACATAGTGAGGTTTCAAGCGCGTAGCCCACGTGCAGAAGAAGTTGCAGCTTCGGGAATATTATAAATTTTTCCTTCGAAAATTTCAGATTTTTGCCTATAATTTATGGAATAATGTACTGATCACCCAACTGAGAGCATTTTCGTAATCTACATAGTCGAATCAATCAATAAAATGGTACAATAGTCTCATGAAGGAACTTTTATTTTTTTGAAAATTTTCTAAGGGTTAGGTATGGAAAATTTTACGAAAATTTTTGGACAAAAAATTTTTCGGGTGAAATCGAAATTCGGCTAATCAGAGATCGTCAATTATGGCACTGCTCACCGATTCTTCGTGAAGCTACCGGTTTCCAGGAAATTTGAACTCGAAATTTGGGAAAAAATGGAATTTCCCTCTAAAAATCGTTATATCTCCTGAATTATTCGTCACAGATCCCTCAAATGAAGCGTTTTTCAAACTTCGAGTCACGCTCTAAAACATAGTGAGGTTTCAAGCGCGTAGCCCACGTGCAGAAGAAGTTGCAGCTTCGGGAATATTATAAATTTTTCCTTCGAAAATTTCAGATTTTTGCCTATAATTTATGGAATAATGTACTGATCACCCAACTGAGAGCATTTTCGTAATCTACATAGTCGAATCAATCAATAAAATGGTACAATAGTGTCATGAAGGAACTTTTATTTTTTTGAAAATTTTCTAAGGGTTAGGTATGGAAAATTTTACGAAAATTTTTGGACAAAAAATTTTTCGGGTGAAATCGAAATTCGGCTAATCAGAGATCGTCAATTATGGCACCGCTCACCGATTCTTCGTGAAGCTACCGGTTTCCAGGAAATTTGAACTCGAAATTTGGGAAAAAATGGAATTTCCCTCTAAAAATCGTTATATCTCCTGAATTATTCGTCACAGATCCCTCAAATAAAGCGTTTTTCAAACTTCGAGTCACGCTCTAAAACATAGTGAGGTTTCAAGCGCGTACCCCACGTGCAGAAGAAGTTGCAGCTTCGGGAATATTATAAATTTTTCCTTCGAAAATTTCAGATTTTTGCCTATAATTTATGGAATAATGTACTGATCACCCAACTGAGAGCATTTTCGTAATCTACATAGTCGAATCAATCAATAAAATGGTACAATAGTCTCATGAAGGAACTTTTATTTTTTTGAAAATTTTCTAAGGGTTAGGTATGGAAAATTTTACGAAAATTTTTGGACAAAAAATTTTTCGGGTGAAATCGAAATTCGGCTAATCAGAGATCGTCAATTATGGCACTGCTCACCGATTCTTCGTGAAGCTACCGGTTTCCAGGAAATTTGAACTCGAAATTTGGGAAAAAATGGAATTTCCCTCTAAAAATCGTTATATCTCCTGAATTATTCGTCACAGATCCCTCAAATGAAGCGTTTTTCAAACTTCGAGTCACGCTCTAAAACATAGTGAGGTTTCAAGCGCGTAGCCCACGTGCAGAAGAAGTTGCAGCTTCGGGAATATTATAAATTTTTCCTTCGAAAATTTCAGATTTTTGCCTATAATTTATGGAATAATGTACTGATCACCCAACTGAGAGCATTTTCGTAATCTACATAGTCGAATCAATCAATAAAATGGTACAATAGTGTCATGAAGGAACTTTTATTTTTTTGAAAATTTTCTAAGGGTTAGGTATGGAAAATTTTACGAAAATTTTTGGACAAAAAATTTTTCGGGTGAAATCGAAATTCGGCTAATCAGAGATCGTCAATTATGGCACCGCTCACCGATTCTTCGTGAAGCTACCGGTTTCCAGGAAATTTGAACTCGAAATTTGGGAAAAAATGGAATTTCCCTCTAAAAATCGTTATATCTCCTGAATTATTCGTCACAGATCCCTCAAATAAAGCGTTTTTCAAACTTCGAGTCACGCTCTAAAACATAGTGAGGTTTCAAGCGCGTAGCCCACGTGCAGAAGAAGTTGCAGCTTCGGGAATATTATAAATTTTTCCTTCGAAAATTTCAGATTTTTGCCTATAATTTATGGAATAATGTACTGATCACCCAACTGAGAGCATTTTCGTAATCTACATAGTCGAATCAATCAATAAAATGGTACAATAGTCTCATGAAGGAACTTTTATTTTTTTGAAAATTTTCTAAGGGTTAGGTATGGAAAAATTTACGAAAATTTTTGGACAAAAAATTTTTCGGGTGAAATCGAAATTCGGCTAATCAGAGATCGTCAATTATGGCACTGCTCACCGATTCTTCGTGAAGCTACCGGTTTCCAGGAAATTTGAACTCGAAATTTGGGAAAAAATGGAATTTCCCTCTAAAAATCGTTATATCTCCTGAATTATTCGTCACAGATCCCTCAAATAAAGCGTTTTTCAAACTTCGAGTCACGCTCTAAAACATAGTGAGGTTTCAAGCGCGTAGCCCACGTGCAGAAGAAGTTGCAGCTTCGGGAATATTATAAATTTTTCCTTCGAAAATTTCAGATTTTTGCCTATAATTTATGGAATAATGTACTGATCACCCAACTGAGAGCATTTTCGTAATCTACATAGTCGAATCAATCAATAAAATGGTACAATAGTCTCATGAAGGAACTTTTATTTTTTTGAAAATTTTCTAAGGGTTAGGTATGGAAAATTTTACGAAAATTTTTGGACGAAAAAATTTTTCGGGTGAAATCGAAATTCGGCTAATCAGAGATCGTCAATTATGGCACTGCTCACCGATTCTTCGTGAAGCTACCGGTTTCCAGGAAATTTGAACTCGAAATTTGGGAAAAAATGGAATTTCCCTCTAAAAATCGTTATATCTCCTGAATTATTCGTCACAGATCCCTCAAATGAAGCGTTTTTCAAACTTCGAGTCACGCTCTAAAACATAGTGAGGTTTCAAGCGCGTAGCCCACGTGCAGAAGAAGTTGCAGCTTCGGGAATATTATAAATTTTTCCTTCGAAAATTTCAGATTTTTGCCTATAATTTATGGAATAATGTACTGATCACCCAACTGAGAGCATTTTCGTAATCTACATAGTCGAATCAATCAATAAAATGGTACAATAGTCTCATGAAGGAACTTTTATTTTTTTGAAAATTTTCTAAGGGTTAGGTATGGAAAATTTTACGAAAATTTTTGGACAAAAAATTTTTCGGGTGAAATCGAAATTCGGCTAATCAGAGATCGTCAATTATGGCACTGCTCACCGATTCTTCGTGAAGCTACCGGTTTCCAGGAAATTTGAACTCGAAATTTGGGAAAAAATGGAATTTCCCTCTAAAAATCGTTATATCTCCTGAATTATTCGTCACAGATCCCTCAAATGAAGCGTTTTTCAAACTTCGAGTCACGCTCTAAAACATAGTGAGGTTTCAAGCGCGTAGCCCACGTGCAGAAGAAGTTGCAGCTTCGGGAATATTATAAATTTTTCCTTCGAAAATTTCAGATTTTTGCCTATAATTTATGGAATAATGTACTGATCACCCAACTGAGAGCATTTTCGTAATCTACATAGTCGAATCAATCAATAAAATGGTACAATAGTGTCATGAAGGAACTTTTATTTTTTTGAAAATTTTCTAAGGGTTAGGTATGGAAAATTTTACGAAAATTTTTGGACAAAAAATTTTTCGGGTGAAATCGAAATTCGGCTAATCAGAGATCGTCAATTATGGCACCGCTCACCGATTCTTCGTGAAGCTACCGGTTTCCAGGAAATTTGAACTCGAAATTTGGGAAAAAATGGAATTTCCCTCTAAAAATCGTTATATCTCCTGAATTATTCGTCACAGATCCCTCAAATAAAGCGTTTTTCAAACTTCGAGTCACGCTCTAAAACATAGTGAGGTTTCAAGCGCGTACCCCACGTGCAGAAGAAGTTGCAGCTTCGGGAATATTATAAATTTTTCCTTCGAAAATTTCAGATTTTTGCCTATAATTTATGGAATAATGTACTGATCACCCAACTGAGAGCATTTTCGTAATCTACATAGTCGAATCAATCAATAAAATGGTACAATAGTCTCATGAAGGAACTTTTATTTTTTTGAAAATTTTCTAAGGGTTAGGTATGGAAAATTTTACGAAAATTTTTGGACAAAAAATTTTTCGGGTGAAATCGAAATTCGGCTAATCAGAGATCGTCAATTATGGCACTGCTCACCGATTCTTCGTGAAGCTACCGGTTTCCAGGAAATTTGAACTCGAAATTTGGGAAAAAATGGAATTTCCCTCTAAAAATCGTTATATCTCCTGAATTATTCGTCACAGATCCCTCAAATGAAGCGTTTTTCAAACTTCGAGTCACGCTCTAAAACATAGTGAGGTTTCAAGCGCGTAGCCCACGTGCAGAAGAAGTTGCAGCTTCGGGAATATTATAAATTTTTCCTTCGAAAATTTCAGATTTTTGCCTATAATTTATGGAATAATGTACTGATCACCCAACTGAGAGCATTTTCGTAATCTACATAGTCGAATCAATCAATAAAATGGTACAATAGTGTCATGAAGGAACTTTTATTTTTTTGAAAATTTTCTAAGGGTTAGGTATGGAAAATTTTACGAAAATTTTTGGACAAAAAATTTTTCGGGTGAAATCGAAATTCGGCTAATCAGAGATCGTCAATTATGGCACCGCTCACCGATTCTTCGTGAAGCTACCGGTTTCCAGGAAATTTGAACTCGAAATTTGGGAAAAAATGGAATTTCCCTCTAAAAATCGTTATATCTCCTGAATTATTCGTCACAGATCCCTCAAATAAAGCGTTTTTCAAACTTCGAGTCACGCTCTAAAACATAGTGAGGTTTCAAGCGCGTAGCCCACGTGCAGAAGAAGTTGCAGCTTCGGGAATATTATAAATTTTTCCTTCGAAAATTTCAGATTTTTGCCTATAATTTATGGAATAATGTACTGATCACCCAACTGAGAGCATTTTCGTAATCTACATAGTCGAATCAATCAATAAAATGGTACAATAGTCTCATGAAGGAACTTTTATTTTTTTGAAAATTTTCTAAGGGTTAGGTATGGAAAATTTTACGAAAATTTTTGGACAAAAAATTTTTCGGGTGAAATCGAAATTCGGCTAATCAGAGATCGTCAATTATGGCACTGCTCACCGATTCTTCGTGAAGCTACCGGTTTCCAGGAAATTTGAACTCGAAATTTGGGAAAAAATGGAATTTCCCTCTAAAAATCGTTATATCTCCTGAATTATTCGTCACAGATCCCTCAAATGAAGCGTTTTTCAAACTTCGAGTCACGCTCTAAAACATAGTGAGGTTTCAAGCGCGTAGCCCACGTGCAGAAGAAGTTGCAGCTTCGGGAATATTATAAATTTTTCCTTCGAAAATTTCAGATTTTTGCCTATAATTTATGGAATAATGTACTGATCACCCAACTGAGAGCATTTTCGTAATCTACATAGTCGAATCAATCAATAAAATGGTACAATAGTGTCATGAAGGAACTTTTATTTTTTTGAAAATTTTCTAAGGGTTAGGTATGGAAAATTTTACGAAAATTTTTGGACAAAAAATTTTTCGGGTGAAATCGAAATTCGGCTAATCAGAGATCGTCAATTATGGCACCGCTCACCGATTCTTCGTGAAGCTACCGGTTTCCAGGAAATTTGAACTCGAAATTTGGGAAAAAATGGAATTTCCCTCTAAAAATCGTTATATCTCCTGAATTATTCGTCACAGATCCCTCAAATAAAGCGTTTTTCAAACTTCGAGTCACGCTCTAAAACATAGTGAGGTTTCAAGCGCGTAGCCCACGTGCAGAAGAAGTTGCAGCTTCGGGAATATTATAAATTTTTCCTTCGAAAATTTCAGATTTTTGCCTATAATTTATGGAATAATGTACTGATCACCCAACTGAGAGCATTTTCGTAATCTACATAGTCGAATCAATCAATAAAATGGTACAATAGTTAAGTTCTAGTTGAGTTAGCATGACACACTGGCGACCAAGACTGTCAAAGCGAAGCACAGGTAGACCACGAATGAGATGGCAAAAGCAGGGAACAGATAGTTTCAGACGGCACAGGATAGGACAGCATAGAGAAATTTGAAAGAGGCCTTCGTCCAGAAGTGGACAATAGGTGACTGATAAAGAAGAAGAGAAAGAAGAGTTCAGTTAGCACCAATTTTGCCCACCCTGTACCGCTTCATCAACAATTCCTCACAGCGTGATCTTCAACTGATCAATTCCCCTTTATCAGAACGCTAACCTTATCCAAACTTCCCAATACATCGCCCTAATCCCAAAACCTATTATCTTCGAACACTCCAAAACGTTAATTTCCTCCCTGAAACAGGAATAATATCAACTTGACGCCGTGTTCCTCCGTTCCAGAAAACTTCCGGGAAGGGTATAAATTTCCCGGCGAGGAGTTTTTCCCTCGCTGCGTTTGAGCCGTTGAGCTGAAAAGTGGGGAATCTCAACCGGGCCAAAGTCGCTCATTAGGGAACGCTCCATCGCTGAAGGAAATCCGAGAGACGGTTAACGGGTCATTTGTCTCGCTGGGATCGATCCACCGCCGCCGGATTGGAAAAGGGGGTTCCGTGGTACTCATTTACCCATCTCTAGCGAAGATTAATGAAGGTTCGATAAACTGGTATGAATCTTCACGAAAAAGTCTAACTCCAAGAAACACCCTCTATCTTGAAAACAAAGCGTTAAAAGCCCCGATCGAGAAAAAATTCAATTGCAAGCCAAAGCAAAAAGTTCTTTGGTTGAGGAACTAGTAGAAACAAGGAGGTAACCTTCTTGAAACCATTCCGAATACTGGACTTCATTAGAACCCAGTAACTGGAAGATTAGCTGTAGGAAAGAAGGAAAAAGAGCCACACATTGTTATTTTAACTCAATCAATTGCCATATATCTTTTCGAAAAACATATTTATTCGATTGATGATTATTGACCTCCATTTGAAAATTATATCATCTCTTATAATACAAATAGAGGAGAATGCACCATTGTCCTAACGGCCACACAAAACCATCGATTGTAGAAATAGCCCAAAACGCCGATATTCACGTTCTATTAATGGATCGGCTCCAGTCAAAATACCATCGATGAATAGATTCCGGAAAACGCTAGACACGGGTCGAATTTATAGCTTGGATATGCCGAGTTCATTTCAATTCTCCCACATCCTAGCGAGAATTAATAGGACCGTTTGTGTGAATTTATGTAATTCGCCTGTGCTCCGAAAAGCAAAGAGTTTGGATTAACAAACGGCCATTGTAGTTTTCCGTTCTGTTTTTTATGCGTGTCACTTCTGGAAAGTTCGGTTTTATGGCCCCAGGCTCATTTTGGATTCGAGATTGAAGGAAAGGGACTTGTTTACGTATGAACATTTAACTAGCCGCTAGATCAGTGTACCAGTAGATCTAATTTCCGGTAGATCAATGTACGAGTAGATCTAATTTCCGATAGATCAATGTACCAGTCGATATAATTTCCGGTAGATCAATGTACCAGTAGATATAATTTCCGGTAGATCAATGTACCAGTAGATCTAATCTCCGAATTCCATTAAATCTAAATCTATTTACATCTTGAAAAATAAAGCTGCTATCTAAAACACCTCGAACTTGGTTTTCCATCCAATTGTTGCTCCCTATTTTCATATTTCCATTTCTCCACACCACATTCCCGAGAAAATCGAATATAACATAACAATGGCCATCTTTATTATGATATTTTCGCCAGTTCTCTCCTGCCCCATGTTTCTGGACAAAGGCTATCTAGGCACATTCAGAAACTCATTCGCTTAATACGTATTCGGAGCAATTGTAAGCCCTTGGGCCATCTCTGGCGTTTCTCGTGAAAAGAACCCCATATTTTCTGGCCGCAGACATCCTGAAATGACGGCATATACGTAAATTCCGACGCAGATGAGTTTTCACGACGCTTCAACACATACCTATATATGACAAGAGGAAATTCGTTGGAAATGAGGACTCGGAAAATTTGGTCCCTCTGAATATAGAGTGTGGTACAGAGATAGGTTGGAGATCTTCTCGTATCTAAAAAAATTGGAAAAACATTCACTTTTGAGCGCTTGGTAGATAGTGTGTGCCCTTGGATAACATATCATATAATTGTAGACAGGGCGATTCCTAGAAATGATACGAAACTTTTGAGGGTGATTCGTTAGGTCGTTTTAAGGAAAAAATGCAATGTTGCCATTTAAGAAAAAAATCTGATGATTACGCGACTTGAAAAATTGCGACGTTGCCGCATGGATAAAAAATCCGTAAATCTCGGAAATTTCCTAAAACTACGAAAACTCTACCGTCTCAATCAACGTATCACCATCAAAACTACCTGTTGAATTCAAACAAACCAACCGCCCCCTTAGACTGCCGTAAAGTTGTAAAATAAAACGCAAACATCTGCGTCAGATCCATAAATTCATCTCGTTCGGAGGATCTCGATGCCGACAATACCCCCCGACGAAGGAAGGGTGGCGGGGGGTTGGAGGGAATGATATGGGGGTGGGGGTGGAACGTGCCGCACCCCAACCCCCTCCCGAGTTCGCCCCGGGGACCGCAGGGTGAGTTATCAGGTTAGAAGTTTACGTCTGTTGTTTCTTCTGTTCTCACCGCCAGAGATGTTTTACGACGTTGTAAAGTTGGGGGGGAATCCTCTAACTATTCAGGGAGTCGGCGAGACTCACGATCTAAGTTTATGGGGGGGAGTTAGGTCCGGGTTTGTCTAAGGGTATGGAAAAATTCCCGTAAATTGTGGAGAACTTCAGAGATGTGTCTGAGAAAATTTTGGTGGTAGGGTCAAGACTTTTCAGGAGGTATTATACGTTTATTTGACCTCATACGGAATATACTAAGGCTAAATCCCTCTTTTCGAAGAGCTTTCTAGAAGAAAGTGTGGGAGATATTGAAAAAAAAAATTGCACCCAATTGGAAGTACAAACGAACATGGTAGATTTTTCGGAACATTTTAACGAAAAAAGTCCTTTTAACATCGGCAGCAATGCCCCTTGAGGAACCCAATGAGGAATTGTACCTTGTTCCTGAGTTTTGTATCTTGCTGTACAAAGTGGAGAATAACACAGATTCACAGTTAGTGATTATGAGAAATTTATTTCGAGCCAATCCAACCTAATGGTCTATTGTGCCTTCCATCAGAGCTATTCTAACCAATACGTGATCTACAGCTCGCCTTTCAGTTTCAGAGTTCTAATGAACTTCAGTATCTGGGACGGCATCGAGGAGGCTACTTTGTCACCTCTACAAGTTTCTCATCCGAAGCAGATTTTGCGTTGGCTACTGATAGAGAAGCATTGTATCACCAGGTGATCTGGAGTTTCTTTCACCTCCCCACAGAATCTGCACTCGTCATTTTCTGCTACACCCTTACTCATGAGGTGTTTTCTAAGGCGACAATGCCCTTTGAGGAATCTAGTGAAGAGGCGTAGCATATTTTTGCTAAGATCCAGATACTTCTTGGATCTCGTAGAGTCAAACTCTCGAAGAAACCTTTTGAAGTGATCCAAACCAGAAGGATTCTGCCAGATTTTTTCTCTTTCGCTTTCTTCCTGCTCCTCAAACTCTTTCTTGTAGGTACATTTGTCTAACCAACAGAAAGGTTCCGGGCCTATGAAAGGAGTTTGTACTCCTTTTCTGGCAAGTGTGTTGGCCTTTCCTTCCCGAGTGGCCGAGAACCCAGATTGAAAAGACCTTGTTATTCTTGCCTATTCCATTGAGGTGTTTCCAAAGGCGACAATGCCCTTTGAGGAATCCGGTGAGGAGGTGTAGTATATTCTTGCTAAGGTCCAGATAGATCTTGGATTTCGCAGTGTCGAAGTTTCGAAGAAGAAGAAGTACACCAATACTCAGTATTTCATCGCAACACAGCACCATCGATTTCAAAATCTCTTTCTAAAATCGAGTTGTTCATCTCTGATTCCGAAGGTGTTGAGTTCATGAATCAATATTGTGCTGAGTCAAGAATCAGCATTGCCTGAACCTCACCACCCTCCAAATCTTTTTAACGGATCCTTTGCTGGTTTTTCTTCTGTTTTCTCTTATCAACTTTCATCTATAACATGGGATCTCAGACTTTGAATAGCAGCTTGACTACGAGCTACGACTCATTTTTGATATCTTCATTCTAGGTTCGGTTCCACGTTTAGTTGTATTTCAAGTACTTCTAAATAAAAAAAAGGATTTTTTTTACGACCCACTCGAATATTCATCCCCAATAAATTGATTCCGACGCCCGTATACCACTCGAGAGATTAAACCACTCCAGGAATATACTACCAACGGAAGCTACAACACCTAACCTATATCTGGCGCGCCATAAATCCTCCAACAGCAGTTGGGGTGCTCCCACACACCCCCCCTTACAGCCCCAGTATCCTCTTTCCGCACGCTGTCATCGACAATGTCCGCCATCAATTGCTAGTCTGCTCTGGAGCTCCGCATGGTCCATTTGGAGGCTGGATGAATATTCATGGGAACGTGTCGTTGGGGAGAGTGTTGCTTATGGATTGAACGGATCTGATGGGTTTTCGTAAGAGGCCAGTACGTGAGGACGTTCGCGAGGTCAGGGTAGAGGGTCGATTAATCATTCATAGATGGCGTTCGGGAATTAATTAGATAGAGAAGGGGGGGGGGCGTTGCTTTTTGAGTGCCGATAAGAGAGGAGGCTGGATGGAATCGGGAGATTTAGTATAAATTCTAGAAGTGATTATGGTGATATTTTGCTGGATTTATTTTAGTTGAAAGAGTTTTAGATTTTTAGGCACTCGTTCCACGAACAGATCGCTATTTTACTTCGTTACGATGTCAGCATGATCTTGAGCGAAGACAAATTTATATGAAGATATAAAATAACTATTTCAAGCTTCGTACGAAATTTTTCGTTGATAGAAAAGTCGGCAGAATATGGAAAAAAACCTGATGTTGCAGTGACAGTGTATAGTATTTTCCATTAGGAATGATACAATTATAAATAGTTATAATAGCATCACTTTATCATTTGTTGACATTTCTTCATTTTTGTTCAGTAGGTTTTGACATTCAATCACAGAAAGACACACGCTTCGATTAGGTTTAGAAATTGTTTTATCAAAATCAGTGCTTTATTGTGCTATTTGTGTCTGCATCATAACGTTATTCCCGATTGTACATGTCAGCTTAAGAGCCAAATTCTAGTCATTAGCGGAAGGTTTTAATTTTCTGCTTAAATATGAATAAATCTGCGGCTGAGGCTCATCGAATGCTGTCGAATGCTGTCAAATGCCTATTGTCGGGCCGCTATTAGTGAAAGAACGTGCCGAGAGTGGTTTCAACGCTTCAAGAACGGCGATTTTGACGTCGAAGACCAGCATGGAGGTGAAAGAGAGAAGGTTTTCGAAGATGCAGAATTGGAGGCATTACTTGATCAAGACTCGTGTCAAACGCAACAAGAATTGGTGGGATCATTATGAGTAATGCAACAAGTCATTTCAAAACGCCTGAAAGTCATGGGAATTATTCAAAAACAAGGAAATTGGGTGCCGTACGAGTTGAAGCCGAGAGATGTTACGGGCGTTTGTTTGCTTGTGAACAGCTGCTTGCAAGGCAATAACTGAAGAGATTTTTGCAGCGCATCGTGACTGGAAACGAAAAATGGATTCATTACGATAATCGCAAGCGCAGAAAATCAAGAGAATATTCCGGCCATGCTTCCACGTCGACGGCCAAACCGAATATTCATGGTTCCAAGGTCATGCTCAGTATTTTGTGGGACCAGCGCTCGGCGTAGTGTATCATGAGTTGTTAAAACTCATTAATAATTGAAAATTAATGCGTTTGAGCCGAGCATTGAAGAACAAACGACCGCAATACAACGAGAGACATAATAAAGTGATTTTACAGCATGACAATGCTCTACTTCATGTTGCAAAAGTGGTCAAGACATACTTGGAAACATTGAAATAATAAGACCCACCCCTTGGACTGTCACTTGTTTCGATCAATGGCCTGGCTGACCAGCACTTCCGGTCTTATGAAGAAGTAAAAAATTGGATCGATTCGTGGATCGCTTCAAAAAATGACCACCTTTTTCAACGCGGGATTCGTACGCTGCCCGAAAGATGAGAGAAAGTAGTGGATAGCGATGGACAATGCTTTTAATCATAAATGTATAACCAGAATTTCGGGAAAAAAAACGGCGGAAGCAAAATTGTACGTCTATATAATAGAGTAGGTTTTAAGTGAAAAGAACCTCACAAGAGCTCCAATTCCTACAAATTTATGTTCAAAAACAAGACAAACGGTCCCAAATTACGTCCCTAAAATCCTTCATATATCTTTCCCAACCCCTTCAACACTCCAGCCGGGGTGACCGTGAATAGTCGGATCAAGTTTTCATCGAGTTTATCGCTACAGTAACTTCCCATGCCTGTCTGGAAAATATCACCGGATATCTCATCGACTTCATCACCGAGACGTTCGTTCTCCAGGCATCGTCGGGAGAACAAAGTTTTTCCTCCACGGGGAGAGCGAAATTGCTTTGTGTGTCGACCCGATCCCACTCGGCAGAATTGCATTCAATGGCTTCCAGGATTGGGATGCTGGAGGAGAGAAGCTTAGGGTCGGTACGCAATAGAGGTTTTATTGGTTCTCTATAGACGGTGTGTCTTTCGTTGGAGGGTTACTTTAGGCTGGAAGCGTGCTTGGAAGATAAATCTGGGGAATTATTTCCGTTGGTGTATACAGAGTGCTTTTCGTCTAGCTGAGTGTGAGGAGTCATTTCCACAAATGTTGAAGGAGGCTACTTCATTAACGACAATAGTTGTTAGCTGGATCTGCTCTTGGATGGTCACCCTTGTTAAGGACTTGATGATTGAAATTGAAACTAAAGGGTTTTTTTTTAGAGCTATAGAACTTTAAATTGCAATAAAACAACGATGGATTATTCGATTGACATGAATTTTATTTATCCGCAAGATAATCTTGTGGCATTACATTTTAAATATGATTCCTGGCATATGACCGCCACGGATGGCTCGGATGTAACCAATCTGGACGTCCAATTTTCGATGACTTTTTCCAACATTTGTGGCCGTATATCGGCAATAACACGGCGAATGTTGTCTTCCAAATTCAAGGGTTTGTGGCTTATCCGCATAGACCAATGACTTTACATAGCCCCATTGAAAGTAGTCTAGCGGTGTTAAATCACAAGATCTTGGATGCCAATTCACAGGTCCAAAACGTGAAATTAGACGGTCACCAAACGTGTCTTTCAATAAATCGATTGTGGCACGAGCTGTCTGACATGTTGCGCCGTCTTGTTGGAACCACAGCTCCTGGACATCATGGTTGTTCAATTCAGAAATGAACAAGTTAGTAATCATGGCTCTATACCGATCACCATTGACTGTAACGTTCTGGCCATCATCGTTTTTGAAGAAGTACGGACCAACGACTCCACCAGCCCATAAAGCGCACCAAACAGTCAGTTTTTCTGGATGTAACGGTGTTTCGACATACACTTGAGGATTAGCTTTACTTCAAATGCGGCAGTTTTGTTTGTTGACGTAGCCATTCAAGAAGTGCGCTTCATCGCTAAACAAAATAAAATGAACGTAGTACGCGATGCGTATTCCGCACAGAACCATTATTTTCGAAATAAAATTGCACTATTTGCAAGCGTTGTTTAGGCGTGAGTCTATTCATGATGAATTGCCAAACCAAACTTAGAATAAATCACTTGACAGCTGTTAAATCGGTCGCCTTCTTGAACAGTAATGCCAACGTAAAGTTATATATCTCGAAAAAAAAAACCCTATATTTACCGAGAAACAGACTGTTACAAAAAAATTTTTCGTCGACCTTCTTAAACAGGTAGTCTATTTTATCAATGCAGCTCTGTTAATTTTCAGTAGTAGTGTTGAATTTCGATTTCACGTCACTTTTCATTCTCCTCCATCAATATACCTTCAAATAACCACTTGCGTTAACTATCAGAATATAATAAAACAAAAATAACGAATAAGATTATCAGATTGACACAAAACTTAGTTGAGAGTTAACTACCGGAAACGTGCTGTCATATAAGGTGAGTAGCGATAGTCCGCTGTTGTTATTCATAATGAAACAATATACTATTTATGTGTATACCCACTTCATATTTCACGTTTTTAGTAGTGATTAAAAGTATCAAATCCTTTCTGTATTCAATATCAGTGTCAGTTCATTTTAAGTTCCACCAGAGATTTCTAACTTCAATCTACGAGTTTATCAATCAATCAAAAACTTTGGATTTTGAACGATATACTGTCATATATTATTAAAATGTACTCCAGAATTTCGGCGGAAGATAGGCTTAGGGTGGGTACACAAAAGAGGTCTTGTTAGTTCTCTAGATGGTTTATCTTTCTTCAGAGAGATTACCTGGAAACAGATTCGAAAGAATGTATTTCTACATGGTGTTCCACGAGAGTTTTATTGGTGAAAACATAAATTCTATTCCAAAATTCTCCAGGTTTGCCTTAATACTCAAATTTCATGGGGATGTGTTAGGGTTGCTTGGATTTTTCCTAACGTAGTCAAAGCATAATCCAGGGCTATAATTGGTCCACGTCTTTATTCCTTGCTTTTTGGACCATGTGTGGCTCCAAGAATATTCTATTTTTAACACGATTCATACCAGCCAGTTGGTTTGTCACGCTAGATATGTCTCTAAATATTCAATTGGACAATAAAGCTTGAACTTAATTCACTAGAAGCAACAATAATACTTAAGTAATCGGGAAAAATTTCCCGTAGAAACATACCATGCTTTTGTTTACAGATTGGAGATTCATAAAAATGTCCTTGGAGTCGAGAAAACGCTCCAGAAAATAGTCTATAGGGGTTAAATCGGGACTGCTCGAAGGCTGATAGCAGTAGGTAAAGACGTTATCTTACTTTTTGGTATCTGCACTTTCAAACATTCCTGATTATGATCTGAAACCAAGTCGCATCTCTTCTACACCAATCTACCACAAGTTTTTTCTCATCAAAGTTATTTCAAGGAGAGGATTTCCCGTTTTTTCAAATTTATATTTTTTTCTAGAACCGAACCACAAGACACAAACTTCTAGAATGATAAATCGAACTCAACATGCCGATTCCTGTCCATATTGACCCAGACCATCCCGCAAATTATCCCCTGGCCGACGCTGGAGGCTGAGAGATGTCTCGGAAATTGCTCACAACGGACCTGCAGAGTAATTATTGTCGATACAATCGTTAATTTCGATTTGTCGGATCGTCTGGAAGGGTCTGAAGCTCTGATTGTCCGCCTCCTACGATTATCACGCTTGCATGTCCTCGGCTTCTGCTTGCTCTGAGCGCTATCTGACGTCAACCACCGGAACTAATCGGACGGTTTGTTGGTCCAGCATAAATATGGCGTTGTTTCGATTAGGATAAGGGGCAGTTAGGTTGTTGGTACAAGAGCCTGCTGCCGGTGGAGTGTACATGAGAAATTTATTGTGATGTATGTGCTTCCTGGGGGCTTTTATTCTTTTGAATATAATTTGTGTTGGATGAGAGTTATATCAAGAACCAGGGGATTTATCACTAACATGGCCGACCCAGTTGTTGTAATAATTAACACTTCAGTTAATAGGTAACGGGCCCAAGCAATAATTTTTTTTTTGGTTTAAACTAACACTGAAGATACAAATCGCCCAGAAGACATGAGAGATCGATACTTTCGATTACCTTTATTTCGTATCTCAGTCATAATATCGTTCAAACCCTCGAAATGAAATGAACAACAACAACAAAATTGTCATTTTACAATATGAAAACCACACGTAGTCTATTCATTAAATTAAGAGATGCAACACCTTCAGATAATCAATTCAATTTGATATAGAAAATAACAGGTGTTTTTTTTCGAGGTATATAACTTTAAGTTGGCATTATTGTTCAAGATGGCGACCGATTGAACAGCTGTCGAGTGATTTATTCTCAGTTTGGTTTAGCAATTCATCATAAACAGACTCACGCCTGAACAACGTTTGCAAATAGTGCAATTTTATTTCGAAAATAATGGTTCTGTGCGGAATACGTATCGCGCACTACGTCCATTTTAATTTGTTTAGCGATGAAGCGCACTTCTGGTTGAATGACTACGTCAATAAACAAAACTGCCGCATTTGGAGTGAAGCTAATCCTCAAGTGTATGTCGAAACACCGTTACATCCAGAAAAACTGACTGTTTGGTGCGCTTTATGGGTTGGTGGAATCATTGATCCGTACTTCTTCAAAAACGATGATGGCCAGAACGTTACAGTCAATGGTGATCGGTATAGAGCCATGATTACTAACCTTTTCATTCCTGAATTGAACAACCATGATGTCCAGGAGCTGTGGTTCCAACAAGACGGCGCAACATGTCACACAGCTCGTACCACAATCGATTTATTGAAAGACACGTTTGGTGACCGCCTAATTTCACGTTTTGGACGTGAATTGGCCTCCAAGATCTTGTGATTTAACACCGCTAGACTACTTTCTGTGGGGCTATGTAAAGTCAATGGTCTATGCGGATGAGCCACAAACCCTTGACCATTTGGAAGACAACATTCGCCGTGTTATTGCCGATATACGGCCACAAATGTTGAAAAAAGTCATCGAAAATTGGACGTCCAGATTGGACTACATCCGAACCAGCCGTGGCGGTCATATGCCAGAAATCATATTTAAAATGTAATGCCACAAGATTATCTTGCGGATAAATAAAATTCATGTCAATCGAATAAGTTGACGTTGTTATATTGCAATTTAAAGTTCTATAGCTCTAAAAAAACACCACTTACCTTGCCTGGGATGCTCAAAAATGCTACATAGGGCAATCTAAACAACTCTTAAATATGCGAATCAAATAACATAAATAAGATTCCGATGAGAGAATCAGAGATAAGAAGAATACAACTACCCTTGCTGAACATCATTTTACTGAGATGAAAACTAAAAACAGCAAACTTTTAGGAAAATAATGAAAACTTTTGAATTCTACAAAGATGTGGAGATCAAAAATCGATATAGGATGTCAAAGGATGTAAAAATGTTACTTGTGCATATGAAAGAATTCAAAATAAAACCTTTTATATAGCATATCATTTCACTGATGAAATTGACATATTCCTTTTACCAGACTCACTTCACCTACTTTTATCAAATGACTTATCTGAATGAAAATAAAAAACCATAATTACAGTTCAAGACAATACGTAACTTTTTGTCTATCTCAACAAATAAACCCTCATCCACCCATAACCTCAATGATTCGTCATAGAAAACAATAAAAACCTTTGTGTTTTCCTAGAATTCACACAATCGACATGTTCCCAGAAAAAATAAAGATCCAATCTGCCCATATGGTAAATCAACCGCGGTGTAGGTACACCTAAAGTTATTGTTCCCGACAACATTTTCTACGTCATTTGGTGAATTACCCACACAAAAGAATCGTCTTCATTTTCGTATTACCGTTAGAGCAAGACTCCTAACGTCCTCTCTTACGAATTCCTTCACGTAGTTATGTCACTGAAACGAGTCACATTTCACTTATGGTCCAAATAACTCGCCAAATCGCCTCAGCCTAAAACAATGCTGAACTAGAAACAATGCGATGTATGGTTTCGTCACATAATGTGTTCTACTACTGAAAAAATGTGGAGAGAATCGACGCGAAGCATTGGCGCACCCAGAGAATGAGTCTGGGGGATATTGGTTACTTTTAAAAAATATTGATGTTAACAAATGGAAGTATTAATGCTTTTGAAGTACTTTCCAATAAAAATGATACAATTTAATATAGTTATAATGGTAATAATATATAGTCATTATTTGACATTTCTTATGTTATTTGTGTAGGTACTGGGAGAAATTTAGGAAGAATTCATGGATGACATTATCCAGTTAATTATCTACAGTGTAAAAAAATTCACTTCCAAATTTTTCATATTAAGTGTAGAACTTGCGCCGTTTTGCAATAGATGACTGTAGCGGTAAGTGGTAGTCGAAACATATAGATCGTAGATGTCATACAATAGCTTAGGTATCAGTTAACATAACGCCATTGAAATATTAGTTGATTTGTGTCTGCATCATAAAGCTATTCTCGATTAAACATGTCAGCTTACGAGCCAAATTCTCGTCCTTTGCGGGAGATTTCGATTTTCTGCTTCAATATCACGGAATCTGTGGCTGAGGCTCATCGAATGCTCTCAAATACATATGGTGAGGCCGCTTTTAGTGAGAGAAAGTGCTGAGAGTGGTTTAAAGAATAATAAGTTCGACGTCGAAGACCAGCGGTGGCAGAGAGAAGGTTTTCGAAGATACAGAACTGAAGGCATTACTTGATCAAGACTCGTGTCAAACGCAACAAGAATTGGCAGGATTATTATGAGTGATGCATCAAGCCATTTCGAAACGCCTGAAAGTCATGGAAATGATTCAGAAACAAGGAAATTGGGTGCCGTACGAGTAGAAGTCGAGAGAAGTTGAACGGCGTTTGTCTGCTTTTGAACAGCTGTTTGCAAGACAAAGACAGAAGGAATTTATGCATCGCATTGTGTATCGAGACGAAAAATGGGTTCATTACTTTAATCCCAAGCGCAGAAAATTGTGGGGATATTCCGGCCATGCTTCCACGTCGACGGTCAAACCGAATATTCACGGTTCCAAGGTCATGCTGAGTATTTGGTGGGACCAGATCGGCGTAGTGTATTATGAGTTGTTTAAACCGACTGAAACAATCACAGGCGATCGTTATCGAACGCAATTAATGCGTTTGAGCCAAGCATTGAAAGACAAACGGCTGCAATACAACGGGAGACATGATAAAGCTCTCGGATTTCGAGAAAAAAACGGTGGAAGCAAAGTTGTGCGCCTATGTATTTTGTAACTAGTTTCAGTTCGATTGGATAGGTATACAATTTTTCAATTATTGGAATTTTCTCTAGTACGTTCCCTTTTAGAGTACACGGGAGCCACACAGACAAAGAAAATCGATTTTAACCTCAAATTCATCATCAGCGGGTCGAACCCAATGATTTAAATATATTCTCTGCTCAAAAATGAAAAAATACAAATATTTTGGCTTAATTATAACTTGATCTTCCTCTGGGACAAGCCCGCAAAAACAAGTCAGTATCATGAGAACAGGCGAGGTTCTAAGAACGTCTCTAAAACAATTGAATTATAACCGTTATAACTCGATTTGATTCAATCAGGATGATTCATTTGATCTTCTCGGCCAGATACAGTCGACAAGGTTAAGTCGATTAGGCAATTTTCTTGATGAATATGACGGGTCATGCGAGATATTTTATTGAATATAAAATCAAGCAACTCCTCGTTAAAAACGAATTAATTTTGGTCCATTATTTCCAATAATAATCAGTTTTAGAGGGATGAAACGTTCAACATCCCTCTGAACTTAACTGTTCATTTATTCATTGATGTTTACATTTTGGGGGAATAAATTGACCTATCAATTAATCGTAATTTTCAATTTGTCTTATGAGATGGTTTGAATTCTATTTAATTGTTGATATTGCTGAATTTCTAACCTATATTTACTATAAACACCCAGTATAGTTGATTAGTCGTTGAAGTCGTATCGAACAAAACAATACATTCAATATGCAATGACATTGAAGTACATTCTTGAAATTATTCATTTATAATTGATTTAATTGCCAGTAATAAAACCACACGTGATTCTTCAAGCAACTTGAGTTATGAAATAATAGACTGAATTACGAGACAAATTGAATCACAAGTGGTATTCTATCATACTATTTCACAAAGTTATACTTAAAAATCGGGAATTCGAAAAAATCATTTAAATTGAACCCTAAACTTTTACAAACACATATTTGAACAAGCCGAGCTTAACAAGCCAATCATACCAATTGGATTATTGATAATTTGAAAGCTCCCAATAAATTTTTGTTCACTTCGAATCATAGTGTTCTCTAGTCGAGTTTGTAGTCCTCAGAGTTACTGAAATCCTCATAGAAACAAGATTAGTACATCCGCTATTGCAACAACTCGTCAAATCGAAGAATTTCGAATGTAATTCGAAATCCAAGGCAAGCTTGATGAAACTGGACTAATGAATCGAACAGTCAGGAAGTAATTACATCCACATGACCCTATGATGACTTTACGTTGTCATATACAACAATCAATGTCTAGTATAAAAACAAGAATATCGAGTTCAACATTGCTCCATTTCATGAAAAGTATTTAGACACTTACAGAAGTTTTTGACCTAAGAATTGGCCTTGATCGATATTCTGAATAAAAGTGTGTTTTATTTACGTTTATTTCAAAAACCTCAGAATTGATAAACCTTCACATAACTCGTGTAAAAACTTTCTTACTATTCTCAGCTAGCGAGGTCGAAATTATTGAGCAACCCCCGTACAGATCTACGCGGGTCGTACGAAAAGAATCGATACAATCCGAAAGTGCGCTCCTTCTAATCTGCATCCACACCTCTGCCGGTTGTCTTGCCTTTCATTCTCCGCCGATTGACATTCAGCGCTGACGATAATACGTGAGTGCTTTTCACAAATGAAGAGGCCATTGTTTCAAGAAAAGAAAGGATGGATGGAACATCGAATGAAGGCGTTGTTGGACGGAAGTTCGGGTTGAATGAAATGTCGGGAACTCTCGATGCTCGGGTTCAGATATAGATCCATCATCTCTCGATAGCGCTGCAAATTTGACGCGAAGGCTCGTCATTTTTACACTTGTTTTCCTTTTTGGGTTGTAGTTCTCAATCTATGGTCTCAGAGGGTATTGATTTTTGGCTGAATCGGTTATCTATCAATTCTTTATTCGGAATCAACTGTAACTTTTCCAATTAGAAACGATTTTAAGTGGTATATTCACTTATATTTCTTAGCAGTATACTTTTCTTTCTATTATTCATGTAATTTCTATTTTAAATGAACATTTTCTATCAGTAATTGAAGAGTAATCATCGTGATCATAGGAAATTTATAGTTCAGGGTATACTTCAAAAAAACTCTTAGCATTCATCAAAATGCTTTTATATTAAAATATCTCTTTCAATCCATAAAAAATATTTTAAAAACTTGTGGACTCAGCGGGTGTTGTCCCAGCAACATTTGATATCGGAATTATAATTTTCGAATGCAGAACAACCAAGTATTTGTAATCCCAATCCGCATTTATAATCACAATCCAATATGGCTTGGATTTTTTTTTATAATTTTTCACTATAAATACGGTCCACGTATTCGATAATATTGAGGTACCTAACTAACTCAGACATGAAGAAATTCTCTTGTCTAATTGTAAAAAACTCAACTACCTCAGATATGAAAAGATCCGAAAAGTTTTGGTATAATCGGAAAATATTTTCAAAAAGTGTGTCTTTCTGATCTTTGACTAAAGTTCATTTGGAGTTTACTGAAGTTTGATTCATTAACTTACCCATATCCTTGTTATGTAAGTGTAATATCAAGACAACTTCATTACTCACCTGAAAAAAAAAATGTTATTTATGATAAATTGAATGAAATAAAAATATCTGTGATGAGGGAAATATTGTTTACTTCTTTTCCAATTTTGTATGCTCTCGATTATGTTTTCAGCTAGAAATTTTGTACAGAGCTTGAAAATGTTATTCTATATAGCAACAAAAACTTAACTTCGTTGGTTTTGTGGCTATGAAATTTTGGATTTTACTTGAATTGGACATTCTACATCCAAATACATTTTCATCTCGCTCCAAATTGCAGTTTTGCAATTCAAAATAAAACAAAATTGCGATTTTTTATGGAACCTCATGTCGGATTTTGTCCATTAATTAACATATTGGGCCAATTGAAAAGTTCCCGGTCTGATGCACAGATGACGGTGCTAGTATTAAATTCATATGATTTTTAGTTTGTACCAACCTTCAAACGATACGTGTCAAAATTTGACAGCAGTCCGGCCATTAGTTCATGAGATATTTCGTTGAGTGTAGCTACTTTTGTTATTTGAGAAATGATGGAAAAAAAAACAATTTCGTGTGCTGATAAATAATTGGTTTTTGAAGGAAAAAAAACAGTTGAAGCAAAATCTTGGCTTGATGAAGAGTTTTCGGGGTCTGCACCAGGAAAATCAACCATCATTGATTAGTATGCTAAGTTTAAACGTGGTGAAGTGAGCACCGAAGACGGCGAAAGATTATGGCATCAGTATTCTGGGATGCGCAAGGTATAATATTCATTGATTACCTCCAACAGGGCCAGACCATCAACAGCGATCATTATATAGCGTTATTGGATCGTTTAAAGGATGAATTCGTTAAAAAACGGCCCCATTTGAAAAGAAGAAGGTGCTGTTTCATCAAGACAATGCGCTGTGTCAAAAAACAATGAAAACAATGGCAAAATTGCATGAATTGGGCTTCGAATTGCTTCTGCATCCACCGTTTTCGCCAGATCTGGCCCCCGGCGACTTTTTCCTGTTTTCATACCTCAAAAGAATGTTCGATGGAAAGAAATTCAGCGCCAATGAAGAAGTAATCGTCGAAACTGAGGCATATTTTGAAGCGAAAGACAAATCGTACTACAAAAATGGTATCGAAAAGTTAGAAGATCGCTATAATCGCTGTATCGCCCTCGAAGGCAACTATGTTGAATAGTAAAATCATGTTTTATTATGGTAGACTGGGGACTTTTCAATTGGTCTGTTTCTAGAAAAAATAAACCAACACAACGTGATCATAAAACAGCAAACAGCACACGTAAGAAAAAGATTCGATAAAAACGCTGTCGCATTTTTTATCGATCAGAGAGAAACGTATCCAAAAACAAACAAAGCTGGCTAAACACCGGCTGAAATATATAACGGCCATACGTTATATGAACTCCATTAGCATCAACTGCCTAAAAGGCATATTTCAGACTTGACATGTCGTGATATTAACCATTCCTGCGCAGCCGGCAGGGCCTGGCGATAACACAGTTAATCTGATGACTTGAGTGCTGCGATTGAATTGTTTCAACCCTTTCTTGCCTGCACTAGGGCTTTAATTGAATTCCAAACTGCCTCACTGCGATTGCAGACGGAAATAGCTTCTATTTTTTTTTTCCGAGTCGGATACGGGAAACCCGGAAGTCCGTGAAAGCTTTACGAGTGTATTTTCTTTTTAGTTTATTGTCCCCTATAATAAAACTGTGGAGTCGGTAGAGGAAAGAAATTCTCAACCACTCATAGAATTTTCATAGTTTACTGTTTGGAATGGTATGGAAGGATTGCATTGAGAGAATACTGAAAATTTTACTATGCAATTTGTTAATTAATCCTTTCTCAAAGAATATGCCACACCACAAAAACTCAAAAAATCGTTGACGGGAGATTTTGAGCACTTCTTAATACTAAAATTCTGATGACACATTTCTCCAGAAATTAATAAAATTCAAATGGTTATTTCACAATGATATAAAACTTACTGATTACAAATGACATAAGAAATGCCAAAAAATAATACACATTGTTACCATTACAACCATTTCCATAGAGAAATAAACATAGATAGAGAGAGATCACGCAATTTTTACATGTCCCCAACATGGTTAGATTACGTTGTCGGATTGTGATATATTTTCAAATCCACAATTTTACTCTATCGTTATGACTGTATATTATATTGAATGAAATATTTTTATTTGAGTGATTCCCAATTGAATATGCAAATTTGATTATTTGGAATCCGATATTTTTCCTAATTGTCGAATTTATAATAAGCAGAATATTTATTATTTTCTGTATCTACCTGCTGAAATCCAAGGTTGGGCAACTTTTGCTCTCCTAGTGTCATCGGTTGTTTCACGTCGTCGCTTAGCGCGCTTGAAGTTTGTTTTCTGAATTTCTGACATATTCAGGTATTTATTTCAATATATTTTGAGTTAATATGAAAAGTTGGTTCACTATGGGACATAAGAAGTGCTTTATTTGTGGAGAAACTCGCGAGTTGAGTGAAATATCGTATCACTGATATGTTTTCATTTCCACGCGCTTCATGTCAAATTTGATAGTTCATGTTGGGGACAAAATTTGCTCACTTGAAATTGCATATGCTCCCTCTTTCTATGTATTTTACTCTGAGATCATTTCAAATTGTATCATACCTATTGGAAAAACCGTAAGTGAACCTCTAGATTCAAAATTTTTGTTTGTTTGATTATTTGAGATGATCTATGGAGAAATGAAATGATTAAACATAGTGTAAAATTTGTGACGTTTTCTAAATGACTAAACATTAAAAAAATAAACTGTTTTCTAGCTTTTTCACTCGTCATATATTTTTTTCAATTCTAATCGTTGTAAACATGTTATAACGAAGCTTGGTACATATTTATTCTTTTTTTCACTCATTATCGAAATTAACGAAGCATATTCCCTTGTTACTCCCGAAACCCTGGAGAATCCAAAACGTACGAAAATAAATATGCGAAAAATACATAGAGTGAGCCCGTTAATTAGCTCCAAGCTGAAGATACCGATTCGAATTAGCCTCTCCTCGATGGAACAAGCTGATTAAACTGCAAGAGGGCTCCATGTTGCAATTAGAGGAGATGAGGTGATGTACGGATTCTCTTATTCATGTATCCTGTTTTCAGAAACCATTGTTCCTTAGCTGGCATTCGGGGAAGATGAAAAGCCATCCAGACTTAATGGCAAAACTAATAATCGTACTGCATTCACAGTAAATGCTCGGCTTTTGTCTTATATGGTTAGAAATTGCAGTAGTTTTGTGTTGAGAGGAAATCGTTGTCAGCAATTCTTATGAATGGTTTCTTTTGAATCAATATTTTAACCAAGTAAACGTTGTTTTTTTTTAGAACTATAGAACTTTAAATTGCAATAAAACAACGATGGATCATTCAATTGACATGAATTTTATTTATCCGCAAGATAACCTTGTGGCATTACATTTTAAATATGATTTCTGCCTTATGACCGCTATGGCTGGCTCGGATGTAGTCCAATCTGGACGTCCAATTTTGGATTACTTTTTCCAACATTTGTGGCCATATATCGGCAATAACACAGCGAATGTTGTCTTCGAAATGGTCAAGGGTTTGTGGCTTATCCGCATAGACCAATGACTTTACATAGCCCCACAGAAAGTAGTCTAGCGGTGTTAAATCACAAGATCTTGGGGGCCAATTCACAGGTCCAAATGTTGAAATAAGGCGATCACCAAACGTGTCTTTCAATAAATCGATTGTGGCACGAGCTGTGTGACATGTTGCGCCGTCTTGTTGGAACCACAGCTCCTGGACATCATGGTTGTTCAATTCAGGAATGAAAAAGTTAGTAATCATGGCTCTATCTACACCGATCACCATTGACTGTAACGTTCTGGCCATCATCGTTTTTGAAGAAGTACGGACCAATGATTCCACCAGCCCATAAAGCGCACCAAACAGTCAGTTTTTCTGGATGTAACGGTGTTTCGACATACACTTGAGGATAAGCTTCACTCCAAATGCGGCAGTTTTGTTTGTTGACGTAGCCATTCAACCAGAAGTGCGCTTCATCGCTAAACAAAATAAAATGGACGTAGTGCGCGACATACGTATTCCGCACAGAACTATTATTTTCGAAATAAAATTGCACCATTTCCAAGCGTTATTCAGGCGTGAGTTTATTCATGATGAATTGCCAAACCAAACTGAGAATAAATCACTTAACAGCTGTTAAATCGGTCGCCATGACAGTTATGTCATTGGTCTACGCGGATAAGCCACAAACCCTTGACCATTTGGAAGACAACATTCGCCGTGTTATTGCCGATATACGGCCACAAATGTTGGAAAAATTCATCGAAAATCGGACGTCCAGATTGGACTACATCCGAGCCAGACGTGGCGGTCATATGCCAGAAATCATATTTAAAATGTAACGCTACAAGATTATCTTGCGGATAAATAAAATTCATGTCAATCGAATAATCCAACGTTGTTTTATTGCAATTTAAAGTTCTATAGCTCTAAAAAAACACCCTTTATATGGTTCGTAAGGCATATTAACACTCAATTCTGGGATTAGTGGTTCTTCATTGCGGAGAATCTTCAATTTCCTCGATAGCTCAAAGGCGAGAGCATCGGACTAGTAATTCGGAGGTTGCGGGTTCGAATCCCGCTCGGGGAGGTACTTTTTCCGGAATTAAAAAATAGTCTGAATGCCGTGACATTAATTTAATATGTATGTAATATACAGACGTAAAACCATAATTTATCTTTTCCGTCCTTTCCGAGTAATAATTCTTCAATTAATCGTTGTGAAAAATTCGCCACTGGTTTTCCAAACGGCACTCCAAAAATAAAGAAAAAATCCAATTGGCCCGGAAGTACGCGACAGCGCCTCGCGAATTTCAATTCATCAAAATCGAATGAATCGAATTCCTATCTCAAATTAAATCTAGTCTGCTCAGAAACGACGAAACGAATCCGAATAAGATGGTCGTCGTGGAATGTGCGAAAGAAGCTCTGGCAGAATTCCTCATCGTTTGCAGAAAGGGGGGCCGAGACAGAAATCAGCCTCCTTATCCCTGGTGACAAATTGAATAAATCGTTTTTCCATCGATTTTCCATTCGAATCGAAATTGACGTAGACGTTGGGAGGCCTAAGTCATAATCCTCCGGTGGCAGATAAGATAAGATTGATATTCTGCGAAAGGTATCGATGGTAAGGTTGAAATCTCAGAGGAAAGAAAAGATAGAGGTGCCTTATAGCATTTGTTGACATCGCTATAACATTTTTGTTTACAAACACTCATAATGTACTGCGTTGCCATTCTGAGGAAGAAGTAATCTTTTCTCCGTTCTGTGGCATAGACGTTTCGCGAATATTCTGAGGATTTAGCAACACGGTTCTGTTGTTGTTATTGCACCTGTCAACTAGAGGTGCGTTAAGGGTTAACTGTTCATTTTAATTTCACGTTTGTAATCGGCGTTATTTCATACAAGTTTGTGAATTTTAAGTTACATATTGTTAATTTTAATCATGGAAAATACTCGAAAAACATGTATAGTGTGTAAAACATTGGAAATGAAAACCTAACCTATCATAGGTAAGTTCACGTTTTGAGTCCATAGGCGTAGAATATATCTCGTCTATGGCGTAGTATTTGTGAGATATCGAAAACTTAATTCAATGCTAACATTTGTAGGTTTTCTTCAAATAGAGAATTTAGCAAAATATGGTGCCACGTATTAATATTGCAAATGAACAATTCGCCCAAATATACATATGTTTGTTCCAAACATTTCAGCACCGAAAACTTAATAAGAGGCAGTAAGAGAACCATTGACTACGCCACTGAAATGTTTACCGACCCTCTAGTTGTCAATTTTGCAGGTTTGTTGTTGTCCTATCTCACTTTATCATCATACTGTTGCAATTGATTACAATACAACGCTATTTACTTCTAAGGGCACCTCTATCTTTTCTTTCCTCTGAGGTATCGATGGTAAGGTTGAAATTTGATCAGTCAATGTCGATCAATTGATGGTGAAGGTTCTCTTTGGGAATCTGTTGTCGACTTTGTTCCTGAGGGAAATCGGGCTATCATTTCATAAAAATGTCTGTTATTCTCGAAATTTGTGTTGCCAGATTGTGTTAAACTTAAACTCAATGTTTGTAACGGGTGTTTTTTTTCGAGGTATATAATTTTAAGTTGGCATAACTGTTCAAGGTGGCAACCGATTTAACAGCTGTCAAGTGATTCATTCTCAGTTTGGTTTGGCAATTCATCATGAATAGACTCACGCCTGAACAACGCTTGCAAAAAGTGCAATTTCATTTCGAAAATAATAGTTCTGTGCGGAATACGTATCGCGCGAATTTTGTTTAGCGATGAAGCGCACTTCTGGTTGAATGGCTACGTCAACAAACAAAACTACCGCATTTGGAGTGAAGCTCATCCTCAAGAGTATATCGAAACACCGTTACATCCAGAAAAACTGACTGTTTGGTGCGCTTTATGGGCTGGTGGAATCATTGGTCCGTACTTCTTCAAAAACGATGATAGCCAGAACGTTACAGTCAATGGTGATCGTTATAAAGCCATGATTACTAACTTTTTCATTCCTGAATTGAACAACCATGATGTCCAGGAGCTGTGGTTCCAACAAGACGGCGCAACATGTCACACAGCTCGTGCCACAATCGATTTATTGAAAGACACGTTTGGTGACCGCCTAATTTCACGTTTTGGACCTGTGAATTGGCCTCCAAGATCTTGTGATTTAACACCGCTTGACCACTTTCTGTGGGGCTATGTAAAGTCATTGGTCTATACGGATAAGCCACAAACCCTTGACCATTTGGAAGACAACATTCGCCGTGTTATTGCCGATATACGGCCACAAATGTTGGAAAAAGTCATCGAAAATTGGACGTCCAGATTGGACTACATCCGAGCCAGCCGTGGCGGTCATATGCCAGAAATCATATTTAAAATGTAATGCCACAAGATTATCTTGCGTATAAATAAAATTCATGTCAATCGAATAATCCATCGTTGTTTTTTTGCAATTTAAAGTTTTATTGCCCTAAAAAAACACCCTTTATGTCCACCTACACATAATAGCAATGTATAGTATATCCAAAGTCACTTGGAGGAAGATGAATATTTCAATTATACAAGGTTTTCCAAGTTTCCAGAAATTCCTTTGAGCCTAGTGAATTTATTGCCTAACAATACTTTTAGATAAACCTCGGTATTTTGCAGATCGCGGTATCCACTTCAAAGGGACATCTATGGCCAAGAGTTTTTATGGAATAGTTCAAGTGACTTTGAATAAACTATACTAGGTGATTCTTTATAAATGTCCAATCACTTCATTGTAGGTTCTATACCTTTTCAACTTCAAATTGAATTAAACAATGTTTTACAAGCGATGCCCATACTCAAGTCAAGATACTGACTGACCAGATGTGTACCTCATAAACAATGCCATTCATACGCACACGTTTCAGATATAAACTGACTGAATGGATCGCTGTAAACATACTAGTTCAGCGATTGAAAGGTCAGTTGTGCCAACAAGAGAGAAATTATTTTCCTTCCAAGCAGGCTTTTCAAATGACCAACTTCCGGTACTTTCTTGAGAGGATGTAAATGTAACCTAATCGTTGGAAAAAATCTTGGATCAGAATTAACAAATTACAGACATTCCAGTAAAATTATAACGCCTATTTTCACGACACAAACACGCAAAAAGGTCGTAGTAGTAGATGACGCGATAAAAATTCACGTACAAATCAAAATTCGCATATCGGATTTTCCTACCATGTATCGTTCACGTTCTCATTAAAACTAATGAAATAAATCATGCGAAATTCGACGATTGACGTCGATTTTTTAATTTCAACTAGTTGCATCGCAACTTCGGATCATAGAGATGGGCAGGTATCAGTTCTATGATCCTCTCGCTCCCGCATTTTAATGAAGGAATATTACGAAACCAGTGGTAAGGCTGCTTTATCCAATTCCCGTTCTAGCAGATGGGCAGAAATTACATCAATGCATTTGTTCGATTGCAGCGGATTCAATTTGTTGCTGAAAATTCCATTCTTTTTCCGGAGTAGTCCGGATGATTTTCCGAGTAATTTATAGGACAGGCCGGCGATAAATGAAACGTTTTTTTCATTTATACCATTTTCCATTTGACAAGAGGAATGTACAATTGTTATTCGTTTGTATACGTTAAATGAGTAATTTTTATGTAAACAGCTGTATAGTATTTCCAAAGTCACTAGGAGGAAGCTGGAACCAGAATGTGTCTATTTGGTTGTGTCTATTGGCTAAAAAAGTCCACGTTCCTGCCGGATGCCGATTTGGTTACTTTCATCGGCTGCAGCTACACTTCTTAATTATCTTTCTTATGATTCGCATAGTTTCCAGAAATGTATTCAATGGATCATGAAATTAATTCCATGAATAAATTCCAGTATGCAAGTCGATTCTCTATCGAAATAAAATGTGCCGATTTGATCACTTTCATTGCTGGAAATAGTAATGTGCTGCCGCCTGGCAATTTGGCCGCTTTTATTGGTGGGAAATGTGCTCATCTTTCATATCTCATCAATAGAATTGGTTTGGGGGTTATTTAGAGCTGTTCAAAAAAACATGGCGAAGGATTCTACAGTTATCGATAAAATGAGAGGTTTTCAATGATTTCGACGATGACGTTTGGCATTCACTCCAAAAGCGGCAGTTTTGTTTGTTGAAGTATGATGATATGTTGTAAACTAAAATTTTTCAAAAAATGTATATGTTGCGAAAGTGGTCAAGACATACTTGGAAACGTTGAAAAGGAAAGTCCTACCTCACCTGCCGTTTTCTCCAGACGTTACTCCTTTGGACTATCACTTGTATCGATCACGACCTGACTGACCAGTACTTCCGGTCTTATGAAGAAGTAAAAAATTTGATCGATTCGTGGATCGCTTCAAAAGATGATCAGTTTTTCCAACGCGGAATTCCTACGTTGCCCGAAAGATGGGAAGAAAGTAGTGACCAGCAATGGACAATACTTTGAATCATAAATCTATAACCAGTTTTTTTCAACAAAGCCTCGAATTTCGGAAGAAAAAACCGGCGGAAACAAAGTTGTACGCCTATGTATTTTGTTCAACTTCGTGCAGTCATATTCTAAATGAAAGAAAACTTCAAGATATCATTGCGAGTATTGTAGAACTTCCGAGACTATACTATGATTAAAATTTGATCATTCTTCCACAGAAAACTCTCGAACTTCGACAAAGATCGACATTTTTATTAGTCTACGTTCCAGTTGTCGAAAATCACTCTTGCGAACTCCGTCGTATCCCCTTCTGTCTCGGGAGGGATCTCTCCAAATCCCCCAGGCAGCTTCTCATACTGTTCCCTCCTCTGTTTTGTTTTTATCGACTAACTTCACGCGCGTTGAACTCAACTCGGATCTGTCGTGGAAGTCTGAACGTGGGTGTGACAGCATCGAAAGATTTGACGGCCGTGGGAAAATTGTCAACGGAGCGTTTTCCAGACGGGGCATTATGATTGCTTCACCCCTGAAGGAAAATCCTGAAACGTGGAAAGGGCCATGAAAATGTCTGCGTTTCAGAAAACGCGAACGTCTTGGCGGAAGTTTGTTACGTCGATCGTGTGAATTTTTCCAATACGTTCGGGAAATATGCGACGTTCTCGATAGGATTTGATAAATTCGATTTTATCTCGATTCGTATTGGATTTGGAGTTGCAAAGGAAGAGTGTGTAGGTGTTTTCCTAGTTACTATTCACCATTGTAAGAAGGTTACATCAAGGGATTTCTTCTTGAAATTTTTACTTTATTTATTGTTACTTTACTTTTATTTAGCAAAGAACATTATCAACTATGATAGCATAATCGTTTCATAAAATTATGAGTTCACGATGTTACAGATGAACTTGAAAATGATCTGTCTGAAGATAAAACAAACTAGTAATAACATTGATCGGCAAATGAAGTGGAAATTTTATTGATCTCACTAGTACTTTTCGTATTCCACCAAAAATCTCTTCTCTACTGATTTTCTTCAGAACTCAACGTATCATTACAGACTTGCCGTGTTATTGCCGATATACGGTCACAAATGTTGGAAAAAGTCATCGAAAATTGGACGTCCAGATTGGACCGCATCCGAGCCAGCCGTGGCGGTCATATGCCAGAAATTATATTTAAAATGTAATGCCACAAGATTATCTTGCGGATAAATAAAATTCATGTCAATCGAATTATCCATCGTTGTTTCATTGCAATTTAAAGTTCTATAGCTCTAAAGAAAAACACCCTTTATTACACAACGGCGGAAGCAAAGTTGCACACCTAATATATTGAAAAAAAAACCAATATATCAAAATTTCCCTAAAAAGCCCTATACGTAATGAATAAATAAGCACTCTAATCAAACGATCCCGACCGTGAGTCAGTACTTCTTTCTTTTTTTTAAGGAATTTCTGGCGTTTACATTCCATTCTCGTAAACACTTGAAATTCCAAAAAAAAATTTCTGCCAGCATTAAAAAAAAATATTATACAAAAATTGATGTAAAACGCCAATTTCGCTAGTTTTTCCGTGCGCTAGGCCATTATCTCTTGATACACATTGTACGCACTCACAATACGTAATTGGCACTATTGCAGCTCAGAGCCCGTCATTTAATGATCTCACCATGCACAATTTAATCGTTCTAACGGCTCTCCGTCGCTTTTGAGAAATACCTAGATGCCGAAGTGTTTAATTAAGCGTAAGTAGGTCCAGTTTTTGCCCAGGCCTTATCTATTTCTCCAACTTTCCCGCAAGTCCGTTCAGGTTATCCTTGGATTTTTTCGGAAGTGATAATGCCTAATGCGGTAGACCTGATTCCGAGCCGCTGAGGCAAATCATACAACTTTTCTTTCGACGTTTATGCTTTCACGAGTTGATCCTGTTCTATATCGAGAATTGGTTCTACGAAAACACTCCACTTGATCGGTAATTGTTGAATGGTATTCAGGTTTTCGTGAAACAGAACCTGGTGAAAATATAGTCTATTCAAAATACATTGTATTCCAATGTTTAATCATTTACACTCAGTCCTCGGTCTGGTGCACAAATGGCGGTGATAGTTTTGAATCCAACCATCAAACGATACGTGTCAAAATTTGACAGCAGTCCGAGCATTGTGAGTGTAGCTACTTTTGTCATTTGAAAAGAAATGAAAAAAAAAGGATTTCGTGTGCTGATAAAATATTGTTTTTTGAAGGAAAAACTACAGTTGAAGCAAAATCTTGGCTTGATGAAGACTTTCCGGGGTCTGCACCAGGAAAATCAACCATAATTGATTGATATGCTAAATTAAAACGTGGTGAAATGAGCACCGAAGACGACGAACGCAGTGGACGCCCGAAAGAGGTTGTCACCGACGAAAAAATCAAAAAAGTTCACAAAATAATTTTGAATGAGCGTAAAGTGAAGATAGCAGACATTGTGTAGATATCATCTGAACGTGTTAATCATATCATTCACCAATATTTGCACATGAGAAAGCTATGTGCAAAATGGGTGCCGCGCGAGCTCACAATCGATCAAAAGCAACAACGTGTTAATGATTCTGAGCAGTGTTTGGAGCTATTTGAGTGCAATAAACCTAAATTTTTGCGTCGATATGTGACAATGGATGAAACATGGCTCCATCATTTCACTCCGGAGTCCAATCGACAGTCAGCTGAGTGGACTGCACACGATGAACCGAATCCAAAGCTAGGAAAAACACAACAGTCAGCTGGCAAGGTTATGGCATCGGTATTCTGGGATACGCAAGGTATTATATTCATTGATTACCTCCAAAAGGGCCGAACCATCAACAGCGATTATCATTCAGCGTTATTGGATCGTTTGAAGGATGAAATCGTTAAAAAACGGCACGATTTGAACGAAAAAAGGAGCTGTTTCATCAAGACAATGAGCCGTGTCACAAATCAATGAAAACAATGGCAAAATTGAATGAATTGGGCTTCGAATTGCTTCTGCATCCACCGTATTCTCCAGATTTGGCCCCCAGCGAATTTTTCCTGTTCTCAGACGGCAAAAGAATGCTCACTGGATAGAAATTTAGCGCCAATGAAGAAGTATTCGCCGAAACTGAGACCAATTTCGGAGCGAGAGACAAATCGTACTATAAAAATGGTATCGAAAAGTTGGAAAATCGCTAAAAAAATACTACTATGGAAGACCGGGGACTTTTCAATCGGCCTGTTATCTATCAACCGCTGAATTCTAGGATCTATGGAACATCCCGTGGAAATGGCCCCAATACGTTTCGTGATCCACGTCACGCGAAAACCCCATTTCCAATTTTCCCGATTCAATGAATCCTTGTCCGATGTAATCTTAGTTGATTGTATGAAAATTGAGAGAGGAGCCATTTGGCAGATATAATCTATATCTCCTCAAAGCAAAACAAGATTAACAGGTTGCAGTCGAACAGATTGGATCGATTTCTCATTCCAATCGCGCATTAGTTTCTTTATTCTGAGGAATTTACGTTTTGATTGATTTATCGCCGATTGGAACTTGTTGGGTGTCCTTTTTACATGAGCAAATAACGTACTTATATTGCTAATCTGCCATGAATGGAATAACGCATGTTGTGACTCAATTGTCAGGGTTTTAAGGTGAAATCCGTAAATAGATATCTCAGTGTTGAACATAGATAGAGGGAGCATATATCATTTTCAGTAAGCATATTTTGACCCCACATATCAGTTTCAGTAATACGATATTTGACTCAATTCGCGAGTTTCTCCACAAAGAACGCACTTCTTATGTCCCATAGTGAATCAACGTTTCATATTAACTCAAAATATATTGAAATAAATACCCAAATATATCAGAAATTCAGAAAACAAACTTCAAGAGCGCCACACGACGTGAAACAACCGATGACACTAGGAGAGCAAAAGTTGCCAAACCTTGGATTTCAGCAGGTAGATACAGAAAATAATTAATATTCTGCTTATTATAAATTCGACAATTTGGAAAAATATCGGATTCCAAATATTAAAATTTGCATATTTAATCGGGAATCATTCAAATAAATATATTTCATTCAATATAATATACATTCATAACGATATAGTAAAATTGTGGATTTGAAAATATATCACAATCCGACAACGTAATCTAACCATGTTGGGGACATGTAAAAATTGCGTATACTCCCACTATCTATGTTTATTACTCTATGATAGATATGAAATATTGTATGGCAGTAGACGTTGGTATACGGGATTTTTTTAAAGGTTATGGGGCATTTTACAGTCAATGATGCCAGTTGAAGTATATAAGGTTAACATTGGTCTTAGAGGCATTATCTTGGCTACCGTTCTTAGAATGGGCGTGAATATTGGTCTAAAAAGGATGTTCTACATTCGAAAAATGTAAAACGCTGAAGAAATAAAAACAAATTATCGAATTCCCGAAGAGGCCAAAAATAGATATAAAATTATTTCTCTGTTTATATTATGCCTAAGACCCCAACGTATTCAGATTATACCCATCAAGTTCATAAAATACTCAATTATGACATGGGTAATTAAGTAATAAACATCAAATTACTACTTCTGGTTGTGACACTTGTATTTTCACTGAGTGTAACTGAAAGTGAGCGTTAAATTGGAGTTAAATAAACATTGCGGAATTCGTTTGCTCATATCTCGCTCAAAAGGAGTGAAAGTGGTTATATAGGATTGCTGGAAATGCTTTTAAGTGAGATACAAAGGAACACATAATAAGACAAGTTATGTGGGAAAAGATACCCAATTATAAATGATGTATGTATGCGAATGTTCAATTGAAAAATACGAATGTTTCTATAAGAAGGTAAGGTTGAGTTTGCTATGAAGTTAGATAAATTAGACAAACTCTTTATTCCGATTCAGAGCAGAGACTTTCTGGATAGTGTGCCATTCAAAAATGTTATTATTATATTTTTTTGCCTCTAATATTCCGAAAAAAAAAGCAAAATAATAAACGAATAATAAAAACAAAATATTGTATGATACATATAAGCAAAAGAGCTAAGCAGATACGTTTTTCGCCTAATCATGGAACTCATAAGCAAAAACGGTAAATACTCCTAAACACTAAGATGTCTAAAAACCTGGTGAATGCACTGATTAGATTTTGTTTTGCCAATTTTGAGGATATTAGTTAAGCTTCGTTAAGTCAACTCTAGGTAGCGCTATTAACAAATTATGACAGATTCTTGTAATTTCAAATATTTGAATTCATTCTAGTAAACGTTTTGTTGATATTTCACTGCAGATGTACCAAATGGAGATGACTGTTCACTGTTCTCTTCTTGAAATTCCTAGGAAATACAAATATTCGTAAGATGATCATTCCTTGCACTTTTCTTTGGACACGATGCACTTCAATTTATACAAGATACAATAAAGGAACCACTATTTCATTGAAATTCACTAATCTTTGTTCTCTTAGATAAAGACCTTACATGAGAAAATCTTGAAAAGCTTTAGTGCTATCGCATTTTTCCTGTCATTAGTGGTTTTTATATTTTCTTTTGCCGAAGTGACATTCTGCACATTTTTCTTATAACGAGAAGTTAATGAAATACATATTACAAACGTTTATTATACATAGGAAACTGATCCTTGGAGTTCATCTGTTGATTTGATATTCAATATATCAATCAAATTCAAATCATAATCAACGAAAAAAAGATCGAAATGACAAGTATGACACTGCGGCGCCGCCACGAACTAAATCTAATATTCTCAATTTGGTTGAATGTCATTGCATTCAAAAATTGACGAGAGCTTATACCATGTTTTTAGACATCTAAAAATTTTAAAAAACTTAGTGATCAATTGACATTTGAAGTTACTCGGTAACCATTTTTCGTACATTCAGACGCCAGATTCTCTTTTTAGAGGCAACTTTGGAATATTCCGGTTTCTAAATTGGTGAAAATGGAAATAACCACAGGAAAACAGGGAAACCTTTTCGATGATTAATGAGAACATCATTTTTAACTGAAGAATAAAAGGATTTTCTCGATCGATGATTCGCATCCCGAACGACGGAAATTTCGCTCTTGAAAAAAATTCCTCCTGACAAATAGCCAGCCAGATTGATGCCCTTACCACCGCTGCGAATTTAAATGAATACTTTCCGTCTGCGTTTTCCGGTGATGGTGATTTATAGCCGGAATTTGTCGCACTAAAACACAATTCGAATTTTCCTAAAGGTGGCCGTACACCTCTCCGTCCGACCTGCATCAAACTTAAATAATAAATCATTTCGACGCAGGTTGGACGGGAGGGTGTATGGGAACCTTTAGGAAAATGAATTATATTATTGAAGATAATTTATTTTGAAATTATTCGAAAATTAAACGAGTCAAGTTAAATAAATATAGAAATGAAATGAGAAATGCTCCAAAGAAACCGATCAGCCTTGAAAATCACAGTTAAAATACTCATTATTGAATACGGTTGAAGTCTTATCCAGAAAGTTCTTACAGCATCTTTGATTTTTTCCATCAAATATCGTCCGGGTGTTTTTTTGGTAGTTTGTTGTAAAACTTATACACATATGCTATACAATTTTTGGGAGATAAAAGTTGAAAACATTAAATTCTAAACTGCTGTTGCGTCGAAAAATTCTCTCTTATGACAAGGGGCTCTTCTACACGAAGCGGGTAAGATGAAATATTGACAACCGCTTTGAATTTAACGGCCTATTACGCACCATTCCCAAAGTCGGGTTTTGTGTGTCACCTTTATAATTTCGACGGTGAAAACCCGTAGTGCATACCGTACTTTAGGATCGTTTGCTGTCTTGAGTGCTAGTTACGTATTTGTCTCATCTTGCCATTTCTTCAGCTTCTTTCGCAATGCGGAAACGGAAAGGATACTGGATGTATACAAGACTTTTCCATTATTTCTGTTGTTGATGAAAAACAACAGGAAACTGGAAACCGTTACTGCAAACTCAACAGTTTAATTGAAATCAACGGAATGCGGATATGGGGGGTGTTGCGCTTGTGTTTTATTTTCTGAATTTGCGAGCGTTATTTCTGGATTTTATGGAGCCGTTTTAACATTTCTAAAAATAAACATTTGAAATTGTACGAATAAAACCTAGCTCATATTTTTTTGATGTTTTAGTTCTCGTGTAATTCATAATTCGTATGAAATTCTTGTTCGTCATTCAGGTTTTTATTGAACCTAACCGTCATATAAAGGGTGTTTTTTTTCGAGGTATATAAATTTAAGTTGGCATTACTGTTCAAGATGGCGACCGATTTCACAGCTGTCAGGTGATTTATTCTCAGTTTGGTTTGGCAATTCATCATGAATAGACTCACGCCTAAATAACGCTTGCAAATAGTTCAATTTCATTTCGTAAATAATGATTCTGTGCAGAATACGTATCGCGCACTGCGTCCAATTTATCGTCGACAAAATCGTCCATCAGAGCAGTTAATTCGATTAACCATGGAACGTTTTCGCACCAAGTTTACTCTTATCGATAACTCGCATCCCCAGAGACGCCGTACGGTGCGTACAGAAGAAGCTATTGCTGCTGTAGAGCGTAGCATTGAGGAAGACCCGAATGAGTCTATCCGCCATCGAGCACAGGAAGTGGATCTGTGTCCATCCACTTTATGGACGATTTTGCGGAAGGATCTTGGTTTGCGTGCTTACAAAATCCAACTCGTGCAAGAATTGAAGCCGAACGATCATCAAGTAAGGCGTAGATTCGTCGAATGGGCCCAAAATGAGATTGCCGTTGTTCCCGATTTTCATAAGCGAATTTTGTTCAGCGATGAAGCGCACTTCTGGTTGAATGGCTACGTCAACAAACAAAACTGCCGCATTTGGAGTGAAGCTAATCCTCAAGTGTATGTCGAAACAACGTTACATCAAGAAAAACTGACTGTTTGGTCCATACTTCTTCAAAAACGATGATGGCCAGAACGTTTCAAACAATGGCGATCGGTATAGAGCCATGATTACTAACTTTTTTTATTCCTGAATTGAACAACCATGATGTCCAGGAGCTGTGGTTTCAACAAGACGGCGCAACATGTCGCACAGCTCGTGCCACAATCGATTTATTGAAAGACACGTTTGGTGACCGCCTAATTTCACGTTTTGGACCTGTGAATTGATCTTCAAGATCTTGTGATTTAACACCGCTAGACTACTTTCTGTGGGGCTATGTAAAGTCATTGGTCTATGCGGATAAGCCACAAACCCTTGACCACTTGGAAGACAACATTCGCCGTGTTATTGCCGATATACGGCCACAAATGTTGTAAAAAGACATCGAAAATTGGACGTCCAGATTGGACTACATCCGAGCCAGCCGTGGCGGTCATATGCCAGAAATCATATTTAAAATGTAAAGCCACAAGATTATCTTGCGGATAAATAAAATTCATGTCAATCGAATAATCCATCGTTGTTTTATTGCAATTTAAAGTTCTATAGCTCTAAAAAAACACCCTTCACTATTACTCAGCCATGTTGGTGATAAGATCTATGGTTCCTGGTATTGTCAGAATTTCTGGAAATCTGTCATACTGGGTTGTACACTGAGTATTTCTTCAAAACATTGATTTTTTATGTTCTGTCCCCTTATGCCAATTTTTTCTCTTCCCATCGCACCTAGAAGCATGACCAACATCCTCAGACACAGTCCTCGGTGTCCCAGAAGCAAGAGGAAGAACCAGATGTGCATTTTAACCCCCAAATGGAAAGCTGTAGTCCTGGTGCTTCTCTCCATCTTGCTCATCGTCTACGTTGCCTTCTTTTACGCCGTATATCTAGCTGATGACGAAGACTACGACAAGGAAGAACTACCCTCAAACATTGTCACCCCAAATCCAAAGAGCCTCTTGACCAAATTGAAGGTATAAAATTCGTCTAGGTCGAGAGGAACTGTCAGGAATGTCATAATGATTATGTAGCCAATAAATGTCATTTGATCTCGAGAAACCACCCTAAATGTCGAAATAAGAGGGTTTGTTATGAAGAATACTAAATTGAGCTGTATCCTCGAAGCTAAATCTTACGTATGTGTTACTTGACTCCTAGATGCAGGCTTGTCTGCATTGTTATGATGGCCATAATTATAGCGGGGTATGTCTGTGTGTTGTTTGGTATATACCTATTATACAGCCTGTCAGAGGATCTAGCAATGAACGAGACTATGAGCAGTAACAGATCGGATTTTTTATGGAAATTATCTACAGTTCGTGATACTTCATGAAAATCTGAATCTAATTATCATCTGGAATTAAATATTATTGTTTTACTGAAGGGTAAATTCAACTCGGGAGTGAATAAATGATTCGCCTGAAAAGTTGGTCACTTATTTCTTTGAAAGCTTTTGGATTTACTGTGGAACATATTGTACATATTTTAGGCAACGTGGTTGGCTCTAGCAAGCGCGAATGAACCAACCTTCTTGAAGTAAAAAAACTTCTTCTTTTGAGTTATCTTTAACACTTCACCACCTACGACATAGTTTCACTCAGTTTACTTAAAATTACTTTCTCATTCGATATAGTCTTATTTTCAAATTACTACCAAGAGAATAAAATGAATAAGAACGGTGAAATACAGTTTATATTATTCTTATCAATGTCCTTTTTATATCGAGTATTAACATCTCTAAAAATCTCCGTTTTCTCATGTCTGCAGTTTGCTATCTAAAAAGTCTTCTTTTCATCAGTAGCTTCCATTTCTCATGGAGCCAATTCAAGCAAGATATTAATGGAATGGGTTTTGTGAACGAGATTGAGTATTTATATGACCCCAAAGACATTTCAAGAAAATATATTATTGCAGTTTCAGATTTGTAAATGACCCTCTAGAGATGTAGTAGAAATATGGCTGCAGTATTTCTCTTTTCAACTTTATTGAACCCAACAAACAGATTGAAAGCATTCTTCAAGTTGAAATGAAGATATTCAGGAATAAGCAACAACATTAACTTCTTCAATTCTTCTAAAATCTCATTGAAGTTTAGTGATGGTTGTCTGTTTAGGCTTCAGATGGTCCCAAACGAATTTCCTGAGATTTGGCGTTGTACTAATCTAATTTTATTGAAATTTTGTATGGGTATCTGGATTAGATCATAAGAGGCTGCATGAGAATTTCTTTTATTTAGAATATACGGTGTTTGTTCTCCATGATTGCTGATTTTCGGACCAAAGAATGAGGGACCATAGTGTTAAATTCATTGGCAGAGTACTTTTGAGAAAATCCCATACTTCACTAATACAAACAGCTGATTTTCAGATAATATTCACGTCAACTGGAAAATTGTCACTCATTTTGAAATGTCGAATCTCAAGTTGAAAGCTATGACGCAAGGTTCAGAGTAATCTGATGTGTTGTCTCCTGAACTGTCTTTGGAGATGGGTTATTGGTCTTCTTATAATTATATTGGTAACTTTTTGTATTGTCATCCTAGTTCTTCATTTTCAAGAGAAACCTTCAGAACAAGCAGCGTGACATTGTTTTAGACGTCCTGTATTTTCAAGAATAGTGGAAAAATCGAAGAAGACCCAATGAAATAGTTGATAATCCAAAATGTGTTGTATCATCAGAGGCATTGTGAATTGTATTGTTACAATCGTTGTGCTTGGAATAGTCATACTGGTAATAGTAGTTATTTGTGTGCTTTATTTTAAAAAGTCCTGATGTCAACCAAACTGGACTGATGTACTTGAAATAGGGACAACATTCTGGAGATGGGTACTTGTATATTTAAACCTCATTGTTGCACACTATACACCAAATATATCTGGTAGTACAATCTTGTCTATTTTGTGAATCTTATGATATTTATTTACGCAGTTTTTTTTTAAATTTCCATCAAGTAAGCACTGAATACCTTGAATAGTAACAAAATGATTGATTGAATTGAACACCCATCCAGATACTGGTGTCCCCAAAGATGCTGAACCGTCAGGTTTCCTCTTTAAGTGAAATAAAGATAGATTAACATCAGTTTGAGGTTATAAATGTAAAAATATTGAAAAGGCTAAGAACTGCAGCCAATACTTAAATGCAATAACGCGCTGTCGCCGAGAATACAATATTCCATGGCTGACAAGACGGGGGATCGATATTAGGGGTTCCAAACAGTGGTGGCGGTGCTCAATATGTGGAAAATTCGTGTCGTCTAACTTGTTCACATCGATGATCATGAAAATTCATCCACGAACCGATTGATCGATTACTCACGCAACGTTGGTCGCATTCGCGGTTTGATATTTCAATTTGGCCCCCTTCAGGGTTTCACATTCAAGCGGATGACGCGATTGGTCTATTATTCATCTAACATTGGGTTGATTCTGGTTGTTGCCGTTTTTCTTCTTGAAATTTTAATGGATTGGCAGTTTAGTTATTTTCGCAATTTAAAGCGGAAATATAATTGATAATTGGTTTATTTTTCAGGGGAGAGGTACAGGGTGTCCCAAATGAAAGCATCTCGAGAACTATAAGACTCATAGAAAAAAATCTTCGAGGATCCTCTACCTCTCTTTCCGAAATAATAAGATATCAGAAAGCAGTTCATAGATATCTTGATTCATTCTCGAGTTACAGGGCGTTTCTGATGGATGACTGTTTCGGATATTTTAAAATTCTAAAATGTTTCTCCAGTATTTTTATATTTTATATTTATAACAGATTAAAGAAACCAATTACCATTTTGGAGATATGTAAATATAGAGGAAAGTTGATGTTTCTTAAATATGACCTTCTATATTTTTTAACGCAGTTATGGCCTCAGACCTGTCGAAAAGCATAATTGTAATCAAGTCATATAGAGAGTGTTCCATTCACTTAGAAATCAATTATCGTTTTAGATATAATAGGCCAATTGAAAAGTCCCCGGTCTACCATAGTAAAACACATTTTTTTTGGCAAAATTCGATTTTATTATTCAACATAGTGGCCTTCTAGGACGATACAGCGATTGTAGCGATCTTCCAACTTTTCGATACCATTTTTGGAATACGATTTGTCTTTCGCTTCGAAGTAGGCCTCAGTTTCGGCGGTTACTTCTTCATTGGCGCTAAATTTCTTTCCAGCCAGCATTCTTTTGAGGTCTGAGAATAGGAAAAAGTCGCTGGGGGTCAGATCTGGCGAATACGGTGGATGCAGAAGCAATTCGAAGCCCAATTCATGCAATTTTGCCATTGTTCTCATTGCATTGTCTTGATGAAACAGCATATTTCTTTTCAAATGGGGCCGTTTTATAACGATTTCATCCTTTAAACGATCCAATAACGCTATATAATAATCGCTGTTGATGGTCTGGCCCTTTTGGAGGTAATCAATGAATATAATCCTTGCGCATCCCAGAATACTGATGCCATAACCTTGCCAGCTGTGTTTTTCCTCGCTTTGGATTCGGTTCATCGTGTGCAGTCCATTCAGTTGACTGTCGATTGGACTCCGGAGTGAAATGATGGAGCCATGTTTCATCCATTGTCACATATCGACGCAAAAATTCAGGTTTATTGCACTTAAACAGCTTCAAACACTGCTCAGTATCATCAACACGTTGTTGCTTTTGATCGATTGTGAGCTCGCGCGGCACCCAGCTTTCTCATGTACAAATATTCGTGAACGATATGATGTAGACGTTCCGATGATATCTTCACAATGTCTGCTATCTCGATCAACTTCACTTTACGGTCATTCAAAACTATTTTGTGAACTTTTTCGATTTTTTCATCGGTGACAGCCTCTTTTGGGCGTCCACTGCGTTCGCCGTCTTCGGTGCTCATTTCACCACGTTCAAACTCAGCACACCAATCAATGATGGTTGATCTAACTGGTGCAGACCCCGGACACTCTTCATCAAGCCAAGATTTTGCTTCAACTGTTCTTTGTTTTTCATCCTTTTTCAAAGAACAAAAGTACCTACACTCAAAACGCAATATCTCACAAAATAATGGTGCATATTTCTGGAATATGTTATGAACCATTTCAAATTTCGAAATATAGTCGAATTCCAAAGTTCGTCAACTACAAATAATCGAACTGCATCCATCACTAGAATAAAAAATACCAGCCGTCCTCGTAAAACTATTACAGTTCTGCAACTTCTCCAGAATACGAGAAATTAAATAATATTTCGCTGGATCTGAAGGCAGAAACTTCAAAATTAATGCGGCAGAATGCATTTCCCAACAAGCATCGCCCGAGCGAAAACTGCGATTTCCCAGGCGGGTTTTCCGATCGAAGTTGTTTTTCGACAAGTAGGCGGTTCCAGGAATCCATTAAGAAATATAGAGGTCGCTGGAACAGACGAATGATGGATGAAATGTTCCACTTTTCGGATTATTGTTTTCGCTTAGATGCTTCAAGAGGTGGAATACATCGTTTTCGTGGAGGCAATATTCTTTTTCTACAGAAAATTGAAGAAGAATAGTAAAAAAAAATTACCAAATATTTTTGGGACCACAATACCGACGGAGTTGAAATTTTAGGTGTTCAAATGAAATAATAATCCCGAACTCAGTGCGAAATTTCAAGCTAATCACATCATCAGAACTATAAAGGGTGTTTTTTTTGGAGCTATAGAACTTTAAATTGCAATAAAACAACGATGGATTATTCGATTGACATGAATTTTATTTATCCGCAATATAATCTTGTGGCATTACATTTTAAATATGATTTCTGGCATGTGACCGCCACGGCAGTCTCGGATGTAGTCCAATCTGGACGTCCAATTTTCGATGACTTTTTCCAACATTTGTGGCCGTATATCGGCAATAACACGGCGAATGTTGTCTTCCAAATGGTCAAGGGTTTGTGGCTTATCCGCATAGACTAATGACTTCACATAGCCCCACAGAAGGTAGTCTAGCGGTGTTAAATCACAAGATCTTGGAGGCCAATTCACAGGTCCAAAACGTGAAATTAGGCGGTCACCAAACGTGTCTTTCAATAAATCGATTGTGGCACGAGCTGTGTGACATGTTGCGCCGTCTTGTTGGAACCACAGCTCCTGAACATCATGGTTGTTCAATTCAGGAATGCGCGATACGTATTCCGCACAGAACCATTATTTTCGAAATAAAATTGCACTATTTGCAAGCGTTGTTCAGGCGTGAGTCTATTCATGATGAATTGCCAAACCAAACTGAGAATAAATCACTTGACAGCTGTTAAATCGGTCGCCATCTTGAACAGTAATGCCAACTTAAAGTTATATACCTCGAAAAAAAAACACCCGTTAGGAACTAGACCATAAAAAATTCGAATATAAGGTTGGAAAAGAAACACACAAAATTTCTGTAATCGAAAATTCGATCGGGTTGAGATTTCGCGTGTATGAAGAGAATAGGTAACCATTTTTCATGCTTCGTGCTCGATTTTGTATGGATAATCAGAATTATAGAAAATTCAAGAAAAATATTGAATAACAAAAAATTTTATATTTTAATCATAGCAGATCCTACGGAGTTAGGTGCCAAATTGAAACAGAACATTCTCTTTAAAAAACAAATCGAACTCTCCTAATATTTCTTTCCTCAAACGTCGTTCGTTCCAGAGTTACAAGCTGTTGAATATAAAAAATCAAAAGTAATTTTTATTCATAACTTCCACAGTTTCCAAAATTTTTCAATCGAATCAAAAAGAATATTTGTGTTCATTTCGGAAAGAAATCCCATTTTCAGTTGCCAACAGTGGCGTACAAGAAGGGCATCATAGTCCCTTTTCTCCCAAATTTTCTACGCCACTGGTAGCATCATAAATATTATGCATTTTTCGCATTCCCATTCAATTTTGAAAATATGTAGTTTGAATCCGAAAAACTAACCGTTTTCAAGATAATTGCACTTTTATGAATACAAACACATCTACTAGTAATGAAAAATTTTCCCTAGGTCGATAGCCATTTGTTTGGAGGCAATAAACAATAGTTACTACTACTATGTATTTGACAATCCCAAAAACTGGTTCAAACAACAACTGGATCATCAACCAAAAAAAAATAATGACCCTACCAATTCTATAAAAAAAATTCTCTAATACTTTTACATATGATAAAACCATAGAGTAATAAACATAGATAGAAGAAATATACGCAATTTCTACATGTCCCCAACATTGTCGGATTGCGATATATTTTAAAATCCACAATTTTACTACATCGTTATGAATGTATATTATATTGAATGAAATATATTTATTTGAGTGATTCTCAATTCAATAAGCAAATTTGAATATTTGGAATCCGATATTTTTCCTGATTGTCGGATTTATAATGAGCAGAATATTTTTTATTTTCTGTATCTAACTGCTGAAATCCAAAGTTTGGCAACGTTTGCTCTCCTAGTGTCATCGGACTATGCTTCAAATAAAGTTATTTTGTTGTCAAAAATTATTTTTAACAAATTATCCCTTCTGAATACACATAGCAGCATATTTCACGAGATTATTGCATCCTCTATCGAAGCAGGTGCAACCTATCGATTCTTGTACAGGCTTTAACAGAAATTTAATGCCCTTTCTGGAGCACTAGCGAGGATTCGGAAGGCACATATACGATAATAATATGGTAATGGTGGAACCGTTTCGTTGCATAATAATACGACAAGATGTTATGGGATTTTGTCAACGACTTCCAGCGTACAAGGGCACAATTCAAGAATATAGAATACTCAGGAGTGCTATAGGACTTCTTGAACAAGCGAAGGTATGAAAATCGGGAAAGTTATTCGAAAAGTTTCGCATACTGAATTTCAACTCAGTTGGAATTCGCTCATTTAGTCCTAATGGTGAACTTACCAATTTCGTCTTTATGTATATAGATACATTGAGGCAACTTTGGTACTCACCTGAAACAAAACAGAAATTGAGGTTAAATCGAGGGGTTGAAAACATTGAAGAAAAGAATACTGACAATAGTATAGAACGCTGTAATTGATAAAACGTACCAGAATTCCCATTTTTCCACCACTGGTATAAAGAATATAGCTCTTCTTATCTCAAATTTGTTCACAACATGTTAGTATTCCATCACTTGATATAATAATAATACTGTAACACCTGGTTTTGTGAGCATATTGACTGAATTTCATTCCATCACTTGTTTTGATTATAAGGATAACATAGAGAATAACATCTATCTGTGATCCGAATTGATTCTCACTTTGAATACTTACGTCATATTCATTTCTGAATGACATGATTCAATATTTAGCGTTGAAACAAAGGAATACATCAAGTGAATCAGATCTGGGAGTTTGAAATACTAAATAAATTATTGAACTGCCTCTCTCGATAATACTACTTCAGAAATCAGAGGATATATTGTTATGAAAAATATTACACTCGTTTTATGGTCTGAAAAGAAGCACAGAAGACACAGATTCTTCCTTGGAAGACGTGGAAATGGAAATATAATTTCTGACTAATCATGTTATAAAGAATTCTTCACGAAATATCGTAGCTCCAGTTTTCAATTTCAATAATTGTCAAATAGGTTTTGACGTTTGAGATATATTTTTGGATTCCTGTTGTTCCTTGATGAAAATAAACGTATGTATTCTTTTTTATTTATTTAATCAGTTGAGGAGAAACCATAATGTGTAACTCGGATATAGATTATACTACATATTTCTTACTTCTTTCTTTTTATCAATTTTTTCTTTTTATATTTATCTGGTTTTGTCAACGATTTTCTCTGTCAAACACAGCATACACTGAGATAATAATTCTAATTTACTGAACCACATTCTGGAAAATATGATCAACACCTTGATAACAAAAAATCAGAGCGCTGACGTAAAATCTGAAGCTCTTGAGCGCTCGTCATTCATGCGCCAATTACGCCCTTGGAGACCAAGCAATAGAAGAATATCCCAGAGTGCAATTGCCACATGAATGGCTAGAGCTCATAAACTCCAGACTATTTTTTTTTAATTTTATGTTTCTGGTTGAGCGATCACTATGAAATTCGAATTATTTTTGAATTTTTGAATTGCTATTTTACAGGGTGTTCCAAATTGGAAGTACAAACGAAAATGACAGATCCCTGTAATCATTTTAAGAAAAATTAGTCCTATAAAAATCGGCCAGCAAGCAGTTTTTTTTCGAGATACAGGGTGTTTAAGTTTTATGTTTTTCACCTTTTTTTCTCATAGCACCTTCCCTTCACAAGATATTTAACTAAAAGTTGGCATAGATATTCCAATTTGAAGTTTTCATCATGTGTTATGCTAATTTTGAATGTTCAACTACAGGGTGGTAATTTTTCTGGAACAGTGTCCACTTCTTTGTTCTAAAACTTTTTTTGGTGGAAAAAAGAAACTTTGGTCCTTGGTTTCTTGTAGTTTTGTCATATCTATCTACTACCGATTTCTAGAAAAAAATTTGAAAGAATATTCTAGTAATCCTCAGGAAAATTCAAATTATTGTATAGATCCAGTTAGTAAGCTGTGAAGAAGAAATTAATGATGAGTTTTGTACTTATTTACCCAATATGTAAATAAAATTATTAAGGATTCGATAAATTAGTATACCTAGGTAATCATCACAAAAAAGTAAGACTACAAGAAAACCCTATATCTTGAAAATAAAGCCTTTGCGGGCTTTTATTTATAGGACTTTTATTCTTGAAATAATCCAAGGAATCCCTCATTTTCCTTTGTACCTAGAATTTAGGAACAGCCTGTATAACTAAATACAAATTTTCACAAAATTTCAAACGGCTATATTCACGGAACCCTTAGCTGAATTGTGCTCATTAAGATCCGAACATACCCTGAAAATTTAAAGTTCTAGGTCCTTCCATTCGAGAATTATCGTGTTCACGGCCGGACGGACATACTTGAATTCGTCCACATTTGTAAGCAAATTATCTGGTCATAGAATCAACACTCAAAAAAATAGAAATAGCGTGGCATAACGATTTTTCCTTACGTGACGATTTCATCCAGCTCAATCCTAGCCAAGCCAAAATTTCAAACGGCTTTATTCACGGAACCCCTAGCTGAATTGTGCTCATTAAGATACGAACATACCCTGAAAATTCAAAGTTCTAGGACCTTCCATTTGAGAATTATCGTGTTCACGGCCGGACGGACATACTTGAATTCGTCCACATTTGTAACCAAATTATCTGGTCATAGAATCAACACTGAAAAAATAGAAATAACGTGGCATAACGATTTTTCCTTACGTGACGATTTCATCCAGTTCAATCCTAGCCAAGCCACGTTAGGGAACTTAATTCCACTCGAAATATCTAATATTTAGAATGATTTTCGCCAATATAATTCACTTCAATTCAAATCGTATCGCTATAATTCTGCCTCAAAACGATGGAACATGCAGTTATCGAAATGAATAGCTATTCATGCCGAAGGGTTATACTTATTACGAAATGTTACGGGGGCAGTGAACTTCAGTGTTTAATCGAACATGTACCATGGTGTTCCAGCCTTGGTTTGCTAACATATTCGCAAATAGATAGGTACATGAAAATCGATAATACACCCGCACATTATGTATTCCTTGTACACCTCGTGGTAAGACTAATCGTTGTAACTGTTTTTTTTTATCGCGATAGCATGAAAGCTAATGGGAACTTTAAAGTTGAACGTTGAGTGTTCTTTCCGACGTATCTGAAAGCATATCAGTCGATAATACGGAGAATGTATGGATTTCAGGAAAATTTCAATTCGCAACATCGCTTTGGACAAGAATCTTGTAAAAATGAGGAAGAGACCTCTTTGAAGCCATCCCAGATACTGGAGTTCATTAGAAATCTGAAACTGGAAGGCGAGCTGTAGATCAGGTTATGGCAATAATAGCTCTGATAGGGGCACAATTGGGGATTCACGGCTTGAATTGACTTGAGTTGATTTCAAGACAAGCCCAAGTCAAGTAGCTTGAATATCAAGTCATAAAGCTTAAATATTAAGTCAAGCCGTGAATTCCTAATTGTGCCCCTATCAGAGCTATTATCGTAAGTAATTGCACAAGTGCATCAAAATTACCGATAATTTTGCATGACAGCGTGTTGTCATAAAAACTGCATGAGTTCATTTTCATTTTTGGTGGAGGGCTCTTTCTCGTACGGTGCGTACAGAAGAAGCTAATGCTGCTGTAGAGCGTAGCATTGAGGAAGACCCGAATGAGTCTATCCGCCATGGAGCACAGGAATTGGATCTGTGTCCATCCACTTTATGGAAGATTTTGCGGAAGGATCTTGGTTTGCGTGCTTACAAAATCCAACTCGTGCAAGAATTGAAGCCAAACGATCATCAAGTAAGGCGTAGATTCGTCGAATGGGCCCAAAATGAGATTGCCGTTGTTCCCGATTTTCATAAGCAAATTTGTTTAGCGATGAAGCGCACTTCTGGTTGAATGGCTACGTCAACAAACAAAACTGCCGCATTTGGAGTGAAGCTAATCCTCAAGTATATGTCGAAACACCGTAACATCCAGAAAAACTGACAGTTTGGTGCGCTTTATGGGCTGGTGGAATCATTGGTCCGTACTTCTTCAAAAACGATGATGGCCCTAACGTTACAGTCAATGATGATCGGTATAGAGCCATGATTACTAACTTTTTCATTTCTAAATTGAACAACCATGATGTGCAGGAGCTTTGGTTCTAACAAGACGGCGCAATATGTCACACAGCTCGTGCCACAATCGATTTATTGAAAGACACGTTTGGTGACCGCCTAATTTCACGTTTTGGACCTGTGAATTGGCCTCCAAGATCTTGTGATTTAACACCGCTAGACTACTTTCTGTGGGGTTGTGTAAAGTCATTGGTCTATGCTGATAAGCCACAAACCCTTGACCATTTGGAAGACAACATTCGCCGTGTTATAGCCGATATACGGCCACAAATGTTGGAAAAAGTCATCGAAAATTGGACGTCCCAATTTGACTACATCCGAGCCAGCTGTGGCGGTCATATGCCAGAAATCATATTCAAAATGTAATGCCACAAGATTATCTTGCGGATAAATGAAATTCAGTCAATCGAATAATCCATCGTTGTTTTATTGCAATTTGAAGTTCTATAGCTCTAAAAAAACACCCTTTAGCACTCTTGAAGGTGACTGTGTTGTTGAATAAAGTGTGAAGTAAAGTACCTACCTGCATACAATCTTTCTTCCTATTCTCTTTACTTGTTTCAATCGTGTCAACCAATTTCAACGATACATAACCATTTTATCGATCTTATCAGCTTGGAGCAAATAGAGAAAGGAGCCTCTATAATGAAATGACGATCGGCCAACAACAAACAGAAGAGCTGTGATTATTTGATTGGATCGTCAGGATTTATTTGTGTAGCACCCGCTTTCTATTGCGCATATCAAGTGTGCCGTGATGAATCTGAATCTCGATTTGAACAATCCAAATCATACTGGCTGTATATTGATGAGAAACCCATTTCTGGACTTGCAAATTATCCAACATCGATAGCGATTGACAGGGGGGTTTATTTGAAGAGTTTGAACGTATCAGAGGAGACAGTTGATGAATATTCTCCAATTATAGGATGTGAATTTTGCACGTGTTTACGTCAAATTGGGGTCATAGAAAATTCGATCAATCCAGAGCGTTTCGCATCACATGAAACACTTCAGTCAAAAAGTCTAACCAGAAAAAACATATATTTTCTTGAATATTCGAATTATTCGTCAACATAGCCACTTCCAAGAGGGAAACATGTACTCCAATGCTCATACAACTTTTCAAAGCCTTCCTCTATACTCCCTAACCTAACTTTCAAATAACTTATCTGTACAAAGATTCGTCTTTGCTTTCGGAATAAGCTTCAATATCTTATCACTCTTTCTCTGGAGCATTCTTTTGAACTTTGCATCCACCGTTTTTTTCCGAAATTCGAAGCTTCATTGTAAAACACTGGTTATAACGGGTGTTTCTTTCGAGATATATAACTTTAAGTTGGCATTACTGTACAAGATGGCGACCGATTTAACAGCTGTCAAGTGATTTATTCTCAGTTTGGTTTGGCAATTCATCATGAATAGTCTCACGCCTGAACAACGCTTGCAAATATTGTAATTTTATTTCAAAAATAATGGTTCTGTGCGGAATACGTATCGCGCACTACGTCAATTTTATTTTGTTTAGCGATGAAGCGCACTTTTGGTTGAATGGCTACGTCCACAAACAAAACTGCCGCATTTGGAGTGAAGCTAATCCTCAAGTGTATGTCGAAACACCGTTACATCCCGAAAAACTGACAGTTTGGTGCGCTTTATGGGCTGGTGGAGTCATTGGTCCGTACTTCTTCAAAAACGATGATAGCCAGAAAGTTACAGTCAATGGTGATCGATATAGAGCCATGATTACTAACTTTTTCATTCCTGAATTGAACAACCATGATGTCCAGGAGCTGTGGTTCCAACAGGACGGCGCAATATGTCACACAGCTCGTGCCACAATCGATTTATTGAAAGACACGTTTGGTGACCGCCTAATTTCACTTTTTGGACCTGTGAATTGGCCTCCAAGATCTTGTGATTTAACACCGCTAGACTACTTTCTGTGGGGCTATGTAAAGTCATTGGTCTATGCGGATAAGCCACAAACCCTTGACCATTCGGAAGACCTCATTCGCCGTGTTATAACCGATATACGGCCACAAATGTTGGAAAAAGTCATCGACAATTGGACGTCCAGATTGGACTACATCCGAGCCAGCCGTGGCGATCATATGCCAGAAATCATATTTAAAATGTAATGCCACAAGATTATCTTGCGGATAAATAAAATTCATGTCAATCGAATAATCCATCGTTGTTTTATTGCAATTTAAAGTTCTATAGCTCTAAAAAAACACCCTTTACATTTATGATTCAAAGTATTGTCCATCTACTCTTTCCCATGTTTTCGGGCAGCGTACGAATCCCAAAAAACTAGTCATCTTTTGAAGCAATCCACGAATCGATCCAATTTTTTACATCTTCATAAGACCGCAGAAGCTGGTCAGCCAGGCCGTGTACCATTGATCGAAACAAATGATATTCCGAGGGAGCAACGTCTGGAGAATACGGCGGGTGTGGAAGGACTTCCCATTTCAACGTTTCCAAGTATACCACTTTCGCAACATGGGGTCGAGTATTGTCATGCTGTCAAATCAGTTTATTATGTCCCTCATTATATTGTGGCCGTTTGTCTTTCAATGGTCGGCTGAAACATATTAATTACGCTCAATAACGATCGCCTGAGATTGTTTCACTCGGTTTTAACAACTTATAATACGCTACGCCGAGCTGGACTCACCAAATACTGAGCATGACCGTGGAACCGTGAATATTCGGTTTGGCCGTCGACGTGGAAGCATGACCAGGATATCCTCATGATTTTCTGCGCTCGGGATTATCGTATTGACCCCATTTTTCGTCCCCAGTCACAATGCGGTGCAGAAATCCCTTTCGTCTTTGCCTTACAAGCAGCTATTCACGAGCAAACAAACGTCGTTCAACATCTCTCGGCTTCAACTCGTACGGCACCCAATTTCCTTGTTTCTGAATGATTCCCATGACTTTCAGACTTTTTGAAATGACTTGTTGCGTCACTTCCGATAATTCTGCCAATTCTTGTTGCGTTTGACACGAGTCAAGTAATGGCCTCACTTCTGCATCTTCGAAAACCTTCTCTCTTCCACCGCCTTGCTGTTCTTCGACGTTTAAAATCACCGTTCTTGAAACATTGAAATCATTTTCGGCACGTTCTTTCACTATTAGCGGCCTCACCATAGGTATTTGAGAGCATTCGATGATCTGCAGCCACAGATTCTTTCATATTAAAGCAGAAAATTAAAATCTCCTGCACATGACGGAAGTTTGGCTGGTAAACTGACAAGTTTAATCGAGAATAAATTTATGATGCAGACACAAATCGACTAATATTTCGATGGCGTTATGTTTACAAATAACAAAGCTCATTGTATGACATCTTCGATCTAAGCAAAGTTGTACACCAATACTTATGCCCAAGAGTGGATTAAATATCCTCAATTGATTCAAAACACTCTCCAACCTGCCCCTTACATCCCAAATTGAAAATTAAGCTTCACACCCCTTCCCAGAATCCCCTAAAATCAGTATTCCACCCCTAAAGCCATCGAACATCGTCTTATGACCGCTTAGCAGTCTCGTCTGATCCCTAATTCACAAAATTACCAATTCCAAACGTGTCGGCCTCCCAAATCCAATATGTCCCGCTTAAGTTCACCTGACCTACCGTCTGTTCAGTCAAGTCAGGGGTCCGTGGTCGCCCCCAAGGGCCTAGTCGAGTCCCTTTATAAGCCTCATCCCCCTTTAATTATTCCTGGAAAGTCCTGTTGTTTGTTTATTTTACAGCTTAATCTTCTTGAATTCTATATGTCTCGACAATTCGAGCGACGCTTGCTGGGAAAAATCGACGTCGAGATGGAAATTTGATCTTTCAAATTTTCATCTCGGCCCCCTCTCCGAGGGTTGTTCTTTGTTTTATCGTTCCTTGGGCGCTCGTTCTCCGAACAGATCGATGTATCATTTTGTCACAATGTCTATAGTTTTTTAATTTTGAGCAGAGAGTTGTCTCAGAATCCCACTGAGGGTTCCGTATATATAGCTTTCCGAAATTTTGATTTCCTGTCAATTTCGAAACTGCAGGTTCGATTGAGATGAAAATTAGCATTTGGATGTAAAATGACGATTTTATGCAACACATCAAAAATAAATAAAAAAGAAATACAATAAATCTATTTTGACAGAAAATGTTCTGAATCTCCGCAATTACTTATCCTATTGGGATGAAACCATAGATAATAAACATAGATAGAGGAAGTATACTCAATTTTTACATGTCCCCAACGAGGTTAGATTACGTTGTCGGATTGTGATATATTTTCAAATCCACAATTTTACTACATCGTTATGAATGTATAATATATATTGAAATAAATTTATTTGAGTGATTCCCGATTTAATATGCAAATTTGAATGTTTGGAAGGATATTCTTCCTAAATATCGAGTTTATAATAAGCATAATATTTATTTTTCTCTGTATCTACCTGCTGAAATCCAAGGTTTGGCAACTTCTGCTCTCCTAGTGTCATCGGTTGTTTCACGTCGTTTTTTCATTTCCGCGCGCTTCATGTCAAATTTGAAAGTCATGTTGGGGGCAAAATTTGCTTACTGCAAATGACATATGCTCCATCTATCTATGTTCATTACTCTGAGGATGGAACTTTGCACGTATGATAACAGTCACCCCTCGAAAACATGTGCTTCATTTCATATTTTTTGTGGCACCACAACCATAGAAAATACAATAACTCGATTTCGACACAAAATGACGTTAATTTGGTACATTGAAGAGTAACTCCTTAAAATACCTATCATCTAATCTTCATCATTAAATTATTTGAAATATTGAATAAAATAAGAAACAATAATACCTCCTTATTCTATGAACCATAATTATAGCAAACTAGGGCAAACCGGAGTTCCTTGAAATGAACGCTGACATGGAAGCGGAAATCGTTCTTTATTGTCAGAAATGAAATTGTAAACTTGAGCTTCGACTGAGTGAACTTCAATAAGCTCATAATGCAGAAAATTGGGTTTTCCTATGCATAAATGCTCTTAGAGTGCTGTGCCTAGTAATATGATAGCCGATGTGTGATGTCAACAAATGCTCTTTGAAAGGTTGTGCTCTAAGGATATTACGATGATAACGAAATTTTGACAGAAATGCATTCGAGAGAAATAACCAGAAAACTATTCAGAAGCGAAAAATTGATTCTCAGTGATGACGAATATATCCTCAAATTCAATTATATTCGGCCTGCCTTCAACCTCACGAAATGATGGCATATTTTCAGCTGAAAATTTGAATCATCTACGGTTAGCAGCATATCCCTTTTATGCAATTTTTCATGGACAATTCACATATTTACGGCTGTTTGTCCTCGATAACTTCACGAGTCCTTCTATAAGTTCTTGAATCGATTGTGGAGTATTAGCATAAACCTAATCTTCCACATAGCCCCAAAGAAAAAAATCTAAAGGTGTTAAATCACAAGATCTCGGTGGCCAATTGTGATAACCTCTTCAAGAAATAACACGACCGGGAAACTTTTCTTCCAGAATTGCGATTGTTTCGTTGCTTGTGTGGCACGTAGCGCCGTCTTATTGAAAAACTTCTTCCACATCAATATCTTCCAATTGTTTTCGTCAACATTACGGGCTACATCAGCAATATTCTGAGTAGTTCTTGAGCGACGCACATGATTTCGATTCAACACATCACCAACTTGTCCCAACAGCTCAAATGTTTCCACCAATTTCACTATTATTGACCGAGAAGGTGCTTTACGACGATCCAAAAGTGTCTTAGTTTTGCCAACTGTGTCTGTAAAATTTTCACCATTTCTGTAGTGAATTTTAACAATTATTACGTTATTTCGTTATTACGTTATTCAAGCATGTATCATTCCATTTTCGGTAATACGCTCTATTAGTGTGACGTCACACACCGCCATTTTTGGTTCTCCTGTCAGTGTTCGGAATCCAAACAAATAAATTGTCATTCAAATTAGTACGGTGTCGTTGAAGGAATTGGCTTATTTTCATAAATAAGAGTATTTGAGGAACGATTTCAGCATTAATTGATAGACAGAAGGAACGAGGTTAATACCAGTAAATTTGAATCCTGTATCATTCCCCAGATTTTGTATAAAGCCGTGTTTATCAGTTGAACTTCAGGTTCGAACTTACCGGCATTAATCTCGTGCCTTCTGTATATTAATTAATAGTAAAATCGTTCCTTAAATAATCTTGTTTATCAAAATAAGCCAATTTCTTCAACGACAACGTACTAATTTTAATGACAATTTGTTTGTTTGGATTCCGAACACTGACAGGAGAACTAAAATGGCGATGTGTGACGTCATCACTAATAGGGAGCGTATGGCATAGCTTTCACTTGTCAAACGTCAAAAGATGACAGCTCTAATAGTGACAGCTGCCCAGATAGCGGGCCGTTCAAAATAAATCCCCTTATTGAGAAACCCTGTATTAAGTCCAATTTTTTGATGCAGTTTGCTCGTTTTTTCAAGCATATTCGACGTGTTGTCCCAGCCTAACGCAAAAGTAATGGTAACCCATCTTGCAGAAGTGTTATATAAATCAAATCGGGCATGTAAAGACGTAACGCACATAGCAATTGTCTCTGGTGAAGTGCCCCGTGAAAATAGGTGCTTTTGTTGTGTTGTCATTAGGTAGCGTTCACACGACTGCGGTATCCCCGGTAATGTTACCGAAAACGACGTATTTCTGTGATATATGCGACGTCGTTCTGCCGTAATGGCTTGTAAACCAGATTTTCAACTCTGCAACTGTTGCCTCCCACGGTTGCCAAGTTATAAGTGGCTGTATTTCGTCGGTTGATACAGATAAAGAGAGGAGAGGTGAATTTCCATTATTTGGAATGTTTATGTCGACATCTCTCTCCCTGGAATTGTCGGTGACAATGGATGTGCGACAACACGAACTGCAATACGATTTATTAGTGATGACGTCACACACCGCCATTTTAGTTCTCCTGTCAGTGTTCGGAATCCAAACAAACAAATTGTCATTCAAATTAGTACGGTGTCGTTGAAGAAATTTGCTTGATAAATAAGATTATTTAAGGAACGTTTTTACTATTAATTGATAGACAGAAGGAACGAGATTAATGCCAGTAAGTTCGAACTTGAAGTTCAACTAATAAACACGGCTTTTTACAGAATCTGGGAATGATACAGGATTCAAACTTACTGGTATTAAACTCGTTCCTTCTGTCTATCAATTAATACTGAAATCGTTGCTCAAATACTCTTATTTATGAAAATAAGCCAATTCCTTCAACGACACCGTACTAATTAGAATGACAATTTAGTTGTTTGGATTCCGAACACTGACAGGAGAACCAAAAATGGCGATGTGTCACACTAATAGAGCGTATAACGAGCTCCATGTGAAAAATTGGCCAGGTTGGGGGATCAGTTTCTACTTCAATAAAACTGAAAATCCCTGATGAAATATTTCCTAAAAAAAGGATATTCAAATTGACCAAATGCTGGCAAGAAGTCTGTACTGTTAATTGACAGTAAGAAGAATTTGTATTTTGTTTCATACCAAAAACGGCCAAATCTTTCCAGTAGACCTGATAAAATAAATTGCCAAGTGCACATTCCAAAAATTTTGGAGGATTACAATTCTCAGTATTCTAAGTACAAATCGAAATTTCCTAGTGTGTGACTTTCCATACCAATCAGAGATGTTCTCGCTATTGGTCGTCGTAGTCTACAGCTCGTCTTTCAGTTCCAGTTACCTCCAGTATCTAGGATGGCTTCAAGAAGTTTACTTCCTCACTTCTAAAGGGTGTTTTTTTTAGAGCTATAGAACTTTAAATTGCAATAAAACAACGATGGATTATTCGATTGACATGACTTTTATTTATCCGCAAGATAATCTTGTGGCTTTACATTTCAAATACGATTTCTGGCATATGACCGCCACGGCTGGCTCGGATGTAGTCCAATCTGGACGTCCAATTTTCGATTACTTTTTCTAACATTTGTGGCCGTATATCGGCAATAACACGGCGAATGTTGTCTTCCAAATGGTCGAGGGTTTGTGGCTTATCCGCATAGACTTTACATAGCCCCACAGAAAGTAGTATAGCGGTGTTAAATCACAAGATCTTGGAGGCAATTCACAGGTCCAAAACGTGAAATTAGGCGGTCACCAAACGTGTCTTTCAATAAATCGATTGTGGCACGAGCTGTGTGACATGTTGCGCCGTCTTGTTGGAACCACAGCTCCTGGACATCATGGTTGTTCAATTCAGGAATGGAAAAGTTAGTAATCATGGCTCTATACCGATCACCATTGACTGTAACGTTCTGGCCATCATCGTTTTTGAAGAAGTACGGACCAATGATTCCACCAGCCCATAAAGCGCACCAAACAGTTAGTTTTTCCGGATGTAATGGTGTTTCGACATACACTTGAGAATTAGCTTCACTCCAAATGCGGCAGTTTTGTTTGTTGACGTAGCCATTCAACCAGAAGTGCGCTTCGTCGCTGAAATGGACGTAGTGCGCGATACGTATTCCCCACAGAACCATTATTTTCGAAATAAAATTGCACTATTTGCAAGCGTTGTTCAGGCGTGAGTCTATTCATGATGAATTGCCAAACCAAACTGAGAATAAATCAATTGACAAGTGTCAAATCAGTCGCCATGTTGAACAGTATTGCCAACTTAAAGTTATATACCTCGAAAAAAAACACCCTTTACAATACCTATTTTTCAACCTTAATGCAATCGCGTTTAATAAATACCATTCTAGTCTCGGAGATTAAGACAAAATTGCAGTCGAAAACTTTCATTGCAGATGAAGCCGACCAAGAACAAAAACGATCATTTAATTTTTCCCAAAGAACAAAAGGAAATAAATTGCGAGTCGAAATTTTCTCGGAATAACGAATAAAGGGAAAAGGGATGAAGTATAGGGTGCCGTGCATTTCCATATTGTTTCATGCGGAGAGACTGATGTCTTTCATCTGTCAAATTTATTAATTGCGACTTCTGCTTTGAAACGAGTCGGCTATGGAAATATGGCTAGTGTTGAACGACTAATTGAAAGACTTCGTACTCTTCGAATCATTTCGATCGAATTATATTCAGTCTAGTTGACTAATTATTCGCTGGCAACGAAATAATTAGATGCGCTTCACTAAGTTATTTTAATGGAAGCACCTTCTACTGCAGATATCGACTGGAATACGAAGAATTGAATAATGGAATTTGCCTAGGTACCTTAAGAAAATTATGTTTTTTTATTCGATTTTTTTCATTCAATATGAATCATTCAATTCAAATAGATTAATAATTCAGATTTTGGTGCAATAACTTTGGCATCGAATAGAACAACTCTTCTTATGAAGAAAAATTGCTATAAACATATTGGACCGAATGAAAAGTCCCTGGTCTGATGCCAGATGACGGTGCTCTCGGCGGTGCTAGTATTAAATCCATGTGGTTTTTAGTTAGTACCAACCTTCAAACAAAACGTGTCAAAATTTGACCACAGTCCGGCCATTATTTCGTTAGATATTGCGTTGTAAGTGTAGCTACTTTTGCTATTTGAAAAAAGATAGAAAAAAAAGAATTTCGTGTGCAGATAAATATTGCTTTTCGAAGGGAAAAAATACAGTGGAAGCAAAATCTTGGCTTGATGAAGAGTTTCCCGGGTCTGCACCAAGAAAATCAACCATCATTGATTGGTGTGCTAAGTTTAAACGTGGTGAAATGAGCACCGAAGACGGCGAACGCAGTGGACGCCCAAAAGAGGCTGTCACCGACGAAAAAATAGAAAAAGTTCACAAAATAATTTTGAATGACCGTGAAGTGAAGTTGATCGGTATAGCAGACATTGTGAAGATATCATCTGAACGTATATGTATATCTTATCATTCACGAATATTTGTACATGATAAAGCTGAGTACAAAATGGGTGCCGCGCGAGGTCACAATCGATCAAAAGCAACAACGTGTTAATGATTCTGAGCAGTGTTTGAAGCTGTTTAAGTGCAATAAACCTGAATTTTTTCGTCGGTATGTGGCAATGGATGACTTCATCATTTCATTCCGGAGTCCAATCGACAGTGAGCTGAGTGGACTGCACACGATGAACCGAATCCAAAGCGAGAAAAACGCAACAGTCAGCTGGCAAGGTTATGGCATCATTATTTTGGGATGCGCAAGGTATAATATTCATTAATTACCTCCAAAAGGTCCAGACCAACAACAGCGATTATTATATAGCGTTATTGAATCGTTTAAATAATGAAATCGTTAAAAAAAGTCCCCATCTGAAGAAAAAAAGGTACTGTTTCATCAAGACAATGCGCCGTGTCATAAATCAATGAAAACAATGGCAAAATTGCATGAATTGGGCTTCGAATTGCTTCTGCATCCACCGTATTCGCCAGATTTGGCCCCTAGCAACTTTTTCTGTTCTCAGACCTCGACAGAATGCTCGCTGGAAAGAAATTTAGCGCTAATGATGAAGTAATCGCCGAAACTGAGGCCTATTTGGAAGCGAAAGACAAAACGTACTACAAAAATGGTATCGAAAAGTTGGAAGATCGCTATAATCACTGTATCGCCCTCGAAGGCAACTATGTTGAATAATAAAATCGAGTTATGCAAAAAAAAATGTGTTTTACTATGGTAGACCGGGGACTTTTCAATTGGCCTGTGTTAGTCATCGACCGATCGAACGTTGTCGACTCACCTTGCAAAATGATTCTCCGTAATTTTTCAACAAATTAGCCTAGCGGTACCGTCCAAAGTTCCCACGTGGGATCCAGCGGAAACGTAGAAAGTGCAAGTGATTCTAACCGTACCGTAACGATCTCAGCAGGCATGTTTGTCCGGATCAAATTCGAATAATTCTACTGGCTTTAACCGAACTTCGATCTCTACACCGAACGAGAAAGTTTCTCGTGGAAAGGCATTCATTTAATTTGCATCTGGTTACTTCTTTCTTTCGTTGAGATCCGTAGCGAATTTCTCAAGTGTGCAAAGACCGATTTTGCTTCGTGAAATCGCTCGGAATAAGATAATTTTCGGAGGATATCGGTTTATTGGGATAAGGAGTTTTGTTATTGGAAGGTTTTAATCTTGTTTATGCTTCAAACGATGTCTGTAAGGGGTGGGCCAAATTGGACAATTTTGAATGCATCCTATTTCTATTAGGTGTACGTACAGTGCATCCCATTTTGGGTGAGACAGCCAGGTTTCTCGCTTGTTATTTAAGATAGAGCCTTGCGGTTTTCACGTTCCTGTCCTACTTTTTCGTGAAACTCAAGTTGGTCTAATCAGATTTTGCATAACTGTTTCCGTTCAAGAGATACAGGGCGAATTTGGAAATTGATACTTTTCGGACCCCTCCTTTATCTCCGAAATTATTAGAAATAATGCTGAGGTAAAAACTACGTCTGAATCAGAATTCTGCGGAGAATCCAGTGGAGTACTCAATTTATTTTTCGGGGTATGGTTTTGAAGATTCAACACAAAGCTATATTTTTTTTAATGGAACTCCATGTACCTATTTCATTATTTCGTTGAATTCGTTATTTTTTGTCCTTCAAAATGATGTATGATGCTATGTAGGTAGGATGTTCAAAAATGTTAAAAAACCCTAAAACATCAAATAATGATGATTTTTTGTAAATAGGCCATGAATTTCCTAAGTTTCAATAGGAGGATTATTACTTTTGATTTTTTAAAGTAGTAGGTCGTTGATGATACAAACATCCTTGTTGTTATTATGGCTACTATGCATTTGGGAGCATTGTTTTATCAAGTAGGCATTGAAGAGAAAAAAACCAATCTGATTTAGCTGTAATCGCTATGAATTATTGTTATTATTATTGATTCTTTTTTTATCCATTGCCCATTCACAAAAAATCATCATTATCTGATGTTTTAGTGTTTTTTTAACATTTCTGGACATCCTACCTATATAGTATCATATTATATCATTTAGAAGAGACAAAAATAACGAATTCAACGAACTAATGATATACATCGTGTTCCATTAAAGAAGATATAGGTTTGTGTTGAATCTTCAAAACATTACCCCGAAAAAAAAAATTGAGTATGCCATTGTATTCTACGCAAAATTCTGATTCAGACGTAGTTTTTACATCAGCATTATTTCTAATAACTTCGGAGATAAAGGAGGGGTCCGAAAAGTATCAATTTCCAAAATCGCCCTGTATCTCTTGAACGGAAACAGTTATGCAAAATCTGATCAGACCAACTTGAGTTTCACTAAAAAGTAGGACAGGAACGTGAAAACCGCAAGGCTCTATCTTAAATAACAAGCGAGAAACCTGGCTGTCTCACCCAAAATGGGATGCACTGTACAACTTCGCTTTCGCCGTTTTGCAATAGGTGGCTGTAACGGTAGATGGTAGTCGAAATAAATAGATCGTTGATATCATACAATAAGCTTAGGTGTTTGTAAACATGACGCCATCGAAATATTAGTCGATTTGTGTCTGCATCATAAAGTTATTCTTGATTAAACTTGTCAGCTTATGAGCCAAATTCTCGTCATTTGTGGAAGGTTTTAATTTTCTGCTTTAATATGAAGAAGTCTGCGGCTGAGGCTCATCAAATACTCTCATATACCTATGGTGAGGCCGCTATTACTTGAAGAACGTGAGCAGAGTGGTTTCAACGCTTCAAAAACGGTGATTTTGATGTCGAAGACTAACATGGCAGTGGAAGAGAGAAGGTATTCAAAGATGCAGAATGGAGGCATTACTTGATCAAGACTCGTATCAAACGCAACAAGAATTGGCAGGATCATTGGGAGTGACGCAACAAATCATTTAAAAAAGCTTGAAAGTCGTGGGAATGATTCAGAAACAAGAAAATTGGGTGCCGTACGAGTTGAAACTGAGAGATGTTGAACGGCGTTTGTTTGTTTATGAACAGCAGCTTGCAAGGCAAATACGGAAAGGATTTCTGCATCGCATTGATACTAGAGACGAAAATTGGGCTCATTACGATAATCGCAAGCGCAGAAAATCATGGGGATATCCCGACCATGCTTCTACGTCGACGGCCAAACCGAATATTCACGGTTCCAAAGTCATGCTCAGTATGTGGTGAGACCAGCTCGGCGTAGTGTATTATGAGTTGTTAAAACCGACTAAAATCACAGGCGATCGTTATCGAACGCAATTTGAGCGTTTGAGGCGAGCATTGAAAGACAAACGGCCGCAATACAACGAGAGACCCAAAAGTGCTTTAGTTTTGCGAACTATGACTGAAAAATGTTCATTATGTTGCAGTGAATTCTAACGATTTAAGTGCTTTGTTGACGCATGTATCATTCCATTTTTAGTAATGGCGTAGTTTTCAATTGTAAAATATCAAAAGATGACAGCTTCAGAAGTGACAGCTGCCCAGGTAGCGAGCTATTCAAAATGAAACCTCTTATTGGAAAATCCTGCACCTATATATTTTTTTGAAACACCCTGTATAATTGAGTGTATATTCAATTCTCACGAAAGATCGATAACGAGACCGCAAATCCAGCAGATCCTAGAGGGCGATGTAATCCGTTTCCAGGTTTGGAAAACGACGTTGTTTTCCGGGAATCCCTCCTTTTGAAGGGGACTGTTAATGACGTCTCATGCAAATTGGTATCGCCAACGTCATGGCACCAATTACGTCCCAAAGGCCATTTGACACGCCAAGAAAACTTTGTAGACTTCTCGGAAAGGCAAATATTTTTCCACGGTGTCATTACAATCAGATTTATTTCGTTTTGAAGTTTCAAAAGTTATGATATTCCAGTTTTTCGTACGATCGTGCGAGAAATGTACTGTCCGGCATTTTGATATGATTTTCTGCATACGATAGAAACTCGGAGTAATAAACATAGATAGAGGGAGTATATGTCATTTTCAGTAAGCAAATTTTGTCCCCAACATGAAGTATCAAATTTGATATGAAGCGCGCGGAAATGAAAATATATCAGTGATTCGATATTTCAATCAATTCGCGAGTTTCTCCACAAAGAACGCACTTTTATTGTGCCATAGTGAATCAACGTTTCATATCAACGCAAAATATATTCAGATGAAGACCTAAATATATAAGATTTTCAGAAAACAAACTTCAACCGCGCCAAGCTACGTGAAACAACCGATGACACTAGGAGAGCAAAAGTTGCCAAACCTTGGATTTCAGCAAGTAGATACAGAAAATAATAAATATTCTGCAGACTATAAATTCGACAATTAGGAAAAATATCGGATCCAAATATTAAAATTTGCATATTGAATGGACTAGTTTTCATTTTTTTGTTAAGGATTAATTCTAAAAATTTAAGTAAAATGAAACAAAAATGTGGAAGAATCATTGAAATATCTCTAGAAATGAAAAAGTTATGGGACTTTGAAGTTGCGCTTGGAAGAATAATTTCATAGTACATGTAAGTGGCGTGACGTCACACACTAGACGACTGGTATTCGCAGAGTGCTTACGAATTCATTGGTGTACAATCACTTGTGCCGTTCGTGTCGTGTTTTGTTCGTTACACGATGGCTGAAATAACTTACTATATACATACATATAAATTACTTTTTTCTGTTTTTACTTTTTACTCCTCACATAAATATGTTTTGCCATTGATAGACTTCAACATCCAGTACTCAACTACAAACTGTTTATGAAACGTTTTTTAAATAAATCATCAGTTGAACCATGATGAGGCAAACTCAAAAGTAGATACTTACTTGAAAAGTTTTAATTTTTATTTCAGCACTGACATAAGATGGATTTGAAGAAAAAAACTCCGTCACTGCGAATATATCTATTTTAGGCGAATTGTCACTTTTTCCTTCCACGAAGCCTTCTTCCATTATGGTGTCATGAAAACAAAACTCGAGTTAAAACTACACTGTACAACTACAAACGGCGCGAGAGCCTTGGCGCGGCTAAGTATTTAAACGTAATTTATGGTGTAGCGATCACAGGTAAGTGCCGTGACGTCACAGACCAAAGACGTTTCGCGCTAAAATACGTAAATTTAAATAATCTATTTCTCAGTCATTTATTGATGGATTTTCGAAATTTTTTCACTGATTTATCAGTTTTGCTCTATATTTTAATTATATCGTGTCAAATATAGTATTATCAACATCACTAAACTAGTCCATTGAGAATTACTCGAATAAATATATTTCATTCAATATAATATGCATTCATAACGATATAGTAAAATCGTGGATTTGAAAATATATCACAATCCGACAACGTAATCTAACCATGTTGGGGACATGTAAAAATTGCGTATTTTCCCTCTATCTATGTTTATTACTCTATGGATATAAATCAATATGAGTAAAAGATTTCAACGAAAAAAAATATGTAAAATTTTTTAATATATGCAAATTGGCAAATTCATTCAAGTATTAGAATCGTCGAGCGCTCCAAAGCTCATTGCTCTTCTCGATTTCTCTCTAGTATCGCAAAATCACAAAACTGGACGTAAACCATCCATCGTTTGAAGCGTCATTGACAGCTTTTGCGCCAAGACAATAGGACAGGCTTCTAGATCTTGTTTCGTGTCACGTCCTTCCGGTTTTTCCTCATTTTTCTCACTCTACCCCTGCCCTGATCGAGGAGCTTACGCGACAATCTTTTCTCTACGGATTGCTGTCGAAAATCCATCAAACTGAGACGTGTCGAAGTTATGGTTTAAGGCCTGCCGAAACAAGCGGAATTTTCAACTTTTCAATTTGGTCCTTCACTTTCGGATCATCGATCATTGTTAACGGGTGGAAAAGGCTTTTGTACAACTCCTCATATGCATACAGTTAAAGGATAAACGTTGAAAATAATAAATGCAATTTTTTTCAAGGAAATTCCACTGCAAATTTCACAGTATGGTTTCAATGCAAAATATGACAATTTTATAAAAACAAGTCGATGTAAAATAATTTCAATAACCTAATATTTGGCGGAGGATTCAAACCAAGAATATTCGTTTTGAAGGAAAAAATACAGTTGAAGCAAAATCTTGGCTTGATGAAGATTTTCCGGTGTCTGCACTAGAAAAATCAACCATTATTGATTGGTATGCTGAGTTTAAACGTGGTGAAAAGAGCACCGAGGACGGCGAACGCAGTGGATGTCCAAAAGATGCTGTCACCGACGAAAAAATCAAAACAGTTTAGAAAATAATTTGGAATGACCGTAAAGTGAAGTTGATCGAGATAGCAGACATTGTGAAGATATCATCCGAACGTGTACATCATATCATTCACGAATATTTGTACGTGAGGAAGCTGTGTGCAAAATGGGTGCCGCGCGAGCTCACAATCGATCAAGAACAACGACGTGTTAATGATTCTGAGCAGTGTTTGAAGCTGTTTAAGTGCAATAAAACTGAATTTTTGCGTTGATATATGACAATGGATGAAACATGGCTTCATCATTTCACTCCGGAGTCCAATCGATAGTCAGCTGAGTGGACTGCACACGATGAACCGAATCCAAAGCGAGGAAAAACAAAACAGTCAGCTGGCAAGGTTATGGCATCAGTATTCTGGGATGCGCAAGGTATAATATTCATTGATTACCTCCAAAAGGCCAGATCATCAACAGCGATTATTATATAGCGTTATTGGATCGTTTAAAGGATGAAATCGTTAAAAAACGGCCCCATTTGAAGAAAAAAAAAGGGCTGTTTCATCAAGACAATGTGCTGTGTCACAAATCAATGAAAACAATGGCAAAATTGCATGAATTGGGCTTCGAATTGTTTCTGCATACACCGTATTCGCCAGATCTGGCCCCCAGCGACTTTTTCCTGTTCTCAAACTTCAAAAGAATGCTCGCTTGAAAGAAATTCAGCGCCAATGAAGAATTAATCGCCGAAACTGAGGCCTATTTTGAAGCGAAAGAGAATCGTACTACAAAAATGGTATCGAAAAGTTGGAAGATCATTTTAATCGCTGTATCGCTCTCGGAGGCAACTATGTTGAATAATAAAATCGAATTTTGCCAAAGAAATGTGTTTTACTATTGAAGACCGGGGACTTCTCAATTGGCCTGTTACTCAACATACGCATTTAGACACCAAACATTGAAATTTTCAAATATTTTCTTCGTTGTTGTGAAATAATCATTTCAAGAGATCAAGCGCGAGACAATATTAAACCTTCAGGTGAATTTGCAGTATCCTCAATTACGATCGCGTCAAAAATCGCAGCTGCCTTGAGAATCCAACGTGTACGAAACTTTTAATTGGAGGCCGAGCTGAGAAAGGACCCTGTAAATTTACCCCATTCCTTTTATCAAGGATAGTGCGGTTCGCTTCAAGTCTTGTCGGAAGTTAGGGCCAAAAAAATTAGAGTTCTCCGAGACCCGCCAATAAGTTTCTTCTAAGAGTCGTTTTTCCGGAAGCCTCATGAATAAATTCGAGAAATTTAGATCCCATCTAAGAGCCCTGAGTGGAAACCGAAGGAAGAAGAGAAGACTGAGACTGAAAAGATGGAAAAAGACACGGAATTCGATTCTTGAATTAAGTCTGGCAAATTACAGACCGAAATCCACGAAAATTAGAGATGCCTTTCAAATATTGAATTAGAGGATTCCGGCAAATAACAGGCCAATTGAAAAATCCACGGTCTACCATAGTAAAACATATTTTTTCGGAAAAATTCGATTATATTATTCAACATAGTTGCCTTCGAGGGCAATACAATTGAGGATGCTGCAAATTCACCTGAAGGTTTAATATTGTCTCGCGCTTGATCTCTTCAAATGATTATTTCACAATAACGAAGAAAATATTTAAAAATGTTGATGTTTGGTGTCTAAATGAGTATGTTGAGTAACAGGCCAAGTGAAAAGTCCTCGGTCTTCAATAGTAAAACACATTTTTTGGCAAAATTCCATTTTAGTATTCAACATAGTAGTTCGAGGGCAATACAATTGAGGATGCTGCAAATTCACCTGAAGGTTTAATATTGTCTCGCGCTTGATCTCTTGAAATGATCATTTCACAACAACGAAGAAAATTTTTAAAAATGGGCAGAAAGACCTCGGTCGATAGCCCTTTGAAAAGTTTTCAATAAAGTTATTCTCTCTCTCTCTCTCTCTCTATTTAACAGGACTGTTGAGTAACAGGCCAAGTGAAAAGTCCTCGGTCTTCAATATAAAACACATTTTTTTGGCAAAATTCCATTTTATTATTCAACAAAGTTGATTTCGAGAGCGATTATAGCGATCTTCCAACTTTTCGATACCATTTTTGTAGTACGATTTGTCTTCCGCTTCAAAATGGGCCTCAGTTTCGGCGATTAATTCTTCATTGGCGCTAAATTTCTTTCCAGGGAGCATTCTTTTGAGGTCTGAGAACAGGAAAAAGTCGCTGGGGCCAGATCTGGCGAATAAGGTGGATGAAGAAGCAATTTGGAGCCCAATTCATGCAATTTTGTCATTGTTTTCATTGATTTGTGACACGGCGCATTATCTTGATGAACCAGCACTTCTTTTTCTTCAAATGAATCTGTTTTTTAACGATTTCATACTTTAAACGATCCAATAACGCTATATAATAATCGATGCTGATGGTCTGGCCCATTTGGAGGTAATCAATGAATATTATACCTTGCGCATCCCAGAATACTGATACCATAACCTTGCCAGCTGACTGTTGTGTTTTTCCTCGCTTTGGATTCGGTCCGTCGTGCGCAGTCCACTCAGCTGACTGTCGATTGGACTCCGAAGTGAAATGATGGAGCCATGTTTCATCCAATGACACATATCGACGCAAAAATTCAGGTTTATTGCACTTAAACAGCTTTAAACACTGCTCAGTATCATCAACACATTTTTGATGTTGCTTTTGATCGGTTGTGAGCTCGCGCGGCACCCATTTTGCACACAGCTTTCTCATGTACAAATATTCGTGAATTATATGATTTCCACGTTCAGATGATATCTACACAATGTCTGCTATCTCGATCAACGTCACTTTACGGTCCTTCAAAATTATTTTGTGAACTTTTTTTATTTTTTCGTCGGTGACAGCCTCTTTCAGGCGTCCACTGCGTTCGCCGTCTTCGGAGCTCATTTCACCACGTTTAAACTTAGCATACCAATTAATGATGGTTGATTTTTCTGATGAAGACCCCGGAAACTCTTCCTCAAGGCAAGATTTTTAAAAAGTAAAAATCATACTCACTTGCAATAGTATAATCTTCCCTCTTTGCTGATGTGGACTGTCCATCCTGGTGCTGGAGCGTAATCCAAGACATGCGTGAATCCTTCTGGTTCACTATGAGCCTCTTCAGATGGCTTGACTCCCGACTCAACAGGAGCCGCCTGAAGAAGCATCACTCAAGTGGTGTCCGAGACTGAAACAATAAAAAGAAGGTAAATGTAGTCAAATCTGCTTTTCTTTCGATTAAGATTCTGAAAATTTTTGCCTACGATTTGTCGGGTATCCCCCGTACCTACATGCTAAAGGTGGACAAACACTGATCATTTCCTATCGATTTTAGCTATCATACTGTAATCTTCGATCTAGTGCCTAAATTGGTAAAAAACTGGTGAGTTAGTTATTATGTTATTCTCGTTGGACCATAGATAAATTTTGAAAGATTGGATTGTAGACGAAGAACCAATTTCTGATTTCACAAGAAAATTTTTCTGACCTTTTTATTTCTCGAAGATGTGATTACAACTGGCCACAGAGTTCTTGTGATTTAACACCTTTAGACTTTTTTCTTTGGGGCCACGTGAAAGATAAGGTCTACGTCAAAGCTCCACAATCGATTCAAGACCTCAAAGATTGATTTCGTGAAGTTATCAAGAATATACAGCCGTAAATATGAGAATTGGTCATGGAAAATTTTATGAAAAGATATTTTATTTATGGAAGTGATTTATACAAATCAAGATACTCATGATAATTAAGTTTGAATCTGCATTTGCTGTAATAACCCTAATTGAGGAGAATTCCCATTTTATATTGTTCTCGAAAGTCTAATCAATGATAATGTCAGTAAATTAGATATCAATGTTTATGTATAATCAAAATTCCTATTTCTCATGACTAATTTATCTAGCATCCCCCGTACATACGCGCTAAAGGTAGACACACACCTACCGACCTATTCTTCTTTTTTCTATTCATAATAATTATCGCGAAATTCTCGGTCGATATTCGCATCTAAAGGTCGACACGCACCAACCGTTTTACCCGACTGCTCGTCGCCAGCAAGCCCGTCATTTCCTAATGAAATTTCCGCATTCCATGTCGAATCGCGGAAGTTCGATTGAAGTTTCCGGGGGCATTGGGGGCGCAGGTGAGGCGGCAACTTGCCGCAAATTCGTCCGGCAGCCGGGGTGGCGGATTCCACCCAAATTGAGGGGGTTAAAGAGGGGTTGACAGACCGTCTCCCGTCGATCGAAAGAATGTTCGAGAATTCATAAATGGATTTTATGGAACTGGAAAAGGTGGAGACCGAAATGCATGGATTAAATCGTGTGGAATTTGTCTGGTATTGACAAAACGTAACCTTACAGATGATTTAATATAGTTGGGACTCCCTCTAGCGGAGATTGACCTCAAGTAATAAATTATTTTTTATATTGTTCATGTTGCCGAAACGTCTGTAAAAAATGGTATTGAGTGATGGGGTTCGACTTATTCTTGGAGAATACGAGATCAAAATCTATACTGTCCGTGAGGATCGAAAAAATTAGTGGTTGGGCATACTTTGGAAAGATACACGCTTCAAAAACTTTTAGAAATAGTTGAATTATCTTTTTATTATTCTGTGGCAAATATGTTCATTCTGCCATACCTTTTAGAACAAAATCGTACGGGAATATATCAGTTTCACACAGTTTTCATGGTTATATTTCTTAGTTATATGTTGGTAATCGCAACTGTCATGTCGCGGATTCATCTATTATCTGTCATATTTGCGATACAACAGTTCTGCCAACAAATATTTTTCAATGCGAAAATCACTAGTTAATTTTTTTTTAACAAAATATAAGAGTATCGATGTCAAGAACTGAGCAATACTTTGCTTCAAATTTGTTTTCAATAAAGCAATGTATAATAGCTTTCATACTCGCTTTCACAAGAAAAAAAACTTATAATTCACTGAACCACTGAATATCTCTCGAACACAATCTAATTTATTTTCGAATTTGGAGGAAAGGTTGAAGAAAATACAAGAAGATCTGAATTTAACAGTTCAAGCATTTATTTTTGAGAAATTTGTGAAATTCGTTAAAAAGGTTGATTTTGAGTGGAAAAAATCCTATGAACATACTCTGTTTTCGGAATACAGAGTGTTTCTTGTAGTCCTACTTTTTTTTTGTGATGATTACCCGAATGTTCATGGATCATTTCTTGAGATCGGAAAATAAGCACTGAAACTAATGATTAATCAATTCATCACAGCTTACTAACTGGATTTTTATGATAATATGGATTTCGAGAGAATTGTTTGAAATGTTTTTCTCGAAATCGGTAGAATATACGACAAAAGTAAATAAACCAAAAAGTTTAGTACCATCAAATGAAAGTTTTTACATTTTTTCAAACTACCAGTGGTCCACCAAAAAAAAAAGTTCTGAAGGACAAAAGCGGACAATCTAAATTGCCATATCACGTGATGTAAACTTTAAATTACAATATCTTTGACAGTTTGTTTTTTTTTGTTCAAGTTTTTTTTCTCATAGCTGCTCTATCTCTAAAACAAAGCGTTGTGGCAAAAGATCCTGATTTAAAGTCGGTTTCATCATCATCAACAAAAGATATCTCATTTCGTAATATTTATTTCATGAAATTAATATTAATCTACTCAAATAAAATCCAATAAGCGAGTAACAACTCTTTTTCAATAAAACAAATACCGTAAAATCGAAAGTACAAAACGCACATTAATATTCAACGTAATCTCCATAATTTACCGATCTTTATCGACAATCTGGAAATCTAGTATACAAACGTGGATAACAGTCGCATAAAAGAAAGTTCCGTCATTTATAAGTTCATAAGAGTTCTTGAATATGCGGCAGTGAAAGTGACATGAGCATTCACAGCCTCATTAGCAACAAGCGCCTGTAAGTGGGGTTCTTGGTGCTACCGAGTATTACAACAAATTGACCCGCTCAAGGTTGTGAAGAATTATTACAAGACAATAGAGTTTCAACATCCGGTCTAACGGAGTTCATTAGTTCGAAGTGTTATTCAATTTTTCAGATTTTCACAAGGCAGTTTGTTCACGTAGATTCTGTAAGATTATTCTGGCATGGTTTTTTATAACCAAGACTATCTTGAAATGAAGATAACTGTTTTTATGTCCAATCTATTTCAACAAGACACAGCCTAAATGTTGCTCCAAAATTATCTCAATCCAACTGTGGAAATCGCAATAATATCCCTACAGTAGTTTCTGAGATCATAATATACAGACAGACAGAAAGATTTGAAAACGTATTTTTCTATTGTGTTGAATTTACAAAAGCTACTGTGAAAAATAGTTATATTTTTGTAAAGACAAAATTATTTTCAAAAATAGTAGATCCCGAGGTAGAACCTATACAGGGTGAGTCTTCAACTTGTACATATATTTCAACCGAAGATTTCTGAGGTCAAGGGTAACACCTTTTTCCTTTACCATTTTTTCTGATTCGGCTCGGTTGAAAAGATACAGTCTGTTGAAAATGAGTGGAATCGAATTAAATGATTGATGAATCTTTTCCATCGAAGTCCGGTTAACTCCAGAATGTTTGGAAATTGCAAAAATCCTTATTTGTTGACGAAATCTCAATCTTTGGGAGGAATCGAGATATGTATTATCAATTATTTCTTTCAGGAAGAGAAAAATTTCACCTATCTCACCCATTTTTAGACGAATGAAAAATGTTTGGATTTTTTTTTCGCATAACTTATTATAATGGACCTCCTTTTCATCTGCAGTCACAATAAAATGCAGAAAACCTCTTGCAGCAGACAACCTATAATATATGTATAATATATCCTGATTCAGCTGCTTTCAGCTTTAAATTGTACAGAAGCCATTTCCTTTACCTCTGGAAGTAAAAACGAGATTTGAGAATTTATGAAAGCTTCCACCAAAGCTTCTTTAGCTTCAGAAATATGGTTTCTATAGAAACCGTAAAATATAAGTGAAATACAGGATGGCCTACATAAAACAGTCCAGCTGAATATTTCCGAAAGAATGAGTTTTCCAGAAAAGTCAACTTTTATTTGGAGGGAAATTCATCTGTGATTTGAAATTCCTGGGTGTACGATGGCTCGCTTGAGCGAGGTTCATATTGAAGGTTTTGCAATTCTACAGGGTTTTCCAGTAAGAGGTTTTATTTTGATAATAAAAAAAAGAGCATATTTTGAGAAAAATCCAGACAAATGGCTGTCACGGCTACGCACATAGAGCAGCAAAATTCTTAGTTGTTCTTGAGCGACGCACACGATTTCGATTCTTCACAGCACTAGCCTCTCACGACGACCCAAAAGAACAAAATTCTCACCAATTTTGTAGGGCATTTTATCAATTTCAATCCGTTGTTAAAGCGTGTATCGTTCCATTTTTAGTAATTAAAATGTCAGAAGATGACGGCTCCAAAAGTGACAGCTCCCCAGATAGCGGGCAGTTCGAAATGAAACCTCTTATTGGAAAACCCTTTATGTATGAATAGCTGAACATCCTTTTTTGTCGTTCGTTTTGGTGTAAAAAACCCGTTAGAAGAGCATTAAGTAGTTGAGTTTCTGAACAAACTCTTAAGTATTGAGATGTTGTAATCGTTGGTCGTTTGTTTCAAGGCAGTAATTAAATTATTATTCAATGTTTTAATCATCATTTTGCAGCACACGTGTATGATTAAAGGACCAACAACAACAAACTTATCAACTGCAAGAAGTGTTTTGCATAATGCTACAATAGAAAGTAAGAAAAAATGTTGAACAAGAAACTAATTCTATTAGAATTGGACGCTAGGCAATTCGAACGTACTATTAATTAAAATTCCTTCAGAAACTTGACCACTCCTCAATGCACTACGCCCATTAGTTCCAAAGAGTTTTTACACAGAAACAAAAGCCAAAAAAATATTTCATGAAGAGCTTCGCAAAACCTTCAGACTATGTGTCTGGGGATGTCATGAGGCTGCAACCCTGCTTTAGAGGACGATAGTACATCCACCAATTGGTGGATGTACTATCGTCCTTGAGATTGCATATTAATATGCAATCTCAAGATAACTCCCTCCAAATAAAATTAACCTGTCCAGGTGTTTCCAGGAAAAATATTTACCCACGAAAATGTCTGACTACACTGTTCTTCTTATATGAGCCACCTGTACAACAATAAAAAAAATTTGTGAGATAAGCGCAGAAAATTCATATTGATTGACGTATCTTAGAATGAAAAGTGAAGAACGCTTGAAATGGATACACAATTAAGCATTACATCCTCCCACACTCATTTAGATGTATACGACACCGCAAAAACAATTAGTCATGCGACGCACTGGTAAATTTGAATAAAACACTTTAATACTGCCAACTGGCCAGGTGAAACTCTCTCAAATGGGGCGTAAGTTGAAAGAATTCAACCTTTATGCAAATGTGATTAATTTTATTCCGCTAAAGAGGCGTTGGGATCAAATCTACCACCTCGTTGGTTTTTTAAACGTTAAACATGAAAAGTAGAAATTTTAGCATCAGAAGCGCTCCTTCAGTTTCCACGTTACCAACCGGACGCACAAGAAACCGATGAATTTTGGTTATCCACCACCCATTTCTCATACCTAATATACGCAAAAACTATGGAAAAATTTAAAAAACACACACCTTATTTTTTAAAAAGAAAACTCTGTTGTCATATGTTCCTTAGTATCGCAAAAACAACTATTACACATTGTTACAACACTGAGCAATGATTTTTGCCTCGAAATATCACTCGAAAACACTTGATCTCGAGCACTGTCACTTCGAAAAAAAATAAACATAAACACTACGAGCGAGCACTGCAAACGCACGTCCTAAAGCAGTTATAAACGCAAACTGAGTTTCATAGTAAAGAGTAAGAAGATGACGAAAGAGAGGCGAAGAGAATGGGAACATTACGGGTTGTAGCGGGACATAGTAATTTCGCTTGTTGAATGATAAGTCAATGAAGATTTCTGAAGCTCGAAATACACAGCACTTCATTCAATAGATGGCGATTTATGAGGCTCACTACGAGAACACAGCGATCTTTTTTAAAACGACATAGGCGACATCTAAGCAATGTTTCACGAAATATCTATATTTCGAGAAGATCGCTGTTATTATACATAAAATACAGAGATCTTCTTTTGATTGTTAGTATTTATCCCTATATCGCACAGATGTCTAGCACACTATTGAAGATTGTAACACATACAAAAAAAAAATGTCAACGATCTTCTCTGAAAAGATTGAAATTGCGTAAAGAGGAAAAAAGATTAATTATTTATTTTCCTTCAGAGCCGAGATACCCTGCTGGAAAATAAATGATTTATATAAAGAACTTAAGACAAAAATCTCGTTTTACCACTAAAAATTCCTCTCCGTAACGGAAATGAGATAGAAAAAATGTAGAGATAAAAAGTATAATCAGACACAACAATTGTTGTCTCTGGTGTAATCTGGGTATTATCACTAGGAAGAGAAAAGAAGGTATATGAAGAAATAACACAATTCCAAGCAAATATAAATATATAATTGCTATAGTTTGAGACCCGATTCCAACTAAAAATATACTACTCAATGTTAATTCTAGAGATAAATAAAATTTCTTTTCTAAATAAAAACAGTTGAAGTTCTGTTTCCTACATTATCACACACTTTTAATATCAAATGTTGGAATATTTGTCAAAATGAGTCAAATAAAAAATACAATGCATATAAACCAATCATTTTGGATTGAATAAACTATAAATGTATTAAATTAGACTATCAAATAAAGGAACAATATGCTAAAGCCATAAACAATATAACACTTAAAAAAAAATCTATGGTGTAGCCGTTGGACTCTTTTGTTTCAAAAGTTCTACATCATTAAAAATGACCTGAGCACCCCCGCCGCAAGTAGGAACTATATCACCTTTGTACACTTTGGTTTCGATTTCTCCTTCTGTATCTTGGTCTTGAGCAATAAGACAATATTTACTCTGATTAGGATTTGTTATATCACTGGCTTTGGTGAGTTTTGAAAGAGATTTGCGTTTCTTCACAGAAGGCTGCAAAACTGTACCAAGCGGTACAGGTTTTATGGAGTTATGTTCAAGCCACACCTCTCCTGCTGATCTAGAACGTCTGTGTCTTCCTCCAGGTGTTTGTAAGTTTTTCCTTTGGATATCTTGTTTGGGCGGGGAATAGATCTGATGTACGTCCCGAGTGCAAATCTCTGGTTCAACTTCTTTTGCTTTGTTCTCTTTTTCTTCCTGTGCTGCTAATTGTTCATCGCTCTCCAAAATTTCTCTGACTCTTTTCAATTTATTATCCTTAGCTTGCATTGATGCATGCAAATGTTCTCGTTGCTTCCTCAGTTTGTTGTCTAGTTCCTGAGACATCTTTTCATTAGCTATAAAGAACTTTTCCTTCTCTTTTTCTTTTTCCAATATTTTCTGATTTATTCTCAGATCTTTTTCCTCTATTGTTTGCTTCAAAGATCTGATAACATCCTGCAATTCAACATTTTTTGAAGCCAGTTTATTTTTCGTAATCTCCAAGTCGCACATTTTATTCTTCAAATTGGTAGACTGTTCTTCGAGTTTTTTGATTATTACTCTTGTACTCTTTAATTCAGTGATATTCAAGATGTTGCCTTCGTTCAAACCACACAGTCTTTTCCTGAAATGTTTCTCTTTATTATTCAATTCCGAAAAGTAAGTTTCAATTTTTGAGCTTCTTAGTTTCAGGATTTTTCCAATATCATCTATTGTCTCTCCCATCTCAATGAAATGATTGGGATCGAAACTGAACATTGGTATTTTCTGCAATACAAAGGATGAAGTAATTTTAGTCTTACTTATTGATCCAGGTGTATTAAATATTTTTTTGCCTTTTTTACTTGGATATGGAGTATCTTTACGTATAGATTGTTTAATTTTGACATCTTGAGTCATTTCAGCGAACTTCATTACTTGTAAGTTCTCTTCATAATCATTAATAGAAGGATTCACACAAACAATCATTTCAACCTTTCCAGATCCTTCGAAGAAGCTTTTGAAGAGGAAAGTCAACCGACTATCTCTATATGGTACCAGTTTATTAGAACCTGTAAGCTGATTTTCCCTTAGAACTTCCAAACAGTTCCTCAAGTTCATAAGAGAGTTATTTATCCTGCTAGCTTCTTTCAATCTCATTCCTGTAGTCTGGGTACGATTTGTTCTTTCGGAACCAGCCAAATCAACTAAACTCAATTGAGACACTTTTATAAGATTAGAATCTGGAATAATAGCTACACCATCACTATTATGAGCAATTTGCTCTATTTGAACTAAACGAATATTGAAAACTGAATGAGAGCGACTAGACTCTGAGTTAAGGAGGGTAAAACCCATTCTTTTCTTCTTCATACCTGTACTAAGAACTTCAAATGCTTCATCGGCAGATTTAACTTCAACTTCAGTGACTCCAATAACATACATGTTCTTCTGTGCATCCTCCCTTAATATCTTTGGTTGTAAACTCTTAGTGTTTGATTCCTCTAATAAATCATATACAGTGTTGTTGTATATTTCTGTATAGCTAACGAACACAGCATAAGAGCAACTTTCATCAATGTCAAATATATTTTTTGCATCATTTACATACTGATATTCATCCCCAATTACCCTCCTGGAAGTTTTATCTCTCAGACTCTTGGACTTGATTTTGCTTTCTAATAATCTGTCTTGAGCAGCCTCATCTTCAGACTGAATTGAAAAACCATTCATTTTATCAGGCTTAATAGTGAACTTAGGTGCTTGAATTCCTTCTATCGTATTGAATATTGTGTGAATACTACGTGGTACAATTCCTGGATCAGATGATGCTCCAGACAAAGTGTAAGTTTTTCCAGAACCAGTTACGCCATAGCTGAGCAATAAAGAATTTTTACCCTTAAACAAATCTTGAAGCAGGGGCATAGCAACAAAATCAAATACTTCTCTCTGGGTGGCATAGGAAGTGAATATTTGTTTAAAATGACAGTGAATTTCTTTTTGTGCAACATATTTGGGATCAACAGGAGAATTAAGAGATAATGCTGTGGGAGAAACCAATGTAATGCACGATTCATCTTGTACGTTGTCTTTCAAAGGACGTAATCTACAAAAGACTCGGACCGGCTCTTTTGTTTTTTCAGAACCATCATCAGAAAGGTTGGTTTTTTCCCTTCTTAGTTTTCTTGAAAGAAACGGTGTTGAACGTGGAGTATTCATTCTTTCACAGCTTTTTCAATTGTTTATTTGACTTTTAATTAATTATCAACATTCAACTTATAACGTTTTCTTATTTGAATTTCTTAACCACAGAATCTTTCATGTGCATCACAAATCACAAAGAATATGTTCCTTTTTGTTTTTTCTCTAAAAATTTTAATAGTTCAACCATTCGATTGGTTTTATATTAAATTAGTGTTCAAACAGAAATAAAACACATAAATACCGATATTCAACCTGATTTTTATGTCCTAAAATCTCATAGACATATATTGATATGTAATCTATGTAAAATCTCCAGGACTTTCCGAGAAGATTGCTGTAACCATATTATAGTTATTGTTTGAATCTACCTCACATAGATGTCAATCAAATGTTTTCTGAAAAGATTTCTGTAAACAAATCATACTTCCATCTATTGTTTACGTCTTTCTGAATAACAGGGATTTTCTTTCAATTTATTATATTTTTCTTTGAAACACACAGATGTCGCATGAATCATACAAGAGAAGATCGCTGTAATTTATGGATAAAAATTTTATTTTGAATTATGAATTTGGAGGAAAAATCATTCTACATTCTAATTCTATCGATTTTCAATGAAACTTCACTTTGTTTCTGTATTTATTATTTGGCTGAAATTCGTTCAAATACCGTTCATAACAATCTTATATATCATTTCAGAAACCTTTGTTTATAGTTACTTATTTTATTTAAAAACACACTGAAGATTTCAAATTCGATACAGTGGACGCATCTCAGGAGGAATGAAAAAAATTAAAGTTATTTATAACAAAAGTGCAGAAATCTGTGAAACTGAGTTATTCCCGCAATATATGAGGCAGAATGAACGGATTAGCCACAGAATAGAGAAAATAAAATAGATTTTTGAAACTCATTTTTGCTGAAAACCCCAAATGATTTTGAAAAAAAAATCAATTTTATTAGAAAAATTATTTATTTTGTAACGGTATTGCATATGCAATGAATAAAGTATCGAAACATCTGACAAACAATCAATCATTGCCAAAACTCCAAATAACTATGAAATTTGAATTTTTTTAGAAAAACTATCAAGAATATTGCAATGAAGAATGAGAAAATAATTACAAAAAAATTTAAATAAATTCGTTTATTTGAGTCCATCATAAATGATGAACCCTTAATCACAATTTCAGCTGAAGACATTAAAAAATTATTTTATACAAAGCATATATTAACAGAATTGGTAACCTATCAATATATAGTTGTAAGAATTATTAACAGATCAATGTATAAAAAAAAGAGGATAAAAATTTCCTCAGACAACTGATATATATGTATATACACTTTTAAAAGGCAATAACTTATGAATATCTTATTGATTCCGCTCGAAAATCATATGGTTAACTTTTCTTATCAAAACTAAGTATAAAAATCTTCAAATAGGAAAAATGCAACAAATCTCAGTCAACAGTAGAATCAAAACAATCATCAGAAGTTAAAACCTTAATATAATCAATAAAGTTGTGCTGATTTATAAGTACGAATAGCAAAAATAAAATTACTTTATATACATTTAAGGAACACGTAGTGAAATACTTAAACAATGAAATTCACACGCAAAACAACACACTTTCCTAGAACGAAAAGTATTCTTCCATATTTTACGTTCCGACAATAAATCATGAAAAAAAAACTCCGAATATTTAACTTTCGAGCAAATCGTGAATACAATACAATACGATAAATACAATATAATACTGATCTAATAATGCATACATCGATTACTTGAATATAAGGATTTAGTTTTCAAGCGTAATTGGAAGAATTAATATCTACGTGATGAATTTTATTGTTCGTCATTGTGAAACGTTAACGAACTAAACACAACCATACTCGTACCACACAGCAGTCTCTTTTGGATTAACTGGCTTTTTCCCATCTGAGTTTTCACGTGGGATTTCCGGTAGATTAGTTTGGTTGCCTAAAGTACAGAGTGTGTCGCCACCTATCACAGTCGAAATCCTATTGTATACTAAAAGAGGGGGATTGGCGTCTCTCAGAGGAGTCGATTGAATAGGCGATGGGGAAGGAGCAGGCTCGTCCTCCGATATATACACTGTTCTCCGAGATCCTATGGACCCCAAGCTAGGACTATCCCTTAAAAGTAGCTCTTCACCTGTGAAATTAAATAAGTCTATTAGAAAGATCGTAATCGGCAACACTTGAAGAAATAGTTATTACTGAAGAGCGCAAGATTTCAAGTGCTCGGCTATTGGTTTTCATAATAGGTTCGTTCTTACAACAAATCTTCAACAAGATTGTGAGAGTTACCAAACAAATTTGAATTTGCATGTATCAAATATTTTGCTTTCTGATTGATTTCAAACTATCTGTGCTAAAAGTGAATTCTTGACCTAACCTACTTTAACCTTAAAGTGATTATTGTTTTATTTGTTGTTTAATCGCTATAATTGATCAAATTAAACTGAATTAATTGAAGGCAAAAATGTGTGCTTAGTGAGAGATAGAACTTGTTTCTTACTGCTATAAGAATGAACCTATAACATATAATAGTTAGTAAACATGTAGTGACACACGATAGAATATCGTCTCTGTAAATATCTAAATTAGTCGAAGCCGATGAGTATAAATCCGATTAAATCAGTGGAAGTCTTATTCACTAAAAGAATCAGCACTTGTCACAGGGTAATTCTAAATTCGCACTAAACTAGAATGAATATTCCATATAAGGATATCTACCAACAAATAACTAGTTTAACAAGGTGTCCCATTGTAAGACTAGAAAACTGATAGGGTAGATAGTACCGATGAAAATAAGAACAAATTCCTAGCAAACATGAGTCCTAACTCTTTTCACTTGATATAATAAATAGTTTATAATTCAAGTGCAGAAGGGGTTGATTTTCTTCCACAAGTTCAAAATTCAAAAACAAACCACGAAATGAAAGTTTTTGAATGAACAATTGTTAGATTGTACAAGTATTCTACATTATTTTCTCTAACACACTGAATTTTTATTGAAATTAAAGGAATATAAATATCGTTTAGTAATTTTTGCATTGCAAAATGTTGGTAAGCAGAACTGTTTTATGTATCACAGGAGAGTTCAGAGTACCAACATACAATATTGAAATATAACCATGAAATCCGTGGATATTCTATGAAAGTTCATAAATTATCCATAAGCGACAGCTAACTGACGTTTCTCTAACTTCAACATCCTCTTTGACTTAAGTGACAGTAGTTGAATTCAACCCTATCAGTTTGTCACATCCACTCTGAGACACCCTGTTTAAACTTATAACGAAATAAGACTGTTCGCCATGTTTGAATGAAAAGGCAATCATTTATCGATCACAACCAAACAAACACCCGACAACTAACTACTGGCATGTAACCATCTAAAATCGACTAAGAGCTCCTTCGAAAACACAAACTGACCAAAAAAACTCCACCCAGAAAACTTGTGTCCCTAACAACAACTTTTCAAGCCGCATCGGGATTTTTTCTTAGGTTTGCGTTGAACTTCAACGACAGTGGTGGTCATTAGGACTTTCTGAATCTGAACCGCGCTATTCCCCAACGATCCGTCACTGATTTCTTCCGCGGTATTCTTCGACGATCCCTGACCATTTTCTTCCGCGGTATTCTTCGACGATCCCTCACCGTTTCCTTCCGCGGTATTCTTCGACGATCCCTCACCGTTTCCTTCCGCGGTATTCTTCGACGATCCCTCACCGTTTCCTTCCACGGTATTCTTCGACGATCCGTAACAACTTTTCAATCCGAATCGGCATTTTTTCTTAGGTTTGCGTTGAACCTCAACGACAGTGGTGGTCATTAGAGCTTTCTGAATCTGAACCGCGCTATTCTCCAACGATCCGTCACTAATTTCTTCAGCGGTATCCTTCGACGATCCGCTACCGATTTCTTCCGCGGTATTCTTCGACGATCCGTCACTGATTTCTTCAGCGGTATCCTTCGATGATCCCTCACCGTTTTCTTCCGTGGTATTCTTCGACGATCTTCCACTGTTTTCTTCCGCGGTATTCTTCGACGATCCGTCACTGTTTTCTTCCGCGGTATTCTTCAACGATATGCCTCTGTTTATTTCCGCGAGTTTTTCTCTACGGGATAACCTACTTGCTACGCTGCTCCTCTTTGTCGAGTGTCTCAACGACCTCCTGAGCTCGATCTCGTCCCTTGGTCGCTGACCGTGGAGACTGCTCCTTGGGGTCCTGGAACGTTCCAAACCGCTTTGGAACTCTTCTATGCTATTGTCGGACTCGTTGCCGTTGGAACTGTTGTTAGATTCGGCGGAGGCGCTGCCGCTGGGACCTGCCACCTGAGGCTCGGCCTGGATGGTTTTCGTGGGAGTGGTCTCTTCTTCGGAAGACCTTCGGTTCTAAAAAGCAAACCAACGTTAAAATGACATTTATCGGAGACCGATGTTGGAGGTATTCAGTGGAAAATTGAGTGGGAGAATTCTTTCGAAATAATATTGTTAGCAATGTAAAATGTATTGATCTAATTCATCAATAATGTTTCAATACTAAGGTTATTTTCATAGGAGTTTATGCGGGATAAGTCTTGAAGTTGTACAGTGCATCCCATTTTGGGTGAGACAGCCAGGTTCCTCGCTTGTTATTTAAGATAGAGCCTTGCGGTTTTCACGTTCCTGTCCTACTTTTTCGTGAAACTCAAGTTGGTCTAATCAGATTTTGCATAACTGTTTCCGTTCAAAAGATACAGGGTGATTTTGGAAATTGATACTTTTCGGACCCCTCCTTTATCTCCGAAATTATTAGAAATAATGCTGAGCTGAAAACTACGCCTGAATCAGAATTCTACGTAGAATCCAGTGGCGTACTCAATATTTTTTTTCGGGGTATGGTTTTGAAGATTCAACACAAACCTATATTTTTTTTAATGAAACACCCTATATATCATTACTTCGTTGAATTCGTTATTTTTTTCCCTTCAAAATAATATATGATACTATGTAGGTAGGATGTCAAAAAAAACACTAAAACGTCAAATAATTATAAAAGTGTAATGAGTCTTCTTGATGAAGGATATTTAATATAAATCAAATAATTATGATTTTTTGTGAATGGGCCATGAATTTTCTATGTTTCAATAAGAGGATTATTACTTTCGATTTTTAAAAGTAGTAGGTCATTGATGACACAAACATCCTTGTTGTTATTATGGCTACTATACATTTGGGAGCATTGTTTTATCAAGTAGGCATTGGAGGGAAAAAACCAATCTGATCTAGCTGTCATCGCTATAAATTATTGTTATCATTATTGATTCTCCTTTTCTATGGGAAATCCATTGCCCATTAACAAAAAATCATCATTATTTGATGTTTTAGTGTTTTTTTAACATTTCTGAACATCCTACCTACATAGTGTCATGTATCATTTTGAAGGGAAAAAAATTACGAATTCAACGAAGTAATGATACACATAGTGTTCCATTAAAAAAAACATAAGTTTGTGTTGAATCTTCTAAACCATACCCCGAAAAAAAATAATGAGTACGCCACTGGATTCTACGCAAAATTCTTATTCAGACGTAGTTTTCACCTCAGCATTATTTCTACTAACTTCGGAGATAAAGGAGGGGTCCGAAAAGTATCAATTTCCAAAATCGCCCTGTATCTCTTGAACGGAAACAGTTATGCAAAATCTGATTAGACCAACTTGAGTTACACGAAAAAGTAGGACAGGAACGTGAAAACCGCAAGGCGTTATCTTAAATAACAAGCGAGAAACCTGGCTGTCTCACCCAAAATGGGATGCACTGTACATTAAATTCAACTAGAGATATATCTCATTACATATAACACTCTTTTCATTTTCAAATAATTTCTCTAACTGTTCCTCAATGAAAACTTTGATGCAAATGATGAAATAGAGGCTGGCTCGATGAATTATAATATGATCACAGATATTTGAGCAAATGCACCTAAGCAACTTCTAAGTTTATAATTATATCTGATATATGATCTACTGCAACTTCAACATTATGTGCCTAGATCTGGCAACATCCATCCAAATAAATAATATCGTTCTATGTTCACAATTATTGAATTCTGTGTTATCGCGGTGGTGTAAAAATCGAAGAGACAGGAGTGCATAAGCCATTGTGAAACAATGAAATGCTTATAACTTTTCACTTGAGTTGAATTTTGGAAAATGATAAATTAAAAAAGTGTTTTATTCGATGAGATGAATCTGCAGTTGAATTTTATGTAAACTTTAGGACTCGCCCTGTATATCTCAAGTTATAAGTCTATAATAATATTAATAAGTGTAATTAAAATAAAAATAAATAATTATTGAATAAAATGGTCCAATGAACTAAAAGTAATGAAAAATCCCAAATATAAAGTATTTTATCAAAGTACCAGTAATTTATCATTCAAACATTCCGCTTAAGGAGAAAGTCGAAATAGTTTATTTTGTGACATAATTTTTCAAATCGTTCAGTAACTTTTATTGAGCGAATAAAATTGGATATTTTCAATCCACAATTAATAGGTAGAATTCAAAAAGCTGGCTAAAATGTTTTCAAGAAAAGTTGAGATGTGATACAATAAGTTTGGATTTTCATTTTTCATTGATCGATTCTAGGTAATTTTTTACATAGTAGAAAGTCAAATAAAATAACATGAAAAGACTAATCTTTGCATGAAATTGAGTACAATATATTCAGTGAACTTCCACTCAAGAATGTGACTATTATGAGTATTCAGCATCTGAGCCCCAAAATCCAATCAGTCTTGGTGGTTTTCAAACCATCTAACTAAACCGTGTGGAATTTTCTTCGAAAAACTATTTAAGCTAATTAAAAGTAATATACTAACCAACTAACTAATTGTTTGTACGTCGATTCGACTATAAAAGCTACGAATTCTCCTTCGACGAAAAATTTGTTGGTACTTACATTACTCCTTCTTCTTAACAACGCCATACTTACACTTCTACTGCGGTTCATTATCCCAGATCCGGCTTTACGGACCCTTCGAACCAGAGAAGCGAACCCACTCCTGAAAAATTCAATTAGTAAATTCTTTCGGTTTAAAAAATTCTCACTCCATATCGATGAGGTTAGAAAGACTCGCCTAATTCGAATGGAATTTGAAAATTCCAGCCTAACCTCACCAATATGGTCTACCTATAGCGATGAAGTGACGTCACTTGGAAGTATATGCAAAGTTCCATAAACCAAAGCATTTGTTTTTATTATTGAATCAACCGTTTTCTGTTGTCAAGATCATTTTGTAACTGATACACTTATTACTATTTTTTTTTATTAACTGTTTATTGCATATTTACAATCTACTTATACAGGGTGTTTCCTAAACATACGGCAAAAATTCAGGGGGTTGTTCCTTGGACTATTTTAAGCATGTTTTGTCCTTGGATGATTTTTGAAAAACCTCTTTGTTTCGAAGATACAGGGCGAACAACATTTTTCATATTTTTAAAATTAATAATAGTTCAATAATTAATAATAATTTGGATTGGAAGAGGTGGACCTCATTTATGGCCTGCTCGTTCCCCGGACTTAAACCCCTTAGATTATTTCCTATGGGGCCATCTAAAATCATTAGTTTATACCACTCCAGTAGAAAATGTGGAAGACTTGCGAAATCGGATCATTGCTGGGTGTAACTTAATAAGAAATGATCCTGGTGTTTTTGAAAGGGTTCGGCAGTCAATGAGGAGAAGATTGGATGCTTGTATGCTGGCTAGAGGTGGTCATTTTCAACAGTTTTTGTAGGTTGAGTTGAATTTTCATGTAATTTTTCATAATAAAATGTTATTATCTGAAATTTTGTTTCCCCTATATCTTCGAAACAAATAGGTTTTTCAAAAATCATCAAAGGACAAAATATTCTTAGAATAGTCCAAGGAACAACCCCCTGAATTTTTGCCGCATGTTTAGGAAACACCCTGTATAGTAATTAGTAAATGTTATAAGTAGATTTTATTTCTCTGTAAAGATTTTCATTATACATCAATCTGTTTGAGGTTAGAATTCAATGTTGTTGTTAATGGCTTTTCTATAGGAAAAATGAATCTATTCAGACTCTGAATATAATAAATATGTTTTAATGTAGAAAATATAGAAACTGGCAAGAAAATACCAAGCCCAAAGGAACAAAAACCTAAACGGTACAGGTATTAACTTCAAATTGACGTCACTGTAAGTTCGCTCAAAGTATAAATTATTTGAGTTTTTAGAGCTTTTTGTGATAGATAGAAATAGAAATAGAAAATTTCTTTTCTCCTCTTTATAACACGAAAGTTTTTCCACTTACTTCTTTTGGTTCGCATTTCCAAGATTCTTGTAGAAATCGAAGATTTTCTCCTCCAACTTGTCTTTTTGTCTTAGGATGTTGTTATATTGTTCCCAGTGACGCTTGGCTTCCATTTGAGAAAGACTCTGTCTGTCCATGGACTCAGCCATACAAGTTAAACTTTGTCTACACAATTCGGAATAACTTTCCAGTAGATTGATCCTAGTTGCATCCAGCTTGTTCAGATTGTCCTGCAGCATCTACGACAAGAATTAATCATAATAATAAATAAAATTCCAGCCGTTGTCATATTATATTTTGGAATGGGTAGGATTTACAAGCTATACTAGGCGCCGTTGCCACTTTGTGCAGCCGTAACGAAGCTATTTAACCGCTTTTGAAAACTGTATTTGAATGGTATCTGCAGGTGATTTGGAAAAATCATGGAGTTCGAATTTTCATTTGAATCAATATCCCGAATTGAGTAGAATATCTCATTCATAACAACATAAATGACAATAAATAAACATGAGGTGTTGTAAAATGAATAAAAAATAATGATTACCATCTTTGTACAAGAAATATACTATTATTATAAGTAAAATTTGAAGCAACTCACCTCGCATTTTTGCTGCAACACTGCATTTTCCAACTGCAGGTTTGTTATCGCATCAGTCTTATTAAGCAGTTCGGATTTCATCTCAGTGTTGGTCGACCTCATTTCCCTGAATTCCGCTCGTAGAGTATGCAGTTCTTCACGTGACGTCTTACATTCCACTTTGAACCTTTCGCTAGTCGACAGCAAAGTTCTGAAGTCAGCCTGAAAAAAAAAATTCGTATCATTTACGAAGATTCATCGAAAAAATTCCAAGCTTACCTTGAGTTTCGAATGTTCTGACCTCAAGAACGAAAGGTGCTTGGAATCATCTTTGGCTAGATCTCTTTCTTGTTCCACCGTTTTAATCTTACTTTCCAAACTTTCCAATTTCTCGTTGTATGTTCGCGCTTCAGTCTTCAAGTCCCTGTTGTTCTTCTTTAGGCTTTCTTTCTCTTCGAGCAACTTCTCGTATTCAGCAGTTAGTTCGGCATGGATGTTACGGAGTAGACTTTGGTCCTGAGACAGTGTCCTGTGCTGATTCTGTTGAACGAGATTCAAACGAGACAACTGGAAAGAGAGTCGAGATTGGTTTTGCGAGTCTTCAAATTACATTTTATTCTAAGGACCTAATGATAATAGGGTTAGGTTAGGTTAGGTCAGGAAGGACCTAATGATAATAGAGTTATCAGAAACTTTTGACAGTAGATTCTGTGAGGAGGAGGAAGAAATCCCTGATCACAAAATGCTTTGCACAAATAATTTGTCCAAATAACATATAATAACACATAGTAACATATCATTTCTGAAAATAAGAAACTCTAGAGGAGTAAATTATGATGTACTTACATCTTCCTTCTCGGCCACCAATTGACTGTTTGCCAACTGCAAAGCAGTCTGTTGCATCTGCAAACTTTGCAACTGGGATTTGAAAGTGGAAATATCAACCTTCAGGCTGGCATTCTCTGTTTGCAAAGTTTTATTTGAGCCTTGCAAAACTGAAATCTCTTCCTCCAACTTCTCAACTTGCTGCCTCCACTCCTCCGTTAAAGAACTAGCCATCTCCTCCAAATGCTTGTCCACGTCTAGAACGTCACCCTCCTTGGTCTTATAAATGTCGGTCAGAGTTCTGAACACCTCCGAATTCTCCAACATCGTTTCCAAAATTACGTTGATGTCATTGTCCAGGACATCCAAGGTGAGGCCAAGTTTTTCCATGTTGGTTCTGAATTTTTCGTTCGTAACTTTTTCGGTGACCAAGTCTCTCTGCAAGGTAGTTATAGTCTCGGAGTGTACAGCTGCCTGAGACAACAGTTCCTGAGCTTTTCTCTCGCAATCCTGCAACTTCCCTACCTGTTCCATCAACTCTCTTTTTTGCTTTATTAGAGTTTCCACTTGTCGCTCTAGTATGGTTATCTTATCTGTTCTTTGATCAACGTCCATACTCTTCATCTGTAAAGTGAAAATTGAATTAAATTCTTTTCGTCCTTTTACCAAAGCGCCAAAAAGCCAAAAACGCGGTTATACAGAGTTAAGGTACGCCCATAGTGAACTCCCTCTCGTTTCCTGTTATGGTTTTCAACAGGCTCAATAGGCTTTTATAGAGCATTAAACCCGAATATTCATTTGTAGAATGAGGAGAATTCCCCATATTAAAGATCTTACTTACCTCCAATAATTCCTTGAGGTTTTCCACTTCTTTATGTAAATTAACAATATCTTTCTCTAGGCATCCTTTTTTCCATATTAAATCTTGTTTTTCCTTTTCCACCATCTTACCCATCTCAAGTTCCCTTTTGAGGTCAACTATTGACTCACGAAGTTCAGAAGTCCACTTATCAGTTCTCTCAGTCTTAAATTTAAAGGACTGAAGAAGCAAGTTATTTCTATCTCTCTCAGCAGTGCAGTGTTTTAGAGCATCCCGAAGTTCCTCATTCCTTGACTTCTCGAACTGTAAAAGCTCATTCTGTTTTTCGTTGAGATCCTTCAATTCCTTGATCTCCCTTTGCATCTCAACGCTCTCCTGGACGGCTTTCTTCATCACCGCCTCTATATCTTCAGCATACTTTTTAAGATTCTCGAGTTGTGGTTTGACCTTCTCCAATTCCATGCTCAACATCTTCTTGTCCTTTTCGAGTTCGCGCACCTTGTCTCTATTCTCATAAAAGTCCTTGTGCTTGATATCGTCGAGGGCAGCTTGGAGCTGTTGATTCTCAATCTGCAATTCTAGAGCCTTCCTACGTGCGTTGTTGTTCAACTCTTCACCTATGCTTGTGCTGTTGCAGAAGTCGAACTCCTGAAACCTTGTTGTTGTGTTGGGAACGTCCTCATCATCTTCTCCCTCTACTATCTCACTCTCGAGGACTTTGTTTTTGTACAACAGTTGGAGTTCGGCATTGCGTTCTTCTAGTTCTTGGATTTTGGCTTTGGCAGCGTTGAGATCCTAAAACAGAAAAGGACATTTGAACAATTGTTTAACGTTGTTTATTAAAGTATGAAGCTGAATTTAACTATAATAGCTTTAACTGTTAATTAAAAATTATGCCATAGTTCTGCTATTTTAAAAAGGCTAAGTGAATAAATGAAATAGAAAAGAAAATAATGAGTAACTTACCAACTCTTGGATATCTATGGTCTTTTGAGCGGATAAGAGTTTTCCTTCTACTTCGAAGATCCTCATCGCCTTCTTCCTAGCTTCTTCCATCTGGACTTCCATAGCCTCAATACTACGCTCAAGGAGCTTATTGTCGGAAAAAAGTTCATCTAATCTAAGCTTGGTACATTTGGCGTCAATCAAATTCTTCCTCAAGGTACCAATTTCGTTTTGGAGCTCTTCTACTTCTTTGACCTTCTCTGTGAGGGCATCCCATTCGTCTTGAGACCTGTCAGCTTTGATTTTTTCGATAATGAGTTTGTTGTTCTGAAAAAAAAAAGGTAATTATTGCTCATTGCACATTGTAAAACATTACAAAATATACTAAATAGAAGATTTTCCTAATGGACTAGTTTAGTGATGTTGATATTTGACACGATAGAATTAAAATATAGAGCAAAACTGATAAATCAGTGAAAAAATTTTGAAAATCCATCAATAAATGACTGAGAAATAGATTATTTAAATTTACGTATTTTAGCGCGGAACGTCTTTGGTCTGTGACGTCACGGCACTTGCCTGTGATCGCTACACCATAAATTACGTTTAAATACTTAGCCGCGCCAAGGCTCTCGCGCCGTTTGTAGTTGTACAGTGTAGTTTTAACTCGAGTTTTGTTATTATGTCACCATAATGGAAGAAGGCTTCGTAAAAGGACAAAGTGACAATTTGCCTGAAATAGATATATTCGCAGTGATGGAGTTTTTTTCTTCAAATCCATCTTATGTCAGTGCTGAAATAAAAGGAGTTAAACTTTTCAAGTAAGTATCTACTTTTGAGTTTGCTTCATCATGGTTCAACTTATAACGATGATTTATTTAAAAAACGTTTCATAAACAGTTTGTAGTTGAGTTCTGGTTGTTGAAGTCTATCAATGGCAAAACATATTTATGAGAGGAGTAAAAAGTAAAAAGAGAAAAAAGTAATTTATATGTATGTATATAGTAAGTTATTTCAGCCATCGTGTAACGAACAAAACACGACACGAACGGCACCAGTGATTGTACACCAATGAATTCATAAGCACTCTGCGAATACCAGTCGTCTAGTGTGTGACGTCACGACACTTACACGTACTATGAAATTATTCTTCCAAGCGCAACTTCAAAGTCCCATAACTTTTTCATTTCTAGAGATATTTCAATGATTCTTCCACATTTTTGTTTCATTTTACTTAAATTTTTAGAATGAATCCTTAACAAAAAAATGAAAACTAGTCCATTGGGTCGATATAATTTAAGATGGTTATAATAGCAACCCTGTATTATTTTTTGACGTTTCTTATGTCATTCGTGTTCAGTAGGTTATGTCATTTAATCATGGAAATATACATGATTCAACAACGTTTAAAAATTAATAATAAATAACTGACTACGAATTTCAAATCTACTTACATCGGTTTGTACTTTAGTGTTCAGGTCCGTTAGCCTCCGCAACTCAGCTTCAAGCTCTATTATATGGTCACTTTTCTCGTCTCTGAAAAAGATGTTGAATATTAAAACCAAGGCTGTAGCTAGAATCAGCAAACAGGCCAAGATAACCTCTATCTCAAAAACGCAGAAGTGTATAGACTCTAACGTAGACATAGACGTCAAAGCGTAATGTGCTATTTTCCACAAACGCGATGTGAAAAGTTACGGATCTGATATTAACGAGATATATCGAGCGGGACTAGATTAAAACTTACCGGGTTTCACCGGATTAAAAACGATCGTTCTATATACACGGCGGCACGTAAAAGATATGGCCTTCAAATATCGCGTTAATTTATCTAAAGGATTCAGAAAAAATACTCATGGAGTCTTATAAAGGGTGTTTTTTTCAGAGCTATAGAACTTTAAATTGCAATAAAACAAGGATGGATTATTCGATTGACATGAATTTTATTTATCCGCAAGATAATCTTGTGGCATTACATTTTGAATATGATTCCAGGCATATGACCACCACGGCTGGCTTGGATGTAGTCCAATCTGGACGTCCAATTTTCGATGACTTTTTCCAACATTCGTGGCCGTATATCGGCAATAACACGGCGAATGTTGTCTTCCAAATGGTCAAGGATTTGTGGCTTATCCGCATAGACCAATGACTTTACATAGCCCCACAGAAAGTAGTCTAGCGGTGTTAAATCACAAGATCTTGGAGACGAATTCACAGGTCCAAAACGTGAAATAAGGCGGTCACCAAACGTGTCTTTCAATAAATCGATTGTGGCACGAGCTGTGTGACATGTTGCGCCGTCTTGTTGGAACCACAGCTCCTGGACATCATGGTTGTTCAATTCAGGAATGAAAAAGTTAGTAATCATGGCTCTATACCGATCACCATTGACTGTAACGTTCTGGCCATCATCGTTTTTGAAAAAGTGCGGACCAATGATTCCACCAGCCCATAAAGCGCACCAAACAGTCAGTTTTTATGGATGTAACGGTGTTTCGATATACACTTGAGGATTAGCTTCACTCCAAATGCGGCAGTTTTGTTTGTTGACGTAGCCATTCAACCAGAAGTGCGCGTCATCGCTAAACAAAATTCGCTTATGAAAATCGGGAACAACGGCAATCTCATTTTGGGCCCATCCGACGAATGATCGTTTGGCTGAATTTGATGAATTGTCAAACCAAACTGAGAATAAATCACTTGACAGCTGTTAAATCGGTCGTCATCTTGAACAGTAATGCCAACTTAAAGTTATATACTTCGGAAAAAAACACCCTTTACATGGAGAACCACCATGGTTAACCCTGGGGGTGTAAGGACACAGTAACTAAGCCTACAGGTTCTACTAACTCGCATTAGATCGTCAACTCATCACTCATTTTGTTGATTCATCTCAATGGTACTTCACGATTTTCGTAATAAATAATAAACATATCGAAAAAAGAATATGTCTCAAATTATACATTGTTTAATGAGATTCAATAAATAGCCTGCTCTATTTTTCAATTCTACAGATTATGTGATATTGAAGTTAAATTTATACGATTCCCAAGTTTGATAATAGAAAATAATAAGCAGAAACAAAAGAAAACACAATAACTAGTTTAACATGAAATAAAAATGAACACAACATCCGCCATTTTCAAATCACCAAAATCACAAAAAACACAGATCATCCTTCCAATTGTCATCCAGACATAAGTCAAAAAGACGTTTTTTCTTCTAGACACATTTCGACCTTTTACTCGGAAAATTCCAGTCAGTATCAAACATGAGTCCCTTGCTCAGAATTCTAGTGATTTTTTTCATTTTCGGCACCCTAATTTGCAAAACTCCAAAACCCAAAAAGCCAGAAAAGACTTCAGACGACGATGGTAAACCGAATTGAACGCGATAATTCAAAATTTCCCATACTCCCGATTCTTCCAGATTATTCCAGAATGGACGACTTCTACGATTCTTCTAGACCGCCTCCCATCCAACTAGAGGATAACCCCAAGGAATGCGCCCATTCTAGCGTCCGACCACAGGTTATTCAGCGATCCCAGTGTTTTTCTCCCTAACACGGAGTCTTGGTAACAGTCACTAAAGCTGGGTTTTTGCAGATCAGAAATCTCATGAAGAAGTTCTTAGTGACCAATGATCAACTCAGGGAATATGAAAGAAGGCTCATTATCGATCTGAGGAAAGGGCTGAACAAGCAGACCCACAACACTTCCATCGTTAAATGCTTCGTGACCTACATCCAAGACTTACCTACTGGAAAAGGTAACTCACAAAAATTCTCAACCAACAAATGGCAGTAGCCAGTGTATTCCCTTTGGAGCGAAGTTCCTTAACACGGCTTAAGGCTGAGTAAACTCAGGGCGACATTACCTCTCCTTTTCTTCCTTTTTGTCTCCATAACACCAAGTAATATAGCAATACAAACATACTGATGAATCATCGTTCCTGAAGATCCACTGGAACCACAAATTTTATATCTTCAAAATAACACCCAAATCACCTCTTCCAGAAACCGGCACCTATCTGGCCGTTGACCTTGGCGGCACCAACTTCAGGGTGCTAATGGTGGAGCTTGGGGGCGCTGACCACCTGAAGATGACGTCCATGCAGTTCGCGGTGCCACAGGAGAAGATGTTGGGCACCGGCGAAAACCTGTTCTCCTACCTGGCCGACTGTGTCCAGATGTTCGTCGATAAGTACAACCTCAAGACTGGATCTTACTCCATGGGCTTCACCTTCAGCTTCCCCCTGGGACAGAAGAGTCTGAACAAGGCCTTGATAGAGAGATGGACCAAGGGTTTCAACTGCACCGACGTGGTGGGACACGACGTTGGTAAACTGCTGCAGGACGCCATTGTGAGGAAGGGGGTGAGATCTTAATTTTTTGAGCAGTTTTACGGTCATCATCATGTAGCAAGAGCAGATCACTCTGCATCTCTTAACTGGTATAAACTTAATGTTTGGTTGTTGAGTCCATCCTCACCTGGATGGAGCTTCATGCAGTTCTCTAATCACTTCATTGCAAGCAATGTAAACGAGGCTCAGACGATCAGAGAGTTGACTACAATCGGACACAACCTAACTCAATTCTCATATTTAAAATAACATATTTCCAGATGAAAAACATCAAGATAAAAGTAGTGATCAACGACACCACAGGAACTCTGATATCGGGAGCCTGGAAGAACCCCGAATGCAAAATAGGCCTGATCATCGGTAAACCTAACAATCTCATTATCCATATCTCCTTCAAATCTCTTGTTCACGATCCCCAGGTACCGGTACCAATGCCTGCTACGTCGAGAAACAGAAATGCGCCCAGTTGTTCGACGTCAAGAACCGCGGCTCCGGCAACGTTCTCATCAATACCGAGTGGGGCGCTTTCGGCGACGACGGCAGCCTCGACTTCATCAGGACCAAGTTCGACTTGGAGCTAGACGCGCAAACTATCAACCCAGGCAGACAGGTGTACGTGAATGATTGCAACTCAACTTTCCACTATTTTTCAGGATTTTAGAAAATAATGAAGAAGGTGGTCCGCAGGGTTCGATCCTTGGGCCCACATTTTTCTTTCTGGAACATCACACTTCTAATTTTATCTTTCAAATCAACTGAAGTTCAATTTCTTGCAAAGGTAGACAGAAGTATGTGAAAGATTGAAGTTTCCTCGATTCAAATTGTGAGTGGGATGGGTGGCCACAAGGATATATTCTTGGGCTACCAAAAAACCTACCAAATTTAATTTGGAATTCGGTCTTTATTTCATAAGCAATGTTTTTGTTGTAACTAAAACAACAATTCTTGGACTAATGTTTTCTTCAAGTTACTCTTAACCTGGTTTAATATTGTGAAAAATAATTATCGTATCCTTGAAGGCATGAGAAAATGATATCCGGTATGTATATGGGTGAAATAGTTCGAGTTCTCCTGGTCCAAGCTGTAAGAGATGGTCAACTGTTTGGTGGTAAAGGTTCCAATTCCCTCTTCACCAGAAACATGTTCCTGACCAAGTACGTGTCGCAGATAGAAGCACAGCGAACTGGGTCCCATGGGAAGTGCATGCAGATATTTGGAGAACTGGGTATCTATATTTTCAAAGTTATATTCCAGTTCTTTCGCGGACTAGTTCTTTTAACGACCAAATGAATTAATGAAGGAAGATACCAGTTCCTTTCAAATCTGATCATCTTAAACTCTAATTCAATCTCCTGCAGGTTTGCCACATATAACTGATGAGGACTGTCTAAACGTGAGATATATCTGCGAGTGCGTTTCTTCCAGAGCAGCCTACATGGTTTCAGCAGGAATATGTGGTCTTATCAAGAAAATGGGAGAGAAGAATGTGGCCGTTGGTATCGATGGCTCGGTATATCTCCATCATCCTCACGTGCATCGACTGATGATGGAAAAGATCCAAGAGCTTATTATTCCAGGTGTTCAGGTAAGCTAGTGGTATGTTTCCGATCATCTGAAGGTTAAGATTTTTTTTTCAGTTCCAACTGATGGTGTCTATAGATGGTAGTGGAAGAGGAGCAGCCCTGGCTGCGGCAGTTGCTGCTAAATACGAATGAGAATGTCGTCTATTCAATTTAAAATGTAAAAATCACGATGGTGACGCTTGTAAAGATGTTTATGAATAAAAAGTAAAGTTGAGATTTTTTTGGTAATTTTGCCATTTCATAAGAAGACCATCAATATAGGGTGGTGCAGTAAAACATCGGAGGAAGGAAACCAGGAAATGTTACAAAATACTGAGCGATTCCAAGAAATAAATTCAGCAAGTCTGCGGAATTTCCTTAAAATTAATAACGAGTCACAAAATTTCAAAGATTTTGCTGCGTTTCAATCTCGAAGTATTACTCTATGGTTTCTATGATAAAAGATGACCCAGTAGGCATTAACGAAATGCAAAATGACAACATCTGTCAACTTTGTCGTATAATACTGGGAGCTGAACATTTCGATCCTTCGCAAAATTATAGTAGAAAAATGGCAGACGAATCTACGCTGCATCCCTCTCACAAAAGATCTTGCATGTGTCGACCTCTGAACATACCAAGGACTAAACCCACAAACGAGGTAATGTTTTCATAGCAAATAGCACTCCTGGAGCCTATAAATACGTACTTTTGGAGTACCCCAAGGATCAGTCCACGCATTTCTACATTCGAAGAAATCGAATATTTTCAAAGATTGAATGGACTTGAAAGAGTATCATTCTAGTCTGAAGGAACCCCGAAATACTCTATGTATAAATTAATTGTGTTGGAATTATCCAAAACAAAAAGTTCTCTACCATTCTACAATTCTTCCAGGTTTACTCCATAATGAAAGATTTTAACGTGACGGACGACGATTTGAAGAAATACATGAAATTGTTGATGGCAGATTTGCACAAAGGTCTAGCCAAGGCAACCCACGCCAAATCAATAGTAAAATGCTACCCTACGTACATACAAGACCTGCCCTCCGGACAAGGTAAATAAAGGGTGTTTTTTTTTAGAGCTATAGAACTTTAAATTGCAATAAAACAACGATGAATTATTCGATTGACATGAATTTTATTAATCCACAAAATAATGTTGTGGCATTACATTTTAAATATGATTTCTGGCATATGACCGCCACGGCTGGCTCGGATGTAGTCCAATCTGGACGTCGAATTTTCGATGACTTTTTCCAACATTTGTGGCCGTATATCGGCAATAACAAGGCGAATGTTGTCTTCCAAATGGTCAAGGGTTTGTGGCTCATCCGCATAGACCAATGACTTTACACAGCCCCACAGAAAGTAGTCTAGCGGTGTTAAATAACAAGATCTTGGAGGCCAATTCACAGGTCCAAAACGTGAAATTAGGCGGTCACCAAACGTGTCTTTCAATAAATCGATTGTGGCAAGAGCTGTGTGACATGCTGCGCCGTCTTGTTGGAACTACAGCTCCTGGACATCATGGTTGTTCAATTCAGGAATGAAAAAGTTAGTAATCATGGCTCTATACCGATCACCATTGACTGTAACGTTCTGGCCATCATCGTTTTTGAAGAAGTACGGACCAATGATTCCACCAGCCCATAAAGCGCACCAAACAGTCAGTTTTTCTGTGTTTCGACATACACTTGAGGATTAGCTTCACTCCAGATGCAGCAGTTTTGTTTGTTGACGTAGCCATTCAACCAGAAGTGCGCTTCATCGCTAAACAAAATAAAATGGACGTAGTACGCGATACGTATTCCGCACAGAACCATTATTTTCGAAATAAAATTGCACTATTTGCAAGCGTTGTTCAGGCGTGAATCTAATCATGATGAATTGCCAAACCAAAACGAGAATAAATCACTTGACAGCTGTTAAATCGGTCGCCATCTTGAACAGTAATGCCAACTTAAAGTTATATACCTCGAAAAAAAAACACCCGTTAGAAAAAAAATCCTGAAAGTATCCAGGTCTGATTCGACCAAAACGTTACAGAGGTGGGTAGATACCTCGCCCTAGACCTTGGCGGCACCAACTTCAGGGTCATCATGGTGGATCTCCAGAAGAACCATTTCGAGATGACTTCCAGAACCTTCGTCATACCCAACGAGAAGATGTTGGGATCGGGGAAAGACCTTTTCGACCACGTGGCCGCCTGCCTCCACCTCTTCATCATGGAACAGAAGCTGAACGACGAGTGTTTACCACTAGGTTTCACCTACAGCTTTCCTCTCATCCAGAAGGCCATAGATCGGGGTATAATCGAGCGGTGGACAAAAGGTTTCAAGTGCGACGATATCATAGGCGAAGATGTGGTCAAAGTGCTACAGGAGGCTCTGGTCAGGAAAGGGGTAAGCTAGTGATGGACTCTTGGAACTCTCCGAGCATTTGAAACCACACCGTTCTCCTTGCAGATAAACAAGAACGTCATTGTCAAAGCAGTAATAAACGACACGGCTGGTACCCTAATAGCCTGCGCATGGAAGAGCCCGTACTGCAAGGTAGGACTTATAGTGGGTGAGTGCCTTTAGACCGGCAAATCTCTTTGTACCACCTTTTTTTTACCCTTAAATTTCCCAACCAGGAACCGGAACCAACGCGTGCTACGTAGAGAAGCAACAGAACGCAGAAATGTTCGACGGAGCCAATCACGGATCAGGGCTGGTGCTCATCAACTGCGAGTGGGGAGCCTTCGGAGACGACGGCTGCTTGAACTACCTCAGGAAGCCGGAGGACATCGACATAGACAAGGCGTCGATCAATCCCGGAAAGCAGTTGTAAGTGGGGAAATCTCTTCTCTAGTCTTGGTAAAGAGTAAGGTAAGATCTGCAAGAACCTCACGGGTGTGGTCCCCTTCAAATTGCACCATCTGGGTATTCAAAGATTTTTTATGAGGATCTAGATCTCTAACAGTTCTACCAGAAGATCTTCTGTGCAGTGTCTTAGCTATATCTCAATTTAGTAGACTCTTTGAATCTTTCTCCACCTATGGAAACATTCCAGGCACGAAAAAATGATATCAGGAATGTACATGGGCGAACTGGTCAGACTCCTGATACTGAAGTGCGTCAAAGGGGGCGCCATTTTCGGCGGCAAATCCTCCAGCGAGCTGAACCAGAAGGACAAGTTCCTGACGAAATACGTCTCAGACATAGAATCAGAAAAACTAGGAACATACGACAAGAGCAAGGCCATACTGGAATCACTGGGTAAAAAAAAATCTGCAAAACCAGGAAAAACTGGGCGAGGCAACGCCGCGATTTCCTTGTCTAGCATACAATTGCGATGTTGCCACGCCAGTTTCTTGCCTAGTTTTCTCTAAAGACCAGGAAAACTTTACGTTTTGATGTTACAATGAATTTTTTGCTTTCCAGGACTTAAGAACATAACGGAAACGGATTTTCAAAACGTCAGGTACATCTGTGAGTGCGTTAGCAGAAGGGCGGCGTTTATGTGTTCGGCTGGATTGGCGACGTTGATAAAGAAGACTGAAGAGAAAAGAGTTACTGTTGGTATTGACGGTTCGGTGTATAGGTACCACCCACACTTCCACAATTTGATGATGGAAAAGATGAAGCAATTGGTCACACCAGGTGTGGTGGTGAGTGAAGTTTTCAAATGATTGGTGTCCAAGAAAACAACGAAAAAAATATTTTTTTACTCAAATGTTGGTTAAATATTGAACTTTTTTTCAGTTCGACCTGATGCTGTCTGAAGACGGTAGTGGAAGAGGAGCAGCCTTAACAGCAGCTTCAGCATCTTAAGTAACTTCTTAGCGTCAACAGATAAAACATCAAAGTGAAGTGGAATTTCGACTTTTTGTACAATAAAATATTATATTTATGTATGAACAAATCAATTTTTTCTATAGGAAGGTTATTGGAAACTTAGGACATTTGAAACAACATTGATTTCTAATCTCATACAGATTGCTAAACTAAGAATGTAATGAATCCATGTTGTCTTTACAATGAAATAATATTGAGACGACAAAGACTATACACTCGATTATTTATACTTCCTAGTGACATTACTGACACTACGTTGTGTAAAATAAATTTGGATGTTCACTTTTTTGAGTGCAATTTTTTTTTTTTTTTTTTTGAAATAATTACGCGAGTTGAAAATATCAAATTTTTATGGATTAGTTAAACAATAATTTGGGAACATTTGAAAAATTTGTTGAATTGATTTTACTTGTTTTTTAACGACCCCAAGGGTTTCTCATAAAAAATTCCAATTTGTACAGTCCAAATCAGTATCATAATTTTGTATGAGTCGTTGAACACACGTTCTAATGAATTCATTTAGAACCATTTCGTCATATCGATCAACCAAGATAATTGGCGAGCAGCCAAACGTAGTTTTATGTAGAATTGCCGTAATGATTTTAATTAAAAAAAATTAAAAAGCCCCTGGTAATAATCGCCGCATAATAAAGAACGATTTCTAGGAAATAGTTCAGTTCAAGATGTGCTGTTCTACTGTGAGCTCGTTGTGGATTTTTCTACAGAATCAGGTAAGTTTGATTCGATCGACTATAATATGACCATTTTCAAATTTATTTGAATATAATAATTTCAATTTCGTTGACGAATATTTTTTTTATCGCTCAATGAGACCATATTTCATAAATCATACAATGTAAAACAATTCGATTCAAGTACGTTTTCCAAAAATCTTTACAGTTCCAAAAACCACACATCTAACTCGGTTTCTTTATTATTATCTGACAGTAGACGTCGGGATAGACAAGTTTTTAGAGGTTATGAGACTTTGACAATCGATGTCAAGTTGCTGATTATAGGTTGACGTCAGTTTGACATATGAGTGATGTATTTCCATAAAAACTGGAAGGGATGACAATACGCTCTATTAGTGTGACGTCACACACCGCCATTTTTGGTTCTCCTGTCAGTGTTCGGAATCCAAACAAATAAATTGTCATTCAAATTAGTACGGTGTCGTTGAAGGAATTAGCTTATTTTCATAAATAAGAGTATTTGAGGAACGATTTCAGTATTAATTGATAGACAGAAGGAACGAGGTTAATACCAGTAAGTTTGAATCCTGTATCATTCCCCAGATTTTGTATGAAGCCGTGTTTATTAGTTGAACTTCAAGTTCGAACTTACTGGCATTAATCTCGTGCCTTCTGTTTATAAATTAACAGTAAAATCGTTCCTTAAATAATCTTATTCATCAAAATAAGCCAATTTCTTCAACGACAACGTACTAATTTGAACGACAATTTGTTTGTTTGGATTCCAAACACTGACAGGATAACCAAAAATGGCGGTGTGTGACGTCATCACCAATAGAACGTATTGGCCCTGAAAGATTATTCTGCATTCGAAAGTTCGAATTAAAGGAGACCAATTGAATTAAATTCTTCATGATTAAATGTTCTTCATTATTTCAAAATCAATTGTGCCCAATTTCTGACAGGACAACTTCTGATGGCATCGTTCAATGAAAGCGAATCATTCAAAGCTTGGTGTAAGCCACCCAATAAAAAAATGAAACAATCGATCCAATTATAATCCTTGCTAATGCTTCAAATTCAAAAGTGGCGCCCCAAAAGTTCATATTTCGTCGTTTGATAACTTTATGAAAATTTAAAAACATATAATTTGATATTCATGAATTAGAGCCAATATCAGACTAATTGCTGGTCCAATGGTAGAAGATGAACAGTTCCTGAATCTAACAGTGCAAAGCACACAGTTAACATTGACAACCAAGCTCAACACATAAAGTTTAAAACTAATGTTGTATATTTGAAACCTCGATACGACCAAATGAAATCTTTTTATCAACTAATGACAAAACAACAACAACAATTCGTGCAGAACCTAACACAGTGATTTTGGAGCACGAAAATATTCAGCCACATGCAGGTAACTGTCGTTTTGGAACGTACCTGAAAACAGTGTATCACCCCATTCGATCATCACCTGTTCCTATCGATAACTTATGGCATGGTTGAACTTCACTTCCGCTCTCACGGATATGCCACAAATATGTGGATAGCAGTGAACTGCCAGGAATATAAAATAATTAAGTCATGACGATAATTGAGATTCAAATTAAATCGGTAGAAGGTGACATTTATGGATGTTATGTTTGTTTCTTTAAAGTTTTTTATATCGACATTACTAGACCTCCCTGAAGCTAAAGGGTGTTTTTTTTTTAGAGCTATAGAACTTTAAATTGCAATAAAACAACGATGGATTATTCGATTGACATAAATTTTATTCATCCGCAAGATAATCTTGTGGCATTACATTTTAAATATGATTTCTGACATATGACCGCCATGGCTGGCTCGGATGTAGTCCAATCTGGACGTCCAATTTTCGATGACTTTTACCTACATTTGTGGCCGTATATCGGCAATAACACGGCGAATGTTGTCTTCCAAATGGTCAAGGGTTTGTGGCTAATCCACATAGACCAATGACTTTACATAGCCCCACAGAAAGTAGTCTAGCGGTGTTAAATCACAAGATCTTGGAGACCAATTCACAGGTCCAAAACGTGAAATTAGGCGTTCACCAAACGTGTCTTTCAATAAATCGATTGTGGCACCAGCTGTGTGACACGTTGCGCCGTCTTCTTGGAACCACAGCTCCTGGACATCATGGTTGTTCAATTCAGGAATGAAAAAGTTAGTAATCATGGCTCTATACCGATCACCATTGACTGTAGTAACGTTCTGGCCATCATCGTTTTTGAAGAAGTACGGACCAATGATTCCACTAGCCCATAAAGCGCACCAAACTGTCAGTTTTTCTGGATGTAACGGTGTTTCGACATACACTTGACGATTAGCTTCACTCCAAATGCGGCAGTTTTGTTTGTTGACGTAGCCATTCAACCAGAAGTGCGCTTCATCGCTATAATGGACGTAGTGCGCGATACGTATTCCGCACAGAACCATTATTTTAGAAATAAAATTGCACTATTTGCAAGCGTAGTTTAGGCGTGAGTCTATTCATGATGAATTGCCAAACCAAACTGAGAATAAATCACTCGACAGCTGTTGAATCGGTCGCCATCTTGAACAGTAATGCCAACTTAAAGTTATATACCTCGAAAAAAAAACACCCATTAGAAGCTAGTCTGAGTTGTGTACTGAGTAGGCTTTGTTACTGTGGGATAATAACAAGTTAATTAATCTGTTCTAATAAGATTCGAACACACAAACCGCCAGAGACCCGAAACCAAAATAGTCTCCAGAACGGTACGAGATGCAACTTGCCAGCGTTACCAAAGGTGATCACAGAGCTTTCCCTATCTTGGGCAGACTCGAAAGCTAAAAAAAATGTTTACTCACGCGGACTGGCGAAGTCTCCTGATCTGGGACTTCAGGTCGACGATCTCCACACCATAATGGCTAGCCTCGGTAGCCGTGCAATCTCCTTGTCCTGAACTGTTTCCTTCGATTCTCCTCCTGAACTCCTCCACCCAACGGCTCAGCATGATGTTCCTGTCCTCAATTACGGTCTTGAGGTAGATGAGGTAGCACTCCATCGGACGAGCTTCGTCCACGTCGAAGGAGACTGTTAGGTTATTGCCTTCGGTTACCTGAAGAAGGAAAAAGTTAGTTTAGATTAAATTAAGGAGGTTCCGTAACACTGCGACCTTATGGTCTATTGTGCCCCCCATCAGAGCTATTCACTCCATAACGTGATCTACAGCTCGCCTTCCAGTTCTAGAGTTCTAATCAACTCCAGTATCTGGGATGACTTCAAGGAGGCTAATTTCTCACTTTTACAAGTTTCTTGTCCAAAGCAGATTTTGCATTGGCTCGTCATGGCGAGGCATTCCGTCACCAGGTGGCCCGGAGTTTCTTCCTCCTCCCCACAGAATCTGCACTCTGTCATTTTCCGTTAGACCCATTCTCATGAGTTGTTTCCTAAGGCGACAATGTCCTGTGAGGAATCCAGTGAGGAGGTATAGTATATTCTTGCTAAGATCCAGATATTTCTTGGATCTCGCAGTGTCAAAGTTCCAAAGAAACGTTTTGGTATGATCCAAACCAGGAAGATTCCACCAGAGAATGTCTCTTCCGGTGTTTTCCTCCTCCTGAAACTCTTTCTTGTAGGTACATTTGCCTATACCACAGAAAGGTTCCAGGCCGATGAAAGGAGTTTGCTCCTTTTCTGGCGAGTGTGTTGGCTTCTTCATTCCCTCTAATTCCCGAGTGGCCGGGACTAAAAAGACCTTGTTATTCTCCCTATTTCATTGAGTATTCTTCGGCACTCTAATACCAACTTATAATCGATTATATGTGAGCTCAATGCTTTGATTGCAACCTATCAAAATGCATCGTTATATCACATTTCTGATAGTTTCTTGCTAGGTTAATTTCTACGCATCTCCCTATTGCAAGTATCTATGCCTCAAAGACACTCAGACAGCGTCCAAACGATATTGAGCATTTGGTACCAGTCCGAAATACTCCAACACCAGTCCCCGTCGTGGTTTTGGAACCATATGTGTACCATTTGATGGTTTTCTTTTTGAGAACTGGGATTTTGGACTCTATTTCCCAATCTTCTTTTCTACTTATTAATATTATTTGAACTGGGGTCGTTTTTGTTCGGTAAGCCTTCCGGGAACTGCGACCATGCAGATCTTTCGTTCTCTACCCTATTCATTCATAGAAACCCAGGGAGGTCGTCAATGACGTTAATAAAATTGACAACCTCCTTAGGGGCCTTGGCCGTTACCTCTCTGGTATCCAAGACCGGCTTACCCATGTGAATGGTTCTTAGGCCAGCCAGCTCCGGACACTCGCATATCAAGTGTTCGGCTGTTACTGCTTCCGATCCACAGAGCCTGCAAATCTCGTCTGCTGACTTTCCCATACAGTACAAATGATGTACCGACAGTGTCCCGTCAGCAGTCCCACCATCACCCGAAGCTCTACTCGCGAGAGCTTCAGGAGCTTTTTGGCGTAGGTAGGTGAAATCTTCACGAATTTCTTTGCCTGAACAAGTCTAGGAGTGTTAGTCCAGTGGATTGTCCTGTTGTTCAACTCCCATAGCTGGACCACAGCTTTATATTGGTCTTTTCCAATACCACAGAAAGGCTCAGGTCCAGCAGGTGTTAACCTTGATGCACTTTTTGCAAGTTCATCAGCTCTTTCATTTTCTTCAACCCCACAGTGCCCTGGTACCCATAGTAGAGTCACCTTATTTTCTCTGGCCAGTTGCTTTATTCTTTTCTACTTAGTATCGTAATGAAGGTTTTATACGTTATATGGTGGATATGGCACAAAACTCATAAAAGTCCCAAATTTGAAAAAATCACTGAGGTGGAACGGAGAATCCCAGATAGATGGGGTTGATCTCGTTCTGAGGGGATCTTAAAGTCCAATATGCAACATCAATGATTATGCCTCAACAAGGTTTAAAAATTGTCCGTAAGGGGGCATTTTATACGGTTGATACCAATCTTTTTTTTTTCAATTCTACATTTTTTCGGGAGTACTAACAGAAACAGGGTTGACACAAAACGATTAGAACCAACAGCATAAAATGTTCCCCTACGATACAAAGTTTACATCTCTTCAAAATTATTCATATAAGACTGACTGTCTTCATTCAAACTCACCTGTGTTATGGCGTGTGCTATGGCAACTTGATCATCATTCCCCAGCTGTTGAATTCGATTCACGAAGAAATCCCTCGTGGGTCCTTGAACAGCAATTCCCAACAGAAGCAGGAGCATGAGCTCCAGCTGCTGTAGGCCAAGTAGTGAAGACGGTTCCGTTGCCATGACAATGATATCCGGCAATTTCACCACCACTTGATTCAGCTCGGTCTGAAACAAAGACGAAATAGTAGAATATGGGCATACAAAAAATATCTCTAGAAATTTAGATATGTACCGCGTAGTGGCCACCTCGTACACCGGATATCAATCCTTTAGATTTTTATTTATACAGGCGTATGAAGCGGCTTGTCTATCATCTATCTGTTACTACTTTTTCCAATATTTGTGGCCGGATATCGGCAATAACACGGCGAATGTTGTCTTCCAAATGGTCAAGGGTTTGTGGCTTATCCGCATAGACCAATGACTTTACATAGTCCCACAGAAAGTAGTCTAGCGGTGTTGAATCACAAGATCTTGGAGGCCGATTCACAGGTCCAAAACGTGAAATTAGGCGGTCACCAAACGTGTATTTCAATAAATCGATTGTGGCACGAGCTGTGTGACATGTTGCGCCGTCTTGTTGGAACCACAGCTCCTGGACATCATGGTCGTTCAATTCAGGAATGAAAAAGTTATTAATCATGGCTCTATACTGATCACCATTGACTGTAACATTCTGGCCATCATCGTTTTTGAAGAAGTAAGAATTGCACTATTTGCAAGCGTTGTTCAGGCGTGAGTCTATTCATGAAGAATTGCCAAACCGAACTGAGAATGAATCACTTGACAGCTGTTAAATCAGTCGCCATCTCGAACAGTAATGCCAACTTAAAGTTATATACCTCGAAAAAAAACACCCGTTATTAGTAGATAGAATTCTGTTGTATCGATTTCAATTCTATCTAATCGATGAGTTCTCTTCGAATTATTGATTGAAACTTCTGTATTGTGATGCAACGGAAATATTCTCACTCCAAAACGATATGAAATATCTAGTTCAATTTTAAAACGAAAAACAGAAAGAATTACAGGAAAAATTATAAAATGAAAGAAAATAAAATAAAATACAATTTTGCCTTGTTGGGCAAATATAAAGTTCATGGTCGTAAAAACGCATAAAAAAGTAAAATCGACAAATTCAAATGACAGGAAGAACAAAAATACACAATAGAATACAAAGCCGAACACATTCACGCAAAATTAGATGCGATAAACGCAGCAAACGAACCACGAACGTTAAAACAATTTCCCGTTAGGAAAAATCGAGCGATTCTCATGGAAATCTAAACGATTAGAATCCAAAAGCCCTTCGAAACGATGCAGTTTCGGTCGAAACCTGGAACGAATGCAGCTAATTGCACGGAGTTAACGGCAATTTTGACAGCTCCGCCGTTCATCGATTGTCTAGCATCGTCCTTGTCCAAATAATATAGCATGTTATATGGCAAATTAAATTGGTTATTGAAAATAATCGTCGGTGTGTCGCAAACGAGGTGCACTGTACGGGTATACGGCATATTGGTAGATTTATCGGAACTTTGTCCTTTGATTGTTGTCTTTTTTTTATCTTAGCGAGGAATGAGGAAACCTTCATGCCGTCCTCTCGTTAGAGGTTGTTATTATTTCAACGTTACTTCCTTTTCACCGCGTAAATAGAATATTTGTAGCTTCAGCGAATTAAAAAACAATAAATTTCGAACTCCTCTTTTATAGCGTGATATCTCTACATATGGGGAAAATCACCTTCGAATCACATGATATTTTGGGATATTTTTCCTAATTGTCGAATTTATAATATAAGCAGAATATTTATTATTTTCTGTATCTACCTGCTGAAATCCAAGGTTTGGCAACTTTTGCTCTCCTAGTGTCATCGGTTGTTTCACGTCGTTTGACGCGCTTGAAGTTTGTTTTCTGAATTTCTGATATATTTAGGTATTCATTTCAATATATTTTGAGTTGATAATGAAACGTTGATTCACTATGGACATAAGAAGTGCATTCTTTGTGGAGAAACTCGCGAATTGTGTAAAATATCCTACCACTGATATGTTTTCATTTCCGCGCGCTTCATTTCAAATTTGATAGTTCATGTTGGGGACAAAATTTGCTAACTGAAAATGACAGATGCTCCCTCTATCTATGTTTATTACTTTGATGTTATTACCATTGTTACCAAATCGTGATCTGGACAACTGAAGCTTTAAATATTCCACTCATGTCCAGATCTGGCTTTGAAACGATTCGTCGATAAAAATAACCAAATTCCAGCCTGTCATCGAATACCTTCTAAAAGCTCTCAGAGCGGAATTCACATAATATAAATACGATAAATCGTTGCATTTTCATTCGTATCGATGAAGACGCCCAAAAATAACATCGTATCTGTCATCTTCGCAGAGGATTGCCATCTTGAATGAAAAGTGTGCACAGGCTGCAACGCTCGAAGTGCTTCGGTAATAAGAAAGCAATTTGTTTTATTTCGGGGCGTGTTTAAAGCAGCTTTTTATGTAATTTTTTTGTTGGGATCGTATTGGAATTAGAATTCGAAAAATGCAGTATAGGTACGCCTTATTAGGATTTCTGGAGGAGTTTGCGTATTTTTCTTACAAGCGAAATGGTAAAGTGGAAAGTAAATTTTATGGCGAGGTTGTGTGGTGACTTAGTTTATAAAAGCTTCTATGGAATTCGATAAACGCTGTTTTGTGCGAATAAGAAACTTTTAATGTGTATATACAAAGTAACGTTGGGTTAGTTGTTCTATAAAACTCTTGGGAAATAATTTGAAAGTCAGGAAATTATCAAAGAATTACTAGAATCTTCTGGGAATTCTGTAAATTTCAAAAACCAGAGAAATTCTTAAAAACATGGTCCTCAGAGTAATGAACATAGACAGAGGGAGCATATGTCATTTTCAGTAAAAAAATTTTGTCCCCAACATGAACTATCAAATTTGACATATAGCGAGCGGAAATGAAAACATATCAATGATACGATATGTCACTCAATTCGCGAGTTTCTCTACAAAGAACGCATTTCGTATGTCCCATAGTGAATCGAACTCAAAATATATTGAAATAAATACCTAAATATATCTAAAATTCAGAAAACAAACTTCAAGCACGCCAAACGACGTGAAACAACAGATGAGACACTAGGAGAGCAAAAGTTGCCAAACCTTGGATTTCAGCAGGTAGATACAGAAAATAATGAATATTCTGCTTATTATAAATTCGACAATTAGGCAAAATATCGAATTCCAAATATTCAAATTTGCATATTTAATCGGGAATCACTCAAATAAATATATTTCATTCAATATAATATACATTCAAAAGGATATAGTAAAATTGTGGCTTTTAAAATATATCACAATCCGACAACGTAATCTAACCATGTTGGGGGACATGTAAAAATTGCGTTTACTTCCTCTATCTATGTTTATTACTCTATGACATGGCCTTGGCGGATCATGTAATATTATCTATATCCTTTTCAAAATTCTCTCAGTATTCACAAATAATCATTTTGATTTAACAATTTCTCAACGTTGTTAGGACGTTTACATTTCCATGATGATAAATGACATAGGTTATGTCAAAAAATAGTGCGCAGTGTTGCCATTATCACCATTTTAAATTGTATAATTCCTATTGGAAAACTCAATATTAATAGACAACAGTACAGGTGATTTGATAATCGATGTGAATTTCAAAATATATCTTGCGCAGTTTGACATAGTTTATGTGAACTGCCGATCAGATAGCGTGGTAGGATCAAAATTGAAAATAATAGTAAATCAACGAAGAACAACAAAGAATTGTTATCATCTAAAACAAGACATTTGTCCAACAGGCCGACAGATGAAGGCGCAGATTAATAAATGATTTTTTTTTGGAATTTTTTTTTTCAAGGATTGCCTTGTTACATTTCCCAAATGAACGCGTGGTAAAGTAGATTAACAACCAAGCAAATCCTTTTTTATAGTGTTAAAAAGTAAAAGTGTTATTACCCCCACCATATTTCTAACTTTCATAAGATTGAGCGTAAACGCGGTGGGTCTAGTTTCTCGTACGGAGGAGAGCAATGAATGAACGGGGCTGTGTGTTTGATAGAAATTTATGCTATCATTATTAAGTCTGTGTAACGGAATCCAGATATGGAATGATACAGAATAGAAGCCAGGCATCATTACCCTTACCGTGGTAATTGGATTCCGATCCCACGATGTATCGATTGTTTATTGGCAGATTTTGCGGAATATAAAATAGTTGATATGATCGGCGCCTTGAGAATTGCAACCATGAGAAGGGGTAGGGATTTTTTTTTGAGGTCGTACCAATTTGTTATTTCGATTTTATTGATTAGTTACTAATGTCTTCATTGGGTACTGCGTTTGGGCATAATCTAAATACTTTGTTACACTTGGGCATACTCTAAACACTTTATGCCTCTGAGCATAATCTAAATACTAAGTTACTCTTCGGCATACTATAAATAATTTATGCCTATGAACATAATCTAAATACTCTGTTACTTTTAGGCATACTCTAAATACTTTATGCCTCTGGGCATAATCTGAATACTCCTTTACTCTTAGGCATACTCTAAATACTTTATGCCTCTGGGCATAATCTGAATACTGTAACTCTTAGGCATACTCTAAATACTTTATTATGCCCAAAGGCATAATCTAAATACTCTGTTACTCTTAGGCAAAATCTAAATACTTTATGCCTCTGGGCATAATCTAAATAGTCCTTTACTCTTCGGCATACTCTAAATACTTCATGCCTCTGGGCATAATCTGAATACTGTTACTCTTAGGCATACTCTAAATACTTTATTATGCCCGAAGGCATAATCTAAATACTCTGTTACTCTTAGGCATACTCTAAATACTTTATGCCTTTGGGCATAATCTATATACTTTATGGACTATGAGCTCAATCTAAATACTTCAAAACCTTATGGGCCATTGGCAAAATATACCAAAAATTCTTTATGGACCTTCGTCATAATGTAAATACTTTATGGGCATGATCTGAATAGTTTAAGACTCCGAGCATAATCCAAATACTTTTTGGCCCTTGGGCATGATGTAAACAAAAGAATGATCTGATACCTATTTAATAAGTTTCATTAACAAAATTCTAACAAATTAAGAACATTACCAACATTTTTTCATTGGAATTGATATGAAATTCTATACAGTGTGTTCCTGAATTGGAACTACAAACAAATAGATTATTTTAAGGAAAAAATTTCCTCCGCGTGTGCCCGCAAACGCGTTGTTTCCAAGATAAAAGGTGTTTTTTCAAGTTTTTCCTCATGCAACTTCCCGCACAAGATATTTAACTGAAATTTGGCATAGATATACCAATTTAAAGTTTTCATCATATGGTATGGTAATTTTTAATGCAAATCTACAGTGGTGGACCACTGGTAGTTAGGGAAATATAAAAAGAGACTTTGGTCCAGTACTACAGTTTTTGGTTTCTTGTAATTCTTGAAAGAGAGTAACTTTTCGTGGCAAGGCCTAAGAGATTTTTTTTTATTCCATAGAGTAATAAACATACATCTAGGGAGTACATATACGCAATTTTTACATGTCCCCAACATGGTTAGATTACGTTGTCGTATTGTGATATATTTTCAAATTCACAATTTCACTTATGAATATATATTATATTGACTGAAATATATTTATTTGAGTGATTCTCAATTAAATATGCAAATTTGAATATTGATGATATAGTAAAATCGTGGATTTGAAAATATATCACAATCCGACAACGTAATCTTACAATGTTGGGGACATGTAAAAATTGCATATTCTTCCTTTATCTGTGTTCATTACTAAATTTTTGAAGTGAATTTTAACCAGCCATTTTTAGTAACGGCGTAGTTTTTACTTGATTAATGCCTTGAGATGACAGCTGGCCACATAGCGAGCCTTTCAAAATGCAACCTTTTATTGGAAAACATTTCCAACAAATCATAAAAAACGGTTCAGCCGTTTTCGAGTTGAAAATAATTCAAGTAACCTGGTTTTGTTTAATATGAATGAATTTGCGAAATATTATCTCAGCAAGCGTTGAAAATATTCGTTTCTTCTTCACAGTTTCCTTGCAAACACCGACAATGTGATTTTGTGGATGCTAATTCAAACCAGATCTATTTCCGGACTCTTATGTCCGTTCCGAAATACCGTAAGCTCATAAGAGATTCGATAGTCGGACCACGAAATTCTGAATAGGACGGCGTTTCAACAAAAAGACAATGGTACAACGAAAAGAAGTTACGACGACACGAGATACTATTGTTTGTTTCCCTATTCATTAGAATAAAAGGTTCTTTGTTGTGTGTTCGATCGAATGTCTATTTTTAATGCCCGGCCAACTCTATTATCTATCCATAACGGTAGGGTCTCTGATGGCATCTGAGATCATTGCAGATGAAGGGATAATTTTCCAATAAAAAATATAGGCTCATTTCCTAAAATTCATTTTCGTCTGCACAAAGTGACAACAGTGCCTAGTAGGAAGCTTGTAAAGGGTGTTTGTTAGAGCTATAGAACTTTAAATTGCAATAAAACAACGATGGATTATTCGATTGACATGAATTTTATTTATCCGCAAGATAATCTTGTGGCATTACATTCTAAATAAGATTTCTGGCATATGACCGCCACGGCTGGCTCGGATGTAGTCCAATCTGGACGTCCAATTTTCGATGACTTTTTCCAACATTTGTGGCCGTATATCGGCAATAACACGGCGAATGTTGTCTTCAAAATGGTCAAGGGTTTGTGGCTTATCCGCATAGACCAATGACTTTACATAGCCCCACAGAAAATAGGCTAGCGGTGTTAAATCAAAAGATCTTGGAGGCCAATTCACAGGTCCAAATCGTGAAATTAGGCGGTCACCAAACGTGTCTTTCAATAAATCGATTGTGGCACGAGCTGTGTGACATTTTGCGCCGTCTTGTTGGAACCACAGCTCCTAGACATCATGGTTGTTCACTTCAGGAATGAAAAAGTTAGTAATCATGGCTCTATACCGATCACCATTGACTGTAACGTCATCGTTTTTGAAGAAGTACGGACCAATGATTCCACCAGCCCATAAAGCGCACCAAACAGTCAGTTTTTCTGGATGTAACGGTGTTTCGACATACACTTGAGGATTAGCTTCACTCCAAATGCGGCAGTTTTGTTTGTTGACGTAGCCATTCAACCAGAAGTGCGCTTCATCGCTAAACAAAATGAAATGGACGTAGTGCGCGATACGTATTCCGCACAGAACCATTATTTTCGAAATAAAATTGCACTATTTGCAAGCGTTGTTCAGGCGCGAGTCTATTCATGATGAATTGCCATTCCCAAACCAAACTGAGAATAAATCACTTGACAGCTGTTAAATCGTTCTCCATCTTGAACAGTAATGCCAACTTAAAGTTATATACCTCGAAAAAAACACCCGTTACTATTTACAACATAACATTATATCACTGAAAAATTTCGTTCTGAAGTAAAAATTCATATAATATAGTGAACTGGCTCGTTAAAATATGATTCCTTCACAATATGGTAAAATATTCAGACTTCAAACGCATTTAAACGCCTCTGTAATGACCTACAAATTGTTAGCCTTTTTGGGCAAATACCGACACAGTATCCTTCTAGAGGTATTTGGTTGAGGGAGGTCAGACACCATTCTTTACTTCAGAGTAACGCATCTATTCAAATTGCTTCCAGATTTTAGTTCCGGTCTTGGTACACACCCGTGAAGAAAACAATGATGGGGCGTTTCCACAACAGTCCACCAACTAACTGCTCATCCTTGAACTGAGAGACCTCTAGGACATCCGAAATTTTCGGGTGGAAACCCATGGTAAGTGAAAAGGTTTTGTTTTAACGCCTCAATTATCTCAATTACCCACGAAAAATTGAATTTTCCAAGTTATATGCAAAAAAACCGAAAAAAATGGAATTTTTCATTTTTTTTAATGTTCCGTCACGAAATTTTGTTGACAAACGTCAGATTCACCCCAAAAAACATGTTGAATCGAAGACATCAAAACTACCCCAAAAAGTGGGTTTTTGCAGAGACAGATAAAATACGCCAATTTTCAACTATCATTTGAGGCAGAACGGTTCATCGGACAAAAAAATCTAGTGGATAAAATTTGTAGGAAATTTTATATAGTCTGTTTTTGTATGGGAAGCTTATTCACGAAAATGTGATATTTTCCGAGTAATATGCAAAAAAACGCAAAAAAAAAATGAAATTTTTCGTCTTTTCCGCATTTTTGTCAATGTTTCGTCAAGAAATTTTGATGGCAAACCTCAGATTCAGCACCCCAAAAAACACATATAATCGAAGAAATCAAAATTACCCCAAAACTTTCCCGTGAGAGGCCCTTTCGAACACATATTGACTGGACTCTTATGTTTATTGCCGAAATTCTTTTTGTCGCTCTTCAGATCCCACGTAATGTTTTTATTTTTTTTTTTGTCTTCAACTCACGGATGGCTAAGTAAAATCGGGCGAGATCCACTCGACCAAACGAAAAGTGAATTAAGAACAAAACAGACGATTTATCAAAACGCCGGCTCATTACCGCCGAAGAAGAGGTCATCCGCCGAGCCCATCGTCAGCGGGTTTTATAAAGCGATCAAAAGAGAACGACCTGTACGCTATTACATAACCCCACATCGACCGTAGTAGATGCGTCTTGTGTATCGAATCCTGCCGAATTAGAAATCGCGAACGTTTATTTATCTAATTTTTCTTACAACAATGCGCCCAACAGGTAGAGATCTTATCTCGGCCGACTCGGCGTGGAATTTGAATTTAATGCGTTCATAAAGGTGAATGTAACGCAACGCGACCTTGTTGCATTTGTGCTTGTTTCGAGTTAAGTGTGGGACTTTCGCCTGTTTACGCCGTCTAGATCTGAAGGAGTTCTTACGGTTTCACATGGCCTGTTAGAAAAAATATTGCAGATTTTACACTTCGGTTTTTTCAGCGCTAAATCACATTTTGAAGCGTGTATCTTTCCATGATTAAATGGCATAAGCTATTGAGCACAAATGACATAAGAAATGACGGGCCGGCGCGAGCAATTTTGCCGCCCCTGCTGAAAAAGTATCAATAAACACCCCTTCCCAACAAAAAACACCACCTGCCTCGATGATAATTCGCCATTTCTTATTTCTCTAGAGATTTTGCTAATCGTTTCCTTTCTAAAGTCTTTTCCACTGGGTTTTTTTTCGGACATATTTACCTAAAATAAATTCCTGGATTTCTTCGACGCCGATGACAAAGCGTAAGTAATAAAGGGTGTTTTTTTTTAGAGCTATAGAACTTTAAATTGCAATGAAACAACGATGGATTATTCGATTGACATCCTCGAGATAATCTTGTGACATTACATTTTAAATATGATTTCTGGCATATGACCGCCACGGCTGGCTCGGATGTAGTCCAATCTGGACGTCCAATTTTCGATGACTTTTTCCAACATTTGTGGCCGTATATCGGCAATAACACGGCGAATGTTGTTTTTCAAATCGTCAAGGGTTTGTGGCTTATCCGCATAGACCAATGACTTCACATAGCCCCACAGACAGTAGTCTAGCGGTGTTAAATCACAAGATCTTGGAGGCTAATTCACAGGTCTGAAACGTGAAATTAGGCGGTCACCAAACGTGTCTTTCAATAAATCGATTGTGGCACGAGCTGTGTGAAATGTTGCGCCGTCTTGTTGGAACCACAGCTCCTGGACATCATGGTTGTTCAATTCAGGAATGAAAAAGTTGGTAATCATGGCTCTATACCGATCACCATTGACTGTAACGTTCTGGCCATCATCGTTTTTGAAGAAGTTCGGACCAATGATTCCACCAGCCCATAAAGCGCACCAAACAGTCAGTTTTCTGGATGTAACGGTGTTTCGACATACACTTGAGGATTAGCTTCACTCCAAATGCGGCAGTTTTGTTTGTTGGCGTAGCCATTCAACTGCTCTGATGGATGATTTTGTCGACGATAAAATGGACGTAGTGCGCGATACGTATTCCGCACAGAACCATTATTTTCGAAATAAAATTGCACTATTTGCAAGCGTTGTTCAGGCGTGAGTCTATTCATGATGAATTGCCAAACCAAACTGAGAATAAATCACTTGACAGCTGTTGAATCGGTCGCCATCTTGAACAGTTATGCCAACTTAAAGTTATATACCTCGAAAAAAAAACACCCGTTATATCTGATTCTCACATTCACAATCGATCACATACGATCGATGAAAGGTTACCTATCACACCACAAGATACAAAGGGCGGTAAGACATGCATAGCTTCGAAAACTAAATGGGATTAAAGACATACGTACCGCTGAAAACATTTAGCATGTATCAGTAACTAGTTTCGAATTCAGAATCGTAGGAATTTTCCATAATGTTGAATGTGTAAAACAACTTCCACGTAATTCGAAGTGTTGTTTTTCGTCTTTGTGAAATACATTCCATCCCTCATTCAATTAGGGTAATAGGCAATGCTGCTTATATTGGTTGAGTTGCCATGTGTTATTTATTGAACAGGCGGCTTAGTTAAGACGATTTGGAGAGTTTTATTGCAGGGAATGTTGATAAACGCAGCTAAGCGGACCAAGCTCATGTTGTTTTTAAGAATCGAGGCTATATTTTTTCAGAAATATGAAAGGGCGGCCACAAACTGGGCTAAATTGCCGCCCATCGAAAAGAGGCGCCTGAAACAGTCGCGTCACTGTTTCACCCCTAACATCGGCCCTGAATAAATGTCAAATAATAACACACAATAAATAAAACGGCTGATATTTGGAAATGAATTATGAAAAGAAAAAGAAGTACAATTTCCAAGTGTGTAATAATATTCATTATACAAATTGTTGTAACCGGCGCCTCCTACAAATTCATCGAATTCTTTCCAACGGAGACCAAACCGCGAGCTATTTTAAGAATCTAAAAGAAAGAAAAAAAAAATCGTCAACACTACGTTCCACATTCTGTTCACTTTCAGACCGGAGAGCAGAGCAACAGCGGTGACACACACTCGGTTTATAATAACGCAATTTGTCACGGTGTACGATCGCAGAATACCGTGCTCCGTGACTCAAAATCGGCTCTCGCGAACATCAAACATGGCCAACTTGCTCAAATTAACATCAGACCATTAGCGTTGTTGCGTATACATAATATGTGGATATGTCGCTAGTTCAACTAACTAGTATGTTGGTATTGTACCCAGGAGCCGATCTTACGTTCACCGTGAAACGGAAGGAAATGTCAAATTTACGTCACCGCGGATTCGGGCGACTGCTGGTACTTTGGGTAGATCGAAAGTTACAAATCTGACGATGTGTGTCGTTTTTTCGGTATGAGCCGCCGCCAGACATTTTGGCGCAATAAAATTTTGACGCCTCGGCAAAATAAAATTTTGACGCCTCGGCAAAATAAAATTTTGACGCCTGGGCAAAATAAAATTTTGACGCCTCGGCAAAATAAAATTTTGACGCCTGTGCAAAATAAAATTTTGCAGCCCTGCTCTGCCTAGCTGATCTTAATTTTCTGTGAATTCTCCTCAGGCATCTTTCCAATATCCTATGAAATCGTAATTTATAACTTAAAAATCATTTGTCAAATTTATCAAGGGACGTTTTGTCGACTTAATCGAAACACATCCTGTATTGTTTCAAAGTAGGACGCTCTATAAGTCAATAGTAAAAAGACGACGTAAGTGCATTTTAGTACCTATTTGTATTTTCATAACTACAGTTGAGAGCGCCTATTCGATTAAAAAAAATGGCTCTTGGTATATTACTACTAGTGGAATTTTCACTAAGAAAAAATTCTTGTGCCAAAAAATATGTCTTGTTTTATAAAATGACCACCCCCCTAAAATTTGGCGTCTCGGCAAAATGTTCGGTTTGCCGCCAAGGCTCCAAAAATTGACGTTTTGATTGCAGTGTTAGTCCAGTTGGCGCGAAGAAAGTTTTAAAAATTGGTGATTTTATAAATTTTGATATACCCTCTTCGAATTTCAACTTTGCCACCTCATATCTTCGCCGCTCGAGCCGCCAACGTAGAAATTTGACGCTCAAAATGAGTTTTTTTGGTCATAATTCTTTTACGACAATATTAAACGAAGGAATATTTCCCACAATTTATATATTCACACTTTTTTTTGTGAAATCAAGAGTTTTGGAGTAGGAGCATCGCAAATTATACATAAATATGCGTTTGGGCTAAAAACGCAAATTCATGTGAAAAATGCGTAATCTTGAATTTTGAATCACCCTATATAACAATAGTTCTGCTACACATAAGCTACTGTGAAGCTAAACAATTCGAGCACTCATCCTATCACTCCAAGCTACTCCAACTTTTAGGTAAACAGCTGTCCAAGCACAATCGATTAATGGGAGACAGATCAGGTCTTCTGGTGGGACACGCGCTTCCCATTGAAAACCACACGACAAATTTCGATAAGTAATACATATTTTGTATCCCAACTGACCGAATAGTCTTGGTTATTTATCCAAACAACCTTCCAAGTAGAAGATTTCGTTCAAACTTTCCCACATTTTCACAGAGGGAAAAAGAGCTCGAATCGACTTCGAGGTTCTCACCTTGGATCGGCAATTAAAACACGATTGCAAGCCAGCCTTTTACCCGGACATTGTTTTGGTGTGTATTCTTCTCAACGAGGTGAATAAAAGCTTAGTTCGTTAAAGTGATACAATGGACAATGGTGCCAATGCGATGTTGTTAACAAATACAATTCATTAGTCGATGATTGAGGATGGCATTGTGGATCTGCGTATGGTCGCTCTCTCCAGTAGTAACAAAAGGCTCGAGAAATTCAGAGATTTCCATAGAAACCCTTCATTTCGAAAAAATATTACGTATTTAACAGTATGCTTTAATATTTTCCAGTAGGATTATCAAAAAAGTGGTAAAAAAAATGTTTTATGCCGGTGGACTTGAACCCAGGTCACCCGCGCCAAGCTGAACCTTCAATTGTGTGATAAATAATGTTGACTAAAGTTTCCATTGTAAATTAAGAGGGGGGAGGCAAAAAAAAAATACGAAATGGCGAATGCGGAGGTCAATTTTGAATTTGCCTCATCAATATGGTATGCGATTCAGAGTAATAAACATAGATAGAGGGGGCATATGTCATATTCCGTAAGCAAATTTTGTCCCCAACATGAACTATCAAATTTAACATGCAGCGCGCTGAAATGAAAACATATCAGTGATACGATATTTCACTCAATTCGCGAGTTTTTCCGCAAAGAACGCTCAAATAAAACCGTTTTTCAAACATCAAGTTCCGATCTAAAACATACTGAGGTTTCAAGGGCGTAGCTTGCGTCCAACAGAAGTTGCAGCCTCGGGAATATTATCAATTTTTTTCTAGAAAATTTCAGATTTTTACCTATAATTTATGAAATAATGTACTGATCGCCCAACTACAAATAATTTTGTGATCTTCATAGTCGTAGCAATCAATAAAATGATACAATATTCCCATGAAGGAACTTTTATTTTTTTTTCAATTTTCTAAGGGTTAGGTATGGAAAATTTTACGAAAATTTTTGAACAAAAAATTTTTCAGGTAAGATCGAAATTCGACTTATCATTGAGATCGTCAATTCTGGCACCGATTTTTCGTAGGGCTCACGGTTTTGAGGAAATTTGAACTCGAAGTTTGTGAAAAAATTGAATTTCCCCCCAAAAATCGTTATATCTCCTGAATTATTCGTCACAGAAAGAACGTATGGCCCATAGTGAATCAACTCAAAATATATTGAAATGAATACCTAAATATATCAGAAATTCAGAAAAAAAAACTTCAAGCGCGCTAAACGACGTGAAACAACCGATGACACTAGGAGAGCAAAAGTTGCCAAACCTTGTATTTTAGCAGGTAGATACAGAAAATAATAAATATTCTGCTTATTATAAATTCGACAGTTAGGAAAAATATCGGATTCCAAATATTCAAATTTGCATATTTAATTGGGAATCACTCAAATAAATATATTTCAATCAATATAATATACATTTATAACGATATAGATTAACTATATCTATAACTAACTTCCATATTTTCTTGGATCGTGGAACCAGGAAGGCGATGGATTCCAGACTTTCCGGAACATTTGAACCGACCCGAATTCCAGGAATTTATCCCGTTTCCCAAACGCGCCAGACCATCAACGATCATTCAAGCGATTGGTCGTAAAACAATACGCCATATCGCGATGCCTATCGATATCTCAACAGTTTGAAAAAACTGGAGATATCGAATATCTATCGTTTCACCTCCGCTCCGTCAATTTCTCCTCGGCCAAAAAGAATCGATTGATTATTCGGTTACTACAAGTAAAGGGTGTTTTTTTTAGAGCTATAGAACTTTGAATTGCAATAAAACAACGATGGATTATTCGATTGACATGAATTTTTTTATCCGCAAGATAATCTTGTGGCATTACATTTTAAATATGATTTCTGGCATATGACCGCCAAGACTCGGATGTAGTCCAATCTGGACGTCCAATTTTCGATGACTTTTTCCAACATTTGTGGCCGTATATCGGCAATAACACGGCGAATGTTGTCTTCCAAATGGTCAAGGGTTTGTGGCTTATCCGCACAGACCAATGACTTTACATAGCCCCACAGAAAGTAGTCTAGCGGTGTTAAATCACAAGATCTTGGAGTCCAATTCACAGGTCCAAAACGTGAAATTAGGCGGTCACCAAACGTGTCTTTCAATAAATCGATTGTGACACGAACTGTGTGACATGTTGTGCCGTCTTGTTGGAACCACAGCTCCTGGACATCATGGTTGTTCAATTCAGGAATGAAAAAGTTAGTAATTATGGCTCTATACCGATCACCATTGACTGTAACGTTATGGCCATCATCGTTCTGAAGAAGTACGGACCAATGATTCCACCAGCCCATAAACATGTGATACATTTTTGGAATCAGCTCAACTAGAATAATCTAAATTGAGACAAAATGGGGGTGTTCCATTTGAAAGAAATGACGTTGACGTCATTACTCGAAAGTAATTCACCCTGTATATTAGATTAAAATCGAGAATCGACGTGTTTCAGGATTATTTCTTAAAATGGTCTGTTTAGCTAAAAATGAATTTGTTCTATACTTTACGGACACAGTGTATATCAGATTGAAATGTTGAAATTATTCCACCAAAAACCTACCAAACACAAAGTAATTGTATCAAATTTCGAACATCACGTCTACCTGTCATAATTTCCGTCGACTTCCTTTAAAACTCGGTCCTACCATTTCAAATTGCCTCTAGGAATAAAATCCACGTCACAATCCAATTAAATATCAAACATGGACTTTTCTTGTTGCCACATGCACAACTATAATCAGAAGATCTAATTGTGTGGGTAAAAAAGAAATCACGGATATTTTTCGTGATGAATTAAACATAAGAAAACAAACGTCGAATCTTCTTCAATCTGTTTGCTAGTTGACCTCTCCGTAACGACATTTCTCTGAGTTGGCGGTTCGAATCTCATCTAAATAAGACCATAGAAATCGAGTGGTGAATGTTACAGAGGAGAGAAACCTTTAACCTTCTCTTTGGTTATTTTTCCGTTTTGGTTGTGACTGGATGCACTTATTTGATTCTAATAGATATTTTCGATATTTATAGAGCAAGAGGTTGGTGTTGAAAACATTGGGGATTTTTGGGAACTAGAATCAGTGAATCGAAATAGTATATTCTCTAATTCTGTGGTTATTCCGTTCATTCTTCCACATCTTGTAGAACAAAATCGTGCGAGAATATATCAGAAACGCACAGTTTTCATGGTTATATTTTATTATTCTATGTTGGTACTCCGAACTTTCCGCCACGGCTTTATCTGTCAATTCATCAATTTGCCTTGAAGAAATCAGTTCTGCCAACCAACATTTTTCAATGCAAAAATCACTAAATTATATTTATGGAAATATTTCATTAATTTCAATGAAAATGCAATGAATTAGAGAAAATAATGTATAATACTCGTACAGAAGGCTCATTCTACCACTCGTTCATTCCAAAACTCGCCACTTCGTGGCTCGTTTTTGAATTTTGAACTCGTGGAAGAATATTAATGTACTTGTATTGTAAAGAACTATTTTGAAACAAGTTACAGAATGGGCTCCTATTCCAACACGAATGCGAAATTCGAAAACGAGCGACGAAAGAGCGAGTTTTGGAACGCATGAGTATTGGAATTGCCTTCTGCAACGAGTATCAGACGATAATTTCTCTATTTCAGTCAAGTTTTGTGGAATATTGTCGAAATTCAACGAAAAATTCAGATTATACATCCTAGTGACTTTTGTATTGTATCTTGGCAGTTGGTGTGACTGTTACGAAAATTGACAGATTACGGAATTTCAATTTGAATCGTACGTTTCGAATTTTGAAATAATTTATAATTACGCATTAAATTCGTGAATTATGTCAGACGAAATCGATTCAACACCAACAGAATTGAGAGAAATTGCGAATAAAGTTGCAAATCATTTCACTAAATCCAAATTTATTATATTGACAACAACTGGCGTGTTTTGAATTTTGATAGGATTGGAAGTCTGTGTAGACAACCACAGAACAAAAAATATAACTGAAAACTATGCTGTAATGAGTTCATTACAGCATTGCTGTTAATACTATATTCTAAAACAAGTTTCAGAATGGGCTCCTATTCCAACACGAATGCGAAATTCGAAAACGAGCAACGAAAGAGCGAGTTTTAGAACGCATGAGTGTTGGAATTGCTTTCTGCAACGAGTATTAGACGATATTTTCTCTATTTCAGTCAAGTTTTGTGAAATATTGTCGAAATTCAATGAAAAATTGAGATCATTCCACTAAATCCAAATTATATGAATTATATTGACAATTTGACGTGTGTTGAATTTTGATAGGATTGGAAGTCAGTATAGACAACCACAAACCGAAAAATATAACTGAAAACGATGCTGTAATGAGTTCATTACAGCACTGTTTTTAGAACTGTAATGAACTCATTACGATACTGAAATAGAGAAAACTCATTACGATACTGAAATAGAGAAAAAAAATACTGTACAATTTCTTAAGTTAGATCTGAATATATTTAGCGTAGGTTGTGGTTTATGGTTTTATGGTTTACTCGAAAATGGAAGTTAGTAAGTTAGTTCAAAATTCAAAGAAGAACCACGAAATGACGATACTGCATCTACTAAGTGTTTAATTGAGTTGTTAAGAACAGCATAGGCAATTATGGGTGTTTATTGTAATTAAATCTTAGGCGATAACTAGTTCTTATTTTTTTTCGATATCACTTTCGGGCTTGAACGAAAACTTCTTCCACTCTTGTTATAATTCAAAAATAAATCAATGAAAATGACTACAGATGAAATTCTACAGTCGGATTCAAATTATCCAACTATGTATTACGAAAGATCCCAACCAAAAACAACAAACTAAATCACGCACCTACAAATCAAATTATATTTTCACGGCCTCCGGTCACAACCGATTAAAAAAATACTCCCAACGAAATCCTTCACAGTATTTTTTTTCCAAGGACGTTTGTAATCGTATTGAACGTCAGTTAATTAAAGTGCCCAAAACGCCAATAACCATCATGCGTCTTTAATAGACCACTAATGGATTCGTGTACGTACAAATCGGAATAATCTCGGCCCTATTAGGAGGGCAATCGGTATTTTCAACGCACACTTGAATATTATAATATCTCAATCTCAATATGCAAATTCTGTACAGTGGCTTATGTCACGTGAGATCTTACGGAAATGAAGTTATTAAAATGTCGATGTTGTCTGTTTCCTTTTTCAGATGAGGCTATGGTGCAGCTGCGTTGATTCTCAGAAGATTACGTTACTATGTAGATGGTTTTTGATGAGGACCATGAAAACTAGAAGGTATGTTTTGGTTATGAACGCGAATTTTCATGGTAAATTTGAAAGCAGCTAAATATCATCGGCATGGCGAACTGTACTGCAAAGTACTGGGTGTTTCACGTAAAACACCCTGTACATATAACGGGTGTTTTTTTTTTTCGAGGTTTATAAGTTTAAGTTGGCATTACTGTTCGAGATGGCGACCGATTCAACAGCTGTCAAGTGATTTATTCTCAGTTTGGTTCGGCAATTTATAATGAATAGACTCACGCCTGAACAACGCTTGCAAATAGTGCAATTTTATTTCGAAAATAATGGTTCTGTGTGGAATACGTATCGCGCACTACGTCCATTTCAGCGATGAAGCGCACTTCTGGTTGAATGGATACGTCAACAAACAAAACTGCCGCATTTGGAGTGAAGCTAATCCTCAAGTGTATGTCGAAACACCGTTACATCCAGAAAAACTGACTGTTTGGTGCCCTTTATGGGCTGGTAGAATCATTGGTCCGTACTTCTTTAAAAACGATGATGGCCAGAACGTTACGTCAATGGTGATCGGTATAGAGCCATGATTACTAACTTTTCCATTCCTGAATTGAACAACCATGATGTCCAGGAGCTGTGGTTCCAACAAGACTGCGCAACATGTCACACAGCTTGTGCCACAATCGATTTATTGAAAAACACGTTTGGTGACCGCCTAATTTCACGTTTTGGACCCGTAAATTGGCCTCCAAGATCTTGTGATTCAACACCGCTAGACTACTTTCTGTGGGGCTATGTAAAGTCATTGGTCTATGCGGATAACCACAAACCCTTGACCATTTGGAAGACAACATTCGCCGTGTTATTGCCGATATACGGCCACAAATGTTGGAAAAAGTGATCGAAAATTGGATGTCCAGATTGGACTACATCCGAGCCAGCCGTGCCGGTCATATGCCAGAAATCATATTTTAAATATAATGCCACAAGATTATCTTGCGGATAAATAAAATTCATGTCAATCGAATAATCCATCGTGATTTTATTGCAATTTGAAGATCTATAGCTCTAAAAAAAACACCCTTCACTATTTTCTTGAATCACGATCAATGTTATCATAAATTGAGAATTTTTTAAATAAATGACAAGCACAAACATTTTTGAGAATTATTTAGTCGGAAAGACAGGCTGGAAAGCAAGAAAAGTTAAGTGAACACCATTTTCAGTAAATCCAATCCTGAATAACTAAACCAAACCCGGAAAACTCCACTTTCCACTTTCACCTCATCATCATGAAAAAAATCCTTCACATTACGGACCCGGCAGGAAGAACATATAAGGCCCTCATTTCCATGGCTATCGCTTCTGGTGGCCAACCTGATAAACGTCCGACACGTCAACCCCTTCGTCAGGCTTGGCTACCTCCACTAATCAGGGTTGCCACGTCCGAAAAATCATTTTCCCCAGAATCTGTACTCAAAAGTTGACAGATTTCTGTTTCACATTTTCGCAGAAATGAGAGACATATATTGTGGTAAAGGCATGATTTCGATGCTACCTATTTTTCTAAATTAAAAGAAAAAATTTCAAATTGTCAGAGAGAAGTGAAAATATGAATTATGTATATCGTAATAGCATCTTGACGTTGCTAAGTTACTAATCGGAAAAATGATACAATTTGATATAATTATAGTGGCAACACTGTATCAATATTTGACATTTCTTATGTCATTTGTGTTCAGGTTATGATCATTCAAAGATATATGCTTCTACAACGTTTTGAAATTATCAAATTGTTTTATCAAAATCAGTGCTGATTTGTGAATACTAAGAGAAATTCAAGAATTCATGGAAGACACTATTCAATCAAAAAAAAGTGCATTTTCCTAACTCGATACAAGAGTACCACTATCACTAAGTCGTACTAGATACCACTTTCAAATTTGTCTTCAATATCACGAATAATGAGTAGATTAACTTAATAATATCACTCATGAATTCTACCGAAATTTCTCTCAGTATTCACAACTGTACACTGATTTAGATAAAACAATTCAACAACTTCTTAACGTTGTTGAAGCGTGTATATTCCCATGATTAAATGGCATAACCTACTTAAGACAAATGACATAAGAAATGTCAAAAAAAATACAGTGTTACCATCAAAACCATTTTAAATTGTATGTTTAAATTGCTTGTTGTCAAATCGCATTTCAAATTTTCTAAACTCTCTATTTCCAAATTTGTAATAAGAAAAATTAAACCACTTCAGCATTCACTATGTTAAGTTGAGATATTATTATGTATCATAAATAATAGTTTTGTTTCATGTGAAAAATATGTCTGAAATAATCAAAAAAATCAGACAATTTTTGCAGGCCTATTTCTAATTTGACCCAGATTTTGCTTATTTTAGCCCGGTCCCAAAAAACAACATTGAATTTCTCCAGGTCTGCAGAAAAATCCGCACACCTGGCAACAACGCTCAGTGCGCACACCTGGTGCCCACCGGAGCGTAGATCCCTTAGCTCGGTGATGCTCGACCTACCTCATGGCCGTGCGTGCTAGCTCTCATGACGCATCCCGGTGGAGGTGAGCCCTATCGTCTCCCACGCATCCGTAGGTCGGGGGCGCCCGTGGAAGTCACGCCGGAAGGTCGTTCGCACAAATTTCGTTTTTCGAAGAAAAAAAAAACACAATTATTCAATATTTCCTCCTTGTATATCGCAGAATTTTCCTAATCCGAAGGTTTTCCGGAAAAAAAAGCGAAAAAAAATTATCCAACCCCTTCGGAATCGAACCCGTGACTTCAAGATTACTGACTCGGCGACTCGCACGAAAAGCCATTTGAAAGTGATCGATATTTGAAATGGAAATTGGCATAGTCTTTGGCTTAGAGATTCACGGCTTGGCTTGATATTCAAGCTACTTGACTCAAGCTCAAGCTCAAGTAGCTTGAGCTTGACTTGAAATCAACTCAAGTTCAAGTCAAGTATTGATTTTTCAATATCAAGTCAAGTATTTATTCGAATAACTACTTGACTTGACATTGAGGTCAAAAGAAATAATTTTTCAAATCAAAGGGATTCACGGCTTGCCTTGATATTCAAGCTACTTGACTGAAGCTCAAGATCAAGTAACTTGAGCTTGACTTGAAATCAACTCAAGTTCAAGTCAGGTATTAGTTTTTAAATGTCAAGTCAAGTAGTTATTTGAATGAATACTTGACTCAATGTTGAAAAACCAATACTTGAGTTGATTTCAAGTCAAGCTCAAGCTACTTGAGCTTGAGTCAAGTAGCTTGAATATCAAGCCAAGCCGTAAATCCCCACTTTGACTTGAAAAAAGTATTTCTTTTGACCTCAAGAATCTTCGGTTGAAATATATGTCAAAGACTCACCCTGTATATATTATCGAAAACCTGATTACCATAGAATTGTATAGGGTACATTGCCATATCACGTGATGCAAACTGTTAACTGTAACATCCCAACCAAATCCCAATTGAATATCTTGAAAGAGAATAAAACTTTAAAAAAATCAAAATTTAATACCCTGTGTCTCGAAAACAAAACGTTTGTTTGAAGAACTTTTTTTTTTCAATCAGGAATCTCGCATTTTTGTTTGAGATGCAATTTAGGAACACCTGTATCTGTCTTATCGAATATACTGTTTTCGTTTCGGTAGCTCAATTGGCTCCTAGATATGAAGAGGATATAAACGCCGCTATAGATTTAATTCCAATGCACCCCATTATTAAATTTGCATATTTAACAAATTCATATTAATTTCTTGTTGTTATCTCTTCTTTGTGTATGTTTCTATAGTTATTCTGCTATTTGGGACTGATAATGATCGAATAAATCAAATATAAAAATCGGTAAGGCCGTTCTTGAGTAATCAATGATGTAACTGACCCTCTTTATTTTAGGTATATAATTATATAGATTAGCAGCTTGTACCTGTAAATTGGCTACCGGTCCAAACTAGCTCTCATTATGTATATGAATTACTGATTACGACACATTTTTCATTGATTCGATGCTTACTTGAAATTCTTTTAAATCAAAATTAAATCACACTTATTCTATTTGCACTTTTAATCATCTAAATAGGAATTGTTTTGCTACACATCAGCTTCTTCAGATTTTACTTTCTGAATATCAATTGGATCTTGATTTCAACAATAAATTTTCATGTTTTTACAAAGTCTATTTTAAAATTGGCAATTTTACATTTTTGACATAAGTATTACCAATTTGGACTACAATTTAGCATTGCTATTAGTGGGTGCTAGTTCCACTTTGTTGTGTTCAGTATATCCCAGCAAATTTTCAATTCGGCTGAACTATCAGTAAAATAATAAGAAAATATTGAAAAGCGTTGAACTCTACAAAAAAAAATTAACCTTGATTGATTCATGAACTCCAGCCTTTATGCAGTCATTTGCTTTTAAAAAAATTCGATAAATACAATTTAATTAAAATTTTCTTCTCTAAACGTGTAACAATAACAAAATAAAGTACAAAAAAAACTTCATAATGCCAACCCTCTACTTCAAACACTTCAAGAAAAATTTGATTTCATTTACTAAACACAACATTATGAACCTAGCATCTAAATTAATTAAAAGTACAAATTGCCAATTTTCGAATAGAAATCGTGAAAACGTGAAAAATTATTGCCAGAATCAAGATCCATATGTAAACACCCGGTATCTGGAGAACCAACAATATTCTGAGTGCTAGAATAAACGATACAAACATTGGAATCACACTGTTTCAAACCGCAAAGGCCTAGCACTATAGTTTCAGAGTTATGCATTTTTGAATATATCTGATCTTTTTTTTTACTTTCCTCCAACCGCTCTCTTTAGTGATTTGTGATATTCTACAAGGAAATAACAAGCCATAGTGTTAAATTCAGTGTTTTCTATTCGATTCTACACATTCTAAAACATAACTCATAAAAATTAAAGGGGATGTTAAATTTTTTCTGTGCTCGGTTCATCTCCACAATTAACAGACCAAAAGTGTGTCATCTTAGGCGCAATTCCCTCCACAACTTGATTTCCCAACCCAACAGAGCACCTCAACCGAATCGAGTATATCCAATTTCAACTACTCGCTTATAATTGACAAGGACGCATCTTGCCGATACGAGCTTATCACCTACAGGTGACCGAAAAGTATCAATTTCCTTCGAGTGTCACACGTTCAAAGATAGCATCTATCTGGTTCTCTTTGTTTTTGCCTCTTTCCGTTTGCAATCAACAAGTTCAACGTTCTTTTTCGTAAATAACGTCAATTAGGGATTTGGACCATCGCGAGGTCATCCGATGCGTAAGACGATACGACATTCGCTAGATGGCGGTGTTTCGCAATTTCAGGTACAGCGACTAGATGAAACACAGTGGCGACACGAACTGTCAGTTGAGTTCTGTCAATCGTATTCTTAAGTTCTATGGTTAAGCCCCGCCCCATTCGCCATTTTTAGGCACAATTTGTATTGTCGTCACTGTTTTATTAAGTTATTTCAGGTAGAGTGACTTGATAAAAAATAGTGATCTCGTTTTTGATTGGCTGCCGGTTTTGAAAGCCAAAAAATGGCGGATATTTGTTTACATGCTTCGTTTACCTGATTTTTAGGATTCATTGAAAATATAAGGCCCATTTCAATGAGGAAGTAAGAAAATTTCACTTTTGGTTCTCCTGTCAGTGTTCGGAATCCAAACAAATAAATTGTCATTCAAATTAGTACAATGTCGTTGAAAAAACTGGGTTATTTTCATCAATAAGAGTATTTGAGGAACGATTTCAGTATTTATTGATAGACAGAAGGAACGAGGTTAATACCAGTACCTAAGTTTGAATCCTGTATCATTCCGCAGATTTTGTAAAAAGCCGTGTTTATTAGTTGAACTTCAAGTTCGAACTTACTGGCATTAATCTCGTTCCTTCTGTCTATCAATTAATAGTAAAATCGTTCATTATATAATCCTATTTATCAAAATAAGCCAATTCCTTCAACGACAACGTACTAATTTGAATGACAATTTGTTTGTTTGGATTCCGAACACTGACAGGAGAACTAAAATGGCGGTATGTGACGTCATCACTAATAGAGAGCATACTGGTAGAGAATTTTTTCGGAAATAGTAAAATTTACTACCTAACTAAATATTAAATACAGGAGTACCGTTTGGAATAAGCCCGATATTACGTTTGAAAGGGTCATCAATGAATTGTTTCATTTTGAACACCCAGTAAAGTACTCACTCAATGATAATCAAAAAGTCAGTACTTATCTCCTCTAGTATTCATTTCAAAATCTCATTCAAATGAATTCATTAATTTCAAAGTTATTAGGTTTTTCTAAAGACCCTCCAATTCATGAAAAAATCGAGGAAAAAATCTAAATATCTCAAAAACTACTAGTTTAAAGCATATGAAACTTCGAACAAACTTGGATTCATTCGATTCAATCAGAAAATCAAATTCAAGTTTTTTCCACGAAGAATTCTTCATTAAAACTAATAAACCAACACCCTTCTCTCACAAAACATAAAATGTGAAAGTTTGATCAAAAATATAAGTAGGTAATTTTTATTTCCCCGCCACTAATAGTGGTTTATTATAACAAACAATTAAGTCAAAACGCTATTTTCAGAGTGGCGCCAACAGTAAAATGCAAGATATAAAATTAAACGGAATGAGAATCTGTTCATGCGACAACAGCTGTTAATAATTGTTAAAATTGAGAATTTCCATCGGCGTCATATATTTTATGTGTTGAAACTATGAAATTCCAGCTAAATAAGTGTCATTCATGGAGAGTTTGATGTTATTCGAAGAAATTCACGTTTTATTTATTGTAGGAATTTACCATGAAGCTTCAATCGGCGAAAAAACACGAGATTCTACGCTATAAAACAATCGAAACATACTTTCAATATTCTGTCTGGCATTTGGGTTCATTAATTATCAAAATTAGCCGAATAGGTATCACTTTGTGGAAATTTGGCTAAATATTTTACCCAGATTTCGCTAAAAAAAAAATGGGTGCATATAGCGAATCCATGAAATGGATTATCCAATAACACAGCTATATAGCAAATAAAACAGATGGACCACCCTGTATACGTTGTAGCTTTCTCAAGGATTATAGATCAGAGCTTTTTATTGTAGAATTGGCATCATATTGAACGATGATATTGAAAACGACTATTTACCCAAAATATGAATTTATATTGGTAATCTTGGTTCGAACACCGCTTCGTGATATTTTCCATAATAAAATTGTTTCATTAAACCTGAAATATCCAAAAATACGTTAACCATCACTCAAACTTGTTATCACTTCTTGTGCTCGTCGTTGTTAACGAAAAAGTCAAGTTGTTGAAAAAAAGTGACATAACCGTAATAAATCTGTTGAAATAACTGTCAAAACTTTCTATTCGTTCATCTCGCTAAAGTCACTGATCCTCCTTTAGAAGAACCTGCATCATAACAGGCCTTGACACAATAGCACAATATTTGTGATGACATTTCATGACCCCTTATCATATAAATCTACCTGTAAACTGACTTTACATTCGCTTGGGGTAACTAAGCCATTTATGGCAGCAATTAGAGAGTTCAAGTCAAGAAAACACCAATAAAAGGGGCTTAGGAATCGAACGGACAATGAGATAACAAACCGTTGAAACTGTCACCTGTCAAACCTTGACGTTGTCAGTTAAAGATTAAATATATTTATTGATATAGAGGAGAAGTTAAGAGTTGCAAACTCAAAAGAATCGTTTCTTGAAACTTTAAACACCAAAAATATTGTTGTTATATGATTTATTTTAATTTTAAAGCAAAACGTAACTTCGTAATATTTCGTGAATTCAATATGAATTTTGAATATTTACAAGATGCTGCTTTGAGTTGCCTATAGAGTAATAAACATAAATAGAGGAAGTATACGCAATTTTTACATGTCCCCAACATGGTTAGATTACGTTGTCGGATTTTCAAATCCACAATTTTACTATATCATTGTGAATGTATATTATATTGAATGAAATATATTTATTTGGGTGATTTCCGATTGAATATGGATATTTGGAATGCGATATTTTTCCTGATTGTCGAATTTATAATAAACAGAATATTTATAATTTTCTGTATCTACCAGCTGAAATCCAAGGTTTGCCAACTTTTGCTCTACTTTGTGTCATCGGTTGTTTCACGTCGTTTGGCGCGCTTGAAGTTTGTTTTCTGAATTTCTGATATATAAGTCTAGATCTCGTTGAAGCGACAAGAAAGTCTAGATGTCAATTCCAAAAATCTACATACATAATATTAAAGGTCCCATTGAATAAAATATAAACATTATCTCAGATGCGGTTTCCTGAAACGCCTTCAAATGTTATTATACAACTGAAAATTAATGACCAAAAAGTGCGCCACCTACCTGAAGCTAACCGCAATTTACTTGGGGTATGTAAGCCTCTAATGACAGCAATTAGAAAACAAGAACAAAAGGAGTTTTCAACTCGAACAAATCTTTCTATGTAAGAGGACAATGAAAAATATAAAACCGTCTAATGAAGTTTTAGGAAGATGCAAAAGATTTTCTCAGCCGAAAAGACGGTAGGTTCTGATAAAGATCTTTTAACGACAGCGTTTCAAAAGCATTCAACTTATCGATAAGGTAATCAACACTTCTTACGACAAGAATGAACGAACAAACCACAAAAAAACAATGGAAATACGTTTTCAAAATTTAGAGAAAAACAGTGCATATTTTAACAATGTTCCAATAATTCCATCTGAAACCTTCGAATATTTGAACTAACTTCTATATGTTCATATATTCCTCATTGGAATATGATATTTTGTAGATGAAGGTAATGTTGACTGTTCCGTAAAATTTGATGTAATCTTCGTTAGTTTTTTTTACTCCACACGGTAGAAGACAAAAACTGGTTTCCATTTTTTTCTCGAACAATTCCAAAGCTTCATAATCGAAGACAATAAACAGAGGCAACTGAATAGTATAATTCCAAACACGGAAAAGAATATTAAATCGGCTTGGAGCACCCAATCCACTGTAGGTGTCTTAAAAAAAAACGGAAGCTATTCGAATGAATCACTTTTAATAAATGGTTCAACATTCAAGATATCCTATTAACAACGTGTTGGCGTGACAGTTTTTATCCAAATTTACATTCTGTAGGATTCAAGAAATACCATTCGACATGGCATATCCAAAATAACACATCAGAAAACGGAAACCGTCTTCTATAAATAAAAACATTCTGAATTTATAACTCAACGAACACGCTTAGAGTTTTATACGGACCGATTTCATTACATCACAAGAAATTTGAAAAAAAAAAATTATCAAAAGAATATTTCCGTAATAAGTATTTCGTTTTCAAACAGAAAGTAGTCATAGCAAGGGAGAATTTGCATTTCATCCATCTACATAATGCCGATAGCTTTGACAGAACAACAACGAAATAACAACAAAACATTAGAAAAAACTTATCTTTAAAAAAACTCGAAAGTCATGTCATAAAAAAAAAGAAATGAATAAAATGCAAATTCTGAAAATTGTACCTTTAAAGAAAATTACTCACCAAGTATATTGTCTGAATGTTGCTGAGTATAACATGAAATATTTGGATTCTTGCACTCAGGATATCCTTATCATGGAACGAAGCTAAAGCAGGCACAGGTTCAGATGGATCTGGATCAATTTTGAGAAGTACATCACGGAAAGGGAATCCATCAAAATAATTCTCGTATGCAATTAGTTTGTTGTCTATATCTGGGATACACGATCGCAGCTGAAACATTTTTTTATTGAAATGATGTCTCGTTTTTTTTTTCAATCGAAAACTTACCCAGCATACTAAAGGTCCATTCAGGAATCCTTGTATATCTGAAGCTGAAGCCATTATGTCAGTTGGTGTAATCATTTCATATAACTAAAATGCACTACGTCTATTCGATGAATAAGTATTCCTAAATATTTTAATCATAGTAACTACAGTTTTAAATAATCACTTCATTAGGCACTACACTTTTAAACGACGACAATAAATTAACACTATTAGAATCTACTCCATACTACATAAGTAATTAGACCTTACCGGAAGCAACTATTCTTCTCATTATTTACAAAATATTGCGATTTTTCTCACGCTTGCAAAAAGAAAGTCTAGCAGACTTCAGAGAAAACAAAGGACAGAAAGGCAAAAATTGCGGTGATATTGCCAGAAATTGCTTCAACCTAAAGCACAAACCTATGTTTAATTCAAGGATGAAAAAAAATTGTAGCCACTTCAATTTCAATACTCGCAAAAAAATCTTCCGAACGAAAACACGAACAATTTTCTCTACAGATTGTTTACACTATATCACAGACAAGTGAGCGATTAACTGAATGTAATTTTAATGCTTCGAAGAACTGTCACCGTCCACCACAGAGTAACCTTACAAGAAAAGTCATAGAATCTCATTAAATCAATCAATTACCATATACTTAATAAAGTTTACATTTATATGAAATTTTACCAATCAAATTCATTCTGTTCAAGTAATTTCCAATTCATTCAACGCAAAACAGTATAACTCACATTGTTCTACATTCAGACCAATTCGAATAAGAAGAACACAAAAATCATACTTCTATGAATATTTATTTATGATTATCAGTTAACCTCATTCATATTTATTATTTTGTGCTTAGAATATAGATAGATTATTAGTGTTCTAAGATTTTGTGACAATTTTTTAGAATAGGTGATATTTTTTGTTTTTATCTGAATTGTTTTTGATTTGACTAAGTTGTGTTTGTTTTTATCTTTTTTAGCTTCAACCTGGGTAAGTTTTCAAACTTTAAATATGGATTTCGAAGCTCTAGGAGAATTTGGTAATATAAAACAAAAAGTGGCCAATTTACACAATGCTATTGATAAATTAGAGAAAATGGTGGAGACTGCCCTAAGTGAAAATATGAGAAAGGAATATGCAAAAATTACTACAAAAGAAAAAACAGATTTTGATTTATTAATGGCTATGACATTAAACATGTTATATTGGCTACATCTAAATGCCATAGGAGAAAACCCTGCTGAACATGATGTGAAGGAACAGCTTGCAAGAGTGAAAGAATTCATGAATAAAGTTAAAGAGGTATTTTTTACATTCAAATATCTAGATGAAGGCATCTATAGTTATAGATCTTTGCTATTTAAACTTTGGACCTTTTATGGTGGATTTATGCACCAGTCCTAAGAACTAAGACTAAACCTAAGAATTGAACGCTAACAAATCAATGAGGGAGTTTATGCACGTTTCCTAAAAACTAAGTACTAACACTAGCAGGCCAACTGTTAACTAAGAACTAAGGGCTCAGGTAAAATAAAAAAGTGCACGTGCGCTGCATAGAATTCCAATATTAACGAGTACCAGTTTCTATCATTTTATGTTCTTTATTCGTGTTTATCGATGAAAAAAGTATTAGGTGTATATAAAAAAATTAAATTAAATTTTTTCACAATAAATATCAACGTCAAACATCAAAATATAGAACAAATAGAAAGTAGTTCGAGCATGTGCGCATGCCTTAACTAAGAAGTAACAAGAGAGTGCATAAACGCCACTGAATTCTTAGGTTTAGTTCTTAGTTCATAGTCCTTAGTTCTTAGGTACAGTGCATAAATACACCATTAGTTACTGTGTGTCCAACCTATATAACGTTTATATTGATTTCATATTTTTCAGGCCCATGAAAGACAAACAATTAGACCAAAATTAGATCTCCCAGCTGCAAAGAGATTCATCAAACATGGGCTGAATAGTGAAAGTGAGGAAAGTGAAAAAAGGCCTAATAAAAAAATAAGATTTTCATATTAGATGTGGGTCTTACTTTGAGCATTCTTTGGGTAACCTGATATGGTCCTAAAGAACAACCATAAAATGTACGTCCCCTGCATACATTATAGCAGACCAACAATGATGAAAAAAATAATTAGTCTCATTAATTGAAAATGACAAAGCTGAATTAATTGTTAGTTAACAATATGGCTTCTAACTTCTAAGTATTGTGATTGAAATTATTCCTTTTACTTTTGTTGGTGGTACTTATGCTCAAAGTGAGATACATAATTATTTCTGAACAAGAAGAAAGAGAAATAGTATTTTTTTAATAAATAATTATCTACTCTCTTACTCTGTAAATAAAATAGATGTATCATGTATATATTTTGAAAAATAAAGAATTCAAACTGGTGTCCTCTGTAATTTTTTCTCTTGTCTACATTGAATTAAAAGATATTATTATGAAATCATCATATAAGTGCACTAAATATATATCATTCGATTCAACATAGATTCAATCAACACCTGATATGATATATTATTTATAAATAAGAAAAAAACAGTAATGTTGACGCATCAGCTTTACTATGCTTATTAATCAGTCTATTAACATTTGTAATATTCTGTATAAATTATTATTTAGACTTCTTGTAATACAAAACTGTAAAATATTGTATTCGTGTCTACTAACGTGTAGCGACTCTAGTGATCCTTAATTCAATGAGATATCGAATAAATACTGATAAATAAAAAGTGTACTCAAGTGATTCTTATTAGCTAAATATATATTCAAATTCAGTCAAGATAATTAATACAAAGAATAATTGGGATTTCAAATATATTATGAAGAAAACATTTATTAAATTGTGTTTTCTAATAGAATTAGCGAATCAATGAATATTTTCAAATAAACACTAGACGCGCGTTTTTTCTTTTCCTGAAGTTGATCACAGAAACTTTGAACATAACCTAAATTTTGTAGATGTCATAAGTAGTAGATTTTCAAATTGTGTAAATTTTGAATAAATAAAAATGATAAATGAAATGGAACCAATTTTTACCTCGAAGTTGATTCAAGCTTGCATAACTTGTATAAGAATAACAGATAATTACATTCTAGCAGGTAGGGTCCGTGTTTTGTTGATATATTATGATGTACTGCCCTCAAAATCAATAAGTAGCCTGACCTATTTTAATTTGAATTAAAACAATATTTTTTCAGCAGCGCTGTAAAGATGCAAATATTTCTCGTTATATACAACTGCTTTTTCTTAAAAATTATCAGGAAATATACGCATATTCAAATAAACAAATTGTTGAAAATGAGCTCAAAACAGTTTTCATTTTTACCCTTTCCTAGAGCTTTCTCATCTAAAATAATTTCTATCAAAGTTTTTAAAATGAACGTAATTGATTATTTATTTATTACTCTTAGGAATAGGAGGAAATGTACACATATACAATGTTCTTTCTACAACTTTTTTGAGAAGATTCAAGATATTTGAAGGGAGCAAAATCCATGGATTGGAATTCAATTTTACGGACAAACAAATATTCATATATAGCGGCCAAAAAATGAAATTGATAAAATATGAAGGAGATTTTGAGAAATTTTCTAGAGAACCTTCATCGTTAGCACAAGACTGGATCCTAGCTGCCAAATTTATTGACAATAACTCTAGAATAGCCACAGTAAGCATGAACAACCTGGTACAGATTAGAAATTTGGCTCTAGAGGTAACAGAGGAATATTCTTGTAATGAAAGGTCTATGCTGTACAGTGCTGCTATTGGTTATGACTTATGGGATGTTCTGGTTATATTTGCCGGTACAGCTTTTGGTAATTTACTTGTATGGAAACCTTCTGTTCATAATGATAGAAAATGTGCCGTCTTAGAAACTCTTAAGGGACATAAGGTAACTGATATTTACAAAAAAATTCTTACGATTATTTATTATTATTAGATTATTATAGACCATGATGTGAAGAAATTGGGATGTCCTTATTGTATCTACTTCGATTTCAGGGTGTGATTCTTTCTGTTGATTTCAATGAGCAACACAAAATGGTTTGCACAACTTCTGATGACAGATCTTCAATTCTATGGGCACAGGAAGGTATAAAGCACAAGAAATTCGAGAAAAAATGCAAAGTTTACGGTCATCAGGCTAGAGTATTCTGTTGTAAAGTACTCTCGAATTTCTTTATATCGGCTGGGGAAGACTCAATATTGAATATATGGAATTTCGATGGCACTCTGCTCAGAAGTGTTGAACCTCATCAAGGAGGAGCTATCAGGTCACTTGGCTATCATGAAGATAGAAACTATGTAGTATCTGGTATGTGAATCCAAATAATTTAATAATTCACTCAAACATTGAATTGTTTGTGCAGGATTTACATCAGAATTTTAATTTTATCAACAGATTAAGATTTCTGAGTAATAAATCAAAATTAAGTGGTTCTTATCTGAATACTGTTTTTATACTCTCCATTAAGTGAACTCTGGATAGGCGGTTGATCCCCTTCTGGGAGTGCGAACTATTTCTAGTAACCAAGCGCTACAAACAATTGATGCCTCTTCTCGCATGTTGATGTAACTTGTTTTCATTCTTGGCTAGTATAATTCTAGAATATCCAGAAAAGAACAACCAGTTTGGAGAAATATAGTATGAAGTTATACCTAAAAACCTCGGCAAAACTTTGGTTGAAAAATCGATCTTAATTTTAAGTTATTTTAAGGTGGTGAAGATGGCTCTTTGACATCCTTCAGTGCATTCACTTCTGTTGATGCAAAAAAAATCGACATGCCGAAAATGGAGGTACCTAGACAATTGATTATGTTGGCCAGTGGAAATATCCTTGTGATGTCTGAAAGCGGCCATCTTTTTTGCTACAACATCAGCAATAATAAATGGGTATCAGTCGATCACCACAAAGAAATGGAGCAGTCCTCCCTGCTAGAAGTATCACCGTGCAGGAAATGTCTAGCTGTTATAGGTAATAGGTGAATTTTCATCAAGTTGATCACACCTTAATTTCGATGTTTACAGGCTTTCACGGAGAGATGCATTTCTACAAAGAAATAAAAGGCACAGTTGTGAAAAAGTGCTCATATAAATTGGACACCCAATCTAAAATCGCTGGAGCTTATTGGTTGAACTGCAAGAATTTCCTGACTTACGAGAACGAAGGAAGAGTGTTCACTTGGGACGTACAGAAGAACTCAGTCGAAATGAAGTACCAATACACACTACCGTGGAATGGAGAGAGACGTCTTACAGCGGCTTGTTTGCATAAAAATTGCCTTGTTATAGGCGATCGTAAAGGTCATCTCCATGTCTACAACGACAAGAAAGAATTTCCCATTAGAAGCATGATGAAAGTGCACTCTAGTCAGGGGGTGTCGAAGTTGTACAGTATATCTAATGTTGTGGTATCTCTAGGTAGAGATTCTCTCCTCAAAATGCACAGGCTCGAGAAGGACTTACGTTTAACACCGGTATCCGCAGACAAGTTACCTTTCAACTGGTTGGGGTCTCTGTATAAAAACTATCTTCTTGGGTTTTCGGGAGAAAATTTGGTTCTTTGGGATATCAAAGCTAGGAGGACCCTGATCAAGTCTCCCTGTGGCGGAGGACATCGGTCCTGGGACTTCTGCGACCAAGGCTTCGTTTACTTGAAAAGCAAATCTATAAACATCAAACACTTTGATATAAGTGCTGTTCTTCCTCTTGATTTCATATCCGGTTATCACGTCAAAGAAATAAACTGTCTCAAGGCACTAAGAATTGGGGGGTACTATATACTAGCATCGGGAGGGGAGGATACAGTCCTCCGTTTGAAAAAAATCGATTTGACTAAGGAACGACCCGAATTATGTAGTATAAAAAAGTTCAAATCGCACCTATCAAGTATTAAAACTATAGCATTCCACAAAGTTGAAGAGACTGATGACAAACTATCGTATTTAATTTTTTACGGAGGAGGTAGAGAGCAGATTTTGATGTACAAACTTCAAATAGGGGTCGATAATCCTTCTTTAGATATATCTTGCATAGAACAAGATTCTTACTACAACAATACAAATGATGTCGAGACAAGAATAATGGATTTAAGCATCGTCGAGTACAATAAGAGAATATTGTTGTTTGCCGCTTGCTCCAACGGCAATATTCACTTATTCAAAATTGTAAGAGGTGAAAATCCAGACCAATACGTTTTGAAATTCATGAAGACGTTCAAGTACAAAATGAGATGTCTATTGAAAATTACTAGTCTCGTTACGGGAAATATAAAACTCCTGCTAACTATGGCTACTGATGGTCTTCTTGTATTTTGGAACTTCAACGAGATATTGAATAGCGAGAACCCCACCTTTTTTGAGTCGGTACCAGCGCATCAATCTGGGATCAACAGTTACTCCATAAAGACTCTAAGTGACACAAGAATGTTGATACTAACGGGAGGTGATGATAATGCCGTTGTCTTGAATTTGATCGATATAACGGCTACTGAAAATCTCAAAGTTGAAGTTGTAGATACTTTCAAGGACGTTGGGGTACATTGCGCTTTAATAAGTGGAGCTTTTATCTGTGATAAATTTTTTGTTACCACTTCTGTTGACCAGAGAGTTTTGTTGTTCGGATGGGAAATTATTGAGGAGAAACTTAAATGCAGGTGTGTTTCAATGTTCCATACCGCTATAGCTGATGTGCAGGGTATGGATTGCTTCAATAATGGTCGTTTAGATCTTTTTATATATGGTAATGGTCTGGAATATATAACCTCGAGAAGGATTTTGAGTGGTTGAATCTCGAGTAGGTTGAAACCTGTTTGGGATCTGTCAGAAATTTTTCTGACTATTTTGCCATCTTATTTGAGAGAAAATGTTGAATTTCTGTTACTTTATATGACAAGATTATTGTTTTGCAACTAGAAGTGACATCTATTATAATCTCTTAGAATTTGATGTGTCGATTGCTTTGAATGTAAGCTCTGAGAAATACTTTGAACTGAAAACACCAACGCCTTTGCCATGATCAAATGTTATTCTTCGAAAAATAAATATATTGATGTTTTGCAATTTTGGTTCATTTTTTACTGACTAATTCTTTCCTTCCATTTATAGTCACAAAGTTCCCATAGTGATGCATGTTTATCAGCGTTAAAACATTCCATAAAAACTTGTAGGAATATTAGAAGATTACGCTTTCAATATAAAGAAGAAAAACTGTGTCACAGAGAAATATCCTTCTCTATTCTGAAATCTTTATGGAACACCACAGATGATTCAAGGAAAGTTTTTTAAAGAATATGATAGAATGATCTTCCAGGGCTCAATTTTCAAATCAGCTCATTTGGTTAGGGTTTCTAAGCGCAAAAAGCACTTTACCAGAATCAAGTTTCTTCCATAGAGTTTTTAAGAATAGTCAACTATTACGATGAAGGTAAACCAGATGGGTTGCAAAAGAAATATTTCCATATATGCTGCTTCAAATTGGCTCGGCAATCAGGAAGCTAATTGCTCAATTCATTACATCCACTAAGAGTAAGATCTTCTGGAGAATTTCACTTGGCGGGTGGGATATATAAAGCAAAATTTTTCTAAACTATCCGAGGGGTTTAAAAAAACTCATTGAACAGTAAATAGTTAGTGAAATATAGCTTAAACATATGAAAAAAGGGATCGACAAACCAATACGTAACAATCGTAATTTTACTTTAAAATCATAAAAAAAAATCAACATGCCCCAATTTAATATTTCCAACTAGTTTTTTCCAGATTTGTTGAATTTCTGAATTAATAACATATATTTTACGTTGGTTTATGTTTGTCATAATGGTATTTAAATTCAATAGGACAAAAATAACATTGCCCTAGTAAATAATCTTCTAGAGCGTCCAGAAAACGAAAATGGAGTAATAGTGTTGAGTGCAGCGAGCAAGAGGTTGGTATTGCGAATCTACAATTCACAGTAATCAGCCTGAGGTGGCAGAAGGACACAGTAACAAAACCTACACAAAATACAGCTGGTCCTTCTAACTTGTTCTAACTAAGCCCTGGGCTTTGTAGAGGTTGTACAAGATCTATAAAAATCAGAACTTGCATGTTACAGGCAAGAATTCAAGGGTGACTGGTCAGTTTACGCATTTATTCAATTAATTGATATCATAATAAAAAAAACTGGAATCTATGGATCATAATATTTGCGCACGTAACCACCGATACGTGCGCATGCGTTCTGAAGATGTTACAGATTGACGAACTTTGACAATTGGCTAAAGTAAGGAAGGGGCGTTTGTTCGTTATTCAGAGGAATAAAAAGTCCGACGCCATTTTGTAATTTCGAATCAATTAATCGGTTCAGCAGAATTTATTAAAAACATCTATTAGTAATTCAAGAAGTATATCGTTGAAATGTGTCTGTGATACGAAATATTCAGTCTGTCTAACGGTATTTATTATGTGTTGAGTTGCTTTGTTAGTACTTCATATATCCAATAGTTATATAGTATTAAAAGAGTTGAGTGGAAAAAATGAGTTCCAAAGATGATGAATACGATTATCTTTTCAAAGGTAAGTTGAGAATAGTGATAACATTGTTAGAATTTACAAAATCCGGATTTGTTTGTACCGACTGACATTTGTTGACGTATCATAAAGATAAATGTAAATTCTAGACAAGTCAGCAGTCAGAGGTCAATTACAATTGTTTACTGAAAATCTCAACGAAATCAGGAATACATCGTGAGCCTTCTTTTGGAATTGTCAAGTTCTTTATAACTTTTCTTCAATTCTTATCAGAATCCGCTCTAATTAGTCTAATTATCAGTGACAACTCCTTACCGAGATTCATTTCTTATCAGACCAAAAATCTAATTCGGGTTTTCGAGTTTTTCTAGAATTCTACAATGATTCCTCCCCCTGAACTTGATGCAATAATAATATCAAATATTGATCTATTTCTATTGTGAAAGTGGACAGAAGTGGAACATCTCCATTTAATCATGAGAAAAGCCAATTTATCTAACAAAGGAGCAATCCTTTGTTGGAAGTTTTTTTATTCATAATGGATTTCTATTTATAAATATCAAATTATATTGGAAGGTCACTCTGTTTATATATTCTCAAATATTCCATTTTCTTAGTAAAAAACAATTATACTCAATATATTCAAGAACTAATAATTGAATTCATCAGTCTATAGGGGCAAAGGAATATCATATTAGGGGGTATTTTGTGACCTTGGCAATTGTAAACTGTCAGTTGGTATAATTGAATTCAGTTGGATTGTTGACACCAAAAAGTATTTGTTTTTAACAGAAATTTATTTTTAGTGGTCCTAATTGGAGATTCGGGTGTAGGAAAAAGTAACTTATTATCCAGATTTACTAGAAATGAATTCAACCTGGAGTCTAAATCAACAATAGGAGTAGAGTTTGCCACACGTAGTATGAAGGTTTGTATCTTTCATGTAATTGATACAGTCTTGAATGTTATTATTGATGATCTTCTTGTTGTTATTTCTGAACAAGATATATCAAGACCTTTCCAATTTTTGATTACCTGTGAAACTTAATACTAAAATTAACTGAGTCAAACTGAAATTTAAACTTTGGAGAAACTTGATATCTGTCTCAAAAAAAAAGTGCTAAATCAAGGATCTTTTTATTTGAGAATATGTTATTATGTTTCACAGATAGTTGATTTTTGATCTGGTGTGGATTTTCAGTCTTGCAGAAAATGAAGAAAGAGAATAATTGATTGATCAGTGAATATGTTAAAAAAAGGTTTTTAAGGCTTTGGCAACACAATTAATTAATTATGATAGGGCATTGATTACCTGAAAAAGTAAACCGAAATTGTTTTTATTTATTTTGGAAGGTGCCTACTCAAATTAATAATACTAATTTTGTTAAATTGACCTACATTGTATAAGCAATCTCATCGTCAATGTTTGCCTTTAGTTGAGATTAAACAAGTCAATTTCGTTTTACGTGTCTTCACACATTATCTACGTGAAAATCGATCGTATTTGTCCTAGATAGACGGATCGACCTGTAAATTTTCCGTTTAAATTTTGCATGCGTTCACAACCTTATCTGAAGAGAGAAAATTGAGGCCCGAGGGAAAACCGCAATCGCAGTTTTCACGCGACTAATTTTCAAGGATAAAGTTCGATTGGAATTTTCTACTCCAGATAAAGGAGTAGTTTGTTGTGCGGCACAAAAAACTCATACATTTTTTTATTTAATTGTATCGCGTTTGATTTGCGTTGGTCGCAACTTAGGTACTGAGTAGCGAAAAATCTATTTATTGAATGGCATCAGCTTGCATCCGAAATTTTTTTAGGAAGCAAATCTGTACGTGTGTGTCGCACTTTAAGATAATTCCTACGAATTTCTAATCAGCTGTTCGTTTTGACAATAAGAATTTATTGGCTAATGTCAGGTGACAGCTGTCACTTTGACACGTACAGTGTTGCCGCAAATAGAGATACAGAAGAGGCACTTTGACTCTGATTGGTTAGTAACTGACCAATCGACTATGCGTATGATTTTGAACGAAGTACCGGTACCGGGATCGTGTAGTATCGATACTTATATCGGTTCGAAAGTATTGATGCATACAACATACAGGTACTCCCATTTCTCTAGTTTTGGAAGAGTGGAAAATATAACTTTTTATAAAGTTACCTTTGAGATCCAGGGTGATAAAGTTTCCGGAAAAAATAATGTTGTTTATACCACAATGATGCTATTGTAGATATTTTATGAAGTTTCTGGAAACTTAACACCCTGTATCTCAAAAGTAAACACGTTTACGATAGACGTTCATATGAACTAATTTCTTGAAACGTATATAGGAAATGGACCAGTGATATACAGGGTTTGAAAAATAGCTTCTCAAATTTTGTAAATGAAAATTTTCAGAATTTTCCTCATCTCAAATTGAACATCCTGAATAATATCGATAGATAAGATGCACAAAGGCAGATATATCTAAATCTTAAAATTGTAGGAAATATCCAAGTCAACAACAAATGAATTTAGAAATAAAGAAATAATTTTTTTTTTAATTTCATGGGTTACTATCATGATATTCATTATGAATACAAGATTTTCCGTCTTGAAGTCCTATCACAAAACTCTCAAAGCTGATTTTGTCAAAATTTAGATCTAGTTACTTTAATACTTCAAGTCACCATTACTATAAATAAATGGAATACTTTTTTTTCTGAGAAGGGGCTTTTATGGATGAAACAATCCATCATTTCAACAGCTCCAGCACTAAATAAAAACCCAAAGCCGCTTCCAAATGTGTGTTATCCGAATTCCCCAATTAGCGGCAAGATCAAAGGGACTGAAATGTTCGTGGCAACGTTTGATCTTTATCCGTTGGAGTTTCTTAACGCGCACTAATAATAAAGTATCAAATGTTCTTGTTGCGGGTCTACCGAAGGTAGAGTTAATCTTTCGGTATGAAAGAAATTTTTGGTCTCTGAATTAAAAATTTACACTTCCAAATGCATTTTAGTCTACATTCTGAACCACTTTGGTTTCTTTCGGTCTTTGTGTCAATCTAGATAGAAAAATTAGAAATGGGCGTTCATTCAGCTTTAGTTAATTTAGAAATTAATGCAGTATACCTGTACCTATTTATGGTCACAAAATAAAGAATATTATTATTATATCATTCATGGCCAGTGCCATAAAACTTTTTTCTGGTTTGTACCAAGCTTCAAATGAAATGTGTCAAGATTCCGGAAAATAAAAGTGTTCTTTAGAGTATAATGAAGAAGTAAATTGTCTTTATTCAGTTATTTCAGTTTAATATGATAGTATTTTACGATTTTCATAATGAATAATAACAATATCGAGAAAAAAAAATTCTCTTAAATTTTATGGCCGATATTTTAGCGGTGTTTACATTGCTGTCAGATTTTTACTTATTAATTAACAAAGTTCATTATTTTTCCGTTAAAAGGAAAGATCTGACAACAATGTAAATAACACCATTATATCGACCATATCACAAGTACTTGCACACCAAAATCTATAAAAATCTTGCTACCCTTTTCCGAGATAAATGAGGCGTTCCATACTTTCAATTTCACACATGCGCAAACATGGCATCTCGGGACTTCCATATTCGGTTGGGGCACAAAAAATTCCATACGTCACAACTAGGGAATCCAATCCCGTAACAATCGCGCAAATGCGGGATCCCTCTGACATTCTGCGGGATCAAATTTGCAGGATTTTCCAACAAACAAAACTGTCTCATTTGGAGTGAAGCTAATCCTCAAGTGTATGTCGAAACACCGTTACATCCAGAAAAACTGACTGTTTGGTGCGCTTTATGGGCTGGTGGAATCATTGGTCCGTACTTCTTCAAAAACGATGATGGCCAGAACGTTACAGTCAATGGTGATCGCTATAGAGCCATGATCACTAACTTTTTCATTCCTGAATTGAACAACCATGATGTCCAGAAGCTGTAGTTCCAACAAGACGGCGCAACATGTCACACAGCTCGTGCCACAATCGATTTATTGAAAGACACGTTTGGTGACTAATTTCACGTTTTGGACCTGTGAATTGGCCTCCAAGATCTTGTGATTTAACACCGCTAGACTTCTTTCTGTGGGGCTATGTAAAGTCATTGGTCTATGCGGATAAGCCACAAACCCTTGACCATTTAGAAGACAACATTCGCCGTGTTATTGCCGATATACGGCCACAAATATTGGAAAAAGTAATCGAAAATTGGACGTCCAGATTGGACTACATCCGAGCCAGCCGTGGCGGTCATATGCCAGAAATCATGTTTAAAATGTAATGCCACAAGATTATCTTGCGGATAAATAAAATTCATGTCAATCGAATAATCCATCGTAGCTCTAAAAAACACCCTTTACTATAGTATGTTTTCAATAGCATAAGACCTTTTTATGAGCATGTTTAATAGGTCGAGTACCAAGAGTATATATATTGTTGGAAAAGTATTTCCTTCTCGTCTGAAATTAAGAAATTTCTGCACACTCCCGTTTTTTTTGCAGGTGGACGGCAAGACGATAAAGGCCCAGATATGGGACACCGCCGGCCAGGAGCGGTACCGCGCCATCACGGCCGCCTACTACAGGGGCGCCGTGGGGGCGCTGCTGGTCTACGACATAGCGAAGCACCTGACGTACGAGAACGTCGAACGCTGGTTGAGGGAGTTGCGCGACCACGCCGACCAGAACATCGTCATAATGCTGGTCGGGAACAAGTCCGATCTCAGGCATCTAAGGGCCGTTACAACGGAGGAGGCGAAGACGTTCGCCGAGCGCAACGGTCTCTCCTTCATCGAAACGTCGGCGTTGGACTCGACGAACGTCGATATGGCCTTCCAGAACATATTGTCAGGTAAGGGAACACCCTTCCAGGGGTCTGTTGGACCCTGCGAGGTTTTTAAAGTCCGATACTCTCACCTCCGGTTGTCTAGTTTTAACTGACAGTGTGAACTTAGCTGCCAGAATGGAGAATTCTCCTCGATTTAGCTTGAGAAGAACCGTAACAGCCCTATGAGGTTTTTTAGTAGGATTCTTTCACCTCCAGTTGGCTCGATTTAACTGACAGTGTGAACTTGGCTGCTACAATTCAGAATCGTCCTTAATTTGGGAAGAGAAGAACCTTAATAGCCTTATGAGGTTTTTAAGTCGGATACTTTCACCTCCGGTTGGCTAGATTCAACTGACAGTGTGAATACAGCTGCCAGAATAGGGAATTGTTCTTGATTTAGGTTGAAAAGTAATAGCCCTTTGAGGTTTTTAAATCTGAAACTTTCACCTCTGGTTGATAAGATTTAACTGACAGTGTTAGCTGCCAAAATGGAGAATTGTCCTCGATTTGGTTTGAGAAGAACCCCAATAGCCCTATGTGGTTTTAAAGTCGAATACTTTCACCTCCAGTTGGCTAGATTTAACTGACAATGTAAACTTAGCTGCTAGAATTGGAAATTGTCCAATCAATTTGGATTGAGAAGAACTATAATAGCCCTATGAGATTTTTAAGTATTAAATAAACAAATAAAAGTCTGATACTTTCACCTCCGGTTGGCTAGATTTAACTGACGGTTGAATTTAGCTGCCTGAACAATGAATTGTCCTTGGTTTAAGTTGAGAACAACCGTAATAGCCCTTTGAGGTATTTAAATCAGGTACGTTCAACTCCGTGATTTAATTTAACTGACAGTGTGAACTTGGCTGAGAGAATTCTCTTCGATTTGGGTTAAGAAGAACCGCGATGTTAGGTCCAGTACTTTCACCTCCGATTGTCTAAATTTAACTAACACTATGCCCTTGACTACCAGAATGGGGAATTATCTTCAATTTGGGTTAGTACCCCAAATTAGAAATTACACAGAAACTGTTTAAATTCGGTTTTCAAAAATGCTTTAATTTCTTCGTCACGGCTGTAGAAAATGGCAACATCGCCTAGTACGATAGCAAAGACAATTATATACTAAAAACATGCAATAACTTCCTAATAATGAATTTTTTTTGCAGAAATTTATAGAATTGTATCACAGAAGCAGATCAGGGATCCACCAGAAGGCGATACCATTCGGGCAGTAAACGTAGAACCAATAGATGTTAAGCCTACAATGAATAGCGATGGAGTTCGTAAACAGTGTTGCCAGTAACACACTTTTTTAGCAATATATTGAACAACTATTCAAACACAGGTGAGCAACTTTTGCATTTTTTAATTGCAAATGGTTTTCTTCATGAATTATTGGATGTACAAATCTTCCAAAGTTTGAGGTTATGCTGTAAGTAAAATTGTACATGACTCAAAAACTCTTTGACTTTACATTAGTGCTTTTCTCTCTTTTACCAGTCACTATTTATTAAAAAATTATTGGATTCGTAATATTTTTTATAGAAATCAACCATTGTGTAAAAGTTAGTGTCTTTTTCAATTTTACATCAATAAAACTTAAAACTATTTTTTCAATGGACCTTATCTTAACATATTCATTTTTCTCATTAAGATAACATATTTGTGCACCTAATATTCAAAAAGAAACTAATTAAAATAGTGTCAATAGAGTTTGTAAAGATGTTTTTTGACTGTATTTTCCCAACTTTTTTCAGATTCTGCATATATATAGTAGTGATTTCTGTACCATTCACCAGTGGCTATTTGTGTTATTTTTTTATTGAAAATTCTTGATATAAATGTTGCTGAGAAGCAACCAGCATCTAAAGTTCTCGAGTACTTGTTGCACATCAGTTTTCGAGATTTTTTACATACTGTTTTGTTTATATTTTGTTTAAGTTCATATTTATATTTTTGGTATGTAATAGGCTCTATAATTAGATAGTGTTTATATTAAAATATTCAAAGCAAAATTTATGCTTGAAGCATGTGATTTTAATGGAGAACAAGAAATTAGTTTCATTTTGTTCAGACGTGTTATTCCTTTTTGAGCTACATACAGTAAAATAATTTGGTTCTTTTTTTCTGGTCTTTTGAAAAGTTGGAATAGCATTTTCCACTAATAATAATTTAGCTTCAGCAGAAAAGTTGTAAGAGGTAGTTAATGGAAATTCATACTAAATAAATATTTAATCAATATTGTTTTCTGTGTACAGTTTTCCATAGTTTTGGTTGAAATATCTTTGAAAATAAAATAATAATTTCATGAGAGTTAACCCCGTTTTCCATAAAAAAAAATTAAATATAACTTGATTTGATTGGAATAACAAAAACAGTTGTATGTATATAATTGTGGTGCTAGTTTGAGAATTTGTAGGTGTTTCGGGGTAGTTTCTCTGAAATGAAGCTGAAATTAGGTGTACATTGTGTACTCTTCTATTAAGTTTTCTTATTTCAATCTTTGTAACTCTTTCTATATAACTGATATAATATGATGTAACATAAGCTTTGTCTCAAAAGTTTTATTATATTTAATTTTCAAATAAAACATGTATATTTAAATGTCTCCATTTGTTTCAATTCAAATCACATTTGTCCTCCACCTAAATATTTTTGACCTGTGACCTTGAAGATTTCTTAATTCAATAGTTCAGCGAAAATAGTATTAAATCGAAAGTGTGCTTTGCCAGAAAATCGTCTTAAATGATTGAGTTTGACAGGCATAAAATTTCGTGTTCTAAATAATTGAACAAATACTCACCCAAAAAAATTGAGATTTAGTCACAAAATTCGTGAGAACTGCATAATAAGGAAATTTGAAGAAATGCTTACATTCAAATTATGTGGGTAAATAAAAATTTTAGTGGTTTTTAAAAAAATTATTTATATACTATACAGAATGTAAAAAGTCAAAATGAGCTAAGATAGACAGTAAACTGTCTTGTAATGCATCCCAGCATTCAGTTTGCTTCTTTTCTACTATTTTAAACAATTCACTTAACCTACTATCATTAGCAATGATTTCTGTATGACACTTAATAAAAACTGCAAAATAAGCCGATGCTAATTCATAGTTCGCTTTAGAGTTAAACATCCACTCTATAGTTTTCAAGAACTGCACCATAATGTCAACTGAACCACCGCTGTCTCCATCCAAAGACCTTATTTCGAAGTCGATCTTAGTGGGTCCATAAGATTTCAACTTTTCCACAATTGGACTAAAGTCGTTGCTTTTTACCGTTTTTTGTAATAAATGTCCAAACTCCGTGTAATTCTGGAAGTTCTTCGGACAGATCAATTTGGTTTTCACCTGCTCTTCTTTTTGGGTAGCCACATCGAACTTCAATTCCAAACCGGCTACTGTTGGCAAGAAAAACGGTGCTGCTTTTGGCGTCTTCGGTGGCTGTATCGGCTTGTTCCTCTGTTTTATCAGTTCTATATCCAGCAGGTTCAACCACAAAGACGTTGATAGACCGGACAGGGTAATCAAGTCTTGACTTATTTGATCCTTCGACTTGAATTCGAAATCGTCCTCTTCTATAGGAGCTTCTTCTTGGGTTACTTCTTGTGCACATTCCGGTAAAGTAACCAATTGTGCTTTTTGTGTCGGATCTATAGCTGTCAAAGTTATCCTTGAATAAAGGGTTCTGTTAGACCACAAGAACATGCCCAAGTAATCGATGTGGCTTGTCGCTAATGTTTCACCGGTTGGCGACATGTCTAGAGACACACAAGGAGAGTGAGTTGCAAATTGGTCAACCAAAGTAGATGACGGGATGTCCCAGATCTTTATCGAAGAATCCATGGATGAGGTTATAAGCCATCTAGAGTCAGGACTGAAAGTTGCATCTGTGATTTTACCAATGTGGCCTTCCAGCTTTCTTATGAGTCTCTTAATATCCACATCTATAATACATATGCTGAAATCTTCCATTGCAATCGCCAATAATGAGCTCTCGTGGTTTATTCTGAAGAAGTTGATGGAATCTTCCAAGTCTAGCGTTTTCAGAGGCTGTGAACCTGTAAAAAACAAAATTAAGAACATGTTTCATTTATGTTTAGTCCTATTAACAAAGAAACACTGGATCTCCAAACAGAATTAATTTTCATATTCTTACCTTTACACTTAAACCTCCAAAAGCTGACTTCACCTCGCATAGATCCTGTTACTGTAACTTGATTCAACTGATCTACTGCAACACCTCTAACAGGACACTCATGAGCATACTTTTCACCGTAATGTTCTTGCCAGATTCCAGACTGAATATTAAATCTGAAGAAAAAAAAAATTAACATTAGCTTTCTATACCAGAATAACACAGTTCAAAGAAATTAATGTACCACTTTAAGACTCGCCCAGTATAATCTCAAAATATAATTACTAATTTACCTGTCAACATGTCCAGTATTGTAGCCAATAAGAACAAAATTTCCACATCTTGTCATACACAGGCAAGTAGCAACACTGTCTATCGTTCCTTTGTAATTTTTTTTGTAGAATCGTTCTGGAAGTAATTTCAATTCTCCCATTTTCAGATTATTGTAGGACCAAGTCGTAACCATGGATAATCCCAAATGTATTGAGGCAATGTTGTCCCAGTCTTTTTCTCTGGTTGTTTCAGAAGTAAATTGTACAATTGGGGGCATTATAAGGGTATCTTCTACAGTACCCTTCTTCTTCTTACTGGCTTTTCTGTTGTAAGAAGCTTTTCCTAAACTTTTGTTGAATTGTTCTGTTCTAGTATTGAAAATTCTCAATGTTGAATCACTGGCTGCACTTAAAATATTATGACCATGTGGGTCGTGAAATCTAATGTACGATGGAGGAGCAGAATGACCTGGAAACATCAATTTCGATTATTCATATATTTGTCATAAACCTTAAAAAAAAACGAAAATAATCATCAAAACAATGAACTTTACCTTCTCTGATCCTAAGCAATCTAGGTCCATCATCCGGCATATCAAAAATCCACAATTTTAATCTATTATCAGGTGATGAAGTTAACATAAGTGGTTCACTTTGCAAACAAACCATACCAGTTACAGATGCTTCGTGTGCTTTAAGAACCTGACTTGCAACTCTCCTCTTTTCCAAATCCCATAAAACGATATGACCGGATTCACTTGCCGAAGCCATAATAGGCTTATCATCCCATCTGAAAGATATCGATGAAACAGAACCCCATTCCTGGGTAAATTTCATGATAGTCATGTCGCATTCTAGGTTGTGCACAACAATATCCCCATTTTTCAAACCAATGGCTGCAACATTAACGGCTGGTGCTTGGGCAATACAAGTAACTGGACTGTCCCAACCCCTGAATACATAAATCAGTCTTGATTTGTTTATATTCCATAGATGTAGTTCACCTTGCTCGCTGCCTAACAATATCTTGTTTACATAAGTATTAGGATGGAAAAGTGTAGTTATAGAAAAATTTTCCTTTTCAAAACTAAGTTCTAAATAAACACTTTCTTCCTTAATATCCCACACTTTTAAATTATTTTCTTCATCCACAGAAATAAGGTGAATTCCAAATGGAAGCAACAATTTAACATTATGTTCATGTCCCTTGTAGGTATGTTTTAATTCTGTTCCTCTTCTCCAAGCGTAAATATTAGGTCCTGCACCGGTATATACATGGTAAGAATCTGCTGCCATGCATTCTATATCTTGAGGATGCAAACCATTGACACTCAGTAAACTAAAATGTGAAATTCCGTAAGTATGAAAAGATTTTCCAACACAGGTCACTATTAAGTTTTCTTGTCTGCTCCTGATATATCTCACTTGTAATGGTATGTGGTTACTAACGAATCCTAGAGCCCTACAGGGCGCAAAAGCTTTACTGGACGACATTATTATTTAAAAATATCTGTTTTAAACATAACTTTATCTGAATTATTTTCAAAACACTAACGAAATTATTAAGGTTATCTTTCGATTCTTTACACATGCGATGTTAACCGCAATTTTTTTTCAGGTTGAAGTTAATTATCACTAGTCATAGAGTTATCACAAAGTTTCCATAGAATATTACTGTTCTTTTTCTAAAAAAAATATTTTGAAAATCAAAATTAGTTGAAGAAAGAATTAACCTCGACTCAAATTATCCTAAATAATATTGAATTGTACGAAATTATGAACATGAGGTCATTCAGTATCTTGCTTTGTTCATTCATCATTTAGCGCAATGAAGTTGTATCAGTTTGACTCGCTGCAGAGTCGTCGAAGATACCCGAACGAATGGCTAAGACCAGTGACGTGCACCAAAGTTTCATTACGGGAAATAAGTATATTATATCCCGAGAAATGAATTCATATTGCTCACTGTGTTTTTCATAACTGTCATGAGAACGGCGCTATTGGAAAGCCCAGTGAGCGATATACATTAACTTATCTTAGGATATAATATACAATTTCCCGTTATGAAAAGTCACCTTTGACGTATTGATTGAAATTCATTCTCAAAATATTTCATAAATGCTATTTCTGATGTTGAAATTGGTTGAGTATTCGCCTCTAATATTTATAATTTTATATTAATTCGTATTTTAATTGTTGTTCTTATAGCAAGGTATTGACAAAATCTCAGTATGTGTACAATCATCCTTATGATAATCTCATCTTAACATCAACTTGCTTTAAAAACGCCAAATCAATTTAAATATGATATCCTTTTTTTACATCTGAATATTCCGAAAATAAATTTCAATTGCTGCGTAAAATATAATGCACGCCACTGGGCCCAAAAACTCCATCGGATATCTTCGGCAACTCTGGTAGTGGAATGCGTGCCAGCTAAATTCACACACCATCATTTTAATACGTAGATAACTCTGTTATCTGTGTACGTAGCCAATTTTATGCTCTATGGTCTCAACGAACTAATTTTTTTGTTGTTTTTATTTTCGTTGGGGGTCGGGGGATGAAAAAGTTTTAAAAGTTTGGATTTATGTGGTTAGACTGAAATTACTTTTTATTGAAATTCTTGTTTCAAAATGCCCGAAAGTCCTTCGAAATCTACATACCAATGGCGAAATCCTGCTGAAGTATTGAAGCTCCAGCAACTCAAAATAAAAAAACGAAATTTACAAAAAAGAATAAATAAATCTAACATCAAACCAGTTACAAGTGATGAGAAAAACCCATTCGAAAATGTATTATCAAATCAAAAACGAAAGAATCCCTTTGCCAAAGAAGAAAGCTGCAAAAAGAGTAAGACCGATTCTTCCCTCGGTTTGGAAGAATCAAGTGATGGAACACTCTTTAAATTAATTCATGGTTCTACTTCATCAATCACCAATGGTAAACCAAAACTGATCTCCTTTGATAATATTCTGAATAAATTAAGTTGTCCAGAGGAGACTGTTGAAGTTGTGAAGGCTCATGGTGAAAAATGGTTACCCATAGATTGGACTCTGAAAACAAAGTTAAGGTTGTTATCTTTCAAACCTTTTCCTTGGAACCAAAAACTGAAGTTGAGTGAAGAAGCTTCAGGTATTACCGGTTTCACCCGATGTCTAGGAGCTAATAGTAATACTTATTTGGACACATCACCAAATGCAAAATTCCATCAGTGCTGTTTGTTTTGGCAACAACCTTCTTTACCCTGGGTTAAACTATTCCCTAGAAGTACAAATAAATCCTCAGGAGGTGGGATCAGTTTAGCTAGCAGTGCTGAAGTACGTGACGGATTACAGAGTGCTTGGTTTGATGGTTTACGTTCTCTATTTCAACTCATCAGAACACGACAATGTCCGTACTTCTATGTTTGTGCAAATAACTTCACGGTATTGTTCAGAGCTGCTGGAATATCTGGATATAGTGATGTACATGCACTTATCAGTCCTACTACAAGAGGTCTTAGACGATTGCTCAAAGCCGAAGATATTGAATATCAAATGCCTCTTAAAAAGAAAAGGATGTCGGATCAAGGCTATGACACAATGGATACTACATGTGACACAACTCAAGATTCTGAACAGGTTATTGTAGATGACGACGATGATGATGATGGTGCGAATGACGACATTTGGCTGAAAAACATGGGAATAAATTCGGACGATATCAAACAGATTAAATACACACAGGTAAGGAAATTTTTCTAATCATTGTATGAATAACTTTTTCTGAAGTATTGATTCTTTCAGCAAAAAATTGTGCTTAAAGCAGAATGTGAAGTAGACAATAGCGAGCAGAGTCTAGTATTGATAGAGGGTTCAGAAGTACATTCTTTTTACAACTTCCTCTTGAATTGTAAGAGTGCAGTGTCAATCAGTGGTTCATTAGCAGGAGTCCCACCTACACTGTTAGCCCCTGTTGCATTCAATGGGGCTACTTTGAATGCATTAAAAGTGAGGGAGAACAAAGTAAAAGTTGACGATTTGAGTTACTATTCCATAGAATTATGTGGACCTATTTTGCCCTCAACCATACATAATATTTTCAGCATTCATCCACCTGAATACGATATGACTGCGACCTTTCATAATTTAGCATCTACATCAGCCTTCAGTAAAACAGAACCAAATGATAAAAGTAAAGTGAAAGACGGAATTGTTTTCGTCAAAGAAAATTTGTCAGATTGTGGCTTGAATGACACGGTTTTAGAAAAGTTTTGTGCAGTGGATTCTAAAAATATTGCAAATGTAGAGTGTATTAAGTATGACAGTGATAATAAAACATACACTTGGACTTAAACTGGGTTTTTAGTCAAAATGATTGCGTTTAATTTTAAATGCCATGCATCTTATAGTGTGTAAATATTAATTATTGTAATTTATTTATTGAAGTAAATATATTATTTTTTTAAATATTTCTTTTCAATTTTTGCTTTCCAACATATGAAGACCACACAACAAATATTACTCAGAAATAATAATATACAATTGATTTTACAAAAGTTTATTTCACATGTAAAGATTACTTAACGGTACCGTCATTTTTGAACGATGATGACTTGGTGATAGTGTTAATTTTTTTGTCAATTCTAAAACAGGACTTGAGCTCATAGTGTCTATATCTGTATTTTTATGATAAAGAATGAAGGATGAACATTGCATTCTTTTATAAACACAGTAAGACGAAATGTCAGCCCCTAAACCTGTAATGAAATTAGGAGAACTTAATCTGTCACAATCAAAATTTTTGGAATTTTTCGTGCATATGGACTTGAACAGGCACTCCACTTCGTCTCTATTTAAGTCACCCTGATAAGAATACAATGAGGATGAAGTTATTGTGTAAATTTCCTTTGCTCTCATAAGGTGATTTTCTAACACTACCACTATCTGAAATTAAGAAGTTGATAATTTCAGCGATATTAAATACAAATTCGTTTTACCTCTCCTGTTGTCAACTCATCTTTGTTATCATATGATTCGGTGTATGAAATAATAAAATTTTTGCCTTTTTTATAAATTAAGACATTGTTGTTAAGTGAACATATAGGTTTCAAATCTTGTAATATGAATTTTTTGAATATGTCTTGTATTCTTTTAGTTTCTATAAATATCAGAATTTCTGCATCTGAAAATGTTTTTTCGTCTCCAGTCCATTTAATCGTAGGGCTGTAAATTTAAATATTAAAAATTGACAGTTAATTTTTTCATCAACTTACGGTACATATTCCGGATAATCATCCTCATCTATTAATGCCCTAGTTGAGGGTTCGACAATTTCTCCAAATAACATTTTCTTGCAGATTCTAAATTATTTAATTTATGTATTTATTTGAAAAACTTCAAATCATATGTAACCTCAATCACAATGTCCGTAGACCTAATGACTATAAGATCTACGAACAATTTCTAAATATTTGTAATCTTGGTACAATATTCTGCAATATTGAATATTCTCAAATATTGAACGATGTAAAATGAATTTCAATCAAATGAATACATTTATAATTTTTGACACTATCAAATACATAGAATAAAATGACCTTCAGTCAGTGATCATAGCCATTTCGATTTATCTAATAGAACGGTGGAGGATCTGTGAGTTTTCCAATTTATAGGAATTTTTGGGAAATTCCATTTTCTTCAATTTATATTTGGAACGAAAAAACAACTCACAACACGAAAATGGCTTCAAGCAAATTAGGTTTAATAGTGAGTAAAATAATATATTTCCATAATGAGATTTCCGAATGAAATTACATAACTTTATTTTGTAGGTTCGTAATTTCAGTTCATCCAGTTCTCTTAACCAAATGGTAAAACCTCCAATACAAATTTTTGGTACTGAAGGTCGTTATGCAACAGCTCTTTATTCAGCAGCAACCAAACAAAAAGCCCTTCCTGCAGTTGAAAAAGATTTGACCAAATTGCAGGATGCCTTGAAAAACGAGCCTAAATTCAAGGAATTTGTTCTAAACCCCATCATTGAAAGGAATGTTAAAGCTGATATTGTGAAGGCAATTAGTAAAGATATATCTCTTGCCCCACAATCTTCAATTTTATTACAAGTTTTGGCCGAGAATGGTCATATGAAGAATTTGGGTGGTGTTATCAACGCGTTCAAAACGATCATGGCTGCCCACAGGGGTGAAGTAAGTTAAAATTACCCTTCTTTTGTTAATAAAAAAAGTGGTGATGAGCAATTTTTAATTTCAGGTTACATGTGAAGTTGTAACTGCTAAAGCTCTTGATGCTTCCCAAAAATCAAAGCTTGAGGGTGTTTTGAAATCATTTGTGAAACCTAATGAAACCATTCACCTTACAGCTAAAGTAGATCCTTCCATTATTGGAGGAATGATTGTGAGCATAGGCGATAGATATGCAGATATGAGCGTTGCTAGAAAACTCAAGAAGTACACCGATCTGATCAGTGCCACTGTTTAATTCAATAGTTTTGTTAATTCGTAAACTAGCAAATATACCTTAGTTCTAACTTCTAGTTTTATTTCAGTTTTTGACCAATGGGTCTAACACTATCATCAAAAATGTTACGAGCCTTATGATCCATATTAAAATTCATTTCTTTTTTGATTGAATTCACTATTTGTTAAAAGTTATTAAAAGCGTAGAGCGAATTGAATTTCCACTATTTAAAACTCAATTCTTAAACAAGCGTATACAAACTTTACTGAGAGAGGACGTTAGTAATAAACAGGATATGAATGAATGTGAATCAGCAAAATTATGGGCATTTCTGAGAATTGAACTGATTATTAAAACAGGCACAAGAAACTAATGTAAAGACTAGTGAATAATTGGCGAGAATTTAAGCTCTTATTATTTCCAATTTTTTTATTTGTTTTCTATTAGAACTAAAATTGAAAGATTTTAGGAAAGCTCATCTTGTATAAATTATAAATGATTATTCAAAGTTTCAACCAATTCCAAGAAAACACCTTACTCTTTCAACCTCATCATATTGCAAATCCCATATAGGCGATTTTTGGTGAAATTATTTTTTTTTGTGCAAGTCCTATCAACTGCAAAAAAAAACACACATCCTGTATATACTCAAGGGTATAAATTCAAATAAGTACAACCATAAAGTGTGAATAGTATATTAACCAAATAGTAAAGTCCACTAAACACCTATTAATAGAAGGGATATGATAAAACTGAGATAAAAACTCAACGAATGGAAACTTCGAAATAAAAAGTTATTCCAGACGGTTCCTTGGAACGTTTAGTTGTTGATGGGTTCTATGGTCTCCCCTCCGCGGATTTGACCCCAACCAATCAGACGCCAATGCTTTTCCACACGACGACTGAGTGCAATCTTCTCTCCCACTTCTGTACACACAGGATTGGTCAGACCAATCTTGACTAAATCGGCTTTGGTAGCCACCACTCGTCCTCCTGTGCTCAGTGAACCAATATTCACCAGTAGCACCTCGTTCTTGGTCAGTTTTTGAACCTTGGCACCCTTCTTGTCGCCTTCAACACGTACACCGAGAAGACGCTTTAAGAGATAGTAACTCACCTGGAAAAAATATATAAACTTTTGGTATGGCATTGGGTAACCCTCTTTCTCCGTTTTTGTTGAATCTTTTCCTAGATCAAGCCGATATCTTTGAGTATTATTTTGAATTAGAGTCCATTTATTTTAGCAATGTTATAAAGCCAGAGATCGATAGAAAACAATTAATTTACTTCTTACAAAACAAATTTTGAGATAATAATTCCAAATGTTTCAATTTATACCGAAAGATTGAATATAATTCATTCAAATTATTATGAAATCAATATTTTATATAAATGTTGGTAAACACGAAACATGAAAATTAAATCAAAAACAACCAAAAGCAACTCTTATTAAAGTATAATACCGAGTCCCCAGAAAACTGTAATTATTTTACAAATAACCAACAAGTTAATTAGTCTATCAAAATTTTGTGATACTACCCCATCAATAGTCCAAATAGACTTAACCTGTTGTAAAGGATGTTTTTTTAGAGTTATAGAACTTTAAATTACAATAAAACAAGGATGGATTATTCGATTGACATGAATTTTATTCATCCGCAAGATAATCTTGTGGCATTACATTTTAAATATCGTCGGCTAAGAGTGTAAATCTGCTAAGTCCATTTTGAACAATTTCACAGGAGACCAAAAAAACCGTACAGTACAGTGTTATAATAATAAGAGAGTTTATTCATGAAAATACATTCAATGGAGTTTATTGAATGTATTTTCATGAATAAACTCTCTTATTATTATTATTATAACACTGTACTGTACGGTTTTTTTTTTTTAGCAGATTTATACTCTTAGCCGACGATATGATTTCTGGCATATGACCGCCATGGCTGGCTCGGATGTAGTCCAATTTTCGATGACTTTTTCCAACATTTGTGGCCGTATATGGGCAATAACACGGCGAATGTTGTCTTCCAAAAGGTCAAGGGTTTGTGGCTTATCCGCATAGACCAATGACTTTACATAGCCCCCCAGAAAGTAGTCTAGCGGTGTTAAATCACAAGATCTTGGAGGCCAATTCACAGGTCCAAAACGTGAAATTAGGCTGTCACCAAACGTGTCTTTCAATAAATCGATTGTGGCACGAGCTGTGTGACATGTTGCGCCGTCTTGTTGGAACCACAGCTTCTGGACATCATGGTTGTTCAATTCAGGAATGAAAAAGTTAGTGATCATGGCTCTATAGCGATCACCGTTGACTGTAATGTTCTGGCCATCTTCGTTTTTGAAGAAGTACGGACCAATGATTCCACCAGCCCATAAAGCGCACCAAACAGTCAGTTTTTCTGGATGTAACGGTGTTTTGACATACACTTGAGGATTAGATTCACTCTAAATGCGGCAGTTTTGTTTGTTGACGTAGCCATTCAACCAGAAGTGCGCTTCATCGCTAACGGACGTAGTGCGCGATACGTATTCCGCACAGAACCATTATTTTCGAAATAAAATTGCACTATTTGCAAGCGTTGTTCAGGCGTGAGTCTATTCATGATGAATTGCCAAACCAAACTGAGAATGAATCACTTGACAGCTGTTAAATCGGTCGCCATCTTGAACAGTAATGCCAACTTAAAGTTATATACCTCGAAAAAAAATCCCCTATAGTAATAATACATTACCTCAAGCTCAATAAAGATACTTGGCAGGGCTCCTACGGCACCAAGCACTTGACCCACAAGTCGATCAGCTCTGCAAAGTGTGGGTTCAATCTTGGTACCAACACCAATGAGACCCCCAGGTACCGCAAATTGAAGCTCGTTCTGTTCGGTGTACAGAGAGACGATCCTCGAGAATATAGGCCTGCAAGTCAGTTTTCCTTCGGAGTCTTTGCTAACGAGTCCCGGTCTGACCTGAAAAATAAGACTTCTGAGCGCCCTGCGCTTAAGCCATTGTATTTAGGAGCTTACTTCGATTTCCTGTCCGACCTTCAGTACTCCCCTTAGGATACTACCACCGGCCACGCCCCCTTTGAGATCGTGGACCTCGCATCCTGGCTTGTTAACGTCAAAACTCCTGATGACAATCAAATGGGGCTCGGAGGTGAAATCTCTCATCGGAATTGGAATTTTCTTCGTTATGTACTCGCATAGCACCTGGAATATGTCGTAGAAATAGAAAGAACATATTAAAATTAATGCTAATGTGTTTCACAGTGTTGATAAATAGGACGATATATTTTATAATTAGACCTGTTGTTTATAGTAAAACATTTTTTTTTCAGCAGATAATTTAACTGCAGTTCTCTCCAAGACTCACCTCAATATTGTACTTAAGCTGAGCAGATATGGGAATAATGGGGGCACCTTCGGCAACTGTTCCCTGAACGAATTTAACGATCTGCTCCTGTTGTTCCTTGGCCTGACCTTCCTTCACCAGATCGATCTTATTCTGGAGAATGATGATGTGCTTCAGTTTCATGATTTCAATGGCGGCAAGATGCTCGCTCGTCTGAGGTTGGGGACATGATTCATTACCTGAAAAGAAAACATCAAAACATACATACTTTGTGTTTCATTGAACAATTCCGGATACTTTTCTTGATATAGCAGCATACTCTTTTACTTTCTCTTTGTGATAACTTTTGGGATGAACAAAATCAACAAATCCTTATAATATCCTTCTGTCCACTATATAAAGGCTTTTCATTCGAAATTTGGTGCACAGGTTCCATCTTTTTTTTTTTTTTATTATAAAATCATTGGATTTACCTGCAATAAGCAATAGGGCAGCGTCCATCACTGCAGCGCCGTTAAGCATTGTAGCCATAAGAATGTCGTGACCGGGGCAATCGACAAAACTAACATGGCGCACCAGTTGAAACTTGCCACTGCACGAGGTTCTCAAACAGGGAAAAGAGTCGTCTTTCGAAGATCCCCCGGATATGTAACAGGCTGGCCTAGGACATTTCGGGTTGTCACATTTGTAAATTTTTGCGTTTGCATAACCTGAAAAAAAAAAACAGGATTACATGGGTGTTAAAGAAACTGGTTGATCCATATCATAGTAGTCTTTGCTGATTCCAGAGTTTAATGTGTCAAAAGAATATTTGAAGAATTTAGTATTACAAAAAAATATTACTCCAACTGAAAAGGACAAATATAAAAATTATTCATATCAACAATTAATCTATCATGGAACAGTGAAATTTTTAAATTATTTTTATAAAGTTAAGGGTATTAAACCTTAACTTGTACGCCAGGATCAATCCTGACCTTACTTCAAATTTGCTGTTAGAGAATTCAATCAGGAATTTTGATATTTAACATACATTGAAGATATGAGCAGAAGTCAGAGTATTTTGCTCGGAAGTATATACTTTCAATTTCTTTGAGAATTGTTTACATTGAAAAAAAAGGCCCTCATTATGTAATAGTTATTTTTTTCTATTAATTTTTCGATAATTTTCAAGTTTTGAATATTGTTAATCATCTTATAAGAAAGTTTTCTTCAAATTTTAATGTTCATCAATAAATTTCCGTTATATATATATCTTTATTAGATACAAAATTAGGAAATTAATGAAGAAATGAACTCCACTATGAAGAAGATGCTAGAAAAAATTAAACATCAATCGATCAGAAAAATACTTTATTTTCATATTCCAAATTAATAAAACTACAGTAAAAAATAATGAAAAATTGGTCTAAATATTGAATTGTAGTAGTGAAAGTTTGGAATAACTCAACTGTACTATTTTAATTCTTTATTTAATCAAAAAAAGAAACATGTAAAATAAATAGGAAAAACGGGTTTCCAAAATAAAAGTATCGTCAAGTAGAATAAAAAGCTTACGGACGCTCTTAAAAATGGAAAAAAATATTTGGGAGCACGTAAATACATCCCAATTATATATTCATCTTTTATTTCCTCAGAAATCATATGAGATTCTTCACTGTTACAAATCTCAATGCTTTCTGGAATAATTAAATATCAAAAACATTAAATTCAGTCCTACACAGTGCTTTCATTCAAGCCAATATCAACATTATTATTATCCTACTAATGTAGAAACATTCTTGGAGACTATCTCCACAATAATATAACAATTAAAAAAACTGAACATGCTAAGGAAAATTCTTATAAAACTCTCAAGATTATAAAATTTAAACGTTATTCACTCCTAAGTATCCAGCAGTAAAATTGCCAGTTGAAAATGAATTAACAATTCTCAGTTTATAACAATTAGTCCGTTCAAATACTGATTTCATCTCATCAAAAACATCAGAACAGATATCTGCGACACTTGTCAGCGTAACATTTGCACATCGATCTACCAGCATTATTCTTCTCCTTGGACTTGTCGGGGGTCTCCAAACGTGGTCTGTTCTTCTCCGGCGTGTTCACCGGAGAATCGGGAGTACACATATAATCGAAAGTAATCTCTTCGTCCTTTTCGATCTCCTTCAGGGAGAACAGCGCCAACCTTGGCAAGTTAGGATCCAAGGTGTTAATCCAAATAGCCCAAATGGCACAGTTTGGATCGCAAGAATGGTTTACAAAGTGCGAAACGTTGCCGTACTTGGCCGCGTCGATGGTGTACGGGTTGTCCTTGGTGTTGTAGTCAAGGTCGAACAGATAGGTACGCCCATCGACGTCGTAGTTCCGCCCCCTGATCTCCGCCTCCTCATGTGTTATGATCTCACCGACGTATTCGCAGATGAACTCGCCACACGCGATTTTACGCGTTGCTTTCACTCCCCAACCCCTACCGTTGTCCGTTCGAAAAATGCACAGTGGTATGTGACGCCCATTTTGCACGACGCGGTTCCTACAGTCAGGGCCGCACTTGCACAATGAATTGCACTCGAATACTGGCACACCCGGATTGACGTTGATTCTGCCACGTTTCGTGTAGGTGAACCCGTTATAATCCTGTCTGCCACAGCAGGCTTTGATCTTGGGGCCGCACTCTTTGCATTCACAACCGGAAATGACATGCTGGGGCATCTTGACGTTTTCACCGGATATGTTCTCGGTTATGTAGACGAAGTCTGTAGGCAAGATTTCAAGGTCCACCTTGTTTTCGACCAGCAAAGGTGCATCTTCTCTAGACATATTCACCCTAGTGGACCACTCTTCCAGTATGGCCAACTGCTTTCCACGTCTGATAGACAGATCGTACAGCACAAAACTTTTCAAAGCATTCTCCATCTTAACAGTATGATGCTTCAGTGGGAAATTTAAATGCACTACAACTAGTTCTAGCATGAGTGTAAGTTTTGGAGGTAGATTATTAAGATCAAATTTGGGAAACATCGTCGATATCTCGTCAACACCCAGACCTCTTTTGGTGTTCAACTTTTCGGCGAGTATATCCAAAACGACATCGTCCAGTAAATCCGACAAGTAGCTTTCCACGATTTTAGGGCAATGTTCTAGATGCTCTGAAGGTTCCCAAGTGTTGCTCTCTTCATCATAGTCCATCCATTTAACCATGAAATGCAATATTCCGTCGATTATGTCACAATTCTCAAGTCTCTCCACAATGTATTCTTTTTTGTAGGTGGGCTTTTTGGGATCCGGTCTTGATGACTTCAATGAAATGCTACGTTTCCTCTTCACGCCTCTTCTGTCCATGTCTTCTCTGAATTTCTCGAACGAGACTCTGTTGACTCTGATTTCTGTCTCACAAGGCCATCTGAGAGTGCCTTTTACATCGAACTGGAGCCTCTCTATAAAGTGAGAAAGTTCCCGAATTACAAAAAACAATAGACACAATAAAAGGGGGATTTATATTTGGCAACTTTATGAAGAAGTTTTCAGTTCGATGTAAAACTACTATGGCAGTTTAAAAGCATTGTTGCTTTGATTTCTTCATAGAATATGATATTCACTTTTTAATTAACGTTGAAAAACATTTAACACTTCACTTTTTCACAATTCACAAAATTAAATATAGTTTTATTGATTAAATTCGATATTATTTTTTGTGTATGTCTTCAACAAAGAACCCTACTGTTTGGTTCATGTAGCGGAAGCTTTTATTTGGAAACAAAGATTATTTTTTTGGTGCAGGGCTATGAGTGGTGTGCAGTTGTGGGTGCTTATCCAAAGTTGAAGTAACTACACCTGTGCATGCAATTTCTACTTGTGTTTAGAAACTTTTTAACAACCCTCTTTATGAACCAAGGGTCAGTAGTTGAAAATTTTTAGTTGAACACAAGTAAAATAGTGCAGTCACTTCAATCGAAATACTTGTGTTTTCAATATTTTTAATAATTAATGAAATATTTGTAGTGTTTATATATTGTGTAGATCTTGGTGTCGGTTCTATTTACAGCTGTTTTGGGAACAGAAAATTCTTCAAAGTAAATCAGATCAGAGTTCGAAAAATATCTCTCTTTCCGGCTTTAATCTTATTAATTTATGAAGAATATATCATTTTCTACTTATTAAATGATAAATCATACCTAGCTTAATTGTAATATTTCTTTCCAGCTCATTTTTGAATCTGACAGTCTGAACTCCAGATATAGCCTTTACTACGGTAGATTTACCATGGGCTACATGACCGATGGTGCCAATGTTTATAGTAGCTTGCCTACTAATAACTTCTGGCGATAATGCGGTGAGCTTGGAAACATCCTATAAATAAAAGGGTTAATAAAGCATATTGAAATTCTTAGGTTAGATCATCAAAATTGTTTCAATTTTTGTGTTGGTCTATTTTGACCGATGGGGAATAATAGAGATACACTTACTAATTTAGATAAATCTTGTTTTTGCAAATTAGGTTGGAGAGTTGTAACTCCACTGTTTTCTACGGCTGCCATTTTTACCGCGAATATTTAGGATGTTTGAAGGAGTCTTCTCTAAAATTGACACAATGTACCACAGATTGGAGACAAGACAACACCATTGAGTAAGTATATACTTGTTCTATGGACAACACAGGTCACAGTTAAGAAAATCGGAAAATCCCCACATTGAACACAGAACAATATGACCAAAGAATAATATGTAAAATGAACAAAAATTGTAAGTTTCCAGTGTTTCCACGTTTCAATCTGTTTGACAACTTTCCGAATATGTTTAAAATACCTAAAAAAGAATTGAAATGTCACAAAAAAACCATTTCACCTGAAAAGAAAAACGATAGGAATGAGGAAATATATTGATATTGATAGCACCTTAGAACATAAAAAAGGAACGGAAATCGTCTTGTAACTGATGTATTTGTTTTGATGCCAACATTCGTCACTCCTTGTCTGACGGGACACTATAGCAGTAGCGTAACATAATTTGATTAATTTCGAAATGATCAATTCATGCTCAAAAATAGTTTACAATGTGATTTATTCATAAATAATTCTTTCGTGTTTGAAGAGGGTAAATGTTTTTCTCAGTTTAATGATTTAGCTATTGTGAAGTTATGAAAAAAGATTCCTGATTAAGCATTCACCAACCAAATCAGGATTCTCCACGCCTATGAGTCGCACACACAATCGGCTAGCTCGATTGTGATTGGTGACACTAAAATTCCATCTCTCTTATAAATAGCGATCAATTAGTAGGTAATTCATTTTAATTTGATATGATAATTCTGGATCACGTAGATGGTTATTGTTAGAATCATTAATATTTTCCATACAAGAAACATTTGGGGAAGTTCTACAATCATAGGGCTGATGATTATAAATTTGATACTTCAGTAAATGCCGAGGAACAGAATTTAACTTTAATATAGTTGGTATTGAAGGATAATCACAAGTAAGGATCTCAAATATATTAGAACATTGAAATACAATATGAAGAAAAACCCGGTCTTATTTTGTTCTCAATTTATTTTCTCATGGATTACCTGACCTTATCTTACCTGAAACCTAAAACAGAACTTGTAATAAATAAGTGACAATAAAAACTACTTTATCTGTTCATTGCTACCCTTAGAACATTAATAATCTATCTATATTCTAAGTTTCTACCATACAAGAATTACAAAGACAAACACAATTTATTGTTGGTTATAAAATCATATTGAAAAACTCGAACGCTGATTGGCTTATTATGAGAATAAAATTTTTACATCGTGATATGTATGCATGATGTATACCGAGTATGCTGAGTGTTTGTGACGTCACATCTGTTGCCAATGCTAGCACTAGCGGTTTCACGCCCCTGCATAGGTAAGGACATAGTATAAGGAATTCCTTTCCTTATACTATGGTGAGGAAAGTGTAGATAAACTAATTAGATTAGTTTGTATATGGCCCAGGGTTCTTATATATAATAATATCAATTGATATTAGATCTATAACATCAATTGATTTCCCATAAAAAAAAATTTCAGGAGATAATTCATGAAGAAATTAATAGAATTGCTAAGAGATCAAAGTAATACATTAATAGAATCAAAAATTATTTTTTGCTGATTTATTTTCAAAACTTATAATTCGTAATTAATTTAAAATAAATGCAATGTCATTTGATTTTGAACTCTATATTAATTCAAGCAATTTTTAGATACAACAGTAATAGTAATATTTTTTGACAATTTAAAGCTCCTGATTTAAATCATAATCTTCTTCAGGAAAATCTCCCATTGTAACATTGAAGGGTTTGATGAAGGCTCCATATTTATCTGGACACTCGAAGTATTGTTTTCCATTATACCTAAAAAAAAGAGATCACAATATGATCTCGTAAATTTTAAAATGTGTACTCACATCCCATTATGTTTTCCAAGAGGTTCATCATAATGAATACCAACCCAAAAACCTTGTAAGCCATCTACTTTTCCTACATACTTAATAGTACCAAGCCTTGGGGAAGCGTTTGGTATTGTTACTTTACATCTTGAGTTACAAATTAATTTTTCAGCTTGTGTCTTTTCTTCGGCTTCAAGTTTTTCCTTTTTCTGCTTGATGTCTGCATTATACTGACCTGCAACGAAACAAACTCATATTTATTTAATGGAAAGCATGACTATTTTAAATTTACCCAATTTATTTCTCTGCAAGAATGCTCTAACAGTATCTGATTTTTTAGAGTATTCTTCTTCACTCAACTCGAATTTTTCTATATCTCCAGATTCTAATTCATTCTTCAACAAAAACTTATCTATTACATGCAATCTCATTCCACAATCTACAGGATATGCTCCTAATAATTGATTATCCTCATTTAGATTGCAGACAAATTTATCATCTTTATCGAAAACCTCTAATTGCATTGTTGAACAGCTACCTCCAGTCAATAGTTCTAATTTCGACTGAAAAAATTTATTTAGTCAAAATATTTCTAAAGAGGTTTGATTAATCTCCATCATCTGTGAATTGTTTGTGTTGTATCGCTAGATGAATTGAAATTTTGTGAATAAAATAACACCAGAAGTGTTCTTTACTCATCAAACTATCCATATATTTGTTTCTGCGCGACAAAAAGTGGAAATTTTTTTTTTTCAATTTGGAAATACAACACACCTTAAGTTCTGTTATGGTAATTCCTTTTGGAAATCGTTTTTCAGAAAACGATATATCATTTTTGGAAGTTGAAATTTGTAAATTTACGAAATCGGATGTAATAACTTTAAAATCTCCCATTTTGAATGATTTTTTAAAATTTTAGGAAAACAACAAAATATCTGGATTCTATCACGTTCACCAACAGAATAGTCTATCTAGTATCTATGTCTTTATCAGTATTACCAATATGACGTTACTTATGTTAATTTATTGAACTCGAAAATGATAGAGAAACTTGAGAAATGATTCAATCTGAGCTCGTGTCAACAGGTAGCTGTGAATAAAATAAGAATTTTCAATCTCTGATAGAAGGAACCCCTGAAAGAAGAAGAAGAGAAAAAGAATGATACCATAGATAAACTAGTCTAGTTTGTCTATGAATGATACTAACATTCTATGCCAGAACCTCATAACCTCATAATCTTTTCATAATCTTTAAGAATCGGTACCCAGAATCGTGTTTCTTGTGTAATGTAGAAGTAGCTGTTATTAATTTGTTCGAAGAATTTTCAATTTATTTATTTACATTTAAACTGGAACAATGCCTAAAGTTCAACGAAAAAAAAGTAAAGTGAAGATTTTCACGAAGAAGCAACAACCAACCAGGTCTGAAATTGAATATATTCAGGAATTACGAGCAAAGTATAACGAAAAAGTGAGTTTGATAAATCATCTTATTCAAAATATATGAATAAGCTAATAATAATCTTTCTGATTTCAGGTTGACTCGTCAAAAATTAAATCATTTAAAGATTTTCCATTAAGTGCTAAAACATTGAAAGGTCTCAGAGATGCAGGTTATAAAGTTCCAACAGAAATTCAAAAAGAAACTTTAATGCTAGCTCTCAGAGGAAATGATATATTAGGTGCCGCTCAAACAGGATCTGGTAAAACACTAGCTTTTTTAATACCATTGCTGGAAAAGTTGTTTTGTGAACAATGGACTCATCTTGATAAATTAGGAGCTTTAATAATAACACCCACAAGAGAATTGGCACTTCAGATTTTTGAAACTTTGAAAAAAATTGGAACTTACCATGATTTTTCATGTGGTTTGATTATCGGAGGAAAAGATTTGAAATTTGAGAGAAATAGGATGGATCAGTGTAATATTATTATATGTACACCTGGTAGGTTGTTACAACATATGGATGAAAACCCTCTCTTTGATGCTGTGAATTTACAGGTTTGTATTTCAAAAAATAGATTGCCTTTCTTCTTGGAGTTCATATCATTTTGATAATCTAATTAATTTTTCAGATTTTGATTCTTGACGAGGCTGATCGTTGTCTTGACATGGGTTTCAAAGAAACTATGAATGCCATTATAGCTAATCTACCTTTAGAAAGACAAACTTTGCTTTTCTCTGCCACCCAAACAAAATCTGTCAAGGATTTGGCCAGGCTTAACCTTAGCGATGCATCTTATGTATCTGTACATGAACATGCAACACATAGTACACCAGATAAACTTGAACAAAGTTACACTGTGTGTGAGTTGCAGGATAAGGTTGCTATATTGTGGAGTTTTATCAAGAATCATTTGAAAAAAAAATGTATAATATTTTTATCTACTTGTAAACAAGTCAAGTTCATTTCTGAAATATTCTCGAAGTAAGTATTGATTTAATATTGTTGATTTTATGTAAAATGCAAATGGCAGTAAATAGAAGTAAAGAATAATGAGTTGTTATTCAATATTTTACCTTTCTTTTAAAGGATGAGACCTGGTGTTCCGCTCATGGCGCTACATGGAAGACTGCATCAAATGAGAAGAATGAAAATATATGAAGAATTTACAAGGAAAACTTCAGCTGTTCTTTTTGCAACTGATATAGTCGCTAGAGGTCTGGATTTCCCAGAAGTGCATTGGGTGGTACAAGTAGATTGTCCTGAAGATGCAGATACTTATATACACAGGGTTGGGAGAACAGCAAGGTATCATGAAGGGGGCGAGAGCTTGTTACTTTTGATGCCCTCAGAGTTGAAGATGCTAGAAGATCTTGAGAAGAAGAAGATACCTATCAATAAAATAGAGTAAGTTCACTTGACAATATGTTATTTGAAAGTATAAATAATTTACATGAGATCAAGAGTAACGTAAGAGTAAGAATATTATTAATATTCTGTCATCATTTCATTTTCCTCATGTTTAAATTTTCTTTTTTTCAGAATAAATCGAACTAAAATCCATGACCCATTCAGTAAAATGGAAGCATATATTGCAAATGATACTGAACTACAAAATACTGCCAAACGAGCTTTTGTTACTTACCTGAAATCAATTTTCAAAATGAAAAAGAAAAAAGATATATTCAATGTTGAGGCTTTGAATTATGACGCCTTTGCACATTCTTATGGATTGGCGACAACTCCACGACTAAGATTCTTGAAAAAGAAAGAAGAAAATGAAAAGAACAAAAAGGTTGTCACTAATCCAAATAAGATTGTTTTCAATGATGATGGTAATCCAGTTGGTAACAACCAACCAAAAGACGAAACCACAAATCCAAACAAAATTTACTTCGATGATGATGGTAATCCAATCAAAAATGTGAAGTTTGAAGAAAATCAAATAAACCAAAATAATATTGTCTATGATGATGATGGAAATCCAATTAGAGTCAAGAAGGAAAAAGATGACTCTGATATTGAGGAAGATGAGCTATATGAAGAAGTAGAAATGAAATTTGACAGTGATTTGACTTCAATTTCGGGAGAAATTCTTCAGGACACATTCTCAGCACCCCAGAAGAAGCCTATTACAAAGGCAGCTTTAGCGAAAAAAATGATTAAAAACCATGTTACCAATAAAAAAATTAAATTCAATGAAGAGGGAGATGCACTTGGAAATGGAAACGATATTCATTCAGATATTCCAGACTTCTCTCAAATGCCTGGGATAGATATAGAATATTTGAAAAAGATTTTCCCAAAAATTGATGCTGAAGATAAAAAAAGGGAGAGGGAGAAAAATAAACAGAAACATAAGGAACAGAAGAGGAAACTGAAAGAGCAAAACAAGCAAGACCGCGTAGGAGCTGAAAACGTAGATGACTTTGGAGAGAGTGAATCAGAGGATGATGTAGATTTATCTTGGCTTCCTGATCCTGATAAAATTTATGGTGATAATTAGGAAGATAAATCATTGTTGTAAATATTTTATACATATTGAGAATATATTGTTATAATGAAAATTGTTATATAATTCCCTTCGTTTCTCTAGTAACAAATCAGAATTATACTGGATGGAAAGATAAAATCAATATTAAAAATAAACTAAATAAATTAAACCTTTCCAAAGTGAAGTAGAAGTGATTATATATCGGGTGTCCCAAGGTGAGTGGCCTATTAGATTATTATGGAAACTATTGATGGTAAAGATTTCAAATTTTGTGGATAGATATTTGGCCAGTTAAGGTACATTTTTAAAATAATTTCACATTTCCAGTGTTGCCGGATGTAAGACAATTTGGCAACAACTTTGTTATTTTGAATAGGACATCCGGTATTTCTATTTTTTTTATGATACTCCATAAAATATTAAATCTATTCACTCTTACTTTTCCATCCCTATCTTCAACGGTTTTTGAGTTATTAATTATTTTTCGAAATTTTAGATCAAATTGGCGTATTACGAAAATGACTCTAGTTTGCTCAATATTTGAGATTTAAGTCAGAAATTTTGCAAGTCGTTAGATATTGATCTGATCTGTGTCACTGCTTTTGAATTATGGTTGTCAATAATACAGGACGGACCAAAAAAAATCATCATTTACCAAGTTACAAAATAGTAAAAAAGTCTGTGTAAGTGAATAGAAAAATTGTAGAATGTGTTGTACTGATTCCAAAAATTGAAAAATATACTAGGTGTCTAATTTGAAAAAATAAACTTTTTTACAATTTTGTAACTTGGCAAATGATGATTTTTTTTGGTCCGTCCTGTATTATTGACAACCATAATTCAAAAGCAGTGACACAGATCAGATCAATATCTAACGACTTGCAAAATTTCTGACTTAAATCTCAAATATTGAGCAAACTAGAGTCATTTTCGTAATACGCCAATTTGATCTAAAATTTCGAAAAATAATTAATAACTCAAAAACCGTTAAAGATAGGGATGGAAAAGTAAGAGTGAATAGAGTTAATATTTTATGGAGTATCATAAAAAAAATAGAAATACCGGATGTCCCATTCAAAATAACAAAGTTGTTGCCAAATTGTGGTACATCCGGCAACACTGGAAATGTGAAATTATTTTAAAAATGTACCTTAACTGGCCAAATATCTATCCACAAAATTTGAAATCTTTACCATCAATAGTTTCCATAATAATCTAATAGGCCACTCACCTTGGGACACCCGATATACCTATTGTATGTTAAGATGATGCGAAAAAAATAAGGACTTTCCTGCCTAGGCAGAAAAATGATTAATCTCAATGGGAATAAAACATTTTATAAGTTTTCAAACTAATTATGGACATATACATTTCAATAGCAACCAATTATTCCAACAATTACAGGTAACATAAAAAGGTTCCCCTGGAACAGCTCCCAAAAACATGATTGGTACAATGCGTTGAAAAACTGTTGAGATGTGATGACAATCTTGAACTGAATTCGAAATTTATTTACGAATGTCAAGAGCTGGTTTCAACTGCACCTCAGGTTTTTTCTGATTTAATGAAATATCAAAGAAAACATAGAACTGCGGATATAATCCAAATTGAATTATTGCATTTGAATTTGTTTCTGAAATGGCTTTTAGTATTTTATTCTTTGTTTTATTAAAAATATTTCACCTAATAACAAAAAAAAAAAGAAAAACATTTCTATCTACGGATTCACTGCCCATTCCCTTGGATTTCTTAAAATTTCCAGCAACTCCCCTTCAGGAGTCTCTGGACCTGGTTGGTGCATGTATTCCCATTTCTGAAAAAAATATCCGATGTATAACTAGGAGATTTATTTAAAAATCAACTGCCATTACGTTGATATTGATTAGTTTTTAAACTTACTGCTTTTAAAGGTAGAGACATCAAAATACTTTCATATCTTGCTCCTGGAGTAAGCAATCCAAACTTTGTTCCTCTATCATAAATAAGGTTAAATTCAACATAACGTCCTCTTCTTAAAAGTTGCCAATCTCTTTCTTGCTTACTGTAACTAGCATCTTTGTGTCTCTGCACTATAAATTAACATTTATTTGTTGGAAATTCATTTGTAAGGGGTACAATCTTCATTACCTAAAGGAATATATGAATATTTCACAGCATCAGCACAGTCTGATACGAATTTAAAACATTTTTCTTGATTTGGAGTATCCAGATCATCAAAGAAAATTCCTCCAATTCCTCTAGTTTCGTACCTATGTGGTATGTAAAAATATTCGTCGCACCATTTCTTGAACTTAGGGTAATACTGTTTGTCATGTTTATCTAATGTTTCTTTAAGTACCGTGTGAAAATGAACAGCATCAGCTGCATTTAAATAATATGGGGTTAAATCGGTACCACCACCAAACCACCAGTGCACAGTATCCCCATCCCTGACCTCAAAATAACGATAATTGAAATGAATCGTTGGCACCAATGGATTTCTAGGATGTATAACTGAGCTAACACCTGCTGCAAAAAATGGCAACTCTCCATCACTCAACTTCTTGCCTTGAGACCTCATTCGAGCAATGGCAGCTTGTGGCAACATGCCAGAAATAACCGAAATATTAACTCCTGCTTTCTCAAACACCTTCCCATCTTGCATTATACAAGTTATGCCTCCACCACCCTCTTTTCTCTGCCATTTGTCTACTACGAACTTAATACCTGATTCCTCTTCCTTTTCAAGGGCTCTGCAGAATTCTGCTTGGACCCGGAGAATCATGAGTTCAACCTTCGTTTTCATATCATCCTCGTTGTTTGCAAGGTGTTCCACTGAACTCACCGGTTCTGCCATGAAGGAGCTGGTGTCAATAGATGGTTTTGAGGAGAATAAAGAGAAGCCGGCTGTGAATATGGTACCATATTTGCTAGAAAAATATTAAACAATTATAATGTAACTAGTGAGGGTTAAAGTTAGTGTTAAAGGAATGATAAGAAGTGTTTTCATCTCTTCTATATACAACTTTGGAGATAACGAATATGTGGACTTTGAAACAGGTTTTAATGGATAACAGTATTTATTTCGAATTTCCACTATTGAACGTATCTGCTATAACCTAAAACTTACCTCAGTTTTGACAATTCACGCTGTCTTTGATAATAAATAAGTGTGCAATTCTTGATTATTACTTTGAAGAACATTTTTCAAATAAAGGTTTTGACATTGAATAATAGCTAATAACGAATTCGGATGCTTGATTGCAGTTTTGGTTAGTGATGACGAACACCTATTTTTGTTGGTTATAACGGGAGTTGCAATCAGCTGTTCGTAAAAATCGACTTGTTTATCAATCAATCGTGTTTTTTCTATCTTTTTCCCCCATCAAACGACGTTCGGGAAAAATTGATTGCAGTAAGTCTTTGAGTATAGTGCGCAAAGCAACATGTGTTCGTTTACTATCGATCTGTCAATAATAAGTGGATATTTTGATTGTCGTCGACGAATTTGAAGTCGTTTACCGTATATTTCGTGAAACATTCCGTGTTTGCAATTGAATTTTGGCAAAAAATATCCACGAAACATTTCGGCTTGCGCGGTTGTTCAACACCCCATAGCGCAGAACAGTTACCGTACGGCTCTAGCAAAGATCTCCCTGCAGTGAACTTTTGGGGCGGTTTCATAGGTTCGGTGAGAAGAGGGCTAATCGAGCAAGGTGCTTCGGGAGGCGTATGCTTATTTTGCTGAATTTCCAGGCAGGTCAGCGCATTTCAGAAGGTTCCGTTCCTTCAGAGTGATACGTATTCCAGTCGATATTCCTGTATTTGCTTGTTATGACCTCAAAATTTTGATCGGGATTTTCATTTACGAATTTCGGTTTTCATGTTAGGATGATGGTGCGATGAAACGGGATAGAGACTCCGATAGACGAGAAGTCATGAAGAAGTTTACTTTTAAAGGCGTTTTGGACAATTTTCGCACTTCTGTTGCCCAACAAAGTAGGCCTGACCAGGAAATCCAGGAAACTCTTCGTCCAGAACATTTTCAAGTTAAAAGGGTAAGTTCATTTGAATATATCGCTTACATTTTTCTATGATCTATTCGCAACTTACAAGGAAGTTTGTATTTCTAGTTATAACACGAGGAAAACAATGTTCTTTCAATTTCCTTCTATATCCAATATTTGCATGTCGGAAGAAAAGCTGTTGAAGCCTTCATTAAAGTAGTTTTTTCGAGCATAGCAAACCTTCTTCAATCATTGATTCTGGAATAATGTTATCAATAGTTTTATCAGTTTCCGATTATGTTATATATATGAGCGTTTCCCACACTTTCTTACTTGCTATCTTTCGTAACTCTACCTGTTACATTCATTCAACGAGCAACCAAAATTTATAATTGAATGATAATTTGGTTCATAATTGCAATTATAGACAACCATTGATGTCGAAGATAATTGTTATGTTGTTATGGATGTTTTATTACGTAATGAATGAAATATCCTGTTGTTGCATACGATCAAGCTATTTTCTCACCTTTGATATTGTTTCTCTTTTTGTCAAATTGAAGTAAATAATAACTAGGTAATGTTTATTTTCAGTGAATGATTGATTGAGCACATAGAAAATTATATTTCTATTTCTGACTTTCCTACAAAATTACAGGATGTATTATTTTGCTTTGGATATCATACTTCGAGGCATTTTAATTTAAATATTCTGATTGCAAGTTCAGAATACATGTATGTATAAAATTGATTGAGTCGTCAAAGTACCGTTAGGATAGATTTTTAAAGAAGTATAACAATTGGATAAAATTATCAAAACACATTTATTGTATGAACATTTATTTAGATAATAATAAACTGCAAAATACTAGGTACTTGTTCCGTGATTCTGATGATATTTTTGTTCTTGAAAAGAAATTGTTCCTGTTCTAACAAATAATAAATATTTTTCCAACTATTTGACCATGAGACGAAATCAATCAAAAGTAAGTAGTGAAAATACCAAGCATTCGATGTAATCCTTTCTTTTATAATAATCAAAATAATAAACTGAATTTTTCATCTACTTTGCTATTTTTCCAACTTCCATATTAACCTAAACAAATTTATACAGTGGGTAATTATTTATAAACCTTTTCTTTTGTAATTCTCTCAACTTGTTCAATCATTATTATCTGAGTAACCAAAATGGAATATTTGGTCTTCAATTCTATCGAGTTCACCAAATGCAGGAATAACTTAATCAGAGAGGATCATCTATACACAAAAAAATCATTGTTGTTTGTTGTGTACATCCAAGCTATATGTTATCAATTTCGAATTTTTTTTGTCCTCATTGAAATAAATTTTCTTGTTATGTAAAGCGCACTATTTCAGAAGAGAAACATTTCATTCAAATTTCACTTTGGTACATAGACAAGAGACACGTTATCCTATGTCTATGTTCTAGCAACTCTGTTTCAAGTATTGAATTAAAGTCTAATAGATTTCTATGTAATAAGGTTTACGACACATTCTTAGTTTGCATTATATTTTATGAAATTTTTCCCTACATTTTCCATAGACAATTTAAATGAAACAACAAAGCACTGATATTCCATCGATCTATTTATGATTCTCATTTTGAATAATATCCTTTTTTTACTTTTAAAAAAGATATTTGGAATATTGGAAAAACTTGATCAGGAATAATATTTTACAACCATATCTACCCAAAAAACACTCAATTGTTAAATTTTTGATTGAACTAAAAGAAGAGGCTATATTTTTCCTTCGCTCCGAGGATCATCCCTAGGTTCTAGCAGAAAAAAATTGGCAGAGCGGCATCTTCAGGGAGAGCGAGCAGGTCATTGTGGTAGGATTAAAATCGACCGGTAGCATGTAAGATGGGACGGCTGGCAACCGCGATAGGATTCCCCACAAGTTATAATTAGTTTTCACCCGCGGTTTTATTACCCGCTCGAAATTGAACGTAAAAGTCGCTAGAAAATTCATTATCCGCACACACTCCCGGTTCGGACCGTTCCAACAAATTTTCTGATGAAATTTAGAACGTGAGAAACTTTTTCAACTTCCGCGCGTCAGTTTCTCCCAAAAATTGGTCTTCTGATACATATAGAGCAAGCGGAGTCGCTGAAGTAAATGATATAGTCGGAGTAGACGGGGCAATCGGAGCAGTTATACTGTCAGATTAGTTAGAGTAGTGTTAGAGTGTAGTCAGGGTGGATCATAGAGTGGAGATTGACAGTTGGCTGTTCTGGAATTGTGATGTCAAGAGAAGACATTTATTATCGGTGATTAGACCCTGTACGACTTCAATTTTTTGTCGATCTCATATACCGCCGTCATCCGATATGAAACATGAGATTTCGATAGGGACAGATGGACCTACCCACGTCACCCAGCTTGTTCTCCCAATAAGACGCTGAAAAATGGACAGATTATACAAAGCCGAGGTTTTTCAGTTCTTTCATTCGGAAGAGCTAGATTTTATCGGAACAATCGACGGAAAATGGGACGAAAACTCTTCTGACGGATTGACGAAGAGTCCTGTTTTTTGTCTGTCTTGCGAAAGTCGTAGGATTGTCGTGGCAAGATTGGTGGATTATTTCGATTCATGCGGTTCTGTGTCTTTCAGTAGACGGCTATTGGGAATCTTTATTGGAGCCGGGAATGATAAACGTTCTGTCAAGTAACGGGAATCGACTATTCAAAAAAATAATCAGAGGAGCTTTGACGCCGCAGAAGCTTTCGCTTGTCGTTCAGCAATAGTTGAAGAATGAGAGGGTACTGGGGGTAACTATCCCAACCCAAGAATTTAAAAATATTAAATTTCAGTAATCTCGCAAAGACGAAGAACGAAAATTTGTCCAAAAAATGAACCAATAATAATCATTTTACTTTCCTTTGAAATCGACACGTCATTAAAAAATCGGACCCCTTTACGGTTTATGAGTTTATTATTACTTTCAAGATGAGTACTTTTATTGCACCACGAGCTCGTCTTTGTCCGAGGTTTCTTATTTCCCCTTATCTATCCGCTTTCTCGGCTTCGCCTCTTATTTACCATATGTGATTTTTGTATTCGTCATCGGTACAAACTTACCTGTTGTTTTCGGTTTTTTTATCATTCTCGTCACAAAATTTCAATATGTAGTTATCAAAGAACTGAACTGAGTAATTCGCATCGAAAAATTGTCTGGGCTGTGTTGTACAATTTATTGTGTTTCATTCAAATTGCAATTTATTCGTGAAGACATCAGTTTTGACTTGACTATATCTACAGGATGTTCCTAAATTGGAGGTACAAATGAAAATGATAGATTTCTCGGATCATTTAAAAAAATCCTATAACATGAGTCCGCAAACGCTTTGTTTTTGAGATACAGGTGTTAAAGTTCAAGTTTTTCTCTAATAGCACATTTCCTCCACAAGATATTTAACTTGAATTGGCATAAATATATTCCAATTTGAAGTTTTCATCATGTGTTATCCTAATTTTAAATGCAAATCTACAGGATGAATTTTTTTCTGAAAGGGTGCCAGCTTATTTCCTCCAGAATTATTTTTTTGTGAACAACTGGTAGTTTAGAAAAATTTAAAAAGAAACTCTGCTATCGATTTCGGGAAAAAAATTCAAACAGCTCTCTAGAGTTATTCTTAGGAAAATCCAAATTATTTTAAAGATCCAGTTAAGTAGCTGTGATAAATAAATCAATTATAAGTTCTGGTACTTATTTACCAACTCTGTAGCGAAGATTAATAAAGATTCGATAAACTGGTGAAGCATCACAAAAAAGTAGAACTACATGAAACACCCTGCATCTCGAAAATAAAGCGTTTGCGGGCTCATGTTTTATGGGCCATTTTATTTTAGAATTCATCCAAGAAATCTCTCATTTTCCAATTCAGGAACACCCAGTATAAGATAATAACAGTCGCATTTTTTAATAAAAAAAAATTATTTCGAGTAATTTGGTTCAAACTTCGTTAACATACCTCTTTTTCTCACATTATAGATATGAGTAAACAATGTCATCAAAAAACTTTTTTTCGATAAAATTGTGGATTTGAAAATATATCAAAATCCGATAACGTAATCTAACCATATTGGAGACATGTAAAAATTGCGTATACTTCCTCTATCTATGTTTATTACTCTAAGGGTTCAACAAATTCATTAATTTGTTTTCTTTCCTAAACTAATTCAAGCAGTGAGGAATATCGCATTCGCCATTTTGCGATCCCAATAAAATAAAGAAATCTGTTTTGTCATAGAAATGATTCAACTTTATAGGATTTCCTATTTGCCAATATCAAAATGTCAAAGATAACGACAAAACAATTCAACCTATATGTTTAACCAGTTGAAAATTGGTCTTCTTATCGATTCCACTATCTATTGGGGTTTGTTCGACATAACGATTTATTGGTAGGGACATTTATCAGATCCAAAGTTTACGAATTGCCTTTTCATGGGTGATATTTCTTTGTGCCCTAAGAGGTCGAATCGATTGATGACATCCTCACCGGTATTTATCTATGTTCTAGAATCGCGATTTTTCTATGGGTTGGCAGAAAAATGCAAATTTTGTGGATTGTCAATTTTGACGTTGAATGAAAACTCTGAACTCTGAACAGAATTCTGCAATACGATTAAGGTTATGAGGCTTTGACAATCGATGTCAAGTTGCAGGATGTAGGTTAACGTCAGTTCAACAGACATCATGTTGCTGGATGACGATCTTAAAACGGGATGGGATTAAAATTAGACCACAAAGGATTCGAAAGAATGTGAAATTAACAATTCTAATTCAAAATTTCTACGAAATCGCTTTTATAATTATGGATTTTTACGGTGATTTAAAAAGATATATTATTCATTGTGGTTTAAATGTATCATCGCGATGTTTTTCTAAGAAAACCACATCCAACATGAAAGGATGAAAAACCCAAACACCAAATTGACACTTTTCCCAACAAAGCTTGTCTGGGAGAATAAAAAACCCCTTCCATGACGTTGACAGGCCGAAAATTCGCCTGCTTCAGCGTTGCCGCTTATCTAAAGACCGAAAACTATACTCGGCCTCCCTCTTCAAGGTTCCTGAAAGGATCAGTAAATCCTGACCATCCACAAAGGTGCTGGCACGGACATGATTTAGACAGGATGCTTTTATTATTCATTCCAGGCTCTTTTCTCGGAGTGAGGGTTCACTTCGAGGACGCCCAAGATTTTTTTCGGCAAGGATGAACTTCAAAAAAGTTGCGTTGAGTTTTTTAAGATTACATGTTGCGATTCAAATTGGCGGATGCGCCGGTAGTTATTATTCGTAATAAGAACACTTCATTCAATAAGTCCTGGGACAAATCCCTGAAAAACACATTTTTCACATACTCATCAACATAGTCACCTTCAAGAGTGATACATGTACAGGGTGGGCAAATAAGCGAGGTAAGCGGCTATATCTCAGGATCCACTCATCGTAGAGACTTGTGATAAAAAATTTTATCACTAAAGTGTACAAGAAAACACACTGGAAATTGTTTTGAAGTTCATACCTCTACCGCTAGGGGGCGTAATAGCTACCGTCGAGTAGAAAAAATCAAAAATCAAGACTCTTGTCAAACGCAACAATAATTTGCAGGATAATTGGGAGTGACGCAACAAGCCATTTCAAAACGTCAAAAGTCATGGGAATGATTCAGAAACAAAGAAATTGGGTGAAGCCGAGAGATGTTGAACAGCGTTTGTTTGCTCGTGAACAGCTGCTTGCAAGGCAAAGACGGAAGGTATTTCTGCATCGCATTGTGACTGGAGACGAAAAATGGGTTCATTACGATAATACCAAGCGCAAAAACTCATGGGGATCCCGGCCATGCTTCCACGTCGACAGCCAAACTGAATATGCACGGTTTCAAGGTCACGCTCAGTATTTGGTTGGACCAGCTCAGAGTAGTGTATTATGGATTGTTGAAACCGACTGAAACAATCACAGGCGATCGTTATCGAACGCAATTAATGCTTTCGAGCCGAGCATTGAAAGGCAAACGGTCGCAATACAACGAGATACTTAAAACAGTGATTTTACAATGATAAAAATGCTCGCCCCCATGTTGCGAAAGTGGTCAAGTCATACTTGCAAACGTTGAAATGGGAAGTCTTACTCACCCGCCGTATTCTACAGATGTTGCTCCCTCGGACTATCACTTGTTTCGAACAATGGCGCACGGCTTGGATAACCAGCACTTCCGGTCTTATGGAGAAGTAAAAAATTGGATCGATTCGTGGATCGCTTCAAAAGATGACCAGTTTTTTCAACGCGGGATTGGTAGGCTGTCCGAAAGATGGGAGGGAGTAGTGTCCAGCGATAGACAATACTTTGAATCATAAATGTAAAAAGCCTAGAATTTCTGAAAAAAAACAGTGGAAGCAAAATTGTACGCCTATGTATATTATTCAATGACGACTCACCAAAAAACAAAATTTCAGCTCAAACTCAAGCGCTACCCCCAAAACTAGTCTCGTCCATATCGTTCCACCAGCTTCTCCTTTTCTTCAATTAACCGAATGTAATGGAGCAACTTGCATTCCCTGCTTCAACTCCCTATTACGTCCGAAAATTACTGTTATTCGCGTCAATAATTTATCCAGTACAATTCGTGACTTTGCAGGAATTCGCGCAATTAGAACAGTTAGCCACACACTGAGCTCCCTTTGAACTTCTGGAGTTGCAACTAATTTGACATCCGACCATCGTCGCAACAACATCAGGCCGGCCTGGGTTTGGTCCCAACCAGACCATAAATTTCGGCAGTGGTTCGCGAACAATTAGGCCTGTTGAATAATCGATATGTTTTGCAGTCGTAAATAGGGAAGTAACAACGTAGTGGCTATGTATACTAACTGACAAGAAACTGCAACACCCAGAAGGAGCTGTTCAAATTTCAATTTTTTTTTGTTGGTAAAACATAGATAGTATAGCAAGGAGTGAATGATTGAATTTGAAGAAAAAAAAATCGTGAAGGTTTTTTCATGCAAACAATTTGTTTTGAAGTTCATACCTCTACCGCTAGGGGGCGTAATAGCTACCGTCGAGTAGAAAAATGAATTTTACTCGAAAATGTTTCATATGAAGTTAAAGAAAAAATATCATCACCGTAATCCTTGGAAAATTCTCTATATCTTTGAATTGTCACTTTCGATTTTACGGCATCAAATAAGGGTAGGTGAAAGGGAGAAATCTGACTGATTGAAATGCCTGAAACTTCAGTTTGGCTCAACATTTTTGAGCAAATTAGATCTCATCTGAAAGTTAATATCTTGTTGATTGAGGACAAAATATACTCATGATAAATTTGTTTTTGCTGCTTTCGATAGGGAGCGCTAAGTCAGAAGTTTATTGTTTTGTTCATTTCACTCCGAAATTTCAAATGTAATGATAGGATTTTCTTAACAGAAACAGAAATTCCATCAAATTTGTATGAAAAACCCTGAAGGTCGCAAAGCGATAGTTTCAGGCGTTCTGAAGTTATGGCAAAAAGAAGATATTCTTCAACTGAAGCACTGCGAAAAACCAAATTGTGTCTTCAAGTTCTGACAGAAACAGAAATCCCATCAAATTTGTATGAAAAAACCTGCAGGTAGCAAAGCGATAGCTTCAGGCGTTCTGGAGTTATGGCCGAAAGAAGACACAATTCAGTTTTTCAGTGCATCAGTTGAAGAATATATTTTTTCGGCCATAACTCCAGAACGCCTGAAGCTATCGCTTTGCGACCTTTTGGTTTTTTCATATAAATTTGATGGGATTTCTGTTTGTCAGAACTTGAAGACACAATTTGGTTTTTCGCAGTGCATCAGATGAAGAATATTATCTTCTTTCGACCATAACTTCAGAACGTCTGAAATTATCTTCCCTTTGAACTTCTGGAGTTGCAACTGATTTGACATCTGACCATCGTCGCAACAACATCAGGCTGGCCTGGGTCTGGTTGGGCCATACATTTCGGCAGTGGTTTGCGAACAATTAGGCCTGTTGAATAATCGATATGTTTTGCAGTCGTAAATAGGGAAGTAACAACGTAGTGGCTATGTATACTAACTGACAAAGAAACTGCAACACCCAGAAGGAGCTGTTCAAATTTCAATTTTTTTTGTTGGTAAAACATAGATAGTATAGCAAGTAGTGAATGATTGAATTTGAAGAAAAAAAATCGTGAAGGTTTTTTCATGCAAACAATTTTTGTTACTTGAATATTATAGTCGTTTTTTGCAAGTTTTATAAATTTTACAACAAACCAACTGTTCGAGGAGATCGATAGGTTGCTGTTAAAATGCCTAGAGCATGTGTACACGGAATTTATTGCCAGCTAAGTGAATTTGAAATAAGTCGAATTATTGGTCTACGGGAGGCAGGGTTGTCATTTCGAGAAATCGCCAACCGTACGAACAGAAATCCAACTACAGTTATGTTGTCAAGCGTGGTTTGTTAATTCTCAAAATCAAAGAAGAGTAAGCACCGGACGTTGACTTTGAAATTTGTCTACAATACGACGAATAGTGGGTCGATTAACTGAATAATGTCTTCCTTGAATTATTCTTAAACATCTCATAGTATTCACAAATGATCACAGATTTTGATAAAACAATTTGATAATTGCTAAACGTTGTTGAATTGTGTATCTCTCCATGATTAAATGACATAACCTACTGAACTCCAATGACATAAGAGAGGGACAAGTCGGTTTTATATAGGGTGTCTTTTTTCGAAGTATATAACTTTAAGTTGGCATAACTGTTCAAGATGGCGACCGATTTAACAGCTGTCAAGTGATTTATTCTCAGTTTGGTTTGGCAATTCATCATGAATAGACTCACGCCTGAACAACTCTTGCTAATAGTGCAATTTTATTTCGAAAATAATGGTTCTGTGCGGAATACGTATCGCGCACTACGTCCATTTTATTTTGTTTAGCGATGAAGCGCACTTCTGGTTAAATGCCTACGTCAACAAACAAAACTGCCCCATTTGGAGTGAAGCTTATCCTCAAGTGTATGTCGAAACACCATTACATCCAGAAAAACTGACTGTTTGGTGTGCTTTATGGCCTGGTGGAATCATTGGTCCGTACTTCTTCAAAAACGATGATGGCCAGAATGTTACAGTCAATGGTGATCGGTATAGAGCGATGAGTACTAACTTTTTTATTCTTGAATTGAACAACCATGATGTCCAGGAGCTGTGGTTCCAACAAGACGGCGCAACATGTCACACAGCTCGTGCCACAATCGATTTATTGAAAGACACGTTTGGTGACCGCCTAATTTCACGTTTTGGACCTGTAAATTGGCCTCCAGGATCATGCGATTTAACATCGCTAGACTTCTTTCTGTGGGGCTATGTAAAGTCATTGGTCTATGCGGATAAGCCACAAACCCTTGACCATTTGGAAGACAACATTGGCTGTGTTATTGCCGATATACGGCCACAAATGTTGGAAAAAGTCATCGAAAATTGGACATCCAGATTGGACTACATCCGAGCCAGCCGTGGCAGTCATATGCCAGAGATCATATTCAAAATGTAATCCCACAAGATTATCTTGCGGATAAATAAAATTCATGTCAATCGAATTGCAATTTAAAGTTCTATAGCTCTAAAAAAAACACCCTTTATTCTTGGATTTTAATGGTCACATAGTTGAGGGAGGAATGAACTGGCGCGACCTAGGCAACACTCTGAGACCGAATTGAATGTCCTGCAGTCAATTAAATATTCAGGACGAGCGTTTCCAGCACGCCGTCGACGTCGCGGCGCCTCAAGTAGACGCGGGGCGTCGTTTACGTACGGCGTATGTTATGAAGTTGTCAGAGAGGTAGAAAACGGAAAATATGAAGTTGGAATGAGTGCCTATTTTCTAAGGAGTTATTTGATCGGGTTTCAGGAGTACAGGGTAGTTTCACGTTAGCGGGTCACTGGATTTTGTGGCTTATCCTTCAAGCACTATTGAAAAGTGACCCATCCAATGATTGTATTTTTCACGGGCTATCGAAATATGTTAACGGAAAACTATCGAACCAAGGCATAGAAAATTATTCAGGAAAAACCGTTTTTCCAAATATAACCATTTTAAATTGTGGAAAACTTTTTAGAATAAAATCCTCCAATATGCGAACTTACTATGCGTGTTGTAACAGGCCAATTGAAATAATAATAATAATAATAATAAATCGCCTTTATTGTTACAAAAATTATAAATAAAATATCATAATTGGAGAAAAAAAACTACTAAGACGTGGCGAAGTCTAGCTAAGCTATTCAAACTCAACCACTCTCCGGTCTACCATAGTAAAACACATTTTTTTGGCAGAATTCGATTTTATTATTCAACATAGTTGTCTTCGATGGCGATACAGCGATTATAGCAGTCTTCCAACTTTTCGATACCATTTTTGTAGTACGATATGTCTTTCTCGTCAAAATAGGCCTCAGTTTCTGCGTTCACTTCTTCATTGGCGCTAAATTTATTTCCAGCGAGCATTCTTTTGAGGTCTGAGAAGAGGAAAAAGTCAAGGGGGCCAGATCTGGCAAATACGGTGAAAGCAGAAGCACTTCGAAGCCCAATTCATTCAATTTTGCCATTGTTTTCATTAATTTGCGACACGGCGGATAGCCTTGATAAAAGAGCACCTTTTTTTTCTTAAAATGGTACCGTTTTTTAACGATTTCATCCTTTAAACGATCCAATAACGCTATATTATAATCGCTGTTGATGGTCTAGCCCTTTTGGAGGTAATCAATGAATATTTTACCTTGCCCATCCTAGAATACTGATGCCATAACCTTGCCAGCTGACTGTTGTGTTTTTCCTCGCTTTGGATTCGGTTCATCGTGTGCAGTCCACCCAGCTGACTGTCGATTGGACTCCGGAGTGAAATGATGTAGCCATGTTTCATCCATTGTCACATATCGACGCAAAAATTCAGGTTTATTGCACTTAAACAGCTTCAAACACTGAATGATATGATGTACACGTTCAGATGATATCTTCACAATGTCTGCTATCTCGATCAACTTCACTTTACGGTCATTCAAAATAATTTTGTGAACTTTTTTGATTTTTCGTCGGTGACAGCCTCTTTTGGGCGTCCACTGCGTTCGCCGTCTTCGGTGCTCATTTCACCACGCTTAAACTTTGCAATCAATGATGGTTGATTTTCCTGGTGCAGTCCCCGAAAACTCTTCATCAAGCGAAGATTTTGCTTCAACTGTATGTTTTTCATCCGAAAAGCAATATTTCATCAGCTCACGAAATTCTTTTTTTAAATAACAAAAGTAGCTACACTCACAACGCAATATATCATAAACTAATGTTCGGATTGCTGTCAAATTTTGACACGTATCGTTTGAAGCTTGGTACTAACTAAAAATCATATGGATTTAATACTAGCACCGCCATCTGTGCATCAGACTGGGGACTTTTCAATTGGCCTAAAAATATGCTCCCGTGCTAAGCCTTTCCACCCCTGTCCTGTATACAACCATTCCAACGCCAAAACGTCCTCCATACATCATTTGAGGTGGACCGTCATGCCTCTATCGTTCCGTTCTATGCAAACATTCTGGCCATTATTAAATACCATCTCTCCATAAATCCAACCATGAATGTAATCGTTGCCAGCTTCAATCAAAGTCGATTGCGTTACTAGACAATAACCAGTATTATAATTCATACTTTGTTTGACGTGCCGTATCCGACATAGAATGGCCTTTATGCAATGGCGATAAACGCACCTTTCTATGGGGGGATTTCATGCTGCTCGAATGTTATTTTCGACAGGCAATGTCGAACATCGGAATAACCCTTTTCTCCGATAACGTTGCGTTATGATATTGGCTTTTTCACGTTGGCATTGACAAGTCATCGAGTAGGCCTCTTTCATACGCGTTTCGGATTAGTTTGACAGCGCGTCAGGTTTTTGGTCATAGACACGGTAGATTTTCAGTTACGAAGCATTGATTACGTAATGTGGACACTTGTTGACATAACTTTGTCTAGAAGAAGTGGCTTGGAACTTCCAAAAAAAAAGACGTTATGGCCAATAGATGTTTTAGGCCAATTGAAAATCCTCGGTCTGATGTACAGATGGTGGTGCTAGTATTAAATCTATATGATTTTTAGTTAGTACCAACCTTCAAACGATACGTGTCAGTCTGACTATTAGTTTGTAAGATATTACGTTGTGAGTGTAGCTACTTTTGTTATTTGAAAAAATATGTAACAAAAAGAATTTCGTGTCCTGATAAAATATTGTTTTTTGAAGGAAAAAATACAGTTGAAGCAAAATCTCGGCTTGATGAAGAGTTTCCGGGGTCTGCACCAGGAAAATCAACCATCATTGATTGGTATGCTAAGTTGAAACGTGGTGAAATGAGCACCGAAGACGGCGGACACAGTGGGCGCCCAAAAACGGCTGTCACCGACGAAAAAATCAAAAAAGTTCACAAAATAATTTCGAATGACCGTAAAGTGGAGTTCATCGAGATAGCAGACATTTTGAGAACAATAATGATTCTGAGCAGTGTTTGAAGCTGTTTAAGTGAAATAAACCTGAATTTTTGAGTTGATATGTGACAATGGATGAAACATGGTTCCATCATTTCACTCCGAAGTCCAATTGACAGTCAGCTGAGTGGACTGCACACGATGAACCGAATCCAAAGCGAGTAAAAATACAACAGTCAGCTGGCAAGGTTGAGGCATCAGTATTCTGGGATGCGCAAGGTATAATATCCATTGATTACCTCGTTCAAAGGATGAAATCGTTAAAAAATGGCCCCTTTTCAAGAAAAAAAGTTGCCATTTCATCGCCAATTTCATCTTAAGGTTTTTCCAGTCTTTAAGATATCTTAATTATCACCTATAAACAAGTGATATTACTCTATTGAGAAATCGACTGTAGCGACACCGTCGGTTACATACTGAAATAAACATGAAATGACGAATAGCTTTAGTGGAAAAGTGACGAAAACCTGTAGGTATCTATTTATCTCAGAAACAATTTATTGCCTCACAATTATTTTCTTTTCTATTATTTTATTTTGTAGCACAGAATTTGCCGATTTCCAAGTTCAGTAAATATCGTTAAATCCAGTTTTTGACCTTCAAACTTGTTTCCAATACCAATTGTCCTCTGTTCGCCTAGAAGCAACTCCGTTTTGACCTTTCTTGTTGAAACGTTCGAGTAAATAGATGTCAATGGAGTTGCATTTTCAATCTGATGCTGAGAAAGTTTCCTTTCTGTTAACTTCTCTTACGAGCAACAATTGGAAAGCAGAGGGGTTCAGAATTGTTCGACTTGTATTTTAATCATTTTCCCCTTCACAACACTGAAAAAGTCTTCAGCAAATAAATTGAAATTTAACTTGGAATGGAGGATCACAAAGTGAAGCAGCATCCTTGAAGCGATATCCCCAATTATCTACAAGGATTCGTTACAGGATTATGAAGAGCGAGGTTCTTTGAATCATTATTATAAATAATTGGACTTAGAAATTAATAATGTGTAATCCCATTAGACATGAAATTTTGGCGGTAAAATTTCTCTATTATAAATTGGAATTGGATTATAAATTCTATCTTGAGTGACATTGCTCCTTCGTAAAATGCCAAAATTTATTGAATACAAATGATACAAGAAATTAAAAAAAAATAAATATTATTGCTGTTATAACCATTTTAAATCGAATCATTCTAGGTAATTGAAAAACCCTTTGGTTGCTTCAAAATCTCTTCTCATTATTTCATTCGAATTTAATTTTCACAAGTATCAATTATTTATTCATAATATAACGGGTGTTTTTTTTCGAGGTATACAACTTTAAGTTGGCATTACTGTTCAACATGGCGACCGATTTAACAGCTGTCAAGTGATTTATTCTCAGTTTGGGTTGGCAATTCATCGTGAATCGATTCACGCCTGAACAACGCTTGCAAATAGTGCAATTTTATTTCGAAAATAATGGTTCTGTGCGGAATACGTATCGCGCACTACGACCATTTTATTTTGTTTAGCAATGAAGCGCACTTCTGGTTGAATGGCTACGTCAAAAAACAAAGCTGCCGCATTTGGAGTGAAGCTAATCCTCGAGTGTATGTCGAAACACCGTTACATCCAGAAAAACTGAATGTTTGGTGCGCTTTATGGGCTGGTGGAATCATTGGTCCGCACTTCTTCAAAAACGATGATGGCCAGAACGTTACAGTCAATGGTGATCGATATAGAGCCATGATTACTAACTTTTTCATTCCTGAATTGAACAACCATGATATCCAGGAGCTATGGTTCCAACAAGACGGCGCAACCTGTCACACAGCTCGTGCCACAATCGATTTATTGAAAGACACGTTTGGTGACCGCCTAATTTCACGTTTTGGACCTGTGAATTGGCCTCCAAGATCTTGTGAATTAACACCGCTCGACTACTTTCTGCGGGGCTATGGTCTATGCGGATAAGCCACAAACCCTTGACCATTTGAAAGACAACATTCGCCGTGTTATTGCCGATATACGGCCACAAATGTAGGAAAAAGTAATCGAAAATTGGACGTCCAGATTGGACTACATCCGAGCCAGCCGTGGCGGTCATATGCCAGAAATCATATTTAAAATGTAATGCCACAAGATTATCTTGCGGATAAATAAAATTCATGTCAATCGTTGTTTTATTGCAATTTGAAGTTCTATAGCTCTAAAAAAAACAGCCTTTATGTTTCTCAATTTCGTTTTTTTTTTAACCTCATAGGTTTTGATTTAGTCGATTTCAGTTCCACTAATGCGAAATAACAATAATTGATTTTCGGACGTAATTTGCAGTGTTCTCGGCTCAAATTCGTTGGTAGGCATTCAATTAAGTCTTAGAAATGGGGGTAAAAAGACAATCCATCAATTCTGGAACGTAGCGTCGATTTTCCCTGTAGTTTAATGAGGTATTTGCGAATTTAAAGGGACGTGAAACTTTATCAGGGACGACTGACATTCGCAAAATTAATAGCCTCGAAAGCAATAGCTCGGAAGCTTCTCCGATATCCTTGTGAATTAATTATTAGTAAATACCGGAAGTTCAGGGTGGGGGTGCTCTAGAGAACGTTAAGAAAGATCGTGATCCTTTAGAACATTACAGTGTGTCACTACGAGTACATACTCGAATTTATGAGAATTTTTTTTAGCCAACTATAGAAGCAATCGAAAGGATTTTATTAGGAAAAGCCACCTCCTGTCAAATTGACTGAATTTTTGATATGTTATAGTCCAAGTCATTCCAAACAAAAAGTTCAATAGGTCAAAGTTTTTCTATAGTCTAGTTTTGGCGCTATTGTTAAACAATACAGAACGTTATCCTGGATAATCATCATTATTTTGTGTAATCAAGATGTGAACAGTCATTATTTTGAGATACTATTAAAGACATTGTTCTTTGGTGTTACATTTGGTCAATTATACATCATGTTCCAGCTACTTACAATTTTTTAAGTTCAATTATTCGAAAATGGTTGCAAATCTCCTTAGCGATCTACAATTAAAAAATCTCTATTTCAGTATCGTACTGAGTTCAGTTTTAAATACAGTGCTGTAATTAATTCATTAGAACATCGTTTTCAATTATATTTTTCGTTTCGTGGTTGTCTATACTTATACTGACTTCCAATCCTATCAAATTTCAACAAACGTCAATAATTGTCAATATAATATAATTTGTATAAAGTGAAATGAATTGTAACATTACTTGCAATTTTTCTTAATTCTGGTGATGATAAATCGACTTCGTCAGACATAATTCACGAATTTAATGCGTAATTGTAAGTTATTTCAAAACTCGAAACGTACGATTCATATTCAAATTCCGTAATCTGTCAATTTTCGTAACAGTCACACCAACTGTCAAGATATAATACAAAAGTCTCTAGGATATTATAATCTGAATTTTTCATTGAATTTCGACAATATTTCGCAAAACTTGACTGAAAAATTTAAAAATGCGTTTAGTATTTTCAATTCAGCACTTCTAATATTTCAATTCGGCACTTTTGATAATTTCTGAGAATAATTATTATTACTATCTATAATAAATTGCTGGGTCGAACACAACTTCCTAAACAGGGCCATGATTGTATTATTCGTAAGACGTTTGAACGATGCTTTAGCACCGAACGATATTTTAAACAACGCATCTTCCCACACTGAAGCTTTAAACTTCGAAGAAAACGGGGCTTTTCTATTAGCGCACCTAATATTTCAATTCACCTCGGCGCAAAGCTCCATTGATTTAGGTCTGAAACTGCGGAACTTTTTAATGCCTGTTTTCCTCAACCCATTCCTTTTCATCTATCAGATTTTGCACAACGTCTAACTCGAGTACGGCAAAGCCCTTCCCTCGTCTATTTCCCAGAAAATTCCTCAACTCAAGCTGTGGAAAATCGACACAAAGGAAATTTTTGTACGTAACGTATAGAAGTTGTCCAACCAATCGATCTAGGGTGTGTTTCTTGAGTGCGATACAGTATTATGCAGATGATTCATACCACTAGCTCTACGAGACGTTTTTCGGGCACTTGAACTGATAATTGAAATTGTATATGAGAAATGAATGTGTTTATATCAAATAGATAATTCTGATAGTCAGGCTCAAAGCATTGAGATCGCATATATCGATTCTAAGATAGTATTGGACTGCCAATAGGCAAGAATAACAAGATCTGTCTGATTCGTTTGGGTTCTCGGTCACTCAGGAATTAAAGGAAATGAAGAGGCCAACACACTTAACAGAAAATGAGCACAAACTCATGGGGAACCTTTCTGTGGTAAAGTTGCTGCCTCAGAAAGCACCTCATGAGTATGTGTCAAGCGAAAAACGACGAGTGCAGATTCTGTGGGGAGGAGGAAGAAACTTCAGATCAACTGGTGAAGGAATGCCTCGCCATCATTAGCCAACGCAGAAATGCTATGGACAAGTTACTTGTAAAAGAAAAGGAAGTAACCTCAAATAGACATATTCGAAAGTGTAGGTTTTACAAAATACTGCAATACATACATTGGTATTTATGTATGTACTCGACTAATATTTTCTAATATTCCAAGAAGTATTTTCCGAATATGTATACCAGTACTCTTCAATATTCAGATAAAATTAAATTGTTATTTCAATCTGTAAATAATGATGTGCATATTCGTTTCACAGAAGAGTAAGAGGGATTATTTATGCCTTGAAAATTATGACAGGTAATCTCTTTCGACAATATTATAGTAACATACTTCATTCAGTTCCAGTTAGGTATCAAATGCAAGACAAAATTTCAATTCAGTGAGTTTTTGAACTATGAGATACGCCAGAGGAAAATTTGTATTAAAAAATGCTAAAATCTGGAACGTATTCCGTAATCGATTCATTTCCTGTTATATCGTTTTGGATGATTTCTAGGTAAATAAAGACGTATAGTAGTAAAGGTTTCAAGCTCAGAGTAATAAACAAAGATAGAGGGAGCATATGTCATTTTCACTAAGCAAATTTTGTCCCAAACATGAACTATCAAATTTGACATGAAGCGCGCGGAAATGAAAACATATCAGTGATACGATATTTCACTCAATTCGCGAGTTTCTCCACAAAGAACGCACTTCCTATATTCCATAGTGAATCAACGTTTCATATCAACCCAAAATATATTGAAATGAATACCTAAATATATCAGGAATTCAGAAAACAAACTTCAAGCGCGCCAAACTACGTGGAACAACCGATGACACTAGGAGAGCAAAAGTTGCCAAACTTTGGATTTCAGCAGGTACATACAGAAAATAATAAATATTCTGCTTATTATAAATTCGACAATGAGGAAAAATACCGGATTCCAAATATTCAAATTTGCATATTTAATAGGGAAACACTCAAATAAATTTATTTCATTAAATATAATATACATTGATGACGATATAGTAAAATTGTGGATTTGAAAATATATCACAATCCGACAACGTAATCTAACCACGTTGGGGACATGTCAAAATTGCGTATACTTCCTCTATCTACGTTTATTACTCTATGGTTTCATATATACTATTCGAAATTACATATTTTCTATCTAAATAAAAATAGAGCGATCTCTGATATCCTGCTCTAATATGGAAACCACATCTTCAAACACAAATCCAATCTATACATCATCCGATTCCGATACCAAACCTTGAAAAAACTCCACCAAAACGCTTCAAAAGCGATGAATCGAGATCGTGAATCTCATTAGGCCATTCCAGCTCCGATACCAGCTCGAAATTAACTCAAAGCCTGTTTCAAATTCAAACTCTGCCCAATAGTTTAACCGAGTCCGCAATTCGTTTCGTTTTGTTCCCTTCTTCGAACTCTGCAAGTTTAATCGGGTCCGGGGTAGGTTGTTTCGGATGTGAGGTAGTTTAATGAAATGAAAATCAACAGACTGATTAGCCTGATTCAACAAGCTGCGTCCTTATCGGCGATAGATCGCGCGTTTAGAAGTGCGTGAAACGTGATTCTCTGGCTTTTGCAGGTAGAGGTCTTGTTTGGATATTTGGAGGGCGAGTTTCAATTTTGAGTTTCGCTATTCAAACATTTGAGGTAGTGGCTAGACAGCGGAATTTTAGTTGGTTTGGAGCCTTATGGGTTCTATGTGCGGAAGTATGGGTTCTGTGTTTCACCTGGGCGTGTAGCGAGAGTTTTCTGATTTTATTATACACTGTGTTCTTAAAGTATGGAACAAATTCATTTTTAGCTAAACAGACCATTTTAAAGAATAATCCTGAAACACATTGATTTTTTATTTTAAAACACCGTATTTTAAAATAATAATCTAATATACAGGGTGAACTGATTCCAAAAATGTATCACATGTTGATTCCAATTGGTACTGGATGAACAAAAATACAATAGTTTTGTGTGTGCTCATAAAGTGACGCGCAACATTCTTTATTAGTTAAATTAACAATATTATCAAAAATACTTATTGTCTAGAGGCAATTAGTTTGAATGTAACACCCTGTAGTTTGTTACATTTTTAGATTAATAAAAATGAGCTGTTTCCAAACATGTTTGGTACATGTGGTCTAGCAGACAGAATATGAAAGAAATTATTTCTTATTTTTATACATTTTTATTAATTTAAAAATGTAACAACTACAACTACAGAGTGTTACATTCAAACCAATTGCTGCTAGACAATAAGTATTTTTGATAATATTGTTAATTTAACTAATAAAGAATGTTACGCGTTACTTTATGAGCACACACAAAACTATTGTATTTTTGCCCCCCTGTACCAATTGGAATCAACATGTGATACGTTAAGTGGGGTAAGTCCAACTTTTCTCGCGAGTGTGGAAGTTTGTGGCACGAGCCTGAAAGGCGAGTGCCGCAAACACACGAGCGAGAAAAGGACTTTTCCTACAACTGCTATGGAAAGTAGCGTATTCTACACAGCTTACTCAATTTCAAAACTATGTTTTGCTCATACTGTGGGAAATATTATTCCCCACGGCACTTTGCCCACACCTCGCTTGGTAGACCAATGAAATTGGGCTTTTGAGTCGTTTCTACGGAAACGCAATAAATTAGCACATAATGTCAACGAAGGCCATTTTTATTTGAATCAAGTCCATTACTTGAATTATTGAAATTTGTGCAGTTGTAGGAAAAGAATAGTGTGCAACATGTGGAGAAAGTCCTCTTCTCGCTCGTGTGTTTGCGGCACAGGCTCGTGCCACAATCTTCCACACTCGCGAGGAAAGTTGGACTTTCCCCACTTGTTACACAATATACTATTCTATACATGTTGCACACTATTCTTTTCCTACAACTGCACTAATTTCAATAATTCAAGTAATGAACTTGATTCAAATCAAAATGGCCTTCGTAGACAGTATGTGCTAATTTATTACGTTTCCATAGAAACGACTCAAAACCCAATTTCATTGGTCTACCAAGCGAGGTGTGGGCAAAGTGCCGTGAGAAATAATATTTCCCACAGTATGAGCAATACATAGTTTTGAAATTGAGTGAGCTGTGTAGAATACGCTACTTTCCATAGCAGTTGTAGGAGAACGATATTTCCAATTCGCAGTTCTCAATTTTATCACTTCTATGATCTACAATTCTGAAAACTACTACACACAATTGACAGATAACCAAGAACATGTATCTACCCATCAATCATAAAACTTCCGGAGGGAATTCAGTTTCCCGACAAATTTCTCCGATCATTTCCTCGGCATCTATCGCTCAGGCATCAATAGAAATTTCCCTCGACGATAATTCGAACGTTTCAACGTCAGATGAGCCTATCAGTTTCTACGATTGCTGCTGACAAAGGATCTTCCGACGACGATCTGATGACTGCAGCTGTTGGAATTCAGTACGTGATTTTCCGCGATCGTTCCAATCTCGATATAGATAACGAATTTCCCGGGAAAACCCTGAAGATTTATTGCGATTTTTCAGAGGTTGGATTTTGGAAAAAACCTACTTTGATACGTTTCGGCAGGAAATATTTACTTAGGAGTATATCGGGTGGCTCATCATAGAGGATGGTCTCATTTCAGAGGTGTAAATGAAGGTATTTAGTGAATCTTTTTTTGGGATGTCTATAGGGACGTCAGAGGTACAATTTAAAATTATTTTCATAACAACAACAGCATAACAACTCATAATACACTACGCCGAGCTGGTTCCACCAAATACTGAGCATGATCTTGAAACCGTGAATATTCGGTTTGGCCGTCGACGAGGAAGCATGGCCGGGATATCCCCATGATTTTCTGCGCTCATGAGTATCGTAATGAACTCACTTTTCGTCTCCAGTCACAATACGATGCCGAAATCCTTTTCATCTTTGCCTTGCAAGTAGCTGTTCACAAGCAAACAAACGCCGTTCAACAACTCTCGGCTTCAACTCGTACGGCACCCTATTTCCTTGTTTTTGAATCATTCCCATGACTTTCAAGCGTTCAATGGTTTGTTGCGTCATTCCCAATGATCCTGCCAATTCTTGTTGAGTTTGACACGAGCCTTGATAATGCCTCCAATTCTGCATCTTCAAAACCATTCCTGCTGGTCTTCGAGGTCGAAATGACCGTTCTTGAAGCGTTGAAACCACCCTCGGCACATTCTTTCACTAATAGCAGCCTCACCTTAGGTATTTGGAGCATTCGATGAGCCTCAGCCGCAGACTTCTTCATATTGAAGCAGAAAATTAAAACCTTCCGCAAATGACGAGAATTTGGCTCGTAAGCTGACATGTTTAATCGAGAATAACTTTATGATGCAGACACAAATCGACTAATATTTCGATGGCGTTATGTTTACAAATACTCAAGCTTATTGTGTGACATCTACGATCTATTTATTTCGACTGCCACTTACCGTCACAGCCATCTATTGCAAAATGGCGGAAGCAAAGTTGTACACCTAATACAATAAGCATATCTTGCCAGTTGAAGAGCAACTCGGAACTCCCACGCCATTTCAACTTTTAAAATAACGAACCTGTTCCTGACGTCTCTAACCTCTCAATAAGTCAAACTCGTTAAATTTACTTTCTGTGCTCTGCTCCCGACATCAATGATATCCGCTAAGGCCTATTTTACATTTCTATATGCACCGCCATCCCTTAAAACTACCCAGCTAAGCCCAGTACTCAGATTGCTGGGGATTTGAGATGCACGTTAATTTCGTTTTAACGATGTTTCTTCCCCAAAGGCGACCCAATCTTCATTATTCGATTTCCGAGATTCGAACTGCTCTATGAATGACGGTGTGCATAAAAATTATTACGGCCATAGAATATTGCATGACCCTATTCGCATTAAGTGCTCCTCGTATATTTTTCCATTTATCCCGTAATATCGTAGCGCTAGGGAATATCGTCTAGTCGGCGTTGATTCGATCGTTATTCCATTGGATGGAGTAGGGAATTGGTACTCTTCGATTCAATCAGGATAAAAATGTGGATAACTTGTTGGTACAAAATGATGGATGCGCCGGACAGTGGACTTTTTTTAAGGTGTACAAATTTGCTTCCTCCGTTTCGCAATAGATGGATGTAGCGGTAAGTGGTAGTCGAAATAAATAGATCGTAGATGTTATACAAAAAAGCTTAGGTATTCGTGAACAAAATACCATCGAAATAACAGTCGATTTCCTCATGAATCCTCATCGGGTATAAATCACTAACGACATTGACATAATGAATCACATCTCATACAATATACGGTTCTGTGGTCTCTAATATTCACATGCAATCCTCAAACTTTTCAAATTATGTTCTCGAAAACCAATAAACAGAAATATTCGGGTTTAATATTTCTTTGGAATTCATATAACGGGTGTTTTTTTTCGAGGTATATAACTTTAAGTTGGCATTACTGTTCAAGATGGCGACCGATTTAACAGCTGTCGAGTGATTTATTCTCAGTTTGGTTTGGCAATTCATCATGAATAGACTCACGCCTGAACAACGCTTGCAAATAGTGCAATTTTATTTCGAAAATAATGGTTCTGTGCGGAATACGTATCGCGCACTACGTCCATTTTATTTTGTTTAGCGATAAAGCGCATTCTGGTTGAATGGCTACGTCAACAAATAAAACTGCCGCATTTGGAGTGAAGCTAATCCTCAAGTGTATGTCAAAACACCGTTACATCCATAAAAACTGACTGTTTGGTGCGCTTTATGTGATGATGGAATCATTGGTCCGTACTTCTTCAAAAACGATGATGGCCAGAACGTTACAGTCAATGGTGATCGGTATAAAGCCATGATTACTAACTTTTTCATTCCTGAATTGAACAACCATGATGTCCAGGAGCTGTGGTTCCAACAAGACGGCGCAACATGTCACACAGCTCGTGCCACAATCGATTTATTGAAAGACACGTTTGGTGACCGCCTTATTTCACGTTTCGGACCTGTGAATTGGCCTCCAAGATCTAGTGATTTAACACCGCTAGACTACTTTCTGCGGGGCTATGTAAAGTCATTGTTCTATGCGGATAAGCCACAAACCCTTGACCATTTGGAAGACAACATTTGCCGTGTTATTGCCGATATACGGCCACAAATGTTGGAAAAAGTCATCGGAAATTGGACGTCCAGATTGGACTACATCCGGGCCAGCCGTGGCGGTCATATGCCAGAAATCATATTTAAAATGTAATGCCACAAGATTATCTTGCGGATAAATAAAATTCATGTCAATCGAATAATCCATCGTTGTTTTATTGCAATTTCTATAGCTCTAAAAAAATACCCTTCATTATCGATAGGACATTCTTGGAAACTGGAAAAATTCTTCCAGTGAATTATTTTGCTCGTTTTAAAGCACGTGTCCTGAAACTTTCAAGTGTTATCGGTGAAAACTTTCGAGATAGGACTTCAAGAGCAAGACTTCGATTCAGAAGAGTAAAATCGAAGCTACTTTCGGTAATCACCCACTTCTGGAAATTAGGTAATGCTTTCGAACTCCTGTAATACTGAGAGCTTTGAGGCATTCCCCATAATCATTGCCTCCCTAAGGGCGAATTCAACAGTTTCATTTCCTATCGAAGAGGATGAAAACGACGTTGCCATTTCTGATGGAGCACTTCAAATTGATATGTGTGTAGATACGATCAGAGTTCCCTTTGATGCTGCCAAGTAGAAATGAAATGAAAAGATAGACCAGCTTTACCCAGGTTAAAAAGTGAAAAGACGTTTTTCTCTCAGAAATTCGACTTTATTCGTCAGCATAGTCAACTTTAAAAGACATGCACTCCATGTACAAGCTTTAAAATATGTTCATTACATATGGCTGTGAGTTCAACTGGACTCTGTCCTGAGACAGCGAATATAGACAGGGTAACTGGATCAATATAATCCGGTAGAACGTTTATGAACAAAATAAATAGAAGTGTTCCCAGCACAGAGCCCTGGGGAACTCCTAAATTGATTTCACATGTAGGTGAGGAAGCAGTACGTACTCTAACAGACATATTACCATTTGTAATGAAACAAGTCATCCACTCAAGAAATATCCCACGAAAACCCATTTTATATAGCTTACTCTCAATGAACTCACATGAGAGAACATCGAAAGCACGTGAAAAATCGAAAAAGAGGCCTGCAACGAAAAGCCTCTTGTAAAATTTTTTATAAATAAAGTTGATAAAAAAGCAGCCATTTGAGTGGACCTGCCTCCTTTGAAACCATGCTGGTTATCAGTAACGGTTTACAACTTTGCTTCCGCCGTTCTGGAATGGATGGCTGTAGCGGTAAGTGGTAGTCGAAATAAAGAGATCGTACATGTCATACAATAAGCTTAGGGATTTGTTAACATAACGCCATCGAAATATTAGTCGATTTTTGTCTGCATCTTAAAGTTATTCTCGATTAAAATTGTCAGCTTACGAGCCAAATTCTCGTCATTTGCGGGAGGTTATAATTTTCTGCTTAATTATGGAGAAATTTTCGGCTGAGGCTCATCGAATGCTCTTAAATAACTATGGTGAGGTCGATATTAGTGAAAGAACGCGCCGAGGGTGGTTTCAACGCTTCAAGAACGGTCATTTCGACCTCGAAGACCAGCAGGAATGGTTTTGAAGATGCAGAATTGGAGGCATTATCAAGGCTCGTATCGTGTTTCAATACTTCACGAACGGTGATTTTGACGTCGAAGACGTGGAAGAGAGAAGGTTTTCGAAGATGCAGAATTGATGGCATTACTTGATCAAAACTCGTGTCAAATGCAAAAATAATTGGCAGGATCATCGGGAGTGATACAAAAAGCCATTTCAAAACACCTGAAAGTCATGGGAATGATTCAGAAACAAGGAAATTGGGTGCCGTACGAGTTGAAGTCGAGAGATGTTGAACGGCGTTTGTCTGCTTGTGAACAGCTGCTTGCAAGGCAAAGACGGAAGTAGTGGCCAGCGATGAACAATACTTTGAATCATGAATGTATGTCCAGTTTTTTACAATAAAGCCTTGAATTTCGGAAAAGAAACGGCGGAAGCAAGTTGTACGCCTTTGTATCTTAAAACGGGACAAAAAAGAAATTATTCGGCCATATACAATTTTCTCAAATACTTTGTAAAAAACGCTCAAAATTGAAATGGGTCGGAATTAGCTATATTATGAGGATCTTCTTTTTTATGAAAAGGTATTACAGAAGCCATTTTTTACAAAGTAGGACTTTTCCCCTATCAACCGAAACATTATTGAGATACTTTTTATCACATTAACACGGATACCTGAACTTTTTTTATTTCTGAGAGTTCTGATGGTCAAAATCACTTCATCTCTAGTTATACAGGGTGATTTCGGAGGAGACCGTCAGATTTAGCAGAAGTTTACACTAGTCAAGGCAGTTTCGAATCAATGTTTGGTTTATGGTTGGAGGCTTTTATTGAGAGTCTACAGGGTGATTTGTCCGATTCGACCGATTTTTTTTTAGTCATAACTTTGGTATGGTTTAATCAATATTGATGAAATTTTCAGTGTAGAACGATATGATTGTCTACTTTCAATAATTCAAAAACATTTTCAAAAATACAGGGTGGGAATTAGGATAAATTCAGAATAAATTTGCTGGTTGAAAAAACACCCTGTACATTCCGTTTTCAAAAATTCGTTACCTGCTCAAGATTCTACTATAAGTTTACATTACTGGAGCGTTTTCATTTTTTTTTGCACACGTCCAGTTTTCGTGTATTTTTGAGAAAGTGTTGTAATTATTGAAAGAAGACAATCATATTGAACTACACTGAAAAGTTCATCAATATTGATCATCCTGTAGACTCACATTGTTTCGAAACTGCCTTGACAAGTGTAAACTTCCCCTAAAATCTGACGGTCTCCTCCGGAACCACCCTGTATTTTATATCAATATATCAATATTCATTACAACATCCCTCCGTACCAATCCAAATATTCTCTGATACAGAACCAAATGATAACATCGTACAAAATTTGCATAGCGACCTAGTCAGTTTGCTTTCCGCTGACGTCGTAATTAAAGCGACCCGAGTAGTCGATTACCGATTCCGATACCCGCCCAGACGTGCAACGTATCCGCGCGGACCCAACCGGCCGTAAGACCGTCCAGCATCACGGTCAACCGAGCCGACTTTGTGCATGATTTAGTCTCGGCCCATGCGATTTGCCCGTAGGCTATAAATAATACCCCTCCACTGTTATTTCAGCCGAGCGAGGGCCGAAATTCCACCGTGAAAAGGACCGAAAGTTGGCTGCGGACCCGGGACACTTCAGAGGACGCGTATATGAGGTCGACGGTATTGAAAATATACGGCAGTTCGGTTGATTCGACTCCGTCAGTTGTTACCTCCGCTGACCTTTTGGTTTCAGACGATTTCTATCGTTCTTTTTCGTTTATAGGTTTCGTTTTTTATGTTGGGAACTTTTGACGAGGCTGGTAATTGGGTATATAACAGGCCAATTGAAAAGTCCCCGGTCTACCATTGTAAAACACGTTTTTTTTTGGCGAAATTCGATTTTATTATTCAACATAGTTGTCTTCGATGGCGATTCAGCGATTATAGCAGTCTTCCAACTTTTCGATACCATTTTTGTTGTACGATTTGTCTTTCGCTTCAAATTAGGCCTCAGTTGCGGCGATAAATTCTTCATTGGCGCTTAATTTCTTTCCAGCAAGCATTCTTTCGAAGTCTGAGAACAGGAAAAAGTCGCTGGGGGCCAGATCTGGCGAAAGCGGTGGATGTTGAAGCAATTCGAAGCCCAATTCATGCAATTTTGCCATCGTTTTCATTGATCCGTGACACGGCGCATTGTCATGATGAAACAGAACCTTCTTTTTCTTCAAATGGGGCTGTTTTTTAACGATTTCATCTTTTACACGATCCAATAACGCTATATAATAATCGCTGTTGATGGTCTGACCCTTTCGGAGGTAATCAATGAATATTATACAATGCGCATCCCAAAATACTGATGCCATAACCTTGCCAGCTGACTGTTGTGTTTTCCCCGCTTTGGTTTCGATTCATCGTGTGCAGTCCACTCAGCTGACTGTCGATTGGACTCCGGAGTGAAATGATGGAGCCATGTTTCATCCATTGTGACATATCGAGGCAAATCAGGTTTATTGCACTTAAACAGCTTTAAACACTGCTCAGAATTATTAACACGTTGTTGCTTTTGATCGGTTGTAAGCTCGCGCGGCCCCATTTTGCACACAGCTTTCTCATGTACAAATATTCGTGAATGATATGATGTACACGTTCACAATGTCGTTTCACAATGTCTGCTATCTCGATCAACTTGACTTTACGGTCATTCAAAATCATTCTGTGAATATTTTTGATTTTTTCGTCGATGTCAGCCTCTTTTGGGCGTCGACTGCATTCGCCGTCTTTGGTGCTCATTTCACCACTTTTAAACTAAGCATACCAATCAATGATGGTTTATTTTCCTGGTGCAGACCCCGGAAACTCTTCATCAAGCCAAGATTTTGCTTCAACTGTTTTTTTCCTTCAAAAAGCAATATTTTATCAGCACAAGAAATTATTATTTTTTCATCTGGCTGCAACTGGCAAATTCAAGACATAGCTTCTCTTATGTTTAATTCCATCTTTATAGGTGACTTAAAATCAGTTTTAAGTGTTTTTATTGGATTATATATATTTGGGTTATATAAATACAGAGTATTCACTAATACACAGATGATGATAATAATCGTTTATTCTCAAGACAACTCTAGTAAGTCTAAACTCTATCTCTATACAAGTATAGCTCACAAGGCAGAACAGAAGAGACTTCAAAACACTCAGGTTATGTCGTTGACGTTCGCTCTCGATCATCGAAGATCTATTCTTGTTTTCTCTCTCGATGGCCCTCGATGGCCTCGCCACGCGCAGACTCGTAGCGCCACCGTACGACCTGACATAATACTATCAAGTGTAGGGTTGGTTGTCTCTCTCGTAATCTGTTCGGATGAAGTAATATTCTAACACTCCCTCCCTTCATCGTCGAACTACAACCAGCATTCTCCACTCCAAGTCTAATCTATAAACAGAACTCAATTAGTTTATACTCTAGTCCCTAGAAATACTCTGAAAACAAAAATTCAATGAGTTAGTATTAAATCATTAGTTTTTGAGTTAATCTCTTATGACCGTCTGATGATTAAAGGTTTTGTCATTATGTCAGCCACATTCTCCTTGGTTGGAATCCATCTCACTGTGATTTTCTTTTCTTCAACACATTGCTTTATGAAATCACCATGTGTTTCAGCCATATGTCTTCTAAGTCCAGATTTCTCTCTATGTATTAGGTCGTCATCTAAACGATCATCAAATACCTTTAGTTTGTGATCACCATCTCTCTTGGTGCAGTCTCCAGCGGATTTGTTATCACCCCAGACTGTTATAGGAAACATCAGTTTTCCTATCACAAATCTAAGTACCTTGTCAAGAGTTATTAATTCTTGATAGGCATTATTCATGGCTAGGTATTCGGCTCTACAAGTGGACAATGTGACATAGGTTTGATTATGGCTCCTCCAAGCTATTACATCTTCAAACAATCTAATAACATACCTTTCAGTTGATGACAAGTCGGTATGGTCTCTAAATGTTGCATCGGTAAATGCCTCTTAGTATTCAGTTTGAGCGGTGAATTTAAGACTTAAATTCACAGTACCTTTTATATACCTGACGATTCTCTTTACACCTTTCCAATCAGCTTCGGTCGGCTTCATTTGTTTTCTCGTTAAATAGTTAACAGCAAACGTAGTGTCTACCATTTGATGGATACATTAAGCTACCAATCGCTTCTCTATAAGGAACTCTTCTCATCTCTATACGGAACTCTTTTCATCTCTAGTTTATCTGAGTCATCTTGTAGCTTCTCTGATTGATTTCTCCTAATCCTATTTTCAATCTGTCTGGTTACCATAGGAGTATTTTGAGCATTGCAGTCATTCATATTTAATCTATCTAATATATTCATGGTATAATTTGATTGATTGATTTATATACCTCTCTTCTCGGTTTCTCTTTATATTTATATCATTTCTCCTCCATGTATATAAACAAGGTCCATGTATATCATTCTCTGAACCAAGTTTCTAGATCTCTTCAGTGAATCTCTTATTACATCTCTTTGGACTTATCTTCAGTCCATATAGGGCTTTCTGGAGTTTATATACATAAGATCGTTTGATCTCATTGTCAATGTCTACTCCATCAAGAATCTCCATATAGAACCCCTCTATAGTGCCATTTAAAAAGGCAGGTTTTTTTTTCTTCTGATTGACAAGCATGTAAATCATATTTATTTATTATTGCAAATGTAGCTCTAATTACAGGAAGTCTAATGTCATAGATATTTTTGACCTTAAAGCCTCGTATGACTAATCTTACTTTGTATCGTATAAGACCATTTGCCTCTAATTTTCTCTCGAATACCATTTCGAGTCTATAATGTTTGCCCGTTTTCCAGATATTTGAAGATACTCTTTATCTACCAATATCCAAACCTTATTTTGTATCATGGAATCAATTTCTTCTTTTATAGCTTTCTTCCATAAGTGACCTTCTCTAGAATTTATAGCTTCCTCGAATTTAATCGGTTCTCGATTTAATGAAGAAATAAGACAAAGCCTCATATCTTCTTCTCTATCAGGTTTCTCATATTTACCTAAAATAATAATATTAATAGTTTGATCTTTATTGATAACTAGTTATCCAAAGGCAATCGACCGAGGTCGTTCAGCCCAATTTCTAAAATATTATTCTCTGAGTAATTAAGAAACCTTGCATAGCTTACGTCCTTTACGATTTTCTTTAAGTGTAGCAGGGTATTGGCCTTTTGATCGGCAGTTCCCTTATTTTGGCTCTTTCGAGTTTTTCATCCAATCCCAGTCGATTATATTTTCCTGGGTCTGTAATTTTTCTTTAGTGTCATCAAGTTGTTTATTTCTATAAACATCTTTGTAGGCAAGTTTCTTGTTAAATCTCACATGTAGCTCGAGCTTGAATGCCACGTCAAGTATCCTGTAGCGGTGTAACCCACTAGGACAGCTTTCAGGGCACATTATCCAAATTTCAAGCTGGGTTTTGGAATCTTAATGTATGCGAACATCGCAATACATAATAATACTTACAAATACTTCCAATACATCCAAAATCTCTCAATTTGATCAAAGTGGCATTTTGCATTTGGTGCATACTTTGTCAACGGTGTTTGATATCTGATAGACTTGTGTGTTCTGTTGTACACATCTATAGATGCATCAATACCAATCTCCCACATACTCTTAGGTAGTCTGGAATCAAAAATGTATGTACGAACCTTCTTTCGGATCGTCAAGTTAAACCTCTCCGCTCTCTCATTCTCTATATTTTCTCTACTCAGTACTTCTGGGAATTTCCTTTCGGTAAATCTGTACCTTAATCTGACCTGATATAATATACCTTCTCATTTTTCTCCAACAAGTTTCTTGTTGATATTAAGAATTTCTTTAATGCTTCAGCCAACTCATCTTCTGTTTTAATGGATATGCTTTAGCAAGTCTCCAATAGTCTTCTATGTAGACATTAATGAATCTTTACTGACCTGGATGAGATGGTGGTTTAATAAGTCCCATCGTGTCAGTGTGCGTCAACTGGTTGTTTCTCAGCTCTCATTCTGTCTCTTTAAAATGTAATTTTTCCATTGTCGATATGATACATACTTCACGTTCTAAGTTTTGGAGTGATTCCAAGTTATCGATCTAAATTACCTCTCTACTGATATGACTGCAATCCCAATTTTTCTTGTTGCTCAGATTGTGTTTCATGTGTTTTGTCAGTTGAAACTTGTGAACTTTCTCTTTAGTTGAAACGATGAGATTATATTATTTCTCCCTCCCAATCGCAGATTCTGGTTCTCCCTCCGAACCTAATAACTCGTTATTGGAATGTGTCTGCGATTGCAAGCTCATCTCATCTTCTTCGCTTATCGTTGCTCGACTCTCCTTACTATCGATTACAATGACTGCTATCTCGTTTTATTCGCTCTCTATACTCATATTTTGACATCTCTCAAAGTTTCTCGAGTCAGACAATCATTTACGATATGGTCTGTTGCTACAGAATCTGCAAAGAAGTTAATGATTGAATCAAGTTTACCTGTTTTAGTTTCTCTATGCTTTATACTTCCAACCCTTCTTGCCTTGGAGCGACCCTCTTTGTTGAATCTCTTACTCTCTCTCATTCTTCTCTGGTCTACGTGGCTTCGTTCTTAGTGTTGAAACTTGGCTTGTTCAACCTACCTCTACTCGATCCTTTAAATTTAACGTTTCGTTCGTGCCACCATTGTTAATGCAATCCTCTCACTCGATTGTCCCACAATCGAAACAGAATCACTTACTTACTCTGTTGCCTCAAATTGCAATCAGTTGACCAGTGTCTCTCTTTGTTACAACGGAAGCATTTTAATTCAAGTACCCGTTGAACTTTTGGAATCTCCTCTTCAATTTCAGACCTTTTCTTAACCTCTAATCTCTCTGATCTCGTCTAAATTACCTTCTTGGTTTGGGGTCTGTCTCCTGGTCAGATCTGTATCTCGTAACTCGGATATGCCTGGTAATGCAGCCTGATAAAGTGCAGATCTTATCTTTTTGAGCAGTTAGCTCAATCACACCTCAAAAGCTTCATACTCTCATACTATCGAGTCGAATCTTTCACAGAAATCATCGACCGATTCGTGTTTCTCCATTTTAGTGGAGTACGAGTGAGCTCTTACCTGAAGTGTGTGTGTCGCATTTGACTTGCACTTCCTGGAGAACCTCAAACCTCTACTTACTTCAACAGGGTCTTAGGATATTGAAAGTTTTCTTTTAAGTAATTCTCCTCAATTATGTTTATGATAATATCTCATACTCAATTACTTCTCTTGGATTTGTTAGCCTCTGAAAAAATTTGGTTACTCGTACTTGGCTCTATGACGTCCAACAAATCGTTTGTCAAAAAGCTCTGATCATAGACTGTCCATCCAGATCTTAAAATTTGAATTCTGCTCTGCAACATAGATTAATTTTAAATACCTGGGTTTTCTAGTACTCTAGAATTTTAACCCCAAAAATTATTCTCTCAATTCTAATCACCTCTGTGAAATGAATTAATTTTTATTAAATACAGCTGGGTTTTCTCAAACTCTTAAATCTCTAAGATTTAATCTCAAAAATATTCTCATTACCTCTGTAACATGAATAATTTTTATATACCTGGGTTTTCTCGTATTCTAGAATTTAACCCCAAAAATTATTCTCTCAATTCTAATCACCTCTGTGAAATGAATTAATTTTTATTAAATACAGCTGGGTTTTCTCAAACTCTTAAATTCTCATAACTCTACTCTCTCTAGAGTTTAATAAAAATTATTCTCATAACTTTAGTTACCTCTGTAACATGAATTAATAATTTTTATATACCTGGGTTTTCTAATACTCTTATATTCTCATAACTCTACTCTCTCTATTGTCGACAATTCCTCCTCTCTCAAATCTCTAATATCTCAAAAGGGGTTTTGTGTAATGACTCTAACATTTCTCTAGCATCTCCCTAGTCTCTTACGTATCACTCGTTGATACTGCTCTAGTCAGCTAAAATCAAGGAAATGGGCAATTATTAATTGCATGAAAAACTTACATTGGTTTTGACAATTCTCTCTTTCCTCGTAATGCATGAAACCTATATCTTCTGCACTTACGGAAATGGTGGAATCGCTATGATAATCCACCAATGGTTTTCCTTGATTTCCTTTGGCTGCCATCTATTTCAGGATTTATGAAACAAAATATTTATATTATGTATTCTAAGATTTTTGTGCATTATATGCTCTCTTAATACATCTACTACCAGGTATAAGATATAAAATTTTGTTTCGTGCTTCTGAATTGCCTCAGACGCACAGCAATCTGATACAATTCGAAACGGAATTATCAAGTTTTCAAATATCACCACCTCATATTTGTAAACCTTACTACAAAAGCGGTATCACGCACTGCAATGAAAACCTGTTGAGTTAGGTATGGCCATTTTACAAATACGGGATGAATACTTGAATCCTATAATATCCCTAGCTTACAAACAAACAACACAGCACAGCAAGCATTGTATGAAAGAAGCCCTGAAATAATAGTTATCACTAATCTTACCATACTGCAGTTTTTGTAGTTTAGTGAAATAAATAATTCCCCAAATTTTTCATCAATATATATAGTCTCAAAATATCTCCATCTCTGGATTATGTTTATGGAATGTGAAACATCTAATTTTACATGCTCCAAGCAATGTATGTAGAATCTTCAAATCTACATGATCCAATTCTCTAGGTGTGGTATGTAAATTCTATAAAATTATCCAATCTAAAACAGAAAGTATGTTAGCACAATTCCTAAAGTTTACATAATCTCAGGCTCTGAAAGGTTTCAATAAACACTATAAAATTTCCTCATGTAAACCTCTCGAATGATGTATGTACATCTCTCAAATTATGACTCTGAAAAATACTCTAAATTCACATAATATTACTTTCTCAAATGATGAATGTGAAATCTCTAAATTTACAAACATCTAAATCAATTTGATACAATGAGTATGCAAAATCTACATCTGCATAATCTAAATCTATAAAACATGTGTATATTAAAATATCTCATTTCTCAAATCTGGATCTCTCATTTAAATCTATAAAACTTGTGTATAGCAAAATATCTCGTTTCTCTAATCTGAATCTTAATCATCTAAATCTATAAAACATGTGTATAGCAAAATATCTCGTTTCTCTAAACTGAATCTTAATCATCTAAATCTATAAAACATGTGTATAGCAAAATATCTCGTTTCTCTAAACATCAACTGTCAATAACCGTTAAGAATCAAAGTTGATTCCTTGTCTAATAGATAGGTAAACACATTAACCAAATATAGTATATACTGTATAACAGGAATTCTCTATTTCAGGAATGAATATGAAATAAATCATTTCCATTCACTGAACTAACTAAAATATCTCTAGCCTCATAATTAAGTTGAAATTCAACTTACCTCAATGTTTTTCTTGTTGTTTACACAACATATTTTCAGAAGTTTACCTTGTTGCGCAGTTTAAAGCGTGCACTGAGCCTATAACCTATTGGATTATATATATTTGGGTTATATAAATACAGAGTATTCACTAATACACAGATGATGATAATAATCGTTTATTCTCAAGACAACTCTAGTAAGTCTAAACTCTATCTCTATACAAGTATAGCTCACAAGGCAGAACAGAAGAGACTTCAAAACACTCAGGTTATGTCGTTGACGTTCGCTCTCGATCATCGAAGATCTATTCTTGTTTTCTCTCTCGATGGCCCTCGATGGCCTCGCCACGCGCAGACTCGTAGCGCCACCGTACGACCTGACATAATACTATCAAGTGTAGGGTTGGTTGTCTCTCTCGTAATCTGTTCGGATGAAGTAATATTCTAACAGTTTTCGAAAAAGTTTTTCACTAAAATAAGTCCAAATGTTTAGTATCAAAATTAATAACCAAAATCAAAGGTGAACTCACTTCCATTTAATTATGAAATAACAACCCCAATATATCAGCATGTTCCGACCATGTTCCTATCGGAACGAAACCCGACGCCGTATATTCACGCCAACAAACGCCATTTTATTATCCCCCGGAGTCCTGATCCGGATCGCCGGGAATGATGTACCTGCAGGAACGCCCACCAATCGGACATCGAACAAACGACAAACGTGTCTTCGATTCCCGTACAAGGGAAATGAGTTGTTAGGTCGATTGAGTCAATGGAATCATGACCAGGCAGGTTCGTACCAACAGAATTCTCACCAGGGTTTCCAGTCTCCGAGCTATACAGGGTGTTTCCTAAACATGCGGCAAAAATTCAGGGGGTTGTTCCTATTCTAAGAATATTTCGTCCTTTGATGATTTTTGAAAAACCTATTTGTTTCGAAGATATAGGGGAAACAAAATTTCAGATAATAACATTTTATTATGAAAAATTACATGAAAATTCAACTCAACCTACAAAAACTGTTGAAAATGACCACCTCTAGCCAGCATACAAGCATCCAATCTTCTCCTCATTGACTGCCGAACCCTTTCAAAAACACCAGGATCATTTCTTATTAAGTTACACCCAGCAATGATCAAATGAAAACCGTGTTTAATCTGTATTCCTTTACCATCTGCACTTATCAATTTTTAGTCAAAAACCTGGCCGTTTTTAGTAATTGGAATGTTGTTAAACAAATTTAAAAATAAATTGAACCTACTTAGTAAACACAGTGCGGTACGCATTTTTATTTAAACTATTATTAATTTTAAAAATATGAAAAATGTTGTTCGCCCTGTATCTTCGAAACAAAGAGGTTTTTCAAAAATCATCCAAGGACAAAACATGCTTAAAATAGTCCAAGGAACAACCCCCTGAATTTTTGCCGCATGTTTAGGAAACACCCTGTATATGGAAGCAGATCGAAATATACTACATTATACGGGAGCAGATCGGAATATACTAAATTATACGGACGCAGAGTATTCCAATTTGAAAATTTTATCATGTGAAATGCTAATTTGAATATTGTTCTGGAACAGAATATTTTTTTAAGGAACAGAATATTTTTTTCGGAACAGAATATTTTTCCTGGAACAGAATATTTTTTCTGAATCAGAATATTTTTTTCTGGAACAGAATATTTTTTTTTGGAACAGAATATTTTTTCTGATACAGAATATTTTTTCTGAAATAGTAAGCTTCATCTCTCCAGAATTTTTTTTTGGTGGAACACTGGTATTTATTTAGTAAATGTAAAAATAAACCTTGGTTGAGTACTGCACTTTTGGGTTTCTTGTAGTTTCGTCGTAACTGCTACCGATTTCGAGAAAAAATTCAGTCAATTCTCTAGTAATCCTCAGGAAAATCCTCGGGAAAATCCAAATTAGGTCAAGTGATGAATAAATTAATTATAAGTTTTGGTACTCATTTACTCAATCTGGCGAAGATCAATAAAAATTTGATTAACTGGAGTAATCTTCACAAAGACTCTTTTTCTTAAAATCAGCCAAGGAATCTCTCATTTTCCTTTGTATCGGGTGTGTTTTTTCGAGGTATATAACTTTAAGTTGGCACTACTGTTCAAGATGGCGACCGATTTAACAGCTGTCGAGTGCTTTATTCTCAGTTTGGTTTGGCAATTCATCATGAATAGACTCACGCCTGAACAATGCTTGAAAATAGTGCAATTTTATTTCGAAAATAATGGTTCTGTGCGGAATACGTATCGCGCACTACGTCCATTTTATTGTCGACAAAATCGTCCATCAGAGCAGTTAATTCGATTAACCATGGAACGTTTTCGCACCACATTTACTCTTATTGATAACTCGCATCCTCAGAGACGCCGTACGGTGCGTACAGAAGAAGCTATTGCCGCTGTAGAGCGTAGCATTGAGGAAGACCCGAATCATAGCCCAGTCATATTAGGGCTTTCACCTCGGAATGAAAGATAATAAGCTGCAAATTGGTATGAACCTTTGTTTTGTCATTCTAAATGTTGTCTCAAAAGTCACAATCGTTATCGTGTCCGCGTCTCAAGATATTCAAGGTCAAAGGTCACAAAAATCGGTTTTTCGCGAATATCTGGCTTCCTATCGGTTAAATGAGATTTGCATTTATTATAAAAGTTGTAGGCTATAAAATTCCCTACAACTTTTGTTTGAACTTTTTTTTCATACGACCAACCGTTTTGAAGGTAGAGCGCGAAGAGTGCACATCGTACAGTCATATACGGCCTAATGCAAGGTCAAGCGTGAGTTATGGTTATCAGTACGTTATAAAGTCAATTATTTACTTGGAAATTATAATTATTAAACAATGCCTATTATTTATGTACTAACTATTAATTATTTATATTTAATTAAAGTAAGTAACTTGATTATTTATATATAATTATTCATATTTAACTATTTAAGTATAAAATATTATTAATTCTGGATTATATATTTTAGTTTTATTTTAAGTTAAAATGATAGTAAGAGTATATATTTTACACATATTTTTATTTATTATTAAATACGGCATAATATACATTTATCAAAATGTGAGTTCAAATATCAAAAGTATCTTTGTTGATTTTAAATGTAATGAAATTGGAAATGGAAGCTAATTATCTTCTTCTTCTTCGTCGTCTTCTTCTTCTTGTCGCTCAAAAATGTTCGATTCATTGTCATCATCCTCATTATCTGTCATGTTCATCTCCAAACCTTCCAGAATATCGGGATCATATGTATTTTCTTCATCGGGATTACTTGGATACAGTGAAGCGTTGAGGCAAGCTTGTCCGTTGCACTGGCCGCAAGCTAAAGAACATTGTAGCCCTGATTTTCTGCATCCACAGCGGGAACCACAACCATTTTTGCAATTGCAAAATATTACGTTTAGTAGTTCGGCTGGTGCTGGAGGTAATAACGTTCGTATGGGCTCCAGGATTTCATTTTCAAGCATCCAGCCCCATTCTTGAGGTTCTAAGTCCTTCCCTAACCACGTTTGAATCTGGTAGTAGACACGTTTTATGTGTTGATGAGCTGCTACACTTGTTGGTGGAAGTTTTGACAGTTGTACAGGTTTATTTAGTTTTGTAAATTTGATGAATTGCGTGTAGCGGAAATGATCAATGTTGTCCTCAGATTTTGGAGCATTATATAATGCCAACAAGATGCGCACTCCATTTTCTAATAATGTTTGTTTTGGGCAGTTTTCTTGTTGAAATACTTCCACCAGTTTATCTAAATCAGGAATTTTTTCCAATGCTCTAGTAGCAGTTTTTTTTCCTTTTTTAAATAGCGCAGAAGTCGTGTCACAGCCACTGAATGCGTGTAAAAATAAAATGTGCTTTTTAGTACGAGGATATTGGTCAAAACTTTTAGTAGAATATATTTGTGTTTTGACATTGCCTTTGCCAACTTTTTTCAAAAAAATTTCCTGATGATGTGACTGAGTACGTCCAATTAAAATAACGAGCAAATCGATATCTTCTCCTATGATGACAGCAGTCTTTTGATGTTCTGATAAGGCAATAGAATTAATAATATTTTATACTTAAATAGTTAAATATGAATAATTATATATAAATAATCAAGTTACTTACTTCAATTAAAAATAAATAATTAATAGTTAGTACATAAATAATAGGCATTGTTTAATAATTATAATTTCCAAGTAAATAATTGACTTTATAACGTACTGATAACCATAACTCACGCTTGACCTTGCATTAGGCCGTATATGACTGTACGATGTGCACTCTTCGCGCTCTACCTTCAAAACGGTTGGTCGTATGAAAAAAAAGTTTAAACAAAAGTTGTAGGGAATTTTATAGCCTACAACTTTTATAATATATGCAAATCTCATTTAACCGATAGGAAGCCAGATATTCGCGAAAAACCGATTTTTGTGACCTTTGACCTTGAATATCTTGAGACGCGGACACGATAACGATTGTGACTTTTGAGACAACATTTAGAATGACAAAACAAAGGTTCATACCAATTTGCAGCTTATTATCTTTCATTCCGAGGTTGACCCCTTTTTTTACCTAATATGACTGGGCTATCAGTCTATCCGCCATCGAGCACAGGAATTGGATCTGTGTCCATCCACTTCATGGAAGATTTTGCGGAAGGATCTTTGTTTGCGTGCTTACAATATCCAACTCGTGCAAGAATTGAAGCCAAACGATCATCAAGTAAGGCGTAGATTCGTCGAATGGGCCCAAAATGAGATTGCCGTTGTTCCCGATTTTCATGAGAGAATTTTGTTTAGCGATGAAGCGCACTTCTGGTTGAATGGCTACGTCAAAAAACAAAACTGCCGAATTTGGAGTGAAGCTAATCCTCAAGTGTATGTCGAAACACCTTTACATCCAGAAAAACTGACTGTTTGGTGCGCTTTATGGGCTGGTGGAATCATTGGTCCATACTTCTTCAAAAACGATGATGGCCAGAACGTTACAGTCAATGGTGATCGGTATAGAGCAATGATTACTAACTTTTCATTCCTGAATTGAACAACCATGATGTCCAGGAGCTGTGGTTCCAACAAGACGGCGCAACATGTCACACAGCTCGTGCCACAATCAATTCATTGAAAGACACGTTTGGTGACCGCCTAATTTCACGTTTTGGACCTGTGAATTGGCCTCCAAGATCTTGTGATTTAACACCGATAGACTACTTTCTGTGGGGCTATGTAAAGTCATTGGTCTATGCGGATGAGCCACAAACCCTTGATCATTTGGAAGACAACATTCGCCTTGTTATTGCCGATATACGGCCACAAATGTTGGAAAAAGTCATCGAAAATTGGACGTCCAGATTGGACCACATCCGGGCCAGCCATGGCGGTCATATGCCAGAAATCATATCTAAAATGTAATGCTACAAGATCATCTTGCGGATAAATAATATTCATGTCAATCGAATAATCCATCGTTGTTTTATTGCAATTTAAAGTTCTATAGCTCTAAAAAAACACGCTTTATATTCAATTCAGGAATTCCCTTTATATAGGTATAGTTAATTAGTCTGGAAGAGCGTAATTGGTGCATGAATGACTCAGATGATTCTGACGCCAATTTCGCTCTAAGGCACCCCAGCACTATATATTGGTATATGTGGTCTCCAACGCTACAGTTGGGGTATAAATGAACGAGTGCTCAATACAATATTGACGTGATGAGTATTTGCAACGATGACTTTTCAATTTTACCTATGTAGCTATCCTAAGATTTAAGTCAATAAGATTTTCAAGTTTTCAAGTATGAACAAGCAGATGATTTCCCATTCATGAAACACGAATATGAAACATGAATATTATAAATCATCGATGATGCTGTCTAATTTAAAACCTCGTTTAGATAACACTGTTATCTGAGACGATACCTGAAATGTTGTTTGCGATTTGATAAACGTCCGATTGCTTCAGTTTAAAGAGGATTTTCTCCTCATCTATGCGCGTTATAGTGACAGGGCTTGTCATTTCCACATCCATAAAAATTCGAAGTGTCTATTTCTCATTTACAATTATTTACTGAAGAGCAAAATTTACTACTCACAGTTGATCAGAAATTATGGTTGATTGAACGATAGTAACCTAAGTTTTTGATGGTTTTACTTGTTGAAACATGTAAGGTACACCCAAATCGTTCCAAGCTATTAAATAATTGACCATTTCTCTCTTTGTTTCAGGTAAGTCAACAATCCTCAGATGCGAAGCGAGACAAACGTGAGCAATCAATCGATTTGAATTTTTCCGATGGGCAATACGACCTTCAAAAAACTATGTCAATTATTCTGCTGCCCCCCATGGCCGAGCAGCATAGCCGCAAAGCTGGCCTTCATGCCGCCAGCGCCCTCTTACGAGTTCAACAGGATCGAGTCGACCGATAAGTACAGTATGGAACTTAAGGAGGGGGCACACTGGGTGTATCCTCGCTCTGAACTCCAGAAGTTGGAGGGGTTTTACGTGCGCACCACGAGGCACAACAAGATTGCCTGTTTGTACGTGAAGTGCGCAAGTAAGCCCAAGTTTACCGTGCTGTTCTCGCATGGCAACGCTGTCGATTTGGGACTGTGCAGCAGCTACTTTGTGTGGCTTGGCGGTCACCTGAACTGCGACGTTTTGAGTTACGACTATTCGGGTTATGGACTGAGCGGTGGCTCCCCCTACGAGTGCAATCTGTACTCGGACATAGCGGCCGTTTGGAGAGCTATGAAGTTGAGGTATGGACGCGTTGCTTCTGATGTTGAAAGTTCGGTTGAATTGTTGGGAGTTTTTTGTCAGCTTAAGCTTTGCTGATGGACGAGAATTAAGCTTATTTTCTACATACAATTGTTTTCTTGATTTCGTTCTCTGGTAGCATCACTAAGCAGCTGCTGTTGAAATTGCAAAATCTTTATCCATAGATCTGGGGCCTGTCACATCGAACTACTTTGCAACTGTTTACTTTGAAAATGAATTACGTTACACCAGAACATCCTGAGTTGAACAATGCGATATGAAAAGTCGAGGAAAAGTTGAAAATTAGTTTGGTTCAATAGGTTCCAGTATTTCTTGAAGCATATTGCTGTGAAACAGTATCCTTTTGATATTTAATCCTGTATCAACATCCTCATCCATATCTCTAGTGGTTTTCCAGTAATTGATTCAATTAATTTTTTCCTGCAAAACATCTTTATGGTAATATCAAGGTACATTTGTATTAGGTATCCATGAAGTATAGAACATAAAATTATGATAATCTGATAACCTGCATCGATTGTAAAGTTGAATTCATTAACGGAGATTTGATTGAAAGATGATTCAAATGGAAGGTTTTTATAAAATTCTCACGGCCGATGCTATCGAATTCTACCGAGTATCTGCAGCATGTTTAATGATGTGTATCCTGAATTAGAACTGACGAACAAGAGGGTATTTGTATATCAGAATAATTTCATCCTTTATGGGTCAAAACTTAAAGTGAAACGAACAATGCCGAAGCCTGTGACTTTAAAAGAAAATAAAATTTTGAATGCATCAACTTATTTTAACGCAAATCCTCATGCTTCCAGTGCCTAAAAAGATTCAGGCGTAGCCAGAACTTCTATTTCCAACTTTCTGCATGTTCTTGCTGTAATTTGAAGGCACTTACAGTAGAGAATAAACATTTTCAACAAAACTTCACGTATATAATTGTTTTTTGCCTTCCATTTGAACCTCTTTCCTCGAAATATTCATTATAGAATTCATGAATAATCAAGAGGATAAGGCGAACAGAAAAGAGTCATGATATACAGGGAGTTCCATCTGAAATATCGGAGTTGTTAGTACTTTTTTTTTTCGCGTTCCCTTTGTTAGATCCATAGAACCAACCCACCTCCACCTCTTTCCACTTAAAGGTACAACGTGACGCCGGACACCGTCATCCTCTACGGCTACAGCATCGGAACCGTGCCCACCATCCATCTGGCTGCCAAGGAACGGGTGGCCGGCGTCGTCATCCACTCCGGCCTCATGTCCGGCCTGCGGGTCGCCTTCCCCAGCATGCGCACCACCCTCTGCTGCGACCCCTTCCCCAGCGTGGACCGCGTGCGGAAGATACGCTCGCCCACCCTGGTGATCCACGGCACTGACGACGAGATAATCGACTTCTCGCACGGCGTCGGGCTGCACGAGAAGTGCCCGGCGGCCGTGGAGCCTCTCTGGGTGGACGGTGGAGGTCACAATGACCTGGAGTTCCGGACGGTGTTCCTGGAGCGGCTGCGGAAGTTCCTCAGGGAGGAGGCTGACGCCGGAGGCTCAGCGGTGGCGTCAGGCGACGACTTCAGGTCGATATTTTGTTGTAAAGTTTAAATATATTTGTTTTATTTCGTTTGGTTTTTTCGTGTTGCTCCGTTGGTCGTTGTTAGACTAAGAGATGACGAGAAAGAGATCAAATGTATATGGTTAGAAAGAGATTGAAATAGGAAGAGATAGAGATAGGACGAGAAAGAGATATAAAGAAATGGAGATAAAAAAGAGTTAGAGATAAAAGAGATAGAGATAAAAAGAGATAGAGATAGAAAGAGATAGAAAGGGATAGATATAGAAAGAGATAGATATAGAAAGAGATAGATATAGAAAGAGATAGATATAGAAAGAGATAGAGATGAAAAGAGATAGGAAGAGATAGGTATGGTAAGAGATAAATATAGATAGAGATTATTATTATTCACTGAATTAGGGTCCTTGTGGCTCTGTTAGCCTTCCGGGAACTGCGAACAATTTGATCTTTTGTTCTTAACCCTACCTATTCATATAAACCCAGGGAGGCCGTCGATACGGTTAACGAAACCGACGACAACCTAAGGAGCCTTGGCTGTTACTTCGTGAGTATCCAGAACTGACTTTCCCATGTCAGTAGTTCTTATTCTTAAGTCAGTCAGCCCCGGATATTTGCACACTGGTCAGCTGTTTCTACTTCCTTTCTTCAGAGTCTGCAAATTTTATCTGCTGACTTACCCATGAGGTATAAAAGGTATTTGCACCTGTCAGCAGTCCCACCTTTACGCGAAGCTCAGCTCGTGGTAGCTTCAGAAGCTTCTTGGTATAGGTCGATGAAAGCACCACAAATTTCTTGGCCTGAGCAAGACCCGGAATGTTCTCCAGATGGTTTTTCCACTCCCATTGTTGGACCGCAGCCTTTTATTGGTCTTTTCCAAGACCATATAAAAGCTCAGGACCAACACTTTTTGCAAGTTCATCAGATTTTTCGTTTCCTTCAATACCACAATGCCCCGTTATTCGAAGTAGAGTTACTTTTTTGCCTCTGGCCAGTATCTTTATGGTTTTAAGGCACTCCCATGTCTGTAGTGACCCCTGTCTGTATGATTCCAGGGATGTAAATACGCTCCCCTTTGAGGTTTCTTTCGAGACACTATTGGACACAAGTATAGACAGCTAGTGTGTCTCGGTTTGCAAGATAGAGGGCTCACTTCCCAGGGATCTGGAGATCCTCGTTAGATAGAGATAGAAAAATATATAGGTGAGAAGATATACTGATATAATTGAGAAGATAAATTGAAAGAAAGAGAAAGGGAGAGAGGGGAAATTCAGAATGAGAAAGAGAGAGAGAGAGAGAGAGAGAGAGAGAAAGGAAGGAGTGTGTGAGATCAAAAAAGAGAGAAAATATGGGAGAAACCGAAAGAAGGAACTAGTATCCAAAATAATTATGTCAATCGATCCCACAGCAAGCACCAGCTAGAATTTAATTCAGTTGAGTTAAGATCAAATGTTCATGGAATTTTTTCTTTAATTCAGTTAACAAACCAGCATCAATCCGTCCTTGTGCTTTCCCAGTTAGTTATAAAATTCTCAAAAGAGGTTACTCCAAATGGAGATAATCGCTCTTTTTTTCTAGATGACAATGATCAACTTTTAAATAACATTTAAACGGCGTTGTCCTTCTAAATAATCTAATTTTTATTCAATAAGATAATTATGTAATTCCTAATAAGGCATACTTCCATCATGTATAGATCTCCAGTTCCATTATAAATGTATTTCCTTTTGTTTCCATTCGAGGAGTTTTCCAACAAACTATTCACTACTCAACCTCTCTGACATTTATAGGCCCTTGTTCTCCTGAGGGGGTATCTATCTGCCTGTCAGCTTCGAATCGAATATCAAAGTTCAATCGTGAAATGCTTGCTCTTTGAGATTCCTTTCGGAACATTTACCAATATTTCAGTCATCATTAGATATTCCTCCGATTTCTCTACCTCTCCGATCGGACTATCCCATTTACACTCCAGTGCCCTCTTTCATTTATGGAAAGCGTTTTCCTACGAGTTTTCGCGTGGTCGATTCTCCTTATCCGTTATTTCGGAAAATAGAAGACAACTTCGAATTCCGTGGAGGGTTAGTTCACTTGCTGGAATAACGTCTTGCATTTTTATTGGTTCATTGGTTTGCGTGCACTCGTTCCATTACGTTTGGTACCTCGACGCGGTGCGATCAGATATACACGGTGAGAAAATGTTTATCTGGTTGGGATGGGGTCAGACTCTACATTTCCTTCTATGACATTGACTTAACCTCTAACGAGTATTTTATTCATTGATCTTCTTGAATTTTCTATCATATGATCAGCTAGATTTTTTGCATGGATCTTGAAATTGTCATCTCCTCTAGTCTTGACTTTTTTGGCTGATATAATTTCGATCCTTGCTTGAAATATTCGACCAACTTAAGGCATTTAACGATGTTAAACTTCTGATTCGCTATCAAGTACTTGGACCGAGAGGAGTGTTAAATATTGGATGTGATGAGATCACGTGCAAGAAGAAGATACTGGAACGGGCATGTTTCCAGAATGACCGATGAGATTGCACGAAATGGTAAGCCAGCTACTGAAGGGTGTTTTTTTTTAGAGCTATTGAACTTTAAATTGCAATAAAACAACAATGGATTATTCGATTGACATGAATTTTATTTATCCGCAAGATAATTTTGTGGCATTACATTTTAAATATGATTTTTGGCATAAGACCGCCACGGCTGGCTCGGATGTAGTCCAATCTGGACGTCCAATTTTCGATGACTTTTTCCAACATTTGTGGCCGTTTATCGGCAATAACACGGCGAATGTTGTCTTCCAAATGGCCAAAGGTTTGTGGCTTATCCGCATAGACCAATGACTTTACATAGCCCCACAGAAAGTAGTCTAGCGGTGTTAAATCACAAATCTTGGAGGCCAATTCACAGGTACAAAACGTGAAATTAGGCGGTCACCAAACGTGTCTTTCAATAAATCGATTGTGGCACGAGCTGTGTGACATTTTGCGCCGTCTTGTTGGAACCACAGCTCCTGGACATCATGGTTGTTCAATTCAGGAATGAAAAAGTTAGTAATCATGGCTCTATACCGATCACCATTGACTGTAACGTTCTGGCCATCATCGTTTTTGAAGAAGTACGGACCAATGATTGCACCAGCCCATAAAGCGCACCAAACAGTCAGTTTTTCTGGATGTAACGGTGTTTCGACATACACTTGAGGATTAGCTTCACACCAAATGCGGCAGTTTTGTTTGTTGACGTAGCCATTCAACTGTTCTGATGGACGATTTTGTCGACGATAAGATAGACGTAGTGCGCGATACGTATTACGCACAGAACCATTATTTTCGAAATGAAATTGCACTATTTGCAAGCATTCATGATGAATTACCAAACCAAACTGAGAATAAATCACTTGACAGCTGTTAAATCGGTCGCCATCTGGAACAGTAATGCCAACTCGAAGTTATATCTTACCTCGAAAAAAAAACACCCTATAGAAGACCCTCCGAAGAGATGGAAGGATAGCTGGTAATCAGCATCTCAAGAGGCCACGTAAGACTCGATACAAGCCTTTGACTTTCGAAAAGATGAAGAACATGAAGATAAGAGACTTGGAGAAAATGTTTCAGAAAGATTGATAAAGTATCCCAGCAGCACAAAGTTTTTTGCCATCCACTTCCTTTTTGGCAATGAGTTTTCTACAGTCATTTTTCGCTTTCTCTAATGTGTTCTATCATACTGAAAATTACCAAGAGCCGTTTGAAATTGCCCCAAATTTTGGGAAACAACAGTCCTGAGGTGACTTCAAATATCATTTCCAAATTCACACCGATGTCCTTTACCTTCACCTGAGCCACTAGTCATCAGACACCCTGTGATTGCCACCATTCCTAAAGCTCTAATGGTATATTTCCCCAAAAAAAAGGATAAGTGGGGAATGGAATAAATGTAGTGAATCCGAGAATGCCATCTTATCAACTTTATGGCTTCCAATCTTCTTTTCTGGAAACATCCAGACAAAACATCCCCAGTAGTGGAGACATGTTTTGTTATGTCATCATTGTGTGAATCGAGAATATCTTTGTTGGAGAAGATCCATTAGATAATTGAGAATTCCACTCACAATCTCGAATAGATACGAAGTTTCTTCTCGTGCCCAATTTGAAGACGAGTCTCTTCCGGCAACAAGTAGCAATTTATCCCTGTTCCTATCTGAAATTCCCGACAAGCTCCCCCTTGCGGTTAATCCTGGTACCAGATGTGACTTAATTACAATAACAAGAGTAGATAAGGGTCTGAGGATTGTATATGGAAACGCGATAGTGTTTTGAAAGATCTTGGGTGATAAGGCTCCTAGATATATCGGGGTTGGGGTAGGAACAAGTTCGAAAAGGCAAAGGGTTTTCCAGGGCAGGGCTTAGCTTTCGTCTCATGAATATTCCATGCCCCCAATTCACAACATAAATGCAGGGTGTTAGTGAGCAAGTACGGAAAAAATGATTACAGTTTGTTTTTTAAAACTGGTTAGAATGCCATTTGAAAAGCATTCTATTGCATCGGCCATGACCAGTCCTAAGTCGATTTAAAATACACCAAGTTTTTCTAGGACGGTTGAAACCTTCTCTGAAGGATCAACGATTAGACTTCTACAAGAATTCCATTCCGAATGCCAAGTTTCCTTGTCATTTTTATTAGATTGGAGAAAGGTATTAATCCATCAAGGTTTGCGTGACTTTAATCTAGCAGTTCTAGTAACTGGGTAGTAGGATACAATTGGAAATAAGTTCTAGTTGAAATCAAATATTTTCCAAGATTTTTACTGACACCTGTCTATGAATATGAGGCGGAAGTATATGTGATAGTGCTGGTAACCAATGTAAATGTGTAGATCTAACAGTTCTACTGATAATTCTTATAGAAACTTCAAGCTGTTCATCACAACAGCAGAAAAACCAAGGCCAAAGCTGCTGTACGAAGAGTGCTGCATCAGCACCCCATGAAGAACCAGCTAATCAGATAATGACAACGACTAAACAATGAACCACTAATAAAAATATAATTAATATACACTGTGTCCGTAAAGTATGGAACTAATTCATTTTTAGCTAAACAGACCATTTTAAGAAATAATCCTGAAACACGTCGAATTTTGATTTTAATTTACCGTATTTTAAAATAATAATCTAATATACAATTACTTTTGAGTAATGACGTCACCGTAATTTTTTTTTGAATGGAACACCCCCATTTTGTCTCAATTTTCCGATTACTCTAGATAACTAATAAAAAATGTTACGCGTTACTTTATGAGCACACACAATACTATTGTATTTTGTCCACCCTCTACCAATTGGAATCAACATGTGATACATTTTTGGAATCAGCTCAGCTAGAGTAATAGGAAAATGGAGACATGGGTGTTACATTTAAAAAAAATAACGGTGACGTCATAACTCGAAAGTTATTCACCCTGTATATTAGATCATTAATTTAAAATACGGTAAATTGAAATGAAAAATCGACGTGTTTCAGGATTATTTCTTAAAATGGTCTGTTCAGCTAAAAATGAATTTCTTCCATACTTTACAGACACAGTGTAGAATGAATATCATTGAACACTCCTTATGCATTAAAAAATATCATATTCATACTTCTCTAAACCCCCGTCAGTTACGATGTCAGAAAAAGCCAAGAACGAGCGTTTATTCAAAATCGGTTGGTTGACAGCGAGATAATTTGCAATTCATAGCAATCTCCAAGACCGTGACTGTATTAATTCATTCAGAATGGAAAACGGCCTTCCATAGCCTCAAATTGAATCAGACAATGGAGTCGGAATCTATTCAGGCCGGGTAAAATTACAACGATATTCAATTTTGAGGCAGCATTATGCGAAATTGCCCGTCTAAAAGACTGTTTCGTCTTAAGTGGTTCGGAGCCTTCACCATTAGGAACGTCTCGTTTTGCTATTTTACAACTATCGCTCTTATTCTCGCTCAATTAATTATTAACTCACTTTAATCGCACTTTGTGATGTGTTAGCCAGCATCAAACAGCAAAATTGAAAGAAATATTATACCTATCTGAGATTTTCTTAGTACTTAACACGATATCTTTTGAACTGAAGGACCTAGAAATATGTCCGTGAAGTTAGCACAGGAATTGCTCGCATAGACCTAGTGATGGTTGATAATGGCGCTATGAATGCTGATAGGTATATAAGGAACATTCTTGAAGAGCATGTAGTGCCATTTGCCCCATACATTGGTGAAAATTTCATTTTTATGGACGATAATGCCAGACCCCATCGTGCGCGCATCGTTCAGGAGTACCTTGAAGAGGTTGAAGTTTTTCGAATGGAATGGCCAGCAAGAAGTCCAGTTTTCAATCCGATTGAGCAGGTTTGGGACAACCTCAATAGAAGGATGAGAAGTTCAGAAAATCATCCAGCTACTCTCAATGACTTAGGAATCCAACTCAGAGAAATCTGGGAAGGATAAGATCAGAACATTTCAAGATCACTCATTTTGAGTATGAACCGTCGTTGCCGAGCTGTAATTAACGCAAGGGGTGGAAATACCAAGTATTAAATCACTTATCAGCATTCCAGTATTTTGAAAATTGTTTATTTCTCTTCTTCCACATAAGATTCGGTGAAATCCTGAATTTTTCTTCCATTTAATGTGTCTTGTTTCGTTCAAAACCGAGAGAACATAAAAAATATGTTATAAAGTCAATGTAGAGATAACTTTCATTAAAATTGAGATTTTCAGAATGTGCGTTAATTTTTTTGCGCAGTGTATGTTTTAATTTTAAAATTCAAACAGAACTTTCCTGGTGTTGCAGTTTCTTTGTCAGTTAGTATATTTTAGTAGTTTTTCTATTCTTAAATATTATCATTCTAACATACCGTCAGCTACGAAAAGTCGCCCATGATTCAATACAGCCTGTGGTGTAATTTACTCAGTGCCAGTGTCCCCGGTAATGAGGGAAGGCATGAATATGCAAATAATCCAAGCGTAATAAACCGGCATCGCCGATGGAATTGGACGACGAACGGCGTCGGAACGGTATGTTGGAAATTTAATAATAATTCAAGTATGGCGCCGAGAAATCTGCACCAAGTTATATCTTCGGGTTGATGAAAAAGAAGTCCGCTGTTTGGAGTACATTCGAATTACTTAATTAAATATGTTGTTGTTGTTTACGGTCGATATTATGAGAGTTCTGCCGGCTTTTTTCTTGAGCTGGTTGCGAATTGAGGTTACAGACGGTCTTGGCGCGACTGAAAGGTCAGACACGCTTTGCAACCCCGCCACTGCATTTTTGTTGTGTAGGACTGTCCAAGTTCCAAGCAATCCACTAGGGACCAGAGGATTTATTGGCTAACAGTAATTTCAAATGAACTCAGGTATTTAGCGGATCGTTTGTGGAACCAAAATGTGTCGATCTGGTTTCTATTGATTAAAAAGTCCCTGTTCCACCTCATGCCGATTTGGTTACTTTCATTGGCTGCAGCTACGCGCATCTATCCCTTCTTTATTATCTTTCTTATGATTTATAAAATAATTTTTACTCGGTTTTAGTTAGTCGTGTGACCGGATTTTCTTTTTACTTGGATAAAGTATGCTCAAAGTCACTTGAAGTAGGTCAGAATAGTTCTAATATTCGATAGTTTTCCAAGTTTCCAGAAATTCATTGAGAGCACAGTCAGCAGGGAATTAATAGTCTTACCAGTCTTTTTGAATAGATCCAAGTATGCCAGTTGATCGTCATATGAAATAGTATGTGTCGATTTGGTTACTTTCATTGCTCGAAATAGTACACGAGCTGCCGGGTGGCAATTTGATAATCCTTATTGATGGTAGTTGGGCTCATCTTCTATAGAACTAGTTTGGGGAGTCATTGAGAGCCGTTTAAGGAAATTAAATAAAACACCGACGAAGGATTTTACAATGATCTTGAAAATGAAAGAGGTTTTTGATGATTCCGACGATGATGTTTAGCGAAATTCTCTGACACATGTTAAAACAACTGAAGATGAATACTTTGGGATCAAATATATCTGAAGAAAATTTAATCGCATTCTGAGATCCGTCATACCACCGAAGAAAAGGTCAGATTAATCATTAAATTTCCATTTTATTCTTGTATTAATTTTAGACAGAACATTTTCAAGTTAATCTAAAAATCTTTTGTGCGCTTATGATTTTATGCAACGAATATGTCGTTATAGCTGATAATGATCATTTCACCATATTTTGTTTTCAATAAATCGATTGTTCAGGTGGCTGATGACAGGTCTTATTGAAACCTCATATCTTTCAGATTATTTTCAACAAAAGCAAAAAAAATCATTTAACTTTGTCCTGTGTCGTTCTTCATTGACTATTACCCTATTCGACCATTCTCTTCAAAGAAATATGGACCTCCAGCATGAATTAGTGACTTCATCTGGATGTAATGGTGTCCCAACACTTCGGTGTGAATACTCAACACTCGAAATTCTGCAATTCTATTTGTTTACCCAACTATTTAAACAAAAATGAGCGTTAGATGTATTAGTTCGAATTTACTCACAAAGTCATTCGTTCATAGGTTAGTCTGTATACTTTTGGCATCGATATCGTTTAAAGAACCCCCCTTTCCACAAATCCACTTAATAAAATATCGTCATCTGAACAGAACCCCACAGCTATCTATCAGGTGTGAGCAGTAAGCCAGAAATACATTGCTCAAACCAAATTAAGTTCACAGAGCTTTCGATCCGCGTATTCAAGCACTACCTCGTCTCCACATTGAACCTCGTAAATCGGAATTACTGGACAAAGAGGTCGATTTCCTAGTCAGAGTTTGATCCTCCGGCCTGGATAGACGTACGGCAACGTTGACGCGGGCCTTCTCCAATCGCAATTAGCGCACAGTTCTCTGCGCGAATTTTCAGAATTCGACCGTCTATCGATTTTGGTTGAATTGTGAAGGGGGTTTGTTGAAATGGGTTCTATGAGAGCGGTTGTTAGTTTAGGGATTGAGTTCGTTAGAATTGAAGAAGTTTTTCTGAAGCGTTTAGGCAGCTAGCTTGACACAGACTTGTTTGACAGTTTATGGACATTGTAGTGGATGGAATGCTTTAGTTCGAATTTCGTATTGGATTGAAAATTTCGACGGAAACTTTGACTTACAACAGATCAACGGAAAGTTTATTTTCTCTTTCATTTCGCTGTGCCTCTGGATTTATTTTTGGAAAAATTTGTACTGAAATTGAGGAGATCTTTTCAGTTCGATTTAAGAAATGGTGGATGCGCAGTACAGGTGCTTCTGAATTGAAGCTACGAACGAAGAGGGTTTATCACCTGAATTATTTTGAGAGGAAAAATATAATTAACACTGGTCCGAAAAGGATCTCCAAGAGGCAAAGTGTTACAATTCGATTTTTCAAAATTCCTTCCATTCGTCGCCAAAAAACCCGTTCAACCAATTTTCAAGGACTAAATTTTTCCCCCAAACGAGTTGGTCATAGAGAGAAACTGATGGAAATCGCTTGGTGGCTGGTCCGGACTATACGGTGGATGTATAAGAACTTCCCATCCGGATCTTCTGGTTCCTGGCGTTGTCCAGATGATGCTTCTCCTATTCGATCGATTTTTTTGTGGTGTGCTACTGGTATTTTCATGTTTATGAGACTTTTCTCTTGAAATAATTCTAGAAATTGTCCCTCGTACTTTCATTCAGACTGTAGTCTTCATTTCAGAAATGCGCATCCGCCATTTTGTAACCCATACAAAGTTTCAATATAACATGCCCCTACTTAATTTTTAGTACTCACAATATTTCTCAAATATACTGCGCAAAAAAATTAACAACATTCTGGACACACTTGTATGGGAATTCTTGTGTATGTCCACCCTTCTTCTCGCAAAACTTCCACTTGGGTCAAATTGCGTGTTTCGCGTTGCATAGCGATCGAGTGTAGAAAATCAAACGAAAGAAAAACTATTGATCACTAGAATTGATCGAGAACAACTGATTTCAGAATGGAGCCAATACATTCAAAATCTGATAATCTCATCTTTTTTTATTCCTGCTGGAAAAAACATCTGTATTGAAGAAAAACGTTGAAAGTGGATAACATATGCATGCATAATTCTGATAAAAATAATTATCATTAAGAACACCTTCAGTTGTAGAAGAAATTTGAGATTTCCATAATGTGCGTTAATTTTTTTGCGCAGTGTATAATTTGAGATAACGCAGTGAAATAAAGGAAATAATAAACCTTCCATTACTTCATTGGCGTAATTTCCAAACCGAGGCGAAATTCAAACTAAAGAGTTCCATCCACTACAATATCCATATATACCCTTGTTGTTTGTACCTCCAACATTCTCATATTGCCGTTGGCACTTTCATATTTGTTGATTGTTAACCCAGAAATATTTAATAAACCCTGTCACATGTTTTCTAGAACCTAATGATTCCACGAAATGTTGAAAATGCATACAGATTATTCGCAGAAGAGATTTTCCGGGAAATCCGTTGTTACCGGAACATATTTCCAGAGGAATACGTATCCAACAGTTAATTAGGATGCCTCACAGTCCTTTGATGAGATATTTCCATTATGAAGTTAGTTTTAATCAACGTTGCTCTCTGAAGTTTCTGATGAAAGAAACCGTAAAATTTCTAATACCGTATAGAATTCTTTTGAAGAATATTTTACTGAGGGAAATTATAGGAAATAAGGAGTATCTAATGAATTTCTTTTGGAATCTCAGGCTGTGTTTCGGATTTGATCAAGGATTCATAAAATTCCATAGAAATTTAATATCGAAGAGGTGGATGTCAAAGAATTCTTCTGGTTGGTTGGTTGGTACATATGTCGAAATTGCATAGTTGAATGAATATGAACTGATTGAATCAAAGGAAATTCGAGGAAATGTGGTTTCTCTTTGTTTCAATTGGGATGTTTTGTACTCCAATATGTCTTAGTTGAATAGAGTAATAAACATAGATAGAGGGAGTATACGAAACTTTTACATGTCCCCAACATGGTTAGATTACGTTGTAGTTTTGTGATATATTTTCAAATCCACAATTTTAATTTATCGTATATTATATTGAATGAAATATATTTATTTGACTGATTCCTGATTAAATATGGAAATTTGAATATTTGGAATCCGATATTTTTCCTAATTGTCGAATTTATAATGAGCAGAATATTCATTATTTTCTGTATCTACCTGCTGAAATCCAAGGTTTGGCAATATTTGCTCCCCTAGTGTCATCGGTTGTTTCAACTCGTTTGGCGCGTTTGAAGTTTTTTTTCTGAATTTCTTTATATATTTAGGTAATTATTCTAATATATTTTGAGTTGATATAAAACGTTCATTCACTATGGGACATAAGATGTGCGTTCTTTGTGGAGAAACCCGCGAATTTAATGAAATATCGTATCACTGACATGATTTCATTTCCGCGCGCTTCATGTCGAATTTGATAGTTCATGTTGGGGACACAATTTGCCTACTGAAAATGACATATGCTTCCTCTATTTATGTTCCAGAAAAACCTCATTTTTCCTGGTATGGGAACTTTGATGATTTTCATATTTCTAAAATTTTTTTTTTTTGGATCATAGAATAGGCCATAAAAAGACATATTCTTGGCTATTATTTCTGAATCTTCTTTATGCGTTTTCTGATTCAAGTTAATCAAAGGTTCAGAGCACTAACCACTGAAAATCAGAAAAATTGAAGGGTTGACAGTGGAGAAATTAATGAAACGCTGTCAACTAAGATTCATGATCTAATTGGGGTTTCCTCATTACGATGGTCACGTGTGCCGTTATTTTACCGGATCCTGGTTCGCTTTTATTACCCCCAAATAACCCTACTTACATAAATGGCTGACCGGTCAACCAATAACTTGGGATCTAGGCTTAACGATCCCTAGAAATTGGGTCATTGAAGAAGGTGAGGCTGCTACTTGTTTGCTTGTGGAATTTAATGGAATTTCGGGTTGGATGGAATCTACGCAGCACCCTCGATCCAACAATCCAGGTGAAATGTTAAAATTTGGAAGAATTCGGCGTATGAGGGAGAATTGAAATTTATGTTAGCGTAATGATTTTAATAAAGGATATATAATAATAATAATAATAAGCCTTTATTCTCCAACAGGTTTACAACCCAATTACAGAAAAAAAAAATGTTCAATTACAATAATAAACACAACAACACAAAGTCATACTCAAAATGGGTATACATAGAAAAAACCAAAAATTACAGAATTAAATCTAGGAACTACCTATCCAATTCTACATAAACTTGGAGTAATTTATACAGAGGATCAATGTTAACGTCACATCTATGAGCTATCTTAATATAAGTACTACACATGTAGTGAATTGGTGACCTTAAACTTAAATTTGTTTTTCCTGCTCTCAAATAAAAAAATAAATTGTTTCTGCTCTCTAAACGTGGAACAAGTATTGGTAAATTCTCCAACAATGCTGGACAGTCTATCCCATTATTTACAAGTTTATAAATGAAACTCAACGCTAGCATACCCCTTCTAGTTTCCAAACTTTTGCATTCAAATCTACCAAGCAGTAATCCATGATCATATCCAATAGGAGGATATTCAGCATCCTGTTTCCAAACCAAGAACATTAAAAACTTCCTCTGCACCGCCTCCAAACGATGTATATGGCATTGATAAATAGGTCTCCATATCATACTGGCGTACTCCAGTTTGCTTCTTATGAATGAATTAAATAACGACAGATAAGTATCAACGCATGTAAAGGATTTACCGCTGCGAATTATAAAACCATACGAGTAGGACATGGACCACCCTGGTTGTATGCTGGAATTTTGTGCAGTGAGATTACCTAGATGATTCTAGGACATGCTGTAGGTTAAATTAAAGGTAATGGTTTGAATTAGCATCTTCACAACAAAATTTTATTTCGGTTTCAACATGAAGCTGATAAGGATATTGATATGACTGAATGAATTTCCTTAATTGATTTGAAGGATTGAATAATCTTCTTAACTACACAGGGGAACAGCTGTATTGGTGTCGATGTGTTTTGAGGTGATTCTATATCAATTTGATGATGTGTAACGTTTTAATTTTTACCTAGGAGCCCAAATAGTTAATGTTTTTAATCTATTGACTGACATACGTCGAAACCGTTTTGTTTATTCTCCACTTTGACTATTTCAAATATATATTTTATTAATTGTATGATGAGCCTTGAAAAAGGAACAAGTCGTTCCGGGACGTTGGCAAAATCATAATTGATTATTTGTTATTTCTGTCCAAATCCCTGTGATAAATTGCTCGATTTTGAACATGGACGTGAATAGTACAGAATAGTTAATGACATTCTTTTTTCCAACGTCCATGTTGACTCTCTGAGGCCAATCTTTTCTAACCCAATGGTGTGTTTTGTCCCTACTATACCAGAGGCACAAAAAAACTTTTAACAATTTTTGAGTGACCTTCCTTTCTGGTTGTCTTAGTTGGTTGAGTTGGGTTAGGTCTATCGCTACTCACCTCTGATGACATCACGTTGAGTTCTGATTTTATTCTAGGAAATTTTAAATACACGGCAATGGTTCGAGTTAGCATATTTCCAACAAAATTTTGTTTCAACATGAAGTTGATAAGGATATTGATATGGCTGAATGAATTTCCTTAATTGATTCGAGAATTTGGAAAATCTTCTTAATTATAGGTATCAGGGTTTTTATGCAAAGTACTTTGGGGTATCACGTGAGGATTATTAAAACACTGATGGACGACAGACGAGAATTTTATTGTGGTATAGCTCTTGGAAACATCCTTGAACACTCTACTAAATCAATGGTCATCACCTCGTAACTTAGTCCACTGAACTCTATTTTTCCCAGTTTTATACCTGGGTCACAAACATAAAAACATATTGTGGACCGTGAATTTCTTCTTCCTTTTCTTATTCTCTAAGTTGTATGCCTGAGCAATGGTATCATGGTACCTGCACACTAATTAGGGTAGGGAAACGATATTCTCTATTGTACCTTTCTGAGATTCCCAAGATCGAGAAATCGACAAACCTGGGTTTTTTCAATTGTTCTTGAACGATGAACACGGTTTCGATAGCTCAAATTTTTCCACGTGCTCCACTATTGCCGGCCGAGAAGATGTTCACAACTCTCCAGAAGTCTGCGAACTGTGACCCCAAAGTTTACACAATTTTTTAAGTGACCTCGTATTTTTCTTGTATGACCTCTCTTTTTGGTGGTTCTGATTAACATTCAACCAAGATGTCTGCCAGACCGATATTTCAATTTATCTACATAGTTTTGAGCTTTATGTTTGCCTAGAAAATTGTCTACAACTGCAACAAATGATGTCCAGGCTTCTCGTTCGACTTGATTCATTCAATTTATGAAGGTAGGATCCTTAATTTATTGTGTTATTTGTGGGCCGTTAAATATCCCTGCTTTGAGTTTTTCTGTGCTCAACTGATGCATTTTACCCCTATATATATATATATATATATATATATATATATATATATATATATATATATATGCAAAAAATGACCCATTCTTATCAAGCGCCTTTACAAATCGCTTCATTAAGCCCAACTTTATATGTAACGGAGGAAGTATGATTTTTTCTTTTTCGTTAATGACATTCTTTTTCCCAACTTGCATGTTGTCTCTCTGAGGCCAATCTTTTCTAACCCAATGGTGTGTTTTATCCCTACTATCCCAAAAGCACAAGAAACTTTTCACACTTTTCAAGTGACCTGTATTTCTGGTTGTCTTGGTTGGGTTAGGTTAGGTCTATCGCTACTCACCTCTGATGACAACAAGTTGAGTTCTGATTATTTTTCAACGAAGATTTCTGTCTGGCCGATATTTCAATTTGTCTACGTTCGGCCTTCGTTGGAGCTTCCTTATCGTCTTTGAACAATACCTCCTCCCTAACGATACCAACAAGTGAACCAACAAAAGAACGTCGCCCAATTTGCATCAAAGAGCAACGAGACCGTCATTAATAAAGATCCAGCGATCTTCATCCGATGCCAGAGACTTTCCCATCGCTTCCAGATTCTACCGGCAGTAGCAAATTAATTTGACACGGGCGCATAAGTGAAAACGTAAAGTTGGCTTAGACAGGAGACCGACAAAAGCCGATTTCGCATTCAGTTACCGTAACGAGATGAGTGGTGGCATCTTTGGAAGTTTGAGCGTTGATTGCGGTCGTTACAATGGATATCGCCTCGGCTGAGACCACCCTCGACTTAATTGGCTGCTCGCAGGAAGTCCTCGAGAAATTATGTGTTCGGTCTGGCGTTCTTTGTTTATGACTGTTTCACGCTAAAGGTTCATCAAGAGGTAACTGGCGTTTTTTTTTCGGTTTGAAGGTTTGTATTAGATGAATTGTCGCATATGCATTCATAAGATATGAAACCTCGCGATGTTTTAGATCAGGACTCGATCTCTGAACAACGTATTCATTTGAGGGTCCTGTGACCAATATGTTAAGAGATATAGGGTGTTTTTTTCGAGGTATATAACTTTAAGTTGGCATTACTGTCCAAGATAGCGACCGATTTAACAGCTGTCAAGTGATTTATTCTCAGTACGGTTTGGCAATTCATCATGAATAGACTCACGCCTGAACAATACTTGCAAATAGTGCAATTTTATTTCGAAAATAATGGTTCTGTGCGGAATACGTACCGCGCACTACGTGAATTTCATTTTGTTTAGCGATGAAGCGCACTTCTGGTTGAATGGCTACGTCAACAAACAAAACTGCTGCATTTGGAGTGAAGCTTATCCTCAAGTGTATGTCGAAACACCGTTACATCCAGAAAAACTGACTGTTTGGTGCGCTTTATGGGCTGGTGGAATCATTGGTCCGTACTTCTTCAAAAACGATGATGGCCAGAACGTTACAGTCAATGTTGATCGGTATAGAGCCATGATTACTAACTTTTTCATTTCTGAATTGAAAAATCACGATGTCCAGAAGCTGTGGTTCCAATAAGACGGCGCAATCTGTCACACAGCTCTTGCCACAATCGATTTATTGAAAGGCACGTTTGGTGACCGCCTAATTTCACGTTTTGGACCTGTGAATTGGCCTCCAAGATCTTGTGATTTAACACCGCTAGACTACTTTCTGTGGGGCTATGTAAAGTCATTGGTCTATGCGGATAAACTACAAACCCTTGACCATTTGGAAGACAACATTCGCCGTGTTATTGCCGATATACGGCCACAAATGTTGGAAAAAGTCATCGAAAATTGGACGTCCAGATTGGACCGCATCCGAGCCAGCCGTGGCGGTCATATGCCAGAAATCATATTTAAAATGTAATGCCACAAGATTGATTATCTTGCGGGTAAATAAAATTCATGTCAATCGAATGTTTTATGTTGTTTTATTGCAATTTAAAGTTCTATAGCTCTAAAAAAAAAACACCCTTTACTTTACTAGTCTAGTAAAACAAATAACTATTTTACTGACAAAGCCTGGGAATTATTGATTTAGGGGTTAAAAACCCGCTTTGTTTTTAAAGTACAAACCTAAGTGTGCCTTCTTTGTTCCGATCAAACTCTCTGCCCGAAATTTGACACTGAAAATCAATCGCTAAAATTCCGACGGTGTTCGGTTTCAATCTAAAAGTATCCTAACTAAGTTTGCACCGAATCCAATCTGCAAACCAATCCCGTAGGATCCCTTTCAGATTGACTTTTACGGAAACAGGCTGAAAAGGAAGGAATTCAAAGTAAAATACTCCCATTACAGCATTTTATTCCGTCCGCAAAACCGATAAAAAAAAAACACAAATCGAACTATTGGCAATTGGAATTTTTAATCGAAAACTCGACGGGGAAGCAATTTTGCCTCTTGGATGAATTCTGTTATGCAAAATATGATGGTAATGACGTATTAATTCAATATTGAAAATGGGATGTAACGAAATTGAATCGACTGACGTACAGATTTCAATCATTTTGGTTTTTGTGTTTGATTACAGTTTCTGTTGATATTGGTGAATATTACAATATTACGGCTTTATTGGTTTTCCTGTACCGGAAAACAATGAGAAATGTTTGTTTCGGTTCCAATTAGACCAGAAAGTTTCATTCTGTTCTATTGAACATTAGTGGGCATTGTCCTGCTGAAAATTAGGTTTTGGTTTTAGTGGCGAAATGTGGAAAATATAATTTTAATTATCACAAATTTAATTACTGAAGACTGCCATAATTACGTTCTACCAAATATTCACTCTCTCCACTCTCCACTCTCACCAAAAATGATTATTACAGTTGGGAAATTAGTCCATTATTTCATAAATTATGGGTGAAAAAATGAAATGATAGTATATTCTAAAACAAGTTGCAGAATGGGCTCCTTTTCCAACACGAATGCGTAATTCGTCGCTCGTTTTCGAACGCAAGAGAACTTCAATTAAGAAGTGGCGCATCCACCATTTCAGATTCAAACAAATACTCGCGCATTCGCCATTTCGCAACAAAATATTTAACAACCAACGCATTCGCCATTTTGCACCAAAAGCGCGCACCGCCACTAAAGCCCATTTTTCACCAGTTCCGGTCCATTTCTCAGACTCGACACCCTCTTAGTCGGATATTTCGCAATCATGCTCAACAGCGAGACGAAACAAAGAAGATAATTCCCGCGAACAGACTCATTATCCAGCTGCGCCCCTCTCGTCACAGATAGGGGGTGGGGTTTTCAAGGGGGTGCATAATCAGATGCCCGGAAGGCGCCATTTGTTCTCCGAGTGATAAAATCCCACCCTCCGATATTAATTGAATCGCCTCCTTCAGCTTAATCGGGAATGTTTCACGTTCAGCCTGTTGGATCGTTATTTTCAATCGGAAGGGGTGGGGGGTGGTATTTTTATCGCTGATTTATTACGGCGATGTTTACCTAATCCGGGTTTGGGCCTTTGGGGTGTATTCAACGCCGATGAATGGGGATTGAGATTTGGGATTTTGGAAGGGTTGATTCTCATTCTCGCTATTTCGGTAATGGGTGAGAATTTCACTTGGGGGTTTTCGATTAAATGGAGAGGGGGATGTTGTTTGGGGTAGGTTTCGATTCTCTCTTTCGTGTGCGAAGAGAGATTGGTTTTTCGGATCCTTCGGAGTCTTGAGGTAATTCTGCTAATTGAGAGCTTTCTTAAAACTGTGACAAGGGGTGTTGTACAATGCTACTTCGTTATTCGCTGCTCAAAAGATAGCACTTCATGAGCCATCTGACTTTAACACTCAACTCTCTCCGTCCAGGAAACTGTATTGGACATATGGGGATATTTAATCAATTAGATTCAAACCTCTTAGCAAAACCCTAGGATATGATGCCAACTATTTTCGATTTCGAAGTACCTTTTGAAAAGGTCATTGATGACCGTTTCAGTGCAATGAACTTCGAGAATTGCTTGGACAATTGCTTGGGTTCCCGGAAGGCTAACAGAACAGCAGCTATGCCATTATTTAGTGAATAAAGAATAAAAGTAACACTTAATTCCATAAGTCTTGAGCCTAACCTGTGAAAACACATTTTTCCTAAAACTGCTATGAAAAGTATTCTTCATAGCTTCCTCAAATTTCAAAACTGTGTATTGCTCATACTGTGGGAAATATTATTTCTCATGGCACTTTGCCCACACCTCGCTTGGTAGACCAATGAAATTGGGCTTTTGAATCGTTTCTATAGAAACGCAATAAATTAGCACATACTGTCAACGAAGGCCATTTTGATTTGAATCAAGTCGATTACTTGAATTATTAAAATTTGTGCAGTTGTAGGAAAAGTATAGTGTCCAACATGTGGAGAAAGTCCTTTTCTCGCTCGTGTGTTCGCAGCACTCGCCTTTCAGGCTCGTGTAGCAAACTTCCACACTCGCGAGAAAAGTTGGAACTTCCCCACTTGTTGCACAATATACTATTTCCTTAAATATTCAACTTTCTTCTCACAGGTGACTATGTTGTGTTTTTAATACAGGCACTGTAACGAAAGAATTGATTCGGAGAATGAGTGCTCCAAAGGGTGAGCGTAAATCGATGGTCGTGCTAACGAGGAAACGTCGAATCCTGTAATTGAGATGTCTATCGGTGCTCGACGTAAATGGCCTTTTTTGTCGACGATGGCAACATCGTACGTCTGTTGTCTCATTAATTGCCCTTTACGTCATTCTGAAAGGTGAGCGTGTCTGTCGAAATGGGAAATGTTCGTTTAGATGGTAATGAAGTAGGTTTTTATTGAACATATCGTAAACACCATAACTCTCGAATCAAACCACCTAGAAAATCGATATAAATTTTATACTGTTTGCTGAATTCTAAATATCAAATCATTTTTCCTTTGGTACACTTCAACTTTTATATCTCCACAGGCGTAGAAGTCCAGAGAATTCAGATCCAGTCCCCTAGGTGGCCAAACCACTGTTACAATTCCATTAACCATTGACCAGCTGGACTATACAACACTGCGAATAATTATTATTGACTTCAAAATGTGGAGAGGCTTCACCAAGTTGTATCCAACTACCGCGTCTTAAATTAAGAGGAGCAGAGGTAATATAAACGGGGCATCATACATTTCAACGTATGATACAAGAGCACAGATGAAAACTTCAGCAAAAACTCTGTTTGCAGTGACTGGTGTGTGCATTTGTTTACAGAATAAGCTGACACATTGATATTTCAGGGCTTCCTCTTCATCCAAATAAAATCTTCTCTTCACCAACGGTTGACGACTATAATTAAATCTGAAAACAAAAAAGGAAAGAACCAGGAAGGAGTAATAAATGTTAGTTTCCATTATGTTCATTTGATGTTAGTGACCCATTCTAAAAAAGAATCTGAAACTGAATGGATAACTTGGAAACCATCATGGCATTTATGATTTGGGCAAGTATTGACCAAGTGGTCAATGGTTTCTTCTACACCACACTTTCAGGGTGAACTTTCAATATAGAATGCCATTTGAAGAGCATGCTATTGCAACGACCATGACCAGTCCTAAGTTGATTCAAAACTCACCAAATTTTCCTAGGATGATTAAAACCCTGAACTTTCTATGAAGAATCAACGATTAGACTTTTGTTGAAGACATTACAAGAACTCCATTCCAAATGCCAAATTTCCTTGTCACTTTCATTGAATTGAAGGAAGGTTTAAATCCATCAAGGTTTGCGTGACTTTAATCTGGCAGCTCTGGTATTTGGGAGGTTAGATACAATTGGAAATAAGTTTGGGTAGAAATGAAAGATTTCTTTACTGAGACCTGTCTACGAATATAGTAAATGTTTCAACCGAAATTGTATTCTATTGCCCACAGCTGCCACGTTGGGCGTTGCTTCGGAATAATCGAGAAATTCAACCATTACCTTCAAACAGAAACACAACATCAAAATATCCGTTTGTTAGGTAACCCACTCACGTTCGCGTCTCCTGAAAGAGTGATTCTAAAGAAGAAACCATCATCATATTTCTCCCAACACGGACATCCAACCCATTTCCGGTCTTGTTTCTCTTCCGGCTCCCATTGCATTTGAACAACGTTCGACGCTTCGAATCGCATTAAATGTAAACACCCCTATTCGTTCGTGTCATCCCTTGAAGACCACGTCGATCTGACCGTTGAAACCTTGTCCTGTCCTGCACGTATATGAGAGACAGTGGCGGCTAATCGATATTCAGAAGGTTTGGATTGGTAAGTGTTACTAATAGGGTATAGTAGGTTCTCAGAACATCGTGTGGTGTTGTGTCTGACGGTATTTCTTTGCGTTCAATTCTTTCTGTCTTTAACCACTTTGACATTATATGAGTGATATGTAATAAGATGAGCAAGGGCAGACAGAATCTCCAATAGTGCACGTCAAGAACTACCTACTCAACAAGGGTCTAAAGTTCGCCATAGTACCTAAACAACTTCCAAAAATTAAAACGATATTAGCGGTGGAGGAATCAGTGCGAAGGATATAAGATCCGGAGAACTCTGAGGAATACAGATGGGGGATAAGAATTTCACTGTTATCCTCACAGATGATGGAAACAACCCAAATAACTATCCAACAGTGATATATAATCGTAAACTCAAAAACTCGTTTACTCTGTGAAGAGTATTTATAGCTATATGATCTCCCACCATTGGATAGAAGTAAGTCTGAAGTTAAATATTTAGGAATAACCTCTAATGAATAAGCATGTCACATTGCTAGTAAAGGTGACAGCTTTATGGGGCGCAGAAGTCTAACTATTAACACGTGGAGATATAATCATAAAATAATGTGATGGTTGTAGGACATGATTGTGAGATCAATTATAACCTATGGAGGTGTAGTACAAAGACTAGCCTATGTGAACATCAGTGTAGTGTGAACATGAGGACGTGCCCTACTATGGCAGTTGGAAGTATATCTAAGAGATCTTACAAGTCTCTATTTGGTTATATGATATGATGATATCCTTATAATCTTTGCGGATGGAATAGGTAATGACGGAATTAAATGTTAGAGAGCCTGGTTCTCTCCAACAAAGTGCATCTTATCAGCAAATCAAACGATCAAGGAAGTAAACATCGAAAAAACTTTACTAGGATGCTACTAAATAGGAAGAAACACCGACAAAGGGAAGGCACTATCCAAACTCCTGGAATATGACTCATCATGAAACTCGTTTTATCTATTTTCCAAACAACAACAAATGTTATCTCTTAACCCTCAATATCTCGATCCACACTTTATCTGTATGCTCCAAAATTTTGACACGTATGTTTTAAAGCTTTGTTTTACAGGAAAAAAAAGTAGTATGGCACTATTACTACTAACATGTTATTGGTGTTGAACTTCCGTTCGGGTCGAATCAACCCTTCCCCCTCTCCTCTTTCCGGTCAATCCCAAAAGTCCCTTGTTTAATTACACGAAACAACGTCCGAATAAGCCTAACCGCCCAAAATGTACTCGATAACGTTGTAGTCCCTGAAACATCGTCCGAACCTAATTCAAATTCTGGCAACGAAGAGTGCACCCAACATTTCCGTCGGGTCGGGGATGTTTTCAACCCCCTCGCCTCCACCTTCACGAAAGGTGAAGTGGGTATATCAAATACTGGTGCCGACGGTAAATAAAAATATGAGTCGGCTGGGGAGCAGAAGGAATGAAATATGTGCCACGAGTTTCAGCAGCGGATGTCAAGGGTAGCACTGGATAATGGAACGCAGCATGTGAGGGTTGTTCAAGGAAATAGTGTTCGAGGAATTTGCAATTCCATGCAGACAACACAGTTTCGGTAAATCACTTTTGGAACATACGATTTACAATGAGTCTAAACTATGCAGTCTATCCATTAATGTTATATTATATTTATGGTCAGCTGATGTTTGAGATTTTGCTAGCTTTGGAGAGCTTCAACCTACTGCTGTCCTCTCAGCTTTGCTGCTTTAACTTTGACATTAGTTAATAACTTACTCCTGAAGGAACAGTGGGGAGGTTATACCTTTCTCAAGATTGTCAATGAACAATATACCATGCACGTCTCAAAATAACTTTGTCAGCTGATATTTGAGATTTTGCTAGCTTTGGAGGGGTTTTACCTACTGATGTCCTCTCAGCTTTGCTGCTTTAACTTTGACACTAGTTAATAACTTACTCCTGAAGGGACAGTGAGGAGGTGAGTATGTTCTTTTTTTGGATCTTGCAGCATGAAGTTTGATCCATCCTTACCTAAACTGTTTTGGCTTTTGAACCATCTGTGTATCATTTGATGGATTTTCTTCCAAAAGTTTGAGTAGTGCCTTCCCCTTTCCAGTTTCTTCCTACTTAGGATCATAGTGCAGCTTATTTGATGCTTACTTTCCTGATCATTTCGTGTTTGGTCGATTTGTTGATAAGATGTACTTGGTTGGAGAGAACCAGGCTCTCTATTCTCTGAATCGGGGTCGGTGCACCTCTGTTAGCCTTCCGTGACCAATTTGATTTTTGTTCTTTTCATACAAACCCAGGGAAGCCGTCTATATCGTTAACGAAACCGATAAAATCCTTAGGAGCCTTGGCTATTACTTCGTGAGTATCCAGACCTGACTTTCCCATGTGAGTGGTTCTGTAACCTCTTTGTTACAACTCAAAATGCCCGAGAACAGTCGTTTGTTTGAGTCGTGGTTCAGATCTCTGAATTCACCAAATGGAAGGGACAAAAACCCAGGTCGATCAAACACCTCTTATATTTACACAAGTATTTCACAATCTAAATCTTTAAAATATCTGGTACCTGAAAAATTGACATACAATTTTTTACAAAATGGAAATATATATAAGTGAATCCGACATTTAAAAATGTACAAGAATTTTTCAAATTTACAAATTTCTTCCCTGAAGAGATAAGTCCTAGCTCTATACTGATCCAGTCTTCCTCCACTGAAGTTGATAAGAACTTCCATAGTAAGGAGAGTAAAATACTTTCGCTTGTAAGCTGACAATTGACAATGATGTTGGGCTGCCTTTTTATGAAGGACTCTCAATGTAATAATTAAACTTTCAACGTTTATCAGAAACACCAATCAGGAATTTTGTGAAAAAAAAATACCAAAAAAAAATCTTTTTTGAGGGTTTTACGAATATAATACCGAAAAAGAATTATATAAATTTCGCTGCGATAATTACCGACATTCATTCAAAGAAACCAGGAAAAGAAATTATATCACAGTTTCACTGTATCGCGTACATATGCACGAAGATACGCATTGGCGTACCCCCAGATATTCATCAACTTTCCTGTTTTGTTGAAAAAATTAAATTTGCAATGTAGCATGCTACAATTCTTAGGCCAGTCATCCCCGGACATTTGCACACTATGTGTTCGGCTGTTTCCACCTCCTTTCCACAAAGCCTGCAGATCTTATCTGCTGACTTACCTATAAGGTACAAAAGTTATTTGCGCCGACAGAATCCTGTCAGCCGTCCCACCCTTACCCGAAGCTCAGCTGGTAACTTCAGAAGCTTCCTGGTATAGGTTGATGAGAGCACCACAAATTTCTTCGTCTGAGCAAGACCCGGAGTGTTTATCCAGAGGGTTTTTCTATTGTCCCACTCCCATTGTTGGACCGCTACCTTATATTGGTATTTTCCAGGCCTACAGGAAGGCTCAGGACCAACAGGTGTTAACCTTGATGCCTTTTTTGCAAATTAATCGGCTTTTCCGTTTGCTTCAATACCACAATGACTCAGTACACATAGTAGAGTCTCTCTGGATAGTTATTTTATGGTATCACGTCACTCCCATGTCAGTAGAGACCCCTGGCTATAACCAGGCTCTCCAACATTCGATTCTGTCATAACCCGCACCTTCCATAGATATTCTAAGAATGGTCTCATGGGATCATCATTGTTTCAACCCATGATGGCGACTGAACTGTGTCGGGACTGGCGCGCATTTTAAAAAATGTAATATCGCCGAGTCTACCTTCGCGTGTGGAGACCCTTACGTGTCGAACGTAACAGGCGATATTTCAGTGTCGCTTCCAGCGCGCAAAAGGAGGTCAGATCAGCGGTTTTCTCGCGGAAACTCCACGTCTGGAGGTAGGCCATCCAGGAAATCCTCATCGACCCTGTGAACTCCCGATCTTCACACCCGCGGAGGTGAGTATTGATTGCTCCATTTTGATATCTCTTTTACCGCATATCCGAGATGCACGTTGGACTGCCGCCAAGATGTTTCAACCCCGCATTGTGTTCGCGCGTTGGTTTATTGTGGGTTCCGGCCTCGCTGGAGACGTACGTCGGATTCTCTAAGAAGCGCACGCCTCGTCGCGAATCGCATCAGGAAGAGACGGAAATCGAGAATTTGGTCCTTCGAGGGGGATAGTTGATTTTATTTGGGAGCGTTGGTTCTTGACGTGAATTCTTATGATTTTTTTATCATTTCTCGCCTTTATTTTGAATAGGGATGTTGCGTCATATAAAAAAATCAAATGAATTTAGATTTTCCACACTAAAGACCGTTTTTAAAATAGTAAAATAGCACTTTCATTATCTTATTTCTTTCATTTTATCGTCTAGCACATGACTGCGAACGTCAATCAGGGCAATTTGACGTCATAGCACTGAAACGTTTAGAACATAGACAAACTAATCTTATCTAGAACTAGTTTATCTATGGTTTAGAACGTCAGATGATTTAATCAAACTGACTTGACTGTCATTATCAGCTGATTTCAGTTACGTTTGACAGACCATTAGCACGTGGTGATCATAGATAAACTAATTACATAGTTTGTCTATGGTGGTGACTCTTTTATGCAGTGACGTCACCATGGCCGTGAAAGAATGCAGCGTTTCAGAGGGAATTTTGAAAACCTTTTTTTAATTTACGTATTTTTTATTGGTTCTTTCTATATTTTTCCATGAAAATATTTTTTTTAGGGTTTATATAGGGCTTATCTACAAATTGAAAGCAATTTCAAAATAAAGGCAACATCCCTATTATGTTTTGGTTTTCGAGTGTTCATTCATCAAAATAAGATAGGTGTATTAACGATAAGCTTTATCATGTCTGTTCAAGATAGTGATATAAGATTGAACAACTTATAATAATGAATGTGTATTAAATGGAAATTATTAAACCATTCTGAACTTCAATTAATTCAATAGAATATTATAGCGTGCAAGTTATATATTTTTCTATGATGAAAATTGAAAATTTTTCATGAAATTCGATGGATATTTATTTATCGATAGGTCTGTGTCAGCCTCATTTTACCTCTTCGCTCCACCTCACAAAATAGCGCCACTAGACTCTAGAGAGCCGGCATTCAAGCCACTTGCCAAACCGTAATATATTAAAGCCCGAAAATCCAACGGGTTGATTTTTCCAAATCCAATCTCGCTTCAACGCGAAACGGTCGCCCGTTCAGAATCGACTCCCTTAATGAGAAAAATTGGATTCAGGAATGGCCCAAGAGTAACTCTCTGTTCAGCGCGGATATTGAAAATTCCCGGATATTAGTACGTGCTCCCTTGATTGATCGTTTTTCGATCAAGATGTGTGGAATTGAAGGGGTGGAATGCGTGGGATCGCAGAATTTTTTACGATATGACGGGAAATTACGTTGAAAACTCCGTTTTACGTTTTCGGAACGATAAGAATTTGCAATTTGATATTATCTTCGAAAGGAGCAGGAGCTTGCCGAAAATTTTCATCAATCCCTATGCTCTAGATGAAATGCAAGATATAGTATAGGGATTTACCTAAAAAACAAAGAATGATTTGAAATCAAAAAAGAAAACAAAGAAAGAAAACCATTGAAAAAGCTATAATAATATTAAATGCAGCTCTGAGCACAAAATTTAAAAATACCCATAAAATTCAAATATGTTGGAAGTGAACAAAATTCGTAATTTCATCTAACCATCGATTCTTACTCAGTTTGTCATTTATAAAATGAAAGAGTACCAAAACACCATATTGCATGACATTGGAACAGAAATCTCTTAATCAAAAATGACATATTGCAAGCTTTCGCTAGTTTCTTTGGATTCTTGTACAATTGGGTATATAATCGTTATGAAACACTACGTAGGAAAGGATTTTTTCATCATTTCACCTTTAAAGATCAAAATATTCGACAGAGTAAGAAACAGCCCAGGATAAGGATGCTGTAAGGTATAATATACAGGGTGTTTCCTAAACATGCGGCAAAAATTCAGGGGGTTGTTCCTTGGACTATTTTAAGCATGTTTTGTCCTTGGATGATTTTTGAAAAACCTCTTTGTTTCGAAGATACAGGGCGAACAACATTTTTCATATTTTTAAAATTAATAATAGTTTAAATAAAAATGCGTACCGCACTGTGTTTACTAAGTAGGTACAATTTATTTTTAAATTTGTTTAACAACATTCCAATTACTAAAAACGGCCAGTTTTTTGACTAAAAATTGATAAGTGCAGATGGTAAAGGAATACAGATTAAACACATCATTGCTGGGTGTAACTTAATAAGAAATGATCCTGGTGTTTTTGAAAGGGTTCGGCAGTCAATGAGGAGAAGATTGGATGCTTGTATGCTGGCTAGAGGTGGTCATTTTCAACAGTTTTTGTAGGTTGAGTTGAATTTTCATGTAATTTTTCATAATAAAATGTTATTATCTGAAATTTTGTTTCCCCTATATCTTCGAAACAAATAGGTTTTTCAAAAATCATCAAAGGACAAAATATTCTTAGAATAGTCCAAGGAACAACCCCCTGAATTTTTGCCGCATATTTAGGAAACACCCTGTATAGTTCAACTAGAATATATGAACTAATAAACCAACAAAAACATCTTAACATACTAATATCAGGATAAATTCAACTCAACATGGATTTATGCAGTGGAAACCAACTTTCAGCAATCTGTGTAAGTTAACGGAACTAGAAGTGAAAGCCATAGAGACTTGCTTTCAGCTCAACATAATTTATGCTGATTGCGAAAAGGCTTTTGCATCACTGTGTGAATAATGGTGAACTTGCCGAGTATGAATTCTAGATGAATCCATTTAGTTCCATAAATTCGTATTTACTACAGAAAAACCGTTTTTAGAGGACATCGGATGTGCTGCAAGGCTACATACTGGTTTCATTGATATTCTTAATATTTACTTATTTTTTTTATTTAATATTTATTTGATCTACCAGTCAGCCTTCAGTTCGTTATCGTATCTTTTGTTATTTAGAAATATCATAATTTACAAGTTTGTAATTTTTTAGAGGTCGATTCAATGAAGTGATAGAATGATTTGAAAGCTTGATAGTAGGATTGTAGGCTACTTCCTGCAATACTAGAGGTAATATTTGAAACGATTCGATAAATAAATCATGAAGGCGTTTTGAAAGGTCGTGTGACAAACATGTAAATTTATTTCGTCCTTCAATCGGATCAAGTGACTCTTTGGTCGATAAGAGCTAGTGCTTGGCAATAATAGTCTTCAACTTCTAGAAATACTTCGAAATCTGACATTGAGTGAGCGCATTCGAAAAGATTGTATCCATCTGGGCGATAACAGAAAATAGCGAACGATGATTTTTGGTTTTCGATGTCTTATTAGGTGCACTTTCATAGCTAATAACATAAAACTAACGTCACGTAGGTGTTGAAACCTGTGAAATGAATTGGATTGAAATGTTTCTCACGTCACATTCGTTTGAATATAATAAAATCAATGTTGTACAAACCGCTGTGGTCTGAATCTCTTCCACTATCGGCTAACATTGTGAGAAATACACTGCGCAAAAAAATTAACGCACATTATGGAAATCTCAAATTTATTCTACAACTGAAGGTGTTCTCAATGATACTTATTTTTATCAGAATTATGCATGCATATGTTATCCACTTTCAACGTTTCTCTTCAATACAGATGTTTTTTCCCAGCAGGAATAAAAAAAGATGAGATTATCAGATTTTGAATGTATTGGCTCCATTCTGAAATCAGTTGTTCTCGATCAATTCTAGTGATCAATAGTTTTTCTTTCGTTTGATTTTTTACACTCAGTCGCTATACAACGCGAAACACGCAATTTGACCCAAGAGGAAGGGTACCCCAGCCCATCGAAGGGCGCGTTTGGATTTTGCGAGAGAGCATATCCATTGGGAAGAGGCTGATTGGGAAAGAGTTCTCTTCACAGATGAGTCTAGATTCTGCCTCTACCATTGTGATCGACGTTCCCTTGTATACAGACGTCCACATGAAAGATATGCTCAGTGCAATTTCCTGAATACTACTGGTTTCGCGGGAGGATCGATTATGGTATGGGGTGGAATATCTTTGACTGCTCGACCTAGTGGTCGTTGATAATGGAGCTATGAATGCCGATAGGTATATAAGGAACATTCTTGAAGATCATGTAGTGCCATTTGCCCCATACATTGGTGAAAATTTTATTTTTATGGACGATAATGCGAGACCCCTATCGTGCGCGCATCGTTCAGGAGTACCTTGAAAAGGTTGAAGTCTCTCGAATGGAATGGCCAGCAAGAAGTCCAGATCTCAATCCGATTGAGCAGGTTTGGGTCAACCTCAATAGAAGGCTGAGAAGTTCAGAAAATCATCCAGCTACTCTTAATGACTTGGAATCCAACTCATAGAAATCTGAGAAGGATTAGATCAGAACATTTTAAGATCACTCATTTTGAGTATGAACCGTCGTTGCCGAGCTGTAATTAACGCAAGGGGTGGAATACCAAGTATTAAATCACTTATCAGCATTCCAGTATTTTGAAAATTGTTCATTTTTCTTCTTTCACATAAGATTCGGTGAAATCCTGAATTTTTCTTCCATTTAATGTGTCTTGTTTCGTTCAAAACCGAGAGAACATAAAAAATGAGTTATAAAGTCAATGTAGAGTTAACTTCCATTAAAATTGAGACTTTCAGAATGTGCGTTAATTTTTTTGCGCAGTGTACATAATAACATTTCCTTTTTTCACTAAAATATATAGTAGTTACGATTTTTCTCTAATTCTGTGGCTAATCCGTTCATTCTTCCACACAAAATCATGAGAGAATATAATATCAGATTCACAAAGATTTCAAAGGATGTGATTTAATATGGAATTATATCAGAAAACATCCTTGAAAAACTGGGACATATAAGTTAACCTAAATCGAGATATCACAGGATTGTCGACATGTGAACCCAATAAAAAGTGAAGTCTCACATTTCATCAAAGATCAGACGGCGTTGAGTTCGAATACTTTTCCTGTTTGTTCAAGATGTAGAAACAAAGGGAGAAAGAACGGTGACATTTGGAAAGTCAACGCGGGAAAGCCATTTCTCGGGAAAGCGTTGCGTGGCTTGAAGGGGGGAAAACTCGAGACGGTCAATATTTGTTTCATTACCAATGTTCTCGTTGGAAAACTGATAGTGCGGTGTAAATATTTGTCGATCATTTCCACTGTAATAATGGCACTTTTATTTGCCTCAATCAAGCTGGCATTACTTAAGGAAAATTCTTTGATTTGGTTCGATAGCCGTGTTTGCATTATTAGATTGTGCTTTCCACTTTTCACACTTAGCACGTTGCTCAACAAGTCTTGGGCTTGGCGTACAGATGGCACTAGCAATGCCACTTTTTTCGTTAGTAGGTATCCAACTTCAAAAGATTCGTGTGAAAATTTTGAAATACTGAGTTGAGTCTGGATTGATATATTGAAGGTTGAGTAACTTTATTTTGTTGTTGTTTGGTAAAATGAATGGAAAATAGTTTGGTGTTTTGATCAAAAAGTGCATTTTGATGTAAAATATTCTGTGCAAACAGAGGGATAGTTTTATAATTGTTATTTGTACTGTGCTTCATTGGTTAAAGTTGAAGAAGTCTTTGCCAATGTTATTGCAAAGACGATTTAGAAAAGGTATTGAAGATTTAGAGGAACGTTGGAAAACATGCATCACTGTTGAAGGTGTGTAGAGTCGAGATAGTGTACGTCACTCAATTAATAAATAAAATGTTCACATTTCGGTCTCGGAAAATCCAAGAATGATTTTTGTAAAGCCTCTCCAACCTTTTTCTGGGAAATTCCTCATTAAAGATCGAAAACTGTTGAGAAAATGATTTTATCATCATACCATCTATAGAAAATTCCACTCCATATATGTTTTAGTTTCTTAGCGATAGAATCAAAGATGTGGAAATCATGTTGATTCGAAAATGGTGAATTTCAATTTACATTACCTCGAAAATTGAAGGAAATATTTACAAGCGATTTTCAGTCCCATCCATTTTTCTCTTACTGCTCTCATTCCTTAAATATCACCATCAGACATCGAATTTGAACCAACAGTTTGATATAAGTGAATAATATTGAACATTTCGCTTGATTTTTTGTAAATATTCAAAACGAAGTTGAAATCGAGCATTTCATTTCATTATATAAGGTGTGTGAATAAGTCTTTCCCGTTTTTTTTCAAATTTTGAGCCTTTATTGTGAAAAAATGGTTACAAATGAATTATTGAAAGTATTGGCCATCGCTAGCTACAACTTTTCCCCATCTTTCTGGCAACATACGAATCCCGTTGCGAAAAAATTCGACCAGTTTGGCCTCTATCCAGTCATCCACCCATTTTTTGGCTTCCTCGTAGGAATGGAAGTGCTGGTCAGCCAGGCCATGCGTCATCGATCTGAAGAGATGGTAATCAGACGGAGCAATGTCTGGACTATAAGGCGGATGGGGTAGGACTTCCCATTTGAGCGTTTCTAAGTATGTTTTCACCGGCTGTGCAACATGTGGGCGAGCATTGTCATGTTGCAAAATAACTTTGTCGTGCCTGTCGGAGTATTGTGGCCGTTTTTCTCGCAGTGCGCGGCTCAAACGCATCAATTGTCGTCGATAGACCTCGCCTGTAATCCTTTCATTCGGTTTCAGAAGCTCATAGTAAACCACACCTAGCTGGTCCCACCATATACAGAGCATGAGCTTGGCGCCATGAATATTTGGCTTGGCCGTCGATGATGATGCATGGCCGGGTAGTCCCCATGATTTTTATGTCGCTGAAGCAGCTGTTCGCAAGTGAAAAAACGCCGTTCGACGTCTCTCAGCTTCAGTTCGTACGGCACCCAATTTCCTTGCTTTTGGATCATTCCCATGGCTTTCAAACGCTTGGAAATGGTTGTTCGGTCAACTCCCAATGCTTCAGCAAGTTCTTCTTGCGTTTGACACGAATCTTCATCAAGCAAAGTCGCCAATTCTTGATCTTCAAAGATTTGCGGCCGCCCGGAACGCTCCTTGTCTTCCACGTCGAAATCGCCACTTTTGAAGCGTCGAAACCATCCGCGAACACTTGAATCATCGACACAACCTTCTCCATAAGCTTCCTGAAGCAACCGATGCGCCTCGGCAGCAGATTTCTTCAAATTGAACCAATAAAGTGAAACTTCCCGCAAATGACGTCGACTCGGCTCAAATTTCGACATTTTCACGATTTCAAAAATTTATGATGCGAAAAAATTTCAACTAATGTGTTAGTGTGGAATTGTTGACAGATGAATAAGCTTTGATTATGACATATGTAACCATTAAATACTCGCACAGTATTGGTGGCGCCATCTCTTACAAAAAACGGGAAAGACTTATTCACACACCTTATATTTTTTACACTGCCTGGATGTACGACCCTTTTATGAGCTCAGTCGCTCAATGAACCACTTCAAACGGAACTCAATTCAAAGTACTAAAAATTAATTCTCATTTCACAAAGGAATCGAAGTTACACACGCTTTGTTCACGTAATATTCAAACGAACGTATATAACACCCTAACAAAAAAAAAAAACTAACTCAATTAACAAGTCGAAATCCGTACGCTTTCATGTACGAAAATGAAAATATACCTCCCTACAATTCTAAAACTAATTTCCAGAAGAAAATGGCATTTTCAACACGTCGGCAACACAAAGGGCCCTCTAGCGATATCAGTTTTCATTTTCAGTAATTTCCAGTTAGCGGAAAGCGAGAAAAACCAGATGTATTCGAAGCGTAGCGGCTTATACAGCATTAATTTTATTATATTTAAACGAATATGACGCGAGACTCATTCCAATCCAATTTATTTCAGAGGTTTCAACGCCTCCGTGACGTTTGTTTTATGTTATTAGCTATAAAAGTGCACCGGAAAGCATTGAAAAGCAAAAACACCACTGGCTATTTCAGTTATCGTCCAGTTGGATACAATCTTTTAGAATGCGCTCACTCTAGGTTGGTTTTCGAAGTACTTTATGCAGTTGTCGAATTACTATTACCTTGGTGCAAGTACCAGCTTTCATCGACCAAAAATTGAATGAACACCATTATCAAGTTCACTTAGAGAAGGAGAGGTATTCGTATGTTTGTCAACCAAAACAGCCTAAAATAGAGTTTTTAAATTAATTCAGATTTTTCGAAAATTTGTACGATCCAGAATTGAACACTGTTCGGAAGATCATTTGTAAATATAAAGAATAACAACGGGTACAGTATGTAGCCCTGCGGCACACCCTATGTCCTCTGAAAACTTTGTAAACTCGCCAAGTTTACGTTAATTCACACAGTGACGCAATGCCTTTTCGCAATCAGCATAAATTATGTTGAGATGAAGACCATTCTTCATGGTTTACATGTGAAAGTGCACAGACTACTGAAAGTTGGTTTCCACTGCATAAATCCATGTTGAGTTGAATTTATCTTGATATTAGTATGTTTATATGTTTTTGTTGATTTATTAGTTTATGTTATGTTAGTTGAACCATTCATCATATCTTACAGCATCCTTATATTGGGTTGTTTCCTACTCTTTCCGGGTCTTGTGCTGTGATGTGGAATAACGAAAAGATTCTTGACTATGCAGTATTTCATGACGATTATATACCAATTTGTACAAGAATTTAAAGAAACGGGCGAAAACTTTCAATACGTCATTTTTTATTGAAAGATTTCTGTTCCAATGTCATGCAATATGGTGTTTTGCTACTTTTTCATTTTATAAATGGCAAACTGAGCAGGTATCAATGGTTAGATGGAATTTCGAATGTTTTTCACAACATATTTCAAATTTATAGGTATTTTTTAATTTCTTGAATTCAATATTATTATAGCGTTTTCAATGGTTTTCTTCTTTCATTTCAAATCATTTTTTGATTGGTACGTAAATCCTCATACTATCTCTTGCATTCCATAGAGAGCATAGGGATTGATGAACATTTTCGGCAAGCTCCTGCTCCTTTCAAAGATAATATCAAATTGCAAATTCTTATCGTTCTGAACACGTAAAACGAAGTTTTCAACGTAATTTCCCGTCATATCGTAAAAAATTCTGCGATCCCACGCATTCCACCCCTTCAATTCCACACATCTTGATCGAAAAACGATCAATCAAGGGAGCACGTACTAATATCCGGGAATTTTCAATATCCGCGCTGAACAGAGAGTTACTCTAGGGCCATTGCTGAATCCAATTTTTCTCATTAAGGGAGTCGATTCTGAACGGGCGACCGTTTCGCGTTGAAGCGAGATTGGATTTGGAAAAATCAACCCGTTGGATTTTCGGGCTTTAATATATTACGGTTTGGCAAGTGGCTTGAATGCCGGCTCTCTGAGTCTAGTGGCGCGATTTTGTGAGGTGGACCAAATGAGGTAAAATGAGGCTGGCACAAACCTATCGTTAAAAAAATATCCATCGAATTTCATAAAAAAATTCAATATTAATCATAGAAAAATATAAAACTTGGACGCTATATTATTCTTGCGGTTTGGCAAGTGGCTTGAATGGCCTTGAAGTTGAAACTGTCTCTCTGATAGGGCGATTTTGTGAGATGGAGCGGATGAAGTAAAATAAATCATTTTAATTAATCATTTTTCCTTCAGATGTTCCTAAGATTTCTGATACATTCTCAATATCCAATCCAAAATCATAATAAATATTCAACAGAGTGATTCCAGTCCATCTCTCACTTCACATTGTACTTATTAAATCTCTTTTTCAGTCTTTTAAGTGTAGAATAAGTTCTTTCGGACGTAGCTGTTGATACTGATAACGTACAAAATATCTTGAGTGTTATAAATATGTTAGTGAATAACTTCATTTCGAAAGAATGAATATTGCACTATTTCAGCAAACGAATTTTGTCCCCAAAATGAACTATCAAATTTGACATGAAGCGCGCGGAAATGAAAACATATCAGTGATACGATATTTCACTCAATTCGCGAGTTTCTCCACAAAGAATGCGCTTTTTATGTCCAATAGTGAATCAACGTTTCATATTAATTCAAAATATATTGAAATGAATACCTAAATATATCAGAAATTCAGAAAACAAACTTCAAGCGCGTCTACGACGTGAAACAACCGATGACACTAGGAGAACTAACCATGTCGGGGACATGTAAAAATTGCATATACTTCCTCTATCTATGTTTATTTTTCTATTGTTACAAATATTAAACGAAAGTCCATTAAAGACATAATGGTCTTTCCATTGACAAACTTTCTCTTAATTGTTGGTATCTCAGTAAGAGGGTCTGCAGCTAAAAAAAAAATTAGGGAAAATGCAACATTCTTTCGAAAAATATTCATGCGAATTGGATACATCCACTTTTTATGAGTTCACTAAATACCACTGAATTATTTGAAAGGATTTGAAAAATATGTCAAATAGTCTATTCATCATCCAGATAGTCAAACTGAACGGAAATGAGTTACTGTAAAATCCTGGATACCACCTATTAAAGAATTGATTTTCCTACACCGAGCTTCATAAACCTGCAGGGTTCCGGCAATATCTAACCATCCCCCCTACCTACCTAACTTCCGGTTGTCCACCCCCTATCCCGAATACTCCCGACGTTATCGAATCGAAAAACTCGGGTTTTTCCCCCAAACAGGCTGCCAACCCTGCGGCGTATGGCGTCTATCTCACCCCCCCTCACTGTAATTCATCGGCCAACTTTTCTGGGAATTCGTCCTGTTCATTTCTGTCTTTTTTTGTTCCAGGTGAGTCCCGCCGTTCCCGGGGAGGAAACGCAGATTGGGATGAAATATGGAGTGATTTGTCTTGTGTAAATCATGCCTAATGAAGGTAAAGTAATTACCATTAAGCTGTCGCCATGGAGACGCGAGAAGTGTGTGATAGAGAACGGGGCTGTTCGCAGGTTGAATTTATGTGATATTTTGGTTGGTTTGTGTACAGGGTGCTCGGCGGATGCGCTGGAAGTTGATTTCGAATGAAGTCGACACACAATTTTATTTTATTTTTCAATGTAGTTGCTTTCGACCACCATACAATATCATCAATAAGAGCGACCAAATTTTCGAGTGGCAGCAAGTATACCTACTTCTCGAGCAATGAAAGTGACCAAATCGACACATACTAATTATTTCGATAAAAAATCAACTATCATAAGTTCAATACCTTCCTTTTATATCTTTAGAGTCTCAGTTATCTCGTTCAACTCCACTTCACGGTAATCTAAAATTATTTTGTGGGATTTTTTAATGTTTTCGAAGGTAAGAGCCTCTTTGAGACGTCCATTGGGTGCATCATCCTCGGTGCTCATTTTGTCTCGTTTAAACTTAGCAAATTACCTCTTATGGGTCGATTTTTACCTTTTTTTTCGAACTGAAAAAAAAGCTTCACCCCAATTGCTGTATCTCACAAATTAATAGTTCGAGTTGTCAAATAGACGTATCTTACGAAGGTTATGGCTAACTTATTATTATATGCGCCATCTATGTGTCAACCTACGAAATTTTAAGACCAACTATTAGAACCGGGTCAAACCTTATTGAGTCATGATATATAGGCTTACTGATAATCTAAGTAATAGTCTAAACACACGTTGTAAAGGGTGTTTTTTTAGAGCTATAGAACTTTAACTTGCAATAAAACAACGATGGATTATTCGATTGACATGAATTTTATTTATCCGCAAGACAATCTTGTGGCATTACATTTCAAATATGATTTCTGGCATATGACCGCCACGGCTGGCTCGGATGTAGTCCAATCTGGACGTCCAATTTCGATGACTTTTTCCAACATTTCTGGCCGTATATTGGCAATAACACGGCGAATGTTGTCAAGGGTTTGTGGCTTATCCGCATAGAACAATGACTTTACATAGCTCCAGGACGTCATGGTAGTTCAATTCAGGAATGAAAAAGTTAGTAATCATGGCTCTATACCGATCACCATTGACTGTAACGTTCTGGCCATCATCGTTTTTGAAGAAGTACGGACCAATGATTTCACCAGCCCATAAAGCGCACCAAACAGTCAGTTTTTCTGGACGTAACGGTGTGTCGACATACACTTGAGGATTAGCTTCACTCCAAATGAGACAGTTTTGTTTGTTGACGTAGCCATTCAACCAGAAGTGCGCTTCATCGTTAAACAAAATAAAATGGACGTATTCCGCACAGAACCATTATTTTTGAAATAGAATTGTACTATTGGCCAGTGTTATTCCGGCGTGAGTCTATTCATGATGAATTGCCAAACCAAACTGAGAATAAATCACTTGACAGCTGTAAAATCGGTCGCCATCTTGAACAGTAATGCCAACTTAAAGTTATATACCTCCAAAAAAAAACACCCGTTACATAAAGAATCACTTGAGACTTGCATATCGGATATAAAGAGTTCATCAAGAGCTCTTCAAAATGTTGGGGTTGTATAGATGCATCGCATTCATAACAGAAATCACAATAACCAATAATTGAGGAAATTAACCTTGTAAGAATGTGATATAGCGATACATTTTGATAGCCAGGCTGCAATCAAAGCACTGAGCTCACATAACATTGATTCTTAGATAGTATTAGAGTGTCGAAGAAAACTCAACGAAATCGAGAAGAATAACAAGGCCTTTTTAGTCTTGTGTTACCGGTCACTTGGGAATTGAAGGAAATGAAGAGACCAACACACTTCCTAGTAAAGGAGCACAAAATCCTTTCCTTGGCCCCGAACCCTTCTGTAGTTTAGCAAATGTGCCTACAAGAAAGAGTTTCGGGAGAAGGAAAAACCTAAAAAGAAACACTCTGACGGAATCTTCCTGGGTTGAATAATTCCAAAAATGTTCTTTAAAACTTTGTCACTGCAAGCAGTATCTGGATCTTAGCAAGAATATACTACCTGATACTGCAAGATCCAAGAGTTTCTGGGTTTCAGTAAGAAAATGTTACACCTCTTCACTAAGCATTGTAGCCTCACGAAGCATCTAATAAGAATGAGTCTACCAGAAAACGATGAGTGCAGACTCTGTGGAGAGGAGGAAGAAACTCCGGATCACCTGGTGATGGAATTTAGCTAACGCAAAATCTGCTTTGGACAAGAAATTTTTAGGAGTGAGTCATCCCAGAACAGTATCAAGGTCTACTGTGCCCCCTATCAGAGCTATTCTCACTATTACGGGATCTCCAGCCCAGTTTCAGAGTTTCAATGAACTCCAGTGAGTTCATTAGAACTCTGGAACTCCTGTGGGTTCATTAGAACTCTGGAACTGGAAGGCAAGCTGTAGATCACGTTATGCTGAGCATAGCTCTAGAGAATAGGAGACACAATATACCATAAGGTCGCAATGCAACGCAACGTCCTTAAATTAAATCTACATCTAATGAAGTATAATGTTATTCATCTCTTTGTCGGTTTCCAGCAAATCCAACCTTACCTAACTCACAAAGGTCAAACTTTGAACTCTTCTCTTGCACGTGGCAAGGAATTCACTATTCCAAACCCTCCAATTCACAATTCGGCCGAAACAACCACTACATAATAGTTTCCAACAAAATAACCTCACACACAGCTGCTACACGGCGAACGACAGTTCCTAATTACTATCGTATTGAATTTCCTATCGAATCCGCTGAAACTTCACACTGTCGACGAAAGAAAAACGCCAGAAATCGAGAATAAACAGCCGCAAATTAAACAGAGTATTAGCGAGAACGTTCCGAGACGCAATCTAAACTTTCCACTTTGTGGTGACTTGAGAAGTCGCTGACCATTCGTTTGCCGACGGTTCTCCAGTTAAAGTTTGAGCAACTTTGAGGCACCCTTTGAACTCGAAATGAAGGGGTTTTGCATCGGAGAAATTAACTTTGCGGCAAGTTCCGGCAACAGGACGGTTTAACAATGGCAAAAGGCTGTCACTCTGTTTTGTTTCGAGGTTGTGGGATACTTAGTCTTCATTCGAGTCTGGAGCCATTTCTTGCCGCTGTTGTTTTCGACTGTGGGGCTGTGAAAACAAGACTTAGTGTCTTTTATTTGAGATGTCGTGGAGTTTTCAGGAAATATCAGACGGTGACATTTGGGACTTATCTCTTTTACGTCGACTGTAGTTGGTGATGGTTAAATGCTCGTTGAAATATCCTTACTGATAAAAAAAAAACTGCAACACCCAGAAGAAGCTGCTTAAATTTGAAGGTTTTTTCATGTAAACAATTTTCGTTACTTAAATATTGTAGTCGTTTTTTGCAAATTTTTAAATCCAAAGTCGATGTTTAGTTGTTGTTAAAATGCCTAGAGCACATGTACGCGGAATTTATCACCAGCTAAGTGAATTTGAAAGAAATGAAATTATTCATCTACGGAAAGCGGGGTTGTCATTTCGAGAAATCGCTAACCGCACAAACAGAAATCAAACTACTGTTATGAGATGTTGTCAAGCGTGGTTTGATAATGCCCAAAATCGAAGAAGAATAGGCACCGGACGTCGAAGGGGTACAAATGAAGTTCAAGATCGACGTCTAAGACTTATGGCCATTAGAGACCGAGTTGCGACAACTTGATTTTCGGCTGATGAGTTGTTAGGAGAACAAGGCCATCCTGTAAGTGTCCGAACAGTTTACCACCGGATAAGGTCTTTTGGACTGCAGCATTATCGACCCCATCTTGTGTTGAGCATCGCCGGCAATGATTACAGTGGTGCAGAGAACGACAATATTGAAATGTGGAATGGCATCAGGTCGTTTTTTCTGATGAATCTCGATTCTTCTTGGGTGCACATGATGGCCGAAGAAGGGTTAGACGACGTTGGGGAGAAAAACGTGAACTTCAGTTTTATGTTGAGCGTCATGTATACCGGACAGTGGGCGTTATGGTATGCGGTGCTATTGCACATGCGAGTAGGTCACTTTTATTCTTTATTCGAGGTATCATGACAGCGCTGCGTTACCTTCAAGAAATAGTGGAGCCATATGTTCTCCTTTACCTTAACCGGCTCGAGAATCCGATATTTAAGCAAGATAATGCCCGACCTCATATTGCCAGAATTAGTTTAAACTTTTTCGAAGCGACCCATGTGAATCTTTTGAAATGGCTGCCTAGATCCCTCGATCCTTCTCCCATAGAGCATGTTTGAGACATCATGGGTAGAAGGTTTGGAAATTTACCCCAGCCCCTACGGACTTTGGCGGCTCTGAGACATGAAGTACAGATAGCTTGATATAGTATCCCCCAAAAAGAAATAGACCATCTTATAGCATCAATGCCGAGAAGTGTTGGGAAGTGTATAGATAATCGTGGTGGACAAACACATTATTGACAAATTTATTGAAAAAATTTGTAAATCCTTCGTTTTTTTCTTCAAATTTCAGTTATTTACTCCTTGTTATACTATATATTATGTTTTACCAAAAACAATTTGAAATTTGAACTGCTCATTCCTTTAACTGATTCATTGTGAGTAAAATCTATACGTTGTTACGTGTATAACGAAATTTCCATCAAACTCTCTCTCTACTTTAAGGACTTCAGGTCCAGCCAATGGAGTAACAAGTTCAATTTTCTCTGAGAAAACTACAATAATACTCCAATTCGTTCGATGGCCCGATGAACTTCCTCGCCAACTCCAATCCTCATCAGAAGTCCATTCAGAACGTAAGAACTTTTTCGACTTAGCGTAAAAGGGGACCGAATGGAAAAAGTTCTGGATAATTCCTCTTCTCAGTCCCGGCCTTTTCAATTTCCGACTTCGTTAATTTCTAGTCCACATGAAAATATTGCATTAGCGCTGCAAACAGCCGATAAAATTAGGAGCGATTTTCTCCACGCTTTACTTGATGGAATTGGATTTTGTTATCAGTTTTTTTAGAGTAGCTGTTCTTATCCGTTCAGATGAGGTTCTTTTAATAGATCGGTCTGTGATCATTTCGTTAAGGCTTCTGTTGAATTACGGACGCTTTTGATGTACGGGGGTGATCAAAAAATTACTGCAACTATCAGTTGGTACCTCAGAGTAATAAACATTGATAGAAGGAGAAGATGTAATTTTCAGTAAGCAAATTTTGTCCCCAACATGAACTATCCAATTTGACATGAAGCGTGCAATATGCAGGCTGTGCACACTTTTCATTCAAGAAGGTAATCCTCTGTGAAGATGACAGATACGATATTATTTTTGGGCGTCTTCATCGATACGAATGAAAATGCAACGATTTATCGTATTTATATTATGCGAATTCCGCTCTGAGAGCTTTTAGAAGGTATTCGATGTCAGGCTGGAATTTGGTTATTTTTATCGACGAATCGTTTAAGAGCCAGATCTGGACATGAGTGTAATATTTAATGCTTCAGTTGTCCAGATCACGATTTGGTAACAATGGTAATAACCTCAAAGTAATAAACATAGATAAAGGGAGCATCTGTCATTTTCAGTTATCAAATTTTGTCCCCAACATGAACTATCAAGTTTGACATGAAGCGCGCGGAAATGAAAACATATCAGTGATACGATATTTCACTCAATTCGCGAGTTTCTCCACAAAGAATACACTTCTTATGTCCAATAGCGAATCAACGTTTCATATTAATTCAAAATATATTGAAATGAATACCTAAATTATCAGAAATTCAGAAAACAAACTTCAAGCGCGTCAAACGACGTGAAACAACCGATGACACTAGGAGAACAAAAGTTGCCAAACCTTGGATTTCAGCAGGTATATACAGAAAATTATAAATATTCTGCTTTTATAAATTCGACAATTAGGAAAAACATCGAATTCCAAATATTCAAATTTGCATATTTATTCGGGAATCACTCAAATAAATATATTCCATTCGATATAACATACATTCAAAACGATATAGTAAAATTGTGGATTTGAAAATATATCACAATCCGACAACGTAATCTAACCATGTTGGGGACATGTAAAAATTACGTATAGTACCACTATTTATGTCAATTACTCTATGGTTGGTACAAGCTCCATCTAGCTGTGTAGTTTATCGGCGGCTGTTGTATACATTACGATTCTGGGAAGAAATCTAATTTGACGAATCAGATTCGAAATCCTTCTACTAGATGAATACATAAAAGTGTAGTAGTTTTTCATTTATTTCATTTTTCAGCTTTATTTATTCATCATTTCCAGACATTCAGGAATATAGTTATAGATTTGTATGGCTTCATGCTCAATGCTCGTTCGTAGAACTGGCTCCAAAACAGCAAAATAATCATCTCACCCAGAGAAACATATTTCAATATCCACAATCTGAAAAAAGCAAAAATATCATATTTCCAATTCTTGCAGCGCACTTTTCATGTTCATGTTTCATTCTCCCCTGCCGTGACCAACAAAAATCCGGGGATTTCCTGCCCTTTTTTTTATTGGGACGTTCCGTTCGCGAAATGCATCGAGAGACACGCGAACAAGTTTTTTGTGGGAAGTGGAAATGTTGTACGCTTTGAGAGTACTTTGTGAGAGACGTCAACATTTTCAGTGTAGAGGGGACATCGAACAAATTTAATTGGACTGATGGAATTTTCGTGTAATATCCAATGTTGAGATATCCATCTATTTGCTGGCGTTTTTCGAATGGCATAGTCCAAAAACTGAAACATAGATTTTCCAGTCTATTTCGTCCCTGCTATAATAGCCCTCTGTGGTACAGTTCAAAGAGATGTAACCTTCTTTGTCTTTTTGTCGTTTTATGCCGATTACGGTTGTGTTGATTATTCTCCGAATGAAATTACGCTTTCCTTTTCTGGTTAATCACACACAGAAATAATATACAGGAGTGCCGAAATTAAGGAATTTACTTTGGAGACGAGTTCATTCAAATGACTTTGGGATATCTGACTATTTACTTTATCCCTCTTTTTCATGAATATCTAGTATATGGAAATGTTTATTTTATCGTCGTTTTATTTTCTGACGTTTAGCACACTTATTTAGCTTTCATTTTATTCCTTGTATTAGCTTTAAATGAATGAAAGAAATATAATAAAGGATTATGAATGTTCTCAGCTTGCATGACTGTTTATTTAAATTTTTCCTTTACTTCATTACGAGTCCTATTTATGTTTCATTCAAGATACTTCATTTTAATTATTATTGCTGCCTTATCGAGATTATAAGAAATTTCGTCAAGAAATTTTGATTCTAGTTTAATGAAGCTATGAGCTATAAGAACGTGCCCAACTAGAGCATTGGAGATCATTACAGATCTCACACCTCTTCATCTAGTGATAGAGAGAGTGGCCACTCTCTATCTAAGGAAGGTACCGACAATGAGGAATAAGAATGCCTGGTCCCCCCTAACTAATTAACTAATTACATACCATCAACGAACCTTTCCAGTGATGAGAAAATTAGCATTGAAAAAACTTTCATTAAGATACTAAGTAGAAAAGGAGTCCACAATCCCAGTTCTTAAAAAGAATACCATCAAATGGTACATAGATGGTTCCAAAACTGGCGCTGGAGTATTTGGGACTAATACCATATGCTCCATATCGTAAATAAATGAGAAAATTAGCATTGAAAAAACCTTCATTAAGATACTAAGTAGAAAAGGAGTCCACAATCCCAGTTCTTAAAAAGAATACCATCAAATGGTACATAGATGGTTCCAAAACTGGCGCTGGAGTATTTGGGACTAATACCATATGCTCCATATCGCTGTCTAAGTGTCTTTCAGGCAGAGATACTTGCAATAGAGAAATGTGTAGAAATTAACCTAGCAAGAAACTTTCAGAAATGTGATATAGCGATACATTCTGATAGTCAGGCTGCAATCAAAGAACTGAGCTCAAATATCATCGTTTCTAAGATGGTAATGGAGTGCCAACTTAATGAAATAGTCAATGATAACAAGGTCTTTTTAGTCTGTTTGCCCGGCCACTCGGGAATTAAAAGGAATGAAGAGGCCAACACACTTGCTAGAAAAGGATCACAAACTCTTTTCATCGGCCCGGAACCTTTCTGTGGCGTAGACAAATGTACTTACAAGAAAGAGTTTCAGGAGAAGGAAAAAACCGAAAAAGAAACACTCTGGCAGAATCTTCCTGGCTTTGATCACTCCAAAAAGTTTCTTCGAAACATTGACACTGACAAGAAGTATCTGGTTCTTAGCAAAATATCCTACACCTCCTCGCTGGATTCCTCACGGGGCATTGTCGCCTTAGGAAAAGCCTCATTAGAATGAGTCTAGCAAAAAATGATGGGAGCAGATTCTGTGGGGAAGAAGAAGAAACTCCTGATCACTTGGTGACGGAATGCCTCGCCATCACTATCCAACGCAAAATTTGCTTTGGACAAGATACTTGTAGAAGTGAGGAAGTTGCCTCCTTGAAGCCATCCCAGATACTGGAGTTCATCAGAACTCTGGAACTGGAAGGCGAGCTGTAGATCACGTTATGGAGATAATAGCTCTGATTGGGGGGCACAATAGACCATCAGGTTGCAGTGAAACGGAACCTCCTTAATTGAATCTAATCTAATACGTTAAAGTGAAATCTCTCGAAGATATCAAAATCAAATCAAAACTACCGCAAAACTTTCTTGGAAAAACACTATATTCACTGGACTAATGATCAAATTGAACGAATTGCGCTTCCAACATCTTGAACACTCAGTTTATTATTCAGATCTAGTCCCCAGTGATATCTGGCTTTTTGCAGATCTCAAAAAAAGGCTCCAAGGAAAGAAATTTGGCTCTAAAAAAGAAGTGCTTGCCGAGGTTGAAGCCTTTATCAAAAGCCAAGACGAATTTTTCTACAGAAAAGGTATTGAAATGTTAGAGGAACGTTGGAGTCACTCTTGTAGGTGACTATGTTGATAAATATAGTCGAATTCTCAAGAAAAATAATTTCAACCGTGATTTATTCAGTGAAGTCTCACGTGTAAGGTTTCGATGTCACTATTCGCCAATAAAACGCAAATTTGAGTTGCGGGAAGTGCGAAAGCCAACCACCCAAAACCGGAAACTTAAAATTTAACGATATGCCACAAATCAGAGCTCGCGCAGTCGGCTATAAAGCTGATCATTACAAAATCGCCTTATCAACAAATGATGCTGTTTTGAATGACGACAAACGCAGCGCCGCCTGCCGATATCAAAACGCAATTAGGTCGTAAAGTTCGGAACGACACGATCGAAATCAGGGCCGGTGCCAGCAATTTTGGCGCCTGAAGCAAAGAATTTTTTGGCGCCTCTGCTGAAAAAGAATCAATAAACACCCCCTCTCCCCCAACAAAAATCATCACCTGCTCCGATGATAATTCGCTATTTTTGATTTCTCTAGCGTTTTTGCTAATCGTTCCTTTCTAAAGTCGTTTCCACTGGGTTTCTTGTTTTTCGGACATTTTTTACCTACAATGAATTCCTGGATTTCTTCGACGCCGATAAACAATGCGTAAGTAATATATCTGATTCTCACATTCACAAGAAACTACGTACGATCGATGAAAATTACCTATCACACCACAAGATACATAGGGCGGTAAGGCATGCAAAGCTTCGAAAACTAAATGGGATCAAAAACAGATGTTCCGCTGAAAACATTTAGCATTAATCAGTAACTAGTTTCGAATGCAGAATCGTAGGAATTTTCCATATGCTGAATATGTAAACAACTTCCACGTAATTCGAAGTGTTGTTTTTCGTCTTTGTGAAATACATTCCATCCCTCATTCAATTAGGGTGATAGGCAATGCTGCTTATATTGGTTGGGTTGCCATGTGTTATTTATTGAACAGGCGGCTTAGTAAAGACGGTTTGGAGATTTTTATTGCAGGGAATGTTGATAAACGCAGGAAAGCGGACTAACCTCATGTTGTTTTTGAGAATCAAGACTATATTTTTCCAGAAATATGAAAGAGCGGTCACAAACTGGGCTAAATTGCCTCCCATCGAAAAGAGGCGCCTGAAACAGTCGCTTCACTGTTTCACCCCTGCCCTGCCGGCCCTGATCAAAATTAAGGGTTGGAGGGTTTCTCTACCCCCGACATGATTATTCGATCATCGCATTATTGCCAGATCACATTTCCCGATGGTAATTCACTTCCCGAAAGCCCGATTTTTTTTATATACACGTCACGCTCAATAAAGCAGCCCCGCATTTTACGTAAGGAAGGCTGAGGAGAATGGCCAAGTTACAATTTGACCCTGTTATTAGGGGTCGTAAAAAATTCAATATTTTGGTATCGGACTAGGCAATAACTAAGGGAATTTGGCGTATCGGATCGCTTTGGGGAAGTGTTCGACGTTTTAACGTTGGCGGACGTGAATTTTGCGTCACAATTCAGTTTTTATACATTATGTCAAACCATAGAGTAATAGATATGTAGGATTTCACATATGCCTACTTATGCGTTTCGTCCCTGGCACACACACACCGGACTCATCAGTGTGACTTTGGTTTATTTGTGTGTGCCGTGTCACAGACGCTTGGGGAATTTATTATTATCGGGAGCCGCCGGGACTCGAACCCGGCACCTTGTCGCATCTCGGTGAGTGAGTCTACACTCTTAACCTCTAGGCCACCGAGTGCTGTGTTTATTGTTGCTATGTGGAGCTTTATGAGAAGCCGCCACATGACTCCCTCCCCAGTGACGGAGGAACGAAATTTTATGCGTGTTACGAGGTCATCGGTGCAGCCGGGTGATTGCCGCCTAATCAGAGCTGCACCTTGCGGCATCGTGCGGACGGTGAATGCCACCTATTCAGGTCCGCTATACCGCGGCAGACCAAGGAGCACGTATTGCACGTCATGGGAATAGGCGTCTAGAGTTTCGTTGGAAATTGCAATATTTGGAATCCGATATTTTTTCTAATTGTCGTATTTGTAATAAGCAGAGTATTTTTTATTTTTTGTGTACACCTGCTGAAATCCAAGGTCTGGCAACTTTTGCTCTCCTAGTGTCATCGGTTGTTTCACGTCGTTTGACGCGCTTGAAGTTTGTTTTCTGAATTTCTGATATACTTTGACTTAATATGAAACGTTGATTCACTTTGGGGCATAAGAAGTGAGTTCTTTGTGGAGAAACTCGCGAATTGAGTGAAATATCGTATCACTGACATGTTTTCATTTCTGCTTATTTCATTCCAAATTTTATAGGTCATGTTAGGGACAAAATTTGCTTACTGAAAATGATATATGATCCCTGTATCTGTATGTATGTTTATTACTCTGAGTGTCAAACTATGCTGTCGAATTTCATATACTTTTTTCGTTCAATGTTAGATGAAATAAAAATCTCTGAATCATGAATATCTACCGAACCAAAGCTTGAAATATCTGAAAACTGAATATACTGAAGGAAATATTATTCGATAAGAGTGTAAAATGCAAAAGTTTGATAAGACGTTGTTTTATACCAATAATTATTGGATTATCAGTGAACCCAGCGGTCGTTGTTCTATAAGACTTTTGGCTCTGGAATTTTAATTCAATCGATGGACTGTCATAATTTTATTCGAATTTTTCAACAAATCTTTATAATGTTTATTTCCAGTAGAAACTCAATTCTGAAGAATTGTTACGTTAGAATCCCATTTTGCACCAAGATTTTTATTGTAATATACAATAATAAAAAAATTAAGAAAAATTAAGCAATTTGTCATAGGAATTTGGACAGAAAAAAATTTAGGAAACCTTTAATTGATATATTCTACTTCTTCATTTGTGAGAGTTTAATAACAAGATATTGCACATAATTTTTTTATTTTCTGATAAATATTTACTTGAAGAATCAAGAGCAGTATCCAATTCAGTAATAATACGAGATGAATGTTTCATTCTGGTGATTCGAAACTTAAGCTCGATTATTATCGACGATTGGGCATCTTCAGGTAGAATATTCGCACCCTACCATTACAATGTTGCCAAAAATTTCAAAAAATCTCATTATAGAAGAAAAAAATCGATACTCATAGTGGAGTAGTAGATATTAAGGACTACTCTACAAACGATGAGAAATTTTGTTGAGAAACCTCTTGTACTGTTATAAGACTTTTTTCAATAGAATTTTTCATTGTTTGTGGAGAGCACTTAGAGACCATGGTCCTCATCTTTGAAATCTCATTGTTATAAGTTCACAATCCTTGTTTTTGTGTGTAACATTCTGAAAGATACAAAAAATCTGAATTCGTTGTAATTGATGCCCTAGAACAAGGAAGACGTAGAATAATATCCCTAGGGAATCCAAAAACGGATCAATCACTCCAGAAATTCCAGACCCACGTCAAGATTCATCTGTGGAAAATTCCAAGCCGCTGTTTCCTAGACGTGTTTGTCTTTCCGATTAGTTGCTTGCACTTTCATCTGAACAATCTATCTTCCATCCTTCTTCCTCCGCCCTCTATCTTCGTTTCACTCATTGAACTACACAAACACCAATATATTCCATATTCTCGAAGCGATGTTTGCTATGGAGTCAATATGTATATCAAATATTAGGTTGGAGTCATATTTACATTCGCTCAAGAAGGCACCGGGACTTGATAATTCAAAAAAAAAAGCTAGAAGGTATTGTAGAAATTATTTTTGCCTTGCTGAGTTGGCACAATTTTTCTCTTTACTCACACAGTGTTATTATGTTTATTCACTGATCGTTTTCACTACGAATGTTCACGTGATAAGTAGATATCATGGAATTTATATTGAATGTTTCTAACAGAAAAGCGGGAAACTTGTAATTCTTTTGTGGTATAGAAAAAGAGTACCTGAAGGAAAAATTTGTAGGGTAAGGGAAATATATTTATCTGGATCTCAGTAAAAACATATACACTGTGTCCGTAAAGTATGGAGCAAATTCATTTTAGCTGAACAGACCATTTTAAGAAATAATCCTGAAACACGTCGATTTTTGATTTTAATTTACTGTATTTTGAAATAATAATCTAATATACAGGGGGTGAATTACTTTCGAGTAATGACGTCACCGTAATTTTTTTAAATGGAACACTCCCATTTTGTCTCAATTTTCCGATTACTCTAGCTGAGCTGATTCCAAAAATTTATCACATGTCGATTCCAATTGTTACAGGATGGACAAAAATACAATAGTTTTGTGCTCATAAAGTAACGCGTAACATTCTTTATTAGTTAAATTAACAATATTATCAAAAATACTTATTGTCTAGCGGCAAATGGTGGCACCCTGTAGTTTATTACATTTTAAGTTTAATAAAAATGTATAAAACTAAGAAATAAATTCTTTCATATTCTGTCGGCTAAACCACAAGTACCAAACATGTTTGGAAACAGCTCATTTTTATTAATCTAAAAATGTAACAAACTACAGGGTTTTTCATTCAAACCAATTGCCGCTGGACAATAAGTATTTTCGATAGTATTGTTGATTTAACTAATAAAGAATGTTACGCGTTACTTTATGAGCACACACAAAACTATTGTATTTTTGTCCACCCTGTACCAATTGGAATCAATATGTGATACATTTTTGGAATCAGCTCAGCTAGAGTAATCGTAAAATTGAGACAAAATGGGGGTGTTCCATTTAAAAAAAATTACGGTGACGTCATCACTCGAAAGTAATTCACCCTGTATATTAGATTATTATTTTAAAATACGACGTGTTTCAGGATCATTTCTCAAAATGGTCTGTTTAGCTAAAAATGAATTTGTTCCATACTTTACGGACACAGTGTAGATGCTGTATTTCAACCGTTCATTTAGATCTAACAAATAAATTGTGATGGAAAATTCTCAATTTCAAGACAAAAATTGCCAATATATTTCCACCGATTCATTTTCATCGCTTCATTTCTCTCGAAATGGCGCCACCTGAGATAGAGACGTGGAAAGTGCATATCTTCGTAAATTTTCCAGAGGCTGAAATATTCCCTTTACTTTTTAAACGTCGGGGTTAGATTTATGTTCCGAATGTAGCAGAAATCGCATGTACCTAATGGCACGATAAAATTGTGATTGTGCCCGTATAAATCTACTGTATTTCTAGTCTCTCTCTCCCATAACCGTTTCTTTCCTGCAGGTCTCAGTTTGAAATACTGGGGAAGTTCCTGTAAGTTTCGACTTTTCGATAGATTTCTCACTATTGGATGTGATCCTGCCGGACAATTCGATTTTTGTTGCAATTCCTTTTGAAAATAAAAGGAACAACTTATTAAATTAATTTCACGGCATTCAGACAATTTTTCATTTCTGGAAAAAGTACCTCCCCGAGCGGGACTCGAACCCGCAACCTCCGAATAACTAGTCCGACACTCTAGCCATTTCAGCCATCAAGGAAGCGGAAGATTCTCCGCAATCTAGAATAGAAAAATTGTCTGAATGCCGTGAAATTAATTTAATATGTTAATACACAGGAGGAACAACTTTTGGCTGTAGGAATTCCAACTTTTTCTATCAAAATTCTCCTGCGAACGAAAATTGATTATTTGTTATGAAATATCGTTAAAAAGTTATATTTCATACTAACCATTTCTACCTTTTACTTTTCAATTATCCAGAATGAAAAATAATCATTGGGGTTCAAAATTCCGTCACCAGGTGATCAGGAGTCTCTTCGCCCTCCTCGTAGAATCTGCACTCTTGGTTTTTTGCTTGACACATTCTTATGAGGTACTTTCTGAAGCAGCAATGCCCTGTAAGGAATACAATGAAGAGGTTTAGCATATGCTGGACAAGATCCTGAAACTTAGATCTCGCAGTTTTCGGAATGATCCAACTCAAAAAGATTCTGCCAGAGTGTTTTTTCCTTCTCCTGAAACTCTCTCTACTAGGTTTATTTACCTATATACCACCCAAAGATTCCTGAAAGACAATTTGACAGTGGCCTAACGATAGTGAGGTTTGGTGCCATTTGAGAATAGTTTGTGTAGGTACCATTTTTTTTGAGATCTGGACTCCCTTTTCCAATCTTCTTCTCTACTTAACATCGTAGAGAATTTTGACTGAAAAAATAATGGCATCGTACAAAAAAAGCTATGAGTATTTTTAACGTTAAGAACTACTGGATCTCAAATAGCATATAGGGTACTCACTCACCTTTCTGGAGAGTAAATATGAAGGGTGTTTTTTTTAGAGCTATAGAACTTTAAATTGCAATTAAACAACGATGGATTATTCGATTGACATGCATTTTATTTATCCGCAAGATAATCTTGTGGCATTACATTTCAAATATGATTTCTGGCATATGACCGCCACGGCTGGCTTGGATGTAATCCAATCTTCCAATTTCAATGACTTTTTCCAACATTTGTGGCCGTATATCGGCAATAACACGGCGAATGTTGTCTTCCAAATGGTCAAGGGTTTGTGGCTTATCCGCATAGACCAATGACTTTACATAGCCCCACAGAAAGTAGTCTAGCGGTGTTAAATCACAAGATCTTGGAGGCCATTTCACAGGTCCAAAACGTGAAATTAGGAGGTCATCAAACGTGTCTTTCAATAAATCGATTGTGGCACGAGCTGTGTGACATGTTGCGCCGTCTTGTTGGAACCACAGCTCCTGGACATCATGGTTGTTCAATTCAGGAATGAAAAAGTTAGTAATCATGGCTCTATACCGATCACCATTGACTGTAACGTTCTGGCTATCATCGTTTTTGAAGAAGTACGGACCAATAATTCCACCAGCCCATAAAGCGCACCAAACAGTCAGTTTTCTGGATGTAACGGTGTTTCGACATACACTTGAGGATTAGCTTCACTCCAAATGCGGCAGTTTTGTTTGTTGACGTAGCCATTCAACCAGAAGTGCGCTTAATCGCTAATGGACATAGTGCGCGATACGTATTCCGCACAGAACCATTATTTTCGAAATAAAATTGCACTATTTGCAAGCGTTGTTCAGGCGTGAGTCTATTCATGATGAATTGCCAAACCAAACTGAGAATAAATCACTTGACAGCTGTTGAATCGGTCGCCATCTTTAACAGTAATGCCAACTTAGAGTTATATACCTCGAAAAAAAAACACCCTTTACATTCAATCTATCAGTAGGCCATAAATTCTCTAAACATAAAAATTCTGATCCCTCACCCCTTAAATCCAGCCCAGGTCAATCGCCAAATACGCAAAAAAAAATTCAGTTGACGGGCACAAAAATATCTCTGTCGATGACAATTTAACGACACAATCCCAGCCTGACCCAATTTCACCTTGTTGGTTCAGGGATTTCGCCGGAAAATTTTTAATGCCGACGTCGATCCGAAAAGCGTACAGGGAGAGCGATGGGTCAGAAAATATTCATGAAATATCACGTTTTCGATGCGCGATTACCATATTTCGTGATTTTACGCTGTGTACACCCCGGCGGATGGATGTTCGACGCCGAAAAACGACGCACGGACGGTGGACGTCCTGGTCCTTCACATCGGATAACTTCGAAAATGTTATGAATATTTTTCGGATTGGAAACAATATATAACGGGTGTTTTTTTTCGAGATATATAACTTTAAGTTGGCATTACTGTTCAAAATGGCGACCGATTCAACAGCTGTCAAGTGATTTATTCTCAGTTTGATCTGGCAATTTATCATGAATAGACTCACGCCTGAACAACGCTTGCAAATAGTGCAATTTTATTTCGAAAATAATGGTTCTGTTCGAAATACGTATCGCGCACTACGTGCATTTTATTTTGTTTAGCGATCAAGCGCACTTCTGGTTGAATGGCTACGTCAACAAACAAAACTGCCGCATTTGGAGTGGAGCTAATCCTCAAGTGTATGTCGAAACACCGTTACATTCAGAAAAACTGACTGTTTGGTGCGCTTTATGGGCTGGTGGAATCATTGGTCCGTACTTCTTCAAAAACGATGATGGCCAGAACGTTACAGTCAATGGTGATCGGTATAGAGCCATGATTACTAACTTTTTCATTCCTGAATTGAACAACCATGATGTCCAGGAGCTGTGGTTCGAAAAAGACGGCGCAACATGTCACACAGCTCGTGCCACAATCGATTTATTGAAAGGCACGTTTGGTGACCGCCTAATTTTACGTTTTGGACCTGTGAATTGGCTTCCAAGATCTTGTGATTTAACACCGTTAGACTACTTTCTGTGGGGCTATGTAAAGTCATTGGTCTATTCGGATAAGCCACAAACCCTTGACCATTTGGAAGACAACATTCGCCGTGTTATTGCCGATATACGGCCAGAAATGTTGGAAAAAGTCATCGAAAAGTGGACGTCCAGATTAGACTACATCCGAGCCAGCCGTGGCGGTCATATGCCAGAAATCATATTTGAAATGTAATGCCACAAGATTATCTTGTGGATAAATAAGAATCATGTCAATCGAATAATCCATCGTAGTTTTATTGCAATTCAAAGTTCTATAGATCTAAAAAAAACACCCTTCAGTTCGTCTTGAATTCGAAAGTTTTGCGATATTTTTCAGGTAGAGCGATGTGGCCTTGTGTTTTTTTCATTAAATCAAAAAAATGCTACAGGATTATTTTCAAATTTTAAATTTTATTGAATATTGAAATTGTTGAAATGAGTAGTAAAAGATATTTTTATGTGGAATTCAGAGGCATACTTAGGTTATTAGCCAATAAACAACAAAATATTTGAATATATATAAACGAATAAATGAATATTTAAATCAATAAATATATTCAAGCAGTAGAAAAAACAAATCGACGCTAGCTATAAGAAATGAAAACACAAAAATACCTTCTTTCAAATTGTTATATGTCTGCACGCACTAATTTCTGAAGAGAGATTTTATTGCGATTTTTAATTGTTGGAATGATCACAACTTGAAGCAACATTCAGAATTTGTTTAATCGAAAATGAATAGAAATTAAAAATGTTATGGTCATTTCGAGATAGTGTTTCACGCAATAGAAATTACTGTCGCAAAATAGTGTATGAATGAATACATAAAATGTAACTAATTACAATATTAATTATGAATGTTAATGTACCTGCATTTGGTAGATAGAAAGTGAAGAACTTTATAAGAGTTATGATTTTTTTTCTTCAAATATTATTATCTCTCTTGCGAATAGAATAGCATTTTTCATTCGGAGAAATGTTATTTAAACTCGCACCAAACGTCAATCGAAAAATAACCTGGACAAAAGTTCAACGTTCAATCTTAAAATATTGGGAGTTGTTTCAAACGCAGTCCTGACATTGGATAAATTAATATACTAAGTCTCAACATCCATTCAGCAGTCCAAAACTTGCAGGGAATATAATCCATTATTCAGATTTAATGAATACCGCGATAAACTCAACGTGGTAAGTGATACTACCATAAAAGACTCTTCAGTAAAGTTAAGTTGATGTTATTCCATGATAAACACAAAACAGCAAACTTCCTCCCAAAATTGTTTCCCTTCCCACGTTTTTCCTAATTAGAGAATCAACTTCATTACTCAATTTTTCGATATTCCAAAACTGGAAACATCTCCCTTCCAAACGGTCCCTAAAAGGTACGAGGAAGCCCACTCAAAGACGAAATACAACCAGTGAGTTCCATTACTTCATTAATTGAGAAACTTGGACTGTTTCGTTCTTATAATTCGCATCAATTACGATTTGATTGCTTTGGTTGCCAAGGTAATGAATAACTGAGAAACGACTTGGAGTTGCTCGAAGCGCCCTCTTCAATTTCACGAAATGAAAATCGTTTTTGCCGGAAAGCTGCTCAAATCGAATTTGTTTTTGTGGGAGTCTCGGTTGATTGGAGGTATTTTGATTGGTTCGCTAATTATTTGACTGCGAAATTTGTGGTCCTATCTAAAATTGATGGTTTCCAGGATTGTTATCTTCTTGGGATATACTGATTGATTGACGAGTTGGCGTGGAAACGTTTGAGTCCTATGGGAGCAAGGTTGTAATATAATGGTAATTTGCTGATTGGTTAGCCATCAGAGGTAATCATAATATTATACCGGTAATGTTTTGAATACCAAATTGAGTTGGTTGATAATCGATGGAAAGCCATGATTGAACTTATTATAAACTAAATTGCGGGTTTTCATCGTATAGAGTTTGGGAAATCAAATCACTAGACGCGTTTCACTGAAACAATATCAATAGGTAAATGTAAACTGGTTTATTTCGACATTGTTTTCCAATAAAGCGGATACCATAAATTGAACTGTATTCTATTTTGATGGATCCAATTACTTAATTGTCAATTAACTTCTATTGACAGACTACATTGAGTATATGTTTTGAATTCGCAACTGCATCAATTTCTCATTTTGATGGAGCAACTCTGTTGTCTTCTCGTTTCGTCACTTTGGAAGAGGAACATCAAAATTATTTCATTTTATTCTCAGAGTAATAAACATAGATAGAGGGAGCATATATTATTTTCAGTAAGCAAATTTTGTCCCCAACATGAACTATCAAATTTGAAATGAAGCGCGCGGAAATGAAAACATATCAGTGATACGATATTTCACTCAATTCGCGAGTTTCTCCACAAAGAACGCACTTCTTATGTCCCATAGTGAATTAACGTTTCATATTAACTCAAAATATATTGAAATAAATACCTAAATATATCAGAAATTAAGAAAACAAACTTCAAGCGCGCCAAACGACGTGAAACAACCGATGACACTAGGAGAGTAAAAGTTGCCAAACCTTGGATTTCTGCAGGTAGATACAGAAAATGATGTATATTTTGCTTATTATAAATTCGAAAATTAGGAAAAATATCGGATTCCAAATATTCAAATTTGTATATTTAATCGGGAATCACTCGAATAAATATAATTCATTCAATATAATATACATTCCTAAGGATATAGTAAAATTCTGGATTCGAAAATATATCACAATCCGACAACGTAATCTACGTACACTTCCTATTTCTATGTTTATTACTCTATGATTTTATTCTACATTTTTATAAACAGCAATTCTATCATGCTGTCTCAATCTCAATCATTTCCATTGTATTCGACTCCAAGATCTGCCTTCTGTAAATATACCATCCTCTTCATATATTCCATTGATATCCCCATTGAGAGATAGCTGAGAATAAGTCGTTGGAAGAACTTGATCCCAACTTGGACCTGAGGTTTACCCTTGTCGCCATTCATTCCATACAGCATTGTTCCCTAATACGTAAGGGATTTCTTGGAATATAGCAGAAGCAGAGATTCAGGACAAATCATTTATGAGAGAATGTAATGAGGAACTATTCCTCTTGAATATTTGAGATGTAAAGATTAATTGAACGTCGACGTAATGCGATCTATGAACAGATTGGAGCTAGGTGAAGCAGAAACGGAATTCTAGATTCCTGTAATGGATGAATCTGAATGGTTATGAGAAGAATAGGTTTTGTTGAATATGGAATGTCGATGGATTCGAACGAAATCTCTATAACAATGATGAATTCGAATGACTGAGATTGATTAGTTCTCCTTATTCAAAAAACATACTTTATGACATAAAAAAATACAACATCAAGAAGGCTTCGAAGTTTTTCGACCAATCTTGGCAGAAATGTTTAACTAGTCGAAGTTTTAAGTAATCGATCAAAAATTTCAAGAAATAGATCTACATTTTATCACAAATTTGTCCATAAAGATCAAGCATTTAAGAGGAAATACGACTACGTGACTGCTGAATTCAAAACGGAATTTTTTCTCTTACAACCTCTGACTTTAATGGGGTTTTCACATATTTTTTTTAAACAATAGTCTATCTAACTTGTAGAATGACAATAGTTTCAATTTGAAAATGGAAACAAATGTTGATGAATTTTCGTTTTTCGCAAAAGAATTGATGATATGTTCAATGTATAAAGCACTGATATATTTTCAAATTAATCGTGAAAAAATCATCGTCCGTGGTACAGTGCTGCTCCCTACTCATATGCTTCGTAAAGAGAAAGAAGATAAAGTGAATGTATAACTTCGTAGCGTACCTAATGTTAAACTGATACACGGAAAGCCACGTGGTGGAAATCCCTCTTTATTGGAAATTTAGTAATCTTAAATCTATATAAAAGCTTAAATGAGAAATATTCAGGCAACCTACTTAATTTCAAACTTACTATGTACAAATTGTTTTATTTATTGTATACACATGTCCAGAACTGTTTGGACCTCAAGATGATATTTTTATATCGAAACATGTCGTCATAGTTAATGAATCTGGTTCAACAAGAAAGGAGTATGTTTAGTTCACATCCTCAATTAGGCTTAATATGGTACTCATAGGTTTCACAGAAGTTAGAATATGACGATGTTATTGTACGATGGAAATAGTTATTTATAATACAAGTGCAGAAGGCATTGATATTCTTCCACGAGTTCAAAATTCAAAAACGAGCCACGAAGTGGCGAGTTTTGGAATGAACGAGTCGTAGAATGAGCCTTCTGTACGAGTATTATACATTATTTTCTCTAATTCATTGCATTTTCATTGAAATTAATGAAATATTTCCATAAATATATTTTGGTGATTTTGCATTGAAAAATGTTGGTTGGCAGAACTGATTTCTTTAAGGCAAATTGATGAATTGACAGATAAAGCCGTGGCGGAAAGTTCGGAGTCCCAACATAGAATAATGAAATATAACCATGAAAACTGTGCGTTTCTGATATATTCTCGCACGATTTTGTTCTACAAGATGTGGAAGAATGAACGGAATAACCACAGAATTAGAGAAAAATTATTTTCATCATTAATGTTCATTTCCTCTTCATTCAAAGCACACAACACCTACAAAATTTATAAAAGCAAAATGCACTACCGTATAAAGTCGATATTTTTCTACGTTTGTGGAAAAACAGTATCGACCATTAATCCTCAAAAACAATCACCAAAAACTCGCCCCTAAACGATTTACCGTCAGACGTCTGCACGTCCCTTGTTTCCCCTTCCACCTTCTTCCCCGTTTCGGAGTTTATAGGCAATCAGCGGTTCGATTCAATCAAGACGTTACCGACTTGAAAGGGAACCGCCGGCGTATGTCGGCTTTCTTTGATGTTTGCCGAACGGCTCCCCGGACGACCAGTTCTCGTTTTCCGGGCCGCAGATAGCTTTGGAGAAGTTGCCTGGTCACATGACGTGGGACGTTATTTCCGTGGGGACTACGCTTTATGAAATATACACGTTGAAAATGTCCGCGCTCGTTTCGCGAAGATAGATAACGCTATCTCGAGTCCTCGTCGGTTTGAACTTCGTGCATGAAGTTAGATGGAGGTTTGGAACTTTCGAACGAAGATCTTAGAGGGTAGTTGACGGTTAGTAAGAATTGGTGGTCTGGAGGGAATTCAGTTGGTGTTGTTTTTCTTTTGGGGGAGTATTTGTTACTGTGTCTTGATTGGTTGGCTTGGAATATCTGACAATCTTAAAATCATATCCTAATGAACGGCAAACAAGTTGTTTTTCGGAAAAATAAAATGTCTACAGTAAAAGAAATTAATACAGGAGTGCCACAAGGTTCCATATTGTTCATTATAGGCGTACAACTTTGCTTCCTCCGTTTTTTTCTGAAATTCCAGGCTTTATTGTAAAAAAGATTATCGTAAGAATCGTTTGGCTAGAGCTCAATCTTTCAGAACCGCGATCATTTTGATCTTTCAATTGCTTTTTAACGAGTTATCGAGCAACACAGCCACTACACCTTCTATAATGTTGGAAAATCTGATAAAATCCTCAAGAGCCTTAGCTGTCACATCGTGAGGATTGAGAACTGACTCGCCAAGGAGTTCACCCTAGAGCAGCTAGTTCTGGACATAAGTGTTCAGCTGTTTTGTTCCCTGATTTACAGACACTATAGATTCCATCTGCCGTCTGCCGACAGGTTAATTCTAGTACTCTGTCAGCAGTCCTTCTGTGACTTGAAGCTTTCAGTTCTTAGCGGCTTCTGAAGCTTCAGGGTGTAAGATGGCAAACATTGCATAAATATTTCGGTCTGCGAAAGTCTAGGTGTGTTTCTCCAGAGGGTCTCTTCTCTCCCAGTTCCCACTGATGGGTTCTGGTCCGATAGGTCTCATCCTTGATGCTTCTCTCTCTAATTCATCTCCTTTTTCATTACCTTCGAAACTTCAGTTACCCTCATAAACTGAAGAGACACGTTATTGCATTTAAATTTTGACTTCGAATTCATTTTAAAACTGCAGTTTCGATCAAGATGAAATTTTGCATTTGTATGTAGAATGACAATTTACTCCCGAGCACAGTGCAAGATTTAGGACGTTGTAGAACATTCTTCAACTCGTTTTGTACGAAAACATGCTCAATCTCTTCTAAGTCACTTTTGTGGGACAGGCTTCAAGATGGACATATACGAGGTCATGGTTGCTCAGGGATTGTCCCCATGTGCCATAGATTTTCTCTTTGCTCTCCTCTTTGGTGGCCTTTCTGCTCCCCAGATTTTAGTCGCTTGATTTTTTCATAAGATTACCTCAAATTTCTTCGAACGTCGTCCAACATACCTGGAGCATGTGGAGCTTGAAGTAGATGAATAAAAATCATCAAAATAACATTTGTCGCTTTGCAGCGACGGATCACAAAGAGGGCTAGAATAGTGGGAATTAAAAACAAATCACCTAACGTACATTTCAGTAACGAAAAGAGAGAAATATTTCAAGGTACAATTTACATTCCTCCTGTATATCAAGACAGTTCATTCCATTTGGAATCTGCGGTATTCCATCCTAGTTTACACTGGCTTATAACCTAATCCCGGTATGTATTCGTCTTCACCGTTCCTCATCCCCTCTTCTAAGGGGTAGCACACGCGGTCGTATATGCATATGTGGAGATTACACCGGATCCTTTGAAGTGGCTGCTAGAGACGTTGCGCTCTAGTTTCTAATGGGAAGGTGATCATCATTAGATATCCAGAGAGGTGAAATTGCCTGAATATCAGATCAAAAGCGCTTCGAATCTTGTTCTCTCTTCGCCCGAGTTTAATTTGTTATGGCATGAAGTTAATAACGGAAAAAAAAGAGGGGGCGGAGGATATGTTTAATTTCCCTTTGAGGAGTGAGTTTGGAAAATGGGATTTTGGTTGTTAATCTCTCAATTTTTGTTTGCCGATTAAGGTGTTTGAGAGCGTTATATTGATGAAAATTTCATTATTTTAGCTTTGAATGAAAATATAAGTAGAGTGCTAACTTGCTGACAGTTTTCATCGCGTTTTAAGGACATAAAACTGTATATAAGCATGTATAATAAAGAAATTTGGCATGAACATTCGAGTGGTTATATTAATGGTAAAAGAGATACTTTCTTGGACGACAAACTAACGTTGACTTTTGGGATCATGCTTCTATTATTTTATATTAGCTTGTTAATCTATTATAAAGGATGAATGAATGCGAAGAAGTTTACATAATCGAGATGTCACATCGAACAGAAAAGTTCGTCGCAAAAAAATGCCTATTTTTTCATATTCTATCTCTAATCCTACTCTATGATAACTTAGAATGTTTAGGTGTTTTTGTGCGACGAATTTCTGTATGGATATTTGCAACTATGGTCATGGAGAGTTCAGTCGCAATAAAACGCCTTATCATGCCTATTCTATGATTTGGCATAAATGTCTTAGGCGTTTTTTCGCAACGAACTTTCCTTTTGAATGTGACCATAGAGTAATAAACATAGATAGAAAGTATACGCAATTTTTCCATGTCCCCAACATGGTTAGATTACGTTGTCCCATTGTGATATATTTTGAACTCTACAATTTTACTTTGTCATTATGAATATATATTATATTGAATGAAATATTTATTTGAGTAATTACCAATTAAATATTCAAATTTGAATATTTGGAATCCGATATTTTACCTAATTTTCGAATTCATAATAAGCAGAATATTTATTATTTTCTGTATCTACCTGCTGAAATCAAAGGTATGGCAACTTTTGCCTCCTAGTGTCATCGGTTGTTACACGTCGTTTGGCTAGTTTGTTTTCTGAATTTCTGATATATTTAGATATCTATTTCAATATATCTTGAATTAATATGAAACGTTGATCCACTATGGGACATAAGAAGTGCATTCTTTGTGGAGAAACTCTCGAATTGAGTGAAATATCGTATCACTGATATGTTTTCATTTCCGCGCGCTTCATTTCAAATTTGATAGTTCATGTTGGTGACAAAATTTGCTTACTGAAAATGATATATGCTGCCTCTATCTATGTTTATTACTCTGAGAATGTAACAATTTCCAACCTCTTATGGTTGAAAATTAATGGCATAATAAATGTCATGAAATAATGCACAGTGTTCCCATTAAAATCATTCTAGCTATCCTATTGGGATAGAATTCAAGATACTCCTTCCTAACAAAAGAATATTTACCCTTGAGTCAGCCTTCTCTTTCCGAATTTTCATCAACCACAGAATTCATCTTCTTTATTTCCTCCTCCGCCATTCAGGATTACTTCACAGCGAAATTGGCCTCGACCAAAGAAACATATTGCCAGAGAAAAGTTTTCTGTTCATCCCGCCAACGATAAAAGGAAAAGAAGAGTAGTTATAAAGGTTGTAACAAGCAAGATAGCTAGTCGGTCCCCATTTGTTGGAACTTTCGGAATTGGGTTAAAATCCGTCCTGTATTTTTAATGCAGGATTACCTTGCTTCCGCTAGAATGACATGGATTGTGAGGGAAGAGATTTGGGTTTTTTTTTTAGTGGAGCTCAAAGAAGTAAGCTTTTTCATTCTGTAATCGAAAAACAGGAGACTAATCCTGAGAAATGTTCCCTGTAAAATCCTGTATTCCAATGGAAGCAGTTTTATCAGGAAAATCTCCATTATTCTATACAAAAATGGGGAAAGTCATTGGATTTTGAGCACTCCTCATTCATGGTAGTTGCTGCCTTAAAAACCACATAAATCTGTATAGTTACTGGTTGGGATGAAATATTCTTCTATTCATTCTCCTATGTTGAAAAAATGATATACCGAATCTGTATATCGATCGAATCGAATAGGATAAATAACAAAATTAACTTTAAGAGTTTTTTCATCGAAAATTGAATTGTGATTAGTCTTGAATAATTGGGTTGAAATCCCTAAACAAAAATTTAAGGGCAAATCAAACCTTAGATTTCACTTAATTGTTTACAACCACTCAAAAGTTACTCACTTCGCGTCATTTCTTTTCAAGGTTGAAAATTTTCACATTCAAAAGATAGTTCATCGCGAAAAAACGCCTGAGGCTGTTATATCGAATCATAGAATATGAATAATAAGGCGTTTGATTGCGACCCAACCCTGCAAGACCAGAGTTATCATAGAGTATGATTGGTCATAGAACATAACAAATAAGCGTTTTTTCGCGATGAACTTTGCGGTTTATCTGTTGAGAATTGTCTGAACAGATCGCTCTATCGTTCCTTGACAATATCTTCAATTCTCGAATTCTGCACCGGGAATGATGTCGAATAATAAGTTTCAACCTACTGGGACCTAGGTACTTGAAATTTACGGAATATTGGTTGAGTTTCTAATGTGCAAAATCCGACTAAGGGTTCCATGAATATGGCCGTTCAAAATTATGTTTTTTTTGTTAATTTGAAGTCAATATCAAAAAAGATTCGTCAGATTTTGTGACGAAATGATAGAACGCTCGGTTGCAAAACGAGCACTTAAAAATACTGTGATTTAATGTCCAACAACAGAATCATGAACGTGATAAAATCTTTACTGGTTGGGGTAAATTATCCTTCGATCCACTCTTAATACCCTTACTTAAATGCATCGAATGATGAAGTGTTTTCAGACGCTGGCTAATTTTATGGCTCAATAACACCCTGCAATTCACTATGCCAGTTTCCTCACACTTTATATTACCTGCCACAGTCGTCAACTTCCACACACAAAGTTATGAGAGTACATTTAAGTTGAGTGCTCTGCTTGCAAGTAACTACATGTGATTGCTATGAGAGCTTTCGCTTTTATGGTTCCATATTCTCTTTTTAAATTGCTTTGGAATATATAAACGTTGTGTTGTATGTCAAACTTGCATTTACTTCAATTATCAAAGACGATTTTCAAACATTTCGATGATTGTTTGAGTAGGAAAGTTCCAGTTACGACGTCTTATTACGTTAAAGCAAAAGAATCCAAGCAAATCTATATAAAATTTCTGCACACAATTCAACTAGTGAATTTTTAAGATGTTGATACAACTATGGATTGATGGTACTTCTCTTTTCTTCCGTAGGGGGCGCTATACATAAAATGAATCGATTACATTTCCATGGAAACGAATTACCGATAATCGCCTTGAAATCCAATAAGTTTAGTCCCTTCAAATGTAGCCAGTTTCATATTGAATTTTTTAGGAGTGAGTGAACACACCAGTAGTTCATAACTATTTGATATTTAAGCTGGAAATGTCAAAAAGTTTCTATGATTCTATTGAAATGGTGTTCGGTGGAAGACCAGTGAACTAAATAATACCATAAAGGGTCCCACGATTTCTTTGATAGCATGAAAGAGCGTTATAGTGAAGGAATTCCATAGAACTATCTAGTCCTACTTGGTGTAGGCAAACATTTGAGATAAAAATGTTTCACTGAATTCTGAAATATTCGGAGATTGTGTATTGGATAGAAGGAACTAGGATTATAGGAGTTTAGTGAGCTATAAAATGCCTCGACCGTTATAAATCACATAATAATACTCCCGTTATATTGTGGAACAGATTTAGTAAACTTCCATTCGACGTCTAGAAAATCTTGACAAACGATCCATTCTTATGGATCCCTCAAGGAGGAATATTTTCTGGGTAAACTCCACCCTCAATCGAGAACGGATGATATATGAACGTTACTTTATCATCCTTCTTATTTTTAAACGCTCGTTTCCCAAACTCAATGATGACATAGCCCGTCCTTAAATTCGATTCTGTCCGTGAACACGATAACTTTCGAATTACTAAAGAAGAATTTAAGGGCAAAAAACCTCATATTCCACTGAAATTTTGTGTTTATTTAAAGTTCATTCAGAAAATCAATCAAGGTTGAAAATTGTCACATTCAAAAAAAAAAAAAGTTCGTCACAAAAAAACGCCTGAGACATTTGTGCCGAATCATATAGAATATGAATAAGGCACCAATAAGGCGTTTTTTTGCGACGAACTCTGCAAGATCCTGATTGAATTAAGTTCAGTTATCATAGAGTGTGATTAGTCATGGAATATAAACGAAGCGTTTTTTTTTGCGAGTAATTTTCCCTTGCGCCTGACGCCAAATCAATGTTTCCTTAAAACCAGTGAATGAGCTAAATTCTGTAGATTTTGGACCTTACCTTGAAATATTTGATAAATGACGCTAATGACAGACAAACAAGCGATCTCGATAGATTTGAACACAATAGGCAAATGAATAAACAAGCGCTGAAAACCCCTTGACGCAAAGTCAGTACTTTTCTCGAATTTTTCACCCTCAACTGCAAGCATCGGGACCTTCCAATTCCTCTACTGAATGTTTCTCCAAATCCCTCTCGGAGTTTAGAGCCCGCCTCGGTTTTTATTTCGCCCCAAAAACCTCCCCCGAAGGACGTAGAAATCGATCGGAAAAGTTTCTGCACTTCTTCGACACGTGTTCATAAATTCTGGAAAGTTTTTCTTGCCACGTAACGGAGTGAGCCTTGAATATCAAATGGCCTCATTGTGTCTTATTCTGTGCGAAGGGAAAGATGAACCGGAGCTCTAAACCGCTTTATTATGTGTTGTTTCATTCCTGCTGGGACCAAGGCATCAATGCGGAAAATGTGTTTTTTGGGGTGGAGAGAAACATATTTTTTTCGAGGGGTTAGGGTGAAAAATATGGTATAGATGCTGGCTTTTTGATGGTTTTCGATTCGAAGGACGTGTGGGAGAGGGCAGATGTTGATCCTGCCTATTTTTCTATCAGCTTGCATTCGTTGAAGCTTGAACATTATATTGACGTTGAAGGGAAATATGAAATACATAATTATTCAATCAGTGCTGGCAAGGATGGTAATATAAATGTGCTGGGATGGTAATATAAATGTTTCAAAAAAATGCATAAGGAACTTCATTTGAAATAATATAATTCCTATCGAAAAATCAAAATCAAATTTCAGATTTCTCTGGAATTGTGTATGTATTTATAGTTCATCGAAAACCACTCCAAAGCTCCTCACTTCGTGTCAGTGCTTTACAAGATTGAGAATTGCCACAATCAAAAGGAAAGTTCGTAGCGAAAAAACGCCTAAATGGACTAGAATCATAGAATATCAATAACAAGGCGTTTTATTGCGACGAACTCTGCAAGACCATGATTGAATTGCATCCAGTCGGAAATTCGTCGCACAAAAACACCTAATTATTTTTAGTTGTCATAGAGTATGATCAGTCAAATAATATGAACAAATAGGCGTTTTTTTGCGACGAATTTTGCTTTTGATGATGAAAAGTGAGCCTTGAATATAAAATGGCCTCATTGTGTCTTATTCTATGTGAACAAAAAACGAACCAATATCCAGCTTGAAGACTCAATCTGTATATTCATTATATTAAAATGGTTTCAACATCAAATATTATTCTTTGATTGAGTCGAGTCAAATGGAAGGGACGTCAAAGCGATGCGATCAGCACTCTGTAATCAAATTGTGCATAATCATCCCCAGTTGAAAGTTCCAGCATCCCATCTGAATCCCAATGGGGACAAAGTAGGAAAGTTATACGTTCTGCTGCGCGTGCAGTTTCCCCGGTTTTCTAAAGATAGAGCTGCCCTTCGGGTTTTGTTAGTTTTGGGAACCTCCCCATCGAACGCAAAAGGGGTATAATTGTAACAAGAAATACTGTAATTAACTGTGGACCTTGAAACGTCAGCTGGAGTGGTTGATACCTAAAAATAATTAATACTGTGGGTTTCAGGATAGCTGATTAACTTCGTAAATTTATGTATTTCAAAAGACAATTGCAGGACCTGAAATCTCTGTGATCAAATCATACAACTCTATGATCGAGAAGGTCCATCGAACTGCGCGACACCAGATTTTCAGTGTTTCTAAGAAAATCATTGAACTTTATAGTAACTGGAATGGTCACAGATTTTCAGTGGTTCTAAGAAAATCCATTGAACTTTATAGTAACTGGAATGGTCACAGATTTTCAGTAGTTCTAAGGAGATCCATCGAAGTGTGTAGTAATTGGAATGGTCACAGATTTTTAGGGGTTCTAAAAAATCCATTGAACTGTGTAGTAACTAATGGTCACAGAGTTTCAGTGGTTCTAAGAAAATCCATGGAACTCTGTAGTAACTGGAATGGTCACAGACTTCCAGTGATTCTAAGAAAATCAATTGAACTGTTTACCTACTGGAATAGTCACAGATTTCCAGTGATTCTAAAAAATCCATTGAACTGTGTAGTAACTGGAACAGTCTCAAGATTTCTATTTCATAACGGAAATTCGCTAAGTGGCCGAAAACCTTTTCCTCAACCATCCCAAGGTCTAAATATAAAACAGACTTCCTCTTGCCGCCAATGGCAACCGTCTCGAATCCAAATTAAAGATTAATCAAGCCCCTCACATCCGAAATATAAATTGTTTACCACTTGTAATTAGGGTTCCGGTCTTGCCGGTTGATATTCGAATTTGAATTTAATCAAAACCACTTCACCATAATCCAATCTGACCGAGCTCTTCGCGTAGCTTCCGGTTTGGTTTATTGGAGGAAGTTGGATATGGAACGGCTGGGTTGGCCCCCCTGGAAAATCCCCTCCAGGCTGGAAGGGCGCGCAGATTCCGGAACGATAACCATAGAGTTATGACGTTCGTATAATGCTAGGATGGAGGGAGGTTCGGGAATTTTGGATTTTAGGGGATGTACGAGCAAGTATTTTGGATTGCTGGCCTGGAATTTGCTTATATGAACGATGCACAGCAGTTGCAAACTTGTGCAAGTGGTATGAAAGTTTGATTTGTTTGAGTTTGCGACGAAGTTGTTGTCATTGTCAATAGCACCGTATTTGTAGTTACAAGAGGCATAGAATGTGATGTTGGTCTTCATCGTATTAGGAAAGCACAGAAATGAAGTAAGGAGCGCTCAATCATTGATGTACTAATTGCACCCTACAATTTTACGACTTCATACCTGCATAGGGCTATATGTGATCTCAAAGGGGAAATTGTTACTCTATTATAATGGTGGAATATGCAGTTTTAAAATTAACGTAATGTCACATCAAACACCACAGTTCGTCGCGAAAAAACGCCTATTTGTTCATATTCTATGACTCTATGTTAACTTAGAATATATAGGCGTTTTTTTGCGACGAGTTTCCGACTGGATGTACTGCAATCATGGTCTTACAGAGTTCGGTTGCTATAAAACGCCTTATTATGACGATCTTTCCTTTTGAATGTGACATTTTTCAACTTCCAATAAAAACACTGACGCGAAATGAGGAACTTTTGAGTGATTGTCGACAAACTTTGAATACGCACAAAATTTCGGTGAAATTATAGCTAAAAATTTGAAAATACAGACTTTGTGATGAAATGATCTGTTTTGTTGATGAGAGCTCCAAATCTATTTCAGGGGTGAGAAAACACCTCTGTGTTTGGACAGGAAGTTAGCTGATATAAACAGCTTTTTGTTCACCACAATTCTAAATTCTACCTCGCTGATTCATAGTTCAACTAGCCAGAGAAGTTAATGTGACCACGACATATTGGATGCCACCACACAATTTCCTGTTAAATGGGCATATATTTTATTCAGTGGTTCGATATTGCGTTCCATTTGGAGTTGAATCAGTGTTTAGAGTTTGGACAACCACAGAATCGAATGAGGAGTTATTGGTTTTAGCATCAATAGGTTATTTGAAATTTTTTCAACACATTTTTCAATACAGAAATCACTAAACGATATTTTTGGAAATATTTCAATAAGAATTCAGTGGAATAGAGAAAAAAAAAGTTTAATACTCTCATAGAGGGCTCATTCTAACACTCGTTCATTCAAAAACTTTTAACTCGTGGAAGGGTATCAATGCCTCTGGCACTTTTATTATAAATAACTGATATCGCTTCATACAAATCGATGCTTCAAAAGAGCCAACATCGAATAATAAACTTCCGGTCATATATCCCGTATCGACAGCAAATTGAGTTGAAACTTTTTCATCGGATCTAAAGGCCATTTCCCACTGTCACGGGGGAACTACCGTATAATCAGGGCATTATATTCGAATCGTGATGAAAAGCTTTCATCATAGATAATTAATTCGATTCGAATTTTGGTCGGACATGAAACCGATGTTCCATTAATGATGAAGACTAATCTGTCCTGCATAAATCATAGGTTGCTACGCCTAAAGGTGGTTAGGATCAATTCAAAGCCGAGTTGACAGTTCGCATCGATTCGTGCCATAGAATATATGGAATATCGTGAAATGATACTTTGCAGTTAACATGAATATCGAATTGAAAGCTTTTAGACTCAAATTGAATCATCAGAGTTATCTGAAATCGGGGTTGTAGTGCTTTACAATGAAAAAATTGTATAGAATTTCCCAATAGGAATTTAAAATGGTTATAACACTGTGTATTATTTTTTGACATTACTTATGTCGTTTGTTTTTAGGAGGTTATGTCATTCATTATGGAAAGAGACACTTCAAGAAAGTTTACAAATTGTCAAATCGTTTTATCAATAGTATATTCTAAAACAAGTTGCAGAATGAGCTCCTATTCCAACACGAATGCGAAGTGTTGGAATTGCCTTCTGCAACGAGTATTAGACGATATTTTCTCTATTTCAGTCAAGCTTTGTGAAATATTGTCGAAATTCAATAAAAAATTCAATTTATGCATCTTAGTGACTTTTGTAGATATTGTATCTTGGCAGTTGGTGTGACTGTTACAAAATTGACAGATTACGGAATTTGGATTCAAATCGTACGTTTCGAATTTTGAAATGATTTAAAATTACGCATTGAATTCATGAATGATGTCCGACGAAATCGATTTAACGCCACCAGAATTAAGAGAAATTGCGAATAATGTTGCAAATCAGTTCACTTTATCCAAATTATACATTATATTGACATTTGTTGAAATTTGATTGGGAGCCAGAAGAGACAACCACAAAACGAAAAATATAACTGAAAACGATGCTGTAATGAGTTCATTACAACACTGTTTTTAGAACTGTAATGAACTCATTACGATACTGAAATAGAGGAAATCAATTATCATTTCTGTTCGCCTAGAAATTTTAAGAAATGACTTTTTTCTAAAAATGTAATGCTTATACAGAAATAAAAACAGTTTTTCACTAATAAAATTATATTCTTATGAATTATATTTTTTCAAATGTAAACCTTCATTTCGACATCACAACATAACTCAAAATTTTGTAGAATTGATTTCTTCATCTTAATCATCAGAATCTATGAAACATTTCACTTCAATCATGTTCTTTTTTCTCAAAGCGATATCATAAAAAACGTGGAAGTTATGATGGTGTGATGAAAAATGGAAAATTCCAATTTCCTCTCATATCTCGGAAAATGCAGTTTTCAGTTTCTTGCGTGCCATACAGTTTTTTCTTTAACTATTGTAGTTCTGGATACCCCAACATTAAACATCTAATTTGAACAACCTTGTACAGATATTTCATATATATGAATTTTCCTGAAGACCCATTAAAATAACTATAACCCCTAATATTCCTCATTTCAGTTTTATTTGATAATTCTCAGTATACGCGGTATACACATTGTGAATTGAGTAATTATCTTAATCTTTTTTTCATCTAGACATTCTAGACGATAGAGTTTTATGGAACATGAAAATGATCATAAAGAAAACAACATTAATGCAATAAAACAGAGTTAATGCACTGAAAACTGTATTTTTCATAAATACTTAGCTCTTAAGGCTTTCTAAATTCAGTCAACACAAGAACTGAAGCTGTTCGATCACCAGCAACGTCGTATCTTCGCTGATTGCGTCATTGACATGCATCAAAATGATATGAATTTTCATCGAAAAATGATCTTCGGTGATGACGTCCATTTTTACCTTGGAGGCTACGTCAATAATCAGAATTGCCGCATTTGGGGAAAATCCAAGAATTTTTGTTGAAAAACCTGGCCATTTTTAACGTGTCACTGTTTGGTGCGGTTTTTGGGATGGTTGATTTATCGTATGTACGAGTTGATAACAGAATATTCTTTTGCATAGAAGAAAATAATAAATTGTAATGTTAAATTCAGTGTTTATCGGTTAGTCGCTATTCAATATTTTCCGTTATTTCCTGAAATAAAAAACAACTAACAAACAAATACGCATTGATATCAATAAATAATTTACCATTCAAATCATCTCTATGAACGTTGATGTCACAAAAATTGTGACAAATACCCGAAAAATGTGAAATATGAGGGAGATATAATTAAAAAATTCCTTTGAAGTTGAAATAGCAGCGCAACTATTCGATAGCCAAACGAATATCCAATTATGAATCGTATTCATCACGACGAAATCGATTACGTTCCCAACGTTAAAATTTGTACAATTTCATGATTGCTCTGTATTTCGACCGTCATAACATCAAATGGGCGATTTAAAATTGACAATCAAATGTTATTGAATATTTCATATTGACGAGTGGTTGCTATTCAACTCAATTATTACATAGTCAGGAATTTGAAAAATTATTATTGCATTCCGTTCGAAATTACATGATTCCATGACTGATATTCGATTATTTGGGTCTTTGCTCAATGGAATTCAATTTTAAAATATTCGATGGTTCCCAATTGAAAATAATTCGAATTTTTCCAAGTTTCATCTTTGTTTTCAGCTTTTAAAATTCAGTATTTAAGTAAGGGAAAAGCACTACCTTTGCTCAGTGACATTATTGATTTGGTTCATTTTATTCCCATTGTACAATTAATTGAAGAAAGTTCAGGGATGACTAAAGGTGAAGGGTGGTTTTTTAGAGCTATAGAACTTTAAATTGCAATAAAACAACAATGGATCATTCGATTGACATGAATTTTATTTATCCGCAAGATAATCTTCTGGCATTACATTTTAAATATGATTTCTGGCATATGACCGCCACGGCTGGCTCGGATGTAGTCCAATTTGGACGTCCAATTTTCGATGACTTTTTCCAATATTTGTGGCCGTATATAACATAACGAAATTAAAAGAAAAAACTGGATAACAAAAGGTTTAATCAAGAGTATAAATCACAGAAACGAGCTTTTCCAACAGTACAAAGTGAACAAAAATGATGACATCCTAAAAAAAGAATATTTGAGATACCGAAATACAGTTAATACATTGATAAAAAATGCTAAAACCTCATATTATAAAAAACAAATTGACCTTAGTAAAGGTGATAGTAAAATAATTTGGAATACTGTGAAAGAATTATCAGCTGCCAAAAAACAGAATACTGTAAACCGGATACAATACGAAAATAGAACAATCACTGATAGAGTTGAAATAGCTAACTTATTCAATGAACATTTTACATTGCTAGGGAAGAAATTTGCTGATAAAATTCAGGCACCTGCAATTCCACCACTGAAGGGAGTTCGGACACAATCATCAATATTTCTTTCACCTGTAACAGAAAATGAATTAATCTCTACTATAAATAATTTAAAAGACAAAAAAGCTCCCGGATTTGATGGAATAAGGGCAGAGTTACTAAAAGAAATCAGAAACGAAGTTTCACAACCCCTCACGTTTTTGATTAATAAAATAATTGAGTGTGGAGAGTGGCCTGAAACACTCAAACTTGGTATAATAAAGCCACTATTCAAGAGTGGAAAAAATGACGAAATCCTCAACTACCGACCCATTACTCTGATCAGTAACATTGCAAAAGTATTTGAAAAACTTTTAAAGGCCAGAATAGTCAGTTATATCGATAAAAATAAACTTCTATCTGAAAAACAATTTGGATTCATTGAAGGAAAATCCACCAATGACGCGATTTGTTCACTGACATCCAAAATATATAATAGCCTGGATAGGAAGAAACATTCTCTGGCTGTTTTTTTGGATCTCGCAAAGGCCTTCGACACTGTTGACCATATACAGCTTTTGAGGGATTTGCGGGATATAGGATTCAGGGGAAACGTACTTAAATTATTTGAAAACTACCTGGGTAACAGAAAGCAACGTGTAGCAATCGAAGATGTCCTTAGTGAAGAAAAAACAGTACAATGTGGGGTGCCACAGGGGACAGTATTGGCACCGGTATTATTTGTCATTTACATGAATAACATACTCACCTCTCAGACCAATGGAGAAATCATTAGTTTTGCGGATGACACGGCAATATTCTATGAAGACACATCCTGGAAAAACCTGAAAAAGAAAGTCGAATGTGATATGAGTCAAATCATAGATCGTTTCAAGCAAAAAAAGTTAACACTAAACTTTGAAAAAACTTCGTTTTTACCTTTTTCTTGTTACTCATCTCATCTCCCCGATTTCAATCACCTGGAAATAAAAAATGCTGATGAAATTATTCAATTGAAGTCCTCAGAGTTTGTCAAATATCTAGGTGTTCATATTGACAGACACATTAGATGGGATGTGCACATAAAGAAAACTGTAGGTACTTTGAGAAGCATCATTTTTAAATTTCTATATTTCAAAGATATATTGAATACTCACCAAATGAAAATCCTGTACCATGCATTGGTCGAGTCTAGATTATCGTATGGAATCCTAGGTTGGGGAGGTGTTGCCAGCAGTTACTTATCACATCTGGATATTTTACAGAAAAAATTCCTGAAGATTTGTTTCAATAAATCTCGAACGTATTCATCGACCTTGCTTTATTCTGAGAGTAAAATATTGGACCTCAGACAAATCTACTTCCTACGTGTAGCGATAGATCAATTCAAAAACAAAAGTAGCCTAAAGAATATTGACCACAACTACAGTACCAGGGCAAAAAAAGAAAACATGGTGCGCACGGAATATTCATCCAAAACTATTGGGCAGAGAGGATATACTTATCTTAGCACACGAATATTCAACAACATCCCTAGGAAAATCAAGGACTCAACATCAGTAATATCATTCAGAAAACATACAAAACAGTACCTTCATGAAACAGATAGAGGAATAATACATAGTCTCATAGACACGAATAAAGTTCCATATAGTGCTTATCACTGAAAACAGCACACTAATGACATTATCCCAAAATTTTAATAAGTTGTTCACAGAGTATTAGTATCATTGTCATCCTATTGTTATTTAAGCAGTATACATTGTTGAAATATTTGTTAAATTTTATTATGTAAAAAAAACACTTTACAACCACGCGCTGGCTTTTTAGCCTTAGTGGTTCATTTGTTTATTTCAAAAATGATTTATTTGTGGAATTCATCATATCGGCAATAATACAGCGAATGTTGTCTTTCGAATGGTCAAGGGTTTGTGGCTTATCCGCATAGACCAATGACTTTACATTGCCCCACAGAAAGTAGTCTAGCGGTGTTGAATCACAAGATCTTGGAGGCCAATTCACAGGTCCAAAACGCGAAATTAGGCGGTCACCAAACGTGTCTTTCAATAAATCGATTGTGGCACGAGCTGTGTGACATGTTGCGCCGTCTTGTTGGAACCACAGCTCCTGGACATCATGGTTGTTCAATTCAGGAATGAAAAAGTTAGTAATCATCGATCACCATCGATAAAATAAAATGGACGTAGTGCGCGATACGTATTCCGCACAGAACCAATATTTTCGAAATAAAATTGCACTATTTGCAAGCGTTGTTCAGGCGTGAGTGTATTCATGATGAATTGCCAAACCAAACTGAGAATAAATCACTTGATAGCTGTTAAATCGGTCGCCATATTGAACAGTAATGCCAACTTAAAGTTATATACCTCGAAAAAAAAAACACCCGTTACAATTAATTAAAGTTCAAGGACGACTAAAGGTACATATATGGTATTGAATTGCGTAAACCACAAGCGTAATACTTACATCATATATTAGTTGTAGGTAAATATAATATAATACCTTTTAGACCTCTACTAATTTGGGATCTGGCTTATTTGTGTAAACAAAACTCAAATCCTAATATGTGCGTACATTAAAGATCCTTTTTACCCCATTACCTTTTGGTTTGGGATACCCTTTTGGGCATATGTTGCCCAAACAAGCAAAAAGGGACTGCTGACCTTTCCTTTCAAGGATGCATACATGTAAAGTTCATTATTCTATGGATTTGGGACCAGTAAGCAACGTTGATGAGTTACAGCATTAAAATTCGATGTGAAAAGCTTTTTCCGGACTATAAGATGACTTCCAAGGCCTCAACGGAAAATCTTTTGAAATTCCAAAATGTATCTTTCATTTAATGGCCATATTCTATTCTTAGCATTTCATCTTGGAAATTGGCCGCTGTGAGATCGATCAATCTTAGTATGGTCTTGACTCTATCACGTCAATGAAATGTCAGCTGAATATGTCGACATATATATATATATATATATATATATATATATATACAGATACTTGAAGAAATACTTTGGCATCCTGAATCTTGAACAAAAAGTGTTTACCGAAACATGTCCATGAGACTTTTTTCCTTGAAATCATCCAAATAACCATACCTATGTGCTCATACCTTCAAATTATGAACATTCTGTATAGTGGTCCAGACAACTGGAAAGTAAAATGAACATTCAACCAAAAAAACCATATCGCTTTCTATTCCTTGATTCGTTGTCCCTATACTCCAGCAAATTTTTCGTCAAGCATATATTTCTCATTCAACAGCCATATTCCCTTCATAGCAGCCAATCCAGAAAATTGGCCGCTATTACGTCGACTGATCTGAATATTCTCAGCTAATGGCCATCGCTATCACATCACCTTGATGTAATTCCACCTGAATATCTTGACAAATTCAGATGCTAGGAGGAAAAAACTTCGAATCAATCAAAATTTCAACAGCTTCTTTATAGATAACAAAAGTCTTTTTCTCTTGAAACCAACCAAATAGTTCGCCATCTTTCTTTACACCTTCAATTAAAGAATATCTTGATAGCGGTCCAGAAATTACTTATCCTCAATCGAAGGCCTTATTCCTAAGCTAGCCTCCCAGCCGCATTTGAGAAATTGGCCGCTGTGACGTGTATTCATCCATTATTTTTAGCTAATAATAATAATAATAATAATAATAATAAAGTTTATTCATGATTCAATACAGTAACATTAATAAACATGTTTACCACAGAGGTAATAATTTATTTCTAAAAAATTACCTGTGCGTGGTGCCTATATTCATTCGAACTCAAAACTTATTCTAATATACATGAACAATTATTATTTACATAAATTAAATATTTGTTATTCTTGTGCACTCTGCTATAATTAGAATCCTGCCAATATGTGTAACCATTTTTTTCATCTGTTGTTTCAAGTTCTTTCTTTAATAGGTTTCAGATCCTTAAATAGTGAAAATAGTGTCATCATCGTGTTTTATTCCAAATCGGTGAGTTTTAAAAATTTTTCACTTTTATTTTCTTCTCAGGTAAGTTCCCTTTTTCAATTTCATTATTTCTTAACTAATTAATCAATTTATTAACTTAATTTATCTTTATTAGATCTTTGTTTTATAATTTTTCATAACTAATCTATTATTGTTTTTATCAAATCTTTGTTTTCAGTGATCCATATTTTAAGTTTTATTTTGAAGGTCCTTGTTTTGTCAATAATTCTCAGATCATCAGGTAAACGTTTATATAACCTTGGCGCCAAATACATGAAACTTCTTTGTCCTATTCTCTTCTGACTCCTGTGTGTCCTATAATTTCTTTCCCTATTTCGCGTATTGTGTTCATGTTCCGGCAATTTGATTTCAATTTTGTTCATAAACACACGATGTAAAATCTTCTGAGTATATAATTGTCTAGGATCAAACACACCCGACAAGGAATATATCTGCTCAGTTGGAAAAGTTAGTTTCTTCTTGAATATAATTTTTAAAATCCATTTTTGCACAACTTGAAGCTTCTGCAGGTGACTACTATAAACACCGCCCCATCCAATGATCCCGTAATTTATCTGCGATTCTACCAAAGCACAATATATTATCTTAAGGTGCTTCGTACTCGTCACATATCTAGCCATTATTCTAAACTGATATAGAAACCCCCGGAGTTTCTTTACTAGGTTATTTATATGTTCTTTCCATTTCAGGTGTCCATCTATTTCTATACCAAGGTATTTTATTGTATGTGTTTCAGGGATCTCTACATCATTCACAGTTATATTCTCCAGTGAGGGAAGTCCAGAGCTATATGAGGAGAATGGCATATATTTTGTTTTGTCCAGGTTTAAGGTGAGTCCATTATAATCAAACCATCTTTTGATGTCGACAAATTCTCTTTCTACCTTTTCCTTCAAGGCATCCCAGGACTCAGCATGATATTGGACAACAGTATCGTCTGCGAAGCTAATTATGTTTCCTTCATTTTTTTGATGGAAGAGGCTATTCATATATAATATAAATAAAACAGGCCCAAGAACTGTGCCCTGGGGTACTCCGTAAGAAACTATGTCCTCATGACTCCTAATTCCATTTATTTCTGTTAGATGCTTACGATCTTTCAGGTAACTCCCTAGAAGTTGATGTATTCTTCCCCTAAATCCATAATTTTCTAGCTTTCTCAGCAATCTATCGTGACAAACCGTATCAAATGCTTTTGATAGGTCGAGAAACACACACAAAGATGGCACCGCTTCATCCAGGAATTTATATATGTTCTTCGTCAATTCTCCTATAGCATCCTCAGTTGATCTACCCTGTCTGAATCCAAACTGTCGCTCCGATATAATCTTATATCTATCCAGGAATCTCACAATTCTGACCTTGATAACTTTCTCTATGATTTTGGCCAGGTTCGATATGAGCGAGATTGGTCGATAATTGTTAACTTGGAACTTATCTCCTTTTTTGTATAGTGGTTTAACGACTGCTAATTTTAGTATGCTTGGAAAACATCCAGTTTCGAAACAATGGTTGACTAAATATGCCAAGGGATGGGAGATTTCTTTTTTTATATTTTTTAGTGTCTCTACCTTCAGCCCATCATGCCCCGGTGCTTTCCGTGGTTTCAATTCATCAATTGCTTTCTCTATCTCACTGGGTGTTGTTGGTTCTAAATAAAATTTTTTTTTTTGATGAACATCTTCCTCAATATAATCAACCGGTGCATTTAATTGATTTGCATATATTTCTCCGACAGTATTGAAGTATTTATTGAATATATTGGCAATTTTTTTTTCATTTTCAATGATATTTCCCTCTAGATCTTTTATATTAATTCTTTCTTTTTTTTCCAGTTTAGAAGCATTACATGTTTCCTTCAGAAAGTCCCACATGCCCTTGGACTCCGACTGATTCTTTTTTATACATTTTTCCAGGTAGTTTTTTTTGGCTTGTTTGATTAATTTATGTACTTCATTTTTGTGATGATTATATTGATGTTTTAATTGTTCATCCCTGCTGTCATTTTTTAGTTTCAAATAAAGTTCATTTTTTTTGTTGATTGCTTTGAGTAGTGTTTTTGTAATCCAATTCTTCCTGATCACTTGCTCCTTCCTTCTGTGAACTGTAGTCTTACTTGACGCAATATAATCCTTCAGAATTTGAATGAACGTTTCCGTTATAGAATCAGCATCATTTTTTTCATACATCCGAAGCCATGTTTCACCTGCCAATTTTGTCTTCAACGAGTCATAATCAATGAATTCTTTGCTTCTAAGATTTGAGTTTTCTTTTTTTATTTTTGTTTTCATATTCAAAGTAAGGACTATCGGGTAGTGATCAGTAATCAAATACTGTAAAATATAACCATTTAAATCAATATTTCCACCCTGTCTCCAGTTTCTGATAAAAAAGTGGTCTAAACAGCTTCCACTTTCTGGACGAGTGCAACCATTTATCACCGACATGAAACCGAAAGTACTCAATATGTTTTTATATTCTTCAACAAATGAATCCTCGGACAAGAGGTCAAGATTTATATCCCCTGTGATGATATGATGGCTCTGTACATTTTCATTTTTTTTTAAATATTCTAAAAGACCAACATTGAAGACATTTGGACAACTATGTGGAGACCTGTAAATAGCCGTAATTTTAAGTTTTTCTTTCTCGCAAATATCTATGTCCAGCACCTTCGTATCAGCTATTTGCACTGTTTTAGCATTAAACTTCATATATTGCCTCAAATACACCACAACACCATCATTCTTATTGTAGTCTCCCTCATTGTAGATAATCGTATATCCGTCAATATGAAACATTTCCAAGCTTGCGACTTTGTATGTTTCCGTCAAGACTATTACATCGAATTTCACTGCCATATACAAGAGATACAGACGAAACTCCTCAAAATTCATCGACATACTTCTCACATTCATATGCATAACACTGAAATCGTTTTCTAAAATACATTTCCCGAAATCTTTTGTGATCTGTATTAGTTTAGTATCGAAATACTCGCTCTCGTATTCCCTAATAAAGCGATCCATATCTTATGGATTATTATACCAATTCATCGCACAAATCATCAAAACCATGACCATATGTAAGATATAATACCATATATACACCACACTAAACCCTTATCCACTATTTTGACAGCAACAAAACAAACAAGGTAAAGGACAATACGTATCCCACAATTATTTTTTTTGTGAATTTGAGCGCAGCCGTGTGTTCTTTCCTATATTTATATATTTATCGAGACCTTTATCAACCTTTGGTGTATTTTCAGCTATTTTTGTATTCGCTATTGGCGTATTGTTCAGTGGACCAACTTCCGAAATAACCGGCCGTGCCTCAGCCCGGTGAACTCGGATCTGCCCCTCTGTTTTTTCCGGCCGCACAACAAGGGCTTGCGTAGGTGTCGCCGGAGTACTACTGATTTTGTTGTCTTCACCTTGGGATTGCTGCAGTTCTTGAATAGTAAACTCCTCACCGTTGACCACCAGTTTAGCGCCTTTTATGTAGCACGTCCTACCCTTCTTCCTTTCCTCAATTAAAAATTTCCTTAACACCTGATATTGGTTACGCTGTTTTTCTGTTAAATCATTCGCAATTGTAATGCCAGTTCCTTTAAGTTTTTTAGTATTCTTTATAACATCAATTTTCCTGAGGTATGATACGAACTCCACTTTCACCGGTCGCCCTGATTTATTACCCAAACAGAAGAAATCGTTTATATCTATGCCGTGAACTTCAACCCCCAGTAGCCTATTGAGTTCAGTACAAATGAAGTCCGAATTGATATCCTCATTTGACGCAGTCCATCCAAAAACAATGATGTTATTTTTTCTAGATTTCCTTTCTAACTGTTCAATGCTATCTTTTAGATGTTCATTCTCGGTCTCGAGCTGACGAAATCGGAACTTCAAATCCTCGAACTCTAATAATATGTTAGCTTCGGTTGCCTGAATTATGTTTTTCAATTCGATCTTCACGTTATTTATTTTTTCCTGAAAACTGTTTTTTAATTCGTTCTTTACTTTATCAATTTTTTCCAATATGTGCTTAACTGCTTTTTCATCCATAGTCCTTAATAAATATTTATCCAAAAATTGACTCTGTGATCAACCGCACCGCTGTAATACCCCCAACACAAAAAGAAGGATATCAGGAGGACAAACTTCACTTCCTTGGGCCCTTAAGGAAGACTCAAGACAGACAAGGAAGGCCACGGGTTAGGCGGAATCGGGAAATTCGGTATGAATGAAAGGTCAAATTATAACAGCCTACTTCTGAGAATGAGTCACGCGGTAAATGTGTTCAATGCTCCACCTATGGCCGTCATAATCCCATTAAGTCGTTAAATTTCAGCTGAATATGTTGACATATGTTGGTAGACGCTGAAGAAAAACATTAAAACTTCAACACCTTGAATCTCTAAGATGAAGTCTGCCAAATCATGTTAATGATACTTTTTTCCTTAAAATGGTTCAAATAACAACAAATCTAGTGGTCCAGAGAACTTAGATAAATGAACATTTATAAGGAAAAAGTAGATAGCTTTCGATTCCCGCCCTTCGCGACGGGCCTTTTTCAAAGAATGTTTCTTAGAAAGTGTATCTCTAGTTCAACGGCCATATTTCATCTCCTCCGGGAAATTGGCCGCTATTACGTCGATTGATTTCATAAATCACTCATCTCCTTTTGTACCTCCAATTAAGGAATACCTTGTATTCGTTCAACGGCCATATTTCATCCCATCTGGGAAATTGGCCGCTATTACATCGATCGATTTCATTAATCACTTATCTTCTTTTGTACCTCCAATCAAGGAGTACCTTCTATAGCAACCCAGAAAATCTTTATTCGAAAATCAAACCCCAGTCAACAGCCATATCCTCTTCCTATACCCCATTCGGGAAATTGGCCGCTATGACGTCGACACATCTCATTATTCCCAGCTAAATGGCCGTCATGATCCCATCACGTCGCTTAAATTAATTTTGCGTCCTCGTTGAATCATTGCATCACTGTGACCTAAGCTAGGATCTGTATTTGTTATGCTGCATGGCCTTCTGGATTAGATCCGTCGTCGTGATTCGCGTATCGACGCCACGTGGACGCCCGACGCTGATTGGTTTATGTCGATTATGTCAGAAGTGACCGGACTGTGATTGTTGGGATTGCGGATGTTTATCTTTAACGTTCCGCATCATCGTTGGGATGCTGGTGATCTTGGTTGTTATGTTGGATATGTTGAGGCGTGTGTGTACATAATTAGGGGAGTATCGGAATTAATTATTGTCTTGTAGCAGTGTGTACAAGGGGAAAGTTAACACGTATTCATGGAGATAACTTAATGTTGAGGAACTTTTTGATGATAATAATAATATCTTTATTTACCTCTTGAGACATACACAATAGACAAGTCAATTGAAAAAAAAATTTCGAAATTTAATCTACAATAATACAACTATCATCTAGATATTTCTTAACACCTAATAGCTTTTTAATGTAGATTTGATATAGATTTGATGGTTTTTTTTCAACTTTATTTTATTACGCAACTTGACATTGCTAGGCAAATGATTCTACAATAGTTTGGCGTGGTACACTTAGGAAATTTCATATAAGAAGTTTCATGGAATGGTATGCTCAAGGTTGTTGCCTTAAATGAAACCTAGATAATTTTGCAACGATTTTGCATTTTTCAATTCATGTTACGCTACTGGAATATTCAAAGACGCGGTGGTTTGTCGATTCGTCGTGTGTGGTTGATCGTCGATGAAGCGCCAACGGATGTGTGTATCTAGAGAAAGAAACAGAGAGAATTATCTACAGAATAATCTACAAAAGAGGTTCAATCCTAATAGCGCAGTAATTCATTAAAAACTGATTTAGGTTAAGTTCTTATTTCAATATTATTTGTTTAGAGTGAAAAGGATCGATCTTTGTATATTTTAATTCTATTAAATTTGTAAAAACCTGGGTAGGAGTTTTGTTCCAAATAAGCCAAACAACCTCTAGAAATCCGTCTTCGAGTCTCATGGGCAATTGTAAAGTTACAATTTTATCATCAAGTCTTCATGTTCCTTTATAAAAACTAGATATTTATGCATAAATAAACAAAGTGTCAAAATCTGGTATTTAATGAAATATGGCCTACAGAAATCGTAGATACAGGGAGAAAATCCTGCGTACAATTCTCTTCTATGTCCATTATATCAATACGCTCTATTAGTGATGACGTTACACACCGCCATTTTAGTTCTCCTGTCAATGTTCGGAATCCAAACAAACAAATTGTCGTTCAAATTAGTACGTTGTCGTTAAAGAAATTGGCTTATTTTGATGAATTAGATTATTTAAGGAACGATTTTACCATTAATTTATAGACAGAAGGAATGAGATTAATGTCAGTAAGTTCGAACTTGAAGTTCAACTAATAAACACGGCTTTTTACAAAACCTGGGGAATGACACAGGATTCAAACTTACTGGTATTAACCTCGTTCCTTCTGTCTATCAATTAATACTGAAATCGTTCCTCAAATTCTCTTATTTATGAAAATAAGCCAATTCTTTCAACGACACCGTACTAATTTGAACGACAATTTATTTGTTTGGATTCCGAACACTGACAGGAGAACCAAAAATGGTGGTGTGTGACGTCACACTAATAGAGCGTATAGCCTTATGCGTCTTATTCCGTTCAGATAAGGTAAAAAATTCAATTCGTATGGACTCAAAATAAGAATTATATCAAATAATCATATTATTTCAGGGTTTACGTGGAACGTTTTCTGCGAATTAAGGCAATATCTGGAAATTATACAGCATTAAACTTTTATGTGAAATAATTTGAAGCTACGTTTCCTGGAACGGTATCTTTATTATTTTTACCATTACTGCTACTGCAAGAAGGAGGAATAACATAGAGCAGAAAGATGTTTCTCATTACCTTTGGGTTTATGATACCCTTTAGAGCTTTCCTAACAAAAACAAGTATGAGATAGACTGCTGACCCTCGCCGTTACAGATGTTCATAATTCAAGGATCTTCAAAAGAATTTCCAGCGGATTAAGCCAGAGAGTTAGAACAGTTATCGCATTAAAATTTTATGTGAAATGTTCGTTGGTTTCTTTGAACGATTTGTATCACTCACAAAGAATCAAGCTTCCCCTTTCTCTTTGTTCTTGGATTCTTAATACCAGGTTGCCATGGCATCAGTGGCGGCTGCACCACAAGATGGGATTTTTCAACGTCATGAAAAGAATTATTTTTTCTCAATATTCTTTCAGCGTTGGAGCTTTTGGTGATTGAGAATTATCTCAAGAGACAAGGGGACCAGATGGTTTCAGACGGAATATGGCAGTGCTTCATTAGAATTTGTCCGAATTCTATTCATCTTGCAATGGTCTCTTATTTTACAATGTTAGGAATTAGGTGTTCACGACTTGACTTGATATTCAAGCTACTTGACTTGGGCTCAACTATCAAGTACTCAAGCCCAATCAAGTAGCTTGAATATCAAGTCAAGAAGCTTGAATATCAAGTCAAGTAGCTTGAATATCAAGTCAAGCCATGAATCCCTATAACGAATAGTTAGCATATTCATTTGATTGACAAAATTGATTTGATTTTCAAGAAGAACTGTTTCAGATTGAGATCTGATGAAGAACTGGAATTTAAATTAAATAAACACTTAACTTGATTTCAGAAGTGTTTTCTGCAAATCTAAAATGAGTATCGAATCAATTTGAAGAGGATTCCCTACTGATCCCTCTGATAGTTTGGAACCGTTACATTTCTGCCAACATAAAAGACCTCTGTTCCTTCCTAAAGTTATGAAAGATATTCCTTTCCAATTTTCCTCAGATTTCCAATACCGCGTTTCGCAAGTTTCATCTGAATATCCGGAAACTCGATTTGTACCCTCACCCAAAACCATCTGGCTTCAGATAACCAAGTTGCTCAAAAGTTCCGGGATAGAATTAAAATTTCATCTCATCTGTTTCAATATGTCCGGAAGTTTTTGGGGTGGTGGTAAAACCGTTGGGGCGAGTCGGTTATTAGTTTTGAGTGAAGACTGATGTTGTTGAGTGGTAGACGTAAGCATCCCGCCTCAGCGGATAAAACAACTAACTTTCAGCCGGGGAGGAATTGTTTGATATCTTCGATGTGAAGGGTGGTGAAAATGCTGAGGTTAATTTTTTAAATAGGAACCAGCGGGGTTTTATTGGCTGTTTAATCCTTATTCAAATTATATGATGGGTTGTCCAATAAGTTTTCGGAAACACAAAATGTATAAGCCTTCTTATAGTCCCTTATCAATTATTTTAATATTTTATAAGATAGTGGTAAATTTTGACTGTTTTCAGTTTATTGCATCAGAGTTTTTTTTTTTTTTAGTAATCTCTATATGAAATCGATGCTACACGACCTGAACGAAATGTCAAAGGAAATAGGACTAAAGATGAATCTTGACGAAACGAAGATAATGAGCCATAGTCAGGAAGATATCAGTATAGATAACATAAGCATAGAAAAGGTGAAACCATATGTAACGGGTGTTTTTTTTCGAGGTATATAACTTTAAGTTGGCATTACTGTTCAAGATGGCGACCGATTTAACAGCTGTCAAGTGATTTATTCTCAGTTTGATTTGGCAATTCATCATGAATAGACTCACGCCAGAACAACGCTTGCAAATAGTGCAATTTCATTTCGAAAATAATGGTTCTGTGCGGAATACGTATCGCCATTGTTCCCGATTTTCATAAGCGAATTTTGTTTAGCGATGAAGCGCACTTCTGATTGAATGGCTACGTCAACAAACGAAACTGCCGCATTTGGAGTGAAGCTAATCCTCAAGTGTATGTCGAAACACCGTTACATGCAGATAAACTGACTGTTTGGTGCGCTTTATGGGCTGGTGGAATCATTGGTCCGTACTTCTTCAAAAACGATGATGGCCATAACGTTACAGTCAATGGTAATCGGTATAGAGCTAACTTTTTCATTCGTGAATTGAACAACCATGATGTCCAGGAACTGTGGTTCCAACAAGACGGCGCAACATGTCACACAGCTCGTGCCACAATCGATTTATTGAAAGACACGTTTGGTGACCGCCTAATTTCACGTTTTGGACCTGTGAATTCGTCTCCAAGATCTTGTGATTTAACACCGCTAGACTACTTTCTGTGGGGCTATGTAAAGTCATTGGTCTATGCAGATAAGCCACAAACCCTTGACCATTTGGAAGACAACATTCGCCGTGTTATTGCCTATATACGGCCACAAATGTTGGAAAAAGTCATCGAAAATTGGACGTCCAGATTGGACTACATCCGAGCCAGCCGTGGCGGTCATATGCCAGAAATCATATTTAAAATGTAATGCCACAAAATTATCTTGCGGATAAATAAAATTCATGTCAATCGAATAATCCATCGTTGTTTTATTGCAATTTGAAGTTTTATTGCTCTAAAAAAACACCCTTTATATTTGGGGCATATTATTAAACATGGAAAAGAAAATCAAATATTGGAAATTGGGAGAAGAATGAGCTTAGCATGAAACTGAGTTTCATCTTCAAGGACAAAAATATTCCTCTACACTTAAAACGTAAAACCTACGACAGCTGTATACATATGCAGCAACATATGGTCTAGAAACTGTGGCAATAACAAAAAAAGTGGTATAACAACTAAGAGTAACTGAAAGGGCCACGGAAAGGATTATGCTGGGTATAAGCTTGAGGGACCGAATTCCGAACACCGAAATACGAAAAAAGACCAGATTAACTGACATCATGAGTAGAATAGCGAAACTTAAGAGGCAGTGGGTGGCACATGTTTCAAGGCAGAGTGGGGAGAGATGGTCACACAAAGTGACATTTTGGAGAGCTCGAGAGGCGAAAAGATGGATAGACGACAAAAAGATGGATAGACGGCATAGTCGATGTAGCCGGCAAGCAATGGATGAGAACAGCAAAAGACAGAGAAGCATGGAAACAACTGGAAGAGGCCTATGACCGACTTTGGATGAAAGAGAGCTGAAGAAGAAAGAAGAATCTCTATAATGAATCTTGACTCAACAATAATATTCCCGAAGAGAAACCCCCAAATGTACTTTACCCTAACGATGTCCTGATCTATCAACACTCCAAACACTTCCTATCTACAAGTCGTTACTCCAACGACATTGAATAAATACGAGCTAAGGGTTCGTTCACTCCTAAGTCATTATTATCTTATCGATTGAGGTATGGGATACCTGTTGTGCCTCAATTGACAATGCCACATCAAAATTACCCACCTGTTAGACCTAACCCATTCTGGAAATGCATATCTCGAATAAATCCAATTTCATGTATAAATGACGCTCTTATCGACATCCATTGAGCTAATGGAAGGAAGAAGTGAGTTCGATCTTGATGTACTTGCTTTCAATTGTGAAAGATTTACGATGCCACATACACTGTGTCCGTAAAGTATGAAACAAATTCATTTTTAGCTTAACAGACCATTTTAAGAAATAATCCTGAAACACATTTTTGATTTTGATTTACCGTATTTTAAAATAATAATCTAATATACAGGGTGAATTACTTTCGAGTAATGACATCACCGTCATTTTTTTTTTAATGGAACACCCCCATTTTGTCACAATTTTCCGATTACTCTAGCTGAGCTGATTCCAAAAATGTATCACATGTTGATTCCAATTGGTACAGGGTGGACAAAAATACAATAGTTTTGTGTGTACTCATAAAGTAACGCGTAACATTCTTCATTAGTTACAGGGTGTCATATTCAAACCAATTGTCGCTAGGCAATAAGTATTTTTGATAATAATGTTAATTTAACTAATAAAGAATGTTACGCGTTACTTTATGAGCACACACAAAACTATTGTATTTTTGTCCACCCTGTACCAATTGGAATCAACATGTGATACATTTTTGGAATCAGCTCAGCTAGAGTAATCGAGAAATTGAGACAAAATGGGGGTGTTCGATTTTAAAAGAATGACGGTGACGTCATTACTCGAAAGTAATTCACCCTGTGTATTAGATTATTATTTTAAAATACGGTAATTTAAAATAAAAAATCGACGTGTTTCAGGATTATTTCTTAAAATGGTCTGTGTAGCTAAAAATGAATTTGTTCCATACTTTACGGACACAGTGTATAGCTGAGGTGTTTCGAGACTTGGTATGAGATCATGTAATTCTTCATTGACGGAACTGATTCTGGATGAGCTAGTCGAGATCTTTAATTTTTATTGAAATCATGATATGAGCAATTTGTGAACATATACAAAGTTTCCCAATAGAATGCTTCATTTAGATATTCAAAACACGAGTGAATCTAAAAAAAAAAACAATGGATTGTGGGTGAGGTAGGCCTTCCCATTTCAAAGTTTCCAAATATGTCTAGACCACTTCCGCAACATGGGGTCGAGCATTGTCATGCTGTAAAATCACTTTATCATGTCTTTCGTTGTATTGCATCAGTTTTTCTTTCAAAGCTCGGCTCAAACGCATTAAATGCGTTCGATGACGATCGCCTGTGATTGGTTTCAACGACTCATAATACACTAGGCTGAGTTGGCCCCATCAAATACTGAACATGACCTTGGACTTTGAAAATTCGGTTTGGCCGTCGACGTAGAAGCATGGCCGGAATATCCCCATGATTTTCTGCGCTTGGGATGATCGTAATGAACCCATTTTTCGTCTCCAGTCACAATTCGATGCAGAAATCCCTTCAGTTTTTTCTTTGCAAGCAGCTGTTCACAAACAACCAAACGCCGTTCAACATCTTTCGGCTTCAACTCGTACATCACCCAATTTCCTTGTTTCCGAATCATTCCCATGACTTTCAGGCGTTTTGAAATGACTTGTTGCGTCACTCCCAATGATCCTGCTAATTCTTGTTGCGTTTGAGTCTTGATCAAGTAATGCCCCCAATTCTGCATCTTCGAAAGCCTTCACTCTTCCACCGCTGGTCTTCGACGTCAAAATCGCCGTTCTTGAAGCGTTGAAACCATTCTCCGCACGTTCTTACACTAATAGCTCCTTACCATAGGCATTTGAGGGCATTCAATGAGCCTCAGCTGCAGATTTTATCATATCAAAGAAGAAAATTAAAACCTCCTGCAAATGACGAGAATTTGGCTCGTTAACTGACATGTTTAATCGAGAATAACTTTATGATGTAGACACAAGTCGACTAAAATTTCGATGGCGTTATGTTCACAAATACCTAAGCTTATTGTATGACATCTAGGATCTATTTATTTCGACTACCTCTTACCGCTACAGCCATCTATTGCAAAACGGCGGAAGCAAAGTTGTACTCCAATACTTCCAGGCGGCAACTATTCCCGTAGCAACACAAGATCCCCCTTGAACTTTCGGCCGTATGGCTGCCTTTTTTACCGCTCGCAGTCTCGCTGTGTGAAACCTTGACCCGCAGACGGCAAACCCGCCACACAAAGGACTTAATGACGCTCTTCCAGGACTACGCCAGGACTCCCATGAGGAAGGGACGCAACAGATTTGCGACAGAAGTATCGATTTCGAATTAAGTTCAGGCGGATTTTATTTTGGCCGGTCTCGATAATAATGCCAGTGGCGTTTTTATTATGGAAATTTGGGGAAGCACAGCTTCCTCAACAAATTCTAACAGTGGAATAATTCATGTGCTCTTTGGCCTCGGTACTTGACTTGAAAGCTGAAGTAACTACGCTCTTGTGTCCACAGAACTAAGTTGTCATCATCAGATACTACTGGTTAGGTTAGATAAGTTTACTTCCAGATAATGGATCATCTTGAGGTCTATTATGTGCGTTATCAGAACTGTTCTCACCACCTTCAGCCTTGCAGTTGCAGTTTATGGACAATCACTCAAAAGAAAAGTTAGTCGCGAAAAAACGCCTAAGATATCAATGTCTAATCATAGAATATGAATAATAAGGCGCTTTATTGCGACCTACTCTGCAAGATCCTGATTGAATTACATCCAGTCGGAAATTCGTCACACTAAAACGCCTTAACATTCTATTTTATCATAGAGTATGCTTAGTCGTAAAATACGAACAGATAGGCGTTTTTTGCGATGAAGTTTGCTTGTTGATATGACATTACGATAATATAGACTTCTTTGCATTCATTCATCCTTTATAATAGATCAACAAGCCGGTATATCTGATGGGAATAGACCTACATCACCTACAGCTCGTATTCTAGTCCAGTATCTGGGATGACTTCAAGGAAGTTACATTCCCAATACTAAAAGTTGGCCCAAAGCATTTTATGCGTTGGCTATCAATGGTGTAGCATGCTATGATCAGGAGTTCCTCCTTTCTTCCAACAGAATCTGCATTTGTCAGTTTTGGATAAATCGATTCTCATTAGAGAATAAGGTAATGATAAGAATGAGGTAATGCCCTGTGAGTAAGCCAGTGAGGTGGTGTAGTATGTTTTTTCTGAGATCCAAATACTTTTCTAATGTTGCAGTATTGAAGTTCCGAAGGTAATTTCTTGAGTGATGCATGCGTGGAAGATTTTGCTAGAGTTTCCCTCTCTCGGTTTTTTTCCCCTAGATTATCTTTCTTTTAGAAGCATTTTCCTAACCCACAGAAAAGTTCTTTGTCAGTAGAAGACGTTTATACTGCTTTTCTGTCTAGTGCATTGCGCTCTTCGTTTCTTTTGATTCTCTAGTGACTATGAACCCAGATTAAAAAGCCTTTCTTATTCTTTCTTTCGGCACTGCCATGTCAGCTTTGAATCGCTAACATGGAAGCTTCACTATAAGAATAGATTGCTAAGTCACATTTATGAAAGAGTCTTTCTAGGTTCGTTTCTATCAACTTATTGCAATCGTATCACTGATATGTTTTCACTTCCGCGCGCTTCATGTCGAATGTGATAATTCATGTTGGGGACAAAGTGTAGCGAATTGACAGACTATTATAAAAAACGAAAAAAGAATCCAACAAAAATTTAGCTGTACAACAACCTAATGAGGTGATAAGTGAAAATAAGATTGAACGACTTAATATAAGTTGAAAAAACTTGGAATAGCTTCCCTAGCTATACAGGTTGGGACACGCCACTGATAATCCCCCTAGAAATGTATGGGACCCAAGTCCGTTCATGTGCTATTAGGCTTTTGTGCGTGAGGGTCTTGTGTGCGTGCTGTTGGGATGGACGTGCGATTTTTTATGGTTCAGGGGACTCGGTTTCCTGGGAAGGCATTGAAATACCGATGGACTGGATTCAGGATTAATCGAATCGGGGTTTGGGTTTCGCATAAATCATGTTTCCGGGTATGGTTGTGAGAGATCGAAGCATCGTCGATTGGTTGAGGAATTACGGTTAATAGAAAGAATGTTTAGAACGATCATTTGTGTATACGTGGTAAGAATTTGGAAATTCAACTTGGGTCGATAATAATAATAATGAGAGAGAGTTTATTCAGAATATTACATAAATAAACTCTATAATACTGTAGAGTTGAGTTTAAAATGATGGACTTTATTTATGAGGAGTTTCCATGATTTTAATAAGGATATAAACATGGGCGTACAACTTTGCTTTTGTCGTTTTTTCCAAAATTCGAGGCTTTATTGAAAGAAACTAGTTATACATTTATGATTTAAGGTATTGTCCATCGCTGGCCACTACTTTCTCCCATCTTTCAGGCAGCGTACGAATCTCGCGTTAAAAAAACTGGTCATCTTTTGAAGCGATTCACGAATCGATCCAATTTTTTACTTCTTCATAAGGCCGTAAGTCCTGGTCAACCAGGCTGTGTGCCATTGATCGAAACAAGTGATAGTCTGAGTGAGCAACGTCTGGAAAATACGGCAGGTGGTCTAGGACTTCTGATTTTAAAGTTTTCAAGTATGGCTTAACCCTCGTCTTAACCACTTTCGCAACATGGTCGAGCATTGTCATGCTGTAGAATCACTTTATCATGTTTCTCGTTGTATTGCGGCCGTTTATCTTTCAATCCTCGGGTCAAACGCATCAAATGCGTTCGATAACGATCGCCTGCGATTGTTCCAGTCGGTTTTAGCAACTTATAGTACACTACGCCGAGCTGGTACAACCAAATACTAAGCATGACCTTGGAACCGTGAATATTTGCTTTGGCCATCGACGTGAAAGCATGGCCGGGCTATCCCCATGATTTTCTGCGCTTGGGATTATCGTAATGAACCCATTTTTTGTCTCCAGGCACAATATGATGCAGAAATTCCTTCCGTCTTTGCCTTGCAAGCAGCTGTTCACAATCAAACAAACGCCGTTCAACAACTCTTGGCTTCAACTCGTACGGCACCCAATTTCCTTGTTTCTGAATCATTCTCATTACTTTCAGGCGTTTTGAAATGGCTTGTTGCATCACTCCCACTGATCCTGCCAATTCTTGCTGCGTTTGAAACAAGTTTTGAGCAAGAAATGTCCCCAATTCTGCATCTTCGAAAACTTTCTGTATTCCATTGCCATCCTAATTTTCGACGTAAAAATCACCGTTCTTGAAGCGTTGAAACCACTCTCGGCACGTTCTTTCAATAATAGCGGCCTTACCATAGGAATTTGAGAGCATGCAATGAGCCCCAGCCTTTTATCTTGAAGTTTTTCAATAGTGAGAGAACACGCCAGTGTTTTAGACATCTTTGTCTGTACCAATAATAATAATCCAGTAATAAATAGATCGTTCGTGCAGTGCAGAGCATTGATTCCAACATTAGAGAGAAAAAAATTATTCCTTGGATAACGTGAACGCGAGAGTTGGTATGAGTATGTTCGTATTTCAACTAATTATAAGATAAGCCAAATCATTCAATGATCGGTTGGTACAATATGTTCAACCGATCAATTTATTGGTTGGTCGAGCCCTGGGTCACGAGGTGTAAATATCGTATGTCTCGCCTTTCTTCTCTCTTTCACTCTCTCTGCTCTCTCAGCTCTCTATCTGTTCTCTCTGATCTCTCTGCTCTCTATCTGCTCTCTCTGATCTCTATGCTCTCTCTGGTCTCTATGCTGCCTCTGATCTCTCGATCTGTCTGCTCTCTCTGCTCTATCTACTACGCGCTCCCAAACTGCGTTAAGTAATATCATAGAAGGAAAAACGTGCAAAATTCGATTTCTCGTTCGAAATTTGAAAAGAAGCTCTCTGTGCGAGTTTCCTACACAGCGCCTATTCAGGTCGCGTATGAAAGGAAAACCGGCACATCTGTTGTGTCGCGCGTATTTTTCATCACGAACGCCATGGCGTAGCGAGTCCCTAATTGTGGAAATTAATTTCGAACGCACGAGGGGGAGGGTAACAACGGCGCCTGTTTCGATATTTTCCGAATACGCGTTCATCCCGCCGTAATAGTTACGTTCCCCCACCCCTGCCTCCTTCCGCTAATTAAACAACATAAATTCGACTTAATGAGCGCCGTTCTAAAATTGGAGATGCGTAATTTTGTATACGGCCGGAATACGAAAGACCTCGTTATAAAAAAAAGTTCGTGCGACGTCAACTAACGGGAAAATACGGGATAATCGGGATGGTTCTTATCGAAATATAAAGGGCGATTGATATATTTGGTTTCCATTCGATAATTCAACGATTTTGCTTGAGACATTTTGGTATACATATTCGGAAAATGTTCATGTTACGGAGAATTAACAATGTGATTAACGCTCAGAGTAATAAACATAGATAGAGGGATCATATGTCAGCAAATTCGTCCCCAACATGAACTATCAAATTTGACAAGAAGCGCGCGGAAATAAAACATATCAATGATACGATATTTCGCGGGATTCTCCACAAAAAACGCAATTCTTGTCCCATAGTGAATCAACGTTTCACATGAACTCAAAATTTATTGAAATAAATACCTAAATATATCAGAGATTCAGAAAACAAACTTCAAGCGCGCCAAACGACATGAAACACCGGATGACACTAGGAGAGCAAAAGTTTCCAAACCTTGGATTTCAGCAGGTAGATACAGAAAATAAAAAATATTTTGTATACTATAAATTCGACAATTAGGAAAAATATCGGATTGCAAATATTCAAATTTGCATATTTAATCGGGAATCACTCAAATAAATATATTTCATTCATTATAATATCCATTCATAATGATATAACGGGTGTTTTTTTTTTCAAGGTATATAACTTTAAGTTGGCATTACTGTTCAAGATGGCGACCGATTTAACAGCTGTCAAGTGATTTATTCTCAGTTTGGTTTGGCAATTCATTATGAATAGACCCACGCCTGAACAACGCTTGCAATTAGTACAATTTCATTTCGAAAATAATGGTTCTGTGCGGAATACGTATCGCGCACTATGTCCATTTTATTTTGTTTAGCAATCAAGCGCACTTCTGGTTGAATGGCTACGTTAACAAATAAAACTGCCGCATTTGGAGTGAAGCTCATCCTCCAGTGTATGTCGAAACACCGTTACATCCAGAAAAACTGACTGTTTGGTGCGCTTTATGGGCTGGTGGAATCATTGGTCCGTACTTCTTCAAAAACGATGATGGCCAGAACGTTACAGTCAATGGTGAACGGTATAGAGCCATGATTACTAACTTTTTCATTCCTGAATTGAACAACCATGATGTCCAGGAGCTGTGGTTCCAACAAGACGACGCAACATGTCACACAGCTCGTGCCACAATCGATTTATTGAAAGACACGTTTGGTGACCGCCCAATTTCAAGTTTTGGATCTGTGAATTGGCCTTCAAGATCTTGTGATTTAACACCGCTAGACTACTTTCTGTGGGGCTATGTAAAGTCATTGGTCTATGCGGATAAGCCACAAACCCTTGACCATTTGGAAGACAACATTCGCCGTGTTATTGCCGATATACGGCCACAAATGTTGGAAAAAGTCATCGAAAATTGGACGTCCAGATTGGACTACATCCGAGCCAGCCGTGGCGGTCATATGCCAGAAATCATATTTAAAATGTAAAGCCACAAGATTATTTTGCGGATAAATAAAATTCATGTCAATCGAATAATCCATTGTTGTTTTAACAAGTTCTATAGCTCTAAAAAAAACACCCTTTAGTAAAATTGTGGATTTGAAAATATATCACAATCCGACAACATAATCCAACCATGTTGGAGACATGTAAAAATTGCGCAAACTTCCTCTCATCTATGTTTATTACTCTATGGTCAGATAGAGTCAAAATTTTGATATGATTGAAGTTATCAAGTAACAGTACAAAATTTCGAGAAGGGAATTAAACCATTGAAGCGAAATAAAAGCCAAAGTGTCATGAATTCATGGATTTAAGCATGTACCGCCAGTAAAAAATAAAAACCTGGGTAGGTAATCCTTATGAGAAAAAATACACGAACACGAAAACCATTTATGACAGAATAAATTCCAAGATAACGTGATCCGAAGCAGTAATCCACCAATAACTGCCGTATGCATAGGGATAAGAGGGATTTGTAAGCAAACGTATTTTCAAAGTTTCCCTTTAACATCTTACTATGAAGCTGGAAACGCTCACAGTCGTTAACATTTACGACTAGGTTTCCGGGACACAATTTGAAATTTTTATGGCATAACGCGGAAGAATGAATATCCAAAAGAATGCATTAACGTGTTATGTAGGAACGCTACGAGTTCTAAACTGAAGGATGTGACATGTGGTGGAAATTTCATTTTGAACTTTTCCATAGACTTGTAATTCAACAGGATACGGTGTCAAGAATGACAGGTTCACCTCTAGATGAAATTATACCCTTCGCCATATTGAAAAGTGGACAATGAACGTGAACATGATATATGAGACAACACAACACACTCAGGAGCATTTGAGCTCTCGTTTATCTTGCTCATAATTCGAGAATATATTGTCCCGAAATAACAGAGCGATCTCTTCGGAGAAATATTCTCATTTGATACCAGCGCGTTAATCTATTATGAAGGATAAATGAATTCGAAGAAGTCTACATGATCATAATCACACTTCGTGTCAGTACAAGATTGAGAATTGTCACATTCAAATGGGAAGTTCGACGCGAAAAAAAGGCCTAGATGGACTTGAATCATAGAATATCAATAATAAGGCGTTTTATTGCGACGAACTCTGAAAGACCATAATTGAATTACATCCAGACGTAAATTCGTCGCACAAGAACACCTAAACATTCAGTTATCATAGACAATGATGTCTATGATCTCTAAGCATTTTTTGCGAGTTGCTTTTCATGAGAAAAGCCATAGAATATGAACAATTAGGCGTTTTTCTGCGAGTTGCTTCAAAAACTTTTAAAGCAACTATTGTAGACTAGACCTTATTGTGATACACAAACTCTCAACCCAACTTGTACATATCTGTTTTTATGTGAATAAAAAAATATCAATGTCAACTGTTCTCCAACTCAGTTTCGTTAGGAAATGAAAGACAGAGTTATCTCAAAAAGTAATCACTAGTGGTATTTCTATTGAAAATTCCACTGTTCGTGGCTTTATCTCACAGTTGAATGTGGTTATGATGAAGCAAGTCTCCTTATCAACTGGAGGTATTTCCGCGAAGAAACTATCAACGGCCATATCTCTTTTGTTTGTTAAAGAACAAAAGAAGCTGTCTTGAAAAACCGCTCGAATGGAAAACTGTGCCTTTTGCGAGAAAACTCCGCTTTCTACCGCAAACAAATGCAGATTCATCCTTTTGTCGTTCAAATCGTTCAAGAGTTAAATGATCAACTTTTGTTATGCTGTTAGGCTAGGAAGATTTTAATACAATTGAACTTCTTGATGATTATTGTCAATTTCGTGATGAACACAGTTTCAATTTGAATTCTCAATTGTAAAGATTCGATATTTTCTACCCAACGCCAACGTCCTGATGATTGAGTAATCTATCAGATACAAAGTAGACTTAAGTAATAACAAACACAACAAAATCCTTCAACAAAAATTTAATCAAAACCTAGATCTATTCCTCTGATTGTTGTAAGTTTCCAACAGAAGAGAGTCGATAGCTTCTAGATAACTTCTATTACAGCCATAAGCGTGTATGATCGCCCTCTTAAGATTCTTCTGCTTCGGCCTGAGATGCCTCAACTCACCCTCACGACAGAAGTGTCTATCAGCATAACACCTCTTCAGGAAATCGTAATAGAACGGATAGCGTCTCATCATGTTGGCTGTGGCTCTGGCATACTCGCATTCCAAAATTAGCGATTCTATCTTCACCCAAGAAAGATCCGTGGGAGGTTTAGATGCTTCCTGCGTTTGAGTACTGGCGTTTTCCAAGAATAATTTAATATCTAAGTAACCTAGGTCCTTCGCTCTGTTCGTATCGTTGGAATGATTGAGCTCTCGAGATACTCTAACCTTATCGAAGACGCTCTGGAGGGACTTGATGTGTTCGTCAAGTCTTTTGAGGTTTTCTGAGGATTCTGCGTATGTTTCTTTAGGGGGGATCTCTTGGTGGAAAGTTTCCAGGGACATATCCATGGATTTGGTGACTGTCACAACTTCGGCGTTTGTGATACGAAATAAACTGGTTCTTTGGATTGTATTGGCTCCAAGAGATCTGACATCTTTCTCCACGCTATGGATTTCAGTGGTATCGCTCGAAAAATTCGATAATTCTACTTTTCGTGGCTTTATCTCGTAGTAGAATGTAGTAATAATGAAACGGTTCTTCTTGTCTACTGGAGGTATTTCAGTAAGAAAACTATGGATGGTCATGGCCCGTTTATTTGTGGAAAAACGTACGAAACTGTCCTGGAGAACGGTCTCGATGCAAAACTGTGCTTTTCCCATGAATACCTCGCTTTCCACTGCGAAGGAATGAAGGCTCATCCCCCTTTCGTTCAGAGTGGCTGAAGATACCAAGGTCACGTTAGACCCTCTCGAGTTTTCCTCCCTCAGTCCCACGCCACTGCTGCTGGTGGAGGGTGCTAATGGGTCGCTATGGGCCAATTCGACCATTTCCAGATGCACGATACGACAACGGCTGATTTTTCAGACAATGTTCTGGAAAAGAAAAGTGGAGTTGAGTGTCTTATAAATTTGAAGGGGTGTAGGTTGCCTCAAGGGTGCTAGTGGAAGTATCGCACCCTTGAGAGGATGAATATTCATTTTTCAACGTTCTACTCTTTCAAAATTGAGGAAGCTTTTCTGTTAGCGAATGTATAGATGAGTTGAAGGATATACGCCCCTATGGTGTTTTTCTTCTGACCACGTTTTAAAATTTGCACAGTTTTATGTATTTGTATTGAATTGTATTTTTAAAGGATACGGTTAAAAAATCATTGAGAATCCAATCGTGCATTATGTACGTTCAAAATTTCTGTTGCCATAATTTTCTGAACAGGAACGGAGTTTGAGTTTTATTTATTATTTAGGTATCCCATTTAATTCGTTCATTCAAGTGTGTTTTTATAATGAATGAGAATATCAAACAAAGGATCTGTCTTGAATTTTGCATTGAATATAAATTTTGATGTTGCTAAATACCAAATTCTCCTTGTTTTCTTAATGAGAAACTCTAACAATTGAGTGTTTACGATTCAATTCATGTCATGTCTTTATCGAATGCATCAAAATGTCCATCCAATAGATTATGAATTAATCTAATATTCCATTGTTTCTGATTTTCTGAATATTTCTTCCTCTACATTTCAATATCCTTTTTTTCTTTACATTTTACTCTTTATAAATTTTAGTTGAATACTGAAAAGTTGAAGAACCGAATATGTTTTCTCTTGCTACGGAAAATTGTAGAAATTATTCCTGATTTTTCCGGTATATTTACCATTTTAATTATTGATTTTTATTCGCACAGTTCTCCAATGAGAACATGGTATGTTTAGTACGACTATTCGATGATATTCTGAAATCTGACTTATTGAAATAACTGTCAATGAACTTTGAATTTTTCATAGATATTGAGAAAACCATTTTGGTTATAGAGCTCAATCAATAAATACAATTCACAGACAAAGAGAAAAATGGAGAATTTTGTGATATATCGTGATGTGTTCTGAAAAATTGATACACCTTGGCAATAAATGTTTAAGAGATATTGAAACAATAAGGAATAAGGCTTTAACTGAAAGTGTCCTCCGAGGAACAAAAATGTCCTATATAGACCTATTTATTGCTACCCACCTTCTATGACAGCGCGTTTCCCTGTGGTAGTCCCTGATGACCTAGATTGGTACCAGAACATTTTCAAGATCGAATTAATCCTTGAATTCAACATATGTTATTATAAATTCTTTCAGATGAATTCCCCCAGCTGCCTTTTGATGAAAAACCATCATGGCAGTACAAAATTGAATTCAATTTCCAGCTACACGTCCAACCAAATGAATAATCGATGAAAAACAAAGGGTCCAAATTTAATATTCTTGCACGTTTGTCGATTCAATTACAAAACGAAAAACGTTAAACCGAATTTCTCGTTAGAGGCTTTCGACATAACCGAAATGGAAATTTCGTAATTTCAGTGGTCTGTCATTACTTTTCGTCGTCACCAATTATTAGTTTCTGCCATGCACGCGTTGAAAAAATTCAATTAGAAGAGGGGATATAGTAACAGAGTCATCAGTATTGGCATTTGTGCAGGTATTGAAATTTGAGAATATCAGACTAATTATACAGAGTGAGTTTTAGGTGGAAAATTCATCAATTTACAAAATGAAGAATAATTTATTGGAGACATAGACTTCTATGTGCTTAGTTAGCGAAAAACATTACTACAATATTAGAAACAAAAATTATTTAAGGAGAACATGTGTCTGTCTGAATTCCTCAATTTATCATAGTATCGATGTCTTCAATTATGTATAGTATATTCAAAGTAATTTGAACTAAAGTCCATATATGAAGTGGATACCGCTATCCGCTAAATTTGAAAAGTTTATTTGAAAGTATTGTTAGGTAATGAATTCACTGATCCCAAAACAATTTCTGAAATTTTGGACAACTTTGTATAATCGTAATATTCTGGCTTCCTCCTGACGTTGGATATACTATACCTGTTGAAATAGTCTTCAACAGAAGAATCAAGAAAATGTGTCATAAACTCAAAGAGTACCTTAAACTTCAAAAATGTATTTTGAATTGTTGTTTTATTTTTGTTGAAAAAAAAATATTGTTGTTTGAAATCTATTATATGACCTTTGTCTCTGATACCAACAGATTCTGCTGTTTGGGAGAAGGGATTGAATGAATAAATAAATACTATCAGAGAACCTTTCCAGTGACGTGATGATAAAGAAAATTAGCATAAAAAAGCCATCATTACGATACAAAGTAGAAAAGAAGATTGGGAAAGTGAATCCACAATTCCAGGTCTCAAAAAGAATACCATCAAATGGTACACAGATGGTTCCAAAACCACGACACAAAATTCCGACTAGCTGAACTAAACAGAAAACAAGACCGCATAAAAAAAAGGTCGAAACATCCACCCCCCTCCGAGCTTGTCATACGATAAATCTCCATCCGGCCAACAGCCTGTCTGCCAGTTAAATGTTTATACCTCGTGTAATGCCTCCTCTACCCACCCCCGGAAAGCCATCAGAACGAAACCCTTAATATTTTATGACCCGACGCACCTTCCTGCTGAAACGCTTTTGATGTAGACGGAACCAGACACCTGGAGTCTTCCGGTGCCCCGCACCGCAGAGGACGTGCACGGTCCGGATCATTTATTCAACGTTTCCCCAAACCCGGTTCGATGCACCCGAAAATCCCGAAATTGAAAGTTGGCGATTGGAACGTCTCCCGGTTAAATCACGAATAAATTTCGCGCGGCTATTCTTTCCGGTCACGATTGAGCCTGCGAATCCGCTCGTGTGGCCTCGATAAATATTCACGTGGGTGGCGGACTTTAGATTTGGGGTAGCGTCGATAAATATTCCCGTGTGTGGAGGGCTTTAGATTTAGGGTGGCGTCGATAAATATTCACGTGTGTGGGGGACTTTAAATGGAGGTGGTATAATATTGATGCGTGTGATAGACTTTAAACTTTAAATGATGAAGATCTGCACTGAGAATAGGGTTCATTATTTGTTCTGATCCCAAAGGGATTTTCTTAAATTTCGACGCAGAAACTGATGAAAATATTCTAAAATGTAAAAATCCAATACTATTTAGGTAGGTATGATGGTAAATCATTCTTGAAAGCTGCAATAACCAAACTTTTGTCTAAGAAGTTTGGTACCGAGTCTAAAGAGAATTCGAGTTGTTTCAAGTCATTATCATCTCAGCAGTAATAATAGTTTTCCTCAATTTTGCCATTTTTAGCCTACTTGAAAGTCGAGTAAATTGCAACTATCAATTTTTGTACCAAAATTTATGAAAATGAATAATAATGTTCGAAAAGGCTATGCACGGCGATTGAACCATTTTTTTTTTAATAATTAAGGAGATTGTGAACCAAACAATGAAGTGAATGGGTTAAAAATTATCACTAAAAATTTCCAGATTTCACAATAGTGTTTCTCACGAAATTTTAAACTTCAAGAAACAAAAGCTTCAGATAAATATATTGTTTGAACAGCTTTGACAGCAAATATAATTAAATACCACCTTCCAAAAGAGATAAGGATGATCATTTCATGAAATCCAATAGATAAATTCGAATAAATACTGAATAACCCTCATAATTATTACAAAATGGCAAGAGTGCATTCGCCATTTTGCGTTTTATATTCTCGTACGTTTTAGTTACACTTCGAACCTCGGTATAGGCCGTAATTTAAACTTTGGTGTAAGTCTCAGAATAATAAAGATAGATAGAGGGAGCATATGTAATTTTTTGTGAGCAAATTTTGTCCCCAACATGAACTATCAAATTTGACATGAAGCGCGCGGAAATGAAAACATATCAGTGATTCGATATCTCACCCAATTCAAGCGTTTCTCTACGAAGAATGCCCTTCTCATGTTCCACTGTGAATCAACGTTTCATATTAACCCAAAATATATTGAAATAAATACCCAAATATATCAGAAATTCAGAAAACAAACCTCAAGCGCGCCAAACGACGTGAAACAACCGAAGACACTAGGAGAGCAAATGTTGCCAAACCTTGGATTTCAGCAGGAAGTTACAGAAAATGACAAATATTCCTTTTATTATAAATTCAACAATTAGGAAAAATATCCAATTAAAAATATTTGAATTTAGATATTTAATCGGGAATCACTCAAATAAATATATTTCATTCAATATAATATCCGTTCATAATGATATAGTAAAATTGTGGATTTGATAATATATCACAATCCGACAACGTAATCTAACCATCTAAAAATTGCGTATACTCCCTCTTTCTATGTTTGTTACTCTATGGTATAAGTCAAGCTGTGAACTACGGTATAAGTCATACTCTGAACTCTGGTATAAGACATACTTTGAACTTCGGTTAAAACTAAAAGAATCTTTTAAATTTAGATACATAATTGCAAGTTATATTTTCAAGTTCGATATAAGTTATACTTTAAACTCCAGTACGAATCATACCGATGGATGAAATGTATCTATTCCCACATCACCTTCGTATACACCAACCTCCCGTCAGTGTCAACACCAAACTCGAACATATCTGTGAAACTTTCGTCGTTAAATCTGCCATCCATTCGACCGGAAACCGATTCTACTGCATGTAATCCATTCTCGAAGTGCCCAAACTGCGTGCAGCAACGACATTGAGACATTTGTCGCGTCCTCATTCGCAAACAGCTAGACAAAGTTATCGGACAAACATTTCTATTATACCGTGACGACACGCTATAATGCAGGATCTACGCAAACCTCCTCTTTGTTCTATGTGCCAGAAGGGATGAGAGGGGAACCGCTGTGTCGTCTGCCTTAATGTTCGGTAATACCTTTTGTTAATACGGGGTTGGAGGTCTCTTATGCACTGGGGAGAGATGGAGGTTGGTAATCCTTGTTTTGATACGATGTCTTCGTATTACGTGTATGGCGTCGGAGGCTGTAGATGCTAGATAATAGTGTACAGGATGGGCAAATTTCGATGTTTTAGCACTACGACTAAAAAAAAAACTAAAAATAGCACAGAAATCTAGTGTTCCCATTTGAAAAAACATAACTTTGGGTCATAGCTTCGAAATTGAAAACTCTTTTGGAAAGACGAGCACGCCACTGGATTTTACGTAAAAAAGTGCCTGTATGATGCTTTTATTTCAGAGCTCTATCATCAGAGATATAAATGCTTTTCGATATCGTCATTTTTCCAATTTTCGCTAATTACTCGAAAACAAAAGAAGGTGACCAAAAATGAATACTACCCTTGTTAGTTTCTCAGAAAAAGAGACAAAAAAGTGGGTGTCAGATTTTGTCTATCTACTCTGGTTCAAAAGTTGTGCTAAAACATCGAAATTTGCCCACCCTGTCCAGGGTTTCTCTGTGTATATACAACTTTGCTTCTGCCGTTTTTTTTTTCTCCGAAATTCGAGGTTTTATTGTGAAAAACTGGTTATCCATTCATGATTCAAAGTATTAACCATCGCTGCCCACTACTTTTTCGTCTCCAGTCACAATTCGATGCAGAAATCACTTCTGTCTTTGCCTTGCAAGAAGCTTTTCAATAGCAAACAACCGCCGTTCAACATCTCTCGGGTTCAAACCGTACGGCATCCAATTTCCTTGTTTCTGGATCATTCCTATAACTCTCAGGCGTTTTGGAATGTCTTGTTGTATCACTCCCAAAGATCCCATCAATCCTTGTTGCGTTTGACACAAGTTTTTATCAAGTAATGCCTTCAATTCTGCATCTTAGAAAACCTTGTCTCTCCTACCGCCATGCTGGTCTTTGACGTCAAAATCATCGTTCTTGAAGCGTTAAAACCACTTTTGGTTTTCTCTTCTACTGATAGCGGCCTCACCATATGTATTTGAGAGCATTCGATGAGCCTCAGCCTCAGATTTCTTCATATCAAATCAGAAAATTAAAACCTCCCGCAAATGACGAGAATTTGGCTCGTAAGCTGTCACGTGTAATCGAGAATGACTTTATGATGCAGACACAAATCGACTAATATTTCGATGGCGTTATGTTAATAAATACCTGAGCTAATTGTATCACATCTACGATCTATTTATTTCGACTATCACTTACCGCTACAGCCATCTATTGCAAAACGGCGTTAGCAAAGTTGTATACCTTATAACCGATTCCTAAAATCATTAATAATACTTTTTCGAGTCAACATAGCGACACAAGTGGATAGTGGTGCTTTCGCCATTTGGTATAATACATAAAAAGAACAATTGCGGGGTTCGATTACAGCACGTCGTTATCTGAAACTTCATTGTCATAAAATACACGCAGCTTTCACTGGAAGACCTTGAAGACGTTATAATACTCCTTCATTCAGCCAATTCTCTCTTCGAAATGATTATAAACACATCCTCGTTTCAATGTCTCATTTTGATCAATTCAGTACCGGTGCATTCACCATTTTGCAATCGAAGATTACATAATTACATTTCGATACGTCTTCATTTGAAACTACATCGGTTTTTGACTGAACAAATGCAGCATATCCTAATGCTTATTGTACTTCTCAAATATTTCATCATCTCGAAAAAACGCCTAAGATGAATAGAATCAAAGAATATTAATAATAAGGCGTTTTATTGCGAAGGACTCTGCAAAACCAGGATTCAATAGTGTAACATTTAAAAGGAAATTTCATCGCGAAAAAACGCCTAAGATATCAATGCCGAGTCATAGAATATAAATAATAAGGCGTTTAATTGCGACTAACACTGTAAGACTGTGATTGAATTACCTCCAGGCGGAAATTCGTCGCACAAAAACACCTTAACATTCTAGGTTGTCATAGAGTATGATTAGTCATAAAATGCAAACAAATAAGTGTTTTTTTGCGACGACCTTTGCAGTTTGATGTGACATCACGAATATGTAGACTTTTTCGCATTCATTTATCCGTCATATAATGAATTAACAAGTTGGTATATCAGACGAGAATAGTTCTCCGCAAAGATCGCTCTGTCATTTCAGGATAATATGCCAGGAATGATGCCAAAGTTCGACTCACTGGGACCTAGATACATTTCGAATCTCACTTCCCCTCAATTTCATTCGAACCACTATATAAATTCTCACCTTTAACCGGTTACACCAACCCCTCAAAATTGAATTCGGTAGACAAGGGTTCTACAATATCATCGAAAATTTCCACCTCCGAGAAAAGAAGCTCATCTTCAATACATCGAATACCTCTCCTCCTAATTCAATTTCAAAGGTTTATTTTATAACGTAAACGTTGAAAATGATATGATGATCGCAATATCGTAGTTTTCTACCAAAAAGACCTCCGTTTCTGTTTCTGAGTCTAACACAATAGAAATAGCATTCTATAAGATCCCATTCCGATGCATACCCTACACACAACCACTTCCAAAATGCCAGCTACGTGATCCCAACAATGTAAACAAAGTTTAAGAGAACAAAGGCGCTTTTCAAACGGAGCAACTTGCTCTGTTATCAATACCAACAACTGAACATTGTGAGCGACCACAACATTGTGTACGTAACAATGTTTTATTTCTTGTCAGTTTGGAATATCTGGCGATATCGAATGTTTCTTAATGCAACGAGTAAATATAATTGGAGTTTATGGAAATGAAAGAGAATCAACAGCAATGTCGGCAGGTCTTTCTTTGAAGTGAAATCCTATTCAGAATGAAAAATATGTCTGAGACGTTAACTTTATAGAATACATAGACGTACCTACAGGGTTTTCCGATAAGATGTTTTATTTCTAATAGCCTTCTATCAGAACAAATACTACGTTTAACATTTGATAATTCAAGGCTTGACTTGATACTCAAGCTAGTTTACTTGAGTTTAACTTGAAATCAACTCAAGTTAAAGTCAAGCAGTAGTTTTCCAATGTCAAGTCAAGTATTTATTTATCAAGTACATCACTTGAGTTGATTTCAAGTCAAGTAACTTCAATAACAAGTCAAGCCGTAAATCCATATTTGAAAAGTAAAAACTATTTCAATATTATAGGCACATTTATGTTCTAACGAAAAAAAAATTCAAGTTTAATTGTAACCCAGAATTCTAGAATAGTTTCTTCACCATCCTGATAACAAAAGGATCACAGTGAAATGGTATGACTCCAGGAGTTTCTAGAAACGAAACTTTTCCCGAATGGATTCGTATTGAAGAAGATTTCAACTGTTTTCTAGTGACAGCCTTGCGTATGTCGTACTGATAGTGTGAATAATGGCTATCATAAGACACACGCGGCTATTACTGGAAGACCTTATCGACTTCATCAATTCAACGTCTCGACACAAGTGGACATTTGAGAAATCGGATACTGGCACCTTCACCATTTTGTACTCACCGAAGATAACTTGCAGGTTTCAATAACAGCACATCCTTATCTGGAACTAATTGTCATAACACACACGAAACCTTAGTGAGAGTAATTATCCTTTATTTGGCCATTTCACTCTTCAAAACGAAGTTTAACACATCTTTGTTTGAACGTTCAAATGGGTCAATTAGATACCAGCGCATTCACCATTTTGTACTTGAAGTCTATCATATACATGCATTTTGGTCTGAAAAAAAGGCAGTTTCTGACTGAAAAATAGGGTAATAGCATTTTAAAAGGAACTTTCGAATGGGCAAATAAAGGATGTATTTTATTTCCATTGTAACGAAATGGTTAACCATTGTTTACCTGCTCGCAAATGAAAATTTTAGGTTAACAAACATGCATTGAACAAATCCAGTTTACATTCTAAGAACTGAACTTCAATGAAATGTGAACTTTCCATCAATACACCAATAACAATAGTGGAAATGCCTCAGCTTGTCCCAACCACCAATAAACGATCAAACGTTCTACCTTCACGAATGAACAAGAATTCTCATCATTACCCAACTTCATTGATTGAATTTACCGCTTCCTCCAACCCATAAACCAAGAAAACACGTTCCCCAAACGCAGAAAAAGACCGGAGTTACCTCCAAATTATCTCAGCACTGCGGTATAAAACTTGGAATTTATTTGAGACTCAAAAAGGTTAAACTAATCTGTGAAAGAGGAGTGTCAGTCCGGTTTACCATCAAACCGTAAAAACTGAATATACGAGTTCTCCCAGCCTTCTAAAACGCATTTCACACTTGAAGCGGAAAGAGAATTTTTATTTTTATTTTTATGGACGTTCGTTAATGCAAACCTTTTACGAGCTGTAAACAACTAGTAAAAGTGAGTTGGAGGTGATCTGCTCTTCAAAAGTGGATGTTGGTGTTTTTCTTGATTCATTTCTAAAGGAAGCGTTTGAATTTATATTCAAGAAAATATTCCAGAGCTTGAAATCTTAGAGAATCTTCAAACTTCAACTTCGAACATCCATAAAACACTGACATATTCGTTCCTGGGAAGATTGTAAAACGATAATAACGGGTGTTTTTTTTCGAGGTATATAACTTTAAGTTGGCATTACTGTTCAAGATGGCGACCGATTTAACAGCTGTCAAGTGATTTATTCTCAGTTTGGTTCGGCAATTCATCATGAATAGAATCAAGCCTGAATACCGCTTGCAAATATTGCAATTTCATTTCGAAAATAATAGTTCTGTGCGGAATACGTATCGCACACTACGTCCATTTTATTTTGTTTAGCGATGAAGCGCACTTCTGGTTGAATGGCTACGTCAACAAACAATACTGCCGCATTTGGAGTGAAGCTAATCCTCAAGTGTATGTCGAAACACTGTTACATCCAGAAAAACTGACTGTTTGGTGCGCTTTATGGGCTGGTGGAATCATTGGTCCGTACTTCTTCAAAAACGATAATGGCCAGAACGTTACAGTCAATGGTAATCGGTATAGAGCCATGATTACTAACTTTTTCATTCCTGAATTGAACAACCATGATGTCCAGGAGCTGTGGTTCCAACAAGACGGCGCAACATGTCACACAGCTAGTACCACAATCGATTTATTGAAAGACACGTTTGGTGACCGCCTAATTTCACGTTTTACACCTGTGAATTGGCCTCCAAGATCTTGTGATTTAACACCGCTAGACTACTTTCTGTGGGGCTATGTAAAGTCATTAGTCCATGCGGATAAGCCACAAACCCTTGACCATTTGGAAGATAACATTCGTCGTGTTATTGCTCATATACGTCCACAAATGTTGGAAAAAGTCATCGAAAATTGGACGTCCAGATTGGACTACATCCGAGCCAGCCGTGGCGGTCATGCCAGAAATCATATTTAAAATGTAATGCCACAAGATTATCTTGCGGATAAATGAAATTCATGTCAATCGAATAATCCATCGTTTTTTTATTGCAATTTAAAGTTCTATAACTCTAAAAGAAACACCCTTTATATATTCATAGAATATTGCAAAGCTTATTGACTTATCACTTCTTCTTTCTTAGAATCCCATATAACTATCAACCGTCTGTCTCTAACCTTACTTCCCATAAACAAAATCATTCAGTCCCCTATGCCACAACTCTTCGAGACTTCACCAGGTGCAACATAATTTTCAAAGGATTTTCGTGTTCCTTCAGGACATGCCCTAATCACCCCAATCTCTCCCTTTTGAACGACATGGAAAACCAACTGAGTGTTCCATTTTCCGGCTTTCCATGTCACTTTCACCAGACGTACACCATACCGATAACTTATCTATGCATCTGTACAGGGCCGCATCTCAAAAGAGAACATGGAGGATGAGGGATATGAATAATTGCTCTTCTGTCAACGGAAGACTTTCAGCTCCAATCTCTCGAGATATGAAGCCATTAGGTTTATTTAATCTGGCATGAGAATCTGGCTGGCAATCGCTTGCATGGGTGGTGGGGATTTTTGGAAGTGTCAGCGCCCTAGCAGTTATCAGTGTCGCCAACCGTATGCAGCAGAACGTTTACGCTACTGAAGAATTACTGTTGACGATTTCTAGCATGAAAGCAGCCCACAAAGCGATGAATTTCAAGAAGCTCACAGCCCAAGATTCGTTGATGGCTCGAGGATTGTCTTTCTCCATATACGACAATTTTGTATAAGCCATGATTCTCACGTAGTCGAAGGACAAAGGCCAACAAGTTGAGAATGGAGACGTATCTGAAGGGTTTTTTTTTAGAGCAATAAAACTTTAAATTGCAATGAAACAACGATGGATTATTCGATTGACATGAATTTTATTTATCCGCAAGATAATCTTGTGGCATTACATTTCAAATATGATTTCTGGCATATGACCGCCAAGGCTGGCTCGGATGTAGTCCAATCTGGACGTCCAATTTTCGATGACTTTCTCCAACATTTGTGACCGTATATCGGCAATAACACGGCGAATGTTGTCTTCCAAATGGTCAAGGGTCTGTGGCTTATCCGCATAGACCAATGACTTTACATAGCCCCACAGAAAGTAGTCTAGCGGTGTTAAATCCCAAGATCTTGGAGGCCAATTCACAGGTCCAAAACGGGAAATTAGGCGGTCGCCAAACGTATCTTTCAATAAATCGATTGTGGCACGAGCTGTGTGACATGTTGCGCCGTCTTGTTGGAACCACAGCTCCTGGACATCATGGTTGTTCAATTCAGGAATGAAAAGTTAGTAATCATGGCTCTATACCGATCACGATTGACTGTAACCAACTGGCCTTCATCGTTTTTGAAGAAGTACGGACCAATGATTCCACCAGCCCATAAAGCGCACCAAACAGTCAGTTTTTCTGGATGTAACGGAGTTTCGACATACACTTGAGGATAAGCTTCACTCCAAATGCGGCAGTTTTGTTTGTTGACGTATCCATTCAACCAGAAGTGCTCTTCATCGCTAAAATGGACGCAGTGTGCGATACGTATTCCGCACAGAACCATTATTTTCGAAATAAAATTTCACTATTTGCAAGCATTGTTCAATTATGAGTTTATTCATGATGAATTGCCAATCCAAACTGAAAATAAATCACTTGACAGCTGTTAAATCGGTCGCCATCTTGAACAGAAATGCCAACTTAAAGTTATATACCTCGAAAAAAAACACCCGTTACATTTGGGCGTCTTCTACAATATTCTCTTCGGTACGCACATTCATTTGTCGTGTTGATAGTTTTGAATCGAGAAGAGTAAACTTAGTGCGAAACGAACAAAAACTGCAGGAATTGCTTGTTCACTGGGTCAATTATATTGATCGTAAAATGGACAAAGTGCTTTATGGAATTTCCACAATTTGGGAGCATTTTCCTGACGTTAAACGAATCATGATGAATTGCCAAATCTTACTGATCCGAGATGTCAACATAGATTGACATTCTCAAGTGTCAAACCATAGACAACAACCATCAAAACTTCTCATGCAGCTAAAAAACATCGAATACATAAATAATTATCATCATATCTTTTCCAGTTATAGAAAAACACCTATCTGTCAAACCGACATTCCTCCTGTCAACGCCCCGACAGCTATCAGTGTCGCCAACCGTATCGCAACAAAACGTTTCCTTCACTAAAGAATGACCGTTGACGATTCCAAACACGAAAGCAGTCTACGTAGGGGTGAATTTCAAGAGGCTCAAAGCCCCAGATAGTCCGTCCTTGAAACAATGTGCAGGTATATCCCATTAGGACGTTCCGCGGTCACGTGAACACGCCAATCACGTGTCCGTCCTTGTGGGGAGGAAACCAGCAATTCGTTCCGTAAATAACAACCCCATTTACTGTCAATATTTGTAGTATGAGAGTTCTCTCTCCCTCGCTTATTTTTCAACAGTCAGTTATTACCCATTATTTGCGCAGAGATTGGTCCTTCTCATCAGGATTCTGTCGTGGACCTTTGGGGTAGTTTTCTTGGGGGAGGGGGTGGTCGATCGATTGACCTAGTTTCGTCGGAGATCGGGAAGTCAACAAGTAAGATCGATGGGGTGGTCTCTACCCTCTGAAAGATAATGGAGGGGAGATTGCCGAAATTATTTTCGGCCTATATAGGGGTTCTTGTTAATTTTAATTATGATGTTTTAATCGTTTCGTCTTAGGTCTAATGAGTATTTCGCACAAAGCTTTGATCGGCATTTCAGATGGTTTTTGTTTGTTGGAAATTTATGGTGGATCCAATGATTATTTGTAGGATACAATTAATATGGAGAATCATACAAAGGCGTGCAAAGCTTTTTCAGGACCAAAATTGTCGAAATAGTTATATTTTGAAGATTCTTGCGAGTTGTTGTATTTTAGATCCTTTTATTTTTCGGCAAAAACTATAGCTTGTAGTAGAATTATTAAATAGATGTTGAACTATACCTGAAACGTCATTATTTTTTATCTAAACGCTCTATATTTGGAAATAAAGTCTTACTAAGAATGCATCTAAATTGAAAAATTCATCACAAAAATTGTGAAAATTTTGCATTTACACAAAACTAAAGCATTTTTGGACCGGCGTGAAGCACCTTCATGGCTGGCAATGGTGAAACTGGTGAAAAATTTGAGCAAATGTTCGAAGTGGTCATGGAAAATTTCATGAAAAGGATAATTGTGCTGCAACCGTAGCTGTGGCCGTCATTTGGCTAATATCGATTTTCATCGTGAATAGGACACCTTATAAAGGCTTAAATAATGAAGGTTTATTGAGTCAACTTGATGAAGGATTATTACTCTTGTCTTTTTCAGAATTGGAATTATATTCCAAGACAAAAATAAACCAAATATATCATAAAGATATATATATATTATTGTGACGGAATTGACACAAAGTTGTCATTTTTTTTTGTATTAATTAGGAAACCTACTTTCCTCTTCGTAATGAAATACATTGATTTCGTTATAGTTATTTATAATACAAGTGCAGAAGGCATTGATATTCTTCCACGAGTTCAAAATTCAAAAACGAGCCACGAAGTGGCGAGTTTTGGAATGAACGAGTGGTAGAATGAGCCTTCTGTACGAGTATTATACATTATTTTCTCTAATTCATTGCATTTTCATTGAAATTAATGAAATATTTCCATAAATATATTTTAGTGATTTTTGCATTGAAAAATGTTGGTTGGCAGAACTGATTTCTTTAAGGCAAATTGATGAATTGACAGATAAAGCCGTGGCGGAAAATTCGGAGTACCAACATAGAATAATAAAATATAACCATGAAAACTGTGCGTTTCTGATATATTCTCGCACGATTTTGTTCTACAAGATGTGGAAGAATGAACGGAATAACCACAGAATTAGAGAAAAAATATACTAGTTTTTTCTTCAATGTAAAAATGAAACCTGTTGTTGGAAAACCCAAAATTGTTCATCCCACGAAAAATTTTCTTTTTTTGGTTTGCATCTCAGTTTACATTTTCCTCCGAGAAAATATCACTTTAATACACAATGTACAGGGTGGGCAAATAAGCGAGGTAAGCGGCTATATCTCAGGATCCACTCATCGTAGAGACTTGCGGTAAAAATTTTTACCACTAAAGTAAACAAAAGAAAACACTGGAAATTGTTTTGAAGTTCATACCTCCACCGCTAGGGGGCGTAATGGCTATCGTCGAGTAGAAAAATGCATTTTACTCGAAAAATTTTCATATTAAGTTGGAAAAAAAATATCATCACTGTAAACCTTGGAAAATTCTCTATCTGTTTGAATTGTCACTTTCGATTTTGCAACATCAAATAAGGGTGGGGCAAAGATAGAAATCTGACTGATTGAAATGTCTGTAACTTCAGTTTGGCTCAACATTTTTGAGCAAATTAGATCTTATTTGAGAGACAACATCTTGTTGATTAAGGAAAAAATATACTCATGATGAATTCGATTCAGCTGCTTCCGATAGGGAGCGCTGAGTCAGAAGTTCATTGTTTTGTTCATTTTTCTCTGAAATTTCAAATGTAATGATAGGATTTTCTTAACAGAAACAAAAATTTCATTAAATTTGCATGAAAAAACCTAAAGATCGCAAAGCGATAATTTCAGGCGTTCTGAAGTTATGACCGAAAGAAGATATTCTTCAACTGATGCACTGCGAACAACAAAATTGAGTCTTCAAGTTCTAACAGAAACAGAAATCCCATCAAATTTGTATGAAAAAACCAAAAGGTCGCAAAGCGATAGCTTCAGGGGTTCTGGAGTTATGGCCGAAAGAAGACACAATTTAGTTTTTCAGTGCATCAGTTGAAGAATATCTTTTTTCGTCCATAACTAGAGAACCCCTGAAGCTATCGCTTTGCGACCTTTTGGTTTTTTCATACAAATTTGATGGGATTTCTGTTTCTGTTAGAACTTGAAGACTCAATTTGGTTTTTCGCAGTGCATCAGTTGAAGAATATCTTCTTTCGGCCATAACTTCAGAACGCCTGAAATTATCGCTTTGCGACCTTCAGGTTTTTTCATGCAAATTCAATGAAATTTTTGTTTCTGTTAAGTAAATCTTATCATTACATTTGAAATTTCAGAGAAAAATGAACAAAACAATGAACTTCTGACTCAGCGCTCCCTATCGGAAGCAGCTGAATCGAATTCATCATGAGTATATTTTTTCCTTAATCAACAAGATGTTGTCTCTCAAATAAGATCTAATTTGCTCAAAAATGTTGAGCCAAACTGAAGTTACAGACATTTCAATCAGTCAGATTTCTATCTTTGCCCCACCCTTATTTGATGTCGCAAAATCGAAAGTGACAATTCAAACAGATAGAGAATTTTCCAAGGTTTACAGTGATGATATTTTTTTTCCAACTTAATATGAAAATTTTTCGAGTAAAATGCATTTTTCTACTCGACGATAGCTATTACGCCCCCTAGCGGTGGAGGTATGAACTTCAAAACAATTTCCAGTGATTTCTTTTGTTTACTTTAGTGGTAAAATTTTTTACCGCAAGTCTCTACGATGAGTGGTTCCTGAGATATAGCCGCTTACCTCGCTTATTTGCCCACCCTGTACAATTGTTACCTTCTTTCTACTCTCCTTTAATCGATTCCTTCCAAACCAGGAAGGCACTGTTATCAGGTTGAACCATCTCATTCGAATCTTCCATTTCTTCGGCAACAGCAACACCTGCTGTTCCCTCTTCTTAATCAGCAACAGACCATTCCTTCATGAATAAAGCTGCCAAATACGATCGTTTCTATAACGAAGACCATAGAGAATGAACGAGAAAATTGTAGCGTTTTTATTCAGGTGACTGGATACGAAATAACCTTTTTAATTAAACATTAAATTTCGAAGAGCCATGAATGCATTAACCGAGGAACAAAAGTCGAGATGGGGAGCAATTGAAAAGGCCCAGATTTTGTGCGTTCGCATTTTCATTATTAAACGGGGATAAAAAAAACCTGGGAAAGTTGGAGTTCCATCAACTGAGGATCATTCCAGAGGGCGGCACCGTATTGAATTATGTTCCAGGTTTTTTTCGGTTTCTCGTTATGAGAATCATTCTCGTTACGTTTGCGGCATTGCATTCATATTTTATTCAGATTGATTCTTTTCTTATTTCTGACTTGGAGATTCGAAATAACGAGGTTGCTTTCTTTACTCTGCTTTGAAATTTTCTCAGGGGAAAATTCAAATGTCTTGAGTAAGAGGCAGAACATCTCGTCACTATAATAAAGTGATTATAAATGTGATCCAATCAGTGCTTTCAGAGATAATGTCAGCAAAACAGATTGCAGGTATCTGTAATCTGTGGTCAGCAACAATGTTGCGAATTTCGAATACATTAGTTGGTACTTTCATAGCTTAGGTTAACACATAGAATATTGACACAACCACAAAGTTGGAATAATATATTATGAAATTATTTCGATTACATAGAGAATAAAATCTGTGATCCGAATTGATATTTATTGCAGTTTTCGAAACGTCATATTCATTTTTCAATTAATTTAGCGTTGAAAGAAGTAAATATGAATGCATCAAGTGAATCAGATCTAGATTTTCGAAAAATCCAACTGAAATTATTGAATCTGCTCATACAATAACCGAAAGTTTACTACATTCAATCGAAGGATTGTCATTCGGATCTTGACACAGAATATACATTCCATAAAAAGTGATGAAATAAAAAATGGAGTCAAAATGCTTACGTTACAAGGTGTTACATTATTATTATTATTATACATATATCAAGTGATGGATTACTAACATGTTGTTATCAAATTCTGAAGAAGTCGTGAAGAAAACCTATTCAGCAATATTTTATCCTTAACACTGGAGGAGCTATCTTGGGCCATTGGATTTAGATGTAATAAGCTTAAGTCTCCATATTTCCAATATGATACCTAACGAACAGACTAAAATAAACAAAATCCTTGTGTACAACAGAAAACAAAGAGAAATTACAGGACTATTTCCTCGATAGAATTTTAACAATTATAAATGACTATATTTTAAAGTTCATGGTTTCTTCTAAACGATTCTTCAATTTTTTTTCTTTTCAGACTTTCCGGCATGGCTTTCCATTTCAACCGACGTCGATGGCCTTTGATCCTGTCCAGAAACTCCTAGCGATTGGATCAAAATGTGGCTCTCTAAGAATGTATCCTTTTGAAATGCCTACACCAATTTTGGTCGAAGATTTCAATTTCTAGCTTGACTTCATCTGAAATTAATGGTTCGAATCAATACCCGTCAATATGGACAAAATTCATTCAATTTATTTACTGATAGAATCACGAAGAAAAATAAGGGAAGGAAAAGATTATTGCGTAAAAGGTTTTCATCTTTCAAAAAAAATATTTCAGTCGACAAAAGCGGAAAACCCAAGGTAAGTCATTTGATATTTTCCTGACGTATAATCCACCATGCTATAGCCAGCTGATTGTATTTTTTCGTCTAGATATTGGGTTAGCTAAAATTTTATAAATTTTCAGTTGGGAGGAAATGACAATGTATTTTTTTTTCTTCGTGTTCGAGGGGCTGCCGTCGCTCTCCCCCCCAACCGAGTCGTAGCTGACGTTCACGAGGCTTTTTATTACTATTATCTGATGCATCTCACCAAGTACCTCTCGAGAGGAAATAATCAAACAAATTTGCACCTGGCTCCCGGACTATTATATTTTTAATGGTGTAACTGGCCAGTAGTTTTTTTTTCGGCATTTCTAGTGTGGAAATTTCCTGAATTTGTTTCCTTCCTCTTAATATCCTTATTTCCAATCTACAACAATGCGATTCTTTCCATCGTATCGTCAACAACAAGAGGAGATGTCCTCTCCAAGGTATTGCATCAATCATTAAGAGAGATGTATCCGACTCCAGTTTGAAGCGTACGAGCAGAGGCAGGAAAAAAAAAGCGGATAAACGTCGAGAAACGGAAAATCTGCATTTTCTATCCGTTTTGACCTCGTGGGGAAATAAAAATCCCTTTATAACCGGATCTGCGGGCCAAATCCAGGAATTTATGACGTCCGACTTCTGGAATCCCATCCCAGGTAGATAGGGGAGTCAATCCCTCTCCAGTTTTGTTGATTGCGTACTCCCAGGAGATACAGGGTGGGCCAAATCATTATTTTAGCGTAGAAAACAGATGAACAGGGTGTTTCTGAATTGGAGGTACAGGAAAATGAGATATTCCTCAGATAATTTATGAAAAAAAGTCCATTGATCAAACACTTTGTTTTCTATAGGGTGTTTTTTTCAAGGTATGCAACTTTAAGTTGGCATTACTGTTCAAGATGGCGACCGATTTAACAGCTGTCAAATGATTTATTCTCAGTTTGGATTGGCAATTCATCATGAATAGACTCACGCCTAAACAACGCTTGCAAATAGTGCAATTTCATTTGGAAAATAATGGTTCTGTGTGGAATACGTATCGCGCACTACGTCCATTTTATTTTGTTTAGCGATGAAGCGCACTTCTGGTTGAATGGCTACGTCAACAAACAAAACTGCCGCATTTGGAGTGAAGCTAATCCTCAAGTTAATGTCGAAACACCGTTACATCCAGAAAAACTGACTGTTTGGTGCGCTTTATGGGCTGGTGGAATCATTGGTCCGTACTTCTTCAAAAACGATGATGGCCAGAACGTTACAGTCAATAGTGATCGGTATAAAGCCATGATCACTAACTTTTTCATTCCTGAATTGAACAACCATGATGTCCAGGAGCTGTGGTTCCAACAAGACGGCGCAACATGTCACACAGCTCGTGCCACAATCGATTTATTGAGAGACACGTTTGGTGACCGCCTAATTTCACGTTTTGGACCTGTGAATTGGCCTCCAAGATTTTGTGATTTAACACCGCTAGACTACTTTCTGTGGGGCTATGTAAAGTCATTGGTCTATGCGGATAAGCCACAAACCCTTGACCATTTGGAAGACAACTTTCGCCGTGTTATTGCCTATATACGGCCACAAATGTTGGAAAAATTCATCAAAAATTGGACGTCCAGATTGGGCTACATCCAAGCCAGCCGTGGCGGTCATATGCCAGAAATCATATTTAAAATGTAATGCCACAAGATTATCTTGCGGATAAATAAAATTCATGTCAATCGAATAATCCATCGTTGCTTTATTGCAATTTAAAGTTCTATAGCTCTAAAAAAAAAACACCCTTTAGATACAGGATGTTTCTTGTAGTCCTTTTATCCTATAATAGATGGCTGTAGCGGTAAGTGGTAGTCGATATAAATAGATCGTAGATGTCATATAATAGATCTAGATATTTGTGAAAATAAAGTCATCGAAAGGTCACAAGAGGTTACAATGAAACTCCCCATAAATCTAAATGTAACCAGTTCTCGAACTTCATATTGAATTAATTTACTTTTGGCATTTCTGTAAAACTACTGGGTGTCTAATTCGAAAATATCAACAACTGAACAACTTCCCTGAAAACCGTCCTATCTTTTCAGATCCTTTTGACCCATTAATTGGAAGTTCATCATCAAATGAAATGAATTAATTTTGTTTTAGTCAAATATCCCCACTCACTTTATTGAAGCACGAAAAACACAGAACAATTCGTATCTGAATAATTTTAACGATCAAAGAAAGCTTCCTCATCCACATAAATCATTCCCTAGAACAGACCAGCCATCCCTTCAGGCCATATCTCAATTAATTCTTCCGAGATTTCCCGACAAACTCTCTACAAAGCAAATTAAAGGAAAATAAAAAAAAATTGCCTGTGAGCCATACGACTTTTTGCGCTTTGAAACGACTTCAACCACGCACAGTTATTAACTTCATCTCTACCCGGATAAAGATAAAAAGAGGACCTGCTTCTCGTCCGACAAGAACCGAATTAAGCCCCGCCAACACCCTCCACCAGGGGCAGATGGGATAGATAGTCCGCCAGTAAGTTCGAACTTCTAGTTCGAACTTACTGGCATTAATCTCGTGCCTTCTGTCTATCAATTAATAGTAAAATCGTTCCTTAAATAATCTTATTTATCAAAATAAGCCAATTCCACCAACGACAACGTACTAATTCGAATGTTAATTTGTTTGTTTGGATTCCGAACACTGACAGGAGAACTAAAATGGCGGTGTGTGGCGTCATCACTAATAGAGCTTATAAAAGATACAATTTAAAATGATCATTATGGCAACACTGCCTATTATTTTCCGACATGCCTGCATATCGATTTAATCGAATTGAATGCACAGCAAAATCAAAGTTGTACACCTTCATCTTCCTACGAACTTTAAAAATCATACAATATTCATCACCGAAGGCTGTAGTTGGTCGGATTAGAAACCTATGAACTCTCCCTCAATGTGAATTTTTCGATCCTTTTTCATTCCGAAACCGTTGAGCGAGACATGCCACGTCTCGCTTTCACTCCTCGTCCGTAGTAACGGCATAATCTAGACGCCAGGGCCACGAATTTTCCGAATTTCCATACGATGACACGATTTTCCACCACTGACGTCGTTCTATCTCCTCTCTCAGGTACACAGAATTGGATTTGACGACGGAAAATTCACATTTATGGGAGGGAGCGAAGTTGATTCGATGAAAACGGTGCAGTTTTTTTTTTGTATCAGCGAAGCAGCCGTGAAAAGGGTTATAAAGGGTATTCCAATAGGAATTTAAAATGGTTATAATGGCAACATCGTGTATTATTTTTTGATATTTCTAATGTAATTTGTGATCAGTAGGTTTTGTCATTCACTTTATTGATGTCTGTTCATAATGTCTTTATCTCTGGCTGAATCGTTTCGTTACGATTGCACAAAGTGGCAACAACGCCTATTAAGATATTTTGTGGAACCAATCTAATGCAAAATATGACATGACAAATATGAAGTATGTGCTCTTCCTTTTCTATTCCTCGGTCGTTGGCTACTACACTAACTCTAATTTATAGCTTCCTTCGTTCAACTAATCAACGTAACAAATTTGATGCCCTTTTCTACATAGGCGTACAACTTTGCTTCCGCCCCTTTTTCCGAAATTCGAGACTTTATTGTAAAAAACTGGTTGAACATTTATGATTCAAAGTATTGTCCATCGCTGGCCACTACTCTCTCCCATCCTTCGGGCAGCGTACGAATCCCGCTTTGAAAAAACTGATCATCTTTTGAAGCGATCCACGAATCGATCAAATTTTTTACTTTCTTACATTGATCGAAACAAGTGATAGTCCTAGGAAGCAACGTCTAGAGAATACGGCGGGTGGGGTAGTCTTGTATGTCTTTACCGTTTTCGCAACACGGGATCGAGCATTGTCATGCTGTAAAATCACTTTATCATGTCACTCGTTGTATTGCGGCCGTTCGAATTTCAATGCTCGGCTCAGACGCTTTAATTGCGTTCTATAACGATCGCCTGTGATTTTTTCAGTCGGTTTTAATAACTCATAATACACTACGCCGAACTGGTCCCACCAAATACTAAGCTTGACCTTGGAACCGTGAATATTCAGTTTGGCTGTCAACGTGGAAGCATGGCCGGGATATCCCTATGATTTTCTGCGCTTGGGATTATAGAAATGAACTTTTTTTCGTCTCCAGTCACAATGCGATGCAGAAATCCCTTCCGTCTTTGCCTTGCAAGCATCTGTTCACAAGCAAACAAAAACCGTTCAACATTTCTCGGCCTCAACTCGTACGGCACCCAATTTCCTTGTTTCTGATTCATTCCCATAACTTTCAGGCTCTATGAAATGGCTTATTGCATCTCTCTCAAAAATCCTGCGAATTTTTGTTGCGTTTGACACGAGTCGTGATCAAGTAATACCTCCAATTTTGCATCTTCGAAAACCTTCTCTCTTCCACCTGGTCTTCGACGGCAAAATCACCGTTCTTGAAGAGTTGAAACCACTTTTGGTACTTTTTTTTACTAATAGCGGCCTCATCATAGGTATTTGAGAGCATTCGATGAGCCTCAGCCGCAGATTTCTTCATATTAAAGCTGAAAATTAAAACCTTCCGCAAATGACGAGAATTTGGCTCGTAAACTGGCATGTTTAATCGAGAATAACTTTAATATGCAGACACAAATCGACCATTTATTTCGACTACCACTTAACGCTACAGCCATCTATTGCAAAACGGCGAAAGCAAAGTTGTACATTTGAATAATAATCATTAAATCTTCAGTCGATGTTGCCATATGGTGCAATTGAACTCAATCTGTATGAAAAAACCACCCAAAAAAAATCATCGAATATCATCCCAAAATATGGCACCATCAAATATTCCAATTCTTCCTCGTTTTATCGACGAATTGCTGCCACCATGCTAAAAAAAAAAAATTAAATCCAGTGAACCGTAACGCTCCAACGTCGATACAGAGGAACGTTTGTCCCAGAAACAAAATCCCAAATGAGTATTTCTACATGAATAACCGTCTGTACGTGGCAATCAAAACTCCGGGCTTACGTTCTCAGGCCGTCCCATTCGAAGCCCGGAGCTTTGTCCTCATTGGATGGCTCCGGTTCATTACTCGACGCTGCCGGAAATTGAATTTCGAAAATACAACGCGCGTTAGGCCTCTTTCACACGGCCGGGATTTGTTCCGAGTAGTGAAGAGGGAACAGAGCTGTTTCTTGCGTTTTCACCCTATATGTTGAAGTGCGATTGCGTCCGTCTTTTGGTTAATAAAGGGTGATTTTTTAGAGCTATAGAACTTTAAATTGCAATGAAACGACGATGGATCATTCGATTGACATGAATTTTATTTATCCGCAAGATAATCTTGTGGCATTACATTTTAAATATGATTTCTGGCATATGACCGCCACTGCTGGCTCGGATGGTAGTCCAATCTGGACGTCCAATTTTCGATGTCTTTTTCCAACATTTGTGGCCGTATATCGGCAATAACACGGCGAATATTGTCTTCCAAATGGCCAAGGGTTTGTGGCTTATCCGCATAGACCAATAACTTTACATAGCCCCACAGAAAGTAGTCTAGCGGTGTTAAATCACAAGATCTTGGAGGCCAATTCACAGGTCCAAAACGTGAAATTAGGTGGTCACCAAACGTGTCTTTCGATAAATCGATTGTGGCACGAGCTGTGTGATATGTTGCGCCGTCTTGTTGGAACCACAGCTCCTGGACATCATGGTTGTTCAATTCAGGAATGAAAAAGTTAGTAATCATGACTCTATACCGATCACCATTGACTGTAACGTTCTGGCCATCATCGTTTTCGAAGAAATACGGACCAATGATTCCACCAGCCCATAAAGCGCACCAAACAGTCAGTTTTTCTGGATGTAACGGTGTTTCGACATACATTTGAGGATAAGCTTCACTCCAAATGCGGCAGTTTTGTTTGTCGACGTAGTCATTCAACCAGAAGTGCGCTTCATCGCTAAAATGGACGCAGTGCGCGATACGTATTCCGCACAGAACCATTATTTTCGAAATGAAATTGCACTATTTGCAAGCGTTGTTCAGGCGTGAATCTATTCATGATGAATTGCCAAACCAAACTGAGAATAAATCACTTGACAGCTGTTAAATCGGTCGTTATCTTGAACAGTAATACCAACTTAAAGTTATATACCTCGAAAAAAAACACCCAATACAATCAATATTTATTGTGACTATGTAGTTTTTTCCTGGTTTCACTAGATGGCGTTGGAAAGATGAGGTTTCGTTTTACAAAAACTTCTGTGACAGTTTTGTGATTTGTTGACTCAGTTCAGATTGAGCGCGTGCCAAAGATGGACACCAGCAAAGAGAAAATACGCTATATAAATAAATAACTATTTTATTCATAGCAGGATTATATTTTATTATATTTTACAATTTTTCTCCAATAAAAGCGAAAATGCATGCCAGGCTGCTGAAAATGTAAATATCATCATCATCATCATGAATCTTGTCTAGTCCGACCGTCATGTGAGCACTGTTTCGAATGCCCAAGTGGGCTAAAGATTGCACAAAACCCGTTTGGAACCAATTGCATAAGACTGATGTCAAGAAGAAGCTCGATGTATGGGTACCACTCGAGTTAATGCAAAAAGAGTTACCAGAACTAGTTGGTTCTGAGAAGCAGGTCCAAAATACTTACTTCTTTCGATGGTTTTGTACCCTTTCCAACGTATAAGATCGGATCCAATGAAGATCCAACTTAATGGCCTAAAACTGTGCGAAAGGGACTTACGCTCCTCACAAGAGGTTCGGTGGATCCATCGCCCGGTCTAAAACTGGTATTCTCAGATTATCGTGTACGGTGTGGGGATTTTAGAGTAATTTGGGAGGTTTACGGCCAAAGCCGCAACATGCGTGGCACTCGCATATTTATGAGGATATGCCGACTCGCCTTTGTGTCCGGGAAAAGACCGAGACCGGAAATTATATAAATGGTAGGTTAACAAATTGAAAACAGACGGTTTTTTCATTGTGGAGGAATGCACGCTCGTTTATTGTTTGAAATATGTTCGCGTTGGATCGTTGACATACTCGGTGGCAGTAAAAGTGCTTCGCACAAAAAAAAATATAGTCTTCAAGTTGATTTTTTTTCATCAAAATGATAACTTTAAAACATGCTTGTAGTTATTATATCAATACGCAGTGGAAACGTGCTGGGTCCGTAACATGTAGTCATTATATTAGGTGTACCACCTTGCTACCGCCGTTTTGCTTTAGATGGCTCTAGCGGTAAGTGCTATTCGAAATACATAGATCGTAGGTGCTATATCATAAGCTTAGGTATTTGTAAACATGACGCCATCGAAATATAAGTCGATTTGTATCTGTATCTTAAAGTTATTCTCGATTACGAGCCAAATTCTCGTCATTTGCGGGAGGTCTTAATTTTCTGATTTACTATGAAGAAATCTGCGACTGAGGCTCTTCGAATGCTCTCAAATACCTATGGATAGGCCGCTATTAGTGAAAGAACGTGCCGAGAGTGGTTTCAACTCTTCAAGAACGGTGTTTTTGGACGTCGAAGACCTGCATGGTGGTGGAAGAGAGAAGTTTTTCGAAGATGCAGAATTGGAAGCATTTCTTGATCAAGACTCGTGTCAAACGCAACAAAAATTTACAGGATCATTGGGACGCAACAAGCCATTTCAAAACGCCTGAAAGTCATGGGAATGATTCATAAACAAGAAAATTTGGTGCCGTACAAGTTGAAGCCTATGTATTTATTTCAACAATGCTATCAATCAATTGTCTTTCAATGTGCCGAGACTAGCAGCGAGGTCGACACCAGTTTTCTATTTACCTACGGCTCGGACTAATATTTCTGAACGATCTCCAGTTAACCGTATTTGTAAAAGTGCTGATAAACTAAAAGTTAATGTTTTTGGTTGAGTTTCGGGAAGTGAATTTTCAAGTGGGTAATGCATCATGTTGATGTGTTGAATTATTTTTGTGTATTCTGCACTGTATATTGTATATTATTTTTATCCTGTAATTGGGATATTCCTGTTGGGTAATAAAGAAATGTTATTATTATCATTATTATTAATCGACAGATGTCAAAAATTCCGTCAACCACAAGAAAATAGAGCTCCAGAAATAAGTGGACTACTGTCAAGTTAAACAAAATTCAGCCTGAAATTTGACAGGGTAGAATTGTTAACTAGTGTTATTGTTCTGCCAATAGGATAATACTTGTGAGGATACACGTCAATACCAACCAATCAACAGGGGATGAAAGCGAAAAACATTCCATCAGCGAATCAATAATAATATGGTAGAATAACAGAATAACAAGTAGGCGAATTATTTTTTCAATAACTATTCAGTTTATGTTCAATTATTCATAGTGTTTATTTTGACTGCAAGGATTCGGATAATTTCAATATGAATTAGATGACGTATTGTTTTCGTTCTCCGTTAAAATATTATTCTACATCCCCAATATTAAACACGAATAGGGAAATAGAGTGCCAAACCTAATCGATTCTGATTGGAGAGGTATTTCCAATAATATTCTCCTAAAACTGCAATATGGTATTTGATTGTATCAGAAGTCATCCAGCATGTAAAATACGTTCTTGCATTTGCAGGAAATATTTTTAATCGAGAATATCCGGTGAATTCCTCAGCATTGAACACTTTTAAGTGGCATATAAACATCTATTGATTTCTCTAGAAAATCCTCGTTGTTTTCAATAACAAAATGAAACGTCTTGTTGGAAAATCTTTAGGAAACTAGAAGCAAAAATAAAATATCATTTTATCTCCATTGACGGCTATAGTTAAATTAAAATTTTAATTAATAGATAGGATTGGGAGATAACGGTCCCAAAGTAGGTAGAGCCTAAAACTCAACAACTGTGTGATTTTATTTGATCACTTGTTTACCCGATATATTTCCAATGATTCATCCTGATCCGGCTCGAAGGACCAAAAATGATTGATATTATTTGGCTCGAAGTACTAAAACTGTTGCTTCTTGTTCGACGGACTCTATAATGTTGATTGTGAATGAAGGAGAATCCGATAATGATTTCAACTTGTTTAGTATACCTTGTTGAGCGAGAGAACACAAACATCGAATAGAACTGTAATTGTAAAAATACTATCATGAAAGTACTCGATACAGGAGATAACATGGTGTGAGTAAGCATAGAGTTGAACCACAGAAAAATTCTTGTTTTTTCTGTATAAGCCTTAACAAAAACCGATAACTTCGAATATAATGGGTAAGAGTAACAGGGTCTGTTTAGTCTGGGTTCCCGGCCACTCGGGAATCAGAGGGAATGAGGAGGCTAACACACTTGCCAGAAAAGGAGCACAAACTCCTTCATCGGCCTGGAACCTTTCTGTGGTATAGACAAATGCACCTACAAGAAAGAGTTTCAGGAAAAAGAGTTAACCGAAAGAGAAAAACTCTGGCGGAATATTCCTGGTCTGGATCACTCCAAAAAGTTTCTTCGAAACTTTGACTCTACATGATCCAAAAAGTATCTGGATCTTAGTAAGAATATGCTACACCTCCTCACTGGATTCCTCACAGGGCATTGCTGCCTTAGGAAACACCTCATAAGAATGGGTCTAACAGAAAATGACGAGTGCAGATTCTGTGGGGAGGAGGAAGAAACTCCAAATCATCTGGTGACGGAATTCCTCGCCATCGCTAGCCAACGCAAAACCTGCATTGGACACGAAACTTATAGAAGTGAGGAATTAGCCTCCTTGAAGCAATCCCAGATATTGGAGTTCATCTGAACTCTGGAACTGGAAGGCGAGCTGTAAATCACGTTCTGGGGAGAATAGCTCTGATGGGGAGTTACGGAATTTTTATTTGCAATGAAAGTCTTTCAACAATGTTGCCGTCATCTTCAAAATACTGAAACTGCCTCATCCCTCAACCCTGTCTCCAACCGCCTCGCTGTTCATTCAAAATTAGGAACCCCATTCCCATCTACAATTCGAATAAAACGAAATAACGCGAATATAATAAAACCCCGAGCACGTCTACAGCTTCCTTCCATCTCTCCCCCTCCCCCATACCTACATCAAAGCTTTTGGCGTCTAAAAACAACCCCCGACATCATATTCCACCTGAAATTCTCCGGTTACAACGTCGATTCCTGTTATAACGACCCCATTCGGGAACGTACCCTTTTATCAGCCGTTCAACTCTCGGCTTGCAGTCGTAACATCATCGTAGTCACGCTCTTCACGCACCACCCCCCGGGGGCCACCCCCCTAATTGAAGAATATAGCCGGCCGTCCTTGTAATTCTATATTAAGGGACAAATGGCGTGGAAAGCCCATTAGGAGGCTTACGGAACCCGAGTTAATTTTTATCTTTGGAATGGTGGCGAGACACGTGATGCCAGGGTCCAGGGTTGAAATCGGAAATAGGGATGGTTCTGGGTTGTGGAGATTATAGATGTCTTATGGAATCGTCTTTTTGGGGCATGACCAAAATATAGTCTGTGATGTAAGAAATGCTACATCAAGAAGGCGATGGAATTTTTTCAACAAAGTTGGTAGAACTGTAAGTTTAGAACTTTGAGTTTCAAAGGGATTCATCTAAAGATAAAGGCTTTTTTATTGATGTTGCAAGACGTTGAAAAAAAATTTTTCACGAATCAAAAGTAGACCCACAAACAAAAATCCTAATTGATATGGCATCTAGTCTTATTTTGATAATCCATTTGACATTTGGGGTGCGTTTTAAATAACAATGCATTCTTTCATAACTCAGCAGTATAAAGATGTAAATACCAAAATGATGGCATCGTTGTATCAAAACCTTTACTATTCGATATGAATTTCTGATATATACTAGAATGCCTAGAAATTCAATTTCATATTGATAAATTATCTCCAATGTTAAAATGTCATATACCTGGAAATGTTATTGTCACTTTGCATTCGATGAAAAAGGTGCATCCTTTTTTATCGGATAAAAACTTCTCTTCCTCAATATCTAGTAAAACTGTCAATTAGTCTGTCAGATTTTTGAATTTTAAACATATAGTGCTTTTATATTGAATCGGTGTGGTAATTATTTAACTTTGTTGATATAATTATTGTTGTTGTTCATCCATATATTCTGTTGTTAATTTATCTCGCCCAAAAAAACTCGAGCTTTTCTTTTATCAGATAAAATTCTCTTCAACTCAAAGTTATGCTAACCACTAAATTTGTAATAAAAAAATATCAAATGTAAACTCTCCCCCAACTAAAATTGACCTGAAAATATATTCGACTAGACTATTTTCTGCGAACCACCTGTATATCTCCGATGGTCTTAATGAGGAGAAAAATTGAATCTCTCTAATAATCTCCGAGCATAAACGCAAAAGGTGCAAAACAACCAAGCATGTAATCCTTCCCCCATTCCTTTAACGTTATCAGAAATAACGAACCTGGGGAGGCTGTGCTCCAGCCTCCAAACTCCTTGCCGTTCTAATAATAACGAAAACCTATATCTACCCCCCCTAGAGATCTCCTCCTTCACCCCCGTGACCGTATTATGTTTCAGATCACGAGCTGAGCCCTCAAGTCTCGGATTAGGGCTCTCCTAAGCCTCGACGCACAAGCTACAACACCGGAAATAGTTTACGGTTCCTTTGTGCAAGAATTCCTTCATCTACGGAAACGCGATAGGCCGTTAAAATCGATATACCTACAGGTTGGAATCTCAGAGTTATAAACATAGATATAGAGGGAGCTTTTGTCATTTTCAGTAAACAAATTTTGTCCCCAACATGAACTATCAAATTTGACATGAAGCGCACGGAAATGAAAACATATCAGTGATACGATATTCCACTCAAGTCGCGAGTTTCTCCACAAAGAACACACTTCTTATGTACCATTGTGAATCAACGTTTCATATCAACTCAAAATATATTGAGATAAATACCTAAATATATCAGAAATTCAGAAAACAAACTTATTCGCGCCAAACGACGTGAAACAACCGATGACACTAGGAGAGCAAAAGTTGCCAAACCTTGGATTTCAGCAGATAGATACAGAAAATAATAAATATTCTGCTTATTACAAATTCGACAATTAGGAAAAATATCGGATTCCAAATATTCAAAGTTGCATATTTAATCGGAAATCACTCAAATAAATATATTGCATTCAATATAATATACATTCTTAACGATATAATAAAATTGTGGGTTTGAATCCAATCCGATAACGTAATCTAACCATGTTGGGGACATCTAAAAATTATGTATACTCCCTCTATCTATGTTTATTACTCTATAAGTCAAATCCACTAGTGATTGGCAACGGCGCATTTGTTATAATTAAAGGAAACGTATAAAATTTTTATTCTCGAAGTTCGATTCCACAGACGTCACATTTGCTTCATTATTTTCATTAAAAAACCCCTTTCTCTTTTGGAAATGAAATTAACAATGATGTATCTGGAGTCTGGACGAACACAAAGCCTATAAACATGAAACAAAAACATCGTAGAGGCACTTCTCTCTTTTAATGCCATTAGTTATAATACAAACTTAAATTTTTTAATGTAAACCATTATCTATAACGAATAAAATCACTCAATTTTTCCCTTTTCAAAAATATTTAACATGATGAATGTATTTCTCATCAAACTATAAAAATCATCAAAAGTTTCAGTTTCGCCCGGCTGAAGCATCGAATTTGGGACACCCTGTACACCTTCATAGTTTGTGTCTAGCATTCTCCTGACGAAACCCTCTACGTCAAAACGGGAGTGAAATGTTCATCCTTTGACTATTTAATCAGCGTGTGAGTGAAAAAGCCATCTCCACATGTTGCTACGAATATTTCAAGCTTGGAGAAAACGCTCAAGTGTAAACTTTGAAGAGATGAAAGGTTCTCCCACCCCGTCAGTTTCTGGAAAATGTTCCAAGTTTCCGAGAGAACGAATCGTTTCCATTATCAAGAAAACCCAACTAGCTCCATCGAACTTCCATACGCTCTTACAAATAAGGTTCTCTAGCGGAGGCAAACTTCAATAAACCTACGCCAACTATTCAGGTAGTAACCAGGCTGACTCAGTCGAAAGTGGCTTCGAACTTCGCGAGGACCCTTCAATTTTGAGGCATTCTTCCTGGACGGATACCAATTATCGAATGATCAAAAAAGTTCGTGTGGTTTGGGGTTCGACAACGTAGAATGAATAGTTTAACCAGAGTTTTCACATCATCAGTTATGATATCACAAGAGCATAGAAAATATTCGATTATACACTGAGTCACGAGATGTAGTTCGCGAAACATCACGAGAGCGTAGCTTTTAGTAAACCTTCAAATTCTTCCACTGTCATTTTTCCTCCTCTTTTGCGACATGAGCTAATATAACAGGCCAATTGAAAAGTCCCCGGTCTACCATAGTAAAACACAATTTAGGCAGAATTCTATTTTATAAATCAAGATAGTTGCCGAGATACAGGGTGTTTTATGAATTTTGCCCGTTTCTTTCTGAGACCATATCAAACAAACTATCCGGTATATTTTCTTCATATTTGGAAAATATGTTCCTAATTGAGAGCCCAAACGTATAATGCAATAACCGCCTTGAAAATCCAGGTCCGGGTTTACAAAAAATTATGAATCGTTTGAATCCTCGTAACAACACCCTGTACATCGTAATTTTGAAAATTTGTTTTAATATTCGGAAAACCAATAAAAACTAAACTGCGACGTGTACTTCAAATTTTTGCGCAGACAGATTTACTGCACAAATTTTCAACGTAAAAATGAAGTTTGTAAGAACTTGGATACCTGAAAGTGGTTTGAAGTGACTTTTATATATGAATAATCAAAAATATTGAATCCATAATTATTCCAAGATTACTTTTCAATTTATTTTTACATTGGTTTGCCTTTTTAAAGCTGTATACTATCGATTATAGCGATCTTCCAAATTTTCGATTCCATTTTGGTAGTACGATTTGTCTTACGCTTCAAAATAGGCCTCAGTTTCGGTGATTACTTCTTCATTGGCGCTGAATTTCTTTCCAGCGAGCATGTTTTTGAGGTCTGAGAACAGGAAAAAGTCGCTGGGGGCCAGATCTGGCGAATACGGTGGATGCAAAAGCAATTCGAAGCCCAATTCATGCAATTTTGCAATTGTTTTCATAGATGTGACACGGCGCATTGTCTTGATGAAACAGCACCTTTTTTTCTTCAAATGGGGCCGTTTTTTAACGATTTCATCCTTCAAATGATCCAATAACGCTATATAGTAATCGATGTTGATGGTTTGGCCCTTTTGGAGGTAATTAATGAATATTATACCTTGCGCATCCCAGAATACTGATGCCATAAAATTGCCAGCTGACTGTTGTGTTTTTCCTCGCTTTGGATTCGGTTCATCATGTGCAGTCCACTCAGCTGAATATCGATTGAACTCCGGAGTGAAATGAGGGAGTCATGGTCATATATCGACGCAAAAATTCAGTTTTATTGCACTTAAACAGCTTCAAACACTGCTCAGAATCATTAACACATTGTGGCTTTTGATCGATTGTGAGCTCGCGCGGCACTCATTATGCACACAGCTTTCTCATGTACAAATATTCGTTAATGATATGATGTACACGTTCAGATGATATCTTCACAATGTCTGCTATCTCGATCAGATAGCATTTCTGAATTTTTTCGTCGGTGACAGCCTCTTTTGGGCGTCCACTTCGTTCGCCGTCTTCTGTGCTTAGTTCACCACGTTTGAACTCAGCATACCAATCAATGATGCTGGATTTTCCTGGTACAGACTCCGGAAACTCTTCATCAAGCCAAGATTTTGCCTGAACTGTATTTTATCCCTTCAAAAAGCAATATTTTATCAGCACACGAAATTTTGTTTTTCCATCGTTTTTCAAATAACAAAACTTGCTACACTCAAAACGCAATATCTCACAAACTAACGGTCGGATTGCTGTCAAATTTTGACACGTATCGTTTGAAGGTTGGTACTGACTAAAAATCATATGGATTTGATACTAGCACTGCCATCTGTGCATCAAACCGCGGACTTTTCAATTGGCCTAATAGTAATTAAGTGACCAATGTTACGAGGACGCAATATACATACTTAAAATCATACAAAATTCTCAAATGTAACTACACAAAGTTGACAAATACCTAACCTATTATTCCCTTCACTACTTCACAGTTATCCTGACCACCGCTTCAAAGCTGGGCTCGCCATCCATTCTGAAATTGCGGTCTTCATCTCCTCCAGCTAATATATGTATTATTACAATTCCATTGTGCGTCCGTTCCGTCGAACAGAGAGGTTAAAGCGTCTGCAGACTTGGCCTGCTCGGGCTATTTTCCGAGGGGGAAGGGGTGCAAGGCATAATGCTACCGAACAATGGATCTCTGCGAATGGCATATCTCTGTTTACAAAGGCCCTTTATTGTTTATAACAAAACAACGTTGCCTCCAAGCGGAGCTGTTCATTAGGACGTACCCAGTTACAGGTAATGTGTTCGACACGTAGGTGGAAGAGATGTGCTCGATATAAACCGCTTTGCGGTGTGCTTACAGTGAATACACTGATTCGGAATTCTGCCTCTGTTCCGGTTTTCAATGACCAGATGTTGAACAACTCCTTGCAAGTGGATTAATGTTGGGTTTATGCAGCGTTCCTAAAAACTAAGACTAAACAGGGCCCCCGCAACCGCGCGTGCAACGCGTGCACCGCACGCGGGCGCCACTCTAAAAGGGCGCCAAAACCTCTTATAGAGGTGAAGAATCGATGGACCAAAGGTTTTCGAAAAAGATTCTTTCAAATTTTTCAACAATTTTTTTTTTCCAAACTTTTTTCTTGCAATTTATACAAGTTTCTGAACGTCGCAATCGGCATGAAATATCTAGATATTGGTTTACAAAAACGCATGCTCGATGCTAATCCTAGGGCATTTTCTGCGCTATGTGCTGCACACAGCTTAAATTTAACTGAAAATGATGCTGCTAAGGTTTCAAATGAAACAGTGAACTCTTTTGATATATGACAAGAACTTTATATATATATTTCTCTTCATCCACAAAAAAGATTGGAATGTTATAAAAAAGCATGATCCTCAGTTACATCTAAAACCACTAAGTGATACTAGATGGTCAAGTAGAATTGATGCTGTAATTTCATTTCATTCAAATATGTGATAGCCTTTTATAAATAGCAGAAAATGATACTTTTAACATAGGAACTAGACATAAAGCAAGTTCTCTTTTATTAAATATTCATTCTATTGAATTTATTTGAAGTATAATAATTTCTTATGATGTTTCATTCCAGATTAATATTGTAAGCAAAATGATGCAAAGTGTAGCGATTGACATTAAAATGTGCCAAAACTATTTGAAGAATTTTGTTGATCATTTCAAAAATTATGGGGATGATAATGTTCTCTAGGAAAAACTACCGGTATCAAATGTCAGTAGTATTTTTTGCGTATTACATAGTTTGTAAGGGATATTAATAACGTTTGTTTCTGGGAGAAGCGGTACCTCGATATGCAAATGGAACTTTCAACTTCCTCGGTAGCTCAGTTGTTGAGAGCGCTGGACTAGTGGTTCGGAGGTTGCCGGTTCAAGTCCCGTTCGAAGAGCTACTTTTTCCAGAATTAAAAAATTATCTGTTAGATTGTTGTTAGATTTTGATATACGGGGACACCCACCCTATCATATGTAGGTTTTTAGACAATTTTTAGGATGTCAAAATACAAGTTTATACAAGTTTCTTGCTGGTTATGTCAAATTCCAAGGTTGACTGGACTACTTATCGAACGAAGTTTAATGTTTAATTCTTCAATTCGGGAGATTGGGGCTTTTCTAATATGCAGGCCAGATTTTAGCCGCTGTCCGCTCACCACCATGAATCTAGGATTTGTGGAACTCATCTGAAATGTCCACAGAAATAAATGCAAGCATACCGCGCATAGACGAGGAATTACCAAGCGGCCTCACCATAGGTATTTGAGAGCATTCGATGAGCCTCAGTCGCAGATTTCTTCATATTGAAGCAGAAAATTGAATCCTCCCGCAAATGACGAGAATTTGGCTCGTAAGCTGACATGTTTAATCGAGAATAACCTCATGATGCAGACACAAATCGACTAATATTTCGATAGCGTTATATTTACAAATACCTGAGCTTATTGTATGACATCTACGATCTATTTATTTCGACTACTACAGCCTTCTATTTCAAAACGGCGGAAGCAAAATTGTACACTTAATAGAATTCAACAATATTTTACAAGTTCTACGACATTTCATGAATATCTGAAACAAATGTGTCTTAGTATTGCCATTAGGATGAACTGAATGCATGTACTCAAACTAAACGTTTATATTTTATGTGTCTGAGTCATTATTACTATTATCATAATCTTTGTTATTTTTTTCTATTATATCTGGTTCTTATTTTTTTGGTAAATTAAAGACGTCAATAAGTAATTTATATAATTTACTAAAACTAAACGTTTATATTTTATGTGTCTAAGTCATTATTACTTTTATCATTATCATGGTTATTATATTTTATTTATTATATCTGGTTCTTAGTTTTTGGTAAACCAAAGACGTCAATGAGTAATTTATATAATTGGGATAAATCACCTACCGTCACCTTTGTCCTATCCATTGAAAAAGTGAACCTACCGTTTTTCCGACAGATACCGTAAGTAATCTAGAAATCTGGATCATGCAGAAATAAGTATTTCAATTTGCACATTTAATAGTCCAAACCAACAACCTTCCCCAAAGCTCAAACTCCAGGGGTGTAGATTACACAGGTTGTCTCGTAACTTAAGTTGAAGAGTGGGGTAACGCGTCATCCGGTGTCTGTCAAGGTCTATAGAGTGTCTGTATCGCAATTGGCCATCATTGACAGACATTTTATCGTAGCTATTTTATGATTGAAGATATTAAAGACTATTTAGGATAGGCTACAAACGACCGTGAAAACCCACGATTTCATTGCAATCAAATGCTATTCATTTGAATGTGTAATCCGAATGACGTCACGAATGGTTGACGCTGATTGGTTGAAAGTTACGAGACCACCTGTCTAAATCTATAGACCTTGCCAAACTCCTACCCACCCTCAGCGACGAGCTCAGTTATGGGGGGCAACCCCCTCCACCCTATTCCGGAATGCAAATTGCACGTCAATTTCCTTGACAAACGGCCGTAGATTAGGGCAACCAGGCGTCGACATCCACGTCCGCCACGACATGGAAGGTCCCCCAGGGTCTGCAGCAGTCCTCCATCTCCAGTTCCTGGTCAACGAAGGGGCGCTCTTATCTGCCACCGCCGACGACACCCTTCATCTGTGGAACTTCCGACAGAAGGTGCCCCAGGTGGTGCAGAGCCTCAAGTTTCAGAAGGAGAAGTGAGTATACCGATAAATTTTCGATTTGGGTCAGATGGGGTCAGTTTGGTGGGTTGTTTCCTCGGTAATAGAGATTGACAGACATCTATATAGGAATTCTGTGAGGTTTGTTCCTCGTTATCAATCAAGTTTAGGAGATTTGAGTAGTAACCTAAACTAGATGGCTTAAGATGTTTGCCTTCGATCACAGAAATGACATCCCTAACAATAGCATTTTTAACTCCATTTCTGAAGGGTGTTTTTTTAGAGCTATAGAACTTTAAATTGCAATAAAACAACGATGGATTATTCGATTGACATTAATTTTATTTATCCGTGAGATAATCTTGTGGCATTACATTTTAAATATGATTTCTGGCATATGACCGCCACGGCTGGCTCGGATGTAGTCCAATCTGGACGTCCAATTTTCGATTACTTTTTACAACATTTGTGGCCGTATATCGGCAATAACACGGCGAATGGTGTCTTCCAAATGTTCAAGGGTTTAAGGCTTATCCGCATAGACCAATGACTTTACATAGCCCCTCAGAAAGTAGTCTAGCGGTGTTAAATGATGAATTGCCAAACCGAACTGAGAATAAATCACTTGACAGCTGTTAAATCGGTCGCCATCTTGAACAATAATACCAACTTAAAGTCATATACCTCGAAAAAAACACCCGTTATATGTATTCTTTATCAATTTCAAACAACAGAGCATGTGTAGATGTAATCTCAGTATCATACTTTTCAACGTATGATACAAAAGCACAAATAAAAACCTCAGCAAAAACTCTGCCTTCTCGTATAGGTGCAGTGACTAGTTTGTGTATTTGTTTAAAGAATAAGCTGACATATTAATATTGAAAGACTTCCTCTTCATCCAAACAGAATCTTCTCTAGCGTTTCTCTTCACCAACGGTTGACAACTTTATAATTAAATCTGAAAACAAAAAAGGAAATAACCAGCGATCCATTCTGAAGAAGAATTTGAAACTGTATGGATAGCTTGGAAACCACCATGAAATTTATAAATTGGACAAATATTCACCAAGTGGTCAAAGCTTTCTTCTACACCACACTCACTTTCAATAAGATGCCATTTGAAGAGCTTACTATTGCAACGACCATGACCAGTCCTAAGTCGATTTAGAATACACCAAGTTTTCCTAGAAAGATTGAAACTTAGACTTTTGTTGAAGACAAAAAAATAACAGAAAAGACCATGTTTTATCTGTATTATGTGGTTTCCAATGAAGGAAATTGAAGATATGAATTAATTCATTTGGTAGAAATCCAGCGTCGAGTTACAATCTACCACTTAGAATCCTCTGAAGATCCATATCGCTGAATTGAGCGAAGCATCAGGTGTTGAACAATCATATTCAGCATTATACAGAGTTTTCCAATAACATGTTTCATTTTGAATAACCCGTTATCTGAGCAGCTGTGACTTTTGAAGGTGCCATCGACATTTCACAAGTAGAGCTAAGCCATTATTAAAAATGGAACGATACACGCTTGACTAGTATTGAAATTGTTAAAATTCACTACAAATGGTGAAAATCTGCAGTCATAGTGAAAATTTGCAGTGGGCGTAACTCAAAAACAACTGTTGTAGCTCGTAGAGACCTATTTCAACCTTGGAGGCTACTTTAAAAAGCAGAATTTTCAATTTTGGGGCTCTGAGTATGAAGTGTCTCTGTTTGTCATCTTGTTTCAATGAGTTCTACCAACTGCTAAAAAAAAGATTCACCTTTGGAAACACCTTGTATATTAAAATACTTACGAAAACCATCTAGTTCACTTCTATCCACCTGATTATGCAATTATCATAGCAAAATACGCTTAGTAGGCATCATTTAATTCAGTTGATAATATAGCTCCTGGATTACGTCAAGCACCGTCCAATCAATTCGATATTCGAATCTGGATAATACATCTAATAATCCGCACTGATTTTCGCAATCAGATCACATAGACATTATCAGCCATATGGGTTACAAACAAAGTGCAATTCTGTCCGTAATCCAGCCTCGATCTGTCGTAAACATTCATCATCATTTGTCGACAATAACAGCAATAGCCAGAGGATTCAAACGCACGTATATATGAAATTGCAGCTACTGAAATTTTCAGAAAATGGTAATTGCACTATTGGATTATCGATTAGCTGGACGATAATTTCAAAAGTTCGGTGCCAGGTTTGGACTGCTCATTTTCGAACGATATTATATCCTGCTGAAGTTTATGGGTAGAAATAGACTTGCAGGATTGATTCGAAGACGTGAACTTTATAGGGCTTTTGTTTTTAGCTTTTTATGAACGATTGTCGTTAATGTTCACTAAATTTATTATTATTTATGTTTTACTAGTCTTCATACATAAAAATAATGATGGTTGAATCTTAAAATATACTATCAACTTCCATTAATACAATAATGGGTTGATAAAATAAGAATTTTATCGTGTCATTTAAAGATGAGCTCCATAATTATTAATTATCGTTAGCTTCAATTTAATGAGCCATCTCAGTTCCGCCGGAGTTCCTCAAGGCCGTGAATGAGGTTCGATACAATTCTTCAAAACCCCAAAGTATAGCTGTTTTCTACTTTGTACACGAAAGATGAATTGAAATTTGGCAACGTTGTTTCTGGAAAACAGTTACAATGAAATGTAAATGCCCACACCCATTAATTCAATCCATTTTAAAATACACTGAGAATGAGCAAACAATTTCCATGAATATCTGCATAATCGAAAGCCTTTGTTTGTTTTTCCCATATCTCTCACACCATTCGGACTACATGTGACCGGTGAAATCCATCGAAGTAACTTTAAATCCTCTAACTGGAGCTAGCAATTTTAAGGGTGTATTTTCAGCGAAACCAGCGTTATTATGTTTTGGTATATGAGAAGAATTATCGCTTTATTCTCGTAAAACTTCGAGAAATGTCGTAGAGTATAAAAAATTATGCATTTTTCCACAGGAATTCCCCAAGGTCGTAAATGAGGTTCGAGATAATTCTTCACTTCTACAAAGTATAGCTGTTTTCTACTCTATTGACAAAATATGAATATATGGGAATGCGGTTTGTGGAAAACAGTTCCAATGAAATGAAAATACCCACATACTTCAAGTCAATCCATTTTTCCTAAAATACACAGAGACCGAACAAACAATTTTCACGAATATCTGCATGATCGAAAGCCTTTTGTTTGCTTTTCCCATATCTCCCACGCCATTCGGACTACATGTGATCGGTGAAAACCATCAGAGTAACTTTAAATTCTCTAACTGGAGCTAGCAACTTTCAGGATGTATTTTCAGCGAAACCAGCGTTTTTTTAATTTGGTATATGAGAAGAATTATAGCTAACCTCTCATAGAACCTCGAGAAACATCGATGAAATGTCGTAGTGTATAACAAATTATGCATTCCTCTTAGGAGTTCCTCAAGGTCGTAATTGAGGTTCGATATAATTCTTTACTTCTGTAAAGTATAGCTGTTTTCTACTCTGTTGGCAAAATATGGATATATGGTTTGTGGGAACTAGTTCCAATGAAATGAAAATACCCACATCCTTCAAGTCAATCCATTTTTCCTGAAATGCACAGAGACTGAACAAACAATTTTCACGAATATCTGCATGATCGAAAGCCTTTTGTTTGCTTTTCCCATATCTCTCACGCCATTCGGAGTACCTGTGACCGTTGAAAACTTTTAATCCTCTCACTGCTGGCTGTAAATTTTCAGGATGTGTTATTTTTCAGGATAACCTGCGTGCATCTGCCGTTGCAATCTAAATGGATCTACGTGGGCACGGAGAAGGGGAACGTCCACGTGGTGCAAATAGAAAATTTCCATTTATCTGGCTACGTCATAAACTGGAACAAGGCCATCGAGGCGTGAGTATATTACGCTTTTGGTGGTGTGGAACAGTGGATATGTGACTCTTTTTTTGACGTGTATTTATGTTGAAGTCGGCGAGGTGTATCGGTCGAATTTGCAAATGGGAGTCTGCTAATTCGTCCATAGAGTACGCACCAGGTCGGGCGTGTTGGTAATTTCGGAACGTTCTATGAAAATTCGATGGCACGATGAAAACGTTGCAAGTTTCAAAAGGTTCGTTATTTCCGCACCGATCTTATTGGTTTTTTTCGGTTTTTGAAATTTATGTACCGGATTGTCGGGCATGTGTTGTATCAAGTACGGAAACCAGTGGCGGTTCGTGCAAATGAGTCTGGTGAGGCAATTAATTGTTGTGTGTGTTAATTGTCTTATTTTGCTATTAGTAACAAAATATTGTCATTCGTATAAGTACAAAAAATGGTTGTTTGGACAATCATGAGGTTTTATTTGCAATAACAAATAAAATTTTCTTGTACTGGTGAAAGAAATAAATAATATTTCAAAATAAGTCGCTCATTTTCCACTTTAGGAAGAAACGTGTTATGAGCTTTGTTGTTGAGAATGTTATTACGAATCGAAATGCATGAAAAAATATAGGGTGATCCATTGAAAAAAATATCATTTCATGAAATATTATGACAACGCGACTGACAATTTTTGTTTTTGTTTTCGGCATCGAGAAGACCACTAAAAATGTTACCAGTTTGCCCGTTTATCCGAAATCGTAGCATCAATAATAACGGAATTGGCAATGGTGCCGATATTTCGGCGTTTGCTTTCTACGTTTTCGATATCGCCGAGATAACAAGGCTAAAGATTGATGACTTACCTCACCGCACGAGCCGCCAGCAAAGTTACACCCCCTGAAGAGGGTTGGAACACTCGCCATCAATCCCAAAATCTTCCTTTTTTTTTCAACCCCCGACAAATGTTCTCCTGGCCGTGATAATAACGAGGTCTAGCAAATGAAAAATGGCGTCGGGTAAGGGGTTGGAAAATGACAGATATGAGGAATAATGGATCCGAATGAGAACAAAGAGCGCTGTCGGGCGTTTCGTAGATTAATTTTTCCGCTTTTCACCCCGCCAGGTTGGAAAATTCGTGGTCGTATTTTTGGCGAGATGTACGGCTAGATGGATGCTGCGCTTTCTCTTGTTAGCGAATGATCACGTGAGTTGTCACTCTGGGAATTGTTGCAGGACGAGGAAGACGAGGCCTGGGTCCATAGTTCATCTCAGCGACAATCCTTTGGACGCCAGTAAGGTAAGAGTTCTCCTTCATTCATTATTGATTAAAAGTTTTATACTTTCTAAGTTTTCACTACCAATAAGATTGGATATCAACAATTTGAGGATTACATTGTGTAACAGCACAGTTCTTTGTCATCCTATTTCAATAGGATCAGGTCCTGTTCAATCCTCTACATCCTCCTAAGATACTTAGTTCTTACTAATTTGAATTCAGCTTCAGACACTGAAGGTCTGCTTAGTCTTGATTTCCGGTCACTCGGGAATCAAAAGAAATAAAGAGGACAACATACTTGCAAGAAAAAGAGCACTAACTCCTTCAATTGACCCAGAACCTTCCTATGGTATGTGTAAATGTTTCTACAAGAAAGAGTTTCAGGACAATGAAATATAAACACTCTGGCGGAATTTTTGAGTTTTTGAGAGTTGAATCATTCCAAAAAGTTTCTTGGAATCTTTGATACTGCCAGATCTAAGAAGTATCTGGATCCTAACAAGTATATGCTACACCTTCTCACTGGATTCCTTACAAGGCATTGCTGCCTCAGAAAGAAACTCATGAGAATGAGTCTAGCAGAAAATGACGAGTGCTGTGGGAAGGAGAAAGAAGCTGCGTATCATCTGGTGACGGAATTCCTCGCCAACGCAAAAACTGTTTTGGATTACAGACTTGTATAAGTGAGGAAGTAACCTCTTTGAACCCATCCCAGATACTGGAGTTGATTAGAACTCTGGGATTGGAGGACAAGCTAAAGACAACTATTAGCGAGAATAGCACTGATGGAGGGCAAAATAGACCATAAGGTCTATTTTGCAACCAAACCAACCCTTAATCTACAATCTACATGTGATCAGAAGATTTGTAGAATCTTCAATATCTGAAGATAAACTCGATATAAGTTAATATCAAATTTTATTGGTAGTGAAAATATTTAAAGTATAAAACTTGTTTCAATCATGATCAACTATCAAATAGTAACGACTGAAACAGTTCAATAACTAAATCATCGAAACAAGGTCAATTTTTTCTCGTAGAAATAAAACACCTCAAATAGTATTAGCAGGATACTACGAAGAAAGCTTCCAGATTGTATGAATTATGAATTTTGATTATGGATGTTGATTTGGGTGTTCCACAGAGGACTCCTCTGAGTCCTAATTAATTTGTGATTATTACAATACTATTGGAAAACTGTTATGGTGGTATAGGCGGTTTTTGAGTAAAATCCTACGAGTTTAAAATATATATGATGTCGTCCAGTTTCTGAATAAAGTCTAACAATTGAGAAGTTGTAATTATTTTTCATTCGATTGTAAGCAGCAATTTTCTGCCATGCAGGTGTAATCAAATGATCAACAATAAAAACAAATGTATCAACGTAAGAGTTCTTATTTTTCATGATATAAAACACAGAATTTAAAAGAAAATGTTGAACAATGATCGGAGCAAGTTTAAGATCTCATTAATTATGTCTCAATAGTTTTGGCACAAATTTCAACTGTAAGATTTTAAAAATTCAGAATGTCTAGTCAGCTTCGCACTACATACTATCAGTGTTTCTGTAAACCTCTAATAACCAGTAAATTCAAAATCAACTAAGGTAATACAATTTGACACTTTCTTAAACTAATTTGGAGAAACACATGCACCTATCGATTTAGTAAAGTTACCGTCGATATCGTCCCTTTCCAGCTGTTGATTGGCTTCGAGTCCGGACTCGTGGTCCTGTGGGATCTGAGAAGCAAGGTCCCGGAGATGCGATGGAGCACGTACGAGCTCAGGTCGATCACGTGGCATCACGAGGGGAAGCAGTTCATGTGCTCGCACACAGACGGAACCTTAACCACGTGGAGTCTGCGATCGAACATCAAATATACCCATATATCCCAACCCCTAGGTGAGTGATTTGCATCGTCAAGTGAAGGGTTTTCCAATAAGAAGTTTCATTTTGATGTTGAAAAAAAAACGAGTATATTTTAAGAGGAATCGATGGATTTTTGTTTCGTTCTGAAGAGAAAGGTATGCCAAGGAAAAAAATATTGGATATGCCCTCAGGTGCTAACCGTAGACACGTGTTTCGGTCTTTCGGCCCTCATCAGTACGGTGAAAAGATGTTAGATGAGCAACACTTGAAGAAAAACAACAAACAAACGGAGTTCACAAAAAAAGCCAGCCGATGAGAGCCGAAAGCCCGAAACACGTGTCTACGGTTAGCACTTCTCCTGAGGGCATATCCAATATTTTTTCCCTTGCTCTATAATTTGACCCTCGATATCCTCTCCACATATCTTTAGAAAGGTATGCCATTAATGATGGAAAGGATATCAGCCTAATGGCTGCTGCAGTTAGGGTTGCAGCACCATATCCTTTTCATGGAATTTTCTATGGCCTATTCGCTTATTTTCGGCTGTATCTCGATAACAAGATTTTTTCCTAGTTCTTTACTAGTGAGGTTTAATAAAAGATGATATTCATATATTTCTTTTTTTCATTTTCAAATCACAATTAGATCAGATTAGATTCAGACAAGGGGGATTGCAACCTCCTGCGACCTCATAGTCTATTGTGCCCCCATCAGAGCTATTCTCGATATTGGTCGTTGTAGTCTACAGCTCGCCCTCCAGGTAGATATTTCTGAGGAACTCCAGTATCGGGGATGGCTTCAAGAGGTTACTTCTTCAATTCTACAAGTCCAAAGCATTTTTGCTTTGACTAGCGATGACGAGGCCTTCCGTCACCAGGTGATCTGAAGTTTCTTCCTCCTCCCTGCAGAATCTGCATACGTCGTTTCCTGCTAGAATCATTCTCATGAGGTACATCCTGTAAGGAATCCAGTGAGGAAGTATTCTTGCTTAGATCCAGATACTTCTTGGATCTTGCAGTATCCAAGAAACTTTTTTGAATGATTCAACGCAAGAAGATTCCCCCAGACTATTTTTCTTTCTAGTTTTTCCTGCTCCTGAAACTCTTTCTTGTAGGTACATTTATCATACCATAAAAAGATTGTGGGCCAATGAAAGGAGATTGTGCTCCTTTTTTGGAGAATGTTTTGTCCTCAGCATCCAAAATAGCAGTAAACCGAGATGAAGTATTTCATTTTTCGAGACTTGAGCTCAGTTTTATATTCATAACTTATTATTGCGAGTACATAACCATTTTTGACCGTTGATATTACAAAATACATTATCGGAAATGCCCATTGAATCCATGTTTACTCCCTTCAGCTAAAATCAAAGACGGAAAGGCAGAACCTTGCAAACCGATCAACAAGGTGGAATGGAAGACTTCCAAAACAGGGTAGGTAAAGGTCAAAGGAACAACATCGAGAATATTCATGTTTTTTTTTGTCCACAGAGAAGCTTTTGTGATTTTCTCTGGAGGAACCCCCAAAGACCAAGCGGGAAAGACGCCCTGTATAACCGTCGTTCACAACAAGACCACCACCGTTTTGGAAATGGAACACACTGTAATCGATTTCATCACGCTCTGTGAGTCGCCATATCCCAGTGGTAAGTTATACCTTTAGAAAGAGTTAACTTGTTGCAGAGAAATAACTCTTACTTACCGATCAGTTCCTTTAATGTCCAGGCTTACGCCGACGACATAGTGGTGACTGTTAGAGGCAAGCATGAGGGCCCACTAAGTAGCCAAATGCAACTTGCTCTCAGAATTATTGAAAATTGGTGCGGAGAAGAGGGGCTTACTGTCAACCCCTCGAAAACATCAATAATTCCGTTTACTAGAAGAAGGAATCTCGACCTCAGAGCTCTGGTCTTAAATGGCCAGACTCTGCACTTCTCTAGTGAGTGTAAATATCTAGGTGTTATCCTGGACAGTAAACTGAACTGGGGGAAACATATGTATGAATAAGAGAATATAGAGTTATACAAGAAGAGAGAAGAAAAACATTATTCGTTTTAAACTGTACTACGATTATCTTCGACTCAAGTCAAGAAATCTTCTCCGAAACATGTCATACCAAATGCTATTTACCAACTCCCTTTGATATTATAGCACCCTCTGGTCGAATTACACAAATAGTCCTTCCAACTGTTTTTCTTCTCAGATCTGCAGGACCCCTACGCCATAATAGCCCTACTCCAGAACGACCTGGTGGTGATGGACCTTCAGACCCCTGGATTCCCACCACTGGAGAACCCTTATCCCATGGACATCCACGAATCGACAGTGACTAGCTGTACATTCCTAGCCGACTGTCCAGCCGATCTTATACCAGCATTCTACCTACTGGGAAGGGCGGGATCAGGCAAAAAACAGGGCTTCTCAGAAATGAGCTGGCCCATAGGGGGCGGCACTTGGTCAGCGCAGTCTTGCAGCTACAGCGAGGTCATACTCACCGGGTAAGTCAACAGATTGCGCATGTAGAACTACCGGATCGTTTGGTGGAGCTACTGGCCTATGGGCCTACTAGTTCTTTGAACTATCGGTTTTTTCTGTCTTAGCGATATATCTGGCCTACTGGTTGATAAAACTACGTGCTCTATGCAGGGGATAGAATTTTAGGTGTCTGAAAAAGAGATAACTTGAGAATCACTCTGTAACATAGAAGTTTTAATAGCTAGAGCAAATATGTTTGGTGTTTTTAGTTTCATTGAAGAGTAGCATGATGTAGCGAAAACTACATCCCTCTATTTACACTTATAACCTAATACAGTTGATCAACAGTATTCTTTTCATGTTCAATTGTGATTCGGTTCCATCTGAACTATTATATGATATTTTTCATACGGATCGCCAGGATTCCAGTAGTTCATCTGACGCACTTATAAATCTAATATTCCATTCGATTGAACTACTGATTTTATAATTACACCATCTATAGTTGCGAAATATTCTATCTTCCGATCAACTGAACTACTACAGAAATTGGTCGGGATTTTATAATTACATCAATTCTATGGTTGTGATTCATCCTATCTTTTGATCAAATCGAGCCTACTGATTAATTGAACTACTGGAATGTGTCGGAGTTCATCTGGGCCTTCGGAAAAATGATCGAGAATCCGAGTGAAATGCGGAAACGAGAAAAACGCTCCAGTCTTTTCCTCGGAAAATCCAATTTCAGGCGAGACGACATTTTGCAGAGAAAACGAGTTTCCCGGGCGCTTATATCCTAACGATGTTTCTTTGCTTGGCCGTCGACCTCGTATCAGTGTTGATATCTTGCGACACCGATGGATTTCTCTGGCGTCTTGGCTTTTCCGACTCGAGAAAATCCCGCGTGGTCGGTCTGGAAATTGCAGTGAAACGCTTACGTGTTGGAAAATCCCAAGACAGACCTCCGAATATGTTATTTGAACTCTAAATAGCCTTTTTAACACTTTTCGCTCAGGATTTCAGGTTGGAATAAGAAAAGTAATGAATAAAATTATGGAGTCATAAAGAAAAATAAGTATAGACTGGGATTTTGTAAAAGATCCATTAGTGTCACTTATGTGAATGATATATAAAAAATTAATTTTGAGCGTCATAAGAATCCAGTTTGTAATTGAATTGCAACAATTTATCATTCACTTCCAAAAATAATAAATTTTAGTGGAATAATAATTATATTATTATTCAATTCAATCTAAAATCCCTAATTGTTTCTTTCAGTATGGAAATGAATATCAAAATCCATCGTTGTTTTTCAAATTTAATTCAATAATAACATATGGAAATATAAAATAAATTGCATTAGTGAAGTTACATACAAATTCATAGTGAAAAATTTCCTGTAAATATCACTGTTTTATATTTAAAGAGGACTTCAACTTCTGAGAGAACTTCAAAGCTTTCAGAGTTTTTTTGTTACCTTAAAGGACAGTTTCCCATTAAATCCGACAATTTTTTTTTCATAAATCGAGTGTTACTTTATTTTTCAATCTCTGTACTCTGAGGTACAACTGAAGTTTTCTAAGAAACCTTGATAGAAATTGCTAATTGGATTCAGTGTAGAACTTCTATAGAGCGGTATCGCCAGTTTTGTGCTACGCTAATTTAATTCCTCGTTGTTGGATAATTTGAATATGGAAATCGACTTTCATTCCATTATCCTGTAATGGCGGACGAAATCGAAAATGTCACAGTGGCGCAGATTGCTCTTTACGTTTATTTGTGATGGATATTAACGATTGTTCTAATTGAAGTTTAATACAGGTTTGGCTTTTTAAAATGTCGGCGATCCTGTCTATAATGATAAATGATAATCTCATTAGAATAGTCGTTTTTTTTCCAGTAGTTTTTCGCTCTGTTTTTGATCAAAAAAGCAATACTTTTTTGCCCTAAATATATGTTTACTGAAATGGTGTCATTTACAATCGTTGATACTTCCACCTAACACTGTCTTTGTTTGTAAACGTCAAAAATAAAAAAGTTAGGTTAGGTTGGGTTAGGTTAGGTACCAAGCTTTCACTTCAAAGAGGTCCAGTCATTCCAGTTATTGTAGTGTGTTGTAGTTAAATACACAGTGAAACACACAGAACGAAAGACGGAATTAAAGTAGTCCATGATTGTCACAAATGCATTTTGCTGGCGATAATTTTTCCTTTACCTCAGATAGACCCGAAAGCAAAAAAAAAAATAAAATCGAATTGTTATAGGCATTCGGACGGCACCATAAAATTTTGGGACTCGAGTGCAGGTGCCCTTCAAGTGTTGTACAAACTAAAGACGTCCAAGGTCTTCGAGAAGCCCAAGGCCAGGTCTATGGACAGCGAGGACGAACCTTTCGCGATAGAACTTATATCTTTGTGTGCGGAATCTAGAAAGCTGTGTGTTGCTGGAGCTTCCAGTCATGTGATCCTATTCACCTTTAAGAAGACGGAGACGAACGAGGAAATAACGGTAAGCAGATTTAAGTCAAGTACTTTGCCTTAGGACTCGCAAGAACTTCACTCAGGTACTCATGAGATCTCCACTTAGGGTTCATGAGTACTCTTGGATACTTCACTCAAGGCTTATGAGTTCTCCACTTCAATGTTAATGGATACTCTACCTAGGGCATATAAGCCCTTCACTTAAGGACTCACAAGTACTCCGCTCAGGTACTCATGAGTCCTTCACGTCAGTACTCATGGATACTCCACTAAGACTCACGAACTCATTCATGAGTACCCCACTTTTGAAGTACTCATGAGTACCTTTGTAATAAAATCATCTTTCAGACCTTGGAAATACCGATTGTGTATGAAGTCCCAGATGAGGGTGAAACGTCACCGGACTGTCAATTTTCGGGACCTGGAAGCGCAGGATCTGGAAATAAACTAGACATTCTGGATGTAGACAATAAAAAAGTGAGTATCCTTCTTTCATTCTACGAAATAAGCAATAAAATCTCTATGAGCACTCAATCTTTAACATTCAACTGTAATGGTGGAATAGGTATAGTGTTTTGAAATTCCAGTGGTGCTGAAAATGAAGTTAATTCAATTTATATCGGTTCGATTTTCATCTAGTCATCAACGAATTAGACTTGAGAAAATGATTGTTCATTCACTTGATTTTTCGATCTTACAGGATAACTGTACCCTCAAAGTTAGGCCTGGTGTACAAAGGAAACCTCCTGGATTTCAAGCCCAAATGGTATGCCTAACACCTTGGAATAATGGGGAACCCCCTAGTCATATAACGGCACTCACCATCAATAGTTGCTATGGGCTGTGAGTATATTTTCTCTTCCTTTTTTTATGACATGTGTTTTATTTAATTATAGTACTTGTGGTACTCCTGATCCCTCTAAAAATATTCATTTATTCATATTCGATCCTTCCAATTATTTCATTCATTTTTATTCTTTCTTCATTCTTCACTTTTTCATCTTTATAAAAACTTAGTTATGATTGTCATTCCTTCCATTTATCCGGCATTTGCTTGCCTTTTCATATTTATTCTTAAATTCTCCTCCTTCGTTTCCGTTATCAATTCTTATGCTTTTATCCTTTTAATTAATATCTTCCATTGGTGTTGGGCTCTATAGTATGTATTATTTATTTTCATTTTTATTTCTAATAATTCTTTCATTGATTTCCATAAATTTGTTTGTCTATATCGTTTGTGAAATAGCTGGATATCTTTCATGTGTGTTATTCCCAATTCTCCATTACTTTTAATCCCTTAATTTCTCTTTGTCGTCTACAGTATGGCTTATGGAAACGAAGCAGGAATTGTGATAGTAGATATAGAACAGAAAGTTTGCCTTCTGAACATCGGCAGTCCGGACCTGTACGGTGCCCAAGACCCCTACTCCAGGGTGCCCAGGAGCCCCAAGAGAAACCACTGCGGGGACACTCTACCGGTGAACATCGACAGAGAAGAAAGACAACCACGCAGTCCAAGTATAGACCAGGTAAGCCAGTAAAACACGACCAGGAAAGAGCTAAATGGAAAACCACTCGATTATCGATTATTCCGTCAATCATTTTTTTAGCATGACACCTGATGCGATCAACTGTTCGAATTTTCATTTAATACAGAGTGAAATGATGGCTCGAGATTTCAGGGTAACCTTGAATAAAGATATAGAATTGAATAACTTCGGTATATTTCATATCGGTATTTTTATGTCAATTTCAGCCTTGTGTTTACTCACTTTGGAGGAGAACAATTGACTTTATAGTAGAGAAGAGAGTAAGAGGCATGTTCAATTTATTTGTGTTGGTATCCGTGAACATCTGTCATTAGTGTCGGTTTGCTAATCAATTAAATTGTCTCTTAATGATTTTATTAAATTGATGAAATTTCATGTTCCCCAGCGTAGCCTGACTACACATTGTAAAGGGTGTTTTTTTTAGAGCTATAGAACTTTAAATTGCAATAAAACAACGATGGAGTATTCGATTGACATGAATTTTATTTATCCGCAAGATAATCTTGTGGCTTTACATTATAAATGTGATTTCTGGCATATGACCGCCACGGCTGGCTCGGATGTAGTCCAATCTGGACGTCCAATTTTCGATGACTTTTTCCAACATTTGTGGGCGTATATCGGCAATAACCCGGCGAATGTTGTCTTCCAAATGGCCAAGGGTTTGTGGCTTATCCGCATAGACCAATGACTTTACATAGCACCACAGAAAGTAGTCTAGCGGTGTTAAATCACAAGATCTTGGAGGCCAATTCACAGGTCCAAAACGTGAAATTAGGCGGTCACCAAACGTGTCTTTCAATAAATCGATTGTGGCACGAGCTGTGTGACATGTTGCGCCGTCTTTTTGGAACCACAGCTCCTGGACATCATGGTTGTTCAATTCAGGAATGAAAAAGTTAGTAATCATGGCTCTATACCGATCACCATTGACTGTTACGTTCTGGCCATCATCGTTTTTGAAGAAGCACAGACCAATAATTCCACCAGCCCATAGACGCGCACCAAACAGTCAATTTTTCTGGATGTAACTGTGTTTCGACATACACTTGAGGATTAGCTTCACTCCAAATGCGGCAGTTTTGTTTGTTGACGTAGCCATTCAACCAGAAGTGCGCTTCATCGCTAATGGACGTAGTGCGCGATACGTATTCCGCACAGAACCATTATTTTCGAAATAAAATTGCACTATTTGCAAGCGTTGTTCAGGCGTGACTCTATTCATGATGAATTGCCAAACCGAACTGAGAATAAATCACTTGACAGCTGTTAAATCGGTTGCCATCGTGAACAGTAATGCCAACTTAAAGTTTTATACCTCGAAAAAAATACCCTATATTATATATGTGCGCTCTATTTAGAAGTTTCTTCTCTTTATTCTCTTGAGCTTACATACATACACCTATCTACCTGCTCGATAGAGAGTTCCTCACTCAATGGTATAAATAACCTCAATACTCAATCTGATTTTGATCCATCTATGCAGCAAATGACTAGAAGACGGGTTCAGGTCCAAAGACTATTTTTTCATTGCCTTCAATACGTATGGTAACATTCACGTATGTCAATGGAAAAATATAAAAATGCCACAAAAATAATGGATATGCACGGTTGCCAACACAAGTGAATCAAATATACCACCCAATCATTTCTCATCCACCTTGGTACCCTTGGTAGTTATAGATTGTGTCGTTCATACAACCATATTCAAGGTTACCCCATCGGATCCTTGTTAGAGCCGCCGTCGAGCGAACGACCAGATGGCGCTGTAGCACATTGCACCACCACGCTCGGTACCAGTAACCCCCGCCTTAAAATCCTCATTTAAATTCTATTTTGCCGTTAGAATTATTTGCTCACGACGACCCTTGCTTTTGTTGGATCCATAATTGCATGATTATAGATGGGACGGTCCCCGGAATATCCCCAATCCTCATGCCCATGCCCCACCCCTGTTGAACAGGCCTGCGAGGCCCTCGAAGAGGAAGTGGTCCAGCCTCCGCCAGCGGCCACAAGAAGGAAATCCTCCAGCTGGCGCACGTTCAATTTCAAACGGCAATTGTCCAGAGTCGACGTGATGATGAAGAAGAACAATTCGCTGAAAGAGAAGCGAAACTCTGTGTTTCACTGCGACGTATATCCGAACCACCACGAGGAGGTGAAACTGTCCCCTGATTCAGACGAGAACACTCTAGTGGATAGCCAGGGCACTATAACTGTGCCTAGGAACACAGACGACAGTTTCGAGTACCTATCGGACTCACAGATGTCGCCAGTGGATGGAGACGCTTTAGTCGGGTCTCCTGAAGATGATAACAAAAAGGTCGGACAGAGACCGGACAACTTAGACTTGGAGGAAGACGATGTCCCGGTCAGACCACCCAGGGGACAGAAGAAAAGAACGGATTGTGGCGACCAGAGACTTTTATCTGTGCCCAACGTTAAGCTCCAACGGGCCGACGTAGCCGTTAGAGACCTGAGGGACAAGGATGATGTGCTTGTCAGCCCGCAACCCACCTTTACTGGAAACCTGATGAGACGTTTCAGTAAGTTTCAACTCTGTACTAGTCCCGACCTAAGAGTCCTGTCCCGATTTTATTCTTACAGTTTTCTTTTATTATAAATCGAATTTTATACTCTAGATGCCTGCGTAATTGGATGGTTGAGTTATTTGAACTAAAAACATAGTGGTAGGTTATTTGAGAGTAGTTCTTTTTTACGGAATGGCAGTATATACGACCGTTGGAGGTAGATTATTGAGAAGGAGATATTTGAACACCTTATTATTGATGCGCAAATCAGTTACCTTTGGTGTGTTCGCTTGTTCGCTAAGTTGCTTTGTTGTTTCTTTGTTCTCTAGCCACCAATAACAGTTGTTACCATCACCTCAAGCTTCACCTTATCATTTAACATTGTATTATTGACGGATTTTTCATTGGGTGCTTTATTTGTTGTTTTTTGATATTTGATGATGTTCTTTTCTACGTGTTTAACATTTACGACCCGTTCGTATACAGGGCGGTTCACTGAAACATTCACATGAAGATCAAGGGTCGATTTATTCGCCTGTCTATCTAATAATAATAAAATCATAGACGTCAATTTGGAGCAATAAGTTGAGGCTGATCAAGCAGAGGAAGTTACACTTTATATTTAAAAAGCACGTATTAGTTAAAGTTTTTTTGAAACTAGGCATTACACCTTAATCTTTCATGAATTAATTTCTGATGGACCGCTCTGTATAGATGTATATATGAGATCTTTTTGCTATTAAAAAGGAACATAGTCCACCTATACCAGAAAATGCATATAAGAAAATTTACTAGTTTCGAAAATTACAATGCATCCATCCTTAAATAACCTACTTATGACTTTGCGGAGCTGTAAATATCCTATGCTTGAGTTTAAATACCACACAGATCTATTTTAGAACCGAAAAATCATTCTCTTTTTTTCATTCAACTGAAACAACACTGTCTCATCTTGCTTGATGAAAAATGATCAGTAATCGATAAGTCTGCCATTTCAAATTTTCTTATCATCGATTCGTCCTAAATGTGTATGAAATGTAAGATCGGTTACCAAATCAAAGATTTTTTTATGATATATACTGATTGGATCTAGATTTAACATCATCGAATCTCATTTTATGAATCTACCGACTATAGAGCTCTGTGGATCTACATGTCTATCAGTTCAATTGACCTACCGTCTCTGTCAAGTAATTGACCTACTGATTAGTTGATCTACCAGCAAGATTAACGTGCTTAGTCCTCACCTTGAAACCGTGTTCTACCTCATTCAGATTCAGATAGGTTGGATGCACTGTATCTTTTCTGAGTATATACGCTTAAATTGTTGCTCTGAACTTTCAGCAGGCACTGGTTAGTATGAGACTGTGTTCAAAATGGCTTTGGTATATGTTAACAGACGAGGAAGGCAGCTGTCTCATACCTCTGTTGAGTAAACTATTGGGTAGGACCTTTAGTCTAGAATAGATCGGGGAGGTTGGGTGTCACATCTGCCGATCGTAAAAACTATCCATCATCGAAAAGGTACATAAAAAATATATTGTTTATCAACGAACAGTATCACTCACATTAGGATAGAATTGTTGAAGAACTTTTACTCCGGAATTCTTTATTGTTCAAATAGTACTCAGTTTCCCTAACTAGGTTAGGGACAAGGGAAAACATGAACTAGGAGAAAAACCCAGCTTAGGGAAAACATATATGGGGAACATAGTTTTGGGGAAAACCAGGCAAGAAGAAAATTTTATTGGGGATAAAACTGGGTTGGGGGAACATAATGAAAATAAAAGTGAAAAAAAAAACCAAAGAGGGAAAAAAATTCGAATGGAGATTTGGCGAGACCAATTTTTATGGTGCGTTCTATCTAAGAGGATTGCGGTGTTTCATCCCAAGACCAATGATGGAGTCTGGAGTATAGCAACTCAGTGGCTCCTGCCATATACATCTCTCATATTTCCCATAGAGCCACCGCCAAGGAAAAATAACGGAGCTGCGAGAAAACTCTGGAGGAAAATATAACACATAAGCACAACCATTTCACAACGTTATATTAACGTACCTGTGCCCATTGAGAGGAAGAAGATCGTAAAAACTCAAAAACCGAGTTATTCCTGATACTCTCACGAGATTAATGTAGGGTATTCTAGCTTTAAACTATTTGATTCTAATGTGAGTTTACCTGAATAGTACCTGAAGACCTTTTCCAAAATCAACTCTATCGGCCATGAAACACATAACCTCCGTAAGATTGTGGTGACTTCTTTTCGGTGCAGCGTTCATTTTCGTTCTATGGTTCGAGATGCATTCATTCGAACAGGTGAAGTCAAAAAAGTCACTGCAACTTTTAGTCCCCCCTTTAGAGCTTGCCCATATGGTGATAGTGTTATGTGCCGCTGCTTGTACTCGTCTAGAATCACCCATTTGTTCATCCATAACACAAAAATTCATCAGATTTGTTGGTCTTAGGGCGACATCACTCTATATGGAGGTCATCTGAGAGATGTCCAACTGGGTATCTTTGAAATGGTTATGTCACTTTACTCACATTGAACCTCACACCACAATCTGTGATTATATTCTTGTTCAACTTCTTTAAAATCCTCGTTATTCGTTAGAGAAGAAAGTACATAAAAAATATGCTGTAAATATCTATGATAATATGCATAAGAAAAAGAGCTTTACTTTTTTGGTTGCGTGATAACAATTCTTTCTACCTTATACTTGAAACTAATAGCATTTCCTGTAAGTACTTCCACTAAATATTCTTGAAGAGATACTACTGAAAATATTCGGATGGGCTGCTTTATGTGAACCACCCTATAAACATATCTAATTGAAAATATGTAATTCTTTTCATATAACTGGATAAAATGATTTAATAATTCTGTGATATAGAAAAAAATGATAAACCATTATGTATATAGCATATGCATGTGGCATAGAAAGTTATTAAAATGAACCTCAAATTTCCAAAAAAAATATTAAGGTTTAGGTCTACTGCGTTATAGTAACTTACTTAGGTCACTTATAAAATTGAAATTTTTCAAGATATTCACCATATTTTTTAACGACATGGTTATTATCATTGTTTATTTATCAATGACTTACAACAGCCATACCAACTTACCTAGTAATGTTTACAATACCAGCCATAAAATATATAAAGTTTTCCAATTGAAATAATACAATTTAAAATGTATATAACGACAATAATGTGTATTATTTTTGACGTTTCTTATGTCAATCGTGTTCACTAGGTTATGTTGTTAAAAATTCATGGACGACATTATTTAGTTAATCAATGTTATCCATAAATTCTTCTTGAATTTCTTTCAGTAGGTACTTACAAGTAGGCAAGCAATTTTTAAAAGTTGTTATCATTTCATGATTAAATGAGATAATCTACTGAATATAGTTGACATAAGAAATAGAAAAAGGTAAAAATCGTGGAATCAAATTCAAGAAAATTTATTTTTTGAAATACAGGTTTGACAACAGTGAAGGCAATATGAACGTACTACACCTAAAGTTCTATTCGTATTTTGTTTCCATTTCAATATTCTGAACGACGAAAACGAACGGTGTCCTTGAAATTCACTGTCCAGTTCAATCCAAAATGTTCCTTGCGAAACACCTTGTATACAAGGTGATTCACCGGGATGGCCTATTATTAGACGTTTATGGAAAACTAACCATAATGCTGTGCTGAAAATTTGCATATAGGGGTTTGAGACAATGATCTTTCTCCCTAAAATATTTTCAGATCTCTACAACTTCCGGTTATACCGGAAACAGACTACTACCTCCTTATTTCAAATGACACACCCAGTATATTATTGCATCCTTAGATAGCATATTTTATGACAATTTTTGGCAATATGCCATACCTTGGGTAAAAACTCAACGGTTTATGAGTTAATGGGATTCTTATGGAAAAAATTTCCGCATCGCCACCATTTCTTTATTAAGAATTCCATTAACTCATGAATCGTTTAGTTTTTACCCAAGGTATGGCATATTGCCAAAAATTGTCATAAAAAAAGCTATCTAAGGATGCAATAATATACTGGGTGTGTCATTAGAAATAAGGAGGTAGTAGTCTGTTTCCGGTATAACCGGAAGTTGTAGATCTGAAAATATTTTAGGGAGAAAGATCATTGTCTCAAACCCCTATATGCAAATTTTCAGCACAGCATTATGGTTAGTTTTCCATAAACGTCTAATATAATAGGCCATCCCGGTGAATCACCTTGTATACAAGGTGTTTCGCAAGGAACATTTGGATTGAACTGGACAGTGAATTTCAAGGACACCGGGTAAAAACTAAACGGTTCATGAATTAATGGAATTCTTAATAAAAAAATGGTGGCGATGCGGAAATTTTTTCCATAAGAATCCCATTAACTCATGAACCGTTGAGTTTTCACCCAAGGTATGGATATTGGCAAAATTAAAGAAGCTATCTAATGATGCAATAATATACTGGGTGTGCCGTTTGCAATGAGGAAGTAGTACTCTGTTTCCGGTATAACCGGAAGTTGTAGAGATCTGAAAATAGTTTAGGGAGAAAGATCATTGCCTCAAACGCTGATATGCAAATTTTTAGCTCAAAATACCGTGAGCATCGTTGGTCCTTCGAGCCGGATAACAGTAAATTCAGTAGCGCACCCGACATAACCTAACCTAACCCGTAGAACACACACACACTAACCCCTCAGTTGACACTGCGAAATAGCCATTTGAGCCAAGCGACCTCCCTCAGATGACCTCCTTGGCTGTGTCGCCCATTGCACCGACCACTGTCGTTGTCTGACCCCGTGTCGGAGTAGTGTAAGTACTGGGTTTCGTGGACAGATGAACGGGATGACCAGCCCGGCCTCAGGCCATCCGAGCGTCAGCGGCGCCAGCAGCAGTGGGGCCAGGGGGCGACCCGACCCACCCCGTCGTTCTAGATCGCAAGGTACTCGCAAACTTCACAAGTGCCTGTCGACGGCTAGCTACTCGGAGGACTGTGTCAGCCACAACCCAAGCACTGCCCCGGGTACACAGCGGCAGCAGCTGATGGTTGCCCGTCAATATTGCAGTTTTGGTAGTACAGTCACCCGAAAATGAATTTTTATTTAGAGCTCCTCGAGTTTTACCCATCGCCGGGCGAGCTGCGGGCGACCAAAAATGACCGCAACTGTCAAAATACTTGAAAACTGTCAAAATATCTATCAACTGTCAAATTATATGTCATCTGTCAATATATCTGTCAACTGTCAAATTATCTGTCAACTGTCAAATTATCTGTCAACTGTCAAATTATCTGTCAACTGTCAAAATATCTGTCAACTCTCAAAATAATTGTCAACTGTTGAACTAATTGCTCTGATACGGTCGCCCCACAGTTCGCCTGTTTGGTTGTTCAATCATACACAATCTATATCTCCACTGAGATAACCGAAAACTACCGAGAATTGAACAAATCTCGGCAGTTTTCGATTTTGATTAAACAGATAATTAGTCTCTTCAATTTTTTCTCTTCATTGTTTTCTTCTGTCTTCGTTAGATAGTTTCAAACTTCATTGATATTTTTCTCCTTTCATATTATTTAGTTTTTTTTTTTAAGTCTTTCTAGTACAATCGGTGTTATGCATTCTGCTTCTGAAAATTTGGTGACATTGAATCTCTTGTTTAATACGATTAAAAAAAGTTCTACCGGTATGAGGGATAACCATAGCTAAAATAATTACACCACTCACAAATGCAATCGTAAAAATTTAATTTCTCTGTAATAAATCTCCTGGGTAATGCTAATAATGAAGGGATATCCAATAGACATAGACTAAAAAAATGGACTTTAAATGATTTGATCAAATTTTTCGCGGTAGGTACCACAACATTCATTTCAAAAAAAGAAATTGGAAATGTGCTTACACTAGCACATAATTCGGTTTGTATATTGTTGCATAATCCCTCTAGTTTCAGTGAATCTATGACACAATATGAAATAGTCATTTAAAAACAGAATGCATAATCACCTGATATGAAAACTGAAATCATTTTTCACAAACTTCTCATAAAATAAAGCTTTCCCTAATTTTTCTTCGGAAGTAGTAAAAACTGTGCATTTTCCTTATAGTGGTAGTGAATTTACTCTTACAAGCAATAGCAGTATTATATTTTTCTGAAAGCCGAGTAATGTTGGTCAGTAGTTTTTGATCACACAGTAGTTGTTCGTCACTTCACAGTAGTTTTGAGAGAGCCCTTTTTGCTTCACTATTCTTCCTTGAAGTTCACACTTGACCGGTTTTCTAATCTTTTTTATATTTTCAGGACTTCGTGTCATAAAATTCTAAATGAGAAACAAGATGTCTTGGAACAATTCACTGTACTTTGCCATTTCACAAAAATATATCTCAATGAACAATGAAAATTCCCTTCAACAAGTTTTTCATCGCTTGTACATAACAAAAAAAAATCAATTTCAAAGTTGCTTTCAAGTTGAGAGATTTAAGATGATTTTCTGAGGCTGATCAAAAAATTGAAATTTAGTTTGTCAGTTTCAGATTAAAATCTCAAATATGAAAAATCAAGAGACTTGTTTCTAGCAAAGTGCATGAATTTTTTGTCTTCTTACTTGTATAGTACCTTCAAAAAAAATCCAAAAAATTCTAGTGTATATATTTCCTTTTTTACGAATTCCTACTTTCAAATTTCTTTTCTACATTTTCTTATTCCTCATTAGAAGCATGTCATTCAGGTGACTTGTACTATCCAAACCTGTATACTTTTTGCCTTATCTAAATGTGATCACTATGTGTACTTAATCTGTGTTCTCAATGTGAGGAAAATCTGTAAATTTTCTCGATTGAAAAGTATCAGTACCTTGAACACAGATTTACTACTAAATTGGATAAAAAACTATACTTAAATGTTTCTTAATTTTTCGCTTTTTGTTGTTTTTCGATGTAACTGTGCGATCTATGCACTAAATGTCTCACACAGTACTCTTATTATCTCGTTTATATCTGTTTTATTTGTGTTTTTACTTTCATTCAAACACAGAAAACTTTTTAACTGAAAGCTGCGCATGCTGAGTTGTTGTAACATTATGCAATGAAAATCTCCAATATCTGAAATGAGTCTATTTTTTCTACCCGATTTATATAAGTCAAAGTTTGAACAAGAACCAATCGATAGTTTCAACTATTTGGAATATTATAATATTAGGTTGTGTGTTTTCTGTTGGAATTTCTTGAAATAAATGAATAGTAACCTTTGCATAATGTAGGCAACACTTAAATAAAAAGATGAATTCCAATTCTAAATCCTAATAATAATATAAACTTACCATTATATTTTAAGAATTAACTAGCATAGCTTTGATTTTTTCATGAAAGATTATGAACGACTGGTAGCCCTCCTCCTGAAGTGGTGTAAGGGTACAGAACACATCCAATATCGTAACTTGAACAAGCTAGTGGGCTTCTAACAGATGTCATCGAGACCTAGGAGAAATGTTTAAGATTTAAAATAAACATTGGCATATTTACGAAGAATCCATCTTTTTATTATCTGGCCTGGTTAAATTTATGTTTGCAACAAGAAAAGATTGTATGTGCATGGATATTTTAATAGTTAGGTTATGTAACGAATCAAAGGTGATGCCACATTCAGTAGCAAGTTACTGCTATTGCTGAAGTAGACCTGTGCATGATATATACACCCCACATCATCTTTATTAACAGAAACCTGTAGGGCATGATAATTCATTCGGTTAATTTAAGGCCGAACACTTTGATTTTTCATGACATGAAATGGAAATCATTCGAAATTTATCAATTGATTGTTAAATTATCTGACACCTAATATCGATTACTTCTCATGCCCTGCAAAAGATGTTGATTATTGTTGTTGAATTTTATATCGACATACTTTTTTTTATCTCTTATTGATCTGTTTTTATAAAATTTGATTAACTGTCGTCTATAACAGTGCTCCGATTTCTTCTAAAGATAAACGTTTTAACAAATTGAAATTCATTACTATCAACAAAATCACATTTCAGTTATCTTTTTTTGAATTGATCAAAGAAGTAACATACTCATAGTATTTGAATCACTGAAAATTCATATACAAGTACTCATGTAACTGATTCCTCTTTTTTTTTCCTCATTTTCTTTCTTAAATGATTACTTTCATTATAATCATTCCAATTATTCACAAAACTAAAAATATTCCCATTTCGAGAATTGTTTTACCTATTTTGAATACTTGTAAATGAAGGTAGAGCATATGCTTGAAAGCGCATGTGTAGTGCATTTATAAAACTAGATTTTTAATGGACTGAAAGTCAGAAACTAACGGTTTTTTTCGTTTTATGGGTCGCGTAGATAAATTGGACAACTCCTTCTCAAGATCAAGATCAAGTTCCATGAGTTCTCTAGAAAATATTACTTCAGAAGCTATTCAAGTATTGGCATTCACCGATTCTTTCACCAAAAGATCTGGTAAGATTGATTTTTAATTTTTTTTATCTAATATCAAAAGATTCAACAGAAACATTGCACATTATTTGTGTCAAAAGGACAACAACAGATGTATTAGATATAATATTCACTTCACAATAGAGAAGATCCTCCAGTATTTGATTTTATTATAGAACTATTCCTTCAGAACAATTTTTGTGTTGTTTCTCAAGTATTTTGATGATTTCAGATCCACTGTCTTTGGTACCTTCGTTATGGGTAGGTACCAGTCTGGGATCGGTCCTTGCCATCACCATTATTCCTCCCGATGCAGACAGTAGATCCTCTCAACCGGTTGTGGTATCTTTGATGGGTACAACGATATTCAGGCTTAAGGGTGGCATTATAGGTCTGTCTTTTCTGGACTGTAATGGGTCCTTGTTACCCTTTCCATATGAATCGTGGAGAGATGATAATAAGGAAAAAAGAGAAAGTGAGTTGATTCGTTCGAAACGTTCAAAATTGAGTTTAGAATCGATCACGTCCATTCCATAAGTGTCATCTATGTGAATCTGTTCAGTTTATCGATAGTTTCGCCTCTATGAAACTTTTGAGTGCTTAGTTCTGTCAGTTCAATTGATTGAAAATTACAGAATCAGATAATCTAAATTGTTAATAATGGCTAGACCGAACTAGGGTGCGCCACAACGGTGGAATTAAATTGGTGGATGCGCTTTCAAGTAATTATGAACATTTTTTTATTACAAACATAGATTTTTGTTGAGGTAACGTCTTTCAGGAACACCAGCTCGTAGTCAAAGTTCATTAAGAATGAGTTTGTCTCACTCTATTTGAGGGGCACAAAATTGAGTTAATCACGTCCAATCCATAAGTGTAATCTATGCGAAGCTTTTTATTTTATCTATAGTTTCGCCCTCTATGTTCGAGTAGAATTTTTAATGCAGATTTTATTTGATTGAAAATTTGAAGAATCCAATAATTTAAATTCCTAATTATGGCTATTCCGGACTAGAATGCGCCACAACGGTTGTATACAATTGGCGGATGCGCTCTTTCAAGAAATGATGGAAATTTTTTAATACAAACAACAATGGAAGATTATTATTCTTTAACAATAATCTTACCTTCAACGTTACCTTTAACATCTTTTTAGGAACACCAACTCGTAGTCAAGGTTCAGTAAGAATGAGTCCAACTTTAAGCGAGAGCAAGGGAGATCCAGTGGGCGATCGTCAATTCGTCATTATCACTAGCGAAAAGCAAGCTAGAGTCGTAGCATTACCTTCGCAAACTTGTATTTACAGACAACAAATCACTGATGGCGATTTTGTAGTTAAAGCGGAAACTATTACCTTTAAAGGTGAGTGGTTAAACAGATTTAGGAAAAGAAAAAAAATCCAATATTTATTCATAATTCTCTCTTTCACAGATAGTGTTTGTTTGATATGTTATATTTCAAATGGCCATCTTGCCACATATAGTTTACCGAGCTTAAGGCCATTGATGGATATTGACTTTTTGCCGTTGTCAGAACTAAGGTAAGTATTGTTTAAGGTCGTTTCTGATACCTTAACATCACTGTTACACATTCACTGTCGCTGTGCAGCACTATTTTCAGCATTCCTGATCATTCTATTTTGCATGCTCCAATTATCTTCTTCTCCTCTTTCGATATGATCTTGTATTTAATTTTTTCTTCATATTGCTAGTTTCAGTTCGTTTCAAGAAATATCTAGAAAATTTCATTCAGATTGACATTTTCACAATATGATCTTACATTTCATTTTATTCTGTAAATATGTGTAGAATCTCATTAAAAAATTTTTTCATTGTTCAGTATGCTATCTCATCAACATTCAAATTCATTTGTGATATATAATCGATATTTCAAAGTTAATTTTTTTTTGACTGAGTGTAATTCAGAGTTGAAGCAATTGCTTCAACATGTTTAATTATATGTTCATTCCTTTTTATGAAGTTCATCAACATATGGTGTGGTGCACAACTTTCAGTGTAGTTGTATTATATTTCCATTTATGCCCTAGTTTGCTTCTAATCTACCTTGCTGTACTAGTTTCCAGACACAAACTAACAAAGGCATAGTAGACCCAATGTTGTCAATTTGGGGCCAACAACTAATAGTTAACGAGGATACTGACCAGTAAGTTCATTCCGGGTACTACATAAAATTCAGTAAACGTTTTTTTCATCGTCAAAAGAATGGAAATCATAAGTGTTTTTTTTTAAATAAAACTTTAAGAGGTTTCTACATTATAAACGATTCATTACTTCCATTGGCATCAAAAGTTTCTCTGTGAACTACCAATATCACAAAGATAATTTCATTTTTCATCTATTATTTTTTTTTTATTTATCTATTCTTCAACCCTTATATTTCTACAAGCATATGTTGAATATTAAATTCTGATAATGTAGAAACCACTGTCATGTCATGTTTATGTCAATTTATGAAATAATTTTCTTCTCTTATTCAATGTTGAAAAAATATTCTTCATTATTAACATTTTGAATGCAAGTTTGTGTTCATTATAAAATATGAGGAATATCAGTGATATCGATTACATAATAATATTGTTAAGACAGTGAATAAATCAAGATTGTTGCAAATTTTTTGAGGGAAAAATTACAGAGTTGAAACAATTTTCACAAAATTTGTAATTGCAGTTTCATATTTTGTTCTACTATGCCAAATTCAGCATTAACATAGAAATTTTAACAATTTGGCTGATGAACTAATTATTAAAATGCTATCAAAAAATATTTATTGGATTCATAAATAAAGTTAAAATATTCTTCCAGGTAAACTTTAAATTTTGAAAATTTGTTACTTATCCTTCCCAGAATGACCACTTACAAGCACAAAACTGGACTCACTTTTTAATAATCGGCTATTTGGCACAATTGTTCAGGCACTGCATTTTGGGGTTCTCAGCATGGTGTTTGAAATTTTTCTCAATTCGTTTTGAATTCGAATAAATTATGCATGTTAAGAATAATTTATAGCATTGTACTATACTACATTTCCCGAAAATAACCACTAAAATATCATTCCATCGTTAACCATGAACTTACACAGACGTTTAAAAGAACAAGAAATAAGTCATTCTTGATTGATTCTGTTAATTAGGTAGGTAGTTTAGAATTTTGGAGGCAGTAAGTACTATGGCTCAGAGTGAAATTGATTTTTGTCACAATTCCAATTTTCCACCAACATTCCAACATTTACTGTACTTATAAAAAATAAGTTTGAACAGACACATCTATTTCAAATCATTTATAGCTAACTAATTTTATCTAAACTATTTTTAGGATCGCTAGGACTTTTTGCTTCAGTAATAGAGGGCACGGTTTATACTTAGCAACTCCATCGGAACTTCAAAAATTCACTATTTGTACCGAATTTTGGTTAGTATCCAATTTTGTTAGATTTAAATTTTGCTTAAATGTTAATATTTTGCAGCTCAACTTTCAATGATATGATTGGTGAACTATTTCTGCCAATGGATATGCCTGAACCACCCAAGGAGGGATTTTTCAAAGGTCTTTTCGGAGGAGGAGTGAGACAGTTGGACAGGGAGGAGCTATGTGAGTTTTTTCAATATTTTCATCTCAAATCTGAGAACAAATAACTAAGTAAAAATGACCACTAAAAAATTGAAATCAACATGGCTTTGATAGGTAGCTGGTGATTGAGATGCATAAAATTAGGACCTTATTATATATAAAATATAGTATAAAAGTTGAAATGTTTCAGTTGGAGAATCCAGTGGAAAGGCTAACAAATCTGTGGCAAAACATATACCTGGCAGTAACCTACAAGACATGGGTGGCAGGGTTACCTGCGCAACCGGCGAGGTCAACAGGGCCCATAAGCTAATGTTAGAGAGGGGTGAGCGGTTGAACCGCCTTGAAGAGAGCGCAGAGAGAATGCGCAACGAAGCAGAGAACTTCTCCTCTTCTGCACACGAGGTGATGCTCAAATACAGGGATAAGAAATGGTACCAATTGTGAACGGTTCTCACCTGTATATTTCCCCAGTCTAGTCTGAATGTACACTTAGTAGTCAATGAATACCGCCTGACGACTAGTTTTCGCCAGAATTTGCAGAAGGAAGGGTGCGGTGCGATATATACATATATCAAACTATTCCTCCAAACTAGAAACAATTTTATGGGATCTAATTTTTAATCTCTCATTCGCCAAACAATCACGAAATGCTATAATCTGATCTGATTGCTTGGAAACAACAGTTCAACGTGATTGGATTCCTTCCACCAAAAGAACCTAACCTAACTTAACCTCATTTTATGTCGGCGGCCATTTTGTAACAATGCTCATACATGACTGGTTCTAGCAGTGGTTGTGAAATGACTTTTTGGTGAGTTTCTATGTTTTATTATTCCAGTTTTGATGACACGTTGACAGTGTTTGATTTCCAAAGAGACTACATTGTTGGAATATTTGATTTGCCTGCACATCTTCATATTTTTACTCCACTATTCGGTTTTATAAAGGGATTAGACCTCCTTAATATGTAATAGGCAAGAAATATATAGAAAAAAATTGCTTTCTGACGGCTATATCCTACTCTTTCTCACTTCTTATTTTCTTCAGAAAAAATGTTACTATATCCTTTGTTTAATCTTCACTTGAATTCCTCATAAGACTTATTAATAATTAAAAAAAAATCTTCCCATCCACTAGATAAGATCTTCAATCACTTTTTCAAATTGAAGACTTGTATAACGAAATACATTGAAACGGAGATTAATTTAATCAGCTAGTGTCAATTGTTTTTTGGCGAAAACTAGTGGATTGGGCATTATTGTAAAATTGATCTTAACATGAAATGTGATACTCTAATCGGTATTGAGAAAGAGATGAAATTTCTATTTTAGACTTTTGTCGTCACTGTTTAACAGAGCACAGTTTTCTGCACTTGAACCTGATGAAGTACCACACGTACTTTGTTGTTCCCCTCCTGTATTCGACTGCAGTCTCTCTGATATATTCTAAAAGATGAGTATCTGAAAAAACTTGTTATGATCTGAGGATATTGTTAATTCGAAGTGGATTAAGATGCAGAAATATTCAAATATTCTATATAAAGCCTTCCCAGCAAAGATCAAACAATTACTTGAGCATGCTCTTATCATTGCTGCATAGATATGAGAATTATACATTTCGAATTCCTGTAAATTAGAATATAGACATCAACAAATGACTTTAAACTGTTAACCTCTCAATTGAGCTACACAATTGATTTTGTACTTTTCTAGATTCATCTTTAGTTTTCAATGGATACTTTTGATTTATATTTTTCTAGTATTAACGATATATGTAAATAAGACCCATAATTGTGAACGGGTCATATAGTTGATGTAAATATATAATATATTTCTTTTTGTAAAGAAAAATATTGGAAGACAATAAGCTCTATAATTTTACTCTAATTTATATCGGTTTCAACTGAATTCTGCTGCGAAAATATTTTTCGCTTATCAAGGCTGGCCTTGAATGGAAATCAATAGCTTGCACTTTGAATTCTGATAAGATGCAAGTAGAAAAATTGATTACAGAATATTTTTCTCTTTAGGGCTTCTTCAATATTTCTGCATGTTTCATGCGTGACATTTTTCATTTAAAGATTCAACTCTAGAATTCAGTTGTTATCCAAAAGTAATTGTGAATTAGTTAGTAAATAATTAATTTCAAGTGTCTTCCTCCTTATTTTTCCTATATACATCTTGTTAAATATCAACTCTTGAACAATATCTAATTTTATTCTGCAAGTAAGTGGAATAGAACATACTGTTGATGTGGTCCAAATTCGAGTAACGTTTTATATTGATTCAAAGTCTCCTCAAGTATGTGAGAAGTGACAGAAATGACTGCACTTTCAGAACTAAAATTGTACGATTAAAAGAATAAAGGCCTAATCACTTGGGAATAAAATTAGGTAATGAAAAGTAAAAACCAAATGAATTGTATAAAATCCGTAGGATTAGAACAATGTTAACGTAGAATATTTGATATATACTTAATAATGAAGAACAAAATGTTCTGTGCGTAATATAACAATAATTACGAATTTGTAAATTTAACGAGCTGGACTCTACATTTTTCGTTTCAGTATTTCAATCATTATGCGAAAAATGAGAACGCCTATTTTATGTGATGATAGTCTGTCTCATTTTTAATCACCTATCTTATAAGATTATCTCCAAAATAGATGTTGTTTGAGTTGATATAAATTTTATTTGAAGATTTTAACAAATGATAATCTATTTAGAGGGAACAATTATATGAGAATTTCGTCAAATTTTTAGTATCAAACTCATTGAGATTGTGTTTTATGCAGCAAAACCTGAAATTGATTATAATTGTATGAATTATAATCAAATGTTATGCTACTTAGTAATGGAGAAATTATATTATTGTTCTATAAATAGATCAGTTGTTTTTATTGAAGTGTTTTATTTTACTATCATCAGATTCCTCTTCTTCATTTATCTACCCTTCCAAGTTTAGGGATCAATCATATGTTTTTTAATGCACCTTTGCAGTTTTAGATTATAAATCCACAATGGATTTTTACAAACTGATGGTATTTTTATTTTCTCCATTAAGTGGAGTGGAGAAACTTTGGAAATATCTATGGCAGTTGTCAGCTAAATATTAGGTGAAAAACCAATGGGACTTCAATTAAAGAGTCCAGAATTTATTTAGTAACTCTGATCAATGTAGTTTTCGAAAAATTGAGCATCAAAAATCAAATTGAAAGCTTGACAGTGCATTCTCTTTATTTACCTATTGTACACCAATAAATAATTTCAAATCAAACAATGAGTTGTCCTTATTATACACACTTGAGAAATTGTTATTATGTACATTTTCAAAAATTATCAACAGTAACAATTCAGATCCATAATCCAGAAATAATGGTTGACCTAACTCACTTGTATGGGAATCCAAACGATTATGTGAAAATTGAATTACTCAGATTGCAGATCCAATTTCAATAAATTTACTTGGGAACTTGCACCAAAGCCCAGCAATTTTGGATTCTCTCTAAGAGTATCATGTAGAAGCTGAACAGATAGTGTATCATTCATTTTCCTTTTCCTCGAACTAGCATAGGAGAATGCCAATTGTTGTTCCACCCTTTCTAACGACGGTTTCTGCCTGGGAACAAAGCTATCATCATCGTCTGGAACATCTATCCGGGGTTCATCCGAGTCATCCACTATGTTGTTATAGTTTCTGAGAAAGGGATCTGGTATAGGTTGGTTAAAACCATATTGGAACATTCCATCTCGGACTTTGAAACCCTTTTTTCTGGAGATTAATGCAGTCAGAATATTTCTGACAAACGTCTGGAAATTTTAATTAAATTCAATTAATAATAAAAAACAAAGCAATTACCTGACAACAAGTAACCATCAGATCAGTTACATTCCCTTCAGCCCCCTGTAAGCCATTTTCCCATGCTGCCAATGCTATCCGTACAGAAAAGAATGCTTGGTCTGGCATAAACAATTCATTAGCAGCATACCTGACAGAAAAGTCATTAGGCATTATTTTGGAAATATCCTGAGGCTGCACACATTCTGCAAACTCCATAGGTTGAAAATGACCTCTCTTTGACTTTGAAGTCTTTCCTCTCTCTGTCTCCCCTTTACTACTCTTATTCTTTGGAGGTTCAGAATCAATAGTTTTAGTTATTTTAGAGGTGTCTGAGCTTGTTTTTTCCAGAAGTGCCCTAAGGAATCTGTTATGTGCCACAATCTGTTCTTCATTTAGCAATAATTTTCGGGCCTGTCTATCGAATTCTTCCTTGTTTACAGGCGAATTGAGGAGGAACCATTGTCTCAAGATCGCAAAATATTCCTTGAGAAGATCTTCTCCTACTACTGACTCTAATTGGACCCTGGCTTCATTCAGTAAATCTGATAATTGAGAAGGAATAACATTATAATTTATATATTAATATATTATAATGAATACATTAATTTTTCGAATTGCCCAACATTAAGACTTCTTCAAAATAATACATTCTTCAACAGATCAGGTTGATCAGGATATATTTTAAATTGAGTCTTACCCATTTTAGTTAATATTTTGCAATATCAATAATCCTTTGAAAATTTCAAATTTTTCAAGGTTAGAAAAACACTGAAAGAACACAGATTCGTTCCCCGATTGCAAAATGTCAATATATGTTATGGATCATAGACATATAATAATATTAATAATTTTATTCTATGTCTATGCGATAGATATGCCCATAGACTAACTAATCTTAAAGAGCATAGATAAACTTTGGTTTGTCTATGTTTGAGTTTATCTACGGATATGCCTGGCCTGCGGCCTCTTTGTTAATTACTGTTTTCAAGTGTCGAACATTTTCTCGGGCCATTTCAAAGGTTATTTAAGGAAAAAATAAACCAAAAGATTTCGCAATAATGCTCTCTTTTTATTATAAGAGGAGTAATATAAATCAGTTAAACACATCATTGAAAAATTTTGTTTCTTTTTCAGTTCACTTTGAACAATCACAAAACATACAAAATCAAATCAGACATCAAATCAAATGGCATTTAGTCTTGAATTATTTATAAAAAGTCATAAAATTATCCTGTATCAAATTCATATTACAAAAGATATAAATATATTCAGAAAATATTTTTGAAATAGAAAAGAATTAAGTCTGTAATATTTTTAGAAATTGACTTCAATATGGATAGTTACTTGATTGATTCAAGATTCTCATCATGAATAAATAAAAAAATACAAAATTTTATTCTTCCTTCCCATGTTTGAGAGCTTCTAAACGTTCCAATAGAGGTGGATGAGAGTGATGCCAAGCAGAAAAGACCTTATCATAAATTGGGAATCCTAGGTTGTCCTTATTCAATTGTACTAAAGCTTTTTCTAAATATTCAGCTTTTCCTAATTTTGCTGCAAATTCGTCTGCTTGAAATTCGAATTTTCTAGAAAGGCAAGTCATCAAAAATGAGACTAGAGTATTGTATGGCATCATAATGTACTGGACCACCACTAGTAAACCAACTAAAACTGGTTGAGAATTGAAAAACCCAAGTGCTTTGTACACTGGTGGGTACTTGAACATGAATGCGAAGATATAAAATAACAAGAATAAGTTTACTTGAAATACTAGAATATTCTTTGTTATGTGATTGTGCTTCCAATGTCCTAATTCATGAGATAAAACAGCAAGAATTTCTGCATCTCCACAACCACTACCATCATCTTTTGCTAGTAGAGTGTCAAATAAAACTATGCGTTTTGACTTGAATAATCCATAGAAATAAGCATTGCTGTGTGTGGATCTCTTGGAACCTTCAACTACGTAAATGTTGGTAAGAGGAAATTCAAGTTTAGAGGCAAGTTTTTCTATATTAGTCCTAAGCTCTCCTTCTGGCAAGGGTACAAAAGTATCAAACAATGGGGCTATCACTGATGGATAAATAGTAAGCACGATCAATGTGATTATGCAAACTACAGCCCATAACCAAACAAAGAAATAGTCTCCACCTCTTTTCACAACCACAATAACAATCGAAACTATAATCATACTGAACACTTGAGCAATCAAGTAACTTTTCAGCTTATCCCATATGAAGAATCCAGATGTTTGCTTATTGAATCCAAATTTGTCTTCCAATACAAAAGTGTAATAAATTGTAAACGGTAAATCAATTAATGTTGAAAGACTTGTCAGGATGAAGAACCATACACAACTTACAGCCAATTCATTGTCATATGGACTTAGAATGACAGATGCATCCCAAAATCCAGATAGCAAATCTTTATATAAAACGAATGTAGTAACTATAATAGAAAACACTTCTTTGCAAATACCAAACCGATTCTTTGCCAGCGTATATAATTTTGCTTTTCGAAAAGTCTCTTCATTCATTACATCTTTGAGCTCTTTTGGTACTTCCTTGGTCTGAAGAACTTTCTTTCTCTGAAAAAAAAAAAATTGAAAACAGGATAACCTTTCTTCTGCTTAACATTTTATTTCGTACCTGTCTGATAGAAAGGTATAGTTCCCATATAAATGTAATCCAAGTAAATGAAATGAAAATATATTTCAATAATAATGGATCGATTAGTATCATTTTGAACAGGGTTTATATAAATTTGACGATTCAATAAATCTTCACTACTTCACTTCATTTTCCCCATAGACAAATATGATTTTCCAAATCCCATGGGAAAATCAATAAAAAGTCAAGAATCAGAAGTCAGAACACAGAATAATCTAATTCCCACAGAATATTAATAAGTGGCAAGGATGCCCATTGCCCATTCGAAACAACAAAACATTTTTGTTAGGTGTTAATAAAAAATTATCCAGAGAAAACATTTCCAACTTGAATAAATCCCGGTAAAAATGTTTTCCTTATGAAAAACAGTTCAACATAACAAAATAGTATGTTTATTGAATGAAATACTCTCTGATACAGGGATGATCATTTGAAAACAGAAATATTTTAATATTCATTTAGGCCAGGTGAGCACTTCTTAAAACTAACGTGGCTAATTCAAGCCTAATGAAAAAATTCAATTAAATTTGGATTATGTTTGTGGATACTTTTCACCAAAAATGTTTAGAGCACTACTAATATTCTCCGTTCCATTTCGAACTCTGATAATCCTCCAATATGTCTGTTGGCGATGGGAATATTTTCAATTTTATTCAAATTACATCCCTATTAAAGAACCCTCATTTAAATGTTGTATTCTTTCAAATAAAGAAGGGTGGTGAAAGTTATGTTGGCTATACAAAGGATCTAAAACAGGAAATTGGAAACTTACGACGTATATTTTGATGAGAGCTCTCTGTAGAGCACTTTTCATACCCAAATGCACAGCAAATCTATCGGCTTCATATTCAAAAGTTCGAGACCAAGATATCAACGTAAAAGTCATCAAAACATTGTATGGCATCGTAACATACTGTAGAGTGATCAAAATCCCAACTAGTATTGGCTTGGATTCATAAAAGCCAACCGCTTCATAGACAACTTTTCTCTCAAATGCATAGATGAAAAGGAAAAACCAAATCAGAAGTGCTGCTTGTAAAATGAAAAACTTTTTGATATCGTGATTTTTGTACCAATGTCCAAGTTGATGTATAATCAGAGCCAGAATTTCTTCATCCTCCAAACTGTCATCTATTTCGGTGAGGGGTAAAATATTAACAGAAATTACCAGATGTTTCTTGAACATGCCGTAGTAGTATACACAACTATGTTCTTCCATGGAGTGGCTCTGAAGCAACAGTTCGATCTTTTCAAGAGGAAATTCTAATTCTCTACACAAATTTTCAATTTGACGCTTCAGATCACTTTGAGGAAAATCTACCAGGCTTGGATTTTCCGGATAGTCAAGCAACTGTATCAAACTAGTGAACACTGAGAGAAGAATGCTGCAGAGTATCCACATCATGACAAAAAAATAACACCCAGCTAACTGTATTACTTTAACAACCAATGCTGCAATTACCATAGAGAAGACCTGTATTATAATGAAATCTGTGAGGAATTGTATGAATAGCTGTTTGAAGGTCATGATAGGCATTTCAAGGTTTTTTTCTAAAACGAAGTTATGGTACAATTCGAAAAGTAGGTCTATTATGGAGGTCAAGGTGTATAGGATAGCAAACCAAACACATCCTGTAAAGATTTCGCTTTTGTAGGGATCTATTGTATAAGCGAAGTTCCATATTTTCACCATATAGTCACTGTATATTATTACTGAAGAAAATATAAGGGAAACCATGCTCTTGGCAAGAATAAAATCCAAGTTTTCCAAGGTGTATTTTCGAGACACCATCAATATTGGGGGGGGCATAATAAAACGTATTTCTCTTGGAAGTTCATGGGTGTTAAGGACTTTGTTGAACTGGAAAAATAGGACTGTTTCAATAACTATTCCATTAGTAAAGCCCTACATTTTAAATATTGTTAGCTTGTTACAGAAAGTGATATCAAATTCTTATTCTGATGTTTCTGAATTAAAATTGAAAATCAGTACATACTTGCCTTCTATTCAGATAAGCTTGCCATATAAATTCCAACCAAAACCAAATTAAAATGCTTATCTTTAGTAAATCAGACCATAACCACATCATTCTGAAATTGCAACTGACATTCAGTTACATTTATTTAAGATGTCTATAAATACTGGTGTACTCATTTAATCTTGAAAAATTTTAAGATAAAATAGTCAATTTTTGAATGAAACAGCATTCTTGGATTTTAAGGAGATTGCCGGTACTTCATTTGATTTCCGCATCGTTTCCTATGGCACTGGCATCAAATTTCGCTTACAGTGACCAACCTGCTTCGTATTTCCGGACCGCTTGACACTAATCAACTAATTTTTTCATGACACAATTTTGGAGGTTATAAATGGTTGATCTCTTTTTTGTAAATAACTAATAGCTCTTAATGGCTCTGAAGGATATTTGTTTCATAATTAAAAAAATTAAGTTTTTGAGTGTAGATGTCATGGAAAATATTCATAAACAATAATCTGAAAATTAAAATGACAACTGCCAACCGGAGTGGGCGTGGTTACTGAATCTAACCAGAATAAAAGTACGGTTGCTCTGGTGACAGAAACTCACTGAAGTTTGAGGAAATAGTCACAGGTTTTTGAGGAATTTGACATATACGGACCAACAAATTACTAACCATAGTAACCAAGGTGATATAAAGACCATACCCTTTATTGGCTGAGCCTAAATATGGCGGTTTTTTGTTTACATTCTCCATAATATGGCAACGATAGCGAAAAACTTCTCTTTCGCTCTGTAGTTGGCGCTATACAATTATAACGCCACCTACAGAATGAAAGAGAAGTTTTTCGCTGTCGTTGAATAGCGCCACCTATGGAAGGAAAAGGAAGTACCGGCAATAACGAGTTCGCATCGCCTGAATTGTTTCAAGCAAAATCTTATTACTGGACACATCAGTATTTTTGGACATCTTACTCAGATGTGTTCTTACATATGTATCTATTTTGCTATGACGACAGAACAAAGTGAAGTCAATATAAAGAGATTCTCTGTACTAAAATAACATTTGCAAATAAAGAAAATACGTTTTGAGTTGACATTCTTTAATTTTCATCTTTTTGGGGAGTACCAAATTTTACCAAATGAAAAAATATTGAATCATAAATAAGGATGAAAGCTCATGCTAATATTCCAATTTTGTAAATAGATATAATTCCTATAATCCATTAATCAGAGAAAATGTTTGTACTATTTGTCAATTACGTTTTAATCTTAAGTATATTTGGTATTACTCGATTTCAACTGATCTGTGATAATATAAAATGAAATATTACCATATAAGAATATCTGTTGATTATGTTTCCAGTCAAATAAAATAAAAATAGATACCAAAAAGATTATCGAACAAAAAACAACCTATATATATATATATTAAATTCAAATCCAAACTTCATAAGATCTGATGAGTTACTCGATTCGAAATCCTGAATCATTCTTTCAAAAATGTATGCAACAACTCATTTAGTCTCAGCAACATCATGCCATATAAATAAACGTGTTGATATCATCATCATCTCTTTTCATGTATTTGTGTTCTATTAACCATTCTAATTGTTCTTTGATCATTTTCTTTGTAGGAATAAACATGTTTTTCAGAATATCCACTAATTCAGTCTGTAATGCTGCGTTAGTTATCTTCTTACGCATCTTCAAAATCTTAATTATCGCTTCTTGTGTTCTAAATATTCTCAATTGCACAATAGATTGATTGTCCTCAATCTGAGAACTCTCCGTACTTAATTGTAAACGTCCTATGAGATTCACCTGGAAAGAAACAATAACAAACTGTTGGTTATAATAAAAATCATGGATTTTACACTCCGACAAAGTACCATTTGGCAATATTATAACTACCTCTTTATAAAACTATAATAAGATATTGAAGAGTTAATTTAAATGCTCTCAAATTATAAGTGATATTTATTAAACACATTAAAACTGGATATTCTCAGTTCGCATAAATATTTCTCGAAAAATAGAAATAAAAAAAGTAAAATATAGTGATGTCACTTGGAAGTATGAATAAACAAGCACCATAGACTTAATCATTAAATATTGATTCAACTGTCTTATTTTGTGAAAATCATTCCAATATAAGTGATGAATTGATTATTATTCAATAGTATATCATTGTAAAGATTACTTTGATTCATTACATTCGAAATATAGCAATGATTGAGGTTAGAATTCAATGCTGTTTTCAATAACCCTTCCATAAGAAATATGGATCTGTTCAAACCATCATAATAATTAGCGTATTGTATTGTAGAAAATGTCAAAATTCGCAGCAAAACACTGGGTTGAAGTATAGAAATCATAAGTTTATCAATATAGGTTCATCATCACGTGATAATAGGCATGAATTATTTGATTGTTTAGAGCCCTTTCTGCATCAGCCACTAAAATAATCTACATTAGCCTTACCTTTCCTCTCTTCTGTGGTTTTCCATTTTTGATCAATGCAAAATCTTGATTCACCCAAAAAACTGTGTCCTCGTTGAACTCCTTGGCGCTGCTCACGGCGGGTGAAAACAACAAAAGTTGCCTTTTCAATTTGGGAAAAGCAACCAAAGACCAGAGGGTCCTCCTCAATTCTCCATTAGGCAGCTCTGTGGCAAGTCGAAGGTTTTCGTAAGTGATTTTATCGTTTGGCCTCTGATTCCAGGCAAAAAGAACAGCCATTTGGAAAGTGGTGACATCTAGATCGAATTTTCCGCCGTTGACTCCAAAATTTATGGTTCCGTTGCTCATGTGATGATACCTGAAACATTCAGTTCTCCACGTTGAAAGAAAGGCAATAGATTGAACCCTTTGGTAGTTGATGAAACAGTGGGAAACGCTCCTTCAAACGAAAATTAAATATTTGTTATGGAATATAAAAAAAAACATTTCAAATATACCATTCCAACTTCTAATTTTAAAATTTGTATTTGCAGTAATAATCGAAATTAAGGAGAATTCCCCATTGGTTTGTTAAATTGCTGTTAAATCTTGAGTAAATAAAATTTCAATTCTATTACTCACCATAGTAATTTTCTACCAGAATGCTTCTTTCTATAAAACTCCTCAATTTCAGGAATGTAATCCTCTAGCTCTACAGGTAAACTAACGGTAACTCTTTCTGAGAATCTCGCCCAAGCTCCAGCATTCAATATCTTGATATTGATGGCATCGTGTTTAGTGGTGGACGTTCTGAATTGGGAATTCAAGTCTTCGCTCACTTTAATATCTTGGAACATTCTTGCCAACTTATTTACATAATCTGCAGGCATACCCACTTCTCTTAGCCACTCCACCATATCCTCCTCCTTTTCACTATCGATACTGAAAACAACGATTATTTTCGTTGTCAATTCAAGATTGGGATCAAAAGTCTACACAGAAAGCACTCGAGGATTCCAAAAAAGTAAAGAGATTGTTAGAGAACGAAAGAACTTAAACAAACCTAAAAATGCAAGACTAAAAATAACTCATATATTAGATGGCATTGTGGGAAATAACAACTAAAATAATATTGCTTTTTTTTAATTTGAAATTTTTTCTCTGTTTTCTGTTGATAAAAGTTGCATTATTATATTTTAAATATTCTATTATTCAACCATTATCCATTATTACCATCCAAGGTAACACATAATAAATACTCGCAGGATAGCACCAAGATGCCAAATTTGATAAAACGCTATGACTTAGACTTATGTAGTGGACTGAACTCACCTGGCATCTACAATCAACCTCCTTGTTAAATGAGCCTTGTGATACCTCATGAAGACATCCTTGTTGTTCACGTATTTCAACAACAGCAATACATCCTTGAGCCTCGTATCGATCTCTTCAGAGGTCAGCCTCTTCGACAAAGGAGTCCTCCTCAGTAACATATCACAATAATTGGCGAGTAGTTCGGGGCACTTGCTCTCTGGGGCCACAGACTTGCCTCCTGCGGATCTGCCCGTGTTCAGGTCCAAGGAGAAGACCTTGGTATCGTTCACTACCATCTTGAAAGCCTTGTCTCGGGATGTGAGGAACCTGGGATCGTCTGAGAAAGCTTCGTGGACTAACTGGGTGAATTTTTTGTACAGATCGAGGAGGCGCTCCACGTATTTCTCGGAGTCCTGAGTAATTACGTCGGCCGCCGCCACCATTTCTGCCAATCCGGCTTGTTCGATATGAGATTCCAGCTCTCTTTGCATTGGAACAATGCCTTCTTCCACTCTACCTAGAAGACTGAAAAGAAGAAACTTTCTAGAAAAAATTAACCATATAATCGAGATTATCCCCCACAGAAGCAGATCTAGCATTCCTCAAGTAAACACCTCCTAACAAATTGTATGTGGCTATTTCACTTCAAACTTTTTAATTTCCTATTAGTTTCTCAAACTCAAACAGATTTTTTCGAGACAGTCTTTGAGGTCCGAAACTTATAACTATATAAAATGAAAATTTCCTCTTACTGATATAGTAATTGAAGTCTTTCTGTCTCTCCTGCCTTTATTAATGGCCTACATTCATTCAATAAAATAACGATAGGCTCTTGGACAAGTACTTTGACACAGCAATCCACAACTCGGTTACTGCCTGCCTCTAGATATTTTTTAGCACGAGCTTCTTCTTCCTTCAATTTTTGTTCAGCAAATCTCATATAAGCTATCACCCCATTTTGGTTGAGTTGTTCACCAACTTTCATTTTGTAAAACATGGTTGTACTATCTATATAGGCTGCTTCAAAATTTTCCCTATAGATTTTTAAATGGTCATCAGGATTTAAGCAAAGGTTAACATACGACTCCCTAACTCCTGAGAAAAAATAATTATAATCAATATTGGAGGTTCTTTTCAGTTTAGATGCTAATTTATTTCAAAATACAAAAGTTGCTCAATGAAAAGAAAAACACACCGGTAACCAATTGTGAATCAAATGCCTCTCCATTTCTTTCGGCATATATCAATTTCATAGCACTATCTTGCAGTCTATCCTTAATATCATTGAATATACTTTCATTCCAGCAATCTAACATTAGTTTCCTAACAATGCTATTTTCATTATTCTGGCCTTTTTTGAGACTAGTGCTCTGAATATTCGAGCTACCTGTTGTTTTACCCTGAAGAGAAGTTTCTAACTGTCTGAAAGGTGTTGGTAAATAATTACACTGGGTAAAAAATTTCCGCCATTCAACTATATATGCTTTTAACAGAGCCTCCTCTTGTCTTTGAGCCATCACCCTACCTTGGGCTTGTTTGATAAATTGTATAATATCTTCATGGAGAGCATCCCTCAACTTCAGTGGGCCTTTTTCATCCCACAAACAAACTAAATGTACATCATAAAATAATTCCTGCCATTCAGCAGGATTAACTCCTTCTTGCTTGAGTAGTTTCAAGACAGTTGGTCGCATATACAACCACTTATCTTCAAACTTAAGTTGTCCCTTTTCCTATAAAAAAGTCGATCAGAAATTCTAATGATAAATGAATAACTGTGTGTACCTTCAACATTTTAGGTTTTATTAAAATACTATCGCTCGAATATATTCATACTTCGAAACACCAAAATGGACGAAACAAAAGATTTAAAATAAAATTACTCAATTACTTTTATTGTATCCCTTCATATTATTTTTTAAATACTACCTAGCCTAATAATGAATATGAACAAACCGAAGACAGAAACATCTGTATTATTGCCATTGAAACTGACAGTAGTGACAGATGACATTAATTTAATTTTGTGGTGCTCTTGACTTTGATAGTGGTGTTCATAGATAAACTAGTCTGTCTATGGTGATGTTCTTTTATTCATCATCATCACCATTGAACTAATTGTCGGTTTTATTAATTCTATGATCATCACAGATCCACCAATGATAAATTTTAAATTCAATTCAAGATTGTCATCGTCATCACAATGTCTATAAATTTAAAGAGCGAGTGGTCTTAAATGATTGTGTTCGAGGTGAAAAATCAATTCTGTCTGGCTGCCACCTAAACTATAACTTTTGAATAGACTGTTCTAGAAACTTGATATTTCATCTCTGAATATCAATAGGTCTAAATAGGTCATATAAAATTTTATTTTCTCAATATTTGAAAACATATCTTTCTGACCGAATCAAAATTTAGGAGTCAGTAAAAAAAAATACGTGCACAATGTAGAAACAAAAGTTCGAGAAGATCATATCATTGATTTTCTTTATTTCGATATGTTGGAATCTATTCATGATTTCATTGAAATTATTCGGATATGGAAATAAGGGAATCAAGATATGTATATAGACATTTAATCAACAATAACTTTTATTTTAATGAAACGGTTTATTTATAGTAAACAAATTTTAAATTATTGGAAATTTGAGATAGTTCTCTTCAAAACAATCAATCCCTATATCCAAATTGCTGTCTCCTTCTTTCCTTTCTATTAGGTCTATTCAGATTTTCTGTACCATTTTGTTCGCTGTTATGCTGTGGTCGTCTTCCATTTTCTTTAGATTTATTAGAGTATTCAGCATCTTCGCGTTCTTTTTGCCTTCTTTCTCTTCTATTAGGCACTGTTCTGTGAGCAGCTAAAAATGGACAATTTCATCAATACAATAATAATAATAATTTTATTGATACTTTGGGACATAACAAAGTATGTATAGGACAAGTCAAAAAAAAAAGGAAAAATAATTCACTTTCTAATATTCCTAAATAGAATAATACACAGATAATACCTGCACCATCCATATCGGGAATAAACCGTAGACCAAAAGATCTAGCAACTAACTTGCGATCCAATTTGTTTATATCAAATATTGACTTCAACGAAGACTGTGATCCATATGATCTTATATACCCTCTAAAAGCTTCTTTTGCCATACTCTTCAATTTGAAATTCCTTCCAACTAATGTTTCAACCTGTAAATCAAAATGTTCAAGGTGATAGCTGATTTTATTTACATGAAAATGAGTTGAATTGTTTTTCTTCAAAAAAAATATAATCGTGATACTTATGTAACCCCAAAAACAGGATACTTCCAGTTTTAACATCAATGTTTGAGGTTTCAATCAAGTAGAGCATGAAATTCAAACAAATTGACCTACTTACAGTTGTCCTTATATCAGGGAGTATCCTATCTAGACGTAATTCAAAAATAGTTATATCATTCAGAGCTTTTTTCAACACATTGCCAAAACTCAATTCCTCTTCTCTTATCATCATCAGAGCATTACCACTGCTTCCTTCTCCTCTAGCCGTCCTACCAATACGATGAATATAATCCTTAATATCATTTGGCGGATCATACTGGATGATCCAATCTACTGCCGGAAAATCAAGTCCCCTTGATACTATATCTGTACCAAACAAAATACCTTTTTCTGCCCGACAAAATTGAAAGAATATTCTCGTTCTTTTATCTTGTTTGAGATCTCCCTAAAAGAAAAAAAATTAATTAAAATTTTTGATGAGTCGAGAATTTAATATCTTACATGTATACACATTACTTCCAAATCCAGAAAATTAAAGAGGGCATGGTGAAATATAACAGATGCACAAGAGCTGAAAAATACCATTATTTTCATCTTTCTTTTTTGTTTCAAGAATGTGAACAATTTGACAAGTCTATCTTCAGAAGGGCATATCATAAAACGTTGTCTAATATTCTCTGCAATACCTACAACATTAGTCGATACATAGATGGCTTCTTTCACTAGGAGATTTTTCAGTGCCTCAGTTTGTTGCGTTGTTGTGGCACTGAATAGGATCGTTTGCCTAGATTCTGAAAAATAGAGAGGATTTAGCCAAATAAAATTTTATTGTCTACAAAGAACTTTCTCGATACCGGAAAAATGTACTTACTTGGTAGTAAACTAACAATTTGATTCATTTCTTTCATAAAACCGATGTTCAGTATTTTATCCATCTCATCAACAATCAAACAAATTACATTTTCGAAATTGAAGTTTTTGGTGTTCTCCATATGATACAGCAATCTTCCTGGTGTTGCAACCAGGATATTGACACCATTAAATAACTTTTCAGCTTCTAATTTCTTATTAGCACCTCCAATAATAAGAGCCTGTGTCTGACTATGATATTTCATAAGTGCTTTCAATACTCCAAATATTTGCATCGCCAATTCTCTTGTAGGTGATAAAATAATAACTCCAGTACCTAGAAAGTATCAACATGCTCAAAATTTTCTTGCAAAATATTCAATGAATATAAATTAAAATTCAAATACTTTCTTACCATTTCTAGGCTTAAAACTGAGCTCATACATCAATTCTACAGCTCGTATGAGAAAAGCTAGTGTTTTTCCTGAACCAGTTTTAGCTTCTCCCACAAGATGTTTTCCAGTCAAAAGTATGGGCACAGTTTTCGATTGAATTTCAGTCATATGAGTAAACCCCATCTCAGCAATGGCCTTCTTTGTATGATCTGAAATATTCAGTGAATCAAATGGAATATGTTCATTATCGCTAGTTTCTTCTTCATTCAGTTTTCTTTTTTCTGGAAAAGAAATATGAAAAATTTAATTCAATTCAAGGTATCGGAATATTTGATCCAACTTACTTGGTTGAGGTGCATCATCAACCTCTGTTTTCCTTTTAACATCAATTTTATCAGGCACTTGTGCACCTTCCTTGAGTAGTTGTTCAGTTTTAGAATCTAGAAAAAAAAACGGTAAACTTAACAGGGAAATGAGTCGTATTTTCGTACAAACCTTGTTCCTTCTTTTTTTTGAGTTTGTATAAACCGATCTTATGGTCTTCTGTTTTCCTAATTTTTCTCATTAATAATCTTTGTTGGAATTCCATGATGGAAAGTTTTTATTTATTTCACCTCTGAAAAAACTACAAGTATAAAATAGCTCTACGGTTGTTAATAAACCTAAGTTGATGAATAATAAAATAATAAATATTGAAGTGTTATATTTTTCATGGTTATAATTGTTCCATAGAATATTATTTTTCAGTTCCTCTTCTTTTAGGGTTAAAGCATAGATTTTCTTGATTATTTCAGAACAAACCATAGAATTAATAACACCATGGAAGGAGTCTAGAGAGAGACTTACGGTTACGTGAATAAGATCGAGATGGAGCAAAAAGAGAAAAAGAAGGGGCAAAACATAGACTCCTTCATAGTCTGTGTTATTAGAGAGTTATTGCAACGCACAAATAAGCGATCTTTTATTAAAGGATCCTGTAATAAAGGATCCTCTATCGTGGACGTTAAAAGTGAACTATTCCCGATTCAAGGGTAGGCAGCGCCCTCTTCAGCATGCTTTTTCGGCTAAAGGTAAGATATTGTAAACAAAAATATTTTGAGTGTTATTTGTGAAGAAAGAAATATGATGGACAAAGAAAATAGTGTATTCCTCAGTTTAACTGAATATTTCCGGTATTTGGAAGCAACTCCAAATAATAGGAATGTGATAGAAGGTGAATTCATTCTAATTTAAGAATAATCGTCCATTATCTAAAAAACAAAAAAAAAAAAATATATTGAGAAAATGTTACACCATATTTGTAATGAATAATTGAAAAATTAATATATTTTTTGAAATAAAATTACAGTTATTCTATTTCCACTTATTTATTATTTAAATAACAACTAACCCATAGACCGAAAGGTAACAAATGGGATACAGATTATATATATATATATATATAAATAACAACTGTTTCGCTACACAGAAGCTTTAGATTTAACATCTATATTGCTACTCGAAATAAAGGCAAAATACAAAAATATTCAGAAATTATCTTCAGAAAAAATGGGGCTGGACAGGTTTACAATCGCACAACATATAGTCATTATTTCTTCTATTTAAGGAACCAGGTTCCACGGTAAAACATTACTCAAAATTTTTATTCTCTGGTTCACACGTTTGATATGGACTCTTGCTCTAGCTATGAATATATTTTGTTCAACCTCCTGAAGAGACATTTGTTTTCTGTTTCGCATGAATGGTGGGCGAATCAGTTTTATTCCGTTTTCCGGAAAAATTTCATCAATTAGAAAACTTCGATCCACCATAATGGCATCCTCATTAGGCTTCAGGGAGGATATGAGACCACTCTGCTCAAAAATTATTTTGTCAGATGCTCTTCCCCCATAAGCTTCACTGACAAAACTGATCAATCCTGCAGGCGTCACGGCCACCATGAATTTTACAGTGTTATTCCCTTTATAGTTAGAATAACATCTTACTCTACAATGCAGGCATTTAGTTCTCTGAACAGAGATTTCTGTACAATCAAGAATGACTCTCACATCAGTAAATTGCTCAAAGTGTTGTGGCAAATTATTACGAATTTCCTCAATAGGTGGAAGATAGCTCGCAGGTTTCAATACTGTCGCTAACACAGTTAGCATGTCATAAAAAATTTCTTTTATACTTTGGGAACTGATGTTTCCAAAGAGTAAAGACAATACAACATAGCTCGTGTCATTCTTTAGTTTTGTAAATGTATTTTTTCCCTAATATTGAGGGATGAAACAAAATTTTCTCTTTTTATTCTTAATACTAAAATTTCAATAGTTTTCAGCATTTCGAAAGAATTCAACCCTGTCAAGCTGTTAAGCTTTTGATTTGTAGTAATACTGTCACAAATTGTCCTTATTGATAAAAGCACATAGAGCTTCAGCAGCCAACAATTCATCAGGCCTGTGAATCATTTCCTGAAATTTCAATATCATCATTTGATTCAACTAGAATATCTCAATACTTTACCTGAGCATGAAGTTCACTTTCATCTTGATTTTGTGTCATTACTTCACAGTCAGATTTCAACTGAAAATTTTGTAAATATTAGATTTATTTTCATTTAAAAGGATCATTATATAATTACAATTGGTTGTTGTACAGGATCATATCTAGTTAAATTCCGTCTTTCTTTCTTCTTTATGTTCTCATGAGTACCTGTAGGAAGGTTTTTTGTTGGGACTGCATTTTTTTTCAAATTTCGGCGTCTCAAGTTAGTTTTTCTCGGTCTCAAACACAAATCTGCGTGTCTCAGCTCCTTACCTGAATATTGAAAAATATTACTACACATGGAGCTCCATTGATACTGATATTTTTACAACTTACTTTGTGTATGAAAATCAGACTCTTCAAAATGCTTATTATAACTCCTCGAACACTAAAATATAAAAATTTAACCTGCAGAAATGCACGCCGTCAAAGCTTTCACTCCTACCGTACCTTAAGCCGATATTACAGTTTCTTCCGATAGGTGGCTTGGGGATGAACTTGAATCGCTAATTGCAAGATGCTTTTAACGAAAGTCAGTAAAGTGACAGATCTTTAAATTTGACATATTTATATTTATTCACCTTTATTTTGTATTCTGATAAATCAAATGATTGAATGATTCATTTGGTAAAAGTTCATAATCGAAAATGAAAGAACAAATAGCGTTAGCAATTTTAGCTGGGACCATTATAGAGGAATTGATTTTTCATAATAGATACAGTTGGTGTAGAAAATATATCAAAAACAATTGATACAAATCGACTAGTTGACTCGGAAAATTTTTACTGCAAGTCTCGCAATCATTATCGAAGTTTATTTTTATAACTGCAAACTTCATTGTGGAAAATCATGGACACTTCTAAGATAATTTGAATGCACATAAGTGGCTTTATAAAAATAGTTATCAGCTATATGTACAGGTAAGCTATTAGCTGAATTGAACTTAAATTATATATTACCTTAATTCGTTTTTAGTCTACCAATTCGTTATATGGGAGGAGCTGTACCAAACAACTGGGGTTTTATCGATGGAACTATTAGAGAAACTTGTTGACAAAGTATCATCACTATGTAAAATATCAGTCTACTTTATGTACCTGTTTGAATGGAAGTAATCAAGTATTTCTTTTTATGTAAAACCACCAGTATTGGAAGATTATTTTGTTTAACAGAATTATGTATTTTTGTACCTTTTCCTACAATGATTTTGAAAAAAGTGTACTTAACGTATAATTTTATAAATAAATAATAATACATTGCTGATTTCCACAAAATTTTGTGGAAATCAGCAGTGTATTATTATTTATTTAAAATGAATTTCCATCAAGTGAAGACCGAATCAATCAAATATGTATAATTTTATAATAACATTACTGATAATTAATTTGGTTCTGCATTGTGATTTGTTTTTTTTATGCTATATTGATCCAATATATAAAAAAGTACTTAGGTAACAAGTTTATTATTTTTCTTACAAAACAATCCCATTGGTGTGTCCATATTACAGAATAAATTACTTATATTCAATATAAAAAAAAATAATATTCAGTATGCAGTAGCATTCTGTAACAATACTACATTATACATATAGGTAAATTCTTATTTCTAATAAAATTCAGGATTTATCACTATTATTTTTAATTCTCTCAATAGGATCAAATTAAATATGGTGTTTTGTTGAGAATCGTATAAGTTCTTGAAAAATTCGTTATTAAGAGCACATTTTTTTCCTCGAATGAAATGGTTCCCACAGATACCCAAAATCAAGAAATAAAATGCAAATTTCTCAAAAAGTTTACTTCATCACTTTGTTTACCTAAACAGCTACAAATATTTATAGGTTAGTTCTTGCTGAATAACGACGGCAAATATTCGACATAAACAGATATCTGTCAAAATAAAGGATCCTTAAATAAAAGTTGGTCGCCTGTATTTAAATAAAGTAAGGGAGGCCTGTATTTTAGATTTAGACAAGCCTTAATATCTGACACAATGCGCATGCGTACATGTCAAAATAAGAGATCCTGTAATAAAAAATCGCTTATTTGTGCGTTGCAATAACTCTCTATTAGGTCAATGAGATTAGGTAATAGACATGTGTCTATTACCTACTCTATTTGACATGTGTCAAACTGCTAGAGTACGGAGTATTTAGTATTCTGTGGTACGGACATAGAATAGAGAGGTATTCTGTGGTACAGATCTACTCTGTTATCTGTGGTATAGACTAATTCTATGTTCTAAGGTCAAACTTCTTCAGAAGGCTCACATAATTTGAATTATTTTCATTCAAATAAAAGGAGGGTTTGAAGGAAACTTTGATAGACCATTGCTCCAGCTAAATAACACACTACACAATGGCCAAAAATAAAATTCAAGTACTCTTAGGTTTCGAAGATGAAATCGTTAATGATAAAAATAAACACTTGGTAAATTTTAAAACCAACAAAATTGGAGGAAAACCCGTAAGTGTTATCCATTTTTGAACCATTTGAAATAGTTGATAATATCTTCTTCATTTCGTTATTCAAGGAACTTCCAAGTAATATTGAATGGGATTCTCCAAAGTGTTCATTGTGTCAGCTTCCGAAACCTCTTGTGGTTCAAATTTATGCACCCCTAGATAATTCAAGATACCATAGGACTCTTTATGTTTTTGCCTGCATAAACCCAAACTGCTGGAATCAAAATGAAAGCTGGACTTGTCTTCGTATTCAGTCACAAGAATCTATTCCTGATGAGAGCACTCAGTTTGTTTCAAAAACTAACTCTATGAATTGGTGTAATGATGCTGATGATTGGGGCGATGATAAAAATGCCAATGAAAATGAAGAAAATGGTAACATAATCAGTTCTGAGAGGATATCAGATGAAGATGAAGAAAGCTTTAGTTTCGATGATTCTGTAAGATCTATCTTTGAAAATCTTTCTGTTGATGATAGGAACGCTAATATTGGAGCACAAGGTATGTAACTTCAATTTTTTTAGAGATAATGAACACAAACTCAATGATTTATTTCTCATCAAATGACTAACAAACTAAAAACAATCAACAGCTGTTAATCACAGATTATTAGAATACAAAACAATTTTTGTATATTTGGCAATACAAATTTACCTAAAAACATTCACCTATTATTAGTTGCATCTTGTAAAACATCTATACAATTAAAATAGTAAAGAGTACACTTGAAAATCATTGTTTTTGACTCGCAGAAATCAAATAATAGGATGTATTTTCATATACAACAAAAGTCAACATTGTAGCAGGAACTACTCTTAACAAGTTTGTTCCTAAACCTTTGTAAAATCCTCTCCAACCCTCATTTTGCCATGTTTTTTTCACACAGTCAACATTTCCCTTGTACGAATAAAACTGGTTTTGCAATCTTGCCCTAACCACTTGATAAGGATATGTTATGGAAACGGCAACAAACTTTGATACTGCTGCAAACACAAGATATTCGACAACACCTAGTTTCGATGTAATGGGCATATCATAATGTTTGTTGTAAGAGTTTTTCATTTCCTCGTAAGCCATGAATTGTATAGCACCATGAGATACTCCCAAAAGTCCTGGGAAGATGCCACGATACCAACCTTGCAGTCCCTCAGCCTTATACAACTTCACTAAAGTATCAACCATTCCACTATACTGTTCCACTTGTGATGGTGCTCTGCTTTGAAGACATAATCTTGTCTTACTTACCCAAATTGGATTGGTTAAGACAATGGTCAAGGCACCTGCTTGTGTTGCAGCTATCATGTGCTGACCAGGTGTCAAGGGGCTATTTACATCACCATCTTGTTTGAAAGTTTTCAAGGCAGTGTAAAACCAAAAATACAAACCCCAGGAGGTGCCAGCTCCTATTGTACTCGGAATAGCACCTCTGTATAAACCAGTTATACCTTCATGTTTGAATATGGTACTTATACCATTTATTATACCTTTATATTTTGGATCATAATTCAGCCCATTGTTAACTTCGAATCGAATTTTAAGTAAATCCAGAGGGTGTAATATTAACGTCGAAACAACTCCTCCACTGATACCAGCTAGAAGATGTTCATATTTGATGTGACGTATAAAACTTATTTCATCTGTTTTCGAAGTTGAATTACCGTCGTTTTTTGTCAGGGTGGTCATTTGAATAATTATGACATGAATCCAAATCCATTTAAAATTCGAAATATCGTGTCAAAGATTGATCGATCCAACTAGGTTAAGCGATTATAGGTTAGATTTTTATGGTCATAGATATAGATATCAAGTATCATTTTCTATGAATGATTATTTATTTTGATTATTTGGGCTGGGTGATTTATATGATTTAGAAATTTAGTACTTAATACGAGAAATTCCGCATAGCCTTCTATTTTTTAGGGGGTGCAGTCGGAAGGCAGAATTCTCCAGGAGCTTCAGCAGAGATAGAAGGAGATGAAGGAGAAATCATAACTATCGATAGTCCAATAATGCCCCAAAGAGATATCAGAGCTATGCTTCACGAGACAGCACCATTACCTTCCGAAATATGCGGTGCAAGCAATTTAAGTCGGTGTCCTTCACTGTATTTCTCTTCATTTTTCATGAGCGTCTGGGAAGAATCGAACACTGCCCCCAACTTTAACGATATTCATGTAAAGGAGTTGTTGCAGGAGTACCAGCAGAAGGAAGAGTTCAATGATATCAATATTGAAACCAATGATGGAAGACAGAGTGAAGGGCATGAGAGCTATGAGAAAAGTGTGCCCGCTCATGGGGATAAGACGTTTCACTATTTCGTTTCCAGAATGCAGAAAAATCCTGGACAAATTTTAAGGCAAAGTATTCTCAATATATTTTTGTAACATAGGCTTGTTCTTGGGACTATTATTTTTTCGAAATGTCTGCAGTTTTCATATTTCTCTTATCTAACAACTCTCTAATATTTAATTTATTCGTAGAATCCTCTCACTGAATAAAACAATTTTTTCAGAAATCATTTTTCCATGAAAAGATACATACTGTTAAAGTAGAAAAAAAATTGTTTTTCCTATTTCCATTTAAAATTTCTTAATATTTGTATCATTATCTCGTAAATGAGATTTCTGAGCTAACTTTAAATATTATTTCCGAACTCACAAAAATGTCCCCTATCTACAGCTGAGCATTGTTCCACTCGTTGCCAGACATGCTGTATCAATATACTTTTTTTTTTTTAGATATAGTCGTGAATGTGAAGGTCCTCTGTTGCTGCGTCCTCTACAGGAAATCGTTCCAAAATGTCCCTATTGTCAAGAGGAAAGGATATTTGAATTCCAAATTCTGTCTACCATAATTCCAAAATTGAAGTTGACAATTGATCATAAAACTTGTAGTCGTCTAGAATTCGGAACAGCATTGATTTACACTTGTCGAAATAGTTGTTGGTCTTCCGATAATGAAGTTAGAATGGAGACTGTTTTGATACAAAAAGAAATGTATTGATTTTGTGATCTGAAGTATGAAATCTTTCTGATCGTGATTTTTCCAATCATTATGATCATTCCTTTTGACGAATAGTTATTTATACCAGGGGTAAATTTCATTTTGGCAAATAGGCAATATTGAACTTTTTCCGCCGTTACTATTTGGTAGTTCATCATGATTAAAACAAGTTTTTATTACTAATAAGTTTTACTACCTATCAAAATGAAATAACAATTTAAGGATTACATTGTGTCACCGCAGTTTCGAACTTATTCTTGTTCATCTTCAGGCACTGTGAAGATTCTACAAATTGTACAGAGCATTTATGTAAAACAGGTACAAGAAAGGTGGTGCTTGGGAAAACCAGGGAAGAGGCTTTAAAATTTGGTAGATAACGAACATTTTTGACCGTTATCTAACTTCCAGGAATTATTTGAAAGCATTTTAAATAGGCAATAAATAGAGATGAGATATTCTTCAGAATAATGAACTTTGCCAGCAATTTTTTTTTCGCAATAGAGGCAATCCATGTAATCTACTGTTATTTTCAAAGTGACACGAAATATAGGGAATCGCTGCGTATTAATCATAATTGTTTATCTCTCTCAATATTGAGATGTATTCAATACAATGAATAATTTTTTTTTGCTATATCCTCCTGAGTCCCGACATAATATTAAAGGTGATATAAAGGTGATATTTGGGATTTCGGTTCATTTAACACTGAAAACGTCACAAAATTTTTTTGAAAAATTTTATTCAAGGGGAAGTACAAAAAAAATAATGTCCAATGAGATGGACATCAGGACGATATCATTATAGATTATTATGCAAATGAAAATTTCTGAAGCAATTATTGCTACCTGTCAAGCACAAAAATAGGGTACATTTCCCACAATAAAATTTAGTTTTCAATTTGCAACCTGGATTTTTACATCTGACTGCGTTCTTGAGTTCACTCGCCACAATTGGTAGATGTAGATTTTTCCCTTTTGAAGCAGATGGGGAGGAAACTTGCGAAACAGACATGTGGAAACTGTTCCTGGTTATTATTGATGGTAAATCATTTTCAGTGGCACTCTCCAGGTTCGCAATTTCAAATAGATAATTTGCATAAGAAATCTTGAAATCGAGAAATTTCGAAATTTCTGCAGATCTGTCACCTAACGAATCTTGTACAAGCGGTCGAGCGTTTTTCTTGAGGTGTGACATTGTTATCGATCACTACTTTCAGATTATTCCTAATCAAGAAATATCGATCCCTGGTCATTGCAGTAGCTATTGCACTTACTCTAGTTGTTTTTGCCCAGTACATTCTTACTTGGGGATATTTCAAACATGACATCAAAATTGTAATAGCTATAAACTTTTTAATTTCTGGTAATATCAGATTCATTGATTTTCCCTTCTCTTCCAAAAATTCCACATTCGTGCAATCACAAATATTCTGGAGAATCTCATCATCCAGATACATTTTTAAATAGTCCTGAACTTTCCAATCTCTGCGAGATTCGACGTTGTCAACAGGTTCTTCAAACACGAAGTTTGGTGGAATAAAGTTTTTCAATATTTTCCAATTCATGCGGTTTCTGTTATAAACCCGTTCAGTAGTTATCCTTTCTCTAATCACACTTAGCGGCTCGTCATCAGAATCTTCTTCAGACAAAATGTCCTCAGGAGCGTCCTCAATTTCCTGGATATCTTGCTGAATCTCGAAATCAACTTCATCATTAGAAAAATCATCTAATTCTAAGTATGAACAGTCGGCATCCAGAAGTTGTTCGATTTTTTCATCGTCTACTCCAAATCTCAGTCGTTTTTTCGTCCCGAAAATCGCTGAAAGAGAAATTATCGTTATGTGCAAAAAGTTTGAGTATGACCTACTGTCCAACTGGATGGACAGGTACAAAAATAGTCATTGTTTGTTCAATAACACTTGTAGTAAAAAAAAAATGATTTGATTACATTCTTAGAATACTAATGCAGTGACACAAACAAACATCACACATAAAATAGGAAAAAATCAATACTTACAGTCAATAGTTGTAGGACGAAAGGCGGCCATCATGAACAAAATTTTCATAAACAAATTTTTCATAAACAAATAACAGCGCACTGTGGCATAACAGCAAAACAGCTGGGCATGCAACGCGTTCGTAAATTCATCCAATACGTTGGACCGAAGGATTTACTGTCGTAAATTCACTACAATATTAATAATACGCTTGAATCTGGATGTCCAACATATTGGACATCGGGACTCAGGAGGATATTAAAACAATTCTAGTCAATCCATTATAGATAAGCTTCGTAGATTTCATAGAATTCAATTTTTTAGAACTGATAAACCTCCACAACAAAATCTGCATGATTCCATACCCAGATGATATCTGAACATAAGTTTACGTCCATTCGAATGAAAAAAATTTTGAATTTTCAACGAATTTAATATTACTATCGACATTGATTTTCAAATATGAGATAAATTAATGTGAGGAGATGATATTTTATCTTCTTATGGTGATAATGAAATATTTTAATTTATCTATCATCGAAATGCAGAAATTCCGTCGAATATTTGACTTGATATATTGTAATGAGAGAATGTACAATTTTAACACGTAGTAATAAATTCTTCCTTAATGAAATTGTTTCACTGGCATGAGTTGCCATATATCCTAAGAATTCTTCCATTGTGTTGAAAAATGAAATAAAATACTCAAGAATTGAACCTTTATTACTCAGAATTACGAACATCTAAGAAAAGAAATCGAACAGTTACCTATAACTACACTGATCAACAATTGCTAGGGATCACGTATGAACTTCTCTTCATTTGTATTTTTTTCAAGTTATCTCGTGAATATCTGTACATTATATGTTCTCTAAGGAAAAAGTAAGATGTTTTGAGTTGATTATATCAAAGTCTTCCTCACTTCATCGGCTCTTGTTCACAAAATCGATTATTATCTGTAGGCTGTTACAGGTGGAGTGAAAAGCAATGTGGTATTTGTTATTAAATCTGTTTTTTTCCCGACCACCTGGCAGTAGAATTCTCCCTGGACCTGGAATGTAGCCCTATGACATACCCCATGGAAACAAAATATAACTTCTCAGCTTGTAAAATCAAGAAGGTAAATGAAAAAATGTGCGGAATGATAAAACCAGAAACACCTATAACTCCAGATTATATTTCATGGTTCACAGAACAACTGTCAGACACAATCCTAGCACAAACTCCAATAATCACAGTCGGATATCACAACCAGAAAATTCCACCATATATTTTGAGGCTTATAAAGATCAAAAAACAATTATATAGAGAAATTCGCGAAAACAGCGACCCCAACCTAAAAAGAAAATTTAATGCCCTAAATAAAGATATCCATAAACTCATAGGCAACTATCGATCTCATAAATATTTGGAGGCATGTAAGGAAATTGAATACCAGAAGGGAAGAACTTACTGGAGATCAATAAAAAAACTTTCAAAGTATAACTCGCACAAAATCACGGAACCAATTGAAGTTAATGGAAAACCAGTTACCAAAGATCAGGAAATCGCCGATGCCTTCTCAACCTACTTCCAGAAAATTTTTGAAGTATGTGAAGATCCGACATTCGAGGTCAACCACAGGGAACAAATTGAGGATTGGTACAAAAATATTTTTCCTACCCTAAGAATTGATGATGATATCACACCTATAGATCAAAATGAATACTTCGAAGCCCTAAATCATGGTAAAAACACTGCTCCAGGATATGACAATATTCCCAGAAGCATCCTAAAAAGGCTAGATCTATCAATACATCTTGAAATAATCCGAATCTACAACTATTGTATTCAGGAGTCTTGTTTTCACAAAATTTGGAAAAGGGGACTATTAATCACAATCTCTAAATCAAAGGCAGACACCAGGAGGCTCGAAAACTACAGACCAATAACCCTACTCCCAGTAATTGGAAAGAACCTTGAGAAAATAATCAAATCTAGGATGATGAAAATACTAAGCCACAAGATTCCCAATTTCCAATTTGGTTTCAAACAGAAAACATCGACTATCCACCCATTGATCATACTTACTCAAAATGTTCAGAGCAAGAGAAAACAGGGTCATCATTCTGCGGCAATATTTATGGACATACAAAAAGCTTTCGACAGCACTTGGCACTCAGGACTCATATACAAACTCCATAAGCTTGGATGCCCAGTATATATGCTGAGAATAATAAACGACTTCCTTAGCAATAGGTCTATACAAGTTAAAATAAAAAACGCATTGTCCAACGAATTCTCCCCAAAGCAAGGACTTCCGCAAGGCTCTCCACTGTCACCATACCTGTATAATTTATATTGCTCAGATATCAACGACACAGAACGCGCGACCAGGATGAGTTCATATATTTTACAGTTTGCCGATGATACCACCCTAATTGCACACGGTAAAACTATATCGGACACGATGAAAAGACTGGAAGAGATCAAGGAGAAGATGACCCAATGGATGAACAAGTGGAGAATAAAAACAAACCCCAAGAAGACAAAATTCATTCTATTTTATCACAAGATCCACCATAACTCGCCCACAATTACTCTGGAAAATACTACATTGAAGCCTGTAACAAACTGTAGATACCTCGGCATGATAATTGATAGTAAACTCAACTTTAAGATGCACATCAACTCCACCAAACAAAACACTATCACGAGAGCCAGTCACTTCAGGTCACTCACTTATAAAGATCAAGGCATAGACACAAAAACAGCGTCAAACATCTACAAAATGATCTGCAGACCTCTTCTTGAATATGGCCATCAGATTCTAGGTTCATGCAACAAAACTACCATGAGAATTATTGAGGTGGCGGAACGAAACAGTCTACGGAAAATAACCAAGTTGAGACATCCCAACAATCCACTCCACAATCCGTCCAACCAGTACTTATATCAAAAAACCCAAATAGAACCAATAGCCGACAGGATACATAGACTGAATAAGAAATTTATTAAACAACAACACAACCTAAATATAATTGAGCCACTTGTACATCAGATGTCCCCCCTGCAGGTCTCCAAAAGAAAACTACCTGAACTACCTCTATTCGAACACTTGCTGAACCAAAGATGAAGAACGCAACACACTCTCTTTTAATATACATACAATGAATTCACTCACCTCAAAAACTAAATTCTTTTTTTTTTTTTTTTTTTTTTAATTTACATTTTTATACTTTGTAAAATAAGACTTTGTATATGGGCAGGAAGACCTAGGTCGCTAGCCCTTTGAAACATTGTTTCAATAAAGTTTTTCTTCTCTCTCTCTCTGTTTTTTTCTCTCGTTCAAATACATAAGGTGACAATAATTGAAGAAATGAGAACAATATCAGCTTATCAGTCATGCCGAAAAGACGTTTGGCTCCTGTGCGACTGGACCAAATCATACGGTGGATACAGGAAGGTTTGTCCCGGCGGTTGAATGTTTCGCAAAGTGTCGTGAGTCGGGCTTGGAATAGGTTCATCCAAAACGACTCAGTAGCTTATGTTCATGGGGGAGGTCGGCAGCGCAGTACAACAGCTGCCCAAGATCGTCTTTTGATCCTCAATGCTAGGAGAAATCCCACTTACCCGGCGTCGCGGCTCAATAGATCACTGAGAGTTGCAACAGGAGTTCTAATTTCGAACCAGACTGTAAGACGACGACTACATGTTCGTGGTTTGAGAGCACGTAGGAGGGTACAACATCCCCGTTTGAATAGGGAACACCGGTTTCATCGACGGCAATGGGCTGAGGAGCACCGCAATTGGACACTTGAAGATTGGAGCCGATGTTTATTTACGGATGAGTCTAGATTTCGTTTGGTCAACTCCGATGGACGTATTCTTGCTTGGAGGGAAAGAGGTCGAAGGTATGCAGAACAGTTTATGGTACCCACAACAGCTTTTGGCGGAGGTTCTATATGTGTATGGGAAGGCATTTGTTTGAACCAACGCACAGAGTTGGTTGTTCTGCACAACACCACCATGACCAGCCAGAGATATCACGATATGATTATTGAACCCATAATTGTTCCGTTTGCGGCTGCCGTGGGCGAGAATTTCATTTTAATTGACGATAATGCCCGTCCACACCGTAGTCGTCTGGTTAATGAAGCGCTAGAAACTCATGCTATTGATAGGATGGACTGGCCATGTCGCTCTCCAGACATGAATTGCATCGAACATGTCTGGTCTGAGATGTCTAGACAATTGTCAACCTTAGAACAACCGATCAATAACCTGGAGGACCTTTCTAATGCTTTACGGGACAATTGGACGAATTTGCCCCAAAATTTTATAAATCGTTCTATCGAAAGTATGCCTCGTAGGGTAGAATGCTTGAGACGAGCTCGTGGGGGACCAACTAGGTACTAGCTTAACCGAAACTTCAGCCTTCTTGTGGTTTCATCATAAAATTTTTATGTTATTCAAACACAGAATTTTGAGTGTTCCTAATAAAGTCTTTTTTTCTCTCCAACTTTCCATTTTTTCATTCTTTTCTCAAGTGAACCATATTATCAACTGAAAATACTCTGATATCTGACTTAATTTATAATCTTGGAGCGAATATTTCAGAAATAAATTTAGAACAAGTAAGTGATCCCTATCAATTGTTGAGCAGTGTATCTTCAAGTTTCATCTAGAATTATAGTGACTTGATTAATTGTATCTGGAATAATTTGTAACATGTTACTATAGACCTAAATAACATAGCCTGGGCGTTAGAGAGACCATTGATATCGCTGAATTGTGACAAGGAAAGAAATGGCAAAACATTGGTTTCGTGAATTTGATTGTTTGTGTTTTCTTGTAAAGATAACGGATTCCTCAACGATTTACTAAGTGTTTGTTGTAATTTTTCTGCTTATTTTAGTACTGATAAACAATTTTAAGTATCTCTGCTTCGTGTGTAGCTTATATTCGTGTTGTTAGATCCAAAAAAAGGTTGAACGTGACATTCGATAGGTAAGAAAACAAGAAGTGATTTATCCTTTATTTTATTGAATGTTTTCACAGGTTTCCGAGAAATTGAATGAAATGGGTGATGGCAATATAGACTACAGACAAAAAACCTTCTGCCACAGCCGTGATATGAAGTAATCACTTCAAAACAGAGGACTATTATGTCGATCCCTATATGGAACCAAAGTTTTGAAGGAACGAGAACATGTGTTACTACAATAATGCTATACAGCAAATTCCTACCCTTTATAGATCCAGAGTTATGAATTTTTGACTATGTTATTCGAGTTTTGAAGCCCTGATTCGAATCTCTCGGTCAGATGTTAATTATAATTTTTTGAAATTGATATTTATTATATGTTTTTTTCCATATGTGCTTGCATATTTGATCATAACAGGTAATATAATAAACCCTTGTATAAAATTTGCGGTATTTCTTTAAACTGTTAGAGTAAAGAAAGATATAAACTTTAGGAATGTAAGGCTGAATTGTCCTTGATTTGAAAGGAAAAATATAGCACTTTCATCCCCAATAACACTCACTATTTTCTCAGTCCATTTTTCAAAAATATTTGGGCTATTTTTTTCTGGAGACAACTGACATAAAATTTAAAAATTTCATAAATTTTCTTTTGTGTTTTTATTTATCACAATTTTGGAATTCCCTAAAGTTCAGTTACACTTGTAGCTACAATATATCGAATATAAATTTAATTATCTATAATATTATTGATATACTGAACTATCTATAAAAACTCTGGATAGAAATTAAAAAATATTTTCCTTCAGATAGCACTCAATGAAATTCACCTTTTTCTGAAAGAAATTTTAGATATCATGAAAATCTATACCATACAGTTCCTAAATGTGATTTATTTAGCTATTTCAATACTATTCTCATCCGAAAATCTCAATGTTTTTCTTAAAAAAAAATTAAAACCGTGTTATTCCCATAGTAAATTCGCATGTATTGCCATTAATAACTCCATCCTTCACAACACCTCTCTTTGATAGTCTGCAAAGCAATGCGAGTAGAAGCCACGTGAAGGCGAGTCCATTTATTGACTTTTGTATAAATGGCATTCCCAGCAAATAATACTTTTGCAATTTAAAATTTTTAATGAATTGAAAATTCTGAAACTACGACAAAAGTTTTATTCAAATAAATACTGTTTTATACAAAATATACATATCAGATTTTTGATTAATAATAATATGACTTATTCTGTAAGATACAGGGTATAGACATATAATCACAGAGGCGTGAATATATCACTTTTTAGCCTTTACGCATCATCCACAAATTTTTATATTAATATTATATACATAATCAGAGGGAGTATTGCATTATCAATTTGATCCGTCTTAGCTTCAATGAAAGACGTAAGTATAACAGCCATTGTTATTCTTGCACAATTGAACTGGTCCATATTAGCGATAAATCCTGAATCAAAATTTACACATTACATCTATATACAAAAAACAATTAAAGATTACATTTCAGAATTTATCTGTTATTTTTTCCTGAAATTTTGTGTGCATGTGAAGTTCATTGATAAAGCAAGTTATCCAAAAAGATAGCTATGATTTTCTTCACAAGAGGAAATATTTTCTGATCTGATAATCCCTTGAACCAACAAATGTAAGTTGAAAGAAGACACTTTTTCCATTTTCCCTCAAATAAAAATTACAAATATTTTCTGGAACTCACCTATTTCATATAGAGCAAATACTGTTAATAGTTGGGAGATAATAGAAGCCAGAGTTCCTTCGATAGTCTTCTTTGAATCTACAATTTAAAAAAATTAATATCCTAGGTGAAAGATTCTACTATTTGAATATCAATTTCATTAATTACCATGATAAAAATGTTTGCCATACTTAGATCCGAAAGCACTCGCTACTGTGTCCCCTATACCAACAGATAGTACACCACTGATAAGTGGTAGAAACTCAAAGTAAGCCGAATCTGTAATGTCACAAGGAGAAGGATGTATCCAAATAGGAGTTGTGAATCCTGTTAAGAGATAGATAGGGGTAACAGCAAGTAATCCTGCATCCTTTTCATCACTTAGAGTCATGAAACTCTCTTGTAGAAGTCTACCAAGTGGAGGTATAGCTAGATTACGTAAAATCTGTCGAAGAAATTGAAAATTAGGTACATGAGACCAATGTAGCTTATAAGTTACCTCTAGTAAAAAAAATATCCCAAGTAACACGCCACTACCAAGATACAAGAGGTTACACTTATACATCAATCCTGGTATATAAACTGCGACAGCCAAAATGTGGAAAATTTTTCTTTTTGAGGATGATGCCTTATTACCTGTGTTCCTTTGTTTTATTATTGCTAATGTAGCTATACAAACACATATTACCCAATATGAGACCATTCTAATCTGCAATATTTTTACTAGACAATTTAAAAAGTTTCTTTTACATTAAGATAGGCTTTTAAACATACTGTGGCTAGATCCTCTAAAAGCAAACTCAATATCCATAGAATAGGGCTTCTCTGTAGAAAAATATGCAACGGAAACAGAAAAGTAGTTAATAAGATCAGAAAACCCCAAAAGTAAACAGCAATGTTTTTAATGCTGAAATAATATAAAAACCCTCCTAGTATCATAATTCCCAAGAGTTCCATCTGAAAATCATATTACAGTGACCATAACTTCCAAACAGTTGAAAATAATTTATATTTTACCTGTATAATAATAGTAGATGATCTGCCAGTTTTAGTAATTGGTTCTCCAATAGAATAATAAAAATGTGGCAGTGTTGTATATAACAATATCGCTACACTTTGTGCTGTTAAAGCAGCCTCTCCTAAAGTAAAAGATTTGGGAAACATTCTGAGCACCATTAAGTAAATCCTACTATATAAGATGGTACAAAAAAATCCACTATAGATAGCAAAAACAGTCCCTAGAAATAAGGTAATGTTTTAATGTGAATTCCATAACATATTATGAATAAACTCTTGATTACCTTGATTTAAAGAAATAAATAATATTGACAACGGAATAAATATCCATAAGTGAAACACTGATACATAATGTTTTCTTTTTAATGCTTGGAGTATAAAGATATTGGTGAAAATTATACCGATTGAAAAAATCAGTAACGACTTGTATGTATCACTCAACACCACATAGTGTTTCAATGCAGAAATTATAAGAGCAATAGGTAGAAGAAATGACAACCACAATCCATTGCTGGCATTAGGTCTGAAAAATCATAATGAAAAAGTCTTGTAGTTGCTGAGTGTTTGCCACAACTTTACCTCACTTCGATTTGTAATTTTTTTTCAATGGATATTATATCGAAATTTGTATTCAATTTACTCATTGTGAGTTTATAAGTTAGAGGAACTTATCCAAGTAAGAACTTTGTCCTATTGTAACCTGTTCAATTAAAATATATTATCATGATAAGTTATGATGAATCATATAAAATCATGTTATCTTTTGAACCGCATTATTGTCCGTTAAAGTTTTTTCAGAGTTGAGGTTAACCCACAGAAATCATAGAATACAAACGACAGAGTGATTTGTCTTGTTGATAAGCCGTTGGTTATCTTCCCAGGATAAAACGCGGGAAATTCGAATTTACATAGAGATAATGTAATTTTTAATTACTCAACATGAAATTAATTCATGTACTATATTATTATTGAGGTATGTCTGATAAGAAATATATATTTTTTTTATTTTGGAAAATTTTTTTAGTGGACACTTTTTTTTTCTATAAATGTTGTATTAAAAGATTGTATTGAATTCTTCCAATTTAACTCAATTTGAAAAACAAATATAGATTTCTATAGGAATGACCAATATTTGCATAATTTATAATAGTTAACGAGCAGTATTAAAAATGGAATCCGCTCACTGTTTACAGTAATACTCAACAGATCAAATATTTCGTTCAACGGGAAATGAGAAAATTTATGTAAATATGATAATAATTATTCATTGTAAATCTTATGATTGAATTTCTATACGGCGTTTATCAGAAAAGTGATGATCATATTTAGATATTTTCGAGAGTTTTGCTTCAAAAATATAAATATTGCCGCACTTGAACAAGAAACATCAGGCCATCATTTTGCGAAAATATCTTTAATTGTCGAAAGATGCGGTTCGCTTCACCGATGGAGAATTCTAAGTCGAAAAAATTCTTTCCGTCATCTCAGCCGCCTTGTACACAATAACTCTCGAACGAAATTTGCTAATAACTTTGAATTTTTGGGTTAATTTGAGGGCCTGAGAATATCACGGTTAATTTCGTTACTGAGCAATCCATCCAAAGGTTTTGGAGTTATTTATATGATATGAAATTTTGTTTACCCAATTATTGAGGAAATACTCATCCGATTGAACTGAAATTTAGATTCCAGATTGGGTTCAGATAGAATGTTATTAGCATTTATGGTGGTTGCAGAATGGGCTAATGCACTACTGTCCTTTCGACTTTTGCACCACTGAGTAAAACAGAACTCAATCATTGTGAACATAGAAGTTCTTTGAATTATATTATTTATTTGGACGGACGTTGCCAGATCCACGAATAATGAGGTTGAATTTGTAGTAGATCATATTTTGCATATTATTATCACAGATTACTAGTCTGTGTTATTATAAACCAAGAGGAAGTGCACTTGCTGTGCACGGCTGTGATTACTTCATAATCCAACGAGTGAGCTTTTATTTTATCGTTTGTTTCGAAGTAAAATACCTTATGATGATTTTCATTGGGGGTCCGTAAGGAATACACTCTATTAGTGTGACGTCACACACCGCCATTTTTGGTTCTCCTGTCAGTGTTCGGAATCCAAACAAATAAATTGTCATTCAAATTAGTACGGTGTCGTTGAAGGAATTGACTTATTTCCATAAATAAGAGTATTTTAGGAACGATTTCAGTATTAATTGATAGACAGAAGGAACGAGGTTAATACCAGTAAGTTTGAATAATGTATCATTCCCTAGATTTTGTAAAAAGCCGTGTTTATTAGTTGAACTTCAAGTTCGAACTTACTTGCATTAATCTCGTGCCTTCTGTCTATCAATTAACAGTAAAATCGTTCTTTGAATAATCTTATTTATCAAAATAAGCCAATTTCTTCAACGACAACGTACTAATTTGAATGACAATTTGTTTGTTTGGATTCCAAACACTGACAGGAGAACCAAAAATGGGGGTGTTTGACGTCATCACTAATAGAGCGTATATATGTATTTCAGAAAAATGATTTTGTATCAATTGATGTATGTTCAGACGAAATGCATTTGATACGAAGTTTTATTGTTCTATATCAAGTGATAGAAAGTTACCATTTTGTGATGAAATCCCAATTTAGAATCATTGATTCTGTAGCTGTCATCGAAATAATCTTATATTTCACATATTCCTTATTATCCAATTGACTTCGATTATAAAAAAAAATCACGACAACATTGCTTTCCCTATTATTTTGATAATGAAAAAAATGTTATACGATAGAGAAATGATACATTCCTCAAAAATCCTAATATAAATTACCTACTCTCCAAACTTTACAACTAGATAAACAAATTTTTTGGTATTTTTCAATGTTTCCAAAAATGTTTAATTCTACAAAAAAGCAAAGTTACAAAACATGGAAGTCGTCTGACTACTTTTACTTTTAGAAAATGAATCACAAATGATATCTAACGATGAGCTAACAAGACAGAACCTATTATCGGTAAATAAACAAAATGATAAGATTGTAGTCTCTAATTATCTAAATCTCAATAGTATACCTGAAAAGAGTTGAGTGTCAAAGTGTAAAGGGCCTTTAGGCCTCCTTTTTAAAATGCTTACGGGTATTGTTTCGCATTCTTGGCTAGTGTTATTTATTTTTTGTTACGCTTCATGTGAAGAAGAACCCATAACCTCTGCTAGAAGTGAGTCGAAACATATTTAGGCTTCGCTAAATATCATGTTTCTCTATTTCAGTATCGTAATGAGTTCATTACAGTTTTAAAAACAGTGCTGTAATGAACTCATTACAGCATCGTTTTCAGTTATATTTTTCGTTTTGTGGTTGTCTATACTGACTTCCAATCCTGTTAAATTTCAACAAACGTCAATAATTGTCGATATAATAATAATAATTTGGATATAGTGGAATGATTTGCAGCATTAAATGCAATTTTTCTTAATTCTGGTGGCGTTAAATTTATATTGTCAGATATAATTCACGAATTTAATGCGTATTGTAAAGTATTTCAAAATTCGAAACTTACCTAGGATTCAAATTCCGTAATCTGTCAATTTTCGTAACAGTCACACCAACTGCTAAGATACCTACAATATAAATGTCACTAGGATATATAATATGAATTTTTTATCGAATTTCGACAACATTTCACAAAACTTGACTGAAATAGAGAAAATATCGTCTAGTACTAGTTGCAGAAGACAATTCCAACACTCATGCGTTCCAAAACTCGCTCCTTCGTCGCTCGTTTTCGAATTTCGCATTCGTGTTGGAATAGGAGCCCATTCGGCAACTTTTTTTCAGAATATACTATTACCTGAAAACAACTGTTAACAACTGATTTTTTCAATATTTTTTCGTGTGTTTATATCCCGAAAATATACCGCCACGATGTCCGGTCGTAAACACTATAACTCTTGAACGGATAGACCTAGACATTTGAAAAATCCAGAATAAGTTCGGATCCCAAATGCTGTAGAAGTTTGTAAACGGACAATCTGTAAATGGAACTAGTCAAAATTTTGTTTTAGGGATTATTTCAAACTTGCTGATTCAATTGAGATAAAATTCTGAATTTATAATATGTCAAATAATCTAATTTCAAACTTCTTTCGAAATTTCATATTGATCGCGTAGCCAGAACCATAGAAAGTTCAAGAAGAATTTAAAAATGAGGAAACTCAGGAAACGCTCGTTCATTCATATATACCTATATTGTGTGATCTTCAAGGGCGCAATTGGCGCATAAATCAACGAGCGTTAAAAAACTCCTGATTTCACGTTAGACCTTTTTTCTCTTATTTTCTATGAATATTTAAATATAATAAATAAATAAATATGAGATTTTTTTCAGTTATAAGGCCTAGATGTAGCGTTGATAAAGACTGCAAAGCAAATGCATTCTGTTTTGGAAATGACAACTACTTGCCAGGGCATTGTAAATGTAAAGATGGTTTTGAAATGTTCAGTGAGGGCAAGAATTACGAATGCTTAGAAGGTAAGATGGAAAAAATGAAGTTACCTGTTTATTATATTATATATATTATTAATGTGTGATGCTCCGCACTGAGTAGACACATTTTGTTGAGCTCCCGAGTTTTATGGTTGAATTCAGTGGTGAAAATAAGTTTGGAAGTACATATCTGCCTATTAGGGTAATTCATAGAACTTTTATTTCTTCTGCCTACTCTGTAATATTTCGTTCATCAAATTAATAAAGAAAATGCCAATTTCAAAACAACAACAAGAAAATATAAAACAATGCATTCTCGAATGCCTGTCAGATAAGGAATTCTTATCAAACCTGGCGATAAAAGTAGCCGATAAGGTAACATCCACTGTCCAACAACATCTGGACCGCCTTGAAGAACGTGTTCGTGAACTCGAAGGGAAATCCATAGATAATGAAGTAAAGATAAGCGAATTAAATTTAAGACTGAATAAGATGGAACAAAATGGTAAACGTAAACAATTGAGACTGTTGGGGTTGAAGGAGACAACTGAAGAGAGCTTGGAAGATTCGGTGCAGGAAATCTTGGTTTCAAAATTTAAGATGGAAAAGTCAGTAATTTCGAATTGCCATAGAATTGGACAGAAGAATATCAGTCAAGATCGCCCTAGACCTGTTGTTATAAAGTTTACATCGGTATCATCTAAGAATGAAGTTTTCCGTAATAAAAGAAATTTAAAGAATTCCCAACTATTATTAGTCGAAGAACTCAGTAAACTAAACTACGAATTACTCAAAAGTGCTAAAGAAAGAGTGGGAAGAAGGGAAGTTTGGTCTCTTGATGGCAGAATCTTCATTAAATGGAAGGGTAAAAAACACATCGTCGGATCCACTGAAGAAATGGAAGGTATTATAAAAAGTTGAGTATTGTGAGTGGAGTAACTCAACAACCCTTGCTGTATAAAGGGATTATAGAAATTTATTTTTTTGTTAAAATTTTTTTTTTGCCTTTATTCCAATTTTTGTATTGCTTTATTTATTGAAATGTTAATTGGTTGGATACATTTATTTTAAATTCTAATTTGATAAGTTCATAGATTATGAGGAGTTTGAGCATAGCGTTTTACAATGTACAATCTTTACTCGCACGTTTTGATGATTTTCGGAGTTTTCTCCATAATAATGATTTTGATATAGTCGGGTTATGCGAGACTTGGCTGGCCGATGGTGTGCCTGCGCGCCTGGTTAACATACCTGGTTATAATTTTATAAGAAAAGACAGAGGATCCAGAGGGGGAGGCATTGGTTTTTTTATACGCGATAGTTTAGGTTATGAGATTTTGCATGGGGGAATTACTAGTTGTCTCGAACAAATGTGGATAAAAATTGGGATTAATGGTAAGTCGGTAATTATCTGCGTTATGTATCGACCTCCATCCGGTAGTTTTTCAGAATTTTTTAGTTCTTTTGAGGACCTTGTTTTAAGATATCATCCTTCGAGTAGTGATATCGTTATCGGTGGTGATGTAAATGTGGACTTTTTAAGAGTTGATGACTTTAGGGTCCGGAGATTGTCTGAACTGTTCGTTCAGTTTAATTTGGCACAAATTATTGATTCTGCCACAAGAATTACGAACAGGTCTGCTACGCTGATTGATATCATTTTGACTTCATCTGAGAGTGAGGATCTCATCCATGGAGTGGATACTGTGGGACAGTTGTCCGACCATTCTTTGGTTTATGTTAGGTTGAACTTCGATCGGAAAGTACTAGAGAACCGTACTTTGAAATCCAGATCATTACGTAGAGTGGATCGTGATGTTCTTGACCAATTATTTTCGGTCACTCCGTTTGACAGTTTACTTTATGTTGAGGATGTCAATCTGAAGGAAGCAACATTCACCAAACTTCTATGTGATCTTTACGATCACATCGCACCAGAGAAGTTGATAACCATAAACAATAAATGTAAGCCATGGTTCACTGAGGCTATCAGACTGATGAAAAGGCAGAAGGACAAAGCTTATAAAAAATTCAGGAGGACTAGTTCCCCTCAGGACTGGCAGTTCTACAAGCAGATGAGAAATGCTACTACCAATGCAATAAATGCAGAAAAAAGATCGTACCTCAGCTGCTCCACAATAAAATCCGGTATGAAACATGTTTGGAGGCAATTGAACGAGGTGGGAGTATATAGCAAAAAGACGAGTTCAGCAGCCTTGCCCGAAGCTTTGAATGACCCTACCTCTATCAACAACTTTTTCCTACAATTTCAGAGACTGGGGACTCCTGATCGAGATTTGTTGAACTTTTATTCTACCATGCCCTTGAGACTTGTTGAGGAGGAACTTACTTTCACCCTTGTTGTTGAGGAGGAGGTAATCTCTATAATTTCATCAATGAAATCAAATGCTGTTGGATCAGATCGAGTGAGTATGGAAATGATAAAATTGTGCTGTCCTCGAGTTGTGCCGTTCCTACTCAATATTTTTAATTCGTGTTTACTGAAATCAGTGTTTCCTGACTCTTGGAAAATAGCCCGAGTGATGCCTTTGCCTAAGAAAACTGAAATACACAATCTGAATGATCTCCGCCCTGTAGCTATTTTGCCCACTTGCTCTAAGATTTTCGAAAAAATAATTGCTTCTCAAATAAGGGCACATTTGGAGAAATACAACATTCTACCTCAGCGGCAGTCGGGATTTCGCAAGGGTTATAGCTGTGGTACTACACTCCTGGATGTGGTTGATGAGATCTTACGCGCAATTGATTCAGGTAAAACGTGCATTCTTGTTCTGTTGGATTATTCGAAGGCGTTCGATCAAATTGATCACGTTCTCCTATTGGCAATTCTTGGGCATATTGGGTTTGCACCTTCGGCGGTTGAGCTCATTCGCAGCTATTTGATTGGTCGTACTCAATACGTCGAAACAGATAAGGGTTCTTCGACGCCGGAACCAGTTCATTGCGGTGTACCGCAGGGGTCCGTGCTTGGTCCCCTGCTCTTTTGCATTTATACATTCTTCCTCACGAACGGCTTGAAATACTGTATCGATTTCCGTTATGCAGATGACACCCAGATACTCCATACTTTTTTGTCATCAGAGGTGGAAAGCGCATGTGAGAAAGTGAATGATGATCTGAGAGCTCTCGCTTGCTTTTCTCGTCGGCATCACTTGAATTTGAACTCGTCTAAAACCAAGATGATTGTATTTGGCAGACATAAGGAACAGGTTCAATCGCGACTGAGTATTGTATTGGATGATGTTAAGCTGACTTGCGTCAGCTCTGCGAGGAACTTAGGACTTTTGATGGACTCAGAATTGAGATTTAAGGAACATGTAATAATGTGCATTCAAAGGGCTTATGCAAACCTAAAAAGATTATACCCTCACAGGCATTATCTGACAACAAAATTAAAAATTTTGCTGACGGAGTCTCTGGTTCTTAGTCATTTCAACTTTTGCGACGCAGTTTATGGTCCTTGTTTAACCAGAGAGTACAGTAAGAAGATACAGAAGGTACAGAGATCATGCCTGAGGTTTATATATGGGATCCGGAAGTTCGAACCAGTCATTCACAAACTCAAGGACTGTAACTGGATAGATATGGAAAAGCGTAGGAGGCTCCACTCGATGATTCTTTTTCACTCGATCATTCTTTATAAAACTCCACCATATCTTTTCAATAAAATTAAATTGCGCTCGGATGTTCATACTTTGAATCTCAGACACCGTGGTCTCCTCTCCGCGCCCACCCATTCTACAACCACTTTTACTAGGTCGTTCACGTTCAATATTGTTTCTCTCTATAATGGTTTGCCTCTTCCTCTGAAATCCCTTAGTTTATATAAATTCAAAAAGTCATACACACAATTTTTGTTGACAGGTTCACTTTAGGCTTAGGTCCTAAGCTATGTGGACGCAGGCTTGATCTCCGATGGTTTTTTTTTTCTCTTCAAGTTTTCTATTTAAGTTCACTAAATGTACGAAAGAAAATTTTTTTTTCTCAATGTATCCAACTATATGCTCAGTGCTGGAATCTTTTTTTTGTTCTTGGTGAACTTTTGGGAGCTTACATATAAACAGTCTTACTGTCGTAAGTCTCCTTTTTGCAGATAAAATTATAGGATATATAGAAGTATGTTTTTTGATTGATTGGTTATTTCTGTTGTATATTATCTGCAAATAAAGTTTATTATTATTATTATTATTATTATTATTATACAGGGTGTTTCAAAATTCGGGGTGAACATTGGAGAACGTGTTAGTATAATTTATTTTCTCTAATTCTGTGGTTATTCCGTTCATTCTTCCACATCTTGTAGAACAAAATCGTGCGAGAATATATCAGAAACGCACAGTTTTCATGGTTATATTTTATTATTCTATGTTGGTACTCCGAACTTTCCGCCACGGCTTTATCTGTCAATTCATCAATTTGCCTTGAAGAAATCAGTTCTGCCAACCAACATTTTTCAATGCAAAAATCACTAAGATATATTTATGGAAATATTTCATTAGTTTCAATGAAAATGCAATGAATTAGAGAAAATAATGTATAATACTCGTACAGAAGGCTCATTCTACCACTCGTTCATTTCAAAACTCGCCACTTCGTGGCTCGTTTTTGAATTTTGAGCTCGTGGAAGAATATCAATGCCTTCTACACTTGTATTATAAATAACTATACTAACTTAGGTATAGAGGACTTGAGGAAATTTGAACTCGAAATTTGGGAAAAAATTGAATTTTCCTACAAAAATCGTTATATCTCCCGAATTATTCGTCACAGACTCCTCAAATAGAAACGTTTTTCAAACATCAAGTTCCGATCTAAAACATACTGAGGTTTCAAGAGTGTAGCTTACGTCCAGGAGAAGTTGCAGCCTCCGGAATATTATCAATTTCAGATTTTTACTTATTATTTCTGAAATAATGTAATGATCGCCCAACTGCAAGCATTTTCGTGATCTACATAGTCGAATCAATCAATAAAATGATACAATATTCCCATGAAGGATCTTTTATTTTTTTTCAATTTTCTAAGGATTAGGTTTTACTATACGGAGTACGAATGTACAGGGTGGGCAAATAAGCGAGGTAGGCGGCTATATCTCAGGATCCACTCATCGTAGAGACTTGCGGTAAACATTTTACCACTAAAGTGTACAAGAGAACACACTGGAAATTGTTTTGAAGTTCATACCTCTACCGCTAGGGGCGTAATAGCTAGCGTCGAGTAGAAAAATGAATTTTACTCGAAAATGTTTCATATGAAGTTGGAGAAAAAATATCATCACTATAATCCTTGGAAAATTATCTATCTTTTTGAATTGTCACTTTCGATTTTACGACATCAAATAAGGGTAGGTGAAAGGGAGAAATCTGACTGATTGAAACGCCTGTAACTTAAGTTTGGCTCAACATTTTTGAGCAAATTAGATCTCGTCTGAAAGATAATATCTTGTCGATTGAAGACAAAATATAGTCATGATAAATTTGTTTTTGCTGCTTTCGATAGGAGGCGCTAAGTCAGAAGTTCATTGTTTTGTTCATTTCACTCCGAAATTTCAAATGTAATGATAGGATTTTCTTAACAGAAACAGAAGTTCCATAAAATTTGCATGAAAAAACCTGAAGGCAATTGATGCACTGCGAAAAACCTGTCTTTAATTTCTAACAGAAACAGAAATCCCATCCAATTTGTATGAAAAAACCAAAAGGTCGCAAAGCGATAGCTTCAGGCGTTCTGGAGTTATGGCCGAAAGAAGACACAATTTAGTTTTTCAGTGGATCAGTTGAAAAATATCTTTTTTCGTCCATAACTCCAGAATGCCTGAAACTAGCGCTTTGCGACCTTTTGGTTTTTTCATACAAATTTGATGGGATTTCTGTTTCTGTCAAAATTTAAAACACAATTTGATTTTTCGCAGTGCATCAGTTGGAGAATATCTTCTTTCGGCCATAACTTCAGAACGCATGAAATTATCGCTTTGCGACCTTCAGGTGTTTTCATGCAAATTTGAAGGAATTTCTGTTTCTGTTGAGAAAATTCATTACATTTGAAATTTCGCAGTAAAATGAACAAAACAATGAACTTCTGACTAAGCGCCCCCTATCGAAAGCAGCAAAAAACAAATTAATCATCACTATATTTTGTCCTCAATCAACAAGATATTATCTTTCAGACGAGATCTAATTTGCTCAAAAATGTCGAGCCAAACTGAAGTTACAGGCATTTCAATCAGTCAGATTATTCCCTTTCACCTACCCTTATTTGATGTCGTAAAATTGAAAGTGACAATTCAAAAAGATAAAGAATTTTCCAAGGATTACAGTGATGATATTTTTTCTTCATCTTCATATGGAACATTTTCGAGTAAAATTAATTTTTCTACTCGACGGTAGCTATAACGCCCCCTAGCGGTAGAGGTATGAACTTCAAAACAATTTCCAGTGTGTTCTCTTGTACACTTTAGTGGTAAAATTTTTTACCGCAAGTCTCTACGATGAATGGATCCTGAGATATAGGCGCTTACCCCGCTTATTTGCCCTGTACATTCACTTCATAATCTTTCTTTTTTCGAAGCGAAGAAGTAGAGGGCAGCTCTATACAATGATTATCACGAAATTAAAATTTTACCTCTATTGTGATGATTTTTGGTAGATTTTTTTTCACGAATATTTTAAAAATATATTAGTCCTCTCTACAAAGTACATATCAATAATTTCTTCGCAAAAAATATTCACTTTCTTCCATGTAGATTATTGTTTAAGGAAATTATATGAAAACCCCATAAAAATCGGTGATTTGTAAGAATAAATATCTCTAATTTCAAGTATGAATGGACAAGTAGACTAGTGTCTTCACATCACCGTCTCTTTCAAATATTTTTTTTAACCAGTTACATAATTTATTCCCACAGAATTGCAATTGGGCCAGAAGTGCGAAAAGGATGTCCAGTGCAAAGTTTTGGCTGGTGCCTTGGCTGTATGTGCTGGCGATGACATCGATAAATTCTGTTCTTGCGATGGATCAGTATCACATCGAGTCAAAAACCGATGTTATGAAACCAAATGTGAGTACCAATAAAATTGAGGTTAGTAAGGTGATTATTTCAACTGTTCGTAAACTATAGAGGCAATTTCAACTTGTTGTCATATAGAGTATGTAATAATATACAGGATGTTCGATTTGAAATATCGAAGTTTTTAGTACTTTTTGATACAAGCGGCAACATAACGGCGCTGACAATATTTTAGAACGTTAAAACAGTTGTTCCTACCGAAGAAATCAAAATTTCAATAAAATAGTACCTTCCTTCCTGTCTATAATTATGAATATCTGATTGTCCAAATCGTTTTTAAAAACAATTTATCAATTTGAAACCGAACAAAGTGGGTCAATAATGAAGAATTAATACGTATCAAAAATTCATAAATCTAAGTCGTAGTGGAAAATAGGCTTAATTGTCCCTTCATCAGCTGGCGGATTCAAAATTGTTGACAGTTCTCTTCATAACCAGCGTTCATTTAAATTCGTGGTCAAGAGTGCTGTGGAGAAATTACAGTTGATTTTCTGTGATTACAACTAGCGCTTGGCTTGTACCATATTCTTCCCAGATTCGAAGTATGTAAACAAATGTAAATATAGTAACAGAAAATCAACTCCAATTTCTCCACAGCACTCTTGACCACGAATTCAAATAAACACTCGTTACTTAATGCTAGTTATTCTATGATTCAGTTGAAATATTCTTCTTCTTTTTTCAGATTTGGACGAATTTTGTCAGGTGGACGAAAACTGCCTGCTACCGGAGAGTCCCATAGAAGAGTACAAATTTGCAATATGCGAGTCGAAATGCACATGCCCAATTGGTATGACACCGTCCCAAAGCAAGAAACGATGTCTCGAGTACAGAAAATTGGGACAGAGGTGTGAAAATGACATTCAGTGTCAATTAAAGACTAGCAACACAGTTTGTAGAGAGACCTGCACGTGTGAAGCGGGCTATGTTCGATCTTGGAACCTCAACACATGTCTGAAAGGTAAATGAGTCGAAAACTAAGGGAGATTTACCTATACAGGGTGTCCCAAAGTAGGTGTAACTATGCATAGAATCCCTGGTGTGTGCACTGATTCGATTTTGTTTCAGACTTTTTGAGAGACCCACTTGTTACTTTGGTGTTCTGTTTCACCAGAGTTCTGTGGCGCTCTTCAGATATTTTCGAATTCCCACTATCTGCCTGGCGCCGTTTAAAAATGAAATACTGATTTTAGACTTTACAAACTTACACAATAAATTAAAATTCAGTTCCTATCGAATTTTCAATGAAATGAATGGAATATAATGACAAAGTTTTGATGATTGTTACGAACATAGAATATAAAATATTGTTCTTATACTCAAAAGTCACGAGAGCCGAGAATCCAGAGAAATGTCAAATATAATCCCTCGAAATCAAGTAGGTATAACTCTGAAAAATCTTTCGTTTCGTCTGAAAGTTTTACAGGTATAAGTAGACACACCAGGTTTTCTATGAATTTTAAGTGTAACCAACTGATGAGGTAGATATTACGAATAAAAATAAAAACAAATTTCTTGCAAACATGGGTCCTTACTCTTTTCACTTGCAAGATACAGTTTATTATATGTAGTTGGGAAAAATAACTAGACTTTTTGCAAAAACTCCAAACTAGCGATTCGATTCAAAACAGCCACACAGTTTGTTGAAAATGAAAATGTTTCGAGATAAGAACCATATTCAGAAAGAATCCATGCAATATTGAGATGATTTAGAAAACAAAGGCAAAAATATCTTAGTTAATTGTCGTAATTTCCAACTGAATTTCAGCTGCTCTAAAATTCGACGATCCTTGCACAGAAGATGCTCAGTGTTCTGCTCATCTGGAAGATTCAATCTGTGTACAGAAGAGATGTTCATGCCCTCAAAACTTCCATGGCTATCTAGTCAAGTGTAGAGCAGATGCCTTACCTGGTAATGCTTGTTTCGACATCGGCGATTGTCTCATCTTCAAAGAGTTGAAGGACAAAGTTGCTTGTGCCAGGGGAGTTTGTACATGTCTTTACGGAAAATCTTATGATGATAACATTTGTCTATCTGGTGGATCTTCTGGACTATTAGGAAATAAAGGCATAACAGTGATATCTGTCTTTGTTGTTTTGTTTATGACTTTATCTATTCACTGAGTGTTAGATCAGTCATTCTTTAGATGTAAAATTTGTTCGAATATTTTGAAACTTTTACAGATATACACTTTAAAAATTAAACTTTTTGTATTAACGTACTTACTTTCATTTATTCCTGGATAATTGGCTAGATGGCTGTAACTACCGCCCTAGGCGGAGACCCATTTTGCCGCCCTAGACAGAGCCTCATTTTGCCGCCCTAACAAAAGCTAACTGCGCAGAATGGGTATTGGATGATCGAGATCATCGAGATCAGCGTTTCTACCGTTCTAGTTTTTATGGATTCAAATTTTAATTCAAAAGATGATTTAGGATAAGTGGAATGTAATAAACAATAAACGTGCTCAACTGAATTCTAATGAATAATGGATAAAATATATTAATTGAGTTCAGGTTTCAGATCCTTCGTTTTTTTTTCTTTGATATGATGAATATTTATTCACGATGCAAAGATGTTTAATATTAGTAAATTTGAAAAAAAATCATTAGTGAAATTCGTTAAAAAAAAAAATTATTTAATTCGTTCTTCCAGTAAATGTAGATAATGTCGCCCTCCATTATTTGCCGCCCCTCTAGAGTGGGCCCTGCAGTTTCGATTTAAAAAAAAGCTTGAAAATTTGTTTTTTTTTGTTTAAGATTATCGAGTAAAACAATCGGATGATGGGGATGAACTAGTATCTACTTCGAATGCGCCCACGCCCAATACTAGTTAATTTGATATAAAAAATGAAGAATAATATAAAATAATGAAATTTTGTATGAAATAATAAAACTTCTTATATTTCTTGAGAAGTATCAGTTGGAAGTGATGAAATGGAACCGTTTTCTTATATTTTGCATTCCATTCTGAGGAATCAACATTCTGATTAGGGAATTGAAAAGAAAATAATCCAGAACCCCAAGTGGCCATAAAATTCGGCAACGTAAAGGGAACGCCGACAAGTGCATGTGTTTTTTTAGCGTCAATAACTCGTAAATAGCACTATGAGGGGATCACGCCACATCTGGATATTTATGAGTATGATGTATAATGCGGACCTTTTATGGTTTTTGATGTTATTAAAATTTGTCGGTATTCCTTCCTGTTGTTGCTGACTGAATTAAATCTCATTTGGTACTTTGAATTTCTACACATGAGATCAAGCTTGAAATGCCGCCCTTGAATTTTGCCGCCCTACCCCCTAGCGACGTCCCTGTGTATTAAAGCTCTCACCAACAAAAAGTTTTGATGACTGTTTTAATTCAAACGTTGAGATTAATAGAAAAACAATTTGATACAGAATAGTTATCTATAATACAAGTGCAGAAGGCATTGATATTCTTCCACGAGTTCAAAATTCAAAAACGAGCCACGAAGTGGCGAGTTTTGGAATGAACGAGTGGTAGAATGAGCCTTCTGTACGAGTATTATACATTATTTTCTCTAATTAATTGCATTTTCATTGAAATTAATGAAATATTTCCATAAATATCATTTAGTGATTTTTGCATTGAAAAATGTTGGTTGGCAGAACTGATTTCTTTAAGGCAAATTGATGAATTGACAGATAAAGCCGTGGCGGAAAGTTCGGAGTGCCAACATAGAATAATAAAATATAACCATGAAAACAGTGCGTTTCTGATATATTCTCGCACGATTTTGTTCTACAAGATGTGGAAGAATGAACGGAATAACCACAGAATTAGGGAAATGTATGTACGATGTTATCACCAATCAGAGTGATGACGTCACGTTTAGGTGTAATCCATAAATATAAGTATTACATTTTGAATACATGGAGAATTTATTCATTGGTTTTATTTAATCGAGAAAACCGGAGAATGAAAAAAAAAATTTAAATCTGTATGACAATGTATTGTCATGTGTGCTTGCGTATGTGTTGAAAGAGAGTTATTCTTTTTTTTTTCCGTTCCTGATTCCATCAAGAAGGGTGCTACCTATATTTCGTCCGATTTTCCTTGAAAATCAAAAATATTTGAAATACTGAAATTGGAGTATTTTTCTGGAGGACGAATAGAGGAAAATTCACTCAATCCTATAGATATTTAAAATATCAGAAGGATAGAGCTCGATCGTGTCCGGTCCTTGTGGTCCTTCTGGTCCTCGTCGAATTTTCTCACCGTCCATGCAGTACTTAGTATTAGATAATGTTATAGCTCCAAAATTATTATTATTATCACATCCTGATCGGTAAAATCGAACCTGAGCTAGACCTCTAGTCCCAAGCAAAAGCACATGTGCGCGATCCTATAACTTTGAAATAACAAAATCGTTTGGAAATATGCCTTTAATTATTCACATGATCTTGCATTTTAAACAAATTACAAAAAAATTTCGACATACAGTTTGTCAACTATTATCAAAATAAAAATGTGTGATTCAAAATACAATCTATAACATTTGATGGTTTAACTTTAGCAATCATGTAGGCAGTTTGATCATTACAATGGTATCGTGACAGTTGGACTTCGTGGCTATGTGTGTAAGTGAAACCAAAGGCTGCCCCCAACTTCATATAAAAGTCAGAACATTTAATCATTGAATAAAATACAATTGGGGTATTGATGGTCCATTTTGGAGTTTGTATAATCTGAGCAAGGTTTCCACGTCCATTAAGAAGGTTCATTTGAGTTTTCAAACCAGTAAAATTTGATACAATACTTCGAAATATCTTCTTATCTCTATCAGACAGAAAAATTTTATCATCAACAAACCAAAACGAATGGAAGGACTTTTTCAACTTTTTGTTTGTATCGTAATTAATGCGTGGAAAACATTTGAGAATATTTGTCGATTCTTTATAGATTTCTTGCCACGAAGAAAACATATAACGTGGACCGTAAGAAATTAATCTCGATTGATACATATCTTGAGACTCAGCTAACACTGGAATCAAGGTTTTATTTCCTTCTTTGGCAACGCCAATGCACTCTAGATAAGCGGCAAGAGGGTAAGGTAAGTCTTCAACTAGAAGAGAATTCAACTGGATAAATTCTTCGTTCGAGTATAGATATTTTTGCCGAAGCTCATTTAAATGTCTTTCTGAAGGAACAGTTTTTTGAGCAAAGCAAACTTTTGCCTCTGCTAAAATTAACATAACCTTTTTCAAGACAATTTTACATGTAGAATCTGAGTACTCCAGTGCGTCGTTTTTTACCGTCATCCATATTTTATCGATATACGCTGGAAGAGCACAAAACGTTATTGGTATGGTGTATGTTGAAATCTCTTCATAAGAGAGATGATTGGACAGCTCTAGTTGATTCCATATGTCTGGATCTTCAGCTGAATGTGAATTCATGCTAACTTTGTTTTCATGAAATGAAGATGCTGAAATACAAGAATATTTATGAGGAATCCATCTATAAATTGCTGATTCTTACAAGAATTAATTTCCCCAAGGTATTTTCTAATTATATTTTCTGTATCAAATATAACCTATATATATGATATGTTAAGTATTAAGAACGGTTTTACTTATCGAATACAATAGTCTAACTTTTCCCTAAAATCTCATACATAGGCGTACAACTTTGCTTCCTCCGTTTTTTTTTCCGAAATTCGAGGCTTTATTGTAAGAAACTGGCTATACATTTATGATTCAAAGTATTGTCCATCGCTGGCCACTACTCTATTCCAGCGTACAAATCGATCCAATTTTTTATTAGAATCAGAGGGAGCAACTTCTGGATAATGTCATGATGTAAAATCCTTTTTCATGTCCCTCGTTGTATTGCGGCCGTTTGTCTTTCAATGCTAGGCTCAAACGTATTAATTTCGTTCTGTAACGATCGCTTGTGATTGTTTGAATCTGTTTTAACAACTCATAATACAATATACCGAGCTTGTCCCACCAAATACTGAGCATGACCTTGAAACCGTGAATATTCGGTTTGACTGTCGACGTGGAAGCTTGACCGAGACATCCCCATGATTTTCTGCACTTGGGATTATCGTAATAAACCCATTTCTCGTGTCCATTCACAATGCGATGCAGAAATCCTTTCAGTCTTTGTCTTGCAAGCAGCTGTTCACAATCAAAGAAACGCCGTTCGACATCTCTCGGCTTCAACTCGCACGGCAACTAATTTCTGTGTTTCTGAATAATTTCTATGGCGTTTTGAAATGGCTTATTGCGTCACACCAATGATCCTGCCAATTATTGTTGCATTTGACACGAGTCTTGATCAAGTAAGGCTTCCAATTCTGCAACTTCGAAAACCTTCTCTCTTCCACCGCCCTGCAGGTCTTCGACGTCAAAATCGCCATTTTTAAAGCGTTGACACCACTTTCTGCACGTTCTTCCACTAATAGCGGCCTCACCATAGTTATTTGAGAGCATTCGATGAGCTTCAGCAGCAGATTTCTTCATATTAAAGCAGAAAATTAAAAAGCCTCCCGCAAATGACGAAAATTTGGCTCTTAAGCTGACATGTTTAATGGAGAATAACTTTATGATGTAGACACAAATCGACTAATATTTCGATGGTGTTATGTTTGAAAGAACTTATAAGCTTATTGTATGACATCAACGATCTATTTAGTTCCACTACCACTTACCGCTACAGCCATCTATTGCAAAACGGCGGAAGCAGAGTTGTACACCCAATATTTCGGCAATAAAGTCAAGTTTTAAGGTGATGAATGAATTAATTTTAAGTTTTGGTACTCATTCACCCAATATGTAGCGAAGATTAATAAAGATTCCATAAACTGTATAAGTATCACAAAAAACAAGGACTACAGAAAACACCCTGTATCTCGTGAACAAAACATTTGTAAGCCACAGTTTATGGAACTTTTTATTCTTAAAATTATCCAAGAAATCTCTCATTTTGATTCGAATTTGGTTCAAACTTATCACACCTCTTTTCTCACATTAGAGGTATAAGTAAACGCTGTGGTCAAAAATTTTTTTTCGATTACCCCCCAAAAAAAAGATAAACGCCCTTGCAGACGTTCAAATTATTAATCAACCTTTAGGTAAACGGTGTAACTGGCCATATATACAGAGTGGCCATTTGAAAACGAAACAGACGAGATTACAGACGAAATAAAGTTTTTCGATAGAAATGCTCGGACAGGTCGATTTCTGTTTCGAGGGGGACAACTTAAGATGTAGGTTACGGACGCATAGCGCTTCAACCCTTGCTGCTACAACCCCCACCCCCAATTTTTGAATAGGGAAGATGGAGTGAGTGATACCTCAATTTAAAGGTATTTTTATACTGATTTCAGCACAGTAATTGTTTTTTCATTTTATGCATTAGTTCTCGAAATATTCATGCGTTAGTTAGTTAGGAAGGAAGCCACAGTCATGGTTGTTTTGAAGCTCAAAATGTCGAACACTACAAGTGCCATGAAAACACCACTTCATTTTCAAATACTTAGTTAAGAATATTTCGAGAACTAATGCATAAAATGAAAAAACAATTACTGTGCTGAAATCAGTATAAAAATACCTTTAAATTGAGGTATCACTCACCCCATCTTCCCTATTCAAAAATTGGGGGTGGGGGTTGTAGCAGCAAGGGTTGAAGCGCTATGCGTCCGTAACCTACATCTTAAGTTGTCCCCCTCGAAACAGAAATCGACCTGTCCGAGCATTTCTATCGAAAAACTTTATTTCGTCTGTAATCTCGTCTGTTTCGTTTTCAAATGGCCACCCAGTATAAAATATAAACATCAAAACTTGTTACCATATAAACAAAACCAAGATATATTCAGGATGCTGGATCACTTTCATTAAATCATGAGTAAACAGTCAACAAAAATTAACAAATTAATATAAGCCAGTTTATGCAAGTGTGAATTTCACACACAGATTACAGATAACTATCTCATATCAGTGATCTGTGATTGCAAAACAATGCATAAAAACCGATGATATCATTGAGAGAAGAAGCTATTATTCGCGACCCCCGAGCTGTTTCTGCGAAAAAATCAGATATCAGAAAGCAGATCATAGATATCTTGATTCGTTCTCAAGTGACAGGGCGTTTCTGAAAAATTACCGTTTCAAATATTTCGCTATATCTTGGAGTCTCTTCGAAAAACGGTTCATCAAAATTACGTTCATACACCGTTGTAAAGAGACTTCCAAATGAAGTATCTCTCATCCCCTCTTCCCTATTCAATTTTGAGGGGTTGAAGCGCCCCCTCTTATTGAGTTGCTCGTTCAACCCTCAAATATACGTCAAAAGATGTCCCCCAAAAAAAATCATACGACGTGTTTCGGGAAGTTGTTCCAATCACTATGGGATAAGAAATATACGAGATGGAACACAGTGTATATGAATTCACCTTGGATATATTATAATTTCCACTTTTTCTACTTTTCTCATTGAGATTATTTCGAAGGTTCATAAAAATATAGGTAATCTAATTATCTATTCATGTATATAGATGTGTCAATTCTAGATAGGAATATTTTTTAATCCTGTAAAGCCATAATTTCGGATGAACGAGAAAATGATGAACCATAGAGTAAGATTTGTAGTCATTATACAGGTTGACCACTTATTTAATGGGATTGTATTGGTAACTTTTACACCATAAGAGTTAGAAGGACGGTCAAATAGAGAATATGTTGCATGCATAGAAGCATTATCAAGCAGTTCAAACAAATCGAGATTATCAGGGCCGGTTATTGAGATATCATAAGGAAAGTAAATTATGTCATTTTGATTTTTCTCTTTTTTCCACTTTATTTCAAATATTATCAAAAAATGTTACAGGAAATTTTTATTCGACAGTAAATTATCCCCAATTTGACGTACTCTCTGGGCCACCCTCAACCTCATTTTTTTCAATACGGACCTGCATATTTTATGACATTTTTCGAAATAACTTTTAATGCTGAATTCAACGATATATCATACAATGTCATTCAAAGTTGATTTTCAGGTGATTCTGACCCTCATCCAAATTTAATGGTGTGTATGTAAGAAAAAACAAGTCTATTAACGATATCAATGTTCTGACCCAAATTCAATCGAACCCAGAAAAAAACTGTGGCCAGTGAATGGAATTTTTCAAAAACTGCTGTTAATAAAATAGTCAAGAGACGCGAATACAATGATTTTAAATTTGAAAACCAAGCCTTGCAAAAATTATATCGTAATGATCTCAAAACGAAGTTCGATTCTGTAATTTGTTTCAATGGAACAAATGACAAATACAACAATAGTGATACCTCGCGAGAAAATTGAGAATGTTTTGGAAGGTATTCAAGGAGACCAAACAAGCAAATGTATAAGAAAAGAAGTATGGGTTCCAGAACCGTAAAGTGCATTTTACAGAATGGTGGACATTTCAACACTTACTTCATTAATTTTCATTTACTTTCGAATAATCATTTGATTTTTCTTTCATTAAATTATACTTTCATTTAATTTTCATGAATTGAAATATTTAAATGATTATTATAAAAGAAGAACCAAGAAACCAGTGTACTGGTTTCTTGGGTAGAAAATTTAAATCGTAACATTTCATTTGAATGTTTTTTCTTCTTGTTGAAAGCTTCTTTCAACTTTTTCTACTGAAGATAATTTTTATTGTAAAAGGTATTTTATTGAGAATTTATATGTTGATAAAAAGAAATATATTCCAAGAAAAATCTATGGATGCTTATAATATACATAAGTCAAAAATATCGAAATACACATAGTGTATATATGTATGTTTCATATTAACTCAAAATATATCGAAATAAATACTTAAATTTATCAGAAATTCAGAAAACAAACTTCAAGCGCGCCAAAGGACGTGAAATAAGCGATGACACTAGAAGAACAAAAGTTGCCAAACCTTGGATTACAGCAGGTAGATACAGAAAATAATAAATATTCTGCTTATTATAAATTTGACAATTAGAAAAAATATCGGATTCCAAATATTCAAATTCGCATATTCAATCGGGAATCACTCACATAAATATATTTCATTCGGTATATCATACATTCATAACGATATAGTATAATTGTGGATTTGAAAATATATCACAATCCGACAATGTAATCTAATCATATTGGGGACATGTGAAACTTGCGTATTCTCCCTCTACCTATGTTTATTACTCTATGGTGAAATCAAACCTGAGACTTTCAGTCCCAATCAAAAGCAAATGCTTGAAATACTTTATCTTCGAGATAACAAAACAGTTTGGATAATCGTCTAATCACATAAAATAACAATTTAATCAAATTACAATTAAAGTTTGACATACAGGCATAAAATTGAAATTAAAACGAATTACAAAAAAATTTCGACATACAGTTTGTCAACTATTATCAAAATCTGTTTGTGGGATTCAAAATACATCTTATAACTTTTGAAGGTGATGTGACTTCAGCAATCTTTTGGGCAGTTTTTATCATCACACTGATATCTTGAATTTTGAACTTTGTGGCTTTGGGTAGAGGTGAAACCAAAGGCTGCTCCGAAATTCAAGTACAAGTCAGGACATTTAACCATTGAATAAAATGTCATTGGGTTGTTGATGGTCCATTTCGGTGTTTGTATGAACTGAGCAAGGTTGCATCGTCCATTAAAAAGATCTATTCGAACTTTCAAACCAGAAAAATTCGATACAATTTCTCGAAATATGGCTTTATCGCTAGAAGATAGAAAAATTACATCATCAACAAACCAAAACGAATAGAAGGAATTGGACAGTTTTTTGTTAAGATCGAAATTAATGTTTGGAAAACCTTTGAGAATATCTGTGGATTCTTTAGCGATATCTCGACACGAAGAAAACATATAACGTGGACCGTAAGAAATTAATCTCGATATTTTTATATCTTGAGACTCAGCTAACACTGGGATTAAGGTTCTATTTTCTTCTTCTACAACTCCAATGCACTCTAGATAAGCGGCAAGAGGGTAAGGTAAGTCTTCAACTAGAGAATTCAATTCGAGCAATTCTTCGTGAAAATATAGATCTCTTTGTGGAAGCTCATTTAAATTTCTTTCCAACTGAATGGTTTTTTGAGCACAACATACTTTTGCCTCTGCTAATATTAACAAAACCTTTTTCAAGGTCATTTTATATTTAAACTCTTCCTTATAATCTTTCCAGTCTTTTCTTATTGACAACCATATTTCATCGATATACATTGGAAGGGCACAAAGCGATATTGGTATGGTGTATGTTGAAATATCTTCTTCATAGAGAGGATTTGACAGATTCAGTTGATTCCATATGTTCTGAGTTGCATTCATTTCAGAAGGCTCATTGTCTGATTCTTTAGCTGGCTCTGAATTCATGGTAACTGTATTTTAATGGGAATGAAGAAGCTGAAACACAAGAATATTCATCAGGAATGTACAATATAAAGCTGATTCTTCGAAAAATATTTCGATGGCGTTATGTTTGAAAATACCTATAAGCTTATTGTATGATATCAACGATCTATTTATTTCGACTACCACTTACCACTGCAGCCATCTATTGCAAAACGGCGGAAGCAAAGTTGTACACCTAATATTTCGGCAAGAAAGTCAAGTTTTAAGGTGATGAATGAATTAATTTTAAGTTTTGGTACTCATTTACCCAATCTGTAGCGAAGATTAATGAATATTCCATAAACTGTATAAGTATCACAAAAAACAAGGACTACAGAAAACACCCTGTATCTCGTGAACAAAACATTTGTTGGCCACAGTTTATAGGACTTTTTATTCTCAAAATTATCCAAGGAATCTCTCATTTTATTTCGTACCTCCAATTTAGGATCACCCTGTATAAGGTAAGAATAATAGAATCGTTCATCAAAAATATGCTATTATTTCGAGTAATTTTGTTTCTTTATCACACCTCCTTATCTCACCCTACAGGTATAAGTAAACGCTGTAGTCAAAAACTTTTTCTCGATTACCCCCCACAAAAAAAAGATATACACCCTTGCAGACGTTCAAATTATTAATCAACCTTTAGGTAAACGGTTAAACTGGCCATGCATATATAATATAAACATAAAAAATTTTTACCATATAAAGAAAACCAAAATATATACAGGATGCTGGATCACTCTCACTAAATCATGAGTACCTAAACAGTTTTAACTTATATATCATAAGCCAGTTTATATAATGCGAATTTCACACACATATTACAGATAACTATATATTATCAGTGATCTGTGATTGCACAACAATGCATCAAAAACCGATGATAACATTGAGAGAAGAAGCTATTATTCGCAACCCCCGAGTTTCTGCGAAAAAATTAGATAGTTTCTGCGAAAAAATTAGATAGTTTCTGCGAAAAAATTAGATATCAGAAAGCAGATCATAGATATGTTGATTCGTTCTCAAGTTACAGAGCGTTTCTGAACAATTTCCGTTTCAAATATTTCGCTAGATCTTGGATTCTCTTCGAAAAACGGCGAAAACAGTTCATCAAAATTACGTTCATACACCGTTGTAAAGAGACTTCCAAATGAAGTATCTCCCATCCCCTCTTCCCTATTCAATTTTGAGGGGTTTAAGGGTCCCCTCTTATTGCGTTGCTCGTTCAACCCTCAAATATACGTCAAAAGATGTCCCCCAAAAAAAATCATACGACGTGTTTCGGGAAGTTGTTCCAATCACTATGGTATAAGAAATATACGAGATGGAACACAGTGTATATGAATTCACCTTGGATATATTATAATTTCCACTTTTTCTACTTTTCTCATTGAGATTTCCAAGGTTCATGAAAAATAAAATCTAATTATCTATCTTTTTTTAATTTTTGTTCAACCGGAAGTGCCAGAACTTCGAAAATATTTTAGCTGAATAGAGATCATGAACAATGTCATATTCCGAATATTCAGATTTCAAATCAGCCCCGTTATCCAGAAACGTCTAATAGGCCGTCGAACCTGAAACACCCTGTATAGAAGTGTCAATTTTAGATAATTTTTTTATTCCTGTAAAGCCATCATTTCGGATGAACGAGAAAATGATGAACCATAGAGTAAGATTTGTAGTCATTATATAACCTAGGAATGTTAAAACGGTACATCTCGAGTCAAACAATTCCTATACTGATCGTTGAATTCCAACCTGAGACTTCAGTCCCAAACAATAGCAAATGCTTGAAATACTTTATCTTCGAAATAACAAAATAGTTAGGACAAAGGCCTTTAATAATTCACATAAAATAACAATAACAGCAAATTACAATTAAAGTTCGACATCCAGATTGTTAACTATGCTTCAATTTTTTTTGAATGTTTCAAAATACATTTTATAACATTTGTAGGTGTAACTTCAGCTATCCTGTGGGCAGTTATATCATTACAGTAATATCTTGACTGTTGCACTTTGCGGCTTTGGGTGTAAGTGAAACCAAAGGCTGCGCCTAATTTCAGATAAAATTCAGAACAGCTAATCGTTGAATAAAATTCAATTGGGCTATCGATGGACCATTCTGGAGTTTGTACGATCTGAGAAAGGTTTCCACGTCCATTTAGAAGGTTTATTTGAGTCTTCAAACCAGTAAAATCCGATGCAATCCCTCGAAATATTCTCTTATCACTTTCGGATAGACAAATTTTATCACAAACGAACCAAAACGAATAAAAGGATGGTGACAACCTATCGTTTTTGTCGAAGATGATGCTTGGAAAATCTTGAAGAATAGCTGACGTCGATTTTCTTTCGATATCAGGCCATGAAGTCTCCATGTAACGTGGAGCATAAGATATTAATCTAGATTCTTCTAAACGACCATCTTGCGACTTAGCTAACACTGGTATCAAAGTTCTATTTCCTTCTGGGAAAACGCCAATGCACTCTAGATAAGCGGCAAGAGGGTAAGGTAAGTCTTCAACTAGAGAATTCAACTCGAGTAATTCTTCGTGAAAGTACAGATGTTTTTGAGGGAGCTCACCTAAATGTCTTTCTAAAGGAATGGTTCTTTGAGCACAACATACTTTTGCCTCTGCTAATATTAACATAACCTTTTTCAAGACATCTCTACAGCTATCTTCTGTGTACATTTGATATATTTCCGATTGATCGTTTTTTATTGACATCCATATTTCATCGATATACGCTGGAAGTACACAAAACGTTATTGGTATGGTGTATGTTGAAACCACTTCTTGATATAGAGGATTTGACAGCTTCAGTTGATTCCATATGTTTTGAGTTGCATTCATTTTTAAGCTAGTATTTTCAGCATCCTTTTTGTCTGATTTTTTAACTGGCGGCGTATTCATGGTAGGTAACTGTATTTTAATAGGAATGAAGATGCTGAAACACAAGAATATTTATGAGGAATGCATCAATAAAGGTCTGATTTGTATGGCCAGTTGCACCATTTGCCTAAACATTTGTAACTTTCTGATTTCTCTTAAGAGAAATCAGAAAGTAATCAATTTTTAAATCTTTTACATGAATGAAGTAGATAACTACCAACATAATATGTCTATGGGTTAGGTGTAACGTCATCGTAAGGGCGTAGAATGGAGGGGGGGTTACTGGGGGTAATTACCCTCCCCAATTTTTTCAAGATATAAAATTTCAGAAATCTCGCAAAGACGAAGAACGAAAATTTCTCCATCAAATGGATCAATAATGATCATTTTACTTTCCTTTGAAATCGACACGTCAGTAAAAAATCGGGCCCCTTTACGGTTTATGAGTTTATTATATCTTTCAAGATGAGTACTTTTATTGCACTACGAGCTCGTCTTTGTCCGAGGTTTATTATTTTACTTTAAAGATCTTTCCGCTTTTTCGGCATCACCCCTTATTTGCCATCTGTGATTTTTGCATTCGTCAGCGGTATACCCCGGTATACCCGTTGTTATCGGTTTTTTGTATCGTTATCTTCACAAAATTTCAATCCGTAGTTATCAAAGAACTGAACTGAGTAATGCGCATCGAAAAATTGTCTGGGCTATGATGTACAATTCATTGTGTTTTATTCAATTTATTTGTGAAGACATCAGTTTTGAATTGACTATATCTACAGGGTGTTCCTAAATTGGAGGTACAAATAAAAATGACAGATTTCTTGGATCATTAAAAAAAAAGTCCTATAACATGAGTCCGCAAACCTTTGTTTTGGACATACAGGTGTTAATGTTCAAGTTTTTCTCTCATAGCATCCTCCCTTCACAAGATATTCAACTTGAATTGGCATAGATATTCCAATTTAAAGTTTTCATCATGTGATATCCTAATTTTGAATGCAAATCTACAGGGTGAATTTTTTCTGGAAGGGTGCCCGCTTCTTTCCTCCAGAATTATTTTTTTGTGAACCACTGGTAGTTTAGAAAAATTTAAAAAGAAACTCTGGTTCAGTACTACACTTTTTGGTTTGTTGTAGTTTTGTCGTATCTGCAACCGATTTCGAGAAAAAAATCTCTAGTAGCTCTCTTTAGTAATTGTGAGGAAAATCAAAATTTATTATAAAGATCCAGTTAGGTAGCTGTGATAAATAAATTAATTATAAGTTTTGGTATTTATTTACCAACTTTGTAGCGAAGATTAATAAAGATTCGATAAACTGGTTGAGCATAACAAAACAGTAGGACTACAAGAAACAATTTTTAACTCGAAAACAAAGCGTTTGCGGGCTCATGTTTAGGGGCCATTTTATTTTGAACTTATCCAAGGAATCTCTCATTTTCCTTCGTGATTTAAATTCAGGAACACCCAGTATAAGATAAGAACAGTCAAATTTTTAATAAAAAAAAATTATTTCGGGTAATTTGGTTCAAACTTCGTTATCAAATATTTTTCTTACATTATAGATATAAGTCAACAATGTCGTCAAAAATTTTATTTTCGATTACCCCCCCAAGAAAAAAAAAGATCTACTCCCTTGGTCATTAGATCTAATTGCTGTTTCAGATAGAAATCATGGCCGATTGCTGTACTTTTATTCATTCTACTTTGTTCTTTGACTTATTACAAAATTTTCATTTGAAATGAAATGAAAAATCTACGCTTTGTAAAAAAACCCGTGAATCGAGCCAACGAAAAGAAAATATTAGTAGCCATAGAACTGTACAAAAAATGTAATGAATTTCTTGTACTTACCTTGATATGCTTTTGTGCAGCCACGCAAGAGTACAAATAAAAACAATCAGGTAAAAATTATCAGAGAAAACTGTTTTTAGTTGGGAACCGACTGGTACCTAATCTTGTCAACACCTGCGAACACTTCTTATGAAATGAAGTTATCGTAAGATCAGGATGACAGATCATCAACACACAACAAAACATTCAATTTAACTTACAGCATTATCTTATTCAGTCCAAAACTCTAGAAAACTTTAATCGTAACATTTTATTTGAATGTTTTTTCTTCCTGTTGAAAGCTTCTTTCAACTTTTTCTACTGAAGATAATTTTTATTGTAAAAGGTTTTTTATTAAGAATTTACATGTTGATAAAAAGAAATATATTCCAAGAAAAATCTATGGATGCTTATAATATACTAAAGTCAAAGATATCGAAATACACATAGTGTATATCGGGTGTCCCAAGGTGAGTGGCCTATTAGATTATTATGGAAACTATTGATGTTAAAGATTTCAAATTTTGTGGATAGATATTTGGCCATGTAAGGTACATTTTTAAAATAATTTCACATTTCCAGTGTTGCCGGATGTACGAAAATTTGGCAACAACTTTGTTATTTTGAATAGGACATCCGGTATTTTTATTTTTTTTATGATACTCCATAAAATATTGAATCTATTCACTCTTACTTGTCCATCCCTATCTTCAACGGTTTTTGAGTTATTAATTATTCTTCGAAATTATTGATCAAATTGGCGTTTTACGAAAATGGCTCTAGTTCGTTCAATATTTGAGATTTAAGTCAGAAATTTTGCAAGTCGTTAGATATTGATCTGATCTGTGTCACTGCTCTTGAATTATGGTTGTCAATAATACAGGACGGACCAAAAAAAATCATCATTTGCCAAGTTACAAAATTGTAAAAAAGTCTATTTTCTCAAATAAGACACCTAGTATATTTTTCAATTTTTGGAATCAGTACAACACACTCTACAATTTTTCTATTCACGTCCCTATACCTATCCCAACTGGATTCCGAGTTATATGCGTTATATGTGTATATCTTTCTTGAGCCATTATTTATAGAAAAACCTCGGAACAAAACACCTGTTAGGCAATTATTGTTTATTTTGACATTTATGGATTGAACTGATTCATTGATATATCGATCTATGAACCACTTAGAGAACATAACAATACAGAAAATATTAACACTTATTGAATCAATGTGAAATCTAATAAACGCATATAACTCGGAATCCAGTTGAGATAGGTATAGGGACGTGAATAGAAAAATTGTAGAGTGTGTTGTATTGATTCCAAAAATTGAAAAATATGCTAGGTGTCTAATTTGAAAAAATAGACTTTTTCACAATTTTGTAACTTGGCAAATGATGAATTTTTTTGGTCCGTCCTGTATTATTGACAACCATAATTCAAGAACAGTGACACAGATCAGATCTATATCTAACGACTTGCAAAATTTCTGACTTAAATCTCAAATATTGAACGAACTAGAGTCATTTTCGTAATACGCCAATTTGATCAAAAATTTCGAAAAATAATTAATAACTCAAAAACCGTTGAAGATAGGGATGGAAAAGTAAGAGTGAATAGATTTAATATTTTATGGAGTATCATAAAAAAATAGAAATACCGGATGTCCTATTCAAAATAACAAAGTTGTTGCCAAATTGTGGTACATCCGGCAACACTGGAAATGTGAAATTATTTTAAAAATGTACCTAACATGGCCAAATATCTATCCACAAAATTTGAAATTTTTACCATCAATAGTTTCCATAATAATCTAATAGGCCACTCACCTTGGGACACCCGATATATGTATGTTTCATATTAACTCAAAATATATCGAAATAAATACTTAAATTTATCAGAAATTCAGAAAACAACCTTCAAGCGCGCCAAAGGACGTGAAATAACCGAAAACACTAAAAGAACAAACGTTGCCGAACCTTGGATTTCAGCAGGTAGATACAGAACATAATAAATATTCTGCTTATTATAAATTCAACAATTAGGAAAAATATCGGATTCCAAATATTCAAATTTGCATATCTAATCGGGAATCACACAAATAAATATATTCCATTCAGTGTATCATACATTCATAACGATATAGTATAATTGTGGATTTGAAAATATATCACAATCCGACAATGTAATCTTATCATATTGGGGACATGTAAAACTTGCATATTCTCCCTCTACCTATGTTTATTACTCTATGGTGAATCAAACCTGAGACTTTCAGTCCCAATCAAAAGCAAATGCTTGAATTACTTTATTTTCGAAATAACAAAACAGTTTGGACAAACGCCTAATGATTCACATAAAATAACAATTAAAGTTCGACATACAGGCATAAAATTAAAATTAAAACGAATTACAATAAAAATTCGACGTACAGATGTTAATTATTCATCATTTTTATTCGGATGATTCAAAATACATCTTATAACTTTTGAAGGTGTGACTTCAGCAATCTTTTGAGCAGTTTTATCATCACACTGATATCTTGAATGTTGAACTTTGTGACTTTGGGTAAAGGTGAAACCAAAGGCTGCTCCTAAATTCAAGTACAAGTCAGGACATTTAACCATTGAATAAAATGCAATTGGGTTGTTGATGGTCCATTTCGGTGTTTGTATGATCTGAGCAAGGTTGCCACGTCCATTAAAAAGATCTATTCGAACTTTCAAACCAGAAAAATTCGATACAATTTCTCGAAATATGTCTTTATCGCTAGAAGATAGAAAAATTACATCATCAACAAACCAAAACGAATAGAAGGAATTGGACAGTTTTTTGTTAAGATCGAAATTAATGTTTGGAAAACCTTTGAGAATATCTGTGGATTCTTTAGCGATATCTCGACACGAAGAAAACATATAACGTGGACCGTAAGAAATTAATCTCGATTGTTTTATATCTTGAGACTCAGCTAACACTGGGATTAAGGTTCTATATTCTTCTTCTACAACGCCAATGCACTCTAGATAAGCGGCAAGAGGGTAAGGTAAGTCTTCAACTAGAGAAGTCAATTCGAGCAATTCTTCGTGAAAATATAGATCTCTTTGTGGAAGCTTATTTAAATTTCTTTTCAACTGAATGGTTTTTTGAGCACAACATACTTTTGCCTCTGCTAATATTAACAAAACCTTTTTCAAGGTCATTTTATATTTATAATCTGAATATTCCTTCAAGTCTTTTTTCATTGACAACCATATTTCATCGATATACATTGGAAGGGCACAAAGCGATATTGGTATGGTGTATGTTGAAATCTCTTCTTGATAGAGAGGATTTGACAGATTCAGTTGATTCCATATTTTCTGAGTTGCATTCATTTCTGAAGTAGTGAGTTCAGAAGGCTCATTGTCTGATTATTTAGCTGGCTCTGAATTCATGATAACTGTATTTTAATTGGATTGAAGAACCTGAAACACAAGAATATTCATGAGGAATGCAACAATATAGAGCTGATTCTTAGAAAAATTATTTTCCCTCAAGGGAGATCTTCTGATTATGTTTGCATCAAATATTATAAGTATGCTATCAACCACGATAACATTGGCTCAGCGGAAAGAGCAGTTGCAAATCTAATCACTGAGCGCTCACAGATCCTAAAGTGATCAGAGAGCGGTTTTCTGAACGGTTAAAAAATACCTAACCTCTAAAACCTCTGTTTTGACAGTTCTCACAACGTGTTGAGCTTAGTGAGCGTAATTCAAATTCGCTCAGAAAAATGGCTCACTATACATATATGTTGAGTATATGCACTCACTGATCAGATTTGTTCAGCGAAACTTCTTCCAACTGTTTTACAACTGTTGTGTCAGCTGAATGCAGCCATTTTACCTATCGAAACAATAGTCTTTCATTTTCTGAAAAACCTTTTTCGGCAATAAACTCAATATTAAGGAAAATTATCTTACAGGGTTTATCTGTATCTAATTTGAGTCTAACCGTCTAGCGCCAAAACGCTCATAGTTTTTATGGCATCCGCTTATGACATAACAGTTAAGTAAATCTTTCCATGTTCTTTCATTGTGTATTTTGTCTCTATGCTGAACGAAGAAAATCAATAAAATGGTCGCTGGATCTTTAAACACGAATAAACGGCAAACGAAAATAATGCCAATAATAATCAAAACACCACCAGTAATAAAATAACAAAATTCAGTGTTGGGCATAATCGGATGTTTTCAATAATCGGTTATTCGACAACCGAGCATTTCAAAAATCGGATTATTATTCGAATAAAAATCCTCGTATGCGATATGACCTTCAATGCGTTAAAAATGTTTAAATATCGTCGGCAATAGCCAAAGATTCCCGAATACGTTGGGCTAAGTAATAAACTACACATTTTATCACTTGGTAGACATATTCGATCATTCAGTCACCGGGAACAATTCATTACTCAGCTGAATATGCGTCTTCGGGAAATCACTCTGATGCCTGAGATTTATGTCATTATGAAATCTTTAAATTTTTTATTCCATTCACACCAATAATTAGGGAATAACTAGAGTTTCTATTCCAAATTTATTTGAAATTGGAGTTGAAGTTTCATAAATTGTAAATAATATGCATTTGGCATGTCAGAGTGATCTCAACAAAATAATACATTTTCTGATTTGAAGTCAGAAAAGAACGAAGCCATTATAGAATTATTAGAAACCCATATTCCTATAAAATAAAAGGGGATAGCTCTCATACATTTCAGTTCGAATGTTCCAACGAAAGTAATTTCATCTTGGAACGATTAATTATTTCCGAAAATAAAAATGCGTCCTGGAGCCAAAAAGTCATATGTTTGGAAATACTGCAGCAAAGCTGATAATGAAGTTGCTGTGTGTCTATTTTGTGAAAAAATTTCCAAATATTCTGGAGGAACTAACTAATCTTCATTTTTCCGTTTCAGTTTCAACCATTCAACGCCGATAAATTCAAATATACTACACCTCAGTTTTCAGTAAGGTGCTGCGAAATATTCCCAAAAAAAAAGATCACCTACACACATATTCTTCGCTGATCAAGTCCAAGTTATTTTGTTATTCGTTATTCCTAAATCCTAATTCTTTCTTATCACGATTTAATTTACGAGCACGAGAATCGGAAATTAAATAATCGGAAATGTACACGAGGATTCCTCGTCGAGTACGAGTAGATACAGCCAAAGTAGTATCCTTATACTATGATACAGAATATGAATAGAGAGTTATTGCAACGCACAAATAAGCGATCTTTTATCAAAGGATCCTGTAATAAAGGATCCTCTATCATGGACGTTAAAAGTGAACTATTGCAAGGTGCTTTTAACGAAAGTCAGTAAAGTGACAGATCTTTAAATTTGACATATTTATATCTTGTCACCTTTATTTTGTATTCTGATAAATAAAATAATTCATTTGGTAAAAGTTCAAAATCGAAAATCAAAGAACAAATAGCGTTAGCAATTTTAGCTGGGACCATTATTGAGGAATTGATTTTTCATAATAGATACAGTTGGTGTAGAAAATATATCAAAACCAATTCAAACAAATCGACTAGTTGACTTGGAAAATTTTTACTACAAGTACCGCAATCATTATCGAAGTTTATTTTTATAACTGCAATCTTCTTTGTGGAAAATCATGGACACTTCTAAGATAATTTGAATGCACATAAGTGGCTTTATAGAAATAGTTATCAGCTATATGTACAGGTAAGCTATTAGCTGAATTAAACTTAAATTATTATATATTATATTACCTTAATTCGTTTTTAGTCTACCAATTCGTAATATGGGAGGAGCTGTACCAAACTACTGGGGTTTTATCGATGGAACTATTAGAGAAATTTGTTGACGAAGTATCATCAAGTTTGAATGGAAGTCAATCAAGTATTTCTTTTTATGTGAAACCACCAGTATTGGAAGATTATTTTGTTTAACAGAATTATGTTATGTATTTTTGTACTTTTTCCTACAATAATTTTGAAAAAAATGTACTTAACGTATAATTTTATAATAACATTACTGATAATTAATTTGGTTCTGCATTGTGATTTGCTTTTTTTATGCTATGTTGATTCAATATATGAAAAAGTACTTAGGTAACAAGTTTATTATTTTTCTTTCAAAACAATCCCATTGGTGTGTCCATATTACAGAATGAATTATTTATATTCAATATAAAAAAAATAATATTCAGTATGCAGTAGCATTCTTTAACCATAGTATGGTTATCCTTATACTATGCTTTAACAATACTACATTACACATATAGGAAAATTCTTATTTCTAATAAAATTCAGGATTTATCAGTATTATTTTTAATTCTCTAGTAGGTTCAAATTGAATATGTTTCGTTGAGAATCGTATGAGTTCTTGAAAATTCGTTATTGAGAGCACATTTTTTTTCTCGAATGAAATGGTTCCCACAGATGCCCAAAATCAAGAAATAAAATGCAAATTTCTCAAAAAGTTTACTTCATTACTTTGTTTACCTAAACAGCTACAAATATTTATAGGTTAGTTCTTGCTGAATAACGACGGTAAATATTCGGCATAAACATATATCTGTCAAAATAAAAGATCCTTAAATAAAAGTTGGTCGCCTGTATTTAAATAAAGTAAGGGAGGCCTGTATTTAGATTTAAACAATCCTTAATATCTGACTCAATGCGCATGAGTACATGTCAAAATAAGAGATCCTGTAATAAAAGATCGCTTATTTGTGCGTTGCAATAACTCTCTATTAACGAAATCAAACGAAGACTTCAGAGATGAGAGTCTCCACACTGAAAATAGCGTGCCGAGTATTTAGCGATGTGAACATTTCGAAGCTCGAATGTAACCGAGCATTTTAAAAATCGGTTAACCGAGTATTTCTATCCGAGGATGCCCATCATTCAAAAAGAATGATATACCCATATATCTATGGGTTACACTTAGTTGTGACGTCATTCGCAGATTGCTGTACCTATTTCATTCTTTTATTGTAATGAAAATCCTATTAACCTCAATGTTTATATTAAAACAGAATCATTTTTTAAAATCCCGTTAACATTTTCATTCTTTTACTTCACTTTTCTTTTCAATCTACTTTTTGAGTTATTACAAAACTTTTATTTGAGATTTAAAAGAGAGAGTCAAATATTACAGGTTGGTCCCTCAATTGCGGTTTGATTCCTATCCATCTGTCAAATTAGCATATCTATCTCTATGTTTATTATTCTTAGGTTTCAATTTACGTAAAAAGTTGTCCAACCGTAGAGAGAAAAACATTAGATAAAATTGAACTGTTCAAGAATTGTTGTGAATTTCCTGTACCTACCTTAAAATGTACTTGTACGGCCACTTAAGAGTAAAAACTAAAACAATTCGGTAGAAATTATAACAGAAAATTATCTTTAGTTGTGAACCGACTCGTACCTAATCTTGTAAACAACTGCGATTTGCGAATACTATTTATAAAGTGAAGTCATCGTATCCTGTTGTGTGTTGCTGACACACAGGAAATTCTCCATGACCATGAAAAATACAGTTGAAGCAAAATCTTGGCTTGATGAAGAGTTTCAGGGGTCTGCACCAGGAAAATCAACCATCATTGATTGGTATGCTAAGTTTAAACGTGGTGAAATGAGCACCGAGGCTGTCTCCGACAAAAAATCAAAAAAATTCACAAAATAATTTTGAATGACCATTAACTGAAGTTGATCGAGATAGCAGACATTGTGAAGATACCATACCAATATTTGTACATCATTATGAGCAGTGTTTGAAGCTGTGCAATAAACCTGAATTTTTGCGTCGATATGAGACAATGGATGAAACATGGCTCCATCATTTCACTCCGGATTCCAATCGACAGTCAGCTGAGTGGACTGCACACGATTAACCGAATCAAAAGCGAAGAAAAATACAACAGTCAGTTGGCAAGGTTATGGCATCAGTATTCTGGGATGCTCGAGGTAATATTCATTGATTATCTCCAAAAGGGCCAGACCATCAACAGCGATTATTGGATCGTCTAAAAGATGATATTGTTGAAAAACGGTCCCATTTGAAGAAAGAAGGTGCTGTTTCATCAAGACAATGCGCCGTGTCACAAATCAATGAAAACAATGGCAAAATTGCATGAATTGGGCTTCGAATTGCTTCTGCATGCACCGTATTCGTTAGATCTGACCCCTAGCGACTTTTTCTTGTTCTCAGACCTCAAAAGAATGCTCCCTGGAAAGAAAGTTACCGCCAACGAAGAAGTAATCGCCGAAACTGAGACCTATTTTGAAGCGAAAGACAAATCGTACTACGAAAATGGAAGAGAAAAGTTGGAAGATCGCATATTCCTCGAAGGCAGCTATCTTGAATAATAAAATCGAATTTTGCCAAAAATATGTGTTTTACGGTGGACAATTGGCCTGTCACCCTATTTCATAGCACAAACATTATAATCTCACATTCCCCCTTTTTTGCGTTGGGTTTGGGAACAACACAAAATGAAATATTCATTCAGCTTTGAAAACCTGAAAATTTGATAAGCAGGCTCTTATTTGAATGAACGATAAAATTATATATTTGTTTAGCCTTATTTATTGAGATGGTTCCCCCATATTACAACTCAATTTAGATCCAGTCCGGAGTTTCTAGATCAAAACAACCCACGTGTTATGCTTCCCATATCTTGAATGAACATAAAGGATATAAACCAGACATCTATTCATCATATAACAGAATATAGTTCATAAATAACTGATGCTCGAACAGCGTCGTAGGAAGGATAAATGAAAGTACAAAAATTGACGTTGTATGTTATAACGCTTTCAGATGGCATTTAATTGAACATTTTAGAAAAAATATTTGTTAGACGCTAAAACAATAAGAAATTTTGAGAATATTTTTTATTGTACAATAATTTCATCACAAAATCTGATATTTCGCAGATTTAAATTTTTGAAAACTAAATTCAGCATTCAGAAGAAAAAACTCGATTTCAAATCACTTTTTTGATCATTTTTCACAAGATATGCCATGAAGATAGGAGGAAATAAAAATACATTGTAAGAAATTTGCAGTGCTTTTTTATTGGAACTCTAATTGAAACCATTTTTTTTTACAAAAATCTACATACCATTAACAGCAATAAATATATTACATAATAATTCATTGTTGCATAAAGTATACAAATTCATGGAACAACTACAATTTTAAAATTTTCGTTGTACTTGCGAAAATAAACCTGCCAAATTCGAAATGAACCAAAATTGTGGTTGTTCAATGAAATCGTATAAACTCTACCTAAATATTAGAAAAGAAATTCACAGCTTTAATACTTGTCCATTCCAGAAAATATTTACATTTCGAATATACATTCGAAAACTTTAATCGGCACGCCACTGGCCTAGTTTGACCACATGGTCACAACGTCTTTCATCGTTAATATTTGAAAAATTCGGTTCCCTTTGAAACAGGAACCAAGAAGACTGTGAAATGGAGCTTTTATACAAACATCTGCGATTCATCTGATGTAACGTGAATGTATGTATTGATTAAAATTAAATATTTACATGTTTAAGTACAACTCTGTAACACAATTTTCTTTCAGGTTCCGATCAACTTTGGAAAAACGATCTCGATCAAGTTATCCTGAGGAGAATCAGGAGTGTTGGGATGAGAAAAACTGGGAATATGCTTCTGCTAGCAGAATTTTCTGGAAGAAAAAAAAAGAATTAATCTAATGATGCAATAATATACAGAATGTGCCATTTGAAATGAGAAAGTATTTGCCAGTTCTCAGTATAACCGGAAGGTGTAGAGATCTGAAAATATTTTAGAGAGAAAAATCATTGTCTCAAACCCCAACATGCAAATTTTCAGCACAAAATTATGATTAGTTTTCCAAAAACGCCTGATAGGCCACCGCGGTGAATCACCCTGTATATAATTGTATAGGACTATCTACAGTCCAAACAAGATACACACAACATATTACATATTCCATTAAAATCGGATATAAGAAGCTAAGGCTGTTACAAAGGTTTGCATATTTCACACATACCGACAGACTGACAGATTATTAGGCCAATTGAAAAGTGCCCGGTCTGATGCGAAGGCGGTGCTAGAATTAAATCCATATGATTTTTGGTTAGTACCAACCTTCAAACGATACGTGTCAAAATTTGACAGCAGTCCGACCATTAATTTGTGAGATATTGCGTAGTGAGTGTAGCTACTTTTGTTATTTGAAAAAAAGATGGAAAAAAAAAATTCGTGTGCTGATAAAATATTGCTTGTTGAAGGGAAAAAATACAGTTGAAGCAAAATCTTGGCTTGATGAAGAGTTTCCGGGGTCTGCACCAGAAAAATCAACCATCATTGATTGGTATGCTAAGTTTAAACGTGGTGAATGAGTACTGAAGACGGCGAACGCAGTAGACCCCCAAAAGAGGCTGTCACTGATGAAAAAATAAAAAAATTCACAAAATAATTTTGAATAACCGTAAAGTGAAGTTGATCGAGAAAGCAGGCCTTGTGAAGATATTATCTGAACGTGTACATCATATAATTCACGAATATTTGAATATGAGAAAGCTGTGTGCAAAATGGGTGCCGCGTGAGCTCACAATCGATCAAAAGCAACAACGTGTTAATGATTCTGAGCAGTGTTTGAAGCTGTTTGAGTGCAATAAACCTGAATTTTTGCGTCGATATGTGGCAATGGATGAAACATGGCTCCATCATTTCACTACGGAGTCCAATCGACATTCAGCTGAGTGGACTGCACACGATTAACCGAATCCAAAGCGATGAAAAACACAACAGTCAGCTGGCAAGGTTATGGCATCAGTATTATGGGATGCGCAAGGTATAATATTCATTGATTACCTCCAAGAGGGCCAGACCATCAACAGCGATTATTATATGGCATTATTGGATCGTTTAATTTAAAGGATGGAATCGTTAAAAAACGACACCATTTGAAGAAAAAAAGGTGCTATTTCATCAAGACAATGCGCCGTGTCACAAATCAATGAAAACAATGGCAAAATTGCATGAACTGGGCTTCTAATTGCTTCTGAATCCACCGTATTCGCCAGATCTGGCCCCCAACGACTTTTTCCTGTTCTCAGACCTCAAAAGAATGCTCGCTGGAAAGAAATTTAGCGCCAATGAAGAATTAATCGCCGAAACTGAGGCCTATTTCGAAGCGAAAGACAAATCGTACTATAAAAATGGTATCGAGAAGTTGGAAGATCGCTATTATCGCTGTATCGCCCTCGAAGGCAACTATGTTGAATAATAAAATCAAATTTTGCCAAAAAAATGTGTTTTACTATGATAGACCGGGGATTTTTCAATTGACCTGTTAATTCTGAAATATATTTGACTAGTGGAAACGTAGAAATTTTGAAATAGGAGACCAACAATTTTCTTAGGTAGACTCGGGAGCAAAATAGGAACCTAGTCGATGAATTTAGCAAGCCGGAACTAGAAACTAGGATTGTTTATTACGTGTTTACCAAATTGTTATCTATTTTATATACTTACTGATACAAGACAGGCCTCCATCTGACTGATGATATTTCTTTTTGCATCTGCACATTGTTTGATTTTCACAGAAAGCATTTTTGATGCAATCATCATCGTACATACATTTCTGTCTCACACCTGGAAATATTAAACGTTATCTACCCTGATGTGAATGTGTACTTTGTGATGTGTTTGAATTAGTTTTAGGCGATTGCTTGAACTTCACAAGGAACCAAGGATAAAAACTCTCATGAGTTTAAAATCATTGGAAGTTCAAGTTCTACTCCCATGGTGAATTCGCCAAGCAATTTTTATCTTGTTAGTATCAAGCTTCAAAAAATGTTTGTCAAAATTTCGGAACGTAGAGATATTGAAGGTTAAGTTACTCCACATCCGTGGTGGTGTTTTAAAAATGGATAAAAACGAGATTTATGTAGTGATAAAACACCAAAAAAAGTGAAATACCGAAAATTTTGATACAAATATAGCCAATATCGATATCTACAAATAAATTCAAAATTTACTCAGGTATTTTTCTCACTCACCTCCCAAACATCTTGTTTCTTCTTTGTTTGCGATATACAATCCCAAACATTGGCAAGTACGATTTACATTACACCAATAGCCAAACTCTGGACAATCAGTTTTCATTCGGCAAGATCTTCCAAGGTCGTTAGCTGAAATTCGAAAAAATCCCATGTACTGTTTAAATCTACCACGTTTTGGCATAATAGATAACAATTTCATTTCGATAAAATAAAAAAAAAGAGGATTTTCAAATCGTAACTTCAATTCGTATAAACATGACCTCGAATAATTCACAGTTCGACTTAAGCCAGTACTTCAATAGGCCTTTTTTTAGGACTATTTTGAAGCCTTTGTCTATTAAAATTCAAAAAGAATATCGAGAGAAAATCTACTAGTATTTCGGAGCTTTGTGCGAAATTTCAAGCAGATAACATAGTTAAAACCATAGAAAAGTAAATACCAAATATTTCTGTCCGATAGGGATGAGATTTCGCTAGTATATAATGGGTGTTTTTTTTTCGAGGTATATAACTTTAAGTTGGCATTACTGTTCAAGATGGCGACTGATTTAACAGCTGTCAAGTGATTTATTCTCAGTTTGGTTTGGCAATTCATCATGAATAGACTCACGCCTGAACAACGCTTGCAAATAGTACAATTTCATTTCGAAAATAAAGGTTCTGTGCGGAATACGTATCGCGCACTACGTACATTTTATTTTGTTTAGCGATGAAGCACACTTCTGGTTGAATGGCTACGTCAACAAACAAAACTGCCGCATTTGGAGTGAAGCTAATCCTCAAGTGTATGTCGAAACACCGTTACATCCAGAAAAACTGACTGTTTGGTGCGCTTTATGGGCTGGTGGAATCATTCGTCCGTATTTCTTCAAAAACGATGATGGCCAGAACGTTACAGTCAATGGTGATCGGTATAGAGCCATGATTTCTAACTTTTTCATTCCTGAATTGAACAACCATGATGTCCAGGAGCTGTGGTTCCAACAAGACGGCGCAACATGTCCCACAGCTCGTGCCACAATCGATTTATTGAAAGACACGTTTGGTGACCGCCTAATTTCACGTTTTGGACCTGTGAATTGGCCTCCAGGATCTTATGATTTAACACTGCTAGACTACTTTCTGTGGGGCTATGTAAAGTCATTGGTCTATGCGGATAAGCCACAAACCCTTGACCATTTGGAAGACAACATTCGCCGTGTCATCGAAAATTGGACGTCCAGATTGGACTATATCCGAGCCAGCCGTGGTGGTCATATGCCAGAAATCATATTTAAAATGTAATTCCACAAGATTATTTTGCGGATAAATAAAATTCATGTCAATCGAATAATCCATCGTTGTTTTATTGCAATTTAAAGTTCTATAGCTCTAAAAAAAAACACCCTTTACATACAGGGTGCATCATTCTCCTAGCCTAAAATTTCCAAGAGTTATATACCGATCGTGCACTATTGACTCATTCTGTAGAAGTCAATTTGGAAATTCCAACGTATTATAACTCAGGAAAAAGGAACTTTTTCAATGAAAGACATGATAAATGACCTCCAAAATGCGGGCGAATCCATTATTATTTGTAGTGTATAGGGGTTTGTTATTTCATTCAAGGTATGTTATTAATTTTAATTAAAAATTCCATCAAGGAATGAAGTTTCGTTTTGATTCAGCTTTGTTGGAAAAACTATATTTAGCTAGGGAAATAGGCGTGAAAACGTTTTATAGAAATCTTCACGAAACTATAAAGAACATTCGAATTCTTGGAGACCACATCATAGATAATATTATTATGTCATTGTTGTCGGTATCTGTGAATGAGAGATTCTAATGATAAGATCTTTCTTAATTCTGAAATTCGGTATAAACATTCCAATGATTATTCATCATTTCACATAAAAAAAACTATATTTCAACTTTGTCCGGTCTGTCGCTATGAAAATATTAGGCTTTTTTATATTCTACAATTTTCTATAGTACTCTTCGAGCGATCAACATAAAATTTGGCTCAAGTTTGAAATTGATATTATTCACAGAAATTTTCGGTATTTTTAATATTATGCTTGAATATCCTGTACTTCTGATGTGGTGATCAGCTTGAAATTATTATTTTATATCTTCATCGAAAATATCAACAAGGTTATTTTTTTTCGATATTCCTCTTGAATTTTCTGTGTTTCTGGTAACGTGATCAACAAAAAATTTTTGTAATAAGCTTGTATTTCACATCTTAATACAATATTTCAATACCATCGAATAGAAAGTTTTGAAAAAATTAGGAAAACAAAATTTTCAACGAACTTATATATCGGCATTCGAGATCCGAACATACCCTGAAAATTTCAAAGTTCTAGGTCCTATCGTTCATAAATTATCGTGTAAACCTTATCGTTTGAGACCATTCTCGGTTCAAAATTCTAGATATACAAACATCGTAACGAAATGATATACATAGGTATCCTCCTGTTCAGGAAACGAGCGCTCTAAAGTAGACAAAACGTTTGACAATTACACATTGATAAATATTATTTTGATTTTCACATGTAGGTATAAAAAGGAATGTTACATCTGATAATATTACATAACTACATAATCCACAGACGACTCACCAAAATTACGTTCTTCTATCGAGAAAAATAGTATATTATTCAACGAGCGGTAATGTAGGTCATAACTCACGCAGATGAAGTTATGACCATTAACGCAAGTTGAATACTATACTTTATCTACGACTATATCAATAAATACTAAGAAAATAATACAGACTTAGAATATAGACAGAAAGAAAGGGAAATAAACATATGTGCTCGATCCCCACTACAAGAGAGATGGAAACTTAGTGTCACCAATCACAATCGAACTAGCTTCGGCTAGCTCGAATCCAGTACAGAATACAGACATAGAACTTTATTGAAAACCCTTAATAGTTGCCTATAAAAATGCATTAAAATATACCAGAAAACATTCCCTGTAAACGACGACTTAATGACCTTACTGCTACAAACTCCTTTATATTTTTTTCGGGCAAGTAATTCTGTATGGTAACATTTGGCTGTCTGTCTTTTGGAAATACCTATACATATAATATTTCATCTTCACTATCTGAATTAATCGTTTTCAGCAAAACATTCACAATATTTAGATATCAACTTAATTTGAAAACGTCAAAATTATTAAAGTGACACTCCCTCGGACATTCCTCCCCTCAATAACAATAATGGAATGTTCCCTTTCGGCCAATCGAATAGAAGCAGAGAAGTATAGAAGCACAGATCCATATTTTCCGATTCATTATAGTGAGTTATTATAACTCACGATGTTTGTTAATAGATACTATTAATTGCTCAAAAGCAGTTGAATAATGAATATATAATTCAATGGGAGTACATAAAAATGTTGATGCGTTCCAATATACATTGTTCTGAGAAAAAAGTACACATAACAGAATATCGTACTTTTATGCATAGATACACAAAACTGGTTTAAATTTTATATAACAATACGTGGGAATATCTTCTCTGATTTCAAATAAAAAGTAAACTATGTGGAAAGAGATTCACAGCATGAATATACATAATAGGAAAAAGTTCTCTTTTTCAAGCTTATCCCATATCAATTAAATGTTTTATATCTTGAATTTTTGTAATGTTATACTCAATGACGTTGAGAATTCTCACCAAAAAGGTGCAATTTTGATTTATTATATTTCATCTCATACAGGCTGTTGAAGAAAAATTCGAGTTCAACAGCCTGTATCTCCGGAAGGGTTCGTGATATAAAAAAAAATTACTTGAAATAACTTCTCATTTCAACTAGGACTATCTCTTCATAAGTTATGACCTGAACTTTTGAACGACCCTGTATACAGGGTGTCCCGGGAAGAATGCGACAAGCGAATACCATGAACTAAAGTCATCATGGAGGACCCGTATCAAGAGGTTTCAATCGCCTGAGAGCCTTCGTTTGGGATATACAGGGTGATGTTCATCTTATGAGTGAAATTTCACTGTTGAATAACTCTTTAACTAATCGACCGAATAATTTCAAATTTTGAAGTTTTGTCACCCTTTCCTATCGCCTTCCTTCAATATTTCTGAATTCGAGTAGATCAGATCCGGACTAGGAAAATTTCAGACATTATCTATTTTCGTGAATATTGGATCACCCTGTACGTGAACATTATGATTTTTTTTTCCGTTTTCGGAACCACAAAGAATCAATTCATAATAAAAATTTTAAATCTCTGCTTGACCCGATCATACAGCGTGATCAATAAACATTCCCTTATGAGTGAAAATTTTTTAGTTCAATAACTCTTCAAGAAATCTACCGAATAATTTCAATTTTTCAAGTTTTGTCGCCCTTTATTATCGCCTTCCTTCAATATTTCTGAATTCGAGTAGATCAGATCCGGACTAGGAAAATTTCAGACCTTTTCTATTTTTTTGAATATTGAATCACCCTGTATGTTGATATCATGATTCTTTTTCGTTTTCGTAACCACAAAGAATTAATTCATGAAAAAAATTTTAAATCTCTGCTTGGCGCCATCATTCAAGGTGATCAATAAACATTTCTTCATGAAAAAAATTTCATAGTTCAAGATATCTTGAATTTATCGGTAGAATTATTTCGAAAATTGAAGTTGTTTCACCCTTCACGAATGTCTCACCTAAATTTTCCTCAAATTATTTTAGAAAACATTCAATCAACAAACTGGATAAAGAATAGAACAAAAACAGCAAATGAATTGAAAATATTTGATCTTGAAAACAATGAATCAAAAATAGAATATTTTCAGTCCAGCAGATATTGTTCAAAATGAATTTCCTCCATTTTAATACATTTTTGAGCACGTTGATATGATATAGTTGTTTCACAGATTTCGCTATCTTACTCGGTTGAATCGGTTGTACTTCTTTCATGAGGGAATGATTATTGGACACCCTGTATGGCGGTGGCAAGTTGAGTTTTAGAAGGTTGATTATGAATTAATTCGTTGTGGTTACGAAAACGAAAAAAATTATGATATTGACGTACAGAGTGATCCAATATTCACGAAAATAGAAAAAGTCTAAAATTTTGTTAGTCCGGATCTGATTTATTCGATTTCAGAAATATTGAAGGAGGGCGATAGTAAAGGGCGACAAAACTTGAAAAATTGAAATTATTCGGTGGATTTGGGGAAGAGTTATTGAACTAAAAAAAGTTCACTCATAAGGGAATGTATGTTGATCACTCTGTATGACCGTGCCAAACAGACATTTAGAATTTTTATAATGAATTGATTCTTTGTGTTTCCAAAAACGGAAAAAAATCATAATGTTCATGTACAGGGTGATCCAATATTCACGAAAATAGGAAAAGTCTGAAATTTTCCTAGTCCGGATCAGATTTAATCGAATTCAGAAATATTGACGGAAGGCGATAGGAAAGGGTGACAAAACTTCAAAATTTGAAAGTATTCGGTCGATTAGAGTAAGAGTTATCGAACTGTAAAATTTCACTCATAAGATGAACATCACCCTGTATATCCCCAACGAAGGCACTCAGGCGATTGAAACATCTTGATACGGGACCTTAATTTATGGTATTCGTTTGTCGCATTCTTCCCAGGACACCCTGTATGGTCGTCAATGGCGCAAGAATGAACGAGCGCCGAAAGCTCCCAACCCAAAGCAGCGGAATATCGGCAATAATCATTAAAATAACTGATAAAAGTCAAAATGAAAACCGCTACGTAAAACAAACATAAAACAATCAGCGATGAAAAACATTCTGTGCCTTCACCACAGAATTTAATCGTGTTGAATGTTGTTCTATGAATGCTTCATTTAACAATGAGGAAAATAAAAGAAACAGTTATGTACTCACGTTCATCTTCGTTTGCGCTGGTACAAATCCATGTCAGAAGAATGGTGAAAAGTCCAACGATGCTTGCGTTGAAGTAGTTCATTGCGGCAAGGAGGTTTTCCTAGTTTTCGACCGGGAAATTCACCACAGTTTTCCGTACAATCAGCGTCACCAGTCTCGCGAAGTTTGATCGATAAGCAATCGATGTACTGAATGTCGTCAGCTTACTCGCTTGGGTTCCTGGTATCGTCCATTGCAAGATCCACCTTTGGGAAAACCGTTAACAGAATTAATAATACAGCTGGTACGGCAATTCTACAAACTTGGCTTGATCTTAAGACTACCGACGCAAGTTATTAGTTGTTTTAAAATTCTGTATCAAGTAGGGGATTGAAATACAACAAAGTGACCACTTTTTAAATGGAATTGTATTGGTAACTTTAAAACCATAAGGCCCGGTGCACACATCCGACTTTTGCAGTTACGACACCCGTTGCGGTGTCGTACCTATTCAATGCACACTACATACGATACCGTCGTGGTTGCGGAGCCGGATCAATTCACTTCAATGAAGAGCTCAATATCCAATTCCCTCTCTGCCATTGTGCGAACTCACGACAAACGTCGTATGTGTGCGCAGGCCAATTTGGAATAGAGTACTGAGAGATCGCATGTACGACTGCGGCACAGTTGCGGCCTAGAGGGACATGCTACCAAAAAACGACCGTATGCTGGCAGTTACGACGTCGCAACTGCACGGCCGGTAGTGTGCATGCTCCCATTTGATTCTTTGTACCACAGGCCGCAAGTACGACACAGCAACGGTGTCGTAACTGCAAAAATCGGATGTGTGCACCGGGCCTAAGAGTTAGAAGGTCGATCAAATGGAGAAAAAGTTGCATGCATAGAAGCATTGTCAAGCAGTTCAAACAAATCGAGATTATCAGGGCCGGTTATTGAGATATCATAAGAAAAGTAAATTTTGTCATTTTGATTTTTCTTTTTTTCCCACTTTATTTCAAATATTATCGAAAAATGTTACAGGAATTTTTTATTCGACAGTTAATGATCCTCAATTTGACGTAATCAGATTTCGTATCCAACGTTTCGTACTCTCTGGGCCACCCTCAACCTCATTTTTTTCAAAACGGACCTGCATATTTGATGACACTTTTCGAAATAACTTTTAACGCTGAATTCAACGATATATCATACAATGTCATTCAAAGTTGATTTTCAGGTGATTTTGACTGTTATCCAAATTTACTGGTGTGTATGTAAGAAAAAACAAGTCTCAAAACGATATCAATGTTCTGAACCAAATTCAATTGAACCCAGAAAAAAAATCGAGAACTGTGGCCAGTGAATGGAATTTATCAAAAACTACTGTTAATAAAATAGTCAATAGACGCGAATACAATGATTTTAAATTTAAATACCAAGCCTTGCAAAAATTATATCGTAATGATCTCAAAATAAAGTTCTATTCAGTAATTTGTTTCAACGGAACAAATGACAAATCCAACAATAGTGATTCCTCTCGAGAAGATTGAGAATGTATTGGAAGGTATTCAAGGAGACGAAACAAGCAAATGTATAAGAAGTATGGGTTCCAAAACCGTGAAGTGCATTTTACAAAATTATGGACACTTACTTCATCAATTTTCATTTACTTTCGAATAATCATTTGATTTTTCTTTCATTAAATGATACTTTCGTTAAATTATTATGAATTGAAATATGTAAATAATTATTACTGGATTCTTGCTTTGATTCTGATATGTTCCATTTAGTTCAAGATGGGTAAGTTGATTTTCTTATCGAAATGTATTGCATGTTGTTAATTAAACTAAAGGTACCTAAATGTAATTCAGATCCGACCCAAAGAAAATTCGATAAGGGTCAAAATCACCCGAAAATCAACTTTGAATGACATTGTATTATATATCGTTGAATTCAGCGTTAAAAATTATTTCGAAAAGTGTCATAAAATTGAATGTCCGTATTGAAAATATTGAGGTTGAGGGTGGCCCATAGAGTACGAAACGTTGGATGCGAAATCTGATTACGTCAAATTGAGGATAATTTACTGTCGAATAAAAAATTCCAGTAACATTTTTCGATAATATTTGAAATAAAGTAGGAAAAAGAGAAAAATCAAAATGACAAAATTTACTTTTCTTATGATATCTCAATAACCGGCCCTGATAATCTCGATTTGTTTGAACTGCTTGACAATGCTTCTATGCATGCAACTTTTTCTCCATTTGACCGACATTCTAACTCTTATGGTTTAAAAGTTGCCAATACAATCCCATTAAAAAAGTGGCCACTCTGTATACAGAGTGCACGAGACTATGGTGCCAAATTGAAAAAGAACATTCTCTTAAAAAATTCATAGGACTTTCCTAATATACTAACTGACAAAGAAACTGCAACACCCAGAAGGAGCTGTTCGAATTTCAATTTTTTTTGGGTAAAACTTAGGTATAGCAAGGAGTAAAGGATTGAATTTGGAGAAACAAATCGTGAAAGATTTTCCATGTAAACAATTTTTGTTACTTAAATATTGTAGTCGTTTTTTGCAAGTTTTTTAAATTTTACAACAAACCTGATGTTCGAGGGGATCCAAAGTCGATGTTTAGTTGTTGAAATGCCTAGAGCACGTGTACGCGGAATTTATCGCCAGCTAAGAGATTTTGAAAGAGGTCGAATTATTGGTCTACAGAAAGCGGGGTTGTCATTTCGAGAAATCGCTAACCGTACGAACAGAAATGCAACTACTGTTATGAGATGTTGTCAAGCGTGGTTTGATAATGCCCATAATAGAAGAAGGGTAGGCACCGGACGTCGAAAGAGCACAAATGAAGTTCAAGATCGACGTCTAAGACTTATGGCCATTAGAGACCGTTTTGCTACAACTTGATCTTTGGCCGATGAGTGGTTAGGAGAACAAGGCCATCCTGTAACTGTCCGAACGGTTTACCGCCGGATAAGGTCTTTTGGACTGCAGCGTTATCGACCCCATCTTGTGTTAGCTCTGACGGTTGAGCATCGCCGGCAACGATTACAATGGTACAGAGAACTTCAACATTGGAATGTGGAATGACATCAAGTCGTGTTTCCTGATGAATCTCGATTCCCCCAGGAGCACATAATGGCTGAAGAAGGGTTAGACGACGTCGGGGAGAAAAACGTGAACTTCAGTTTGATGTTGAGCGTCATGTACACCGGACAGTAGGCGTTATGGTATGGCTTGCTATTGCACATACAAGTAGGTCACCTTAAGTTTTTATTCGAGTTAACACGACAACGCTGCGTTACCTTCAAGAAATAGTGGAGCCATATGTTCTCCCTTACCTTAACCGGCTCAAGAATTCAATATTTCAGCAACATAACGCTCTGCCTCATGTTGCCAGAATTAGTTCAAACTTTTTCGAAGCGACCCATGTGAATATTTTGCCCTGGCCGCCTAGATCCCCCGATCTTTCGCCCATAGAGCATGTTTGGGACATCATGGGTAGGAGGCTTAGAAATTTACCCAAGCCCCCACAGACTTTGGCGGCTCTGAGACATGAAGTACAGGTAGCTAGGGATAGTATCCCTCAAGAAGAAATAGAGTATCTTATTGTATCAATGCGGATACGTACGGTGGACAAACACATCATTAACAAATTTATTAAAAAAAATTCCAACTCTTTTTTTCTCAAAATTTCAATCATTTACTCCTTGCTATACTTTTTACAAACAAAAAAAATAAAATTTAAACAGCTCCTTCTTCATTTCAGTAAGATGCGTACCATAGAAATATTGGAACACCCTGTATAAGCAAACATATTTCACTGATGTCCTACAAAACGTTACACAGATGATCTCAAAAATATATTCAAATAACTGCTCGTAATGGCTGTGATAAAAAATTACTACGAGAGCAGCCTGTATATATGATTGAGAATATCGATTTTATTTATGAATGGGGAGACTAAACTAGGGTGATATTCTGCGTTTTACGAACGTGGTAGTGTGGATTTCTTGACCAGAGGGGAGATAGCGGAAAAAATCAAGGTTGTCAAAAGATTTGCCAAATTAAAATTATTTGACCCACACCTGATAAGGATAAATGATAAATTTCCGTTGACAAAAGATGACGAAGCGAAGCAATCGTTATTTAAACAGAAATTAACACCGCTGAAGTGAAGGGTGATAGAAAATAGTCATCCAAGTCTGAAAGAGTTGGAATGACACCTTCGAACTGAACCGAAAACGTAAGAGTTTGTCCATCAAAAGTAACAGTGCTGTGACAGTTTATTTTTATATTTGCAATTAAGGAAACTGATGAAAAATTAATTCTAAAGCAACAAATGTAACACTGGGTTCAAAACTATGTCCACATTTTTGTTTAGTGTTTCGAGTTAGTCTATGAGACAGAAAGAAATACCTATTAAGCCACTACCTATATGTAGGGTTCCAAGATATTTAAATTTAATAAACAGTTATCCATTGCTTGAAACAAAATTCGGAAAATATATTCTTTAGTTTATCGCTTAACGTTAAAAGTATGTCGTACCTATCTCTTATTTGTTGGCAATTTTTTTCTATTCTATTCTAGACACCTACTGTCATTCGGGATTCAATGTAAAATACAACATTTCTTAAGAAATTGAGGCTAAAAATTATAAACGAAGAACGGATCGAAGAAGAAGAAAAAAGTTTATTTTTTACCTAATAAACTATTACACATCGCGGAGGTATACAAAACATAACCAGTGCAGTCCGCGATATAAGGTAAGGAATAGATTTCCTAGTTATTTTGTATTACACGCGAACCCCTTAATTGTGAGTAGTTTAACAATATTTCATCAAGAGTAAAACACATTTGATATTCCACGGCATATTCTACTAACGCATTTTCAATAACCTCAAACTTTGAACTACCATAAACATACCTAAGGGTATGTTTATGTGAGCTATAAACTTATATCGTGCAATTAAATTCATGAACGACCAAAGACGTTACAGATATCATAAGCCTACAATCGAATTCTATCTGCAGTTTTCAAATAAACGACAAGTTCTATGAAATAATAGCTTTTCAGTGTTCACCATAAGAATATTAGGATAACAACACATACCTGCAAACTTCTAAAACAAGTATATGACTCGTAAATCCTTATTTAGACCTTTATAGAAACTTCCAGTGCACTCAAAACAAGTTATTCTCACTCACAAGTCAACGCAGTTCAGTGTAAACTGATGCCGGAGCCCGGAACATCTGTTTCTACTACCTGTACCCTAAATTCTGAACTCACCCTAGACAACATTCATTCCTTCGTCTGTTTACAAGCCCACCATTGGTATTGGAGGGGATATATTCACTTAAGGGCATACGGAAAGCTTTTTCGAAGATATTCTAAGAACTAATAAAGATTATATGGAATACTTAATAGTTTAGATCCCAAAAACCGTTAAACTAATATTTCAAAGTTGGACGAATATAAAAAAAAAATCACGTTTACTTGTAAACTTGTTATTCCCAAGATTTACGTAAAATTTCTTAACACGTGAAGAAAACAATTAATAACTATCATAAATAACTAGTGAAATATGAATGAACATCTTAAACAATGAAAGTAGGTATTTTACGGTAAAAAATATGGTATTTTGTGTCATCGTAGTATGTCGGTCTGTGTGTTCGCACATTCTTGTAAAAGACGTTCTACAATTTCTACAATTGTTCTCCGATTTCAATAAAATTTGATTTGGATATTCACATCGGGACGTAGATTTTCCCAAACAGAATGGATCTATTCTAGATAAGTGCGCGTAGCGCATGCGTAAAAGTGACATTCCTGGAATTATCTCACGTTCTACTAGTACTGTTTCGGTGAAATTTGGTATTATATGAGTGTTTGGGGGGTAGCGATACGCTCTATTAGTGATGACGTCATACACCGCCATTTTAATTCTCCTGTCAGTGTTCGGAATCCAAACAAACAAATTGTCATTCGAATTAGTACGTTGTCGTTGAAGAAATTGGCTTATTTTGATAAATAAGATTACTTAAGCAACGATTTTACTATTAATTGATAGACAGAAGGCACGAGATTAATGCCAATAAGTTCGAACTTAAAGTTCAACTAATAAACACGGCTTTTTACAAAATCTGGGGAATGATACAGGATTTAAACTTTCTGGTATTAACGTCGTTCCTTTTGTCTATCAATTAATACTGAAATCGTTCTTCAAATACTCTTATTTATGAAAATAAGCCAATTCCTTCAACGACACCGTACTAACTTGAATGACAATTTATTTGTTTGGATTCCGAACACTGACAGAAGAACCAAAAATGGCGGTGTGTGACATCACACTAATAGAGCGTATTGGCGCATGAATGAACGTGAGCTCAAAAGTCCCTGAATTCATGTCGGTGCTTTCTTTTTAATTCTTCTTTGATATTATGCTTAAACTTTATATTTTTATAATTCTGATCAACACGAAATTTTGCATTATTCTCAAAATTGTCATGTTATATACAGGGTGTTAGTGAATATGTGCCACAAACTTCAGGGGGTGATTCTACATGAAAAAAATGACATGTTGCCATATAACTTCAGTTCGAAAATGCTTTATATTCCGAGATAAAGGGTGTTGGAGTTTATTTATTGCTCTTAATTTTTTGAAAGGAGAAAAAGGTACGCCACTGGAATATTTCAAAATAAGAATCATTTTTGAAGTACTCGTTCAATTTGTGACAAAAAAAATCTATTATTCCTTTTTTAGTAAAACGCTGTTTTCATAAGTAAATTAATTTTCTCGAAAAAGACAGTGGTGTAGATATTCGATAGAATCTACGCCAGTGGATAATTTTGGCAAGAGACACTCATCGAATTCGAAACATTACATTATGTAGACTTTAATACCTAAAAATTAAAACAATGAATGTAATAATACTACTGTTATAAGTAAAAAACTGGTTTTTTTTTCAAACATTAACACCTTGTATCTTGAAAACGAAGCTTTTTAGGATATATGTTTTTATGAACTTTCTGTCATGAAAATAGTTGTTCTATCCGACGCCAAAGTTATTTCACTGAAATCTGGACCACTCTACTTGATTTTTCGCAAAAAGTTACGCAGAATGCTACAGACTCCTAATAGTGAACTAGCAAAGAAAAAACGAAAACATCCACTTACTTCCTGTTAAAATCCCAATTCACTGTACCTGCACGACAAAGATTTGACAATAACCATTCCACAATCTTGAACTTTTGGAAGATGACACTGCACAGCAAAGTAACGGTTTCTACATTCAAGAACAGATCTGCTGAGTTCAGACAAACGTCAACAGGTTCAGCACGAAACTACCAAGTTACATGAAGCAGAACCGTTGAGGTTTTGAAATATCATATATCATGCATAGTTCGCTCTATATTATACGAGGCGAGTCAACAAACAAAGTCGCAGAAATTCGCTCTATATTTTCGATATCTTTATGCATATGTTTGTTTGATGACATGAAACATGTGTTGGGACGATACAAGGAAAGGCAATCGCTCAATGAAGGCCAAACTGAGATGCCAATACGAGTAGCGCGATTCAAGAAAACCAGTTCTACCTGAGTGATTACGAATATTACGGAGTATTTTGTACGGGGGTTGTTCGAAATTACCCCTGTCAAATGTTGGTAGTTTCTGAACCAACATCAAATTGATATTTCGATATTTGAAAAAATCTATACTTACAGAGTCTTTATAAAGTTATCTTTGATTATGTTCTCATGTAAAATATTGAAATTGACAAAATCATAAATTGTGTATTATCAATTCTTGTTCGAATTTTGTGGGTTGCCTATTTCTGAATCCGCGATAAGTAAACTAAAAACATTTCAAAGAAAAGGTCACTACGATGTTACAATCGTTTGCAAAGTCTGTGTAATGAAGCAGAAGAATACGATAGGTCTGTACATTTCGTCAATTGACAAAAATAAACATGTGCGATAAGAATACAATAATACAGAACAAAAGAATATTTTTTCGTTAAATTTTGCCCACCCGTCTGTATTTCTGTCTGTACACGCTTATCTCAGAAACAACTACGCAGATTTGATTTAGTTTTTCTCAGTTAAACTAAGATTAGCTTGCAGCAACATATATAGGCACAAAGTTATCGTGATTTCGTGATAGTCTTTCACACTCGCTGAACCTAGCAATTATTATCTACATACATATGTGAACAAAATGACATAAAGTCAATTTTTTCAATAGCTGACGATTTTTCTTCAATTTTTATAGTTTACACCTCAGAGTAACAAATATAGATAGAGCATACGTCATTTTCAATAAGCAAATTTTGTCCCCAACATGAACTATCAAATTTGACATTAAGCGCTCGGAAATGAAAACATATAAGTGATACGATATTTCACTCAATTCGCGAGTTTCTCCACAAAGAATGCACTTCTTATGTCCCATAGTAAATCAACGTTTCATATCAACTCAAAATATATTGAAATGAATACCTAAATATATCAGAAAATCAGAAAACAAAATTCCATCGCTCCTAACGACGTCAAACAACCGATGACACTAGAAGAACAAAAGTTGCCAAACCTTGGATTTCAGAAGTTAGATACAAAAATTATAAATATTCTGCTCATTATAAATTCGACAATTAGGCAAAATATCGGATTCCAAATATTCAAATTTGCATATTTAATCGGGAATCACTCAAATAAATGTATTCCATTCAATATAATATACATTCATAACGATATGGTAAAATTGTGGATTTGAAAATATATCACAATCCGACAACGTAATCTAACCATGTTGGGGACATGTGAAAATGGCGTATACTCCTTCTATCTATGTTTATTACTCTATGGTTAACAAAAAATCGCTCATTCTGTAACTATCAACTACGTCTGGTAGTTTACTTTTCTAGCGCACCCCATAACTTACATTAATTCAGAATGATACGGCTGAATCTTACCTTGAATCAAACTAACGCGAAATATCAACAAAAACCGAACATAACATCAGATTTTATTACAGTATTTTCAGAATTGCGGAAACCTATACTTTTTTATCCGGTTGACTCATTCGTACATATCACACAAAAGAAAAATCGTACGTTGCAAAGTCTAAACCGAACAGCACAATGTGCGAAACGACAAATAAAACCGTAAATGGGACCAAAACATGTCTGAATTATTCATAGGCATTGTTTTTGTCGAACTCTGTTTACGTTTACCTGTGCGCTCAAAGTTTTGCGTTACTTTGGTTATGCGTGTTTTTGAAGTGGCCAAAAATACTCCCGGCAAGTGTCGCAAGAACTCTATGGCTTTTGTTGTTCTGTGGTTGTAAATAACTATTGAAACTTTTTGCGAGATTGTTTTAAATAAACGACGAGCTACCATTTTGCCACAATGTCTATTATTTTTCAATTTTGAACAAAGAGTTGTCTGAAACATACTGATGAAGAATTCGAGGTCAGAAAAATTTTTCTTTATTAGTATTATCCATTTTCAAAGTCATTAGGAATATTTTTCTTCGAACACAATATCTACCTGTGTGTTTTAGTTAGTAAATCGCTCACTAACACTCTGAATTAGTCATTCTTTTTTCAATGCTAATTTCTATTTCATAACAGCGCCTACTCATAGTTGTACATCTATTTCTCATAACAACAGAAACTCTGATAATTCGGTATTCACTAATATCATATCTTATTTCCTGAAAACAAAAGCCACAATATTATCTGAATGAAATAGAGTAGGAAGTGATATGAAACAGTGTTCATGCCCTTATTCTACAACATACATTTTATATTAATCAGTGTGGAGTTTACTTCCTACCTTATGTTACCCAGAAAAATGTAACTCTTTAAAAACAAATATTGGCCTTATTCTTTATAACTGAAACGTAAGGAGTTTTTGCACCTTTTGGGAATGCCAAATCATTTGTTTTTATATTTAGACACAAATACATTGTCTGTGACTTTATCATATACCAGCAATGGCATATCTGTTACACATCCTCCTGCAAATGCAAATGAAATTTAATACTCAATATTAGTCGGTATTATTCACTTAATTCTACATTTCACAGCACCCATATAAATTTTCCCAGGAATTTACTCATGGCAGGAAAAACAAATAAAGTCAATACAAGGAAAGTCACGTTAAATAATTAAGTTCTAATTTTATATAATTGAATCGATTTCATTATCTAGTTGGGAACTAATTAGCCTATATGAATATTTACACATCATAAAAAAATCGTTACATTCAAATATTACAAGCGATAGGGCCTCTAAGAATATTGTTTATTACTAGAAAAACATGAGTACATAATACAAATATTAAGTTCTGTAAATACTTTACATCGAAAAATATTTTGTTTTTATCAACTCAATTTAAGTTAGTTATTATCACAGATATTTCATGTCATATTACTATTTTCCTAAGTGAAACTGTAGATTTTGAAAATCTACAACTTCGTAACATCTAAGTATCTTCAATTTCGATATTCAATATGATATTTGTTGGATTTTACGTTTTGTCTATGATTCAATGCCATTGTTCAAAAGATCTTTTCAATTAGCAGACCAACCAGCTTCATTGATCTACTTATAAAAACAGGTTTCTCAATAGGAATGTTATAATTTATAATGGCAACACTGTGTATTATTTTTTGACATTTCTTATGTCATTCGTGCACAGTAGGTCCTGACATTTATTCATGGAAAGCTACACGCTTCAAGAACGTTTATAAAATTTTGGATTGTTTCATCAAATCAGTGCTCATTTGTGAAACTGAAAGAAGTTCTAAAAGAAGCCCTCAAAAATATAAAATAGCAATAGGAGTCGAGTGACACATTGAAAATTTAAGCATTCATATTCGTGAATATATTTAAAGATTCCTTTTAGGCGTTCAGTAGAACTTCCAGTCTGTAGTTACATTGATCCGTAGATCTACGATAATTTCTCATCTCTTGAACTACAGGTCAATTGAACTACCAGCAATTGATCTACAGATTCTGGTAACCATCTTCTATCACAGATTCAAGTATTTCTTGAAGAGTTGCCGTCGTCAACCTTCAAAAAATCCCCATTGTCTTTTTATCATATCACTTGCTTTTTCGCCAATCATAAAGACAACAGCGTTGGTGTGTCCCGCAACTACATTGGGCATTATAGATCCATCGACCACTCTTAAGCCACCAACACCATGTACTTTCAGTTCTGGATCTACAACAGCGTCACTGTCAGTAGCTGGACCCATCTTGCAAGTCCCAACTTGATGACCCAAAGAGGTACCATAGTTTCTAAGAACGCAAGCCCAGTACCCATCAGAACCAAAGGAGTTTTTTTCACAATTTGGCATTGGGATTTTGTGAAGTCTTGCGGAATATTTCTGGAAATGCTCAGACTTGGTCAGGTTGATGGCCTAGAAGAGAGATCAGGTGTTAGAAATTTAGTTGATGAAAATATATTAGTTTCGCAATAGATGGCTGTAGCGGTAAGTGGTAGTCGAAATAATCGAATAGATCGTAGATGTCATACAATGAGCTTAGGTATTTGAAAACATAACGTTATCGAAATATTTGTCATTTGTGTCTGCATAATGAAGTTATTCCTGATTGAACATACCAGCTTACGAGCCAAATTCTCATAATTTTCGGGAGGTTCTAATTTTCTGCTTTAATATGAAGAAATGTGTGACTGAGGATCATCGAATGCTCTCAAATACCTATGGTGATGCCGCTATTAGTGAAAGAACGTGCCGAGTGTGATTTCAACGCTTCAAGAACGGTGATTCGTGACGGCCTAAGACCATCATGGTGGTGGAAGAGAGAAGGTTGTCGAAGATGCAGAATTGGAGGCATTACTTGATCAAAACTCGTGTCAAACGCAACAAAAATTGTCAGGATAATTGGGAATCACGCAACAAGCCATTTCAAAACGCCTGAAAGTCATGGGAATGATTCAGAAACAAGAAAATTGGCTGCCATACGAGTTGAAGGCTAGCGATGTTGAACGGCGTTTGTTTGCTTGTAAACAGCTGCTTGCAAGGCAAAAATGGAAGGGATTTCTGCATCGCATTGTAACTGGAGACGTAAAATGAGTTAATTACGTTAATACCAAGCTCAGAAAATGATGGGGATATCCCGGCCATGCTTCCACGTCGACGGCCAAACTGAATATTCACGGTTCCAAAGTCATGCTGATTATTTGATGAGACCAGCTCGGCGTAGTGTATTATGAGTTGTTAAAACCGACTGAAACAATCACAGACGATCGTTATCGAACGCAATTAATGCGTATGAGCCGAGCATTGAAAGATAAACGGCTGCAATACAACGAGAAACACGATAAAGTGATTTCACAGCATGACAATGCTCGACCTTATGTTGCGAAAGTGGTCAAGACAAACGTTGAAATGGAAAGTGCTATCCCACCCGTCGTATTCTCAAGACGTTGCTTCCTCAGACTATCACTTGTTTCGATCAATATCACACGGCCTGGCTGACCAGCACTTCCGGTCTTATGAAGAAGTAAAAATTGGACCGATTCGTGGACTCCTTCAAAAGACTACAAATTTTTTCAACGCGGTATTCGTACGCTGTCCGAAAAATGGGAGAAAGTAGTGGCCAGCGATGGACAATACTTTGAATCCTAAATGTATAACCAGTTTTTCACAATAAAGCCTCGAATTTCGGAAAAAAAATGGTGGAACCAAAGTTGTACGCCTATGTAAATAAAATATTCTTCAGAAGTGTTGAATCCAGAAATAATAATACCATCAACATGGCTATTTATTCAGCAGTATTGAATTCTTTGGAAGCAAGACTTTCGTCATTAGTTAAATAAAGATAGTAGATGTAGTCATTTGATCAATTCCCTTTCCAGCATCTCTTTGAGGGAAGAGGGGTACACGTAGATTTGTTCGAAATGATTCTGTATAGTTTATCTGAATTCTTATATGCAGAGATAGGGAAAGATGTACTCTCAATTTTTTATAATTTGCCTCTTCAAAAAAGTAAAGCCTTATGGTGCCTGTAGACAAGATTACACACCAAAATGTTTCTTTTGGGCAGTGACTTGTTAGGAATTCTGAGAAGTCTAACTATTATTTTCACTTTATACCTTGCACCGTTTCCATTCACATTTTCTAATAGGTACTTCCATAAATTATACATGCAAATTGTTCTCAACCATCCCAACTAACATGTTAGTAATTTTAATGATTTTTGCGTCACACAACCGATTACAATTGGATTATTTGTTGGGACGTGTATATCTTGATAATAAGCATGATTAATTTCAAAACAACTTCGAATCTAATTGAGAAAAATGGACATTCTGGTTGTGCGTAATATTTCCAATTCTTTATCAGATAGGACTGATTTGAAGAAGTTATCTATGACTATGAGAAAGCCTCGAAAATTGGCTAATTCGAATTGTTTTTATCGCATCCACCAAAATAATTCATTGAACTTACTAGTCGCATCCACCAATATGATGTTATAATCAGAGGAATTGCATAAAGATTAGTTTTTGAATAATGTTAAAGGTTTGGTGTCAGGTCTTGTTTTTTGCAAATCCTGAAGACATTCCACCTTTGCGTAATTCGAGACTAATATAAATTATGTTCTCAATTATTCTGAAGTGATGGATACCACTGTCTATAATGACGAAATTATGCATATTCCATAAAATCAGAATGATATGTAAATTTCATTCTGGATGTTTATCTCATGTGTATTCTGTGATCCATGCAGAATATAATAATATCGAACATGGAATTTTTTTCTAATTGTGCAAGAAAAATCATTTCAAATGAAAATTCTCAGAATTTCACACAATTCTTTTCAAAACTGAAATTATCATTTTTATTCATTTGTTGTCGGTGTATTGAAGACATGAAATATAATTTATGGAGAGTACAGATGAAGTAGATTCCTAAAATTTCGTTCAAACATTAATTGATTATGTTTGTTCATTATTTTTAAAGGTTTCCAACAACCTATTGCTTTGGTGTCAATGTCCACTATTAACATATTTTAAACGAGTATTGTAGGTTTTCAATGCTAGGTAACTAAATGGGAGAATTATGCCAATGCAGTTAACCATTAGAAAAAATTAGAAGCGAGACTATTATGCAATATTTTTTGTCTAAATTTACGATTCAAATTCCATTTCCATTACAGAACATTTGCAGATTTATGATCTAACCAGGTTTACGATTTTCCTCTCTATATATAGATGGCCTTTTATTGGAATTTTTAATACTAGGGACCTTTTGGACATATAATTAAAGAAATAGCAATAAAATACTGTTAGCATTGTGCAAAATCTTTTCATTTCAGCTCGATCGCATAACAAAAAGAATTTTAATTAACTGTGTGTATTTTATTCTTTTTTGAGCGGTCGTTCCCCAAACAGGTAATGTATATAGTTCTATCATTTCTTCAAAAAGATCACAGCTCACTAACAGGATTTTTGAAACAATTTAGATTTACTTAGGATTTCGACAGAATTGTTTAATTTTAACACTCTGCCTTTTTTTTCTTTATAATATCCAAGGAATATCTCATCTCTAATTTGGAACATCCTGAATAATATGTTATTATCATGTTGTGGAATTTAAACTTAAGGTTATTCATTCCAAAATCCCAATCATTTTTTTTTAATTCATAATTCCTACTGATGTCAACTCAACATTTGTAAATACTTACAATTTTGATTCCTTCAACCATAGTCCAGAGATCTTCTTCTTCTTGAAAATAATTAGGGTAAATTACCGGCCAACTCATCGGGTTCTTCGATTTCAAAAACACCCTTCCCCTACTCTTAGGCCTCATCAACACTGTAGCTATTCCAAAAGCAGGCTTACCAACCACAGGCCTGTAAACCTTATGGAAAACGTCATTCGGAATTCCCAACAAACTTCTGAATGCTCCGAAAATATCTCCATTCAAAGCTCCACTTCCCAAAACAAGCTCAATATCAGGATCGTCCTCCACCCTCTTGTTCAGCTTGGTTTTCACGAAACCCAAGGCTTCTGCACCTCCTGGAATCGTATAAGGTCCTCTTCCATTCCAAAGATAATCGAAGATGTGCAAAGGATTCTGGACACCAAGATCTGATACAGTGATGCTCTGATTCACCAAAAAGGCCAGGGTTGACAAAGCAGCGTGGTCTTGCAGGTTGAAACCTACCTTCAAGTCTTGCACTACAGGAATACCAAGACTTTCAAGGTGTTGTCTAGGTCCTATACCAGACAGCATTAGCAGCTGTGGGCTGTTGAAGGTACCAGCTGATAAGATAACCTCTTTTTTAGCCATGACTCTATAACCGACGTTATTCTTCACAAATTCCACACCATAAGCTGTCTTAGTGTTAGGATTTATCAGTATTTTAGTCACTTGGGAGTTGATGGAGATGTGTAGGTTGGTCCTGTAGCTTATTGGTTTCAAGAAGGCCTTGGAAGCGCTACACCTAGTTCCATGTTTCATCGTAGCTTGAACCCTGGAGAATCCTAACCCACTGTGGCCATTTATATCTACGTTTTTATATCCCATTTCAATTCCTGACTTGATGAAAGGTTTAACCAAAGGCGACTCGTACCCTGGATGTTCTACGCTGAGGTAGCCATCATAACCGTGGTATTTCTCCTCCACTTCCATGCAGGAAGAGCAGTTTTCAGATTTGATGAAGTGGGGTAGGACATCTTTGAAACCCCAACCTTGGTTACCAAGTCTTTCCCAGCTATCGTAATCGTGCCTATTTCCTCTGGTGTAGATCAAGAAGTTGATGACTGATGTTCCACCAAGGGTTTTGCCTCTAGGTAGGTTGCATCTTTGTTGGACCGCTCCAAGGCAAGCTGATTTTATCTTGCGTCCTTTATATCCCCAGTTGTACCCTGTTAAAGACTGAAGGGATGCTGTTAAGGGTACATCAGTGATGAATGCTTCGTCCCCACCAGCTTCTAGGAGTAGGACGTTCCAAGATGGGTTCTCTGTTAGTCTGTTAGCCACAACACTACCACCTGAACCTGCACCTATCACTATAAAATCGTAACTGTCCGAAATGTCACTGAGATCCCGAATCCTTTGGAAACTGTTGAAGAACCTGCCGTAGTTTTGGCAATGGATTAAGGAGATGATGCTCGATATGATTAGGAAGAACTCCCTCATCATTATCATTTCGAATGAGTGCGAGAAATACCGCTTGTGAAGACCCTGCCCAAAACTAAAGCCGATGAATTGTCAACGGAGGATAATCTATGTTTTGTGGTGATGGTAAACTAGTTGACCATTTCAAGTTCGATTTTAATCTGGAAGTGGCACATTTTAGGAATGCTGGTAACTGGGGCAGCTTTTTTTCATCAAGGATTACAACCCGTCAGATGTTGTAACTAGTTTCTTCTTAAGGTATGAACCGAATTGTGTTAAACCACTATTATTTATAAGCGGTCTTTATTTGAATGTTACACCTGTCCTTGTTTGAAAAAATATCGATAACCATTTGAAATCTCCATGAATGACCAATTAGAATAGTATTACACAATGTGTTTATACGCTACGATTGTGCATTGCACAACGGTGATCATCACTTCATTTGCAATGTCAAGTTGAAACTTCAAGTGCAAATCTTAGAATTAGTGAGTGTTAAGGGGGAAATTTCCTTTTGTTGAAGGAAACTCTCAAATGACCACTTTACATGATTACCTGCTGAATTGGGGATGTACTTCATCTGATAATTATAGCTATTATTCTTTATATACATAAATGAAAAATTATTATTACCTACGTTAGAAGTAATTGCCTACAAATTGAAAACCACCTCGAATTTTACCTACAGTTTGATTTGTTTTTTCCCTTTCAACGTGAAAAAAAGAATATAATATAACAACAATTTTTCAATGAATATCTAGCGGCGGGATTCGAACCTGGGACAATCGTTCAGAAATTAGAATGAAAATTTGGAAAATTCATAACTTCGAAACTACAATTGCTAGGATGCGGTAGAAAATATTTTACGCAATATATATGGTTGGTTATATGTTGTCAAGACAGACAGAATTTATCATTTGCGACCGTTCTCGGCTCAATATTCGAAAATGTTCTGGGAATGGCGCCAAAAAAATCAATAAAAAAGATCTATTCCAATATATTTACAAATTTACCATTTTCTATTTCTCAAACAGTTGTTTTCAATAAACAAACAACGTTATGAAATTTGTTAAATATTCAAATCGTTAAAAAAGGTGAGGTTTACTATTATGAAACAATTAATCGATTTTGATTCAAATTATAATTATTCGAGATATTTTGAATAGAAGAAAGAGACTGCATTCTTTCGGTTGTAGGTATGTAGGTCATGTTTCTCATGAAATTTTTCATATTATAACTTGTAGGCTTATTTGAAATATTGGCCAACATTAATTTGGCGATTAATAATCTTTTCTTCCAAACATTGACCTTCATTTGTTATGGCTCCAGGGGAATTCAACAGAAATTCAATAAACGATGTAGATATATGTATACTTATTATATTATAGGATAAGTATAATAACCTTTTGTGAATTGTTGAGTATATACGTGTATATTATTGGTTGGTTTTCATGTTTCTAATTTGTTATAAACCTTGGGAATAATATTTATATCTAACTTCTCAAAGTATGATTCCCGAGATCGAGAATATAATAATCCATTTATTTTGAAGGCTAAAAATCAAGGAATCAATTTTTGAAAATTGTATATCTTGAAAACTTCGCCACATATAAACATGAAATTGAACAATATTGGTAAGATTACATTGAACACAAAATTTTTATAAAGTGGCCTTCATAGTTTTATAGGTTTCTGAAAATTTGGTTGAGATTTTGTGAAATAGAACCCAGATTTCAAACTCTAATCAATATAACAATATTAATTGTATAAAGTGGGAAAAAACAAACCAAAATTTATAAAATTTATAATTTCTTATAAAATTAGTAGTATAAATTTTTTCAGCATTAAAGTTTCTCACTACTCAATAATTATATATACCCAGAAGTTGTTTTGAAGAATTCCCATACCCATTATGTTTCAGAGGAATAATAAATATTAGAGAGAATAGTGCTTTTAACAAGAGACCATTTTGGAAAGACTTTACTCCATCAGTTATGAAAAAATAATAAAATGATAACAAATAATTTATTCAAATATAAAAGTTAAAATTCTTCAACATTTTATTTTAGTGACACATTCCAATTTACATATAAACAAATTTATAATACAAAATAATTAAGAACATAGATTCTTGTTATTTCCTAATGTAAAAGATATACTTGGAATAAATACAACTGTGAGGACCAGAAGATCCTTCTTTCCAAAACTCATCTGTGACATCAAGATCAAAGATTACAATCAGATTTCTGTAAAATAATCTATTGATCTTCATTTTTGTTCACAGCCTCTTTCTATCAATTCAATGTTGCAGTGTATGGTAAAAACTCATTTAGTCTGAGTCTGTGCTAGAACCATAATCCCCAACAAGAGAAGTTAATTTGGCTTTTTTGTTCTCAACTTCAGATATTTCACCATTATCAGTGACGGTCTCCTTACCATGTGAAATATCTTCACCATTTGTTGTTATATTCCCAGATGAATTTTGCTCATTCACTTTTGAATCATTTTTCCTTTTCACCAAGTTAGAAATATTTAATTTTCCATCTGTCAGTACTTTCAAAGCTTTTTTCTCTTTAGCGGGAGTGAAATTACTAGGCAAACAAGCACTAGAGATCAACTTTTGTCTTATTAACTCTGTTTTTTCATTTGCATTAATGCTATCATATTTTTTACTGAGCAATGAAGCTAGTTTTCTGTCTTCTGCTGTTTCAGCAACTAGTCTTATATCCAAGCTGGATTTTTCAAGAAGTGCCTTATCTTCAGCTGCTGAACTTTTCAACTCTTTGCTTTTTTCCTACAGAACGAAAATCAATTAAAAGAATGAATAAATTAGAGATTCACTTCAACTCACTCTAAAAACCTGTCTCAGTCTCTGGTTGGCACTATAAGAATCTGCCCACACAGATTCATTTCTATCCAAAAGTTGTAATAATCTTGGTTTAGCAGATTCTGCTGTGCTTACATCTTTTGAACCATGTTCTAATTTGAACATGGAATCATCAAATAGTCTTTTTTGTGTCTCTTTGGTTTCTGGTACGACTTGTTCATTTTGCAGGGGATCCCAACGATTTTCCTGTCTTCGAGCTCCAGAAAGTATCAAGTAATCAAGATTCTAGAACAGAAACATCAACTATATACTAAAAAGTAATGCGAAGCAATTGGAAAACTTACTCCAGGATCCGTTTTAATAATAAAATGGTTATCACACAGATGACATTTCATTTTGAATTGGTACACCGGAGTGGTGTAATACATTCCAACCTTTGTCTTTTCGGCATTGTACCGTACACCCATACCAATGTGGTTGTTACAACCCTCACACCATATATTATAGGGCATTTCAAATCTGATAATGATTATACCTTGACTTATTTTCCTAGCTCTTTCACGAAGGGCATGAGTTCCCAAAAATTTATTCAATCCCCCGACTTTAGGATTGTAATCAGGGGGATAATATTTATTCGTACCTTTCCTTTCACCCATTTTTGGTCAGAATTTTTGTCTAAATTACTTTATTCAGAAATTTGGCGAGGGTCTATTGTTGTATAAAATTTTTAAGTAAATCGTAGTTATTACTTCAAAATTAGTGAACAAATAATAATATAACCTAATTTTGAAAGTGTCATTTATTTGATCTGTTGTGCCATCTATACACGCATAGAAAAAGTTCGAGTCGTAGCTGTCTAAATTCAAGAGTTCTGTATTGATGATATTCAGGCCATCTACCCTTGAGGGTCGGAAGTGCCTTAATTTTCCTTTGTCAGCTAGAAGTATCCTACCAAAATAAAAAAGTTATCTTCACAATGCAATCTATACTTCCATGGCTAAAATATAGATGACCAGTAGATCATGAATAGAAATTCTCCCTAATAAATATAAATTACTGTTTATTTGTGAATAAGACATCAAAAATTGGATTTCTAATTTTTTTTGAAAAAAGATCACAGGAAATAAATCACAGGCATCACTTCATAAGGAATAAAAATTTACCGCAGTTATTTTTTATATTTATTTCTCTATATGAATTCATTACGTATTATTGCAATATTCAATAATTTTATAAATGTAAGATACAAAATTAGAATATCTACAGATAATAATGATTTTCCCCATCACATAACATATTTTGATTAAGAAAACTACATTTCCTACTAGTCAGAATTTGGTACTTCTGGAAGATTTTCTGTCCATAATTTATTTCAGAAGCCCTTTATTTTGAATAGAATTATATTCCTGCAGGTAATCTGTAATGTAATAGCCAGTTTTAGGTATTTTTATTGATACTGCTTTCATTGTTGTCAAACCAAATGCCACTTAACTGCCACTGACTGATGTCAATAATTCAGAGATGATAGTTTGTTGAGGAAGGCGAAGGAGTGATTCATTCTTGAACAAAGTAATAACACTATCCATCCGTCTCAACTCTTCGTGGTTTTATGTAGACTTCGTCTTTATCTTTCGAATAATTTATTCTCAGAGATGATTAATACATGTTAGTAGCCAAATGAAATCATTATTACCCAATTCATTCTATACATTTCACCATTTTATCGTTAAAACTCATTGGTTTATTCAAATATAATAACCCAACGTTACCTGTATGATTTTCAACTATTTTCAAGGGTCAAGTTTTCTTTGAGGTAGGAAGTTAATGTCCTTATTTCGTAATTATAAGTATAACCTTTATTCATACGTCATAAGTGTATTAATATCGAGCCATTATTATTGTTTGTAGAATATTGCCTTGAAATTCTGTACTGTTTGGGTTAATTTCATAATATGAAATAATTTTATATTTGTAGTTTTCTAATAGCTCTTCAACTGAAAATCCTTTAATTTTTAGGTAGAGGCTGTTGTGCCAACCTACAATGATAAAATCATTGTCTGCTGCTCGTAGATCTACCTACTCTTACTTACCAGATGACCGACCAATAACAGCTATTACAGTAAGCTCATAATTTCTAAATAGTCTAAACCATTTCTATTTCTCTCTTTCTAGATAGTCGAGAACATCTGTAAGTGTCCACCAGGTTTTTATCCTGTTAGTAGAACATTTGATCAAGATCAAGACGCAGATTTGAAGGAGAGTTCTATCTTCAAGAGCTCACAGTCAAGATATTTATGTTTGTCAAAAACTGAAGGTTCATATGCCAGAAAATATTTTGATTCTCAAGTATAATTTAATAATTTGTAGGATTACCAAATTTTGTTATTAACGATCTTCAAGTGTCAAATGAGAAAGATTTTCCCCCAATAGGTTACAGTTTATTGAATAGGACAACTGATACTGAACATAAAGCTTGGAGGAAAAAGCAGTTAACTTATCGTTTGGTGAATTTGAAGAATTGCAAAGTTGCTATTACTGATATAATAGTTTGTAGTCGTTTGAAGAAAGCTCCTGAAGGTTTTGATTTTGCAGGGTAGGTCACAAGTCTTATCGAAATATCAATTTTGGCTGTTTTAGTTTGATACTCAAATAATTTCTTTTTAATTTCAGTGAAATAAACGGTGTGACAATTTGCTACAAGATGGGTAATGTGCAGGATTCTGAAGCTCCTCAAGCTAGCCAACCTCAGACTGCTCCTATTAGACCTCCTCGCCCAGCACCTCCACCGCCAATAGCTAACCCCACTTATCCTAATCTTCAAGATGATGATCATGATTATGAAATTTTACTGCCATCATATCCTAGACCCAATCAACCTGCTCCAAATCCTTTGCCTACATCACAAAATAACACTAATACCTTGAACATTTCTAATTCATACAGCGCTATGGAAGGAGTGCCATTCATCATTAATCCAAACTTTTTAACTAGCGCTAATGCAACTAAGGTAGGTGATTTTTTTAGTTTTAATGTTACATTTAAATTTATTGATATTACAAGTGATTTTTTCAATCAAGTAAATTTGACTGTTTCAGGTTACTTTACCAACCATTAAAGCGAAGTCAATGCAACAAATTCTGAAAGAGTACAGTTATTCTTTTGCCGTGGAGAGACAGACTTAAATCTGGATCAATTAAAAACGAAATGCCTTGAAAAATGGACTGATAAGAGACCTAATTGAAGTTTAATGATCGTGTTATAATTGTTAGAGTATAGTTACGTTTAGGTTATGTTCCACTCAACTGAAGAGGAATATAGGACAAAACAGTGAGTTCGAAAAGTGAATTAATGTAAAGGAAGAGTAGGTTCAGATTTCAAATTATAAGTAATGGTTTTTTACTAATGAGAATCTCCAACATTTGTATTAGGAATTCCTTAGAAATCTGCGCCACTTTGTGTTCACAACGAGTTACTTATATTAGTTCATTTTCCCTCATCTGTTCTAATCAAAATTTTATCGAGGACTGTTTCATATTTATTGATATAATTTTTGTATCCCATAATTAGATGTGTAAGAGTTCTAGTTACCCATCCATATTTGAAAAAAATGATAATCGTAAACACATACAATTTCATCTTTTATATTTATATCGAACAATGTAATCTGATATTTATCCATAAAATTTCATGAAACTTGTGACCAAACTGTTGTTGCTCAATTTTTGAGGAATGTTCGACATGGAAAGAAAATATTCTAGTGAAAAAAATTTTATGGAGGGTGTAGAATCACTGCTGTTTAGTCTCTGGGTGGAGAGAATTTGTGATATGATGAAATTATATTTATGAAAAAAAAAAAAGGAATTTTCATCAATAGAGTATTTATTTTCCGATGTATTGGTTTGATACATAGATATTTTTTGGTTGTATAGATTCATTAATGATTTGTATTCTTTTTTATAATTTATTTTCAATTTCTCTATTGTCACGAGATATAATTTGTGAAATTTAGTGCCAATAATAACATTAAACTGAATCCATAGTTTTTTTTCATTTTCTCCTGCTGTTGAGTGAAACAATCCAAGTCAAAGTATTTATTCATCTCAAATTTTCTTTGCCAATCCGACAGATATTTCAAAAATTTTCTTTAGTCACTCAAGAGAATATTCCATACAATTTTTGGACCCAAGCCAGTTATCACTTTCTCAAGAACTGAACATATCATCATTTCCTTTATCACGAATATTCTTACGCTTCTCTGTCTGTTTCCACAAATATTCTAAACCTGCCTCGATTGAAGCCTCAATATTCTGATAATTATTTGATGTAGTATTAGAAAATTGCGGATTACTACCGAGAGCTTCATTTGTACTCTCATACTGCTGTCCTTGAGCTGCAGGTTTATTTGTTTCTTCCGTGTTGTATTTCCTCTTTTTAGCAATATTGTCAGGTAACTTGTATGGTGAAAATGTTTTGGTTTCTTCGTTGTAAGGATCTTGAAGCTCATCGTTGCTATTTTTATAAGGATTGAGATATCCTGTACTTCTGCTAGTTTTGGTGGATTTTATAGTTGTGAACTTGAGACTTGACTGTACTTCAGAAGCCTCAATTTCAGCTGGTGCTGCTCTGAAGTCTCTCCTGAATGTGGTTGGGGGTGCAAACTCATTATCTCTCTCCTTACGCTTCTTCTCTACCCATTCATTCTGACTGTACTCGTAAAATTCTTTAGTTGATTTTTTGCCAATGTCCCACGGTCTAACATGATTCCTTCTAGCTTCTTCTAATAACTTTTCTTTAAAAGCGTCTTCTTCATTGGTTCTTGGCTCTTCTATCGACTGAGGAACAGGTGGACCTATTTCAGCTTCTAAAATGAAAGAAAAAGCTGGTTTCAAACTCAAAAATTCAGCTTGAACTATGGAAATTGTGTTAGAAACACGCAAAGATAAAAATGATTGAATACAAACTACAAGAATATGTTACACAAAAAAATAACTTACAAAGTACTTAATTTTTTTATCTCATAACACGATTACCTTTCGTGAAGTTCTAATTCATGTATGTGTAATATATTTCTATATTTGAAAAAGCTGAATGGTCTGAAATGCATTTGGCCAAAATTTTGAAATCATAGAACATTTTTTCCTTCGGAAAAGTGATCTTAACTTCTTCTATCGTCTTTAAACTCGGAACAAATAAGGTTTGACAATTTATCTTACCATCTTCTTCATCGTCCTCAAGTGGTAATCCCAACCTTGCACGTTTTCTCATTTTAGCAGCTTTTATTCGTGCGGCCAATTGTTTTTCTCTTGTAGCCTTCAGTTCTTGTGATTTTTGTTGCTTTTGTCGTGTTTCTTCCCTAAGTTTTTCTAAAGATTCCTGCTGTTTTCTCCTCTCTTCTTCATCCTTAGAAAAACTGTAATAACCAACACCATGGCTTCTAGCCTCTGAAAAAAGATAATAAAATTTCACATATCTACATGGTTATAGAATAAGAAACCATACCATTGAATAATACGTCTTGATAATGTACGTTATGTTTATCTCTTAATTCCATTTCCTCTTTTTCCCATTGTTCTCTCAGCATTTCTCTTCTCATATCATCAGAAAGTAATTGTGGATCCTCTGGGATATCATCACTTATATCTTCTCCTTTTTCATTATTTTTACTTTTTTCATTTTCTGCATCTGGTGATTCTTCTCGTTTATATTCTTTATCTTTTGATTTGAAATAATTCAAATCTTTTTTCAGGCATGTCCTAGTTCTTCCAAGAGAATCGATGTATTCAACCCTTAAATAATTATGTCTTAATAAAAAAAAACAGCACTGATATTAGCTACTCACCATTCATCATCAGAATTTTGTGGATCATCATATTTCTCAGGCAAATCATCCTCACTATCATCCTGTATAAGATCTTCTTTTTCATTTTTATCTTTGAAACGAACAAGAAATCTATTTTGGAAACTAGCAGGATCATCATCAACTACATTCGATTTTGATAATTTATCATAAAGCTTAGCTTTTTGTTCTAATGCTTTTCTAAAAAATAATAAATTAATTATACTCAAGTGAAAAGTTATTTTGATTTTTCATCATGTACCTAGATTTTTCTAACAATTCCAAATCCTCCGCAGAATCTCTTTCATTTCTTTCATCTACACCCTTATTTTTTGTTAAAGGTGCTTTTGTTTTTTCTTTCTTATATACCTTGTTTTTTAATTCTTCTTGCTTTCTAAGGATTTCCGCTTTCAAACTCAAGAGCTGTAAACAAAATCTAGTTAATAATTAATCTTGCAACTTACAGCATTTTACACTCACAGATGATTTACTTATTTCATAAGTACTCATATTTGCTTGATTTGTTAATCCTTTTTTATTTGATTAATATCAGTTTTATATTATTACTTTTGTATTTATATTATGACATTACCCTTCAAGTGGAATACAGGTTAATTCTAATATTTTCAAATGAAATATTTAATTTTTTTAATCCGTTACCGAAAACACCATTCTTTTTTTTATTTTGTTCAAAAATTACCCTATTTGATATCAATAAAGTGCAAAATATGAAAATTTCCTTAATTATAATCGTCTTTGTTTTATTTAATATTCTATGGTTTGATTTGTAGAATGCCGTCATGTTTGTTGTCCTAATCCACCTTGCAAAATAATTTATTCCTTAAAACTAATAATTTATACGGTATATGTATTCATGGAACTGTGTAAATAAATTTCAGTCCATTATTTATTAATCAAACGATTATTATGTATTAAACAGACTTTGTACGCCTAATGCTGTCATTTGTATATAATGGCGTCGGAGGCCGAAGCTTCTTGTGAAAGTGATCCAAACTTCGCGATAATTTGTGCATTTTTGGAGAAATTCGGTGAATTATGTGGAATTGGGACTATAGATTTCATTGAGCTTCAAAATATGCTGGAGAATAATCTTGAAGGTAATATTTCTGCAGTTGTATGATTGTACTTTGCTTCCCATATAAGATGGATGAAAACTGCAATAATGCCGACAAAGTTCCTATCAATATTTTTCAATTTTTTATGTATCCCTATTTCTGCATAAGGCAAGCAAACATTCGTATAGTATTTGACATATTGATAAAATAATTCCTATGAAAATATGAACTGTTTCATTGAAATAAAGCAGCCTACTTGATTACTATTATTTTCTAGTAGTCATATTGAAGTTTATCATTTATTTTTGTGTGTACTGAGTTGTTTTGATTTCTGATGTTTTATTTCAGTTCCTCTGGAATTAATGAACTTACATATCAAACTTCTAAGGAAAACCAAGAAAAATGTAACAGTTGAGAGATGGGAAAGAGCACTTGTAAATATGTGTCATAGTTATTCTTCAAAAGATGCATGGGAGATTGAAAGATTTGGTTACAAGAAAACTAGATTGCAAGTTAAGCTAAGAGCACTCAAGGTAAAAATTTATTAAAGTCCATCCATATAAAATATATATTATGAATATAATGAAGTCTCTGTCAGAATAATTAATTATTCAGTTGCATTTTCACAATTTTTTTTTTAGGAACTACTTGAGATGCAGTTTGATTACAATACAAAATTCAAAAATGAAGTAAATAAAATGAGTGCAGGGTCATTACGTGCCCAGCCTTTGGGTAGAGACAAGTTAGGCAGAGCATATTGGTTTCAGACAGACAACAATTATCAAATTAGGATTTATAAAGAAGATCCTGATGAAGAGACATGGCATTTAATAGCAAAGTAAGTTGATTCAACATATGATTATTGATATGTTTTTTTTTTCTGATTACTAATTGAATATTATTTATAGGGACAGGGAAGGTTTATTATCACTCATTAATGAGTTAGCAGATGGAGATTCTAAACTCAGTTCAGACTCTGCCTTGAATGAAGATAGCAACAGCCTGTCAGAAAAACCTTTCCTTGATACTGGCCAATCTGATAACTCGAATGAAACCAAGTCAAAAGATAATGATAATTCTGATGGCATTAAAAGTGAAGAAAAAGATGTTCCAAATTCTGAACAGAAATCTGACAAAGACGATTGTAAAAATACAGAATTCAGACAAGAAACACTTCATAATGAAGACGTACAAGCTAATAAAGCAGCTGTTATGACAGACAAAGATGAAGAGTTTTGTGATGACGTAGATGAAGAAGAGGAGGAGTATGAAGATGAAGAAGAGGAAGAACCAGGTGAAGCAGATATAAAAGAAGAAGTTAAAAGACCTATTCTAAGGATAAAAGCACTGAGTGAGCTTATGGAGAAGCCCAAGGAATCTAGAAAAGCTAATTTTCTCCCAGATTTTCCTGAATTGACAATCATTAAGAAGCCAAAGTTGGATTCATCTCAAATTACAATCACAAAAGTACCAAAAGGCCCTCCAATGCAGAAGGAGATTAAAGTTTCTCCAGCCATTGAGTCTCCCGTTATGATAATAAAAGGAAGTGGCTCTGGAGCCGACAACAAGAGTTGTAATATCATTGTGAGCCAGGAAATTGAAGAACCTGTAATGTATGTCTCAGGCAGCGGTTCTGGCAATGACTGTCAATCAGGCAATGAAAACAAATCTGCGGAACAAGAAGTAGAAATCAATCCTATAGTTGACGAAGAAATTGAAGAACCTGTAATGTACATTTTTGGAGAAGGTTCTGGAGAACATTGTCTTGCAGGTAAAGAAACTTATGAAGAAATCATTGTGAGTGAAGAAATCGAGGAAGAGGTTATGTACATCTACGGAGAAGGTTCAGGTTGCGATTCACAGACAGGAAATGAAAAGGAACAGACTACAACACCGGAAACTGATAAATCTAAAAATAGTGATGCTTGCACCTTGCAAACTTCTAAATTGAACACCAGTGAAGCCCCACACAAAGTTCCTATAGATAGCGTTAATATAGATACAATAATAGATTCTAAGACTGAGAGTGAAATCCCCGATAAAAGTGAAAAACAAAAGGAGGAGAATGCTTCTCCTGTTAAGATGCAATTTTTCTTTGGTCCCGGTTCTCTAAACATCAAACCAAATCCGTTATTGAACACAAGTGCATCTGAAGACGAAACTGAAAAACCTGATAGCAACAACGGTTCAGTTCTGGAAGAAAACAAAGAGAAAAAAGAGGCAAATGGTGAATATCAAGGTGCAGGTGATAATGTGGAAATCGAAGAAAAAGTAGGGGACATTTCAGGACAAGAAGAAAATAAAGTGCCTTCGTCCAAATGTTCTGAATCTCCGGATACAGAACAGAAAACCGAAAATAATAAAACAGAAGAAACAAATAAAAATGATTCGGTGCATGAGGAAATCGAAGAAGAGAACTCGTCTTTCAAAGAGCAAGTTGAGACTGTTGGTGAAAAAGATGAACCCGAAGAGGATGAAGCTAACGTAAGGGAAGAATTAATAAATGCGAAAATTGTGGAAGAATCTGAAAATGACAAATCAGAAGAAGCTAACTCTGAAACAATTGAGTCATCACAAACGAACGAGTTGAGCTTGAAGCAGGAAAATTCAAAGGAAGATGAACAAACTTCAAAAGAAGCAGAGACACTAAAAGAAGTGGAATCATCTGAAGAAAATGTTCAACAAAAAACTAACAGTACTGAAGGAGATAATACTGAAGGAAGTGAAAAGGAAGAGGACAAAATAACAGAACCAGAAAAAACAGAAGAGAGTCCACAAAAAGACGAGGTGGATGAATCAACTAAAGATAAAAAAGATGTTGAAGAGTGTAAATCAGTAACTGGTGATGTCACTGTTGAAGATAAAGAAGATGAGAGTAAAGAACTCAAAAAAGGCGGCGAAAGTGAAGCAACCGATGATAAAACATTCGGAATTCAAGAAACACAAAAAAACATCGGTGATACAGAAGATGCATCTGACGAAACAGAAGGAGCAGGAGATAAGATTGAACAAACAGAAGTCGATAAAGAGAAGAAGGATGATGAAGACAAGGAAGAAATTAAAGTAACTGAACCAGTTGAAGAAAAAGAAGAGGAGAAATCGAAAACTCAAGGTCCACCTTCGAAAAGAAAAAGGGGGGCTCGCAAAACCGCAGCCTCCAATGACTCGATTATTGAAGAAGACATGCATCCTCGAAAAAAGATACCGGTGGAGAAAAAGAAAACGGGACCGCAAAAAGCCGCCGAAGAAAAGGATGACGATATAGAGGGTAATGATAAGAAAGAAGTGACCGAAACACGTTCAATCAGACAGACGAGAAATACAAGATCCGCTGCTGTTCCAACACCTGTTGTAGCCCCTCGGCCTAAAGGAAGACCTAAAAAAGTTACTGCGAAGGCAACCAAGAGTGACGAAGCTGATTCTCCTGCACCTTTGGAATCCGTGACGATAATCGATACAGATAACAGTAACACGGCTGGAGAAAACCCTGAGAAAGATCCTCTAGCCGTGTCTGAAGAAGAGGCAGACAATGCCCAGCAGGCCACTCCATCCATAACCGGCTTTTCGTTCGACTACAATCCGAGCAGTCCCGCCGTTGAGGAGCCTAAAAGAAGTCTTCGCAAACGGGGTAGGGAGAGCTTGGAAGTGGAAGCGCCAGAGAAGGAAATCAAGAGGCCTAAAACGAAGGGAAAGAGATTGTTGGGTCAGACCCTGAGAAAGAGTGTGGAAGAACGAAGGCAGCAAGTTGGAGAAGCAAGTAGCGACGAGAATGATTTGCCTAAAAAGGGGACGAAGGCGAAGGGTCTCAAGAAGGCACCAGCCAAGAAAAAGATGTCAACGCCGTCTGTGTCGGATAGTGACAACGCTTCTCAGAAGTCTGAGGCTAAGGTGAAGAGGGGAACTAAAACTAGTGAGTATTGTAATTTAAATAAATATAAAGTGTGAAAGTTTTTGGGGGTGATGAAAATTAAAGGGGGTTGTGCATGAATATATATTCTGTGAATGGAATCGAAAAATTCTATGAGGCTGTAACGTTTTCTTTATTGGTAGAACGTGCTCATAAAATACAATTTCAAGAAAAAATAAAAATAATTCAGGTCGATGGCCATCAATAAACTTTTCTCTCTAAAAATAATTTTCTTTTTCTAATTCTGTGGCTCCTCCGTTCATTCTGTCATATCTCAGGTTCACCATTTTACCGAAGATCACCTATTTAAACTATGCGTAGTTTAATAATCACTAATTTCGAATCAAATTATTCAAAGAAGTTGCAACAATGTTATTCTACTTAAGGGGTTTTTTTTCAATGAGTTACACCATCTTAAAATCAAGACCTTCGAAAATACCCTATATTTGTATTTATTGTCATTCTTATATTTAGGATTTTAATATATCTGTTCAACTTATTTAAATTTCATCATTTTTACAGCTCGTTTACTCAAAAATCTGGGGGTGAAAGATGAAGATATGTCTTCAATTGCTGACTCAACAGCTCCTGTTCGACAGTCTAGACGTATTGCCCAAATCAAGATTAAAGAGGAAGCGACAAGAAGACGTGTGGACGATGATGATGGTTCTTCTAAAAAGAAAAAGAAGAAATCAGATGATAAGGTAAAGAAGATGTAGTTAATTTTGAAATAAAGTTTATTATTTGTGTTTGTCTTGATAAGAATTCATACTCTTTTATAAATTACTGATTTATTTAGAAATAAAAGTTGTTTTCTGAAAAAAATATGGAGTTTCTTTGCAAAGGGTGTTAGAAGTGAATGAAAAACAGGTTGAATCTGTTTTTTGTGTTCAATAGAGTTTAGTTTATCTGGAATAGTTCCAATCTTGAATAATCACAACAGTGCTGTATAATAGAATTGCTGATAATAGAATTAAATTTAGAAAACGCCATAGTCAATAGTCGATTAGAAATACATGTACTTCGTATCAATAGAAACGGTTGAAATATATGTGCCGGTGTTGGTAGTGATTTGGTGCTGTGGGGGTTGGCTACACTTATGTCTATTCTATAAAAAAAAAAAAAATGGACTTGTATATTGTAACACATCTGTATATTGTAATAAATTTTGTTTGTAATGCACATAACCTTAAATTTTTTTTGTTGAATCATTAGTAGTGTCCTTCAAAAGTCAAACTGAATCATTCTATCCGTAGGATTTTAAAGTGGGCAAGAGAAAACGAATAGAAGAGGAAGTGAAGCCAGCTCCTACGCCACCGATGGTCGTCGAAAAAAAGAGAAAGAAGAAGAACAAACATCAAAAGATATCGATAGGTTGGAAATCGAGCAGCGAAGATAGTTGTGACTATTCGTGTCAGGATGAAGAGGAAGTGAGTGAGTATGAAGAACATCATGAGGAGGAGCCCCTTCAGTTTAAATCCGATCATGAATTTTCACCCGAGAGTGATTTGGAGTGCGATGAACCTTTGCCACTTAAGAGGGCTAGAACAGTGAGAAAAGGTAAGTTAGTGAGCTATTTAGCATGTTACTGACTCGGTAAGAATAATACCAGAAGATGATTTCAATCCAAATTTTAATGAAAAACTTTCTGCAGAGTATACAGGGTGTTCCTAATATGGAGGTACAAAGGAAAAGAAGAGATTCCTTGCATGATTTTAAGGAAAAAGTTCTATAAACATGTATCCGCAAACGCTTTGTTTCCGAGGTACAGGTTGTTTCTTGTGTTCCTACTTTTTTTGTGATGATTGTACCAGTTTATCGAATCATACTTCACTACAGATTGGGTTAATAGGTACCAAAACTTATAATTAATTTATTCATCACAGCTAACCAAATGGATCTTTGTCATAATTTGAATTTTCCTGAGGATTACTAAAGAATTCTTTGAAATTTTTCCCTCAAAAACGGTAGCAGATACGACAAAACTACAAAAAACCAAAAATTGTAGCACTAGTCCAAAGTTTCTTTTTACATTTTTCTAAACTACAATGGCCCACTAAAAAAAAGTTCTGGAGAAAAGAAGCGGGTTCTGTTCCAGAAAAAAATATCACCCTGTAAATTTGCATTCAAAATTAGCAAATAACATGATGAATACTTTGAATTGCAATATCTATGTCGAATTCAAAGTAAGTATCTTGTGAAGGGAAGGTGCTATGAGAAAAAAATTTGAAAAATAATCAAGCTCTAACACCCTGTATCTTGAAAACAAAGCGTTTGTTTATAGAACTTATTTTTCTAAAAATGATTTAAGTAATTGGTTATTTTCGTTTGTACGCTCTGTATTGCTTGATCTTGTCTAGCTTCTCATCTAATCTATTCAAAATCATACACTTATTCAATGTTTCAACGAATCTGGCATTCTCAATGACACACTAGAAGACGAGGTTAATCTGTATTGTAATATCAATAGGTTTCTGAAATTATCTTTGAATCTTCGAAGTGATGGCCAATAGAAAAAAAAATTAGCTAGGAAATTTCGGACTTTCTAGCAGTAGTCTAGTCGTTTTTCTACCGACGTTTCGCCTCCAACTGCAGTAGGCATCTTCATGGCTTTCTAAGTTGTAGATTGTAAACCGGCACTGGATTACGTCGAACTTATTGTTCTTGCCTAGGTCTGGGTAAGTCTGGGAATTTAAACTCTACCCATTAGGTGGGACGAGGATAGGTAGTTAATCTCCTCCACTTATGAGTGATTTAGTTCAAATGCGACCTATTGGTGGTAACCAGAAGGTAGAGGATATCTTAAGACTGGAAAAGTTCAAATCTATCGAAAGATTCAAACAACATTAGCAGGACAGAAGAGACACCAATCGTCCATAGCGCTTGTTTAACAGCACTCAAATCCAATCAGCCAGAAGTGGAGAGTATGAACCACCTAACCTAACCCCAACTAATGTATAACACAGTATCCAGACAATAACAATAAGCTTAGTGTCCAATTACAATCTACAACCCAGAAAACCTCTGAAGTTTCCTACCACAATTATATGCGAATTGTCAGAATAAAAACCGGAATTTTCTAACTCAATTATAACAATTTTGGGTTTGTAGAAGAATCAGACGATGAGCCAGATGAAGAGTTTCCATGTCAAAAATGCGGTAAATCAGATCACCCAGAATGGATACTTCTTTGCGATAAGTGCGACAATGGATGGCACTGTTCCTGTTTGAGACCAGCACTATTTGTCATTCCCGAAGGAGATTGGTACTGTCCCAGTTGCCAACACGTAAGTAACAAATATTACATACACAGTATTGGCAACGATACATCTTGATCATGAAAATCGAGACTGGAGATCACTTAATTTCATAGCTCATGCTCAACGTGCACTCTTAATCTGGAAAATTTGAAATTCGTTTGGGACCATCTACGGCCCAAACCGAATTTTTTTTTTTTTATACGCATCTCTCGGGAAAAGACTGAGCTTATAACGCCCTTTCAAGCGCCCCGAGATGAATTTAGAAGAAATCGGTTTGTGCGTGTCTTAAACTGCTGTAAGTTGTACTCACAACAAATTTCATTAAAATCGGATAACAATTGTAGAAGTAAAGAATCGATAGACACAAAACCAAGCTGCTCAGGATAGACTTAAATGCATTTAGCAAGTTTTTTTTTAAATCAGAGTAAAGAATAATTTTTCATTTCGAAGCTTTTGTTAAATCCCTAAACAATCTGTTTTACCTGTTCAAAACCCACATTGTTTTTTCATGACAGGAAACTCTGAAAGAGAATCTCAGCCAGAAGCTGATCGAGTATGACAAGCTGATGGTGAAGAAGGAGATGGAAGATCGCCGAAAAGAAAGGTTGGCCTACGTCGGTATAAGTTTGAACAACGTGCTTCCTGCCAAAGACAAGAAAGAGAAGAAATCTCACAAATCTTCAGAATCCGATGAAAGCTCTAGGGGTAACACACCATCCGCTTCTGAGGAAAGCGACAGTGATGAGCCAATTTATCAGCTTCGGCAGAGGCGACAGGCTCACAGCTACAAATTCCAGGATTATGACGATCTCATCAACTCTGCTTTGCAGGTAAGAAAGAGAAATCATTTATGTTGTAATTTCATTCAGAAATCCGAATTCTATGGAGGGAAGTTCCTCAACGCGGCTTGCTGTGAGCCGGCAGAACTCGTCACGTAAGGAAAAAGCGTTATGCCTCCTCCAGGCAGACAATAATGAAGAGGAAGAGTTTTAAATGAAAGCTAATTATTTTTTTCAGGAGGAGCCTCCACCAGAAGTAGAAAAGACCCATACCTTGGGTCGTGGTAAAGACATCGCAACAATAGTGAACGCTGCCAAAGAAGAAGAAGAGAGGAACGGTTTCGAAGATCTGCCACCTGTCGTACCAAGGGATCCCGAAGAAAGCAGGAAGAAGGCGATGAGCTACAGGAAGAAACCGAAGAGATTGAACAACTTGGAGGTCAACAGCGATGATGAGGCTGATGATTCTGATGAGGATTTCAAGGGATCCAGGTAGGTCTTTGCATGACAATTTGTCAGCGGACGTCACTGTAACTTTGAAGTGAGATGTCTAAAATTGGAGATTTTAGAAGTGGTCAGCTTTCTTGGATTTTAATGGTATTGCTGATGCTCTACTTGAACTCCGCATCTTCCGTTTATGTTGCTCATGTCGTTTTTCTGTCAATGTCGTTTTGAGGTTAAATAAAGAATGAAAAATCGGATAAACGACATTTGACAGAAATGAAAATTTCATATTGATGCTGTTGATTGGTCAATTCTTAATATGGCGCCACCTGGAGAAAGAAAAGAAATACCCTATACTATACCCTCAACTTCAAATGGAGACTAAACAAAATCAAATTGTCCAAATATATTTCAAAATTTCATATTTCAATTTCAAATTGGGGATAATCAAATTCAAATTGGGACTAAACGAATCTACACCAAAGTTTGAGAAAAAATGCTCTATATCAAAATGAAAGATCCAGAATATTTTCAAAATAACATTATTGAATGTTTTTTACAGATAGAAAAAGTGAAGTAACGAATTCGCATAGAAATTAATGTTGTCCCAATTAGAATTTGATTATCCCAATTTGATTGTGGCAGCCAATCAAAAACGGGACCACTCTTGTCGCCACTGTGTTTTATTAAGTCACTGTATTGACAGCCATCTGCAAGGCCATCTGTGCCATTATTTTCTGACGTTTTCATTTTTGTTAGCTCTGAAGGTACCGAGGAGGAAGACTACACTGAAGATTCGGATGATAGTTTTGTCGGAAAGAAAAGTTCTCGACCAGTAAGACGCTCCACAAGAGCAAGGACAACAAGATATGACGCTGATTTCAGTAAGTTATCCCATAAATATATTCTATTAACATTGCCAAACTAATAATGATAATAATAATTGTTTAAACCATTGAAAATCCAATTCACACGGTTATCGAATAATTTTTCCAGTCAACGATGATGACAGCGATGATAAATCTTCGAAGAAAAAGAAAAAGAAGAGGTATTTCTCTGATTCTGAATCTTCCATCAGTGACGACTGGAGGGGAAAGAAGAAGAAGTAAGTCTTCTCGTGTTTCAATTGATCGAAAGATTAACGTTGTGTTAATTTTAGGTCGAACAAGAGGTCATTCCACAAGAAATCCAAGAAAAAAAAGGTTTTCGATGATTCAGATTTGGAAAATTACAGGAAGAAGAAACCAAAAATTAAGTACGGTATGGATAGTGAAGATGACACAAAAGGAAGAAGAACAAGAGGAAAGAAGACAAGCTATTTGGATACGTTGGGATCAGATAGTGAAGAAGTGAGTGAAGATTTTTTTTTATTTCAATTATTCATTTATTCCTGTCTTTTAAGCAGCAACGAAATAAAAATTCTAAATAAAATATCATTTTCAAATATTCTAAACTGAATGATATCCACCAAGTTTCAACATTATAGGATGACCTACTGAAACTTGAAATTTTGTAAACAATAACTCATTTTTTTTTCATCAAAATGTTGCTGCCTATATGCATTTGAGATACTTGACTTCAAGAATGAAAAATAACAACGGCTGGTAACAGTCATTCTGTTGAATGCTCTCGTAGGACAAAATTTTCCATAATTTGACCCAACATATTTCTCTGTTGATTCTACCCTCTAATCGCAACATCGAAAGTTTTGCTTCTTCACTTCCTTGCTTAAGTTAAAATGAGCCTCATCACTTGTATAGAGAATAGCGTTTTATTTCTTGTCGCAAGATAAGTTGTATACATACTTGTTATTTAGTCTCTTGGACGATGATCAGTGATTTTTTTCAATAGCTATTTGATACGGTGAAACATAATTCAAATTAGGTTATGTATGTTGAAATGTAATCATAACTTTTAAAACTGTAAATTTTCCTCAGGAAACTCTGAAGAAAAAAATAAAGGACAAGAGTGATGACGAGTATGTAGCAGAGGATGATGACGAAAAAGAAAGTGAAGAAGAAGCTGAGGTCGAGAAGCCTAGTGGTGATGATGACGAAGAAGAAGATGAAATAAACAACAAGAAACGTTGTTCAGAAGATTCTGATTCTGAAAATGAGGCCCTTGTGATTAAAAAAATCAAATTGAAGAAGAAAAGAACAATAATGGATAGTGAAGAAGAAGAGGAAGAAGAGGTTGAAAAGGCTGTGGAATCTCCTGAACCGGTTAATAAGCAAGAAGTCGACGATGAAAAATGCAAAAAACCTGAAGAAGACAAAGAGGTCGAGAAAGAAGTACCAGAAGAACCAAAAATCTCGCCAAAATTACCAGCGGTGCAACCCAATGAGTTACAGAAACCAGCCGTTCTCCCTGGTCTGAATGTAGAAAAGCTGAAAGCTTGCGGTATCACCGTTACAAAAGTCGCTAAAGATATTGCTGGTATGCCACCCAGTGCGGACAACAAAGAAACGCCCGGTAAGCTGATCGAGATCGGCGCTAAACCAGTGATACCAATCTTAAACCAAAGAAGCGGTCGGACTCTTACTCCAGTCAACTTGACAAAAATAGACAAAAGATTGGACGAACTGGATGAAGAAGAAGTGGAGGAAATGATGGAAAACGAAGAATACGCCAACAGGCAACTGGAACTGGCCGCTATTCAGATCAGAGAGGCCAAAAGATTAAAACAGGAACTTGAAAAAAAGAATGCCTCTCAACCGCCACTAGCCATGTTGAAAAAACCGGTTGATATACAAAAGAAACCGAGCAGTGGTAGATTCTTCAACATGAAACCGCCCCAGGAGTCCATGTTGGGCAGTTCTTCCTCCCTCGTTATGGACAACGACGACGACAATGACGAATTATCTGAACCTCCAGGTGTAACCCTACCTATGTTCTCAGAACTCGGATCCATGAAAGTCCACAACCTCTCTAAATCCAACAATTCCAACAGGAGTCCTATGAATCACACACCACCTCCTCCGTCGAGTCCCAGTAGGGCAGTTCCAGTGTCTATGCACAATATGCCTATGGGACCGTCCCATCCTTTATCAGGAAACATTCCGATGATGCCTCCGAATTCTTTTGGATCTCACAGACCACCCGGTATGATGCACCAGATGAGGCCAAATCGTCCCATGGGAATGAGAGGGAGCAATATGCTCCCCATGATGGGTCCCAGGGGACCTATGGATCCTAGAGGGCCTATGGGGCCAATGGATGCCAGAATACCTATGGGACAGATGGATCCCAGAATGTCTATGGGACAAATGGACCACAGGATGCCTATGGGACAAATGGATCCCAGGGGACCAATGCCGCCAATGGAGTCAAGGAAGCCTATGCCACCAATGGAGTCAAGGGGGCCTATGCCACCAATGGAGTCAAGGGGGCCTATGCCACCAATGGAGTCTAGGGGGCCTATGTCATCAATGGAGTCTAGGGGCCCTATGCCCTCAATAGAAACTAGGGGACCTATGTCATCAATGGAGTCTAGAGGGCCTATGCCACCAATGGAGTCTAGGGGGCCTATGTCATCAATGGAGTCTAGGGGCCCTATGCCCCCAATAGAAACTAGGGGACCTATGTCATCAATGGAGTCTAGAGGGCCTATGTCGTCAATGGAATCTAGAGGGCCTATGCCGTCAATGGAGTCTAGAGGGCCTATGCCACCAATGGAGTCTAGGGGGCCTATGCCACCAATGGAGTCTAGGGGGCCTATGCCACCAATGGAGTCTAGGGGGCCCATGCCACCAATGGAGTCTAGAGGGCCTATGCCATCAATGGAATCTAGAGGGCCTATGCCATCCATGGAATCTAGAGGGCCTATGCCATCCATGGAGTCTAGAGGGCCTATGTCATCCATGGAGTCCAGAGGGCCTATGCCGTCAATGGAGTCTAGAGGGCCTATGCCATCCATGGAGTCTAGAGGGCCTATGCCATCAATGGAGCCCAGAGGGCCTATGCCATCAATGGAGTCTAGAGGGCCCATGCCCCCGATGGAGTCGAGGGGGCCCATTCCCCCAATGGACCCCAACCATCAGAGTATTAATGCCTCTTCAATGGGCGTGAGTTTGCCAGGAAACATTCCTAATATCGGGAGAAATATGAATCTTCCTCCGATGAGTTCTAGTTCTTCGATCAGCAGTAGCATACCTATGGGAACTAGTGCGCCTGTTCCCATAAGTTCTATGGCCCCTTCGGGTACGAATCTTTCAATGAGTGCATTGTCTTCTTCAGTTTCTGCCGGTCTGAACATGACGATGGGTTCGAACGCTCATATCGGAGCTAGTGGTGGCAGTTCGAATGCCAATGCCGGTTCTGGTCCCGTGCACGGAGCAAATCCAGCTTCCTCGATTAACGACAGTCCAGATGGCACCCCCAAAAAGCGCAGAGGAAGAGGTAAACCGATTTCAATAGGTTAGGATGTTTTATTTTTATATAAGAGAAACTTATTTATTTTTTAAGAATTTTTTTGGACGAAATACCAGGTTAAATATTATTCTGGGTATTCCGTGTGCACCGAGTATTCCATATGGAAGATTAGTAAATGCCTGGTTATAACCGACAACACTGTACACTTAGTATTCCTCTCGGAACTATGATCACAGTGGAGAATATCTTTATATAACATAATTTTAATATCACCTGCGATAATTATTAGTGATTGCTTTCAAATTAAAAATAAAAACGACTGCGAATATGAAATGAATTTCAAATTCATAGGATATAAGAGTTATATATTTATCATTACATATTTCAGGTTATAAAAGTAGAGTTATATTTTAAGCCGCAAATGATCCATCTATTTTGAGGAATCAGTTAATGAGGAAAAATTAATGTGCGGTGCAACAGAAATGAAAGATTTAACTCTAGTTGAAAAATAATCTTGCATTAAATTCTTCGGTGCACACGATGGTAGTATACTAATCCTAAAGAAATTATACTAACACCATTGAATGACGATAAAATAATAGGGCAATGCTGACAATGATAACGCAACTGACAAATGATTCTTCTCGAATTTTATGATATAAGTTCCAGAATGGAAACATTTGTTTCATAATCCGAATACTGATAGTCTACTTCCTTGCTGAAACTTGCATTGTCTAAATTAGAGTCTTTCATAATCACCTTCTTAGATTGCGCGAATAAATTTGAACGGCGTTGTCCTACTATATAACTCTCATACAATCAATATTTCAATTATGACATAATCAATGTCATTATGACTGCCAAGATGTTATGATGCACTCTGGACCACCTCTTTTCAAAATCAGCTCAGTATCAACAAACCCTCTTGATCTTTCAATTTTTGTATGGTTAAAGTTGAGACGCTTGTAACACAGATTCGAATTTCAGGAAAGGGCAAGAAGACCTTGGCAGCTGAGGCTGCCGCTGCTGCAGCAGCAGCAGCCGGCCTTCCTGCTTCAGAAGCGGCTAAAACTGGCAACAATAAACCTCCACCAGCTGCCAACATAGAGATAGCCAGTCCACCTCAGCCTTTCTCTCAGAGCCAGCCTGCTCCTTCTGTCATCACGAGGATGCTGCAGACTTCCCCTGGCAAGGGAGCGTTTCCGGTTGGTAGGATTCGTCCTAAGCAGTTTGCAATGATGCAGGACAGCGACGACAACGAGAGTCCCAGGCCTGCCGAGACTCAGGAGAAGGATATCTCACCACATCCTGCTCCAGTGCCTCATGGTAATCATCCTCAAGGGCACTATGGTGAGTCAGTTCTTAAGTTTGACACTAGAACAGCCAGTAATACATGGTGTGCCTCTCACAAAAAAAAAAGTGTAACGCTCATTAGGAAAATAATTTGCTAGAACGACTTAACAAATAACACTCTGAAGTTTCTTACCATAGTTGAGAAACGCTCTGTATATATGTGTTTACATGTTTCACTAAAAACTTTTGCATCAAACGATAGTAGACTTCCTCCTTCTGTAACTACATAAAACTAAAGAATCATTTTATTATTACAGGTCCACCACCCGGTCAGTATCCACCAAACTACTATCCGAAGGAGGGGCAACAGCAGCCTCCTCCCCATAGCTATCACCATCAGCGACCAGCCCCGCCCCCAATGCATCCATATCCTCCTCATCATTCTCAGCCACCAATGGAACAACCTCCAATGAATCAACCCCCACTAGGGATGTCTGAAGCACCGCCTTCCATGGGGCAGTACTCTGGACCTCCCCCTCCTTCCAAGTCGCCTTACGAAGGTATGCCTCCACATCGACCACCCTACCCCAACACCAATCCGGGGTATAACTACGATTACAATGTACCACCCCCTGTTATGGGAGATGAGCGCGTGTCGCCTAATTATGACAACCCTTCCACCTATCCTGATCAGTATGATTCCACTTCAACCAATCTGGACACTAGTGTGAAGAATATGGAGGAAGAGCCCAGCGGGGAGTTTGGAGGATTGGTATCTTATTTCTCCAGTCAGCATGAGGACGAGCTGGAGCAATAGGAGACTTTCTTCAATCAGTATGGGGGATGAGCTTGAGCAATAGGTGCGGTATTTCTTTCATGGGCTCATCTGAAGTTATCAGTATTACTTGGCAGGATTTTATCGCGAGAAATATAGTTCTTTTCGCTTTTATTATTCCAAATGGCTTACAAATTCGAATATTCAAAGTTTGAAATTGTTCCTACTTTTTGAGAAAGCAGAATTCCAAATTATTGCCAGGAAGGCGGAGCTTCCTAACTTCGGTTACTGAAGAGGGAGGGTCAAGTGTGCCAAGTAGGCGGAGCTTAAGCTTAACCGACAGTTCCGATGAAGTTTTCCAGTGTTGAAGTTTATTCTTTCAATTTTATATGGAAGACAAGTGAACTCGAAATTTTGTACTATGTAAAAACATTTTTTTATTTAATTATATTTGTACATAATTGTATATATTTAGAATTACCTATAGTTTCTGATAATAACTGTATTGTGTTCTCAGATTATGTGAAACTTGATAGTTTTTAAATGTTGTCCAAACCTTATGGAATATGAATATTTAGATAGAAATCGAAATTGTATAGTGTAAAGTTATTTGTACAATAGAATTTTGTGCAATTCCAAAATTTTGTATTTATTTTAAAATAACTACATATATATACATATGTTTATCCGAAAGAGAAACTTCACAATTTATATTTTTTAGGGAATAAAATTATTTAATGTGTGTCATTAAAGAAGTCTTATTTAACAGTACAAAAGAAATTGTTGTTAATTCTCATGGAACCTTTTTGCGTGCTTGTTTCGTCCAACTTCCGTAAAAAAATCACATAAATGCGAATTTGAAAAAGCGCTCAAAAGCTCCTGACTTCATGTTAGTGCTTTCCTTATTTTTTAGCTCCACTTTCAATTGTAGGTGAAACGAATAAAATGAATGAACAACTTATAATCTGTTTATTAAAATAAAAAGAACAGCAGGTGTATATATTACATTTCTAAAAATGATTTCACATTTTTTGGTCCTTAACAGATAAATTTAATCGATTGGCGGTCAGAACCGTTTTACAAGGAGATAGAAAAATGTTACCCTGTGCATTCACAGTTCAAATGCAGGATTTTTGTGCATAGACATGGAGTAAAATATGTAGAAAGTTCAGTCGTTGATAGATGAGATACAACCTAAGGAAGAGCAACAAGTTAATTAAAGGGCCAACGATATGTACAGTAGGCCTAATCATCAACAACAGCAGGGTCTATTTGGCAATAGCCGTTTTCTAATACTAGTACAGTCACTAAGGCTAGTAGTTAATGTACTTCTACTCGAAAAGAACAGATCAAGCATTCATCTGGAAAAACATAACATCTAAGGTCATCCAACGTGGATTCCACAATATACAAAATTAAAATCTTATAAAAACAAAACTGACTAGATTAGAGCTACATTAGTAACTTTGACAATTGTGAGGTCGTTTGACAGAAAGTCAAACCGATCACGATGAGAACAATATATTTTTGTGCCTTGTGGTACAAAAATATATTGTTGCATCCTTGCGATGAAAAGAGATTCAACAAATACTCGAAACTTGACTCGCCATCGAAGCATTACCCACTAGATTTAGTGTACCTTACTCAGTTCTTTCACAATCTTATCAATCACTGTACAATATAATTATTAAATTATTTCAACAACAACATCATAACAAAATATTACTGCAGTCTAACACATTGACACAAGTCGCTTTTTGGCACTTCCATGATCCTTTCGTAAACATTAATTTATTATTGACTAAGACTTGATATGAACATGTTTGATTACAGTAAAGTATCTTTATCTCAAGAAGTCTCAAATGTTTGATGACGACTTTTTTTATTGCCTCCGAAGGTAAACCAATTACCCATTTTTCTGCCTAAGGAATGGGAACTCTGGGTCCCAGTATTCAACTGTAGCATTGATCCCATGTATGCTGAGTCATGTTTGAAATTTTTGCTTGCTGAAAGAGATAATAATTTCAATACAACACAAGAAACTTTTGATTTGAAATACATTACAAATTTGTAGTGCTTCAAGTAATTCTTCCGTTTTACAGAAATATACACGTCGTGATGTATAATTTTGCAAGATATAATCTCATTCCATCCAATAATTTTATAACAGGGAAATTTAAAATTGATTATATATTATAATTTTCAATTACTTGAATCGCTTTGTTATGGTTGTACAAAGTGGCAAGGTTACCGGTCGATTCTGCACATTTTGAAAAGCAATTTCAGAGATAAAAAAAGGGAACGATATTTGCTAATTATTTCATTAAAATAAATTACCTCTAGGTTTGTGTGGGGGCCTTCTCCTCTTGCATTTGGCAGATAACCTGGCAAGTTGCTTGGCAGTGGAAGTGAATTCCAGACCTTCACTTTTGTCCTGAGCAACTAATCTTCTTTCGTCATTGAAAGCCTTGAGCCACTTTTCTTTATCACTTGAGGATCGACAACAGAACAACAACCATTTATCACGAATAACACTATACAATTTAATGGCGTGTCTTACTGTTACCCCAATGTGAATATCTGCAAAAAAAAATTAAATCAAGTTATGTTGGAGTTTGAAAAAGTTGTTATTTTCTATTTCCATAAATATTTGTCAAAATATTGCGCATCTCTCAGAGGTTCCATAACTTTTTCATTTCAGGAGATATTTCAATGATTTTTCCTCATTTTTGTTCCATTTTACTTAAATTTTTAGAATTAATCCTTAACAAAAAAATGAAAACTAGTCCATTGACAAAAAGTCACCATGCTCCGCTATGAAGATGGAAGGTGTATAAGGCAGGGAACACTGAATGTCTTCATCGGTGTTCCCGGGATGAAACACCACAATGCTCAGAGAGGGGGTGCATATTCAAAATTGGCTGAGGACTCCTCGCCAAAATGATAGTAATAAATAGGTAAAAAAAAATTTTAAATGTGAAATGAGTAAGTACCTTTGCCATCTGGAATATCGATAACTTCAGTCGTGTCTAAATCTATCCTTCCTTTATAGATATAAGTATTTCGTTTAAGAATATCCTGAAAAAAAAAAAACATACATATAATTAGTAAAATCAAATAACATGATACATTTTTTCAAGGAAGCACAGATAAATTGTTGTGAAGTTGGTACAATTATGCTCTATACTAGAATTTGAGCATATCTGTCAACAATAAATTAATTTAGAGACAGTAGCACAGCCAAAATGATTTTGGTTTGAACTAAACGGTTGATGAGGAAAAAATTAAACGAAGAATCAACGAAAAAAATTATTACTAACTAATCTTCAGTGTACGGTAATGAACATTGGAAAAAATAGAAATTGTAAGTATCTTTGGGGGCTGCAGTTCCAAATCTACCCTTGGCTGCGCCAGTGCTTAGAGATTCATTGTGCTGTTCATTTCAAGCGGAGATGACAGTATTTGAAGAGAAATTAGATTAAAGAAAATGCGTTAAAAAAAATTTTTTTTATGGATCAATTACACTTACATTACAATGCATTTGTAAGAATAATATAAATTTTGAGTATCATTGATCAATTCCTAATTTAATAGTAAGTTATCATTTTTTTTTCAACAGAGTAAGGATCCTTACCTTCTTACAATAAATAATTTGATGGTCGAAGAGGAAGAGAGTGATACTGCTGGTCCACATGGCTGATTTAACCCTGATAACATCTCCTTGATAGAGCAGTTGTGAGCTAATCTCTATCAAATCTTCACCCTAAAATATAAGAGAGGAAAAGCTTGTTTAATTTAAGATAGATTCAATTCTTGGTTATTTCCTAGATGTTCTATATTCACTAATTTTTCCAGACAAGAACTTAGTGTGTAAAAACTATTAATTAGGAAAGTTCTGATCTCACTAGAATTCAGTGAAGAGATAAAGCGTTCTATCCTGAAAGTGGTGGCTGGATGAAAACAAAGGTTTTTTGAAGACGTTTTGTAGTTTTATTGTGCCAACGACCATAGAAGTCTTTGACGCAAAAAAATAAAAAATATAGTGGAATTTCGAAAGATCTAGGATCTGCAGTATCTTTTCTGAAATCAACGTACTTTATTGTCCTACTGCAATTCAAAATGATTCACTAAGTGCACTGCTTGGATTTGACAGTCAAATGACAAGAATCCCCATTACCATATTGCCTTAGATAGGTAAGGTTAGTGCTCGAAACTACACTTGTAGCTTCAGACAACGTAGAACCCACCTTTGAAGACCAGTAACCCTAAGAAAGAGAGCGAAAACTCACCTCCCAATCATCCACCCTCTGTTGCCACGTGCACAACTTCTCCAAACTCTCCATCCTCCTCTTCCTCTCGTTGATGAGCACGGCAACGCCCCTCATGGCTTCCAAGGCTTCCTTGATATTGTCATGATCCTCGTGATCGGCCCTCGTGTACTTCAGTAACTCGGCCAACTGTAATGGATATTTACAAATTCTTTGCACCGGCGTCAATAAATAACCGTCTAGGGGAATTTCAATGAGTCCTCTCATCAGCCTACAGGCCTCGAAAAATTTACAATAATTATTGAACTGATACAGTTCCTGGAGCAACACCGTAGCCATCGGATGGCTGTTGCAGTAGTCAGAGTATATCTCGAACCCACTCTTGTACCTTAGGAAACAGTCACCGACACGACTCTTATGTGGCGCATCCCAGTTAACGCACGATTCGAGGTCCTTGAGAAAGGCCGATTGAAACCGCAAGATGTCTTCGAGGTTAATGAAAATCGTGCCGATCTGTTCCTCGGTGAACATGTCCACTCGCTTCCTGCACTCCGCGATGTAGCCTTCGGCGACGTCTTCAAGGGCTTTGACGAAGTCTCTCTCAGTTTGCACCAACTCGCGCACCACACTAGTCCGCACTTGGTCGTTGGACAGCAGGGATATGCTGGTTCTTCGACGGAGATGCGAGGTTACCGATTGGCCAGAGGCCATGGCCGCCAGGCAGTCCTCGACCGTGTCCTCCTGGCTCACCCTCAGACGGACGAACTCGGCGGGAAACCAGCCTGTTTTGCCGTTGGTCGAGCCCCACCACCAGTCCTTGTTGGTCGTCTCCAGGACCTCGATCACGTCGCCCGCCCTGAAGGCGAGCTCTTCCGCCTCGATGGCCACATGGTCGAAGACCGCCTCGGCCAGGACTATCATCTCCTCGTCCATGTTCATCTCCAGCGACTTCTTGCGGTCGTTCAGGGACGCCACTGAGGATTCGGAGTCGGACATCATTTCGTCGTCGGATCCGCCTAGTCTACCGTCGTGCTCGTCCTCGCTGAGGACCTGACCTCCGAGCCGCAAACCTGCAGAAGATAGAATATCATGAAGTGGTTCAGAAATTGGTAACTTATACTCGCTGGGAATATGACTTCTCAGACCAAGCGAAGATAAAATATCATAAAATGATTCACAAATGGCTATGCTGAGGACTTGACCTCCGAGCCGCAGACTTATAGTGGACAAAATATCGCCAAATGGTTCAAAAATTGCTAACTGATCTTCGCTGAGGACTTGACCTACGAGTCTCAGACCTAGAGAAGACAAAATATCATGAAACTATTAAAACATTGCTAATTCTTGCTAAGGATCTCAACTTTAAACTTTCTACCTAGAAAATTCCAAATATCATAAAATGGTTTGAAAACTAATTCGTTCTCGCCGAGTTCTTGACCTACGAGCCTCAGACCTACAGAAGACAAAATATCATAAAATGATTCAAAAATGGATCGAACACCAACAGAATAAATCCAACTGTTAGCAGTTATTCAACCATACCTTCCAAGGGCGGTTAATGCTTAGGATCTTGTTGGTTGCGATGTTCTATCATGTAAAACCTGATTACCAACTCCCATATCACCCACAGGTCCGCCAACACAATAAATGTGTCCTTTTGTGTCCAAATAATAATCTTGAAGAGTTATTATCCATTTTTCTCACCTGCAGTCTTCGTCCTCATCAAAGGCGACAACTTGTTGATGTCCAGGGGCTGACTCAGGGACCTCCTCAGGTGCCCCCTCCTTCTGTTTGCCCCTGGCGGTCTCATCTCAGGTGCGTCCGGCGGCTTCCTCTGCGGGCTCTTCGGTCTGTTCCTGAGCGGAGACATGTTGCGCATGTGCGATCCCTTGGAATCCCAGTGCAGTATCCTGTGTCCACCCAAGTCGGACCTCGACCTCCTCACGCGTTGGTGCTTGTGGGCTCTCTGCTTAAGGTCAGCCTGGAAGAGGGTAATGTGATTAAGAACCGAGTAGAGATGAAACTTGTGATAAAGGTATACTAGTGGAGCCAGCACAATTGATTAAGATATTAAGTTTATGCAATCATCAAGTATTTCTAATGGACTCCCATAAGTACCTCTGTCTTTTGGAATTAGTTCAAAAGCTCAACCACTTAATGTTCTAACCTCTATCGTTTGCAACTAGTTTTTTATGTTATTTTTTTTTACACTGAAACGAATGTCAAAAAGAAATCTTTCAGTATGTATATTCATGAATAGCATTTTAAACAAAAATTATTATTTGAAACCATTATTGCAGCTGAGCCCTGAGAGGGTAGCTACCCCTCTTAAGGGTTGACCGTAAACCCAGGTTTTTGGCGATTACAGGATGTTCCTCTTCAAATGAAAATTTGAAAATACTCGACTGGATTGTATTATGCAGGCCGCCCTATATATCGATTTGTGAACTTATACAGTGATATATGTGTATATTTGTCATAGATCGGCAGATAGTTTTGGCATCCTTGTTGCTACGGGTTAACCTTTGATGATTCAAGAACCACTTGCACTTGTAGAGGTGTTATGATAATTTTTGTGTAGGTAAACCAACGAAATGTCAAGTACAAATAGGGTAGTCAAGCGTTCTGTCAGTTGGCTGTCAAATCCCAGATGGTTAGAAGAAATCATTGAAAGAACACGAAAAAAAACTGTAGTACAAAGCTAATGCAATTCACAAAGGCACAAGACTAAGACATTTTGACGAATTCAAAGAGATGATTTCCATCAACCTCCTGAGAGTGGAGCATACCTACCTAACCTCAAAGTTTCAACAACCAATTGCAGTTGTGGGGGGTTCTGTGATAGTTTTTAGCTAGGTTAACCTACGACATGTCAAGTTCAAATAGGTTGGTCAAGCGTCCTGTCAGGTGGCAGTCAAATAACAGGTGGGTAGGAGAAAATAAACATTAAAAGAATAAGGAATAAAAAACTGACTTTCGTTGTCCAATGCTACTGTAATTTTAAACGCCACAAGACTAAAGAATTTCGACTTATTTCAATCAAAACGTGTATATTCCGAATTCTAAACAATACTGATTTATTATGTAAACAGATATCAACCACCTGAGATTCGAGCATACCTACCTAACCTCACCTTTCACAATAAAATTCTGTCGTGAGGTCGATTGTGAAGGAGTGGAAATAATAAAAGTTCACGTAAAATTCCCATCGTTTTTCCAATCCACGAATTCAATTGTAATTCATTGTGCGACTACTCGCATCTCCTTTTCGAAAAAAATTCGAATAAGCGGACGGACGTGCAGAATACCAAATCAGTTCGACCAACTTTCGATTCCTTCACCTCGTCGACAGGTATGGTAAGGTAGGGCCGGTGCATTCTTAGGAGTTGTCGTCAACTCGAAAACGTAACTTCTCTTGCACAGAGGAGTTATTACTCCTCTGTGCTAAGCTCATTTTTACCACGTTTCGCTTATTTTTATCAATGGCGCAGTTTTTACTTGTCAAATGTCAAAAGGTGATAGCTGGTTACTCAAAATGAAATCTCTTATACGCTCTATTAGTGTGACGTCACACACCGCCATTTTTGGTACTCCTGTCAGTGTTCGGAATCCAAACAAACAAATTGTCATTCAAATAAGTACGTTGTCGTTGAAGGAATTGGCTTATTTTGATAAATAAGATTATTTAAGGAACGATTTTACTATTAATTGATAGACAGAAGGAACGAGATTAATGCCAGTAAGTTCGAACTTGAAGTTCAACTAATAAACACGGCTTTTTACAAAATCTGGGGAATGATACAGGATTCAAACTTACTGGTATTAACCTCGTTCCTTCTGTCTATCGATTAATACTGAAATCGTTCCTAAAATACTCTTATTTATGAAAATAAGCCAATTCCTTCAACGACACCGTACTAATTTGAACGACAATTTATTTGTTTGGATTCCGAACACTGACAGGAGAACCAAAAATGGCGGTGTGTGACGTCACACTAATAGAGCGTATTGGAAAAGCCTGTATATTATTACGCAATAGTAACGCTAGAATTCCTTAAGAAGTAATATGAGATAGCTCAACGTCAGCATTTATGCTCCTAGGAGAGTTCGCTTAGAGATAGGAATGTTAGATTCATTGTAAACTAGACTTTCGAACAATAAATTTGCTTCAGAAGATTCTTGAGTTTTTTAAAAAAAGTGATTTCAAAGAGGAACCAAAAAATTCTATAAATATTCTATAAAGTTCTGTGGTCTCCAAGGGCGCATGAACGAACGCTCATAAGCTCTTGATTTTACGCTGGTGCTCTTCTCATTTCTTTTTTGATTCAACATTTTTTCGATCGATGATACATGAATATTCCACTGGTTAAGTTTGCCTCCTGAGAGGGAATAAAATCCTACGAAGTCGTAAAAACTGTCCTTGGCGCCAATCTGTATAATCTACGAATACCAAACAACACAGTCCGCTTCAAATCCAAACCTCCGGTGTGTTTTGCATGATGACCTCAGGCAGCGGTATTTGCAGGTACAGTATTTCGCCTCAGGCAGGAAATAATCCTCCCGTGCTCTTCATTCTACGTTTTCAGCCAAACTCTGCTGATAAAGTTACGTAAACCGGTGAAGTTACCTAGATTTATGACTATAGACGCCGAAGAAGTCCAAGAAGACCAGCATTTCCCTGTTTTATAAATACATTTCCAGTCGGTGGTGCATGATGATTAAAATTCTTAAGCCGAGATATCTTCGAGTTATGTAATATGTGGAATTTTATCGTAAAATGCGGTATATTCATCTAGAATTGTTTCTGAAATGAGTTTATATACAGGGTTTTCCAATAAGAGGTTTCAATTTTGAATAGCACTATCTGAGCAGCTGTCATCTCTTGGCATTTGACAAGTAGAAACTACGGCTGTAACAAAAATAGAACGATACATACTTCAAAACCCATCGAAATTGCTAAAATTCTCTATATAAATGGCGAAAAATTTGCAGTCACAGTTCGCAAATCACTGTTTTTAGCTGTTGATATAAATTGGTGATGTGAAGAATCGAAACCGTGTGCGTCCCTGAAGACAACTGAGAATATAGCTGCTAAAGAGCGTAGTGTTGACCAAAAGCTAGGTTTGTCGAATTCTCGTCGATCTTTCGTCTCCAGTCACAATGCGATGCAGAGATCCCTTCCGTCTTTGAGTTGCAAGCAGCTGTTCACAAGCAAACAAACGCCGTTCAACATATCTCGGCTTCAACACCCAATTTCCTTGTTTCTTAATCATTACCGTGACTATCAGGCGTTTTGAAATGGCTTGTTGCGTCACTCCCAATGATCCTGCCAATTCTTGTTGCGTTTGACACGAGTCTGATTCAAGTAATGCCTCCAATTCTGCATCTTAGAAATCCTTTTCTCTTCCACCACCAACCTGGTCTTCAACGTCAAAATCACCGTTTTTGAAGTTTTGAAACCACTTTCGGTACGTTCTTCAACTAATAGCGGCCTCACCATTATTTGAGAGCATTCGATGAGCCTTTAGCCGCAGATTTCTCCATATTAGAACAGAAAATTGAAACCTCCCGCGAATGAAGAGAATTTGGCTTGTAAGCTGACATGTTTAATCGAGAGAACTTTATGATGCAGACACAAATCGACTAATATTTCGATGGCGGTACGTTAACAAATACCTAAGCTAATCGTATGACATCTACAATCTTTTTATTTCAACTATCTACGTCTACAGCCATCTATAGCGAAACGACGGAAGCCAAGTTGTACACCCAATATATGAAAACCCCATAAAATTCGATGATTTGTAAGAAAAAATATCTCTAATTTCGTTTTGAACTGATTAGCCACGTGGTGGTGTTCCCTCTTGAGATTGCTTCGATATTTTTCATACTACTAATTGTTTCACAAGCATGAATTAAATAAATGTGGATTTTTCTATGGTTAAAAGTCTAGCCGGGCTTGGTGCCCTCTAGTGTTAGGTCCCTGCTCGGGCGCCATAATCATAGCAGCCTCCGGCGAGTTTTCTAGCGCGTTACGTCCACTCTGAAGTGCCGCAGGATCTTAATTGGACAAATAGGAGGCTGCTTGTTTCATCTCGAACGTTTGTTCACATCTACCGTGTTTGCCCAGATTATTTCTCGTATCGTAGCCGAGTGATTTTATGAATTAATCAACAAAGGATCCATTGATTCAACCACATTATCTCCAAATATTTGACGTGCCGCGTTGCCTTGAAACGTAATATAGATTTAATGCGTTCCCTAAGTATAATTCAATTCAGTCAGATGAGTTTCTAAGTCCTCATTATGGAGGGATAAATATTTGGTAGCTCGTTATGATGGAGAACTATAATGAGATCGGGCGGTTTGCAAAATGAAACAGCGTAGATAATATCTGATGTTAGTTGACGTCGATTCTGTTCTACAATATTATAGCCTAGGGATCAATTGTACAGGGTGGGCAAATTTCGATGTTTTAGCTTTTGAATCAGAGAGATAGACAAAATCTGATACCAGATTCTCGTTCTTTTTTCTAACTTCAAAAGTTTCACCATTTTTGTAGTGAATTTTAACAATTTTTGAGCGTGAATCATTCAATTTTCAGTAATGACGTAGTTTTCACTTGTCTAAAGTCAAAAGTGATAGCTGCCCAGATAGCTGAAACTTTTCATTGGAAAACCCTTTATTGGCATTCAAGATTGTTCACGGAATTGCACCTTGATCAACGGGATGATCGCACACTGGCAAATTTTGATCTCACAGAAAGCCTTCTCCAAATCAACATTGACCTGTCTAGGCGTTCTCAAGAAAATCTTATTCTCACGGGAATATAGGGCTGGACCGCTTCATGCTGATCATCCTGTATAAACAAATCAATATTTTCTTCCAACCACTTGAGCTCTAACTTGAAATATTGCAGGTTAACCCATATCAGAACAAGGACGCAGAAAATACCATCCGATACACGAGAAATATACATGAGCCCTCACTGTATATAGCCGTTCCAAACATTCACAAGGACGCAGGAACCTCTTTTCGATTTAAGATACATATACACGAGCTCTCACTGTATACAGCCGTAACAAACGTTCACAAGCACGCAGAAACGTCCTTCCGATCCAAGACAAATATACACGAGCCGTATATATCCGTAATGAGCCGTATATAGCCGTAACAAACGTTCACAAGGACGCAGAAACCTTCTTCCGATCCAAGACATATATACACGAGCCGTATGTATCCGTGAGGAGCCGTATTTGTCCATGAGGAGCTGTATGTAGCCGTTCACAAGGACGCAGAAACCTTCTTCCGATCCAAGATAAATATACACGAACTCTCACTGTATACAGCCGTAACAAACGTTCACAAGGATGCAGAAACGTCGTTCCGATCCAAGACAAATATACACGAGCCGTATATATCCGTAAGGAGCCGTATATAGCTGTTCACAGGGACGCAGAACCCTCCTTCCGATCTATAACAAATATACACAAGCCCTCACTGTATATAGCCGTTACAGACGTTACAAATCGATATATACACGTCTCGCGGATGAGAAAAAAAACTTACTCAACGCCCATGGCAGCGAACTGCTAGGTTCCATCTGCGGTTTTCGCGGACGTCAAACTTTCCCGGGTGCAGCGGACGCGGAAAATAGAAAAACCGACGTCGAACTAAGCCACCTAGGTGAGCGATAGTTTTTAATCGATCGCTCGCACCTGCTCCGTTCGCAGGGAAGTTAGAATCGCGGGAATTACCCGGAAGAGGGGGGGGGTGCGATACGTTCTTCCCGACTTACGGCGCCTTGCTGAGGGTGTAAGGGACGCGGGGAGAAGTATACGTCGCGCACAGAAGCGGACTGGGTTGATTGAGGTGTTTGGGTTTGTTGTATCGGAGGTTCGGAGTCGTGTAGTATGCGTGGGCTATGAGTTTGTTCTGAAGTTTGTGATTGGCTTGGTGGCAGATGAGGAATTCGAGGTCGATGTCAATTCTGACCGTTAGAGACTATTAGGCCTATTGAAAAGTCCCCGGTCTCGTGCACAGTAGGCGGTGCTAGTATTAAATCCATATGATTTTTAGTTAGAACCAACCTTCAAACGATACGTGTCAAAATTTGACACCAGTCCGACCATTAGTTTGTGAAATATTGCGTTGTGAGTGTAGCTACTTTTGTTATTTGAAAAAAGATGGAAAAAAAAATTTCGTGTGCTGATAAAATATTGCTTTTTGAAGGGAAAAATACAGTTGAAGCAAAATCTTGGCTTGATGAACAGTTTCCGGGGTCTGCACCAGGAAAATCAACCATCATTGATTGGTATGCTGAGTTTAAACGTGGTGAAATGAGCACCGAAGACGGCAAACGCATTGGACGCCCAAAAGAGGCTGTGACCGACGAAAATATAAAAAAAATTCACAAAATAATTTTGAATGATCGTAAAGTGAAGTTGATCGAGATAGCAGACATTGTGAAGATATCATCTGAACGTGTACATCATATCATTCACGAATATTTGTACATGAGAAAGCTGTGTGCAAATTGGGTGCCGCGCGAGCTCACAATCGATCAAAAGCAACAACGTGTTAATGATTGTGAGCAGTGTTGCAAGCTGTTTAAGAGCAATTAACCTGAATTTTTGCGTCGATATGTGACAATGGATGAAGCATGGCTCCATCATTTCACTCCGGAGTCCAATCGACAGTCAGCAGAGTGGACTGCACACGATGAACCGAATCCAAAGCGAGGAAAAACACAACAGTCAGCTGGCAAAGTTATGGCATCAGTATTCTGGGATGCGCAAGGTATAATATTCATTGATTACCTCCAAAAAGACCAGACCATCAATAGCGATTATTATATAGCGTTATTGGATCGTTTAAAGGACGAAATCGTTAAAAAACGGCCCTATTTGAAGAAAAAAAAAGTGCTGTTTCATCAAGACAATGCGTCGTGTCACAAATCAATGAAAACAATGGTAAAATTGCATGAATTGGGCTTCGAATTGCTTCTGCATCCACCGTATTCGCCAGATCTGGCCCCCAGCGACTTTTTCCTTTTCTTAGACCTCAAAAGAATACTCGTTGGACAGGAATTTAGCTCCAATGAAGAAGATATAGAGAAACTGAGGGCTATTTTTAAGCGAAAGACAAATCGTACTACAAAAATGGTATCGAAATGCTGGAAGATCGCTATAATCGCTGTATCACCCTGGAAGGCAATTATGTTGAATAATAAAATCGAATTTCGCCAAATCGTGTTTTACTAAATAGTAGATCGAGGACTTTTCAATTGGCCTGTTAGAAATGTTCAGACTACGTGATTTTTTTTCTAAGTTCGTTTATGGGCAAAATCCATACGTTCTAAAGTTATACACATAAGATATTGATGTGAACGTCATTTATTTTCAACAAGACGGCGCTACGTTTCAGATAAGCAACTAAACAATTGCAATTTAGGAAAAAACTTTCTTGGCCGTGTTATTTTTCGAAGAGGTGATCACAATTGGCCACCGAGATCGTGTGATTCAACACCTTTAGACTTATTTTTTTCTTTGGAGCCACAAGAAAGATATAAGTTCTATACTGATGCTTTACAAACGATTCAAGACCTTAAAGATGAAATTTGTGCAGTTATCGAGGACATACAGCCACAAATGTGCGAATTGGTCAAGGAAAATTTAATGAAAAGGATATGGTGCTGCAACCGTAGCCGTGGCGGCCACTTGACTCATTTTTTATCGTTAATGGCATACCTTCCTCTTCACAATGAAATAAACATCCATTGTTTTCTCTTAAAATATAGGTACTACTTATATCAAAATAGAACCTCTTGTTGGAAAACTCTTTCTTTCAATATTTTCAGATTAAGTAGAATATGACAAATTGAAACTTTCCAGTCAAAATATAGCAAGAGCATCTTTACATTTTTTTTAAATTTAAATTGGACCATTGCAATATAATTTAAGACATAGCTATTGAATTTTGTTGAAAGCGGTAGGTGTATTTTAATAGTTGTAGAGGTTTACCAGTTTTTACTTTACTATTTCGCATTATTTCGAAAACAAAAAGATTCTAAAATATCGTTACAACGCTCACCAACAAAGGAAATCCAAAACTTCACTCGATATCACCTTTTCGTACGATCGATAACAGTGTCAAAACCACGTCTCGATTCAAACTGCACCGCGGACCGTCACTTTACCCATTTACTCAAAAATCGAGCGTCATTTCGTATAGAAACAAAAACACAGTCTAACGAAGATACAAAACGACTCTGGCACCGTAGACGAAGTCAACATCAAAACGACCTTAAAATAGTCTTATGTCAACGCACTGAAAGCACACACTTTACGAATGCCAAGCAGATACTCCTCTAAGCCTCTTATCTTATCAACTGCCTATGTCCGACTTGGTTCCATCTACTTCCTTCCTCACACTGAACGTTTTGGGTGAGGTGAGGAGCATATCTTGAGTCATCATCTGAGCAGTTTAGAGCAATGTAAACGGTAATTGAGGATTCGCGGACTGATTTGTTTATTATAATCATGCTGACTTTCAGTGCAGTGACGCATATTTGAACAGAATTGGACAAGTCAGTTTTACACTTGGTGCTTCACCGAAAAATCGGAAAAATACGCGCAAAAAAATCAGAAAATGATGATACAGAATATACTTCTTACATTATTATATTAGGATAGCTATTTTCATTTAATGGTATTAAGTAATAAAAGTTGAAATAACAGGAGGCAAAACCTCGATGTATCTGTTATAATTTTATAACCTGTTTTCAATTTCACTGTTTCCTGTTTTTACCTTTCTACTTTGTGCATATACTGAGTGAATTTTGAATATTGAACACGAATTTGAACAAACGTATAAGCTCTTGAAGTCCTCAACGAATTTTATCAATGAATGTAACCTTCTTTCGTCCACAAAGATGAAGCAATTGTTATCGTGAACTTGTACTTCCTATCTCAATTAACAAAACACAATATATTTAAAATTTATTTGAGAACTTCCCAAGTAGAAAATTCATTCTTGATTTATTTTTTGGCCCACACATATTTCATGGTTTATTTCAGAAAGTTTGACGTAAGTTTAATAATTACCACTATAAGTTTACCCAGAAACTCGAATTTTCAATGAAATAAAAATCTAAAGACACGGTCCCATCCTAGGATTTCCGTATATACAGGGTGTTTCCTAAACATGCGGCAAAAATTCAGGGGGTTGTTCCTTGGACTATTCTAAGAATATTTTGTCCTTTGATGATTTTTGAAAAACCTATTTGTTTCGAAGATAAAGGGGAAACAAAATTTCAGATAATAACATTTTATTATGAAAAATTACATGAAAATTCAACTCAACCTACAAAAACTGTTGAAAATGACCACCTCTAGCCAGCATACAAGCATCCAATCTTCTCCTCATTGACTGCCGAACCCTTTCAAAAACACCAGGATCATTTCTTATTAAGTTACACCCAGCAATGATCCGATTTCGCAAGTCTTCCACATTTTCTACTGGAGTGGTATAAACTAATGATTTTAGATGGCCCCATAGGAAATAATCTAAGGGGTTTAAGTCCGGGGAACGAGCAGGCCATAAATGAGGTCCACCTCTTCCAATCCAGCGATCTCCGTATGTACGCATTTTTATTTAAACTATTATTAATTTTAAAAATATGAAAAATGTTGTTCGCCCTGTATCTTCGAAACAAAGAGGTTTTTCAAAAATCATCCAAGGACAAAACATGCTTAAAATAGTCCAAGGAACAACCCCCTGAATTTTTGCCGCATGTTTAGGAAACACCCTGTATATTACAAGGGGTTCTAACATAGAGTAGTAAACATAGATGAGGGAGTATATGCAATTTTTTAACATGGTTAGATTACGTTATCGGATTGTGATATATTTTCAAATCCACAATTTTACTATATCGTTATGAATGTATATTATATTGAATGAAATATATTTATTAGAGTGATTCCTGATTAAATATGCAAATTTGAATATTTGGAATCCGATATTTTTCCAAATTGTCGAATTTATAGTATGCAGAATATTTATTATTATCTGTATCTACCTGCTGAAACCCAAGGTTTGGCAACTATTGCTCTCCTAGTGTCATCAGTTGTTTCACGTCGTTTGGCGCTTTTAAAGTTTGTTTTCTGAATTTCTGATATATTTAGGTATTTATATCAATATATTTTGAGTTGATATGAAACGTTGATTCACTATGGGACATAAGAAGTGGGTTCTTTGTGGAGAAACTCGCGAATTGAGTGAAATATCGTGTCACTGATATATTTCAGTTTTGCGCGCTTCATGTCAAATTTGATAGTTCATGTTGGGGACAAAATTTGCTTACTGAAAATGATATATGCTCCCTCAATCTATGATTATTACTTTGAGGGTTCTAAAAGTTCTATAATAAACTTTGACAGGTAATAGTTGAAAAATTTTAATTGTTGAGGGAGGTTGATACAATGATTGGAGTTTGAACATACTTCATCATTTTTTAACTACTGAACGAAATCGTTCATAGAGTCAAAAAAATGTTCAGGTGCAGGTCATATGTCAAAGTTTGTGGAACACCTCGCATAATATCGATATCGTGTACGTCGACGAAATTTTTCGCATTAGGAATTCCTTTATACAAATTTAGGCTGAATTCGGAGTAAATGTTTGCCAATCAGAAAACCCACAGAGCGGTGTGTAATAACCATGAAATGCGATATATAATTGTTACATTAACCCTTTGAATATAACAGTAGCGGATCATAATCAGTAATCGCTTCCATTTCGACATTATCCAATAGAGAAGGTTTGCTAATTGATGAAATTGGATGAGAAGATGGATTAACGGCATAATTGCCATGAATTATTGATCTTATAAATTATCAGTCGCTTTGAAAGGGGATACGGCTATATTGGGAAATTCAGTGAAAATTGCCGTATCGATTTTGTTTTTTTCGCGTCATTAATTCCTTCCTTACATTTGAAATGAATCTTCGAATTTTTTAGTTAATGCTTTAGGTGCTGCGAGTTGTCAATTATTTATTATTGATATACAGGGGGTTTCCTTATATTTCTAATTATTTTTGAAATAAACAAATGGAAATGAATTAAAACATTCAGTTTTTCTAAATTAAACACAAACATTCATATATTTTCAATTGAAGTAAATGATCTTTATATTTGTTTCCAAAAATATATATTATTCAAAATCATTACCCTGTCTTATTCCATGAAATGTTTTCCAATAGGAAATAGAAAAGATATTTGAGTTCTTGTGTTTTTCAAAACAATTTTCACCTCACTTCATTTTTCGTCAGTTTTCTTCACGTTGACCAAGTTTGATTTTAATTTTGGATTATTTCCATCGAAAAAGGATATGATATGTATGAAAAAAGCAAAACTATGCTGTATTAGATGTTGAAGAAGAGTTAGTATGATTTGAAAGTTGGTCTATGAAGAAATACTAGTGAATTTCTAATATGCCTGCAACTTTCAAATTCTATAATTTATGTATGACAAAATTATTAGAATTGGCAAATTCCTTCTTTTTTTCCAAAAAGAGTTCTCGTCAGAATGCAGGCACTAGTTTTGTTTCAGCAGATTTTGATGAACGAATTAAATATTTTTTATTCCAATTGAACTCGAAATTTCAAAAGGAAATGTATTCATAAGTTATGTTTGAAATTACAAACACGTACCCTCTTTCTTATATCTTCAGTTGTTACTTTCCGCCTGAAATCACTCTCAATTCTCTCGCTGCTTCGTCTATTCTAACGGTGTTAGATCCGGACTTCTTGCTGGCCACGAAAATATTCATAAATTATAATCGAATTTGGTCAACGTATAAAAAATTGACGAAAAATGAAGTAAGGTGAGAAATCTTTTAAAAATGACAAGAACTCAAATATTTCGTAAACTGTAGATTTTTTGTTATCAGTAAATATAGCTCAAACGACAGCTAATGTGTAATACTATCACATCCTCCAAGGTTCACGTGTAATTTAAAAACACCCTGTATATAAACATATAAATAATTTTCGTTTTTTTTGAAGATTTCAAACTTTTTTACAAAAAAAAATATGGACAAAATAATAAGTTAAGAAACAATTTAACGTGATTTTCTTGAGTAGAAACACATATAAAATATGCTGCAAGGAGCAATTTTTTCATTGTCTTCAAGCAAAGACTGAGAACTTAAAAAATTTATTTAATTTATGAATGTCCTTATTTATCGGAAATTCAAATTATTTAGATTTTTCTTGGTCCCTTCAAGTATTGAGAATCAACCATAATTCATTTGAATTTCTCAATCGATGCTTATTAATTTTAAAAATATTCAAATTGACTCGATTCAGGATATATTCATCGAAGGCCTTTTTTCAGCGTTTATTCAAAATTATCAGCAATGGGGATAAAATTCAGGTAGCCTCATAATCTCTGAGGAGCAGATTCAAGATTTAAAACGATCTTAAACTTGCAAAATATACTATTCCTTAAAACCACCTCCGCAGCCATCTCGCATCCCCGATACGGCATCGTCAGACTTTTTTTAAATCCACTCACCTTGAACTTATCTATGAGCACCTGATTGAATAGCTCCGAATTGGGCCTATGCATCCTCCCATGTGCTGGTCTCCTCCTCACCACAGGAGGACTGTCAAAGTCGTCGGCGGGAACGTCGGTGTCATGAGACTCGGAACTGTCTCCGCCAATGCCCCCGCAGCCCGGCACCATCTGAAAATCAGCGTTTAGAGAACATTTTTCATCTCGTTATATCAAAGGGGTCAACATCTAAGCAGTAGTGGTAGGACCAGGTGAATGGTACAGCGTGAATCTTCTCTAGATAGCGGGTCAGTTGGCCCGTCCATGCGGGCGGATCCAGTGGCGTACCGAGAATTTTAAAGAAGCCACACACGACGGGATCTGCCTTAAGGATGGTGAATTTATTAATTGAGTATGATTTTTTTTAGGAAAACATAGAGGGTCAATTTTCATCTGGAAGGGTACGTCTTGTGATTGCAAAACCCATCAGGAATTTTGAGTGACATCGGGAGTCATTTTGAAGGTTTTGAAAATCTATTTATCGTTATGCTGAAACATATTTCCTGTATGGCGTTCATTTCAGCGTTAAAATCTCGGTGATAGGGATTGGTGCATAAAAAACATTGAATAAGAATTTAAAAACTGCCTCTAAGCGAATGATGAGAAATTTCGACATCTCAATACTTAGGGTTCGTTCAGAACCTCAACAACTCAATGCTCTTCATCCATAATTTTCAACGAGTTTTTCACACCCAAAACAAACGCCAAACCGACAATTTTCAGCATATTCCTAAGTTAGAATTGCAAAACTTTCAAACTTATGTGTCACTCAAGATTCTCAAGGGTTTGTCACTTTGCTTAGAGGGATTATCCATATAAAAAAGATGAGTCTTCTTAGTCTGGAAGATTAAAGACCGTTTTATGTGAGCCAGCCTGTATAGTTTAAACGAGCATTAGAAATGATCATGAGGAAAATGAATAAACACAAGAAAACTGTTCTGAAGTGAATCACATGATAAGATAAATGATTGATAAAACAAATGAAATTCAATCATTGTTTCCACTCGATATTTTCTCCATATTTTCGTGTTTTTTGATATGCAACTTTGAGATTTCTGATTATATGGCAATAAATCTCGTGAATATCCTAAAAATTTGATCGAATGAAAAATTGTGTTTGAAATGATTCACTGACCAATCTTTCGAAATGATTCACGCTGTACTTTGATTAGAGGGAGTTATAATAAGGATTTATACAGCATTCAAAAATTTGCAGTATCGCCTAGCTACTTATGAGACAAAAATTACTGATGATTAATCACAGGATGGTTCAAAAGTTCGTCCACTGAATATTTTCTGCGTTTTATCAATTTTAGTTTAATATTTTCAATGATGAAATGTTGGAATCGTTCAAGACAAAATATTCAAGAATAGAATAAGATAGTTCGAAATTTTCAGTGTTTTCCTTATTTTGCAATAAAAATCAAGTTTTAAAAATGTAGCTTAGTTTCGAAAATATTGTATCCTGAAGATACAAATGGGTGATTTTTGGATTTTTAGGCATGTAGAAGCATGAAGACTTTTTGTGAAATTTAAAGAAGTGGCTGATATGAATGTGGATTATAATAGAACTATTACGATCAATTTTTCTGATAATAACATTGGAGTTTTTGTAGAATAAGTTTTAACATTCTAATGAGTATATTATCTTCACGATAATCAAAGTTTGCGATTTTATTCAAAAAGCATTATATTTACTCATTTCAAAAGAGATATAAGAAAGAGAAAAATAAAAGAAGAGCATCAATACTGACAACTTACTTTTGAACCACCTGTGTGACAATGGATCAACAATACCGACTTCTTACATTGTGAAAAAACATAAATGTGTACCCAAAGTGTTATTTCCAAACAAAAAAACAAACTAATGCAGTGATGGAGCACATGAGTTTAGTCCAGGATACTTGTCTTTCTTCTCACACAATTGAAGATAAAACAAAATAATTGAATTGGGGGATTTCGGGTTCCAAAAAATACCATTTTCATATCGTATAATGCAACTAACTGAAAAAACTATCGCCGATCTATCTTTCAAGTGGATAGGAGCACTGGCAGCGACCCAGAGGGCTAACAAGCGCCAATGTAAATCTAGCACAAAGAAAGTTGAGATAAATTCCAAGAAATTCTCAAAATTCCTGATTCTTCGTATTTTCGATAGATGTGGCAACTTCGCAAACTTTATGTTATACGGCTACTCTTCTTACCAATCTGAACTAGAGCCGGTTGAAAAATGCTTTATAGCAAATGAAATCGAAACACTGGGAACAATGAAATCGCATATTAGCGCCAAATTTGAGATAGTATTATCTTTAGATAATATCGGTATTTTAATACCGATATGCAGCGTTGAATGCTGAAAGAAGCAAAAAAAATCGAGTTCCTATAAGCTCCTCTTCAATATTAACATGTCCCCAACATGGTTAGATTACATTGTCGGATTGTGATATATTTTCAAATCCACAATTTTACTTTATCGTTATGAATGTATATTATATTGGATGAAATATATTTATTTGAGTGATTCTCAATTAAATAAGCAAATTTGAATATTTGGAATCCGATATTTTTCCTAATTGTCGAATTTATAGTATGCAGAATATTTAATATTTTCTGTATCTACCTTCTTAAACCCAAGATTTGGCAACTATTGCTCTCCTAGTGTCATCTGTTGTTTCACGTCGTTTTATGAATTTCTGATATATTTAGGTATTCATCTCAATATATTTTGAGTTGATATGAAACTTTGATTTACTATGGGACATAAGAAGTGCGTTCTTTGTGGGGAAACTCGCGAATTGAGTGAAATATCGTATCATTGATCTCTCCTAGTGTCATCTGTTGTTTCACGTCGTTTTATGAATTTCTGATATATTTAGGTATTCATCTCAATATATTTTGAGTTGATATGAAACTTTGATTTACTATGGGACATAAGAAGTGCGTTCTTTGTGGGGAAACTCGCGAATTGAGTGAAATATCGTATCATTGATATGTTTTCATTTCCGCGCGCTTCATGTCAAATTTGATAGTTGATGTTGGGGACAAAATTTGCTTACTGAGAATGACATATGCTCCCTCTATCTATGTTTATTACTCTGATGCAGAAACAGAATATCCGAAGAAGTTAACGATATATGGCAAAATTCCCTCCACCTGCTCATCTACAGGTGTCATTTAAACAGGTGGTGTCTTCGAAAAACGTTCTCCCCAAGGTGAAACAGTTCTTCTATCCAACGGTTCAAGCTCCATTTCACCCCTAATTAAACTCCAGGGAACTCTTCCCTTTTTCTAAAGGAATAATTAATTGGCCAGTTTTTGCATAATTCGAATTTAATATCTGCAGTTTGAAACTAAGCGCCTCGGCTGTTCTATGCAAATTGCTTGGCACTGCTTTGGATAGCCATCTATGCATGTGGTCGAGATTGATAATGAAATTGCAAGGTCTAATTTAACAGCAGCTGCAGATCTGGATCAGTATCAGATGCTGTGTCTAATGGCTCGGCTCAGTTTCTGATTTGACCGCTAATCTTTGTTTGTATAACCTGATGCCGTGCTGTTGACCGACAGGCTGGTATATCAAATTTTGATTAGAAACGATGGCCAACTGATAGGAAATTTGAAGTATAAATCCTTTATAACACTAGGTCTTTTTCGTTTTTATTTCTGGGCATATTTCTGGCAGATATTTAGCACAATAGCACTATGCCTTTTCGATGTCTGTTTTGAGGCTAACTCTTTCGGTATACGCTCTATTAGTGATGACGTCACACACCGCCATTGTAGTTCTCCTGTCAGTGTTCGGAATCCAAACAAACAAATTGTCATTCAAATTAGTAAGTTGTCGTTGAAGAAATTGGCTTATTTTGATAAATAAGATCATTTAAGGAATGATTTTACTATTAATTGATAGACAGAAGGAACGAGATTAATGCCAGTAAGTTCGAACTTGAAGTGCAACTAATAAACACGGCTTTTTACAAAATCTGGGGAATGATACAGGATTCAAACTTACTGGTATTAACCTCGTTCCTTCTGTCTATCAATTAATACTGAAATCGTTCCTGATATACTCTTATTTATGAAAATAAGGCAATTCATTCAACGACACCGTACTAATTTGAATGACAATTTATTTATTTGGATTCCGAAAATTGACAGGAGAACCTAAAATGGCGGTGTGTGACGTCACACTAATAGAGTGTATTGATATAATTATTACAGGCCAATTGAAAAGTCTCCGGCCTACCATAGTAAACCGAACTGCAAGGCTATGGAATACCCTACCTCAAGATGTATTCCCCCTGGGTTACAACTTGCAGCAGTTTAAGACACGCACAAACCGATTTATTCTAAATTCATCTCGGGGCGCTTGAAAGGGCGTTATAAGCTCAGTCTTTTCCCGAGAGATGCGTATAAAAAAAAAAAAAAAAAAAAAAAAAAAAAAAAAAAACACATTTTTTCTGCAAAATTCGATTTTATTATTCAACACAGTTGCCTTCGAGGGCGATACAGCGATTATAGCGATCTTCCAACTTTTCGATACCATTTTTGTAGTACGATTTGTCTTTCGCTTCAAAATCGGCCTCAGTTTCGGCGATTACTTCTTCATTGCCGCTAAATTTTTTTCAAGCGAGCATTCTTTTGAGGTCTGAGAACAGGAAAAAGTCGCTGGGGGCCAGATCTGGCGAATACGTTGGATGCAGAAGCAATTCGAAGCCCAATTCATGCAATTTTCCCATTGTTTTCATTGATTTGTTACACGGCACATTGCCTTGATGAAACAGCACCTTTTTTTCTTCAAATGGGGCCGTTTTTCAACGATTTCATCCTTTAAACTATCCAATAACGCTATATAATAATCGCTGTTGATGGTCTATCCCTTTTGGAGGTAATCAATGAATATTATACCTTGCGCATCCCAGAATACTGATGCCATAACCTTGCCAGCTGACTGTTCAGTTTTTCCTCGCTTTGGATTCGGTTAATCGTGTGCAGTCCACTCAGCTGACTGTCGATTGGACTCCGGAGTGAGATGATGGAGCCACGTTTCATCCATTTTCACATATCGACGCGAAAACTCAGGTTTATTGTACTTGAACAGCTTCAAACACTGCTTAGAATCATTAACACGTTGTTGCTTTCGATCGTTAGTGTGATTCTAACAATTTAATTTATCGAAAGACAAGAATGCACCAAATTCTTAAGATTGATTATGAAACACTCAGTTTCTTCAAATTGCGTTTGCATGTAGACTTCCTGTATGCCGAGAATACTTTAAGATTTTATCGGAATCCAATGAAAACATTGCACAACATCCAAACAATTCCTGTTTCCAGAAACCCAACGAAAGGAAATAAACGAAATCATAAAAGTGTAAACAAACTATGAAAATGGTACGAAAGATCATTCGGATTGTATCGACTACAAATGTGCACATGTTTAAATTACGCATTCAAAACTGGGTCAGTCGACACAAGTGAGAAGAGACAAAGAAAAATGTTCTGACAGATTGTGATGGGATGAGGAGAGAATGATTTAAATAAAAAAATTTTTTTAGAGGAGTACGTGTAAATGTTGATTCTTACCAAGCTATTCTAGCTGCCGTCTAGCAAAAATTTACAGGATTAGTGTGCAATTAAGACAATATTCTGCTTTAAATGAGGCGCCTTAGTCATAGTAAGGCACTTCAAGTATTTTAGTGTTTTATTAAGCGATAGTCTGAAGGAGGAATTGTTTAATCTTACCTCGATCTGAATGCCACTGTCCCCGCTGTTACATTTGGCATTTCTGGCAGCTTTATTCATCCGTTTCCTTTCCTTGCTAGATCGCCATATCAGGGAGCCAAATCTGCAACAAAAATCGAAAAATGAGACCTCAAAATGAGACTTACGAAACTTTTTTTCCCTTAAAACCAAGCTTCAATAGATGAGCGTCAAAACATTAAAACGTTAGAGGAGCGTTGGATTCAAATTTACAAAATAAATGTGTTGGACACGGAGTTCAATAGATGCTTCTCAAAACATTAAAAAGTTACAAAAACGTTGAAAGTTGACGATAGTGAAATTTGTAGGAAAAATGTGTTGGGCCCGGAGATTGAGAGATTAAATGTAACTATTAATATATACTAATCTACCTTGGAGATCTATTTCACTAATAGCAGCCTCACCACAGGTATTTGAGAGCATACGATGAGCCTCAGCCGCAGATTTGTTCATATTAATGCAGAAATTTAAAATCTGACATGTTTATGGTAATTTTCTCACCTTGGTTTATGTTCTGGAACCTCCTCCTTCTCTTCAATTTGTACAGAGGACGATTGGGTGGCGTTGTCGTCTTCTGATGGTTCTTTCGATATCGAAGGAGCAATGGAGAGCCCTTGTTCGAAGCTGTCCTTGCTGCTCTTCTTTTGGAATCGGAGTGAAATTGATTTCTTGAACTTCTGTAAGACGCTTTCTGTCGAAGAAGCTACGGAAAATAGAGGAAACACTGTATCAATTCATCTGTTGGTGACGGAGATACGAGATGGTATATTAGTATTGAATTGTAAGCGATATTATTATCTTTAAGTTGTTGCTTGTTCGGGAGATGGCTTCTTGGGCTGTGTATCTAACAGAAGAACTGCTAGGGAGATGCATGGTGTATATGGCAGGCAACACCAGTGTTCCCGCAATCCTCTGAGAGACGGCGCATCTTATAAATTACAGGCTGAGAGGACCTTGCCAAAATCTTATTTCAAAAAATATATTTGCGAATAGCTCTTATAACGTTGCTTTAATACTTAATAATATTTATCACCGAAAAAAATAAACGAAAAATTCAACTTCAGCTATAGTATACTTATAGTTTCTAAGGAATATATCGCGAATTCCCTGAACAGTCAGCTATTTGGTATTTATGACTAATGAAGAAAATAAGGTGAGGTCATAATTACGGTTTATCACCAATAAACTCTGTTTTGCTGCAATGGACTTTAATTCATAACAAACTTACTCAAGTGAAAAGGAATCCTCATTACTCAAATATCAACATTTGAGTTTGTAACAGTTCCTAAATTTGAACTTTATAAGTTGAAATTGAAATTTCGAGTGGTTCTTAATATCGTAATGAAAGAGATCTCTAGTGTTATTTAGTATTTTGAATAATGAAAAAATGAAGATGGATCTTTTCATCCATGTTCCCGGAAAAATTTGTGATTGCAAATTCATACATTTATTTTCTAATGCCATTTTTGCACGACTAGTGTATGATAAGCAATTACTAAAAACATAGGCAACTCAAATTCAACAATCAATTCAGATTATTTTATCATATTTTAATTTATATTAATATTGTAATCACCGCTAATACTAAAAAAGATGTAAGTGAATCAATTGCATTATTTAGTATATAAATCCACCGCGATGGCCTATTAGAAGTTTATGGAAAAATATTGATGATTTTGTTCTGAGAATTTGGAAATTTGGGGTTTGAGACAATGATCTTCCCCCCTAAAATATTTTCAGACCTCTATAACTTCCGGTTATATCGGAAACAGACTACTACTTTCTTATTTCAAATGGCACACCCAATATATTATTACATCATTAGATAGCTTATTTGATGACAATTTCAGCAATAAGCTATTCAACGGTTCACAAGTTAATGAGATTCTTATGAAAAAAAATTTTGCAACGATGCATCACATTTTTTTGAATATTTCTGGAGAAAAAATTTTTTCGAAACAAACTTTTTCATTTTCGATTCTGGTAATATGTAGTATTATAAGACAGTTTGCGAATTAGACCACAAATACACAGGGTGTTTATGGGAAGATCTTGAACGTGGACAACTCAAATTCATCAAAACTCAAGATTTTCAAATTAGAACCTATATTTTTTATTTTTTCAGTCAATTCTACGTATAGAAAGAGGGGGGTTACTCAAGCAAAACCTATACCCAAAATTTAAACTTCAAGAGTTATCGAGGAAAAACCTCAATTTTTAACTGAGTGGGTCAGTCTGTGACTTCCGGAAAACACAGTCGATGTTTCGATAACTAAATTTGACATTTCATGAATAATTGATGAGAATCTACGTTATAACAACTGGATGATAATTAGAATTCCGAGATTAATATGAACAACCTGTATATCAGGGATACCCCGAAAACAGTCCACATCTCCTCGTTAATATTCCGTGAGAAAACAGTCTGTATAAGTCTAAGTTAAAGTTGTTTGAGTAACGTAACTGAATTCTTGTCATTTTTTGTCTGTTTGGTATCAATTGGACTGCTCCTAACAAAGAAATGTGTACGATAATACTATCACAGAAATACTTTCTCAGCTTTGATAAAAACGAAGTAATTCCAACGTTTACACACAAACATAACTAGCAAATAACATCTTCAGGCAATCAACCTCATCGAAAACACCGACTTACGAGATTTCAATCCAGCACTCTTAGAATTACCAGCCATCTTTCTGTCACTCTTAACACTCTCCACCATTTCAAACCAACAAAATCACAGCCAAACAACCAAATAACACAAATTCCCGACCAAGTACGTCAACAATTGTCATCCGACCCTGATGAGGTTACACGGGCACGAAACGATGCGTATGCGGTTCTTTAGGGCGGTGTTGCCGTTCCAGAGTGTTCCATCTGAATTTCGGCTTGTAGGTACTACCACGAAAGAGCACTCGAGTAGACTGAAGAGGTTGGGTACTTTGGCCAGACTCAAAACTGGTGGCAGAACAGGCTCAGGTAGAAACCACGTGTTGCTTATTGAGTTTTTGTGTTAAATCAACGTTTATGGCCACCTGTCTGGGGTAGGGATGCGAGGCAGGAAGCGTGCCAAGCTACAGGCTGTGACAACCGGTCATTATTAATTATTTATTATCGCACCCCATCAAACAATCAATCTTTCTATCTTAAATTACTGAAAAAAATCTGAAAAGGAACCCTTGGGTTGGGTTGTTACGAATTCCGACTCAAATATTCGAAATTCGATAAACCCAAAACTATTGATTGTAGATTATGAAGAGTTTTCCAATAAGAGGTTTCATTTTGAACAGCAGGCTATCTGATGGCAACTGTCACCTTTGAAGCTGTCATTCATTGACAGTAGACACGCAGAAACTACGCCATTACAGTAAAAATGGAACCATAAACGCTTCAACAAATTGAAATTGTTAAAAAAATTGAGAATAATGCTGATGTACCTTACTTATTCGAAAGTGAAGATAGTGCAACTGTCACGGTGAATGGATTGCGCTATCGAGCTATGATTATTGATATTTTATGGCCGCAATTGAAAGATTTTGAAGAATTGTTGAGAATGCTTTGAGATGCAATTTGGGAGAGAGAATTTGCGAATAGGAAACTAACATTTTTTCATTCCACCAAGCTCAAATGCAAAAATATAATCACATACTGACCATACTGTGTAAACGCTTCAATGCAGAATAAAACTGGAAACAGTTGTTCAAGTGATTAGATTCCTCTTCTATGGCAAGATAAATTATTTTCATTATTAGTTACTACAACAATTAGTGATAAAATCGATCGTAATTTCAGTTCTATACCTATGACCCTTTGTTGTCCAGGCCTGTTTACAAACTATCGCATGTTAAACTATAATTTTTCAGGAATACCATAATCAACAGAAAATTATCGAATATTGTTGAACATAAATAAGGTTTTAATTGGTTCAAACCGTAACCCAATATCGACAATATTTTCAGATTTTCAAACCTCCAATGAATTCGGTCATTATTTTGCTAGGGTGTTCATAAACGCAGCGAACGACAGTGGCGGCGCTACTCAATAATTGCAATGGATATGGTACAAAACAAGGAAACAGCGACATACAAACTTGTGAACTGTATGAAGAAATCCAACTTTCGAAATCCAATTCACTAGACTCTGTTTATTCAGTATCTTCGCTATCCTTTGCTCAGTTCGTTTGTGTTACAATGGACTAGTTTAGTGATGTTGATAATACTATATTTGACACGATAGAATTAAAATATAGAGCAAAACTGATAAATCAGTGAAAATCCATCAATAAATGACTGAGAAATAGATTATTTAAATTTACGTATTTTAGCGCGGAACGTCTTTGGTCTGTGACGTCACGGCACTTGCCTGTGATCGCTACACCATAAATTACGTTTAAATACTTAGCCGCGCCAAGGCTCTCGCGCCGTTTCTAGTTGTACAGTGTAGTTTTAACTGGAGTTTTGTTTTTATGTCACCATAATGGAAGAAGGCTTCGTGAAAGGATATAGTGACAATAGTGCCTAAAATAGATATATTCGCAGAGATGGATTTTTTTTCTTCAAATCCATCTTATGTCAGTGCTGAAATAAAAGGAGTTAAACTTTTCAAGTAAGTGTCTACTTTTGATTTTGCTTCATCATGGTTCAACTTATAACGATGATTTATTTAAAAAACGTTTCATAAACAGTTTGTAGTTGAGCACTGGTTGTTGAAGTCTATCAATGGCAAAACATATTTATGAGAGGAGTAAAAAGTAAAAAGAGAAAAAAGAAATTTTTATGTATGTATATAGTAAGTTATTTCAGCCATCGTGTAACGAACAAAACACGACACGAACGGCACAAGTGATTGTACACCAATGAATTCGTAAGCACTCTGCGAATACCAGTCGTCTAGTGTGTGACGTCACGCCACTTACACGTACTATGAAATTATTCTTCCAAGCGCAACTTCAAAGTCCCATAAGTTTTTCATTTCTAGAGATATTTCAATGATTCTTCCACATTTTTGTTTCATTTTACTTGAATTTTCAGAAATATTCCTTAACAAAAAAATGAAAACTAGTCCATTATAGTGAAAAATTAAACCGATGTTGTTTGTCCTAGCAGATAGAATTACGAAAAACAGGTTTTATTATGTTGCAATATAAAAATAATGGAGTTTTTTCAGCCCTGCCTCACTAAAGGTAAGCCACTGGTTGACGTCCATATTCGGTCTAGCACCGCCACTGAATATTAATAGCATTATTCAGTATTTTGTTGGGCCTCTCATGTGACTCAGACATTGCTGACGCCTAGCGCCGCCACTGGCGCCCGGATATTCTATCCGAGACGGGTGGACCAGCGCGCCTCGTGCACTTGGCTTAAGCTAATGAGTCTTCCGAGATTTACGGGTGCAGATGGCAGACGTTCTTGGGTTCATGCCGTCGCAACAGCTGCTGCAGCTTGTTTCGACCTTTTCTTCCATTCTTCGGGATTTGTTATTCCTTAAGATCGGGAGAGGAGCAGCTGTGACGATAAAAGAGCACTTTGCACACCTTGTGTGCCTCATGTGATATCCTGGAAATGTAACTACGACTCCGGATGCCCTAACAGAGGTGTATTTTTGGAGTATTTCCCCTGAGCTGTGGCCGAAGATGAAGGTTGAGACCGACGACGCGTTTATGAGAAAATCGATATGTGGAAAGATTTGGGAACTTTGTTTGATCTGAGCGGAAACTATCAGGTTTTGTTTTGGGATGTTGTTTCACCTTCAATGGGAAACGCGAAAAAGTTTTTTTTTATTATACCTGTAACAAAATCCTGGATCTATGGACTTAACACTGTGCTAAACCAAAGATAAGAACACGTCTAGTATTCAACTTTTTATTTTGACCTATATCATATACAGGGTGGCCACTTTTTCAATGGGATTGTATTGGTAACTTTTAAACCATAAGAGTTAGAAGGTCGGTCAAATGGAGAAAAAGTTGCATGCATAGGAGCATTGTCAAGCAGTTCAAACAAATCGAGATTATCAGGCCGGTTATTGAGATATCATAAGAAAAGTAAATTATGTCATTTTGATTCTTCTTTTTTTCCCACTTTATTTCAAATATTATCAAAAAATGTTACAGGAATTTTTTATTCGACAGTAAATTATCCTCAATTTGACGTAATCAGATTTCGTATCCGACGTTTCGTACTCTCTAGACCACCCTCAACCTCATTTTTTTCAATACGGACCTGCATATTTCATGACACTTTTCGGAATAACTTTTAACGCTGAATTCAACGATATATCATACGATGTCATTCAAAGTTGATTTTCAGGTGATTTTGACCCTTATCCAAATTTCTTTGGGTCGGATCTGTATTACATTTAGGTACTTTTAGTTTAATTAACAACATGCAATACATTTCGATAAGAAAATCAACTAATTCTTCTTGAACTAAATGGAACATATTAGAGTCAAAGCAAGAAACAAGTAAAAATTATTTACATATTTCAGTTCATACTAATTATACGGAACTATCATTTAATCAAAGAAAAATCAAATGATTATTCGGAAGTAAATGAAAATTAATGAAGTAATTGTCCGAAATGCCCATCATTTTGTAAAATGCACTTTAAGGTTCTGGAACCCATACTTCTTATACATTTGCTTATTTCATCTCCTTGAATACCTTCCAATACATTCTCAATCTTCTCGCGAAGAATCTCGGGTTCGTAGTATTATAAATTTTATTTTTGAGATATCATTAATTTTCATTTAGGTAGTTACTTTCGAATAAAAATTTGATTTATCTTGGATTAAATGATAGTTCCGTTTAATTAGTATGAACTGAAATATGTAAATAATTTTTACTTGTTTCTTGCTTTGATTCAAATATGTTCCATTTAGTTCAAGATGAGTTAGTTGATTTTCTTATCGAAATGTAATGCATGTTGTTAATTAAACTAAAAGTACCTAAATGTAATACAGATCCGACCCAAAGAAATTTGGCTAAGGGTCAAAATCACCTGAAAATCAACTTTGAATGACATCGTATGATATATCGTTGAATTCAGCGTTAGAAGTTATTTCGAAAAGTGTCATAAAATATGCAGGTCCGTTTTGAAAATAATGAGGTTCAGGGTGGCCCAGGAAGTACGAAACATTAGATACGAAATCTGATTACTTCAAATTGAGGATAATTTACTGTCGAATAAAAAATTCCTATAACATTTTTCGAAAATATTTGAAATAAAGTGGGAAAAAAAGAAAAATCAAAATGACATAATTTACTTTTCTTATGATATCTCAATAACCGGCCCTGATAATCTCGATTTGTTTGAACTGCTTGACAATGCTCCTATGAATGCAACTTTTTCTCCATTTGACCGACCTTCTAACTCTTATGGATTAAAAGTTCCCAATACAATCCCATTGAAAAAGTGGCCACCCTGTATAACTATAGATAATCCTGTGGCAAACCCTTTCATTCTGATATACCTTGATGTTTTTCATTCTGTTATACCTAATATTATTTTTCATACTCAATCTATTATCTCAAAATGCATATTAGTGGATATTTATAAAGAGATATCTTCTTACCTGGAATATTTCTCCTTCCTAGATCCTTACTCCCTGATCTACTGCTTACAATCTCGCCGTCTTTCGAGTCTTGCTTATCCCAGTCTCTGAAAAATTGACCATCATCAGTACTTTCATAGGCGCGATCAAAGGAAAAGCTCTAAAAAATACAGGGCACAACTAGGGCTATAAATTTCACATGACAAGATACATAGAACTACTCTCTTACCCAAATAGTCCAATAGCCAACTGTGTACAGATTTTTTCAAGTTGTAAGGGAGAGAAACAAATAACATTAGGAGAGAGACACAAGTGGAGATACTTGAAAAGCTTCTCGACATCAGATTTGGTATGGAGCCATCATTTTAACAGGATTTTTGATGAAATGAAATGTTTCGAATGATATATTTTTCATATTCTGAATGATGAAATGCTAGATTCCTACTCTGATGTCTTCCAAGAAATAAGGGAGGTTGCAAAATCCAAAAACAAACCAGGGTGCATTAAACAATTATTATTTTGAGCTTTAATTTTTGATAACTAGAGGCGAGTCTTACCTGCTGTCTGTTTCGGTTGATTCTAGTAGTTCCGGAGTTGAAGACGCCTTAGCACATCTATCTCCTGATCCTCTGAGAGGAGATCGTCTGAGATTTCCCTCATGTAAGGGCTGAAAAAAAAAAAAATCAGATTATTGTTACCAAAAAAGAGAAACATATAAGTCAACATAACACTTGATAAGTTCCAGGACTGGCCAGTACCGTATCACTTTTTTTTTGTTAGTACCATGCTCCAAAACATGTGTGTCAAAATTTGAATATTCTATGGTTATGATAGAGTGCTCAACTTAAAATTTCGCAATAGATGGCTGTAGCGGTAAGGAGTAGTCAAAATAAGTAGATCGTAGATGTCATACAATAAGCTTAGGTATTTGTAAACATAATGCCATCGAAATATTAGACGATTTGTGTCTGCTTCATAAAGTTATTCTCGATCAAACATGTCAGTTCACGAGCCAAATTCTCGTCATTTGCGGGAGGTTTTAATTTTCTGCTTTGATATGGACAAATCTGCGGCTGAGGCTCATCGAATGCTCTCCAATATGGTGAGGCCACTATAAGTGAAAGAACGTGCCGAGAGTGGTTTAAACACTTCAAGAACGGTGATTTTGACGTCGAAGACCAGCATGACGGTGGAAGAGAGAAGGTTTTGGAAGATGCAGAATTGGAGGCATTACTTGATAGGGAATCGTGTCAAACGCAACAAGAATTGGCAAATTTATTGGGAGTGACGCAACAAGCCATTTCAAAACGCCTGAAAATCATGGGAATGATCCAGAAACAAGGAAATACGCTCTATTAGTGAATACGTCACACACCGCCATTTTTGGTTCTTCTGTCAGTGTTCGGAATCCAAACAAACAAATTGTCATTCAAATTAGTACGTTGTCGTTGAAGAAATTTGCTTATTTTGATAAATAAGATTATTTAAGGAACGATTTTACTATTAATTGATAGATAGACGGCACGAGATTAATGCCAGTAAGCTTGAAGTTCAACTAATGAACACGGCTTTTTACAAAATCTGGGGAATGATACAGGATTCAAACTTACTGGTATTAACCTCGTTCCTTCTGTCTATCAATTAATACTGAAATCGTTGCTCAAATAATCTTATTTATCAAAATAAGCCAATTTCTTCAACGACAACGTACTTGTGGCGGCTTCTCATAAAGCTCCACATAGCAACAATAAACACAGCACTCGGTGGCCTAGAGGTTAAGAGTGTAGACTCACCGAGATGCGACAAGGTGCCGGGTTCGAGTCCCGGCGGCTCCCGATAATAATAACTTCCCCAAGCGTCTGTGACACGGCACACACAAATATACCAAAGTCACACAGATGAGTCCGGTGTGTGTGCCAGGGACGAAACGCATAAGTAGGCATACGTGAAATCCTACATACTAATTTGAATGACAGTTTATTTGTTTGGATTCCGAACACTGACAGGAGAAACAAAAATGGCGGTGTGTGACGTCACACTAATAGAGCGTATTGGGTGCCTTACGAGTTGAAGCCGAGAGATGTTTGGCGTTTGTTTGCTTGTGAATAAAACACAACACAAATTAGAGGTTATATTGACCATAGAATGACATGTTCGCAAGTTAAACCGCACGTCCACCGCCTGCTCTAACCTACTCTTTGTTCGAATGTTATCCAGGACCGAACGAGGTCGAAAAAAAGTCCCTAGAAGACAGTGACTGATCGAGTACGTGCAATATCGCTTTTCTCTAAGACATCGTGGAAATAATGGTATTCATAGTCAAGTGCCACGGGCAGGGCTCGAGGTAAATGTAGGAAACTGGGTTTCCGCCGCAAAGACCTGCATATTAACGAACTTCAACTTTTACCGCCTCGAAATCCGCGCAGCTACCGATAGAAAATGTATGTAAAATCATCGTCATGACAATGACTTACTACCGGATATGGAGGTATGTTAGATTTCTTGCTACGCCAGGTGTTGGCCCATCAATTTTGGAAGGTACATTTCAGGTACAACGTTTTATTTATACAGGCAGTGGCGGAACGGAACGAATCCATTCAAATAATATAAAGCCATCTTCAGGTGTTTCTGACGAACTAAATGGATTTTTCTCTTTATGAGAGGTATTTCTCTTTCAATATTTTTATTGACTTTTGTATGTAATGTCATCAGCTGATTTAACTGTCAATATCCGAATCTACCCTGAAAATTTCAAATTGGTTTCGTTGAAACAACAATTTGGAGATATTCTAATTATTGCAGTGAGGGCAGGTGAGAATGAATGTTCTTGGGAAGAGGAAGAATTTGAACGTGACTAGATCCTTATCATTTTTCTTTTCCAGGCGATGAAGTGCAACAACACCCAAAAATATTAGAATGTCTGGGGAAAAAAGGGTTTAGACATCAACGAAATCAACATCTTCAGAAATTTCTATTGGAACCAACATCAAGCAACATCCAGACAGAATAGAACATATCGGAGAAGGTTGAAATTCAGAGAGGAGTCAGTTAAGGTTGTATTATCTCACCTACTCTGAGGAGATATTCAATAAAACCCTGAAGGATATTGAAGAGGGTATCAAGGTTAATAGGATAATACTGAACGATATAGGATATCTTGACACTGTCTACATTGTTAGTCTCACAGACATTGATATAATAAAGGGTGTTTTTTTTAGAGCTATAAAACTTTAAATTGCTATAAAACAACGATGGATTATTCGATTGACATGAATTTTATTTATCCGCAAGATAATCTTGTAGCATTACATTTTAAATATGATTTCTGGCATATGACCGCCACGGCTGGCTTGGATCTAGTCCAATCTGGACGTCCAATTTTCTATGACTTTTTCCAACATTTGTAGCCGTATATCGGCAATAACACGGTGAATGTTGTCTTCCAAATGGTCAAGGGTTTGTGGCTTATCCGCATAGACCAATGACTCTTCATAGCCCCACAGAAAGTAGTCTAGCGGTGTTAAATCACAAGATCTTGGAGGCCAATTCACAGGTCCAAAACGTGAAATTAGGCGATCACCAAATGTGTCTTTCAATAAATCGATTGTGGCATGAGCTGTGTGACATGTTGCGCCGTCTTGTTGGAACCACAGCACCTGGACATCATGGTTGTTCAATTCAGGAATGAAAACGTTAGTAATCATGGCTCTATACCGATCACCATTGACTGTAACGTTCTGGCCATTATCGTTTTTGAAGAAGTACGGACCAATGATTCCACCAGCCCATAAAGCGCACCAAACAGTCAGTTTTTCTGGATGTAAGGGTGTTTCGACATACACTTGAGGATTAGCTTCACTCCAAATGCGGCAGTTTTGTTTGTTGACGTAGCCATTCAACCAGAAGTGCGCTTCATCGCTAATGGACGTAGTGCGCGATACGTATTCCGCACAGAACCATTATTTTCGAAATAAAATTGCACTATTTGCAAGCGTTGTTCAGGCGTGAGTCTATTCATGATGAATTGCCAAACCAAACTGAGAATAAATCACTTGACAGCTGTTAAATCGGTCTCCATCTTGAATAGTAACGCCAACTTAAAGTTATATACCTCGAAAAAAATACCCGTAACATATAGATGCTATCTGGGAGAGAGAACGAGAATACAACATATTGATTAATCTAGAAGAGACAAAGCTCATGGTAATCACGAAGACCAAATATACCAACAGCTAGCATGATTATTAGGACCACTACCTAGAATGAGTGAACAAAATCAAATACTTGGAATGCTGGATAACTGACAATCTAGATAGACCCAGACATCGAAATAAGATCTAGATAAGTATTTGAGTGAATGAGTAACGCATTCTTGAACATAAAACTATGTCATCAAATGGTTAAATGCTATACTCTGTTTATATGGGATAGAAGCCTGGATCCTAAGGTTGACAACTATCAGGCGAATCGAAACATTTGAAAAGTAGGTCTTCCGCAACATGTTCAGGACTTCTTGGACGGATAAAGTGTCGAATGAGAAGGTGTTGGTTATATTAATGCATATGGAGTGCTATTTACATCTACTGAAAGACGAAAAACGACTTACTTCCTATACATGATCAGTATCAATTGCTCCAGAGGACCATAAAGGTCAAAATAGAGCGAAAATGATGACCAGGAAGGAGAAAACACTCCTGGATGAAGAATATAAGATACTGAACAGGTCCAAAATGTTTGAATCAAGTTTGGTGGAAAATGAATCCTATGATGTTATAATCACCTTGAATTCTTGACGTTATATCATATGTCTGTCACCAACTATGACAGACAAAATGACACACCATTGATGCACCAATAACTTGAATGACAGAGCCAACAGAACACTCCCGTTCAAAATGCCTATCAACTTTGACGAGCCGCCACTGGATCTGGGTTGCGATATATACTTCCGAAGCTATTATTATGGAAATTTAAATCCGAAGGAGCTGCAGAACCATCAAAGGCCCTTGAAAGAGGGAACATAAACGGGAAATGTCACTTTTAAGAGCAGGAACAACTCGATGTCTTGTCAACAAATACCCCTTTTCAAAGTTCGATGATCTCGAAACTTTTGTTGATAAATGAGATCAGAAGTTCCGGATTTTTTTTAACCATCTCAAGGAATTTATGACAAATTGTACCTTATCAATTTCGTTCAGAAACTTTGGAAGATGAGCATTAGTTTGTTCGGCATGTTGAATCTTTTTTCGGTTAATTGTTTTCGAGAAAAAATACAATATTTCACGGGGTTTACCTGATAATTCTGACGGAAATTTAGTAGGTATAAGATTCTTGTTCAAAATTTTTTGAAAATTTGACATGGAGGTAGAGGTAAATAACAGACATTTATGATATAGAACCTACTGAACATAAATGACATAAGGAATGTCAAAATAATATACAGTGTTGCCATTATAACCATTTTAAATTGTATAATTCTCATTGAAAAACCCTATATGGTCCAAAAAAAAAGTTCCTGATACCAAGTGCTTTTCACGATTTTTTTTCGTATATTGGATAATATTTTTTCTTCGAATTAATATATCGTAATATCAGAGTAATAAACACAGATAGAGGGAGCATATGTCATTCTCAGTGAGCAAATTTTGTCCCCAACATTAATTATCAAATTTGACATGAAGCGGGCGGAAATGAAAACATATGAGTGATACGATATTTCACTCAATTCGCGAGTTTCTCCACAAAGAACGCACTTCTTATGTCCCATAGTAAATCAACGTTTCATATTAACTCAAAATATATTGAAATAAATACCTAAATATATCTGAAATTCAGAAAACAAACTTCAAGCACGCCAAACGACGTAAAACGAAGGATGACATTAGGAGAGCAAAAGTTGCCAAACCTTGGATTTCAGCAGGTAGATACAAAAAATAATTAATATTCTGCAAACTATACCTAAATTCGACAATTAGGAAAAATATTCAAATTTGCATATTTAATCGGGGATCAATCAAATAAATATATTTCATTCAATATAATATACATTCATAACGATATTGTAAAATTTTGGATTTGAAAATATATCACAATCCAGCAACGTAATCTAACCATGTTGGGGACATGTGAAAATTGCGTATACTCCCTCTATCTATGTTAATTACTCTATGATCGTTATACAGGGTGGCCATTTGAAAACGAAACAGACGAGATTACAGACGAAATAAAGTTTTTCGATAGAAATGCTCGGACAGGTCGATTTCTGTTTCGAGGGGGACAACTTAAGATGTAGGTTACGGACACATAGCGCTTCAACCCTTGCTACTACAACACTCACCCCCAAATTTTGAATAGGGAAGATGGGGTGAGTGATACCTCATTTGAAAGGTATTTTTATACTGATTTCAGCACAGTAATTGTTTTTTCATTTTATGCATTAGTTCTCGAAATATTCTTAACTAAGTATTTGAAAATGAAGTAGTGTTTTCATGGCACTTGTAGTGTTTTGTGAAAAATCGACATTTTGAGCTTCAAAACAACCATGACTGTGGCTTGCTTCCTAACTAACTAACGCATGAATATTTCGAGAACTAATGCATAAAATGAAAAAACAATTACTGTGCTGAAATCAGTATAAAAATACCTTTAAATTGAGGTATCACTCACCCCATCTTCCCTATTCAAAAATTGGGGGTGGGGGTTGTAGCAGCAAGGGTTGAAGCGCTATGCGTCCGTAACCTACATCTTAAGTTGTTCCCCTTCGAAACAGAAATCGATCTGTCCGAGCATTTCTATCGAAAAACTTTATTTCGTCTGTAATCTCGTCTGTTTCGTTTTCAAATGGCCACCCTGTATATGGGGTAGTCAATGAGGACGTCAATAAATAGGATAAAACTCTTTAAACTGTCATATATTCATGTAAATGGTGAAAAATACTGTAACGCTAAAATTCGCGGAATATTTCTAAAGGATGTATATGTCGAATGAGATAGTAAAACCTCTCCAAAAGTTGAATAGCACACTCTAACGGGTTATTAACGAGATAGCTCACGAATTGAGACATGAAAAAGATAAAACATCCTTTTAATTGCGATGAGAACTAATGAAGGTATTTACACAGCACAAAAACGAAAAAAAGATACCACTGGTTCAAATTAGATTCTCCTCGTTAAAAACACGCGAATACGTCTGAGGGTGGAAAATGCATGTGGCTTGCGCATCGGTATCTTTATCAGATCCATCGAAGCATCCCCAACGACGAGGTAGTTTTTCAAGTGACGTAGATGTCTCGACCGCTGTTTTTAGGAGGTTTCAGACGTCAATCATTGTCGAGAAAGGTTTGTTTTACGATTTGAGATGAGTTTACCACCCACCAGCATCTAGACGACCAATTTAATTGGGGATTGTAATAAAGGTCTGGCTCCACTACCACACGTTTTTTTCGGGAAATTTTCACCTAAGGTTATTCACTCACCTTAAGTAAGTAGGAATAATCTTGGGTTAAAAATTTTCATTTTCCGAAAAAAAGTGTCGTAGTGGAGCCCAAGCCTTATTTCCCATTTCTCATGATGAAAGAATATTTGACCCAAGAAAAGGTTCGACTCATTGATGACGAATCTGTCTTTGAATTCGATTCTGTCCGTCCGTCTAGACGTCTTTGATATGACAGAGATGTGAAATATTAATCTGATCGCATTATCAGAACCACAGAAAAATCGAATAATTCATCGAAAAAAATATTTCCATGATCACGAAACCGACAACGTTTATATTTTATTTGAATATATAAGATAACGATACCAAACTTTTTGTAGAATTTCAAGCTGATCCCATCATTAGAACTATAAAAATTTCAACAAGAATATTAAAAAAAAAACAGTATTTCTGAGACAAAACATCCAATCGTGCTGAGATTTAGCGCTTCAAACTTGTTCATAGACCTGAACCATAAAAAAATCAAGCAGATTATCGAAAAAATACAACGACATGAAATCAGGATGTGATTAATACCTAAACACTCCTGTGGTATTTAAGGGAGCAATTGGAGCATGAACGAACGAGCGCTCAAGTGCTCCTGACTTCATGTCTGTGCTTGCCTAATTCTTCTTGGAAAATTTTCTCTTTATTATTATAATATTGGAAACTTTCATAATGCAATAATAATTCAAATAAATATTTCAATCGTTATCACTCGTATGTAAATTGTTACAAGTGGAAAATGCATTTTACCGTTCCGGACAATTCCAGAAATTCAATTCAAACAACATACCTACCGAAAAAACAATATGAAATACACATATTCTGTGATATATTTTTGTCGATGACTATATATAATGGAAAATAGAAGGTTCATCAATAAATTTCCAAATTCAATTAAAATAAAACCGTTTCTGTTTATACAATGGTTGTGGACATTTCGATTTGTTTTGATGGTTCAATTAATTCCAAGTGAATTTTGTGATTTTCAGTCCACAATATAAACGATGTTATGTAACTAACACCTTCCTGAAATATCAACAGAACGTACAGGTCAATATCGGTTTGATTCCTCCACACTTTCACCATAAAAAAGAATTAATAAATTTATTACTCTCGATCGCGTAGTATTGCAATATTATATTGCTCAATTAGAAGGATTTCACTCAATCATTTCTCACGCTTATGCGCTTATGAGAGAATTACTGAGAATGCGGTTCATTTGATTCAAGTGTAAATTCAAATTATATCATACGTGTTGAAAGTATACGTATCTGAAATGCAGTTCATTAGAGAACTGCGGTGGGCCAAAGGTGGAGCCTTGTGGCATTCCAGATTCAATAATGAAAATTCTTTTGGTAGCCTGAAAATGAATTTCTATCCAATACAATACAAATAAGAAATCGCCTCAGAGAATATGATATAATGCCTCGTGTCGCGGCAAGAGGCCCACCTCTTAAGCCAGCCCATCGAAGGGCGTGTTTGGATTTTGCGAGAGAGCATATCCATTGGGAAGTGGCTGATTGGGAAAGAGTTCTCTTCACAGATGAGTCTAGATTCTGCCTCTACCATTGTGATCGACGTTCCCTTGTATAAAGACGTCCACATGAAAGATATGCTCAGTGCAATTTCCTGAATACTACTGGTTTCGGAGGAGGATCGATTATGGTATGGGGTGGAATATCTTTGACAGCTCGCACAGACCTAGTGGTCGTTGATAATGGAGCTATGAATGCTGATAGGTATATAAGGAACATTCTTGAAGAGCATGTAGTGCCATTTGCCCCATATATTGGTGAAAATTTCATTTTTATGGACGATAATGCCAGACCCCATCGTGCGCGCATCGTTCAGGAGTACCTTGAAGAGGTTGAAGTCTCTCGAATGGAATGGCCAGCAAGAAGTCCAGATTTCAATCCGATTGACAGGTTTGGGACAACCTCAAGAGAAGGCTGAGAAGTTCAGAAAATCATCCAACTACTCTTAATGACTTAGGAATCCAACTCAGAGAAATCTGGGAAGGATTAGATCAGAACATTTTAAGATCACTCATTTTGAGTATGAACCGTCGTTGCCGAGCTGTAATTAACGCAAGGGGTGGAAATACCAAGTATTAAATCACTTATCAGCATTCCAGTATTTTGAAAATTGTTTATTTCTCATCTTTCACATAAGATTCGGTGAAATCCTGAATTTTTCTTCCATTTAATGTGTCTTGTTTCGTTCAAAACCTTCCCGAGAGAACATAAAAAATAAGTTATAAAGTCAATGTAGAGTTAACTTTCATTAAAATTTAGATTTTCAAAATGTGCGTTAATTTTTTTGCGCAGTGTATTTATTATCACCCTGTATAAATTGCGGATATAAACCGAAATTTCGAAAGTAGCGAAGAACCTTGAACGTGTTTCCCGCAACAACATTCCGATGACTCTCTTAATTACGCACCTTAATTGTTATCGAACACACTAGAGATCCAATGAAGCGATAGGCACGTCTATTCCCTTTCGAAAATGAAATTCTGCAGAGTTTCGAATCCAAATTGGCGAAAATCTCGCCTGACCTCAGTCGATCGCTTTTTCATACTCTCACATATTGAAGAACAATGTGAAACTGTACTTATTTACGCTTCAGATCAGATCAATGGATGTTAAATTCTAACTGAATGCACGATAAAGATATATACTGGCTAATTTGAAACTTTTTATCGGCTGGCTTTTCAACGTGAACGATCGACCATGGATGGATATCGTGTTGCGCAACGTAATCGAGAACGTAATAGATTTTTTTTGCGGCGAACAAAGCGATCGTAAAATCTGCGAAAAGTTTTACCCTGCGAATTCCCTTTTCGGAATTCGATATATGGGGAGATTGGAAATCGTAAAATGTGTCAATAACACTCCTCCTTAAAATGTTACGTTTTACAGGTTTTCTAATATGAATTATACAATTTGAAATTGTTATTATGGCAACACTGTATTATTTTTGGTTCTGTGAGGAATACGTATCGCGCACTACGTCCATTTTATTTTGTTTAGCGATGAAGCGCACTTCTGGTTGAATATCTACGTCAACAAACAAAACTGCCGCATTTGGAGTGAAGCTAATCCTCAAGTGTATGTCGAAACACCGTTACATCCAGAAAAACTAACTGTTTGGTGCGCTTTATGGGTTGGTGGAATCAATGGTCCGTACTTCTTCAAAAACGATGATGGCCAGAACGTTACAGTCAATGTTGATCGGTATAGAGCCATGATTACTAACTTTTTCATTCCTGAATTGAACAACCATGATGTCCAGGAGCTGTGATTCCAACAAGACGGCGCAACATGTCACACAGCTCGTGCCACAATCGATCTATTGAAAGACACGTTTGGTGACCGCCTAATTTCACGTTTTGGACCTGTGAATTGGCCTCCAAGATCTTGTGATTTAACACCGTTAAACTACTTTCTGTGGGGCTACGTAAAGTCATTGGTCTATGCGGATAAGCCACAAACCATTTGGAAGACAACATTCGCCGTGTTATTGCCGATATACGGCCACAAATGTTGGAAAAAGTCATCGAAAATTGGACGTCCAGATTGGACTACATCCGAGCCAGCCGTGGCGGTCATATGCCAGAAATCATATTTAAAATAATAATCCATCGTTGTTTTATTGCAATTTGAAGTTCTATAGCTCTAAAAAAAACACCCTGTACAAGAGCACATAGAAAAACCTCAGCAAAAACTTTGTCTTCCCGTATAGGTTTAGTGATTGGTTTGTGTATTTGTTAACAGAATAAGCTGACATATTTATATTAAAGGGCTTCTTGTTCTTCCAAAAAAAAATTTTTCCATCCCTTTCTTCTGACCAAAAGTTGACGACGTAAATATTATAATTAAATCTGGAAACAAAAATAAAAAGAACCAGGAAGAAACAGCTAATTTTTGAAGAATTTGAAATTTTTTCCTGCCGTTGTTGAGAATCATCTGGAGGATAGTTGGTTTCAACAAGACGGTGTCACCTGCCACACAGCTATGTTAACATTCGATTTATTTACGTAGAGAAGAGTCTTGGTGGTCATTTGAATAATGTTATTTTTCATGGATAATGTAATCTTTGCAATAAAAAAATTATCTGACTGAATTTTTCAAAATATTCGAATTGTATTGGCGCTATCAGAAAATCCATTACATATATGTGTAACAACCCGATCTTCCAGATTCAGATACTGATGCCACCCAAGACCACTTACTTGTCTTAGAAAATAGAAATACTAGAAGTTCAATGATTCAAAGCATAAAATAATAATGGAAGAACAATCTAATGAAGGTCTCGAGACATAATTATGATAAACTCAAAAAACATGAAATGATTGAGATATAGGCGGTTTTTGATAACTAGATAATTACTTGAATATATCATATGACTCGATAATTTGATTAAATTCTTCCAGTGTAAAGCAATAAAAAATTAGAAAGGCGCTAAAGTTCAAATTCGTCGTCATTTATGACTACGATATTTTCATTGAAATTTACAAATTTTCAAAGATAATTCACTGGATCGATTAATCAATTCGCTTAAAAATATTTAAATTGGTATGAGACTATTGCAGGCTCCAGTTAGATATAGGTTTTTGAGCGAAATATACGCTGTAACATAGACGTATAAATAACTGCTTCATTATATAGTCCATAATGCGATAACAGAATTTTTTTAAGGTTAAAAATAGGATTCCATTCAGAAATATCATTATCAACCAACTATCCAATACGAAATCAAAAAACCTGTAAACGACTGATAAAGAATAGAATTCTACTATTGTGTAGGTAGTTAATTAGAAGAAATTATGTGAAAAATGCATTTCACAATTCCACGTAATATTTCTAAGACGAAATACCAAACTACTGATTGTTTTCAAACGATAAATCGAGTAGTAGAACATGCCAAACAATATGACATCTTCCTAAGACAAAGCCTAATTGATAAATCAATACTGGGTGTTTGATTTAAGACACAAATAGTAATTTCCATTTTAATCTAGGAGATTAAATGAAATAACTTTGATATTGCAGTCCAAACGATAACCGAAATCATTGGACGATATAAGCTGTAAACGAAAATGACTTTGAGAACGTTTTTCAACAATAGGACTGTCCAAATAAAATCGTTATCGGTTGTCAATCAAACAAGACGTTATTTATTCATCCATTTTGAATGATCTCACTCCCTTGTACTAATTTCAATAGTGGTTAAGCGAAGGTGAGGATTCCTCATGATAATGAGCTATTTTGTTCCAGAAAATATCCCAGAATTTGCACACAAAGGTTTGGTATTTCCATTGATATGAAAAAAAAAAAATGAAAATAAATACCTCGCGATCCGACTGATTCACAGTTTCATACATTTTCATATTGCAGTGGAAAAATTTAAATTTTATGATACAAGAACAAGAAAAGAGGAAAATGAATACCCCGTATCTCGTAAAATGAAAATTTGATAGCAAACGTTATGCAGTACTTTTTCTTTTTATATTTCTATCTATATATTTCTACATTGAATTTGTCTATTTCGTACGAAATGGATATGTTTAGGAAAATCTACATATTTTCGAAGAATGGATTTTGTGTTTATCGGCATGAGCTCTACAGACGACAGAAATTTCGTCGTCATTGTATCTTTTTACCTCGCTTTTTGCATATTGAATTTTCTGACCCCCCCTGTAAATACTCGAAAAAAATCTAAACCAGTCAGTCCCTTTTTCGGAAGATATCGTATAGAAGTTACTTAACTAAATTTCAACTCACAACATCGATAAACTTTTTATACAGATAAAATGAAATCTCATGGATAGATTATGACATACCAAAATTTCACAATTTTTTTTTTCTAGAATTTCTAGAAAATACGGAACGTACCCACGGAATTTTGCGACTGATTTCTGAATTCCAGTTCGATACTATGGTTATTTTTCCAATTTTTGAAAAAACTAAATTTCATATAGATTAAATTCCTTAACCACTCAAAGTATTTGCCCATCAACGAACTCAACCCAGTTATTCGAACCCTGAACAAACCACAAAAAAAATCAAGACTCTAGCATATTCTGTTCGGTATTCTCCGTCTAAAACTCGAATTTAAAAACTCAAAGCGATAGGCTGTAAAACCACTGAGTAAACGTTCATTTAAATCATCAGCTACCCACAACATGGAACATTCTTCGAAACAATCGCTTCAAAACATCAATTATCAACAGTTCGTCATATATACACGCCAAAGTCCAAAAGTACAAAGACAACCCATCGAACCGACTAAACACCAAAACAAACAATACATACAATATAAAAAACGACCATAGCTGATCCAACAAGCACCCATCACACAGCCAACTATCCACTGACACACGCGGAACGCGCGAAAATTCCAACGAAGACCACACAACAGCGCGCAAGAACCGCCGATATCGAACTTATTGTCTATCGGTTCACAATGAGTATTATCGCATAGGTTGGTACTACTGAAAGTGACTGACCGACTTAACCTAACTCAGCCGAACGTTCAACTACCATCGCAAGTAATAACTATCGTCTATCGCTGTTGGTCCTTCGATCACAGGTATCCCAGACGGTTGATGCATTACGATAAGTAATTGTACGGGGTACATCCTTGAAGTACCGGAAGGATGTGTGTGGTCGAAAGTGAAGACGTGCAGGATGTCGATGCATAGTTAATCGTTATCATCGCTGGCATGTGTGGCACTTGACGAATTTGGCTCAAGGTCGGTAAACTCGGAAACTGGATGTTTTGAAGACAGGGGACATCTTGGCGTTCGATCTGACAGAGGTAGTAGGTTATCTTTCGATCGTTTTCATGGATTTTTGGAGGAGGTTGCGTGTTGGGAGTCCAAACGAAGGTTGCGGAAGCTTTAAGATAGCTTTTGGGACGAAAATTGGTGTCAACATTAGAGAAACGTTGGAGTTTTGAATGTTGACGAATAAAGTCGTATTAAAAAAAACTGTATTTACTGGTTAGTTTGGGTTTAGGTTAGGCGACAATGTTGACAAATAAAATCGTACTGAAAATCAAATCTGTTTTTAATGGTTAGACCTGGTACTTATTACTGGAATGTTGGTGTTACAAGTCCCAAATAACGCACTGCAGAGTAGTGCCAGAGTGTCAAATCCATTGGCAGGAATTAGTTTGTAACGGGTGTTTTTTTCGAGGTATATAACTTTGAGTTGGCATTACTGTTCAAGATGGCGACCGATTTAACAGCTGTCAAGTGATTTATTATCAGTTTGGTTTGGCAATTTATCATGAATAGACTCATGCCTGAAAAACGCTTGCAGATAGTGCAATTTTATTTCGAAAATAATGGTTCTGTGCGGAATACGTATCGCCCACTACGTTCATTTTATCGATGAAGCGCACTTCTGGTTGAATGGCTACGTAAACAAACAAAAGTGCCGCATTTGGAGTGAAGCTAATCCTCAAGTGTATGTCGAAACACCGTTACATCCAGAAAAACGGACATTGGTCCGTACTTCTTCAAAAACGATGATGGCCAGAACATTACAGTCAATGGTGATCGGTATAGAACCATGATTACTAACTTTTTCATTCCTGAATTGAAAAACTATGATGTCCAGGAGCTGTGGTTCCAACAAGACGGCGCGACATGTTACACAGCTCGTTTATTCGATTTATTTCGATTTATTGAAAGACACGTTTGGTGACCCCCTAATTTCACGTTTTGGACCTGTGAATTGGCCTCCAAGATCTTGTGATTTGACACCGATAGACTACTTTCTGTGGGGCTATGTAAAGTCATTGGTCTATGCGGATAAGCTACAAACCCTTGATCATTTGGAAGACAACATTCGCCGTGTTATTGTGGATATACGGCCACAAATGTTGGAAAAAGTCATCGAAAATTAGACGTCCAGATTGGACTACATCCGAGCCAGCCGTGGCGGTCATATGCCAGAAATCATATTTAAAATGTAATGCCACAAGATTATCTTGCGGATAAATAAAATTCATGTCAATCGAATAATCCATCGTTGTTTTATTGCAATTGAAAGTTCTATTGCTCTAAAAAAACACCCTTTACTATCCCAATAAAAATTGATTTTTGGTAGTGATGCAAAACTATTTTCTAAAAACGATGATAAGCAAGTTTAAACGAATAGGTGTTAGGTGGTGCTGCACCAATAGCAGATAGTTTCCTCATTAGCATTAGCAATTAAAATTCTTTGGGGTACATGCTAAAGAATCATTTGATTCGTAGATATTTTTATCGCCACACATCTTCAATTTCTCTAATTTCTAACGACCGAGATATTTTCCATTCAACCACTTCAGAACCATTCCATAGGTTCATTCACTATTCAGTTAAGGTGAAGTAGTGAACAGAATTTTAATTTATGTCCCTAATATAGAGATAAGTTCATTTACTTATGCATGTGTAAGTTTTAGATGAATAATTGCTGAATAGTTAACAAAATTTAGTGTATTTCAAGCTGAATTCCAACAATAAAACTATTTTATCCTATTTCCCAGATTCTAGAACTGCTAGATTGAAATCACGCAAACCTTTATGGACTAACACCTTCCTTGAATTCAATGAAAGCGACAAGGAAATTTGGCGTTCGGGATGGACTTCTTCTAACGTTTTCAACAAAAGTCTTATTGTTGATCCCTCAGAGAAAGTTCTAGGTTTCAATCTTCCTAGGAAAATTTGGTGTATTTTGAATAGACTTAGAACTGGTCATGGTCGTTGTAATAGTACCCTCTTCAAATGGTGTTCTATTGATAGCCCACTATGTGAGTGTGGTGTAGAAGAGACCATTGACCACTTGGTGAATGATTGTCCGATTTATAAATTTCATGATGGTTTCCAAGCTATCCATTCAGTTTCAGATTCTTTTTTAGAATGGGTAGTTAACTTCGAATCGATATAATGAAAACTAATATTTAGTACTCCTTTCTGCTTCTTTTCTTTTTGTTTTAGGATCCAATTGGAAATTATAGAGTCGTCAACCGAAAAGAGAGGATAAAGGAAATTTTGTTTTGGTTGAAGAGGAAGTCCTTCAATATAAATTATGTCAGCTTATTCTGTAAACGTTTACACAAACCAGTCACTACACCGATACGGAGAGACAGAGTTTTTGCTGAGGTTTTTATCTGTTCTCTTGTATCATACGTTGAAATGTATGATGCCCCGTTACATTTCCTCTGCTAATACTGAGATTCATCGACACATATGCTTGATTGTTTGAAATTAATATTTTGTATTTGCTCTTTCTCAAAAGAATATATATATATATAGTGAGTATATAAGATACAATCAAAGTATGCTTGGGTGTTAATTTGATCGACTAGTAGAAGATCCACTGTTAACTCTACGCACGGTACGAGTGATCACAGAGTTGAACCACAGAGAAATTCTTCTTTTTCCTGTGTAAGACTACCAAAGTTTTATTAGAGGAAATAATGAACACAAAACCACTTTCGAAAAAGAGACTCCCCGCCCCTGAACAACCGTGAAAAATGAACCCGACGCCAGTTTTAAATGAAAATTGATGGCCCAGTACCGTGAGCAGATGTTGGCTCATACATCAATGGTGAAAAAAATGTCAAAAATGTCTCGGTTACGTCCTACATAATTCGCTTTGATATTACGAACTCCTTACAGAGTTTCATTATAACAGGGTAAAATGCAGCGCTCCTAAATGAGAAATTCCGCAGGAAACAACCTCCACCGCTCTGAAAAACAGTAAAAGGGGGGCGCATATCTCCAGGAATCGACATAAAACGACGACCTTTCTCTTTCAAGGGATCACAATTTTTTTAGGGACCTGAAGAGCCACCTGAATTACTCGAAACTTTGCTGGGACTTTATTGAAATTTCTCAAGTTTAATTAATACGTTACCTGCTGTTTGCTAGGCAGGGTCCGGAGAGGGAAGCTATTATCGTAGGTAATTGCACAAGTGCATCAAAATTACCGATAATTTTGCATGACAGCGTGTTGTCATAAAAACTGCATGAGTTCATTTTCATTTTTGGAGAAAGAGCCCGACACCGAAGGTGGAGGGCTCTTTCTCCAAAAATGAAAATGACCGAATGCAGTTTTTCAAAGAAAACACGCTGGAATGCGAAATTATCCGGTCATTTTGATGCACGAGTGTAATTCGGGGGAATATTTCCCGAATAAACTGTTACATTACTTGTCAAACTGATTTAGAATGGAATTGCCATAGATTCGAACTATGTAAGATGCATAGAAAGTAGGCATCTATGAACAGAACAATTATCACAGTGCAGTTTCGCTTCCTACAATGCAATTATCGCTGTAATTTTCGATAATTGTTCTCCATATACATAGAATTTTTGACAGGAGGGAAATATTCTGTAGAATCAGTTTCCACTATAGGTGTATGCATTCATAGTGCGCCATGGCGCACTAGAGAGTTTTCTGTTGAAAGGTTGTATTTGGATTAAAAAAAAACAGAATATTTTAAGAGACCTCGGAGTAATGAACATAGAAAGAGGGATCATATGTCATTTTCAGTAAGCACATTTTGTCCCCAACATAAACTATCAAATTTGACATGAAGCGCGCGGGAATGAAAACATATCAGTGATACGATATTTCATTCAATACGTGAGCTTCTCCAGAAAGTATGCACTTCTTATGTCCCAAAGTGAATCAACGTTTCATATTAACTCAGAATATATTGAAATAAATACCTAAATATATTAGAAATTCAGAAAGCAAACTTCAAGCGCGCCAGACGACGTGAAACAAACGATGACACAAGGAGACCAAACGTTGCAAAATCTTGGATTTCTGCAGGTAGATATAGAGAATAATATATATTCTGCTTATTATAAATTCGACAATTAGGAAAAATATCGGATTCCACATATTCAAATTTGCTTATTTAATGGGGAATCACTCAAATAAATATTATATTCCATTCAATATAATATACATTCATGACTATATAGTGAAATTGTGGATTTGAAAACATATCAAATCCGACAACGTAATCTAACCATGTTGGGGACATGTAAAAATTGCGTTCACTCCCTCTATCTATGTTTAAAACTAGCGCATTCGACATTTTGTTACGTTCGAATATAAATTCGTAACGACCTCCAATTTAAAACACAATAAAGCATTCCATACACGTCAAGTCTTGTACGTTCTCCAAGAACACCTCACTTTCCAAATCAGCCAAATTCTCCTATCCGCCCCTAGACCTACAAAATCGAACTCTGGCGACCCTGTTTGCTAAACATTAGCCCCATCCCGTTCAACATACCCTCTACATGGCGGTATCTGCAGATGACAAGGCGCAGAGGACGGATTACCGAATAAATGTCGCTTTGTGAGGATGATAGAGTTATGTATGGAAGTTATCGCCATTGTTGAGGGCCTAAACGACACGGAATACAGGCTGCCAAATGCCTGTTTATGAGGGGTTCGACGAGTGCGTCGAGAGATCAGCGGATTGGCCGATTTGACGGACGCCGAGCTATCGATGATGTATATGGCGTATATACGAGTGGGTCACGTCCGTATCGCTACAAAGTTTCGATTTGTCTTTGTTCGGTGGTGAACGATGATGGGATGACTGAGTGTTCCCATTTTTATGATTTATGATTTTTATGCGCTATTATTTCAGAATCTAAAAAAGAAGAAAGGGTTCTTGTCTGGATTCTTTCTCTCTCATAAATAATAGCCTGTACACGGTGTGTTCCTAAATTGGAGATACAAAGGAATATGAGATATTTCATGGTGAATTCTAAGAGAAAAAAGCCCGATAAATAGGGGTCGCTTTGTTTACGACATACAAGGTGTTTTATGTAGTCCTATTTTTTATGAGTGTAACAATCCAATTGAAAAGTCCCCGGTCTACACATTTTTTTGGCAAAATTCGATTTTATTATTCAACTTAGTTGCCTTTAAGGGCGATACGGCGATTATAGCGATCTTCCAACTTTTTGATACCATTTTTGTAGTACGATTTGTCTTTCGCTTCAAAATAGGCCTCAGTTTCGGCGATTACTTCTTCATCGGCGCTAAATTTCTTTCCAGCGAGCATTCTTTTGAGGTCTGAGAACAGGAAAAAGTCGCTGGGGGCCAGATCTGGCGAATACGGTATTCATGCAATTTTGCTCTCATTTATTTGTGACACGGCGCATTGTCTTGATGAAACAACAACCTTTTTTTCTTCAAATGGGGGCATTTTTTAAACGATTCCATGCTTTAAACGATCCAATAACGCTATATGATAATCGCTGTTGACGGTCTGGCCGTTTCAGAGATAATCAATGAATATTATACCTTTCGCATCCCAGAATACTGATGCCATAACCTTGCCAGCTGACTGTTGTGTTTTTCCTCGCTTTGGATTCGGTTCTTCGTGTGCAATCCACTCAGCTGACTGTTTCATCCATTATCACATATCGACGCAAAAATTCAGGTTTATTGCACTTAAACAGCTTCAAACACTGCTTAGAATCATTAACACGTTGTTGCTTTTGATCGATTGTGAGCTCGCGTGGCACCCATTTTGCACCCAGCTTCACAATGTCTGCTATCTCGATGAACTTCACTTTACGGTCATTAAGAATAATTTTGTGAACTTTTTGATTTCAGCCCCTTTTGGGCGTCCACTGCGTTTGCTGTCTTCTGTGCTTATTTCACCACGTTTAAACTTAGCATACCAATCAATGATGGTTGATTTAATCAAGCCAAGATTATGCTTCAATTGTATTTTTTCCTTGAAGAAGCAATATTTCTTTTTTTTTCTATCAATTTTCAAATAACAGAAGTAGCTACACTCACAACACAATATTTCTCAAACTAATGGTAGGACTGCTGTCAAATTTTGACACGAAAGGTTAGTACTAACTAAAAATCATATGGATTTAATACTAGCACCGCCATCTGTGCATCAGACCGGTAACTTTTCAATTGGCCTAATACGTTAGTTTCTTTCTGGATTCGTGTCCACGCATCTTTCGATTTTCAGTATTTCTGCCTGAAGTGTCTTTCAGTACCATTTCATGGTATTTCTTTTGAAAGTTTGGTTGCAGGAGGGGGTGATGTAGCTAGCGTGTAGTCTAACGTGTGCTGCCATCTACCTATCGGAAACAGCATTATTCAATGAATAATCACGTAGAAAACCCGCAGAAGGTAGATTTTTCAGTCTAGCAACACCAATTGCAATCAAAGAATGTCCGCAACATATTTCTACCTTCTGCCTCTGGCTGAAAATGTCTTTGACGATACACGCGCCACTGATTCCGCCGGCACCGGCATTTGCATCTGAATAGGCGCCACTGAAACATCACATTAAACGTGGAATAGCTTTGATACGCTGCTGTTATTCACGCCCGAAGCATGACGGACGAACGGAGTTTCTAATTACAATCGCTGTTGTCCGATTTCATTACGTATTCAGCACTTGTTTTATACGGGGACAGATCGTTTAATGGTGCCGTCCCTCCATTTTGTCGTGGAAGAGAGAACAGATGACCACGTGATGGATTTACGATTAACGACGTCTCTCTGTGGGAATACTGATTAGGACCGCCCTGATTGAGCAAGAAAGCTGTATAGGATCCTTGCGATGGGATGATTAGTGCTCGAAATGAGCCGTGTGATGATTAGAAATTTGGCAGTGGCTTAGCCATCGGAGGATGCTATGGTAACGAATGAAGGAAAATGGAAAAAGGAAGATTTCCAACTGTATATAAATATCAAAAGATATTACTTATCTGGTTAATGTTTCGGCAAAAATGCTATGCACATAACCATTGTCAAACAGATTTCCACGTTATTACGTAGGAATCAAAATCGAAAGTACCCCAAGGAGAATGCACGCAATCGAAGGAGAGTAGCGATATACCGGTTTCACCCTTGTCAGGGATCATCAGTACCGCATAACTCAACCCAAGATGACGAACAAACGAAATAGCAGGCACCTGTACAAATAGCAAGGTCCTTTTATGAGCTCTCGTTCACCGAACACACTTGCCAGAAAAGGAGCACTAACTCCTTTCATCGGTCCGGAACCTTTCGGTGGTGTAGACAAATGTACCTACGAAAAAGATAACATATGTTCCCTCTATATATGAGATTCTGCCTCATCTTGTAGAACAAACCCTCGTTTCGATTTCCACCAATTTCAAACGCTCAATTCCGAATTAAAAATGGTTTCTATATGGAAAACTGCATGACAGCACCTGTCAGCAGTTTTTTCAGGTTTAGTCGCGGCAAAACAGCTGTTATCACCAAAAATATAATACCTTTGATATCAATTATTGCCTCAAGCAATGGTCTTAGAAAATACTATTCGGGCATTTAATTTTTTCAGTGAAAAAAATCGAAAAAACAGAATTCAAAGTAATAGCATAGTATAAGGAATCCTTATATTCCTTATACTATGGTAATAGTTTTTCAACAGAGAGTATTCGTGCAGAAGCAAAAATGTTCGTTGCCACCAGCAAAAAAATAAATGCGGCATTTAGGAAGGAAACCTTTTTTGTGGAGAAAAGTCGAAAAAATCAAGAAATGGCTCTGAATAGTCCCTGTTCTCATTGGCGTAGACTTTAGAGTCGACTAAGGACCCCATACAAAAAAAACTCCTTCACTGAGGAACTCAATAATGATCTCAAAATATTGGAAATCCTCTGAGTACAACATCTACCAAAATTCAAATGCTTGTCATCTCTTCTTCTTCTTCTTAATGTGTCTTCTCCGTCAATATATTATTGAAATAATTGAAAAAAAGAAAATTAAGTTCAGGAGCCTATATCTCCGGAGGTATTCGAGATAGAAAAAAAATACTTGAAACAACTTTTTAATTTAACAAGAGCCATCACTTCGCAGTTAGCCCATACACAATTATATGGTATCCAAGGGTTCAATAGGCGCATGAATGGATCGAGCGCTCACTTCACACCAGTGTTTTCCTCATATCTTATTTTTTGATTAGCTATTTAATGAAAAATCTTTGGATCTGCGATATTCTTCGTGAAAAACCATCAAATAAAATCTGCAGAATTACTCCAGAAGAGCACCACAGAGATCCACAGATCGCAGACAGACGTAATAAGAGCACGCATTGAAAGACAACACCGTAAACCAACAGACCGCAATTCCAGATCGTCGTGAAAAAAAATCCGGCCGATATGTCGATATGTTTACTCCTCGCAAAGTATGGCTCGAATAGCCGCATTGTTTGCTGCGGAGAATATCACGTGACGTACATTTGCCCCATATATTTCATCTTATCGTGCCACTTCTGTGTTTGCGGCCCGTCTTTCATTTCTTCTGTGTTTGAGAGAGATGAGTCTCACTGAATATCAAGTGTTCTTCTTTTTCCCGTTTTCAGTCTTTGATAGGAAAAGGAATTGGACGGGGGTTACAATGGAGAATAAAAGTCATTTCAGGACCACACTTCGTTTTTTTTTTCTAACGAAACTAGTTTTTACTGAGAGAAATGAGAATCTGATATTGGATTGTCGCTTGTTCTAGTAGTTATCATTCTGTTTATATGTTGTGAAATTTTTGAATTTTTAACCCATTGAGTTTGATCTACTGATGTAGAATTCGAGGTCGAAATCAGTTCTGTCCGGCTGGAGTGTACATGAAGACTCCCCAACGGATTGTACTAGAGACTCGAAGTTTTCAAGGTAGGTTTAGGGTACCAATAGTGCTCACTTTCAATGGCTGAGTGGGGATGGTCATAGTCGATATTTTTTTTCTCGATAAAACATTTTTCGGGTGAGCTCCAAATTTGGCTGAGTAGAGATCGTCAATTCTAACGCCGCTCGCCGATTTTTCGTAGACCTCACAATTTAAAAACTTTTGAACTCGAAATTTGGGAAAAATCAGAAACAACTGAAAATCTATACAAAAATCGTTATAACTCCTAAAATATTTGTCACAGACCCCTCAAATGAAAAGGTTTTTTGAAGATCGAACACTGATCTAGATCAAGATGAGGTTTCGAGTCTGTATCTTGCATCCAATAGTGGCAGCCTCGAGAGAATTATCGAATTTCTTTTTGAAAATTTCAGTTTACAAGCTATAATTTCTGAAATAATAGAGTTATCGTCTCAATATAAGCATTTTAGTGATCTACGTAATGAAATCAATCAATGAAGAGGTACAATATTCCCATGAAGGAACTTTCATTTTTTTTTCAATTTTCTAAGTATGAAAAATTTGACTAAAATTTTTCGATGAAAAAATTTTCGAATGAGCTCCAAATTCGGCTAAGTAGAGATCGTCAATTCTAAAGCAGCGCACCGATTTTCCGTAGACCTCACAGTTTGAGAAATTTTGAACTAGAAATTTGGGAAAAAATCAGAAAAAACTGAATCTCCATACAAAAATCCTCCTGAAATATTTATCACAGAACCCTCAAATAAACGTTTTTTGAAGATCGAACTCAGATCTACAACAAGATGAGGTTTCAAGTCTGTATCTTGCACCCTCGAGAGAGTTATCAAAATTATTTTTGAAATCTTTAGTTCCTGAATATGACAAAATCGTTATCGAAATGTAAAAATTTCATCGACAGGATTATATGATAGTTACTTAAACTACACTGTGTTCCAACGAATAGTTTATCCTACCTGTAAGTCAAAAAATTCAATTCATGTTTCTATGGGGTTCAACATTGTTATAAAATTCATAACGAAACTTTATTCCTTTACAGTCAGCAGTAAAATCACCTTTTTCTTTGAAGACATGGGGGGTCGAGTAATACATCGTTTGAAAGGGCTCACATGCCTTTAAAAAAAACAGGAGGTGCAGCTGCTGACCGCAAGGAAATTAAATTTCTTTTCGAATTTCATATCAAAATTTGAGCCTCTAGAAACACCAATTGACATGTGTTGTCTAAAATTCTTGACCACACGCAAGGTCTGTAGATTACACAGGTTGTCTCGTAACTTGGGTTGAAGAGTGGGGTAACGCGTCATCCGGTGTCTGTCAAGGTCTATAGAGTGTCTGTATCGCCATTGGCCATCATTAATAGATATTTTATCGTAGCTATTTTATGATTGGAGATATTAAAGACTATTTAGGATAGGCTACAAACTCTTCCCCTTACGTCTCCCTATATCGATAAATCTGCATGGTCCACCGTTTTAGGATTGATCGCGTAGTTTACGTATCGTCAAGTCAGTAGCGTATCATTCGTTTGGGTTGGTTAAGAATTCGGATCCCACATTTATTTGAATGGTAAACTGAGTGACATCACGAATGATTGACGCTGATTGGTTGAAAGTTACGAGACAATCTGTCTAAATCTATAAACCTTGGACCACACGTCCATTTTTGACTTACAGGTTGGAACGCTCGATATGATGGTGAGTCCTCAGAGATCTCCAAGTATTTAATATTCCTCCCCGCCCCTTAATGAAGAACATCCAGAAGTTCTTACCGTTACTGGAGCTGTGTGCGACACTTCGACAGGAAGCAGCTTCCTTCGGGAGTTCGGGGAAGATCCCAGACTGTCAGCACCAGGATTGGAACTGGGGAACTCCTCGCTGGAACAAAACAAGAATCGTTAGAGCCTTTCCAAACTGATACGTCGATATCGGTTATTCGATTAGGTGAAAAAGTTTACGGAAATATGGAATCAGGCCAGGATTTTCGGGAAACTTGGATACTGGGGATTGGGAAAAGGGATTGTAAGGGAAGGAGAACTGTGATCTGGGTAATATTGGGGTTTTGAGCTGCAGGAGTATTCTCGCATTTATTGGAATTCGAGGTTGGGTGTTGCTAGGTGGGTGTTTTGTTGTGGAGAGACCGGAAGTCGAACCTGGAAAGTTTTGGTTTGTTTTTTATTGAAAAACGAATTTTCAGCTTTCCGGAAACTAATAACTAACGGGTGTTTTTTTTCGAGGTATATAACTTTAAGTTGACATTACTGTTCAAGATGGCGACCGATTTAACAGCTGTCAAGTGATTTATTCTCAGTTTGGTTTGGCAATTCATCACGAATAGACTCACGCCTGAACAACGCTTGCAAATAGTGCAATTCTATTTCGAAAATAATAGTTCTGTGCGGAATACGTATCGCGCACTACGTCCATTTTATTTTGTTTAGCGATGAAGTGCACTTCTGGTTGAATGGCTACGTCAACAAACAAAACTGCCGCATTTTGAGTGAAGCTAATCCTCAAGTGTATGTCGAAAAACCGTTACTTCCAGAAAAACTGACTGTTTGGTGCGCTTTATGGGCTGGTGGAATCATTGGTCCGTACTTCTTCAAAAACGATGATGGCCAGAACGTTACAGTCAATGGTGATCGGTATAGAGCCATGATTACTAACTTTTTCATTCCTGAATTGAACAACCATGATGTCCAGGAGCTGTGGTTCCAATAAGACGGCGCAACATGTCACAAAGCTCGTGCCACAATCGATTTATTGAAAGACACGTTTGGTGACCGCCTAATTTCACGTTTTGGACCTGTGAATTGGCCTCCAAGATCTTGTGATTCAACACCGCTAGACTACTTTCTGTGGGGCTATGTAAAGTCATTGGTCTATTCGGATAAGCCACAAACCCTTGACCATTTGGAAGACAACATTCGCCGTGTTATTGCCGATACACGGCCACAAATGTTGGAAAAAGTAATCGAAAATTGGACGTCCAGATTGGACTACATCCGAGGCAGCCGTGGCGCTCATATGCCAGAAATCATATTTAAAATGTAATGCCACAAGATTATCTTGCGGATAAATTAAATTCATGTCAATCGAATAATCTATCGTTAATATATACGGCAATAACTGAACAATATTCATGACGAAATGATGAGCCATGAAGAAATAAGAAAAATATGCATAAAAGACTTCATTTCGAAATCGTAAATCCATAAAAACAGAGTTCACATTGTTCAAAAAAATTAATATTTCATGAGAGAAGCCGTGAAAGAAGAGGTTAACATAAGGAATGATAATTGGAGACGGCGCTGATTCAACAAAGTAAACTTCTTAATTCAAATTCGACATTCAGGTAGAGAAGCTGGAAGTCAATAGCGACTACTTGAGATGTTAATTGGGATTAACTTCAACTTGTCTTCATAATCGGATTGAATGAGTGTAATTGAGTCTAATTGGCAATGACGGTAATGTTCAATCTTTCCTTTTTTCTCTTCCATCAGCTGGTGCCCTTATTCAAATTGTATGCATGATTGTTTCGTGCTTCCAGAGGACAATAGGTTCTCGGTATGTAATTTGTTGAGTTCATAATTGAGTGACATGTCATGAAAAATAGTGATAGTCCGAGGGAGCAACGTCTGGAGAATACGGCGGGTGGGGTAGGATTTCCCATTTCAACGTTTCCAAGTATGTCTTGAACATTTTCGAAATATGGAGTCGATCTTTGTCATGCTGTAAAATCACTTTATTATGTCTCTGGTTGTATTGCAGCCGTTTGTCTTCAAATTCTCGGCACAAACACATTAATTGCGTTCGATAACGATCGCCTGTGATTGTTTCAGTCGGTTTTAACAACTCATAATACACTACTCCGAGCTGGCCCCACCAAATATTGAGCATGACCTTGGAACCGTGAATATTCGGTTTGGCTGTCGACGTGGAAGCATGGCTGGGATCCCCATGAGTTTCTGCGCTTGGAATTATCGTGAGGAACCCATTTTTCGTCTCCAGTCACAATGCCATGCAGGAATCCTTTTCGTCTTTGCCTTGTGAGCAGCTATTCACAAGCAACCAAAAGCCGTTCAACATCTCTCGGTTTCAACTCGTACGGCATCTAATTTCCTTGTTTCTGAATCATTCCCATGACTTTCAGGCGATTTGAAATGGCTTTTTGCGTCATTCCCAATGATCCTGCCTATTCTAGTTGCGTTTGACACGAGTCTTGATCAATTAATCAAGGGTATTAAATCTGGGGCGGTGTTCGCAAGAAAGCTCAACAATGCTTGTGATCTTGGAGCTAAGGGATATTTCATATTAGATTAGAGTTTTTTTTTCAGCTGAGGGTTATTGTAATTTTAAACGCTGATGCATATACTGTGTGCCGTTCAGGAAGAGCTCTATAAGGATGTAAAATATTGAGTGATTATTAATAAGAGCGTTAGGTTTTATATAAGCTTATCTCAGTGTAGATAATTATTATGGAACTCATGAACAGTAATTCATCATGGAAAATTCTATAAGCAAAGATCTGAGCAAAGCTTTCGAAAGTATTTGTCATGAATCTCTGCTCTAGCAATTACAGAGCTGCAGCATCAGGGAAAAAGCTTATGCCATATTCAGGTCTTTTCTGACAAATAGATTCCAGGCCATCAAATAACATCTCAAGAAAGTTGTAGTTGATGCTTGGTGTACCGCAAGGCTCTATTTTAGGGCGTGTTTTATTCATACTTTTTATGAACGACATTTATGACAACGTCGCAACCGAAAAAATATTTTATATCCGTCGATGTTGGACTGATGAATAAGTCAAAGTCAAGGGAAGACCTTAAAGACAAAACAGATAGGGTTATGTTGAGGGTCTTCAAATCAATTCTGCATTTTCGAAAACCTTCTCTCTTTCACCGCCATGCCGGTCTTCGATGTCAAAATCACCATTTTTGAAGCGTTGAAACCACTCTCGGCACGTTCTTTCACTAATAGCGGCCTCACCATAGGTATTTGAGATAATTCGATGAGCCTCAGCCGCAGATTTCTTCATATTAAAGCAGAAAATTAAAACCTCCCACAAATGACGAGGATTTGGCTCATAAGCTGACATGTTTAATCGACAATTACTTGATGATGCAATCACAAATCGACTAATATTTCGATGGCGTTATGTTTGCAAATACCTAAGCTTATTGTATGACATCTACGATCTATTTATTTTGACCACCACAGTCATCCATTTAAAAACGGTGGAAGCAAAGGTGTACACCAATACATAGTCCGTTTTCAAGGGAAACTTTTTAAGAAGAATTCCTCGTAATTCAACCATTCTCGAAAAAGGGGTTATACGACAATCTATCTTTCTGAAAGAGGCTTGAAATTGTCACCATTTTTGTGGTTAATCTTAACAATTTCGATACTTTGTTGGAGAGAATTCCATTTTTAGTAATGACTTAGTTTCAACTTGTCAAATATCAAGGATAGCTTCAAAAGTGACAGCTGCCCAAATAGCGAGCTATTCAAAATCAAACCTCTTACTGAAAAACTTTTCACAACAAAGTGCATATTTTCATTTCGATCTGAAATAAACCCCTAGTTGGATTTTATCTGTTTTGGGGAACGAGCGCTCGAAAAATTTTCGATACGAAACATTAAAAAAAAAAGGAACGAGTGAAAAAACTATGTTATCAATTCTGCAACACAAACTAAAGCACCAAATTAAACTGTGACAACCTGACAACATCTGGGACCGAAATCCTGCATTTTTCCCCCCATAACATACGAATTGGGGTTGAAAAAGGACCGAAATAAATGACCCTGCAAACCAGGCCATCGAGCTTACCGCGGTCTGGGTCAAATCTGTCTGCAGCAGCAGAAAAAGGAGCCGTTGAGGCATCTCTCAGAGACCGTTGTCAGCGTAGTCTGCGATCGTGATAAATTGGCTCCGAAAATTGTCTGCTGATTGGAAAAGACGGAGAATATGAAACTGAGAAATTGGTATTTGCATAATGCAAACAGTGGAATAGGCAGCTCTTCCTCGATAAGTTTGTGTAGCATACAAATTTGGATTCAGGGCCAGGAAATTGTGTTTTTACCGTTTCAGTCTTTTTGAGCTTGATGGAAGAGTTTGGTTGATGTTATTTGGAAGAATGGATTTATTTTTTGATTCTTTCGTTTACTACAATTGAAATAAGTGTCATCATGACATATTAAAGAAATGATCTTGGCAAGATTTTAAAATGGCAAACTATTTTGTAGGTCATAATGACACTTCAACAAATCTCGATACTAATCACTAAATCTTCATCATCCCTATCAGATATATCTTTTGATATATTCTTTTTTGCCTGAAAATACAATTCTAACTGATAGAATATTCAAACCAACAAAAAAGATATTCAAAACTGTTCAATTGAGAAAATAGCTAATGAATTAATGAATAAATTAACAAAAAAGACGTAAGTTTTGAATTAACAAACTCATAAAGTGAATATTCATTTAACCAACTTACAATTGAGAAAACCGTAGACAAACTGAAATGAAAGCTACCTTGGCAAAATTATAGAGGTGGCGATTTCAACAAGTAATGCCATAGATTTCATTTCTTACTCTTCTGTGAAATGGATGTACCAATCATCAATTCACAATTGAAATAATTATTTTAGAGAATTTAATTCAATCTTTTGGTTTATGGTGATTCTAATCGTTAAATGAATAGTTCAAATTATAAAGTAGGTATTAATCAGTAATCATTTCGCCTTTAAAACATTCATTTGACTTCATTCGTCAACATAAGTACCTTCAAGAGTTAAAGATACATGTACTATTAACCTTTTCGAAATATTTTTCCATGAAATGATTCCTTTTCAAATTTATGTCTGATTCAACTTGAAAAAATCACCTGGTATATCTCGTCGAAATTTTACTCGAACGAACGAAAGAATTACTGAAAAAGGGCTATAATTCGACACTCTATATTTACACTATCTCATGATACGAATGAAAAGACCCCACTTTCTGAATATCACCACAACTTACGAGCCTCAGACAGAAAGTAGTATTCAGACCATAGAATTTTCAATCTTATTTTTCCTCATGCGATACGTAGCCTCCCTTTTCATAGAAACCATCATCCTCTTGGTAGCGATGCTCTTACAAATCCGCCCCTCTATAGATTGTTGACCTAATTTATACGTTTTCTGGTACACTCCAACAGCCCCAATGAAGGAGATTCTTGTCTCATTCTGCGTAAGATGCAGCAGTATATTTCCCCCTGAAAACGAAACAGGTGGAAAAAGTGGAAGCAAAGACCGCAACGCTCCGAACAATATATCCTTGTAATTGTTCACATCTGGCAGGGTTCTCTGGAAGATTTCATTATTTTTCTTTGTCTCCAAACAGGATACACAACCCATTTTGCAGATCTGTCGTTGCATATTTCAGAGAGTGTGGCGAAATGAATGTGGAAAAACCTTTATAGAATGCCTGCATAGCCAGAAAACTGCAGAAGTAGATATGTCATAAAAGTTAGACACATAGAATGGTCCGATTCTTTTGTGATATTATCATGGGAATTTTGCATCTGTCAAAAGTTTTCCGGTCATGCGTTTTTGCAGCTTGTCTGGTTTGTTATTTCCAATAATAGTCGGCCGAGAGGAATATAAGTTTTACGATCTTGAGAGTTATGATATTTCCATATATTTCGCGGAACATTTCCATTTGGAATGTTTCAGATGGTTGTGAATTTTATACTTTCGAACTAAGTTCGAACTTTTTATTACTACGAATTCTTGAGAGAGAACTCCATATTATTTTATGTCGATAGTGGCATTGAAAAAGTGTGAATTATTTCATTATGACCTCTGATTTTAATCAAGAAAATTGAAAAAAGTATGAAAGAATGCAAGATTTTTCGACGAAAAATTTATTTTTTCGGCAACCTTCCGGGAAGTGCTCACTTCCCGGACGCTTTTTCTCTGAGTAGCATTTCCCGGCCTAGTCCGGAAAGTACGTACTTCCCGGACTAGGCCGGAAAAGAATCATGGAATCCATAGCAACCGAGATAACGGCTGACAGTTCATATGAAATTAGTTGTCAAAATTTCCATGTTTTTTGATCGCAATCGCAATAAAATATGGAAAGCAGCAGCGATAGTGTTATTTTACATGGTTGCCGAAAAAATATTGTACGCAACACGCCCGAAAATGGTTTTTTTGGACTCACAGACTTCCAGGACTCGCTTACGCTCGTCCTGTAATTTTGTCTATTCGTCCACAAAAACCCTATTTTCCGGACTTGTTACGTAAATTACTATTTTTATTGGCAGTAAAGGTGACACTTTTTGTGGCGATAGTGATTGCATAAAAGTAACTTAAAAATGGTTCTGATGGCATAACGCATCTACACACTCATAGAGCCCAAAATGTGCAAAAAAAGAAAATCTCTATCACCAGGTTCAGCACTGGTATAAAATGCAGAGCAATAGGGATGGGACAGAAACAAAAAATGTTCTTATTCCAGCTGCAGAAACCTTGTTGAAACTCATTTCTTGTAAATGACAAATAGGGTTCCAGAGTTCTAATGAACTCCAGTATATGGCATGGCTTCAAGCGGCCTAATTCCTCACTTCTACAAGTTTCTTGTTCAAAGCAGATTTTGCGTTGGCTAGTGATGACGAGGCATTCCGTCCCCAGGTGATCCAGAGGTTCTTTCTTCTCCTCATAGAATCTGCACTAGGCATTTTCTGCTAGACCTATTCTCATTAGGTGTTTCCTTAGGCGACAATGCCCTGTGAGGAATCTAGTGAGGAGGTGTAGCATATTCTTACTAAGATCCAGAAACTTCTTGGATCTTGTCGAGTCAAAGTTTCGAAGAAACTTTTTGGAGTGATCCAAACCAGGAAGATTCCGCCAGAGTTTTTCTTTATCGGTTACCTCCTTTTCCTGAAAGTTTTTCTTGTAGGTACATTTGTCTACACCACAGAAAGGTTCTGGCCCGATGAAAGGAGTTCGTGCTCCTTTTCTGGCAAGTGTGTTTGGTGAACGAGAGCTCTTCTAAGATCCAGATACTTCTTGGATCTCGCAGTGTTGAAGTTTTGGAGAAACTTTTTGGAGTGATCCAAGCCAGGAAGATTCCGCCAGCGTGTTTCTCTTTCGGTTTTTTCCTCCTCCTGAACTTTTTTTTTTGTGGATACATTTGCCTATACCACAGCAAGGTTCTTGGCCAATGACAGGAGCTTGTGCTCGTTTTCTGGCAAGTGTGTTGTCCTCTTCATTCCCTCTAATTCCCGAGTGGCCAGGAACCCAGTCTGTTATTGGTTAGGTTATTATTTTTGCCTTTCATTGAGTTTTCCTTTTTCCTTCAATACCATCTTAGAATCGATGATATGTGAGCTCAGTGATTTGATTAGTCTAACTTACAAGATACGGAGTGGCAAAGTCTAAATTCGGAGAGACCAAATCGAAATCTATGAAATTACCAATTTTCGAAACTTTCCAGGTAAAACTACCAATTGACTTGACTACAACCTACAGTGCGTAAAAATAAAAAAAAAGCTCCTATATCGCTAGGTGTTCTCACAACGCGGCCTATCAGCGTGAAGATTATCCCAACAGCAACTCTACCTACAGTTGAAAGGCGCAGACAAAGCCAGAAATTTTCAATTAACTCCGTTTCGCTGAGATGCAAATGGAAAGTTCTTTCTGGCAGAAACGTAACGATGGAACAATGGGGAATATATATATCTGTGCGAGGCAGAACCAGCCATGTTGTGTTGTTGGTATGCCGCCGTCAAACTTCTGGAAAGTTTGCCCGAGGAACAGTATTGTACATGCCGACTAGATTCATCTGTTGTATCGATTAATCGTCAGCAATTTATCTGAAACTTGTCCGGGTTGCGGTGGGTGTAGGACGAAATGGGCCATCTCTATGATTAGTTCGTAGATTGATCACTAGATGGCGAAATTGTGTCGGCGGATGCGTCTGAACGAACTGGTTGAAAGTTGTTGTTAATCGAGCTCATATTGTGGTGAAAATAATGGCTTCTGTATTGACTTTTTGGAATTGCAAAATTCATGGAACTGCAAATAACTATAACTTTTTTCATTTTGATCCGATTTACATGAATCATAGCTTTAAATTCGCTCCATATTGAACTCAATTTAATCGTGAATTCCAAAAGAAATCCTCCTAGTAGTTTTAAAGATTACCATGTACAAACACACTTTTTTTGCTTTATTGCTTGTATAGAATATTAGGCCAATTGAAAAGTCCCCGGTCTGATGCACAGATAGCGGTGCTAGTACTATTCGACAGCAGTCCGACCATTAGTTTGTGAGATATAGCGTTGTGAGTGTAGCTATTTTTGTTATTTTGAAAAAGATGGAAAAAAAAATTTCGTGTGCCGATAAAATATTGTTTTTTGAAGGGAAAAAATTCAGTTGAAGCAAAATCTTGGCTTGATGAAGAGTTTCTGGGGTCTGCACCAGGAAAATCAATCATCATTGATTGGTATGCTGAGTTTAAACGTGGTGAAATGAGCAAACACGGCGAAAAACGCCAAAAAGAGGCTGTCACCGACTAAAAAATAATTTTGAAAATGAAGTAAATTTGATCGAGATAGTAGACATTGTGAAGATATCATCTGAACGAGTACATCATATCAATCACAAATATTTGTACTTGAGAAAGCTGTGTGCAAAATGGTTGCCGCGCGAGCTCACAATCGATCAATAGCTACAACGTGTTAATGATTCTGAGCAGTGTTTGAAGCTGTTTAAGTGCAATAAACCTAAATTTGCGTCGATATGTGACAATGGATGAAACATGGCTTCATCATTCCACTCCGGAGTCCAATCGAGTCAGTTGAGTGGACTGCACACGATGAACCGAATCCAAAGTGAGGAAAAACACAATAGTCAGCTGGCAAGGTTATGGTAACAGTATTCTGGGATGCGCAAGGTATAATATTGATTGATTACCTCAAAAAGGGCCAGACCATCAACAGCGATCATTATATAGCATTATTGGATCGTTTGAAAAATGAAATCGTTAAAAACGACCCCATTTGAAAAAAAAAAGGTACTGTTTCATCAAGACAATGCGCTGTGTCACAAATCAATGAAAATAATGGCAAAAATGCATGAATTAGGCTTCAAATTGCTTCTGCATCCACCGTATTTGCCAAATCTGGCCTCCAGCGACTTTTTTCTGTCCTCAGACCTCAAAAGAATGCTCGCTGGAAAGAAATTTAGCGCCAGTGAAGAAGTAATCGCCGAAACTGAGGCCTATTTAGATGCGAAAGACAAATCGTACTACAAAAATGGTATCGAAAAGTTGGAAGATCGCTACAATCGCTGTATCGCCCTCGAAGGCAACTATGTTGAATAATAAAATCGAATTTTGCCAAAAAAAACGTGTTTTACTATGGTAGACCGGGGGCTTTTCAATTGGCCTGTTAAATACCATAATTGAACTTTGAAAATTTCAGGGTGGCTTAATTTTATTTTTTTTTTATTTTACTCCGAACAATTTCGAAAACTTATTCCCAAGAACGATAAACTAAGACCAACAAAATGTATTGTCCTTCCCAACAAGTTCCCGAAGAACTACTTGCAAAATACAGTGAAGCGCCCTAAAATCTCAATGCCGGATATAATTTTTCGAATTAAATTCTCATTTTCTCCCATTACTGCCTTAGAAGTTTCGTCGTTCAATTGTAATTATTCTCAGGCGATAAAACCCCGCTGCAATAGGACCCTGATGTCCTCAATTAATTTCGCTTTGAGAGGAAGAAAACAACGACGAATCGATATTGGGGCTGTCAACTGCAGCGACTTCTCACGAAAGAATTGCTCCGATGATAAATAGCACTAAATGGAAGTCTTCTTCATTTATTTCCTTCTGTTCTTAATCCGTTTGGTCTTCGGGGATCGCTTAGAAAGGTTTTCGTCTGAAAATTTTAAGATATTAACTGTTTCTGTCGCTTTTATGAGAATTGGAACTCAAGAAAATACAAAATGTGATAAAGAGTCTATTAATAAGGGTTATCATAATGAAATATTGATTATGTCATGGCAGATGGATAGGAGTTGGTAAACATGGAGTGTTATATAATGAAACAACACCTCTTCCAATAGGATAATTTACAGTATAGAAGATATTGTTCTATTAACATCAACATAGATATCTTCAAGAGTGATTAGATTAAGGGAGAGGCGAAAAATCATCCAACCTAGCAAGCTCCTTGACCTGAAGATCTATTTTGCATCCACGCACTGTTTACCAGTCCGGCAGTAATGTCTAAATGAACTTAATTACCTCTTTGGGAGCTACATTAATCACTTGTTCTGGCTTTAAAGACCAAGAGCCAAGGAGTTTTAACCTTTTCCGGTAAACAGCTTTCACATTCACATAGCAAGTGTTTGGCTATTTCAGTATGGCTTCTTGACAGAAGCGAAATGTGTCCTCAGATGCTTCTCCTAAGTTTTTCAGATGATACCTTACAGGACAATGTCCTGTGAGTGTGCCTACCAGTTTCCTCCTCTTTACTGAGTGAGAGAACTTTTTAGTCCAGCTCTTCGAGTAAGTGAGGAGTGACTTGGCCTGTCTTTGATCATTGATTGTCCACCAGAACTCAAGCTTCCTCTTTTGTTCCCATTCCTCAACTGCCATTGCTTGATGACTGGCTGGATAGCCACAAAATGGCTCTGGCCTAGTGAAGGAGATAGATACCTCCTTTCCTGGCCAGTCGATCTGCTGTTTGATTGCCAGATATAACGAAGTGGTCAGGCACTCAAATAAGGTTGATCTGGTTTTTTCTCCAAGTACATCGAGGGAAGTTTTACATTCCTAGACTAATTTTGACTTTACTTGTGGGGAGTCGAGTGCTAGCAGGGCTGTTCTGCTGTCGGATGCTATATATATTTTTGCTCTTTGGTAGTTGCGCCTTGTACAGAGCGCAAAGCATTCCCTTTTGGCAAGGGTTTCTGCCTGGAACAAATTCAAGAGTGATACATGTACTCCAACGCTGCTCTATTCTTCAATACCTTTCTTTTCATCTTTGCTTCCAAAATAGGCTTAAACCTCGGCAATCAGTTCTTCATTAGAGCCAAATTTCTTCCTCTTGAGCATTATTTTGAGGTGTGCAAGAAGCCAGGGGTCAAATCTGGAGAATAAGCTGGGTGATCATCGGTCAAGCAGTTGAAAGCACAATCAATTTGATCCTGGTTTTCATCGATAGGTACAATGAATACCTTGATGGTGTATCTTCGATACACATTTCATTATTGCTCGAGATCTCATCGACAGCCAAATAATGACTAAGAAAGGAAATGATTTACATAATTTTAATCCTCCGAAACTAAAAGAATAGTGAATAACGAACGAATGTAGAAAATAAAAGCCTAAACTGCCGTATGCCACTCCTGAGAAACTTTCCAGAACTTTTTTCAACTGAAGGCGATAAAGGGAAGATCAGAAATAATCTTCCCACGAACTTCACCGAGTTCAGTCCTTATTTTGTCGCCTCGGGAATGAAATCTGTTAAAAACTTTTCGCAATCGGTTTGGTAGCATGGACGAGAACATTTCCGGAAGAAATCAGCCAGATTATATTGATTTTGGCCCATTATTTTCAGTTATGAATATTCGGGATCTTCCAGTGAAAGAAATAAATTTGAGCTCTACGAAAAAAAAAAGTCAGGGACTTTTAAGGCTGAAGTATGTCGAATCTGTTAACGCAATTGTTGGAACTTTTTTCCTCAATATTCTGGTTAATATTCTATAGTGCAGATCGAACTATCATTACGTAATTTTGCACGAAGCCCTTAATGGTTGATGGAATTGAAGAAGATGAAAAGGTCAACAAATTTGCCACAAAAGGAGTCCAAACTCCTTCATTGGCTCAGAACTTTTCTTTGATAGAGGTGAATGTAACTAGAGGGTGTTTTTTTTAGAGATATAGAACTTTAAATTGCAATAAAACAACGATGGATTATTCGATTGACATGAATTTTATTTAACCGCAAGATAATCTTGTGGCATTACATTATGAATATGATTTCTGGCATATGACCGCCACGGCTGGCTCGGATGTAGTCCAATCTGGACGTCCAATTTTCGATGACTTTTTCCAACATTTGTGGCCGTATATCGGCAATAAAACGGCGAATGTTGTCTTCCAAATGGTCAAGGGTTTGTGGCTCATCCGCATAGACCAATTACTTTGCATAGCCCCACAGAAAGTGGTCTAGCGGTGTTAAATCACAAGATCTTGGAGGCCAATTCACAGGTCCAAAACGTGAAATTAGGCGGTCACCAAACGTGTCTTTCAATAAATCGATTGTGGCACGAGCTGTGTGACATGTTGCGCCGTCTTGTTGGAACCACAGCTCCTGGACATCATGGTTGTTCAATTCAGGAATGAAAAAAATTGTAATCATGGCTCTATACCGATCACCATTGACTGTAACGTTCTGGTCATCATCGTTTTTGAAGAAGTACGGACCAATGATTCCACCAGCCCATAAAGCGCACCAAACAGTCAGCTTTTCTGGATGCAACGGTGTTTCGACATACACTTGAGGATTAGCTTCACTCCAAATGCGGCAGTTTAGTTTGTTGACGTAGCTATTCAACCAGAAGTGCGCTTCATCGCTAAACAAAATAAAATGGACGAAGTGCGCGATACGTATTCCTCACAGAACTATTATCTTCGAAATAAAATTGCACTATTTGCAAGCGTTGTTCAGGCGTGAGTCTATTCATGATGAATTGCCAAACCAAACTGAGAATAAATCACTTGACAGCTGTTAAATCGGTCGCCATCTTGAACAGTAATGCCAACTTAAAGTTATATACTTCGAAAAAAACAGCCGTTGGAAGGTTGAGAGATCGTGTTATTGTTCTTCCTAAACATCGAAGGAGCATCTTAAGTTTTTCCATCACTCTAAGTTCATCATAGGAAGCAACAAACCCAAACTTTACGTAGATATTAATAACACGAATAGAGTAATTAACATTCCAAATTGAATTGTTTCGACGTTATGCTGAATATTCTTCCAATTACACAAATTCCCAGCATCCCACAATGTGTTTCAGCTTCATCTGTATCACGAATGAAAACACATACCATACGAACCATATAGCTTCCAGAGATGATTTTCACCACGTCCCATTTTACATCAATTTAGGTAATTCACTAACGATCTACACTCGACTAATCGTGTTTACCACCAAGTTATGACGTCAGATGATGCTCTGGTGGATGGAAATTATTCTGAACATCGGAGGAGGAGCTTTCATCGTTTTGAATCTGTTGCAGATCGTTAAATTTTCTCGGCTCAGTGGACAAGCCCAGGAGCAGAAGCGGTATAACTCATTTTCCAATTTATTGGTTGAATTGGTGCAGATTATACAATCATTTTGTTTCTTTGAACGTAAGATAATTCTTTTTGAGAGCTCGTTCCCCTAACAGAGTGCTATCTGTATCATTTTGTCATTATTTTACTTTTTTCGAAAATCCTCTCATTTTCGAAAAATTTTAAGAAAAACTTTTACTGATGTTTTCCCGTGGAAGATGATAGATTTGAACTCGATGTTTTGATACACTGCGCAAAAGAATTAACGCACATTATGGAAATCTCAAATTTATTCTACAACTGAAGGTGTTCTCAATGATAATTATTTTCATAAGAATTATGCATGCATATGTTATCCACTTTCAACGTTTTCCTTCAATACAGATGTTTTTCCCAGCAGGAATAAAAAAAGATGAGATTATCAAATTTTGAATGTATTGACTCCATTTTGAAATCAGTTGTTCTCGATCAATTTTAATGATCAATAGTTTTTCTTTCGTTTGATTTTCTACACTCGATCGCTATACAACGCGAAACACGCAATTTGACCCAAGAGGAATGTGCCAAGCGGTAGTTATGCGAGAAGAAGGGTGGACATACACAAGAATTGCAGAAAGGTTTGGAGTTTCCCATACAAGTGTGTCCAGAATGTTGCAGCGATTCAGGGAGACAGGTATGAATGTCCGAAGACCAGGACAGGGTAGACCACGGGTAACAACTGCCATTCAAGAACGTTACTTGAGAGTTTCTTCGTTGAGACAACGGTTTGCAACCGCTCGCCTCCTTCAAAATCAGCTTGAGCAAACTCATGGGGTGCAAATTAGCACTCAGACAATAAGAAATCGCCTCAGAGAATATGATTTAAGGCCTCGTGTCGTGGCAAGAGGCCCAGCTTTTACCGCAGCCCATCGAAGGGGGCGTTTAGATTTTGCGAGAGAACATATCCATTGGGAAGAGGCAGATTGGGAAAGGTACATGGTAGAAGGGATGGAAACTTACCCCAGCCTGGTGGCTCTGAGACATGAAGTACAGGTAGCTTGGGATAGTATCCCTCAAGAAGAAATGGACCATCTTATTGCATCAATGCCGAGATGTGTCGGGGAGTGTATAGATAATCGGGGTGGACAAACACATAACTAACAAATTTATTAAAAAAAATTGAAAACCCTTCGTTTTTTTCTCCAAATTTCAATCATTTACTCCTTGCAATACTATCTATGTTTCAAAAAAGAAAAAAATTAAAATTGAAACATCTCCTTCTGGGAGTTGTGGTTTCTTTGTCAGTTAGTATAGTCGAGAATTCCAGGTATGTCCACTCGGGTATGATAATACCACCCGACTATATTCCGTGTCGTTTCCATCACGATGATGTCCAGTCACGAGAATTTATTTTTTGCACAATTAAGATACAGCCCACGGGAGAAATTTACCGCAGCCAAGAGCCCGCTGTTCGCGTGCAAACCCCCCGAAGGGAATTTTACAATGGGGTGGCACGAGAGAGGGAGGAATGCGAGACTCCCTCTTCAACGGCGGTCGATCCGAAATTTAATGCTATTACGTCTGCTCGCGAAAAAACGGTAATAAAACGATGGCCGAGAGAGATCGAATTGCGGGCTGTTTCGGTCTCTAATGGATAGAATTGAAAGAAAAAAAAAAGGGGTAGGTTTTGCCGGATCGTCGGAGGTATAGCGTAATTCTTTACGCCAATTGATTAGTCCGGAAGTTATTGGCGGAGGGGTGATTGATCGGTTAACTTTACTTCAGTTTCTCTGGGCAGAAACGTTGAATGTTTAATCTGAGGGTGAACACATAGTACAGTCAATTTATGCTCAAAAGGGCAAGTTTTGGGGTAGTTTTGATTTCTGCGGTTTTATATGTTTTTGGGACGCTGAATCCGAATCTGAGGTTTGCTACCAAAATTTCGTGACTGAACAATGAAAAAAATGCAAAAAAAAAGGTAAAATATCATTTTTTGGCGGTTTTTGCATATAACTCGTAAAATATCAATTCTGCAAAAACCCCCTTTTTGGGGTAGTTCTGATTTATTTGATTCCATATCTTTTTCGATGTTCTGAATCTGAGGTTCTGCACCGAAATTTCGTGACGGAATATTGAAAATAATGCGAAAAAAAAAGTGAAAAATTTCATTTTTTGGCGTTTTTTTGCATATAACTCGGAAAATATCAATTTTTCGTGAATGATCTACCCATACAAAAATGAAATATAAAAAATTTCCCACAAATCCCTTCAATTGAGTTTTTTTGTTCGATAAACCGTTCTGGCTCAAACGATAGTTGAAAATTGGCGTATTTTATCTGTCTGCAAAAACCCCTTTTTTGGGGTAGTTTTGTTTTCTTCGATTTTAGATGTTTTTTGGAGTTCTTAATCCGAATATCAGGTTTTCCACCGGAATTTCGTGACGGACATTGAAAATAATGCGAAAAAAATGAAAAATCTCATGTGTTGGCGGTTTTTTGCATATAACTTGAAAAATATCAATTTTTCATTTCGAATCTTATAATTTTCCACACACTCGAATACACAGGATGTTTCTTTATTGTGGGGCAAGACTTCAGGAGGTGATAATATCAATTAAATGAGAAAAAAGTTCCTATAAACATATGGCCGAAAATGTTTCCTCTTAGAATTACAGTCACCTATAGTCCCCATTTTAATCATACATTTTCTGCGATAACGTTTGAAAGCTTCAATTAATTTTGGAGAAAATTTTCATGGAAAATCTTATGATGAAGATATTTTCCGCACAAAAATGTTCTAGGGGTAGTTTTCTCGAAAAAAATTGGAGGGGTAATGCATATAACTCGTAAATTTCGACAGTTTTTCCTAAAAATGCAATTTTTTTAAGGAAAAATGTGTCGTGTGTTCTGGAGATATAGGCATGTAATGTCATTTTCAATTCACTAAAGAAGTTGGTCAAAAATATCCGAGAATTTATCTTAGTAGATAAATAACAATGTTAATTACTTCAGCATAATAAATTTAGAAGCCTATATATCTCGGGAACTACTCATCCCAATGAAAAAACACAAGATACATTTTTTACGTAAAAGTTATCGGGTTTTTAGAAGGAATTGTCGTAATTTCTCAATCTCAGAAAAAATAGTAAACCAGAGTTTTATGCATTATAAATTTTTTTGAGAAAACAACCCCTTAAACTTTCCTTTGCAGGTGAAAAACAAGTCAGTACTTTTTTAGAGATTTTTTCACTGTTGAAATCGATTCGGGAAATTCTGAAATCTAGACGGTCTAGACGGAATCCAAAGCGAGTTAAAACCCTGGCAACCCCCCAGCTCATCAGTGTTGGAAAGATCAAAAACATCGCCAATTCACGGCTCAATTTCAATTCGGTTGGGTCATTTGTCTGCGCTCGTCGTCAGCCATACGGTTTCTCTAAAGGCCAAGTGATTGATTACAACAATGATTATATGCATTTACAGCCTGTTTCATTTTCATGTCGGGAAATTTCTTATTAATGAGTATTTCACTCTTTCAAGTAAGAAAGTTCAATTTTCAGCTTTGATATGAAGAAATATGTGGCTGATGCTCATCGAATGCTCTCAAATATATATTAAATCATTTTGGTGAGGCCACTATTAGTGAAAGAACGCGCCGACAGTGGTTTCAACCTTCCAGAACGTTGATTTTGATTAAGACTCGTGTCAAACGCAACAATAATTGGCAGGATCATTGGAAGCAACAAGCCATTTAAAAACGCCCGAAAGTCATGAATGAATGATTCAGAAAAAAAGGAAATTGGGTTCCGTACGAGTTGAAGCCGAGAGATGTTGAATGGCGTTTGTTTGCTTGTGAACAACTGCATGCAAGGCAAAGACGGAAGGGATGTCTTCATCGCATTGTGATTGGAGAAGGAAAATGGGTTCATTACGATAATCCCAAGTGCAGAAAATGATGAGGATATCCCGGCCATGCATCCACGTCGACGCGCAAACTGAATATTCACGGTTCCAAGGTCATGCTCAGTATTTGGTGGAACCAGCTCGGCATAGGGTATTATGAGTTGTTGACACCGACTAATAATTACGGGCGATTGCTATCGAACTCAAGTAATGCGTTCGAGCCGAGCGTTGAAAGACGAACGGCCGCCATACAACGAAATACATGATAAAGTGATTTTACAGCATGCCAATGCTCGATCCCATGTTGCGAAAGTGGTCAAGACATACTTGGAAACGTTGAAATGGGAAATCCTACAACACCCGCCGTATTCTCCAGACGTTGCTTTCTCGGACTATCACTTGTTTCGATCAATGGAACACGGCCTGGCTGACCAGCGTTTCCGGTCTTATGAAGAAGTAAAACATGCAATGCCACAAGATTATCTTGCGGATAAATAAAATTCATGTCAATCGAATAATCCATCGTTGTTTTATTGCAATTTAAAGTTCTATAGCTCTAAAAAAAACACCCTTTACAATAAAGCCACGAATTTCGGAAAAAATGGCGGAAGCAAAGTTGTACGTATATATACAATGAAGTGAATGAAAAGACGTTTCAATTTATGCTCTGATGCCCGACAAGGCAAATACGAGTCGATTTTGTCTCGAAGAAATAGCGTACGAGGAACTGCCGAAGAGAATAGGCTCAATATCAGCGAGGACCAATATTGCCCAGAGACGAACATATACGGAAATCCGCTTTGTATTCGCAAACTGCACCGGCGAGCGTCAGAAACACTTCCATAAATTCGCATTTCACTTAATTCCGCGGAACGCGACACAGTCTGGCATCGAAATCCGGATCCGAAGGACCATAGTCGTTTGCATCGGCTGCGCTGCAACGCCAGCCGTAAATTTTCCAGCGTTACCCACCGCACTACAACTGATATCGGGAATTAGGCCGTCTGTCGGCTAATGACGCAATCTGCGAGCGCGTTCGGAACCGGGAGCAAGGTCGAGGGCCCCTAATGTGATTTTCTGTCCGAATCGGGAGGAAATATGGGGTCGCAACCCGCTGTTCTCGCCTAACGGGGTGCTACATGTCGAGATACGATTGATTTGGCGTTCGCTGGTGCCGGGCATGGACGTGGAAGTGCATCGGGAGGGTCTTGCTGAGTTCCGTTCTGATTCATCTATGGATGCGAGTTTCGTATTCGTTGGTTTGGGGGAGGAAATGAAGGAAGCACTGACGTTGAAGTTAACAGCGCCCTTGGAGACCACAGAACTGTAGAATGATGTATGTGGTCTTCAAGGGCGCGATTGGTGTATGCATAAACAATTTTTTTTCGATATACTACTTGAATTATTTATGGTTCTGTAAAGTTAATAACAAGTAACTTTCTATATCAGTATTAGTAGTGTACAACTTTGCTTCCGCCGTTTTGTAATAAATTGATGTAGCGGTAAGTGGTAGTCGAAATAAAGAGATCGTAGATGCCATATAATAAGCTTAGGTATTTGTGAACATAACGCCATCGAAATATAAGTCGATTTGTGCTTACTAGGCAAATTCTCGTCATTTGCAGGAGGTTTTAATTTTCGGCTTTAATATGAAGAAATCAGCGGCTGAGACTCATCGAATGCTCTTACATACCTAAAGTGAGGTCGCTATCAGTGAAACAACGTGACGAGATAGGTTTCAATGTTTCCAGAACGGTGATTTTGACATCGAAGACCAGAATGTTGGTGGAAGAGAGAAGGTTTCCGAAGATGCGGAATTGGGGGCATTACTTGATCAAGACTCGTATCAAACGCAACAAGAAATGTCAATGACGCAACAAGTCATTTCAAAACGCTTGAAAGTCATGGGAATGATTCAGAAACAAGGAAATTGGGTGTCGTACGATTTGAAGCAGAGAGATGTTGAACTGCGTTTGTTTGCTTGTGAACAACTGCTTGCAAGGCAAAGACGGAAGAGATTTCTGCATCGCATTGTTACTGGAGACGAAAAATGGGTTCATAACAATAATCCCAAGTACAGAAAATCATGTGGATGTCCCGGCCATGCTTCCACGTCGACGATCAAACCGAATATTCACGGTTCCAAGGTTATGCTCAGTATTTGGTGGGACCATTTCGGCGTAGTATTTTATGAGTTGTTAAAACTGACTGAAACAATCACAGGCGAAAGAATTAATGCGTTTGAGCCGAGCATTGAAAGACAACCGGCTCTAATACCACTCGAGGCATGATAAAGTCAAGTGATCCAATAGATCCAAAATGGCGAATGCGCACCAACTCTAAAGGTTACGATGGGTAACAGGAGCAAACAATCGAAAGAAAACAAGCAAATTTACCTACACATAGACGGAAGAGATAGAAGAATGAAAAAACTTCGTGCTAGCCTGGCGTTACACTCCTACACAAGAATTTAAAATTTCCACAGAACAGAAGCCAAGACGTCAGGAGTTTTCCAGCAGGAAATTCTCCTGCTGCATGGTAAATAATAACACCCCGGCGTTTTGGGGGTTGTTATGATTGATGAATTATTAAGCTGCGTTATAGCGACATGGAAATTTGATTTTGATGGGCGGAGAGGGCATTAATTATTTAGCGAGCGGAAAATTCCAGGTCGGATAAGTGTGGAAATTTGAGATGAATGAGTGGCAGATTAGAGTGGGAAGGTTGTTGAAAGAGCATGACCTTGGAGTTATGAGATATTGGAATGGTGTCATGTTTTCTGTCAGGGTTGAGATGTTGGAATGCTCGAATGGAGTAGTTGGAGAGTTTTTCACTTAACAGTTATTATTTTGTACTTCACCTTGTCCTTCAATCATTGTCTATAATAAAATAAATGAGTATAGATGGGTGGCACCAAATTCTCAATATCCTGAGGCTGCTGTCCAAGTGTCTTTCATATATGTGATATATTATGTCAATCAGGCTGCAATCGAAGCATTGAGCTCACATATCATCATATAAAGATGGTACTGGAGTGTAAAAAAAAACTTTACGAAATAGACAAGGATCACAAGGTCGTCTTGGTCTAAGTTCTCGGTCAAGGACTATAGAGACCAAGACACTTGCCAGAAAAGGAGCACGAACTTCTTTCATTGTCCTAGAACCTATCTGTGATATAGGGTAAACTCGAAATTCGGTTGATTAGGGGTCGTCAATTCTGACACTCCACACCGATATTTCGTAGACCTATCAGTTTTGAGTAAATTTGAACTCGAAATTTGGGAAAAAACAGTAAAGAAGTGTACCTACAAGAAAGAGTGTCAGGAGAAGGGAAAAACCGAAAACTAAATACTCTGGCGGAATCTTGCTGGATTGGAACATACCTAAAAGTTTCCTTGAAACTTTGATACTGTGAGATCCAAGAAGTATCTGGATCTTAGCAAGAATATGCTACACCTAGCTTCCTTGCAGAATAATGCTGCCTCAGGAAACACCTCATGAAAAAGAGTGCACCAGAAAACCGGATCACCTGGTGAAGGAATGCCTCCCTATCGGTAGCCAACGTAAAAACTACTTTAGACCAGAGATTTGTAGAAGTGAGGAAGTAACCTGCTTGGGGCCATCCCAGAAACTGGAGTTCATTAGAACTCTGGAACTGGAGGGCGAGCTGCTTTCATCGACCTATACCAGAAAGCGTCTGAAGCTACCACGAGCTGATCGAAGCTCAGCTCGTGGTAGCTTCAGTAATGGTGGGATTGCGTACAGAACACTGTTGGTGCAAATCCTTTTGTACCGCATGGGTAAATAAGCAGATGAGATCTGCAGACTCTATGGAAAGGAGGTAAAAACAGCCGAGCACTTAGTGTGCAAATGCCTGGAGCTGACAGGCCTAAGATCCACTCACATGGGAAAGTCAGTTCTGGATATTCACGAAGTAATGGCCAGGGCTCCTAAGGATGTCGGCCTACTTGCGTTTGTATGAATAGGTAGGATTAAGAACAGAAGATCAACTTGGTCGCAGTTCCTGGCAGGCTAACAATAATAACCACTTGTGATCTTACATTTGGCCTGTCACCATAACTAGATATTTCTAGGCCCAAGTAATTAAACTTCATCACTCGTTGTATAATGGTTCCATTTACGACTAATTAACATCTTAGAGGTGTTTTGGATGTGGGCTTACTGGTCATGCACCGATAACTCAATATTTTCCGCAAAAATAAATCGTGGTTCTTGCGGGATTCGAACCCTTGATCTCTAAATTGCTCATTATCACTTGACACCGAGCTGTGAAGTCCTAAACGCAGATAAGAGATAAGTCATCTCGAACGGCAAACAAGACTCCGGCTCCAGCGCCGCCTACGATCTCCTCCTGGCCAGGCTCCAATAATTAATTCACTCCATCCCGTCACTCCCAACCTAGGCGACTCCCCGCCACGAGTCCCGAATTAGCTAATTGACAGGCGGAAAGCGCACACACAGTGCGCTCGTTTCCCGATTAATAATTCATGAATATCATGACTGTTTGTCAGATGTTTCGAGCGCGCGGAATTCGGAGCGCCCCGGATAAGTGGAGGAAAATCGAATAATTTTCCGGGTAGCGCCGGAAAATTGAGTTTGATTTTGATGTGCCTCGGGCTGGTCTAGGGGGGGGGAGAACGATCCACGTGATCGTCACGAGTCGGCGACGCCGATTAGGTAGGTTGAAAAGTTCGTAGACTAACGCATAGATGCCGCTACTAGTATCGAATCCGTATGATTTTAGGTTGGTCCTAACCTTCAAAAGATACAGTGGTGCCGCCAGGATTTTTTTTAGTAAATATTGAAGAAAATCATAATTAGTTTTATTTCAGATGTTCCTAGGTTATAATAATATGTCAATAATAATATGCATATGTTAGGCGGATACTATTAGCATATTATAAGGAAAGGATAGTAAGCCAACCGCCGTTTGACGGCAAGGAAATAGTCACCAGGGGTCGCTACTGTAGTTGGATTTGGATTTGGAGAAGTAACTCGATAATAGATAGCGGCGATAGCGCTGAATCATGAGCTATAGATGGCGCAGAAATAATATGATAATTCATTCAGTGGCGTGGTTGAAAAGGGGTCGCATGACATTGCCAACAATTTTTATGTTATTATTAAGTTATCACAAATTCACGCCACTGGCGTAAATGCTCATTACAGAGCAGAAAAAATTTCAAAATATAGAAATCTTCTGACCACTCTATTTCAAATATTTTAGTTCTTCAAAATAACACCGATTTTTTCAGAGGGCTCCACTTTACGTACCAATTTTTGACAGTAAAATTCGAGTAAAAAGTGAGTACAACTAGATGGCGCTCAACATCAACAAAATCGAAAAAAGCACTACACTGGCTTACTATCCTTTCCTTATACTATGCTATTAGGTGTACAACTTTGATTCCGCCGTTTTGCAAAAGATCGCTGTAGCAATAAATGGTAGTCGAATCGAAATAAATAGATCGTAGATGTCATACAATAAGCTCAGGTATTTGTAAACATAACGCTATCGGAATATTAGTCGATTTGTGTCTGCATCAAAAAGTTATTCTCGATTAAACATGTCAGCTTACGAGCCAAATTCTCGTCATTTGCGGGAGATTTCAATTTTCTGCTTCAATATGGAGAAATCTGCGGCTGAGGCTCATCGAATGCTCTCAAACACCTATTGTGAGGCCGCTATCAGTGAAAGAACGTGCCGAGAGTGGTTTCAAGTTTCAATGCTTCAAGAACGGTGATTTTGATGTCGAAAACCAGGAAGAGAGATTGTTTCCGAAAATGCAGAATTGAAGGCATTATTTGTTCAAGACTCTTTTCAAACGTAACAAGAATTTGCAGGATCATTGAGAGTGACGCAACAAGCCATTTCAAAACGCTTGAAAGTCAAAGGAATAATTCAGAAACAAGGGAGTCGTACGAGTTAAAGCAGAGAAATATTGAACGGCGTTTGTTTGCTAGTGAACAGCTGCTTGCAAGGCAAAGAATGAAGAGATTTCTGCATTGCATTGTGACTGGAGACGAAAAATGGGTTCCTCACGATAATCTCTAGCGCAGAAAATCATGGGGATATCCCGGCAATGCTTCCACGTCGACGGCCAAACCGAATATTCACGGTTCCAAGGTCATGCTCAGAATTTGGTTGGACCACCTCGGCGTAGTGTATTAGGAGTTGTTCAAACCGACTGAAAAAATTACAGGCGATCGTTATCAAACGCAATTAATGCGTTTGAGCCGAGCATTGAAAGATAAACGGTCGCAATACAACAAGAGACATGATAAAGTGATTTCACAACATGACAATGCTCGACCCCATGTTGCGAAAGTGGTCAAGACATACTTGGAAACGTTGAAATGGGACGTCCTACCCCACCCACCGTATTCCCAAGATGTTGCTACCTCGGACTATCACTTGTTTCGATAAATTGGACATGGTCTGGCTGACCAGCACTTCCGGTCTTATGAAGAAGTAAAAAATTGGATCGATTCGTGGATCGCTTCAAAAGTTGACCAGTTTTCTCAACGCGGGATTCGTCCGCTGCCAGATAAATGGGAGAAAGTGGTGGCCAGCGATGGACAATACTTTGAATCATAAATGTAAAACTAGTTCTTCACAATTAGGCCTCGAATTTCGGAAAAAAAACGGCGGAAGCAAAGTTGTACGCCTATGTATATTTTCGGAAATACAAAACCTAAACGATCAAAAGACCTCGATCTTGACATTTCTCGTGTTCACCTCGTATACAAACAGTCTCAACGATCGTTTCTTGAGTGCGCTCTGATTGTTTGAGTTACGCCCGAGTCAACAAATACTCGAGAATAGTGTTATCTCAGGGATCGTTGAAATTCAATTTCGAGGTCGGCTTGTGTAGGTATCAATCAGATTATTTATAGCTATTTCATTAGCTGATGTAACCCATACATAACCGATTCCTCCATTCTCGAATTCGGATCGAATGAGTATTTAGGAATTAGGAAAAAGCTTCTAGGCAGATTCGTAGATATCGAATTGAATTAATCAGGTGAATCACCTGTTAAAATATACGTTTTGAGGATTGGGATAAGTGAATTTGAAAAGGAGAAATTGGCCAATGAGAATTGAATTTAATTTGATTAAATTCAGGTTATTTCAATCTTTTAACAGTTGTTGAAAACATACTCAATTAATGAATGAACTTTTCAGCCGTTACTATTTGGTAGTTGATCATGATTAAAATAAGCTGTATACAGGGTGTTCCACTATTGACTTTACTCTAATACGGTTAAGCGCTGAAATTTTCGATTTTTTTTTTGACACAGTATCATTCCGATCTATTAAAGCAAAATTTTCAAATTGTTTAAAAATATACATGGTATACTTCAGTAGAATCTTCAGTTTCTGAAGCTGATATTAAAATAAATTCGAAACTGCACGTTTAAACAATGTAAGGTAACCCTCATATTGTTAATATCCCCTTTTATTGGTAGTAAAAACATAGAAAGTATAAAAATTATTCCAATGAAATTTATTTTCATATCGATCTTTATTGGGTATTGGTTTTCTCACTGAGACGAAAAGATCGCTCTATTATTTCATTACAATGTCTGTAGTTTTCGAATTTTGAACCGAGAGTGGTCTCAAACGATAAGATTCAACATAAGTATGATGAATGCATAAATTATAATATTTCCAAATTGTTGCCTCAATAGCAACTCTGTTTATCTGTTATTTTTGAATTTTGAGCCGGGAATGGTCTGAAACGATAAGATTCTACGCAAAAATTAAAAATGATGAAGGAAATACCTAGAAACTTAAAATTTTCCGAGTGGAGTTTGTTATTGGGTTTAATCCGATTACGGGTGTAAACATGGCTAAATTACGTTTTTCTGTCAATTTCAAAACTGCAGATTCGTTCGAAATGTGTCTTATGTGTCATATTTATCAGTAATGAAGAGGATTATTCTTTATTACTAGTGGAAAATATTGATCTCTCAGCAAATGACAGGAATCAGGGCCCTTCATAACGAAGTTCCCATCAAGTTGTGGTAGATAAGGGTGAATTTGACAGAAATTGACAATGACAGACAGGGGTTACCTCCATCCCAGATTTGGAATCTCTTGAGTTCCGGAAATGTTACCTTAATTCCAATAGAAGTTTCCAGAATATAGTTTAAGTTAGTTTGACAGACATTATGTCATCTGTCAATCATAGAATGAGGTGGGATTAGATTGATCCTCTGCATTCGAAAAACAGTGAAAATTATAATTTTGATTTGAAATTCTGAGATTTCTAAAATCACAAGTCGTGTATCTACGTTAGAATTAATTATGAAATTACATTTTTGAAAACTTATTTCAGTGTTTTCAATCATTAGAATGCAGTTATTACGCAAATTGAGATTCAATCCAAATAATATTCAGCTTCTTGTTGCCATAAATGATGTACGATATTTACTTAAAAAGTTTTGGAGAATCTAGAAAATGTCTTCATCTCAGACGAACTCAAGCTCTGTAGTTGATATATTTTTAATTACTCATGATAATTTGTGTATGCCATATCATACATTACTATTTTATTCACTTCGAAATGCACTTTCCCAATCGATTTGATGATTGCTTCTTATCGATTTCAACACAACGCGTCATGAACATCTGATAAAGATAAAAAATTTCAAGGTAAGTGGAACATTCTTTATCGTGAAAGATGAAAATTTATTTATTTATATACATGATGGGATATGATTACAGATGAACTGTCGTTAATTGTACAATAAATACTCATATTTTCCACTTTAGATCATGATTGAAATCGAGAACTAAGTTCGTAGATCCATTCAAGCATCTGTACCCATCTTTATTGTTATTTTTTTTATTTTGAACACTTCGATTTGGCTATCTTTTCTTTTTTTATTGGAACAATCTATTTGTTAGAAATAAGATCACAATTTTTTAAAATTTTTGAGCATGTCACAACTAAAATGTTTATATCTACGTAATTTTCCTGTAATACGAATCTGAATTCAATATGTTCAAAAAAATTTCCTCACATTGAGAACAGTCATTTCATTTTTCATTATTATCTTTTGTTTTCATTAGAAGTATTTCATATTTTAAAAGGATTATTCCGTAAATTGTAATTTTTCCATTTTCTCTTCAATTCAAGGAACGAAAGAAATTCAATAAACAAATCGTAAATATAATTGCAGGCGAATATTGAAAATAATTAAAAAATATTTTTTAAGAGGAAATTACTACTTACGAAAACATTGAACCTTCTTGCAACAGACACAACGATATGAACGAAATAAATTACTCCCCAGAAGAATTTCCAATATACCATCGGATGAACCAAGCCACCGGATGAACCACAAAAGCTTTGAAACAGCTGACTAGCAGTGCCCCTCTTGTAGCTTATTGTATTATTGATTGAGGGGGTAGAAAACATTTCGATGCAATGGTTTCACATTCATAACAGTACAATGCTTAAAATAAATACGAAATAAGATTTCGAGTTGTTATGGAGTCAGTAACTCAACTTTCTAAATTAGAAAGAAGTTAGTTCTTATGGCAAATTTATGATAATTATTAAATTGATATCAAATTCCTAACATAAACTGGAATAATATCCGGAGATAGAACTATTTGCAACATAGATATTATTCCAGTAACTGAAACATGTTTTGCACGAATGAAATTGATCCATAAAAGAATTTCTAACCTCAAATGAAAACCAACCGGTATGAAGACCCTGCAACAGCTGGCAAGCAGCGCCCCTCTTGTAGCTTGTTGAATCATTGATTGAGAGGGTAGGAAACCTTTCTCTCCATTATTTCCTCATTTTTTAACAGTCTAGACGTCTAAATCAAGGATGTTTGGTCGAATATTTCCCTCCTGTCAAAAATTCTATGTATCTGGAGAACAATTATCGAAAATTACAGCGATAATTGCATTGTAGGAAGCGAAACTGCACTGCGATAATTGTTCTGTTCATAGATGTTTAGTTTCTATGCATCTTACACAGTTCGAATCTATGGAAATTCCATTCTAAATCAGTTTGACAGGTAATGTAACAGTTTATTCGGGAAATATTCCCCCGAATTACACTCGTGCATCAAAATTACCGGATAATTTCGCATTCCAGCGTGTTTTCTTTGAAAAACTGCATTCGGTCATTTTCATTTTTGGAGAAAGAGCCCTCCACCTTCGGTGTCGGGCTCTTTCTCCAAAAATGAAAATGAACTCATGCAGTTTTTATGACAACACGCTGTCATGCAAAATTATCGGTAATTTTGATGCACTTGTGCAATTACCTACGATTATATTCACATACAAGTCTTCATACACTAACTGAAGTAAATAAACATAGAAAATTCAAGGAGCATTGAAGTATTTAGAGACATAGATATCGTTTCAACCAGAAATACGTAACTTCTTTGATTGTAATTGATTCACAGAAGAATTTGTAACCTCAAATGATATCTGACAGGTTGGAACAGCTGATAAACAGCGTTGAATCATTGATTGGGAGGGTAGGATGCTTTAAGCTTCGTTGTTTACTCATTTATTAACTGTCTAGACGTCTGAAGTGAGGTTATTTGAAGGGAGAAATCCCTATTTGAGCCTTTTGCTGGCGTGTAAAGACAAAAAAAACATAGAATTTTCTTCTTGTTCTTACTTGAAACAATCTCGGTGGTCGGTCCGATGTCTGCCAACGGTCCGTCCACAGAAAAGGACGGTCTCCCAGGATTTTGAAGGAACGCAGATCCTAAAGCCGCCCAAATCCTCCACCGACTGGAAGTGCCAAGTGTGCCGTTTGTTTACTTTACGTTTCAGCGACATCTTACGGCGGTCTCGCGACTCTCGATCATTTCCGCGAAAGAGGAACGGGTTGCACTGCGGAAAACGCGGGGAAAATCCGCGGAAAACCGATTCGCTTACACTTTTCGGCGTGGTGGCCTTCTCCACCGACAAGAACGGTTCCAACGTGCACGCGGCCCGGTGCGCGACTGCGACAGCGTGATATCCATGGGGGGAAACCGTCCTAGCGATCGACCCCGCCGCTCAGGGACGGACTGGCGGCGTGAGATTAGGTCTGGATTTTTACAAAGGTGGGCCGGATCGGAAAAAAATCGAAAATTTGGATTATGGCTTATGATTTTATTCTATGGTCGTAAAATTTTCTCGAGTTGTATGAAAAACGGTTAAATACAGGGTGATTCACCGGGATGGCCTATTAGACGTTCATGGAAAACTAATGTTAATTTTGTTCAGAAAATTTGCATTTTGGGGTTTAAGACAATGATCTTTCTCGAAAAAAATATTTACAGATCTCTTCAAATCCTGGTTATATCGGAAACAGACTACTTCTTCCCTATTTCAAATGGCACACCAAGTATATTATTGCATCATCAGATAGCTTTTTTGATGACAATTTTGGCCATATGATTTACGAAAATTTTTGATGAAAAAATTTTCAGGTTAGTTCGAAATTGGGCCAATTTGGGATAGTCAATTCTGACACCGCTGACCGAATTTTTGTAGAACTCACTGTTGTAAGGAAATTCGAACTCGAAATTTGGGAAAAAACACTAAAAATTGAATCTCTATCCTAAAATGGTTATGTTTTCTAAAATATTCATCGCAGACCCCACAAATAAAAACGTTTTTAAAGATCGAGTTCTGATCTAAGACATAGTGAGGTTTCAAGTGCGTAGCTCACGTCCAGAAGAAGTGGCAGCTTCGGAAAAATTATCAATTAATTTTTTCTTTGAAAATTTCAGATTTTTGCCTATAATTTATGAAAAAATGTACTGATCGCCCAACTGCAAACATTTTCGTAATCAACATAGTCGAAACAATCAATAAAATGATACAATATTTCCATGAAGGAACTTTAATTTTTTTAAAAATTTCTAAGGGTTGAAAAATTTTACGAAAATTTTTGACAAAAAATTTTTCAGCTCCCGGTTTCAAGGAAATTTGAACTCGAAATTTGGGAAAAAATTGGATTTCCCTCTAAAAATCGTTATATATCCTAAATTATTCGTCACAGACCCCTCAAATGAAGCGTTTTTCAAACTTCAAGTTACGCTCTAAAACATAGTGAGGTTTCAAGTGCGTAGCCCACGTCCAGAAGAAGTGACACCTTCGGGAATATTATCAATTTTTTCTTCTAAAATATCAGATTTTTGCCAATATTCCCATGAAGAAACTTTTATTTTTTTTTTCAATTTTCTAAGGGTAAGGTATGGAAAATTTTTCGACAGCAAATTTTTCAGGTGAGATCGAAATTCGGCTAATCAGAGATCGTCAATTATGACACCGCTCACCGATTCTTCGAAGAGCTCCGGTTTCGAGGAAATTTGAACTCGAAATTTGTGAAAAATTGAATTTCCCTCTAGAAATCGTTATATCTCCTGAATTATTCGTCAAACACCCCTCAGATAAAAACGTTTTTCAAACGTCAAGTTACGCTCTAAAACATAGTGAGGTTTCAAGTACGTAGCCCACGTCCAGAAGAATTGGCAGCTTCGGGAAAATTATCAATTTTTTCTTGGAAAATTTCAGATTTTTGCCCATAATTTATGAATTAATGGCACAACTGCAAGCATTTTCGTGACCCAAGTAAACGAATATGTCAATGAGATGGTACAATGCTCCCATGAAGGAGCTTTTAATTTTCCTCAATTTTCCAAGAAATAGCTATGGAAAAGTTTACTAAAATTTTTGACGAAAAAATTTTCAGGTTAATTTGAAATTGTGCTAATTAGGAATAGACTCCATATTAACGAGAAAAAAGTGATATGGTACTGGCCCATAACCTATTGAGTGGCGTGTTAGTAACACAGGTTACAACATTGCTTCGAAGTGATAGCTGCGCGAAAAACATCAAACAAAAAATATCGTAGGGAAAAATGCAAAACGGATCTATAACGAAAATTAACGCCATCATACCCTCCATGAATCGGCACTGTGGACCTAGCGAGAGTCTAAATTGAAGGTGAGTTAACGTAAAGCGATTTATCGGAGTTCGTTAGTTAACGCTGACTAGCGAAAATCAGTTTTATTCGCTTGGAACTTCGTTTGCAACTGCGAAAAACGTTGTCGACGCTGCTAGCACGCTTTGGATATCGACATGCACCTTCATCAATGTTTCGAATGGGAAAATATTTTCGAAAACAATCAGATAATGTTCCGACAATTGATGGAAGTATAGTCCGTTGAATTGTTCAGTTGAAGGAACTTTACAGAATGTCTTATTTTGCATCTGATTCTAGCGGAGAGGTAAATGAAGCATCATTTTCGGGATGAACAAAAAAAATTGGATTCGTTGTTTCACGTTCAAATGACAGGGTTAGGACTATTGAAAGCCAACGTTTCGCCTATATATTTTGACTCATCAAGGCTATAGAAAGAACAAATAAAATAGGTATAAGTTGAAGTAACAACAATATAATAAATACAAATACAGTAACAGAGTCAAAGTTTGAAATATTTGCTGATCAAGTTTATTGGAAATTAATAGTAACACTCTGTTGAATAAACAAAATTTAAAAAAGGACTACATACAGACATTTAATGTTCATTCTTATATTTCATTACTTTACTGTTAATTTTCGATATTCTACGAACCCAAAAGAATAATCTTCATTCGATTAAATGATGGTAAGCAAATATTTTGAACATTGACTCTGTTACCTTTTATTATAAAAGACCTTTATTATTATTATATTTGTAACTTCAACTTATACTATTTTGTATGTTTTCTCTGTAGTGTTGATGAAGGCTGAATATATAGGGTGTTCCTAAGTTGTAGGTACATAAAAAATTTAAGAAAAAAAGTCCAATAAACATGGGTCCGCAAACACTTTTTTCTTCAGATACAGGGTGTTTCCCTTTTATAACCTATTGGAATGTGATTAATTTCTACAGAGATGAGGTAGCCTAAAATTTTTTCATTTCATTATTCTACGAGATAGAAGTGTGTAACAAACAAGCATTCACAAGTGCTGACTTTAAGTTATTGCTTTTTTAATTTTTTTCGATATTTTATAAAGGGTTTTTTTTAGAGCTATAGAACTTTAAATTGCAATAAAACAACGATGGATTATTCGATTGGCATGAATTTTATTTATCCGCAAGATAATCTTGTGACATTACATTTTAAATATGATTTCTGGCATATGACCGTCACGGCTGGCTCGGATGTAGTCCAATCTGGACGTCCAATTTTCGATGACTTTTTCCAACATTTGTGGCCGTATATCGGCAATAACACGACGAATGTTGTCTTTCAAATGGTCAAATGTTTGTGGCTTATCCGCATAGAGCAATGACTTTACATAGCCCCACAGAAAGTAGTCTAGCGGTGTTAAATCACAAGATCTTGGAGGCCAATTCACAAGACCAAAACGTGAAATTAGGCGGTCACCAAACCTGCCTTTCAATAAATCGATTGTGGCACGAGCTGTGTGACATGTTGCGCCGTCTTGTTGTAATCACAGCTCCTGGACATCATGGTTGTTCAATTCAGGAATGAAAAAGTTAGTAATCATGGCTCTATACCGATTACCATTGGCTGTAACGTTCTGGCCATCATCGTTTTTGAAGAAGTACGGACCAATTATTCCACCAGCCCATAAAGCGCATTGAATTTTGTTTAGTTCTAATTATATGATCAGCTTGAAATCATTATTGCTTACTGACCTTCAAAATTTCAAATCCGATGATTTGGTGGTCACAAAAATATCGGATAATTTTTTGTCGATATTCTTCTTGAAGTTTCTATGGTTCTGGATAAGCCATCAACATAAAATTGCGAACATTGCGGCAAAACTGCGATCTGTTCAGTTAACGAGCGTTCGAAAAGCATAGCGAAAAAACAAAACAAAAAAAATTCTCCAATTTCGAGCGGAAAACTTCGTACCGCTAATTTTAATATGCGAAAATTGCAGAAACGGCCAATTTTTCATCCAGCTCATCATAAAGTGAAAATTAACATCTTCTATCTCTGAATTCCCAACTGGGTAATTAAACATGAAGAAATATTCAAATTGCCGATGATAAATCTCTCCGGTTAATGTTAAACATGTATTTATTCTGTTGAAAGGAGTGCCAGTTGCTTTTGAGCGCCACGCTCAGCATCCGAGTTCGAGATTAGGTTGATGAAACTTTATGAGAGGAGTTTCAGCGTTATTTTTTTCGTTTTCGGTTCATAGCGCTCAACACTGGGATGATTTGGTTAATAAGGAAATCATGGGTCGAAACTGGAAAGAACATGATTGCATTCTCTTCTATGCGCGGAAGATACAATCACTTTTTTTACATTTATATTTTCATTTTATGCATATAAGAGACGTTTCCTCGGAGATTGATAGAAATATTGGTCGCTATATTATATTCATTGAATTGAAAAGAAAGAAAATTAGTTTTTTTCTCTTATCAAAATAAGGCGCACATCAATGAATACTGAGAATGATGTGCTCTGAGAAAAGTGTATCATTGCAATTTGTTCTTCAATAGAAATGCTATAATTTAAATTAGTTATAATGGCAACACTGTGTATTAATTTTTGACAATTCTGATGTCATTTAATCATGGAAAGTTACACGCTTCGAAAACATTATTTAAAAGTTTCCAAGTATATCTTGACCACTTTCGCAACATGGGATCGAGCATTGTCGTGCTGTTAAATCACTTTATCATGTCTCTTGTTGTATTGCGGCTGTTTGTCTTTCAATGCTCGGCTCAAACGCATTAATTGTATTCGATCTCTTGTGATTGTTTCAGTTGGTTTTAACAACTCATAATACACTACGCCGAGATAGTACCACAAAATACTGAGCATGACCTTGGAACCGTGAATTTTCAGTTAGAACGTCAACGTGGAAGCATGGCTGGGATATTCTCATGATTTTTCTGCGCTTGGAATGATCGAATTTTATCTATTTTTCGTCTCCAGTCACAATGCGATATAGAAATCCCCCCCGTCTTTGCCTTGCAAGCAGCTGTTCACAAGCAAACAAACGCCGTTCAACATCTCTCGGCTTCAACTTGTATACGGCACTTAATTACCTTGTTTCTGAATCATTCCCATGACTTTCAGGTGTTTTGAAATGGCTTGTTGCATCACTCCCAATGATCCTGCCAATTCTTGTTGCGTTTGACACGAGTCTTGATCAAGTAATGCCTCCAATTCTGCATCTTCGAAAACCTTCTCTCTTCCACCGCCATTCTGGCCTTCGACATCAAAATCACCGTTCTTGAAGCGTTGAAACCACTCTCGGCACGTTCTTTCACTAATAGCGGCCTCACCATAGGTGTTTGAGGTATTTGAGAGCATTCGATGATCCTCAGCCGCAGATTTCTCCATATTAAAGCAGAAAATTAAAACCTCCCGCGAATGACGAGAATTTGACTCGAAAGCTGACATGTTTTATCGAGAATAACTTCAAGATGCAGACAAAAATCGACTAATATTTCGATGGCGTTATGTTAACAAATACATAAGCTTATTGTATGACTTTTACGATCTATTAATTTCGACTACCACTTACCCCTACAGCCATCTATTGCAAAACGGCGGAAGCAAAGTTGCACACCTAATAAAAACCAAAATCTGGCGATTTTGCCATTAGTCCGGGAGCCAGTAACAGATATACATGACCAAGTTCCTCTCAAACGGTAATTAGTAGAATGCATCAGGTAATAGTAATAAAAAGCCTCATGAACGTCAGCTGCGACTCTGCTGGGGGGAGAGCAGCGGCAGCTCCCCAAACACGAGAAAAAAAAAATTCAGTCATTTCCTCCCAACTGAAAATTTGTCAAATTGTAGCTAACCCAATATCTAGACGAAAACATACAATCAGCTGGCTATAGCATGGTGGATTATACGTCAGCTGGTGCCTCAAACATGAAAAAAAATTATATTTTCAATGACAGCTCTGACAGCGACTCTGATAATGAATCAGAGAGTGCCACACTTGCGAGAAAAGGACTTTCTCCACATGTTGCACAATAATATTTATTTACTTCCACTCTCTGATTCAGTATCAGAGTCGCTGTCAGAGCTGTCATTGAAAATATAATTTTTTTTTTCATGTTTGAGGCACCAGCTGACGTATAATCCACCATGCTATAGTCAGCTGATTGTATTTTTTCGTCTAGATATTCGGTTAGCTACAATTTGACAAATTTTCAGTTGGGAGGAAATGACTGAATGTATTTTTTTCTTCGTGTTTGGGGGGGCTGCCGCCGCTCTCCCCCCCAACCGAGTGGTAGCTGACGTTCACGAGGCTTTTTATTACTATTTTCTGATGCATCTCACCAAGTATCTCTCGAGAGGAAATAATCAACCAGATTTGCACCTGGCTCCCGGACTACATGATTCTACTAAATCCGGCCCTGTCCTATTAGACGCCGCTGCCCCTATGACCCCTCTACATACGGCTCAGACTCGCGAGCTTCGGGAATTCCGTCTGTAGAAGACACAAGCACTGGAGGGCCATTCATGCAGCCCTCGAAATTGCCTCGGCAAAAGTCGGCAAGGATCGATCCCCCTGCACCTTTCCTCTTCAATATTTCATATTTCCAATTTCGAAACGGGCGAAAGTTGGCGCTTCGTTTCTAATGGTTTTGGTAGGGGGAGGGTGTACAATCCAAAAGTAACGACATTATCGAGGCCCCCCTCCCCTAGTTCGGGAATCGGGAATCGGGTTATTTCGATGTTAATTTGTCCGGATCCGACGCTGGAGAAAGTAATTAGAGTGTTTGGATGCATTGGGAATATTTGGAGTTGCGATATCAATGTTTTACAGGATGTTTATTCAATGATAATTAAAGGGGTTGAGCCCCACCATAACCCTGCAATAATTGGGATATTAGAGTTCATTCAATATTCTGTGGTGCTGGGCTATCCATGTCCGGATTTGACAGCACTGTTCCAATTTGAAAGACAACTGTTATCATATTTTCAGTAGAATGTTAGCGATTTAACAATATCATAGAGTCATAAACATAGATAAAGGGAGTTAACACAATTTGTCCCCAACATGGTTAGATTATGTTGTCGGATTGTGATATATTTTCAAATCCATAATTCTACTATATCCTCATGAATGTATATTATATCGAATAAAATATATTTATTTGAGCGATTCCCGATTGAATATGCAAATTTGAATATTTGGAATCCGATATTTTTCCTAATTGTCGAATTTATAATAAGCAGAATAATTAATATTTTCTGTATCTACCTGCTGAAATCCAAGGTTTGGCAACTTTTGCTCTCCTAGTGTCATCAGTTGTTTCAAGTCGTTTGGCGCGCTTGAAGTTTGTTTTCTGAATTTCTGATATATTTAGGTATTTATTTCTCTATATCTGAAAATGTAACAAACTACAGGGTGTTACATTCAAACCAATTGCAGCTACACAATAATATTTTTGATAATATTGTTAATTAAACTTATAAAGAATGTTACGCGTTACTTTATGGGCACACACAAAACTATTGTATTTTTGTCCAGCCTGTACCAATTGGAATCAACATGTGATACATTTTTGTAATCAGCTCAGCTACAGTAATCGGAAAATTGAGACAAAATGGGGGTGTTCCATTTAAAAAAAAATGACGGTTACGTCATTACTCGGAAGAAATTCACCCTGTATATTATCTTATTATTTTAAAATACGGTAAATTAAAATAAAAAATCGACGTGTTTCAGGATTATTTCTTAAAATGGTCTGTTTAGCTGAAAATGAATTTGTTCCATACTTTACGGACGCAGTGTATAATTTTTGTCCGCAAATGCTTCAGTTTCCGAGATATTTTCCAACCAGAAATTCTGATCTTTTCCCTAAAATTCCAAGAAAATCTCTACAAAAAATAACAGTACAAGAATATTCGATACCACTCCATATATTTCCGGCGAGACACCTAAAACCCCAACCGGAAACAAAAAAAACAGTATTACGGAAACGGCCGAGATAGTGACCCACGTCAAAACCCCAAACCGGCGGAGCGAAAAACGCACTTTGGGCCAGCAAAAACAAGGTTCGCGAATCCCGTTGTCCATTTTCATCATTTTTTTCCCTGTCACATCATCGCCTTCCATCGGCGCAAAAATTGAACCATCAACCCCTTCCGGTCGACTGGACGAATTGAATTCTGCCGATTACAATTCTGGCTTTATTCCCGCCAGTTTATGTAATTCCAGGCCCCCGATATTGGATTCGGACGGGGCAGAATGGATAGAAGATAGAGCAAAAAAAAAATTGAGGCCGGTGGGATGTTTTGTCCATTGTATCGATTTTTTTGTTGTATTGTGTTTGATACTTTTGTTGCTTTTGTAGTTAACGTTTGCCTGCCTTTAGTAGGCGGATAATATTAGGTGTACAACTTTGCTTCCGCCGGTTTGCAATAGGTGGCTGTAGTGGTAAGTGGTAGTCGAAATAATTATATCGTAGATGTCATATAATAAGCTCAGGTAGAGGGTGTTTTTTTAGAGCTATAGAACTTTAAATTGCAATAAAACAACGATGGATTATTCGATTGACATGAATTTTATTTATCCGCAAGATAATCTTGTGGCATTACATCGGCAATAACACGGCGAATGTTGTCTCCCAAATGGTCAAGGGTTCGTGGCTTATCCGCTTAGACCAATGACTTTACATAGCCCCATAGAAAGTAGTCTAGCGGTGTTAAATCACAAGATCTTGGAGGCCAATTCACGGGTCCAAAACGTGAAATTAGGCGGTCACCAAACGTGTCTTTCAATAAATCGGTTGTGGCACGAGCTGTGTGACATGTTGCGCCGTCTTGTTAGAACCATAGGTCCTGGACATCATGGTTGTTCAATTCAGGAATGAAAAAGTTAGTAATCATGGCTCTATACCGATCACCTTTGACTGTAACGTTCTGGCCATCATCGTTTTTGAAGAAGTACGGACCAATGATTCCACCAGTCCATAAAGCGCACCAAACAGTCATTTTTTCTGGAAGTAACGGTGTTTCGACATACACTTGAGGATTAGCTTCACTCCAAATGCGGCAGTTTTGTTTGTTGACGTAGCCATTCAACCAGAAGTGCGCTTCATCGCTAATGGACGTAGTGCGCGATACGTATTTCGCACAGAATCATTATTTTCGAAATAAAATTCACTATTTGCAAGCGTTGTTCAGGCGTGAGTCTATTCATGATAAATTTCCAAACTAAACTGAACAGTAATACCAACTCAAAGTAATATACCTCGAAAAAAAACACCCGTTATTTGTAAATATAACTCCATCAAAATATCAGTCGATTTGTGTCTCCATCATAAGGTTATTCTCGATTAGACATGTCAGCTTACGAGCCAAATTCTCGTCATTTGCGAGAGGTTTTAATTTTCTGCTTCAATATGAAGAAATCTGCGGCTGAGGCTCATCAAATTTTCTGAATACCTATGGTGATACCGCTAGTAGTAAAAGAACTTGCCAAAAGTGATTGCAACGCTTCAAGAACGGTAAATTTGACTTCGAAGACCAGCATGGCGGAGGAAGAGAGAATGTTTTCGAAGGTGCAGAATCGGAGGCATTACTTGATCAAGACTCGTGTCAAACGCAACAAGAATTGGCAAGATCATTGGGAGTTACGCAACAAGCCATTTCAAAACGCCTGGAAGTCATGGAAATGATTCAGAAATAAGGAAATTGGGTGCCGTACGAGTTGAAGTCGAGAGATGTTGAACGGCGTTTGTTTGCTTGTGAACAGCTGCTTGCAAGGCAAATATGGAAGGGATTTCTGCATCGCATTGTGACTGATGACGAAAAATGGGATCATTACGATAATCCCCAGCACAAAAAATCAAAGGGATATCCCGGCCATGCTTCCACGTCGACGGCCAAACCGAATATTCGCGGTTCTAAGGTCATGCTCTGTATTTGCTGGGACCAGCTCGGCGTAGTGTATTATGAGTTGTTAAAACCGACTGAAGCAATCACAGGCAATCGTTATTGAACAAAATTGTTTCATCTGGGTCTCGGAAAATTCAAGAATAATTCTTGAAACGCCTCTCCATCCTCAACTTATCACTGTCTCACCAATTTTCTGGCAGAAATTGGAGCCAGACGCTGAAGAGTAAGTCTGTTGCTGAAGGTTTCAAGAATTCTTGTTGGATGCCTTTTCAGACTTGTTGTTTTCTACAGAAACTTGATAACCAGAAAATGAAACATGAATGCATGCTGCAGTAGGCATTCTGGGAAATTTTTGTTATTAGAAGTGAATAAGGGTGAAGTTAAGTGCAAAATCCACATGTAGGGTTTAGTTAACATAGTTCTCACTCAAGTTAGCACTTTCTCTATACTTGTTTTAAATTTCCTCAAACATAACTCTCGGACATCGATATATATGCTCTATAATTTCATAACAATTCGTTACCTGCAGTGAGTCTGTTGTCCAGCAACCAACTCGATATAGAAATCTATTATGAAATTATTTTAATTATCGATCTTCCCGAGGTATATGGAGCGAAAACTAACCTCATTAAGATGCAGCAGTTTATTTTAATATCCTCAAATTGAATGAAGTTCCTGTCAAAACAATGCAATTAGTTGGATATTGTAGTTGGTTGGAAATGGTCTTCTGAACGTTAATGACCTATTCCATTTTCCACTTAGGCTACAAGGCAATCAGTGGTTACAACTCATTGCCTAGATACCCTGGAGACAGCACTATCTAGTAAATAATTAATGGACATTATCTGTTTGCTATTTGAAGGTAGAAAAAACCTGAATCGATGTCTAGGGAAGATCGAATTAATTTGAATTTTTGCACCATCCAGTTTTCTGGATTAACAATAAGTCTCGGGCTTGGCACACAAATATCACTCGCTGTGTCATACCACTCTTTTCTTATTAGCATCAAGCATCTAACAATTCGTCAAAATTTCAAGAAAAAGTATTATTGATGGTATCTGTTGGCAGATCAGTAGGTCTTGCTTACTCTTCAGAATTCGAAAATATGAAATATTTGATATATTTATTAGTAACAAAGTAATTGATGAAAAAACATTCAGTCAAAAGATTGATGATAATGAAAGAAATTCTACTCAAAACTATTAAACCTGAATGAAGCCTTCGAAATATACAGATACTTGAAAAACATCCATAGTAGGAAAAAAAACACCAAAAGTTCATAGCTCCCTGTTACCAGTAATAGATTATACGAACACCGCAAAAAAAAACAGGTGAAAAACCGATTAGGCTACGGCTGTAAAGCCCGGATTTTTCCAATTCTGTTGAATAATACAGCCGTGAAAGCTTTCATCGTTATATATACAATTGTTAATGGTAAATACTCGTATACCAGTGAAATTAGTATACGCTTCAGAGTAATAAACATAGATGGAGGGAGCTTATGTCATTTTCAGTAAGCAAATTTTGTCTTCAACATGAACTATCAAATTTGACATGAAGCGCGCGGAAATGAAAACATATCAGCGATACGATATTTCACTCAATTCGCGAGTTTCTCCACAAAGTACGAACTTCTTATGTCCCATAGTAAATCAACGATTCATATCAACTCAAAATATATTGAGATGAATATCTAAATACATCAAAAATTCAGAAAACAAATTTCAAGCGCGCCAAACGACGTGAAACAACGAATGACACTAGGAGAGCAAAAGTTGCCAAACCTTGGATTTCAGGTAGATACAGTAAATAATAAATATTCTACTTATTATAAATTCAACAATTAGGAAAAATATCTGATTCCAAATATTCAAATTTGCATATTCAATCGGGAAACACTCGAATAAAATTTATTTCATTCAATATAATATACATTCATAACGATATAGTAAAATTGTGAATTTGAAAATATATCACAATCCGACAACGTAATCTAACCATGTTGTTGGGGACATGTAAAAATTGCGTATACTTCATGGTATACACTGAAACTGATGTAGCTAATACGTTATTTTCATATGAACGTCAGTTTTAATTTGAAGTAATAAGAAATAAATAAATTCATTCAAATGAATGCAAAAGGTTATCTGACAGTGCTATGAGTATTGAGAACTATCGATCTCAGACAATATTTGTTTCTATGATAAATATCAAAAAACTGGCTTCAATGAAATGAATGAGACTGAGGAGTGCACAAAAACAACCCCTGCTTAAAATTGCATATCTAATCTATCAGTGGATGTTCACTCTAAAAGAGGAATCACCTTGTATCCCCAATACGAAACATCCGTCGAAAAAGAATCCAACGAATTCTCAACATATTGTTTCTCGCGCGGCCATAAACGAATGCAATACTCTCTTTACATCCGTTCCCTACTTCATTCCTCTACATTTCCACGCCGCCGTCCTAACCCCAGCTGAATTTTACGAAATGGAGAACTTGAAAACTATCTCCATAAAGCCGAAACCACTCCCAGCAAATGACCCTCTCCAATTTCAAACACAGTGTCGACGTTACATTCAGAAAGTCACTCACCTCTGCTGATAACCCGTAGACTGGAAAGATTTAGGCAGGGACATTGACCTCTGCTGCGATTCCAGGAAGCTCTCCTGTCTATCCTGCGACGGAGCGCTTCCAGGCCTCGTCAGTATCATTTCCCGGACGTGGTGCTCCTTCTCCGGCGGCAGGTCTTCCAGAGGAGTCGAGGCACCTGAACTTTTCGCATTTCTCGGACATTTGGTGACAGTACGATCAGAAGCTAACCATATATCGTCGCTGGAAGAGGAGTTGCTGGCGTTATCCAGGGATCTGTTCGATTGGTTCCTCGAGTTGGACGGTGAACTCTTCCTTTCTTGACTTTCGTTGGTGGTCCTACCGCTAGGACTCAACCTATCCATTATATCAGTCACTTCTTGGTCGCTCCTACCGTTTCTGAGGAAGTCCGTAGGAGTCAGCGTATTCCTAACACTGAACTGAGGAGGTAACACCCTCCTTTCGGTTATAACACCACCCGATCTTCTCTTGAGGTTGTCAGGTATCACCCTATCCATCCTAACATTCGCGGAATCCAAGGAAACGTGATGCTGTATCGGGTAACTCTGAGAAGATCTCATAACAAACTGCGAATCTCTGGTAAGGGAAGAATCGCGATTACCACAATGTGTCCAGTAGTCACAGATGTTGGCGCCGTACGAACTAGATTCTTGTCGGCTTTGTGGGCTTATCCTTGTGTGGTTTGTTGCCGATGGTAGTGTCTTATCCCTCTGGAACCCTCTAGAATTGTCATTCCTTTGTTTTCCAATGTAATAGACGGTGATACCCTCAGCAGTAGGCCTTCTAGCTTCTACAGCTTCTTCAGCAGATACACCGTTGTTAAGTCTGTGCATCATCAAGGCTTGAGCAGCCGCTCTGCTTCTATTACCGTAGATATACTCCGTTACAACTTCAGCTTCTCTTCGTACATCTTCGCTTATCATACCTTCGAAAGACTGTGGTTTGAGTGGTGTAATATTGTTGTAAATTCTATTCCTATCGTTGTTCCTACCAGGAGGTGGTTGTGGTGAAACCCTCCTACCCCCTCGATCTATAGTGCTTCCAGGTTTTCTCTCAGGTAATTGCAAACTTTTTGAGCGTCTTACTTTCTGCGCTATTTCTTCTTGAGGTGACCTGCTTTGGATGTACCGATTCAATGGGCTCCTTCTATTCTGTGGAGTAGCTGCGTTAGAGTTTCGTGTAGGTAAGTCGATGCTTTCCGTTGAAGACGAACTGCAATTCAGTTGTTTGTTACATTCTGAACCAGCTGGTGATCTTCTTAGAGGATTTCTGTATTGATTCTGCTTGGAGTTCTGTATGTTCGCCAGCATTTTCTCTCTGTTCCTGAGTACTTCGAAAGAAGCTTTTTGGTCTATTCCCGTGATGCTCATGTTGATAGAAGAACTGTTGTTATCTTCATCATCCGCATCTTCGTATACATCCAAAGATGAATCTGTAATCTCTGAAAGACGAGGCATAGTCGGTCTGGATACGCAGCTGTCCAAGCTTCTGAAACCCATCGAAGATGCTGAAGATGAAGAAGAAGACTCGGCATGTTTTTGAAAAAATTTGGATCTTCTGGTCGCTGACGTTTCCTCCAGTGATTTAGCTTGAAGGATGTTCTTCTTCTCTGGCTTCTTATTCTGTTGTTTTTCGTTTGAAGGAGATGTCTTGGGTGACACTCTAGGTTTTGGTATAATGGTGGCCATGGGCGCGCAAGTTTTGAATACTTCTTTTGACGGTGAAACTGGAGGGCTCACATCTCTGTCTATGGCGTTTGAACGTGGTAGAAAATGACTCTTACCGAAGAAAGTACGTTTGGGCGACGTCTTCGTGGTGGCTTTATCCTGGAATGCTGGTGGTGGGGATATGATTGGAGTGTGTGGTGGTGGCGAAAAGGAATCTGTGTTATTTTGTGGGGATTTCTTCTTGATTTCATCAAACTTCACAGGTTCCTTTATGGACAGGTACAGAGGTTTTTGCGGTTGTTGCAAGAGTTTTGTAGGAGAACTGGGACATCTTCCTGGTTCGCTTTTGTAGTGGTACTGAGACAGTTTCAGAGCAACCCTTTTCGAGTCTTGTGCCTGCGTGACCTTAGCTGTCGTCCTGAAATTGCTGATCTTCCTGTCGTCCAGGGATTTATGTTGAACTTGCACCCATCCAGATCTTCCCAAATAGACTCCATCGACTTCCCTATTGCACCAACGCACTGGTGACAATTCCCTGTTGTATTGATTGTCAAGGAAGGCTTCTGAGCTATTCATGTCGCTGGTTTCGATTGATTTACCGGTCCACCTGAACTTCGATTCTATTCCTCCTAGCGACTGGTGTTTCGTCAAGCAGTGTACTCCTGCTGGTTTTCTGCTGCTGGGGTAGATTCTGGAGTTGGCGGTGGGTAGTTTGGCGTTGTTCTCCCAGCTATCGGTGGAGTTGCGGAGATGGAGGACTGACACGTTAGGGGCCCTGAAAAAAAAATGATCTGTTTAGATTGTCGCATAGCGAAGATGAAAGATAGAGAACAGGTTGCCTTAAATGGGAGAGGTGAAGGTTATGTTTTATCCTACGCGGTTGTTCTACCAGTTCAGAGTGTTTTGACATTGAGAGATTATTTCTTTCGCGTTGTTAGAGGAGTGGAAAATACTGATATTTTTTCAGGGAGATTCTGATTTGGGAATATTTGATCGAGATAATTATTATATTTTCGTGAAGTTCAAGGCGATATATGAGTGATATTGCTCACAATTTGAAATTTTATGTTAGGATTACTTGCCAATGAAAGTTAAAAATTCGTTTGATTCTGAAAACTTTAATAAAGTTAGCTAATTCCAGACTTTTTACCCGTAGTCTAGTCGTTTTTTCATTTAATAATCGGAGAGAACCAGTGTCGGGTATCAAACTACCACCGACAAACGTCAGGTGAAAATCCGATGTAAAAATTATCAGAAAAAAATCAGATTTCTGTTAATTTCCCAAAAATCGTTTGAGTGATTCTGATAAAACTTAACACCTTATTTGTGGTAATGGGAAACTTCTTCGAATATATTTTGAATTGATTTGTTGAATCCAGTGGCACCCCAGAGGACGATAACATTGAAATTAGCATTATAGATGGTTGTATGCCACTTTCATTTTGGTTTCATTCTTTTTTTGACTGAGCTAAGGACTACCACTAATGGGTATGTCAAGTATTATGAAATTGTAAAAAAAAATTGAAGTAATTCATTCCGAAATATAAAGGATAGAAAATTGTTGGTGAAAAATATTGTATTCAGTACGATTCAAGGTTGATTATGTGAATATTTGTATTTATTCCTTTTCTTCATTTCTTTTTCTTTTTTTTATTTCTTTTTATTCTTATTATTTCTTTCTTTCTTTATGGCTCGAATATTGCGCTGAATCTTCTGATGTCAGTTCTCTCCTCTTTTTTTTTTTGAGTTGAAATATATATTTATAAATTGGGGAGAATAAACTATGAGAAATTGCAACAAAAATGTTTTGGTATATTTCTAATTGAAGTGAGTGCTCAAAAAATTATTTCGCATACATACTTATGTATTTAAGTAAGTATTTATTCGAGATTTCTCCTCACAACCCTTCGCAAACTCTGCCTCTGTATTCTAATAACAGAAAATCCCCTGAACGTAATTTATCCAATTTTGTGATGGATCTGTCTGCTACCTCGAAACAGGGTTACATGCGGCAGCTCCCCAAAAAAAAACGAATTATATCCTAACGAAAAATTCGTACTCCGGCAACTGCTGTCCCAATTTGATAAATTGAGCAGTCGAATTACCATTAGGAAAAATAAAAGTTTCCAGTGTCGAAAATTGCCATTTTTTGATATTGACGGTTCTGTTTGCATCCATTACTTCGTCGGAAAGTTTGGAATTTTATGGTGGATATGAAAGATTGGTAATTTTCCTTAGTTTTCCTGATAGTAGACGGGTTTTAGTGGCGAATTGGCATTAGCAATATGGTTTATTGTTGCTTTTACGAGGCGTTGAAAGATGTATTGGAAAAATTGAGTTTCGGGGATATTGCATTGATTTATTTCACTAAACGTCTAGTAGAAAATTCAGTAGAGGTCTTGTTCTACAAGAAAGAGTGAATGAATTTGCAATAGAATTAGACAACATGATTTTTTTTTACCGAATCTGATGAAAATCTATACTTTTTATCAGCATCAGAATGAAATGTATGGAAGAACTCGTTTCATCGGTAACCAAAGAACTAGTTAGATATAATCGCATTCTTCAAACTCATAATACCAACAGGTTCTAGTTGTTACCCAATGAAAATATTTTCACAACCGAAAACTTGCACGTCCAACTTGAGAAATAGATATTACACATCACTAGACAAATTTGTGACGACCATCTGCTAGTTCAAACTGTTGTTGAACATGCTGATTGAATGTGAAGAAATAATAAAGCTGGAATATTGGGTTATGCAATGAATATGTATTTATCAGTAAATGTTAATTTTTTTAAGAGAATTTCTTCAAGGTTTTTGACATTATATGTATAAGTATATAAGATCTTCATCTCAATATTTTTCAAATCTAGTAGATTCGACACATAGTGTAATAAACATAGATAGAGGGAGTATACGCAATTTTTACATGTCCCCAACATGGTAAGATTCTAAGATTACGTTGTCGGATTGTGATATATTTTCAAATCCACAATGTTACTATATCCTTATGAATGTATATTATCGAATGAAATATATTTATTCGAGAGATTCCCGATTAAATATGCAAAGTTGAATATTTAGAATCCGATATTTATCCTGATTGTCGAATTTATAATGAGCAGAATACTTATTATTTTCTGTATATACCTGCTGAAATACAAGGTTTGGCAACTTTTGCTCTCCTAGTGTCATCGGTTGTTTAACGGCATTTGGCGCGCTTGTAGTTTGTTTTCAGAATTTATGATATATTTAGGTATTTATTTCAATATATTTTGAGTTAATATAGAATATTGATTCACTATCTGACATAAGAAGTGCGTTCTTTGTGGAGAAACTCGCTAACTGAGTGAAATATAGTATCACTGATATGTTTTCATTTCTGCGCGCTTCATGTCAAATTTGATCAGGTTGGGGACAAAATTTGCTTACTGAAAATGACATATACTCCCTGTATCTATGTTTATTACACTGAGATTCGACACTATTGAAAATATACTACTGAAAAAATAAGGAAACCATGGAGAAATATGTTATGGTGATTGATGAATGCTCTATCAAGATAACGCCTGCTCACTCCCCTGGTAACAATTTGTTTTTCTCAAGGCCAGCGTTGAGATGGGCCAATTTTTGGATGAAAGAGCTCCCGTCTTCACGGAAAGAAGGCATCCCTTCTGCTCACATCCCATTCCCTGATTCATCCAGAACTTCTCACATAATATAATTCCAGAAATGCTCATCTCATCGCGAAAAAAAAAATCAGTCAGGCAATTCAATTCATGAATTCCTGAATGTTGATGGCCGAATGGCCTCAAAAAGGGGCATACATAAAATCTTCCGGCCGTTTCTACGTTTTCACCCACCTCCAAGATTTTCCATGAATAAATCATCGCGGGAAAGCTTGTATACCGGTGGAAAAGTCGTCAATAGGTTATAAACCTCATGGATATTACATACAGGAAGAACTGTTGCTTCGAAACAGTCATATATTATGTTCGCTTATGAATAAAGTAGTATGTTTGTGGACTGACGAAGAAGTGGAAAGAAAGTGAAGTTTTTCAATCTTCGAGAAAAACTTGTGAGTTGCAGTTTTGATGTTGAAGTTGTTCCAAAGGAATGGAAAAACAATCCAAAGTTTGATTTTTGGCAGTAATAAATAAAATTATATTTTTATATATTTCACCCCTTTCAAATCGTTTGGAATGCAGAACAATCTATATCAATAGTAGTTTCCAATTAGATGTTTGATTTTGATACTTTAATGAAAGAGTATACTTTAAGAGAAATCATTGGATGTTCATTTCATTGTGAAGTAGAAGATATTAACGATGAAAAACGATATCAGCCAAATGGCCGCAAAGTGCTTTAGTTTTGCGAACTGTGACTACAAAATTTTCACAATTTTAATGCATTGTTGAAGCGTGTATCGTTCCATTTTTAGTAATGGCGTAGTTTTAACTGTCGAAAAAGGACAGCTGCCCAGATAGTGGTCTATTCAAAATGAAACCTCTGATTGAAAATTAAATGTGAGGTTGACGTATAAAAAGAGTAAAAAACATGTCAATTGATAGACATATTTATTCATTTATTATTTCAATATTTTCTACACAGCCTCTGAATTGAGAATGGTTGGATTCGTAACATGAGGTTATGCATGTTCATGAAACAATTTGGAGTCATTAAATCCTTCGTTTGGTCAGCAGACGTGGGTTACTTATGGCAACATTGGATTGCTAACCCACGCGTACTTCAAACAGTGAGATCAATGTCCACAAGTTCGCCAATAAATTGGATTGTGTGTGGGATGGTGGAATCTAGAAAAATGATGGATAAGCGAAGGCGTTAGAGTTTCATTTATATTGTGTATCAAAAGAAGTATTAGGCTACTCACTAAGGTTTTCTACGTGCAAAACAGAAATCAGGGCATGTCATTTGAATAAATGGACTTATTTTTCCTTTTTTAAAGATAATTTTCAAAAAAAAAATTGTCGGACCAGTCTGTAGAGTGAAAAATACATAGGACAACAACTTTGCATCCGCCTTTTTTTCCGAAATTCGAGGCTTCATTGTAAAAAACTGGTTTTACATTTATGATTCAAAGTATTGTCCATCGCTGGCCACTATTTTCTCCCATCTTTCAGGCAGCTTACGAATACCACGTTGAAAAAACTGGTCATTTTTTGAAGCGACCTACGGATCGATCCAATATTTTACTTCATCATAAGACCAGAAGTGCTGGTCAGCCAAGCCATTGATCGAAACAAGTGATAGTCCGAGGGAGCAACTATATGCTCGACTCAAACGCATTAATTGCGTGAATATTTGGTTTGGCCGTCGACGTAGAAGCATGGCCAGGATATCCCCATGAGTTTCTGCGCTTGAGTTCTTGTCTATCTTTCGTCTCCAGTCACAATGCGATGCAGAAATTCCTTTCGTATTTACATTGCAAGCAGCTGTTCACAAGCAAACAAACGCCGCTCAACAACTATCGGCTTCAACTCGTACGGCAACTGATTTCGTTGTTTCATTCCCATGACTTTCAGACGTTTTGAAATGGCTTGTTGCGCCACTCCCAATGATCCTGCCAATTCTTGTTGCGTTTGACACGAGTCTTGATCAAGTATAATGCCTCTAATTCTGCATCTTCGAAAACCTTCCCTCTGCTGGTCTTCGGCCGTCACGAATCACCGTTCTTGAAGCATTGGAACCACATTCGGCACGTTTTTTCACTAATAGCGGCCTCACCATAGGTATTTGAGAGCATTCGAAGAGCCTCATCCGCAGATTTCTTCATATCAAAGCAGAAAATTAAAACCTCCTGCAAAATCCATACACAAATCGACTAATATTTCGATTGCGTTATGTTTACAAATACCTAAGCATATTGTATGACACCTACGATCTACACTGCGCAAAAAAATTAACGCACATTCTGAAAATCTCAATTTTAATGAGAGTCAACTCTACATTGACTTTATAACTTATTTTTTATGTTCTCTCGGGAAGGTTTTGAACGAAACAAGACACATTAAATGGAAGAAAAATTCAGGATTTCACCGAATCTTATGCGAAAGAAGAGAAATAAACAATTTTCAAAATACTGGAATGCTGATAAGTGATTCAATACTTGGTATTTCCACCCCTTGCGTTAATTAGAGCTCGGCAATGACGGTTCATACTCAAAATGAGTGATCTTAAGATGTTCTGATCTAATCCTTCCCAGATTTCTCTGAGTTGGATTCCTAAGTCATTAAGAGTAGCTGGATGATTTTCTGAACTTCTCAGCCTTCTATTGAGGTTGTCTCAAACCTGCTCAATCGGATTGTGATCTGGACTTCTTGCTGGCCATTCCATTCGAGAGACTTCAATCTCTTCAAGGTACTCCTGAACGATGCGCGCACGATGGGGTCTGGCATTATGGTCCATAAAAATGAAATTTTCACCAATGTATGGGGCAAATGGCACTACATGCTCTTCAAGAATGTTCCTTATATACCAATCAGCATTTATAGCTCCATTATCAACGACCACTAGGTCTGTGCGAGCAGACAAAGATATTCCACCACATACCATAATCGATCCTCCCCCGAAACCAGTAGTATTCAGGAAATTGCACTGAGCATATCTTTCATGTGGACGTCTGTATACAAGGGAACGTCGATCAAAATGGTAGAGACAGAATCTAGACTCATCTCTGAAGAGAACTCTTTCCCAATCAGCCTCTTCCCAATGGATATGCTCTCTCGCCAAATCCAAACGCGCCCTTCGATGGGCTGGAGTAAGAGCTGGGCCTCTTGCCGCGAAGTTGTTACTTTTAAAAAAAGGATATTATAGTGTTAAGGAATTATAAGATGATGAATTTCTTTAAAATAACGGAGGAGTGTTTATTATTGTTGTTTATTTTGATTTATCCTATATGGTATTGAACAATCGTTGGATCAATAAATTTACTTTACGTTATGTTTCACATTTCCTCAGTTATCGATCCCATCTCACTAGATATCCTACGGTGCAGGTCATGACCTCATCCAATAAAAAAACCTGCCAAACCTCGAGCAGAGAAACAGGAGAACCGGACATAGCTCCAGGCAGGAGGATGGAATCAATGCCAAGAAGGGAGCTCCTGATGCTGCGACACCGAGGGATCAGTAGAGATAATAGAATTTATCTCGAGTGGAAATATAATAGAGGAGAAGCAAGAAATATGGAACACGATACAGACAGGCATATTAGGTCGTGGAGATGAAATAAATGGAAAACAGGGTCTGAATGGAGGAGCACTTCATAGGCTGAAGGCTTTGTAGTCGGGATCACAATAACAAGATTTGAAATTGTTGAATATTGCCGAGCTATCTCTAGGACTGTTCCCGGTTGGAGTTGAATTAAAAGTTTTTGGGTGGAACGGCTTTATATGTTGCCGGGTTGGGGCATATTTTTCATTGTGTCCTAGGGGATTGTTGATTCGTCTGAATGTATTGCTTTTGTTTTGGCATTTCTCGCATTATTGGCGTCGAGAACTTTGGGACAAAGTACTCACTCCCAACATTTCATTATTTTGCATATACGTCGACTTCATTGATGTTTGTTCGTTTTAACAGAAAAATATTTTGGCTCAGTAATGAGACTGGTACCTATTCACTTTAAAATTTGTTTACAATACGACGAATAGTGAGTCGATTCACTGAATAATGTCGAACATAAATTCTTCTTAAAAGATACTACACACATAATTAGATAAAGTGGCCGAATTTTTGATATGTTATAGTCCAAGTCATAACATAACAACAAAAAGTTCAATAGGTGCAACTTTTTCTATAGGATAGTTTTGACGCTAGAGGCCTCTGAAAACATTCATTTGTTCTTCATTGTTAAACAATACAAAACGTTATCCAGGATAATCATCATTGATATGAGATATTATTAGCTGAGTGCACTGCACACGATGAACCGAATGCAAAGTGAGGAAAAACACAACAGTCAGCTGGCAAAATTATGGCATCAGTATTCTGGGATGCGCAAGGTTTAATATTCATTGATTACCTCTAAAAGGGTCAGACCATCAACAGCGATTATAATATAGCGTTATTGGATCGTTTAAAGGATGATATCGTCAAGAAACGGTCCCATTCGAAAAAAAAAAAGGTGCTGTTTCATCAAGACAATGCGCCGTGTCCCAAATCAATGGAAACAATGGTAAATTTGCATGAATTGGGCTTCGGATTACTTCTGCATCCACCGTATTCGCCAGTTCTGGCCCCAGCAATTTTTTCCTGTTCTCAGACCTCAATAGAATGCTCGCTGACAAGAAATTTAGCGCCAATGAAGAAGTAATCGCCGAAAATGAGGCCTATTTTGAAGCGAATGACAAATCGTACTACAAAAATGGTATCGAAAAGTTGGAAGATCGCTATAATCGCTGTATCGCCCTCGAAGGCAACTATGTTGAATAATAAAATCGAATTTTGACAAACAAATGTGTTTTACTATGGTAGACCGGGGACTTTTTAATTGGTCTGTTACTATATTAAAAGCATTGTTCTTTGGTGTTGTTACATTTGGTCCAGCTATCAATTTTTAAAGTTTAATTATTCGAAAATGATTAAAAATCGCCTTAGTGATCTACAAATGTTCATATATCCTTTCTATACCTTATTCTACATCACATTCGAAGAAAAATACGGACTGTTCTTTCGAAAAAAGTTATTATTATTATTAATGGTAATGTATATTCTGTAGCTGAATAATGTAGATTATTGGAAATTATCATCACCTACAACATTCAACATCCATTCACAAACACAATCATTTATGATTTCATTCACACATTTGACTGGAGTAAACCAAAAACTGTATAAACCCCTCATAACTCAACTATAAGCCAACAAATATTCACGAAAAACAAAAGGGGTACTATTGTAACCATAATTTCATTAATGTAATCATCGAAATATTCAGAATTCTTCCAAATATTAACCGAAATAATTTCAAATAAAATTAATAATTAATTACAATTACTATCATTGATTCTGTTTGTTCAAAATTCGACCCCTCACATACGCATGAACTAAGGGGCGTTCAACACGAGGCGGATTATTTCATAAACGATTGATTCCAATCAATTCTCAATTATACCGCAAATCCACAAATTGTAACTGGTTATACTAGGGTCCTTTCAACTACAGTTTTGAATTTCCATAGCTCAAAGTGTGTTAGGAAACATTGGGCGGTTTGCAGATGAATATATGGGTATTGAATCTCTCTTGTTGTTATAATAGTAATTGAAATTTGGTGCGCCGAATTTGTAGAAATTCAATTTTGTCCTACGAATTGGAAAATTGAGTTTATATGATCTGAAAATTGAGCAGGTTTTGACAGTAGTCAGCGTCTGAATGGGAGACCGTTCAGTGGAAGCATAGAGTAATAAACATAGATAAAGGGAGTATACTCAATTTTTACATGACCCCAACATGGTTAGATTACGTTGTTGGATTGTGATATATTTTCAAATCCACAATTTGAAATAACGGGTGTTTTTTTTCGAGGTATATAACTTTAGTTGGCGTTACTGTTCAAGATGGCAACCGATTTAACAGCTGTCAAGTGATTTATTCTCAGTTTGGTTTGGCAATTCATCATGCATAGACTCACGCCTGAACAACGTTTGTAAATAGTGCAATTTTATTTCGAAAATAATGGTTCTGTGCGGAATAAGTATCGCGCACTACGTCCATTTTATTTTGTTTAGCGATGAAGCGCACTTCTGGTTGAATGGCTACGTCAACAAACAAAACTGCCGCATTTGGAGTGAAGCTGATCCTCAAGTGTATGTCGAAACACCGTTACATCCAGAAAAACTGACTGTTTGGTGCGCTTTATGGGCTGGTGGAATCATTGGTCCGTACTTCTTCAAAAACGATGATGGCCAGAACGTTACAGTCAATGGTGATCGGTATAGAGCCATGATTACTAACTTTTTCATTCCTGAATTGAACAACCATGGTGACCACCTAATTTCACGTTGTGGAACTGTGAATTGGCCTCCAAGCTCTTGTGATTTAACACCGCTAGACTACTTTCTATGAGGCTATGTAGAGTCATTGGTCTATGCGGATAAGCCACAAACCCTTGACCATTTGGAAGACAACATTCGCCGTGTTATTGCCGATATACGGCCACAAATGTTGGAAAAAGTCATCGAAAATTGGACGTCGAGATTGGACTACATCCGAGCCAGCCGTGGAGGTCATATGCCAGAAATCATTTTTAAAATGTAATGCCACAAGATTATCTTGCGGATAAATAAAATTCATGTCAATCGAATAATCCATCATTGTTTTATTGCAATTTAAAGTTCTATAGCTCTAAAAAAAACACCCTTTATATTTATTTGAGTGATTCTCAATTAAATAAGCAAATTTGAATATTTGAAATCGGATATTTTTCCTAATTGTCGTTTATAAGTTATCCCTTTGTTTAAAGGCCTTTGTTCTTCTCTTTTCATACCTCCAATTCAGAAATATCCTGTGTAAAAAGAAACCTTTTTATAAGCAATATCCCCTCAATTTATATTTCATTGAATTCGGACACTCATCTAAATATCTCCATCATTCGTTCCAATTGAAATCGAAGAAGAAAATTGAAAACAAATCTCCTCAAGTCCCCTAATGAATAAAATCCACCTGAAGAAAACGGCAACGTCGAAAAATTAAATTCAACCCCATTCAAATCACCGGAATACAAAAAAAAAGCGCCGAAGTGCCCCTTTAAAAATTCACGATACTACAGCACTGGACGCGTCCGCTCCATCTCCATCTGACGGCAAAGTCGGATACTCACGTTTCACCAGCCAGCCTCTCAAGGAAATTGAAATTTCTACCCCAGCAGTTTTCGACGTCTTGAACAAAAAAAAAAAAAACGACATGTTATCGAAACTCGGCGGGTGGCGCCGAAATATACGATACGAAAATTGTTTTAATTTCTTTTGTGCGCCCACGATTTTACACTTGCGCCCCTTTCTACGGGTCGGGAAGGGCTCTTTTCAAGCGATACGATACGCAAATTGATTCGATTGAAAAGAAAAAAACATGCGAGAAGGGTGAAATATCGAAGGTGTTCAAACGTGTGAATTCGTCGTGGATTGAAAAACGTGGAAATACGGTTATCGGCGTTCTGTTTTGATTTTTGGTTATTATTTTCTGTTGGATGTTGCAACAGTGGCGCGGAGCACCATTTCTTTAGTTGGGTATGAGTTAGAAATCTGATTATTTTTTTGAGTAATCTTAGAATCTATCAGGTGTTCAACTTTGCTTTCGTCCTTTTGCGATAGATGGATGTAGCGGTAAGTGGTAGTCGAAAAAAATAGATCATAGATGTCATACAATAAGTTAAGGGATTTGTAAACATAACGCCATCAAAATATTAGTCGATTTGTGTCTCCATCATAAAGTTATTCTCGATTAAACATTTCAGAATCAGAATCAATTCCGACGTGTCGTTCATTTTCAATCCAAACTAACTAGGCAGAAATGCAATACACATATTGATTGATCGGATAAAGAGCAACCATAATGGAACGATTTTTGGAACTGGGTATATCCATTTTCACCCAATCGGGTGTCTGGTGAACCAATACCTGCGAAATATATTTCATAATGAAATTTATCATTCGTTCCGATAGTCGAAAGAATGCTTCACAATGAGCTCCCTGCAGAAAAGGAACAAAAAGGAAAAAGCTTAACGCATGTCCTTGCTTTATACGAACATGGAATTCGAGGCCTACTTAAAAATTTGAGGTGGAATAGCCCCTTTGTATTGCTTCAATGAGAACTTTCGGAAGTCTTTTCTGGGAAAAAAGTGTGGAATCTATTCTCATGAAAAACTTGAGTTTCCTGAGGTGTTCAGAGTGGTACTTGTCTGCTTTGAAATTAATTTCTTCCTCTTTTTTGAGGGAGTGCACGCACTTTGTTCTGGGACATACGACAAGTCATTTTATTCAGATTCTATAAAGAAACGAATTACTAAATAGTGTGGTGTTAGATAAAACATATATACAGGGTGTCTCGAAATTATAGTTCCAAATTGAAACAGAGTATTCGTAATGAAAAATAAATAAGACTTTCCCGATCATTTTCTTCTCAAATATCATTCGTTACGGAGATGCAGGTTAAATACTAAAAATTAAAAGTAAATTTTTTTCATAACTTCCACAGCTTCCAAAATTTTTCAATCAAATTTGAAAGAATGTTTGTATTCATCAAAAGGTGCTTCATTTTGAAAAAATATCAAATTTTCAGTTGTCACCAGTGCAAGAGCAAATCTCTATTTTTAGTTTTTTAGAGATATCTTAAGAATCATTGAAGATATTTTGGATCTGTTTACACCATAGAGGAATAAACATATATGGAGGGAGTATACGCAATTTTCACATCTCCCTAACATGGTTAGATTACGTTGTCGGATTGTGATATATTTGCAAATCCACAATTTCACTATATCGTTATGAATGTATATTATATTGAATGAAATATAATTATTTGAGTGATTCCCGATTAAATATGCAAATTTGAATATTTGGAATACGAATTTTTTCTAATTGTCGAATTTATAATAAACAGAATATTAATTATTTTTTGTATCTACTTGCTGAAATACAAGGTTTGGCAACTTTTGCTCTCCTAGTGTCATCGGTTGTTTCACGTCGTTTGACGCGCTTGAAGTTTGTTATCTGAATTTCTGATATATTTAGGTATTTATTTCAATATATTTTGAATTAATATGAAACGTTGATTCACTATGGGACATAAGAAGTGCCTTCTTTGTGGAGAAACTCGCGAATTGAGTGAAATATCGTATCACTGATATGATTTCATTTCCGCGCGCTTCATGTCAAATGTGATAGTTCATGTTGGCGACAAAATTTGCTTACTGAAAATGACACATGCTCCCTCTATCTATGTTTATTACTCTGAGGTTCACACCAACCCACTCATCCCAAATAACGCAACATTTTCGCGATTTAAGCCAACCTGTATTTCTAACGGTTTTCGATATTCCTGTAGTGTCCCTCTAAATAGTTCTAACCCTGTATAATAATATGAATTGTCAAACCATGTTTCACGCAGATGACACTGACATTCCTTCTGTTGCAAACATGGCTGTTATCACTGTCTGTCTGTGACACAAATTGATCATATCAACATAAGCAAACGCAAGCATTTTTTTTTGTCAAATTTGGAATATAATCAATCAGTAGTTTATTTGTTCGTCATCCTTCCACAATAAATACACCAACACATATAATTTAATGCACGTCACATCCAAATCTATAATGAAATCACAAAAATATGAATTCATAATGATTGATCTACAAAAACGTTCGATTCGAAAAGTTAATGAAACAGGCATAAAAGCTTTGATGCAATATGTATTTATCCCCTAGACATTCCACAAATCGATACTGACATGCCATCATTTATGATTCAGTTCATTTGAATGCCATCGAAAAATATGTAATGAAATATATCACTTTTCTATGTGAATAACTGAGTAACGATTATTCGAAAAACGTTCCTGTTTTCCACTCTGTATATCGAGAAAAGAGGTGCTTTTAGAAAATGCAGCTTACCGGCAAAGTTCTTCGCCTAACTCGTACAAAAAAACGAAGCCATTTATCTGAAGGAACATATATGAAGCGAAATGGTGTATGAAATCGTTTCTTCGAAGCTTTCAGTAAGTTTTCCTGGAAAATGCAATATATATTCAGATTTCCCTTTTTATATCGTCGTTTACAATTTCATGCAGCCATAATTTCATCGTAACGTTTTGGAACTGTAAAAACGGATGATGTCGTGTTGATCTCTAACGGACTGTTCCAAGAAAAGAAAGAACGAATACGTTTTTCATTCCTATCTATAAAGTAATACAATTCTCTATGTTCCAACTTCGCCAATTTATTAGGTGTAGTAAAAAGAAATCCATTATTTTCACAATTGATGGCTTTAGTTATCTGTGTCTCGCGTTGTATAGGTCCGATCGAGTTCCAGATGATGTTGCAAAGATTTTGTTCTACAAAAACTTCTATGACAGTTTTGAGATTCAGTTTAGTTTGGGCGCGCGTCAAAGATGGACACTAGAAAAGAGAAAATACGCTATATATTTCACACTGGATCCTATTTAGGTCAAAGATGCGCCATTTTGTTCGAAAACTTCTTGCTAATTTCAAGGTAATATCATTATCTATCAAATAGAAGTCCTCGTCCGTATTGACAAAAAATTGGAACAGTTTTCACAAGCCTCTGTTGAAGCAAATTTTTACAAGCAAAACTGTGCGCCATGAACTGGAACAGATAGTAATCACTTGGTGCCAGGTCCGGACAATGAGGTGGATGCATAAGAACCTCCCAACCAAGCACCTGGAGCTTCTGGCGAGTCACTTTCGATGTGTGTGGCCTGGCGTTAACCTGATAGAACCCAATTTCCCTCTTATTGGGAAGAGATGACCGCTTCTTGGCAATTACTTCCTTCACAAGGTTCAATTGTTGACAGTAGAGTTTCTAGTTAAAAGTTGTGCTGTAGGAGAGCAGCTCATAGTAGATAATTCCTGCCAATCCCACCAAACACACAGCAAAACCTTTCTGGCTGTTTCCGCCGACTCACCGTGTTTCGACCACGACCGTTTTTACTTGACGGTGTCGTAAGTGATCCACTTTTCATCACCAATTAACCGCCTCGAAAATGGGTCGATTTTGTTGCGATTCGCAGATGGAAATTCGGTCCGTGAGGTTTTTTGCATTAACTCGTGTAGTACCCATACATTGAGCTTTTCTTGAGACCAGCCTAATACAAATGGTTCCAACCAGTTTTTTGTGCAATCTGTAGCTCTTGGGAAATCGAAACAGTGCTTACATGACATGACGCAATATAGCGTATTAATTTTTTCTAGCTAAACCGAGTCAATTAATCACAAAACTGTCATTGAAGGTTTTGTAGTACGAAATCTCATCTTTCTAATGTCATATAGTGGAACCTGATCAGTCTTATACAACGCGAGATGCAGATAACTAAAGCCATCTATTGTAAAAATAATGTATTCCTTTTTACTACACCTGATATAATGCTCAAGAGACAACATCCAATGATTCCCGAAAACGTCTTATTCCGTAAACCCCAGGTTTTGAATCAATGTAATCCCCAGGGAACGCGATACAGGGAAGGAATGTCCGACATTACATCCTGTCCAGGTCTTGTCTCTAAGCAGAATCAATGTCCCGAGCGCCTTTATTTATTTAAGAGGGATTTTCGGCCAGATTCCAACTTTTCCCAATAACTTCGTTGGCGAGAGTTAGCCCCAAGAACAAATCCTGATCAAGTGACTCCAGCCTAACGGGCAGAGTCTACGGGAGTTACTTGTTTATTAGGGAAGTTTGAAGTGCCGGGAGAGAAAATGAGCTTATATTCTTTTATCTCCGGTTTTTTTTTTTATTTTTCGCGAAGGAATTTTTGGAGTGAGAAGTTCGGTAAGTGACTTCGATCGTTATTTCTTCGTTTACGATTCTTGAAATTCGACTACTTCTTCACAATTTGCAATTTTTTTTTTGAATTCTGTCTAATTATGAAATATTTCGAGTTTACAGTATACTCTTCATTTTGTTGAAGATTGAGTTCATTTCTGCCATCGAATGACGTCAATGATCTTGTCACTCTGAAATTGTGTCAACTGCTTGGAGTAAAGGGAGTTGAACTCGAATTGGAATGTTGTGAACAAGAGTAACTTTACACGCTCTTCTCGTAATATACCAATCGTTTTTTTGTCTACTCCTGCTACAAGTCACTAAAATGGCAACATCAATATCAAAACTCAGTCGAACTGAGTAAGAATCTTGATGTCCCCATTCCAACATTTCTTGCTGTCACCATTGACGTAAACCCCTTTTCCAAACTGACATAAATCGTTACACCGCCCTAAAATCCACCAACCTGAATCAATCATCAACCTGTTGATGAATTCTAGCAGGGTATCAAGTTCGCCATTCCAGAAAAACCCCATGAAGCGTACCCAACATCTTTTGGATCTCTTTAAGCATAGAGAAATAAAGAATATATACAGAACTTGATGTAATGGCAATATCAATATCAAAACTCGGTCGGACTGCATTAGAATTCTGTTTTCCTTCTCCAAAATTTCCATTCCTGCTGCCTCCATTGGACGAGCTTCCAGCATCTCATACAATTTGACGTAAACCCCTTTTCCAAACTGGCATAAATCGATACACTGCCCTAAAATCCACCAACCTGAATCAATCATCAACCTGTTGATGAATTCTAGCAGGGTATCAAGTTCGCCATTCCAGAAAAAACCCCATGAAGCGTACACAACATCTTTTGGATCTCTTTTTGCATAGAGAAATAAAGAATATAGGCAGAACTTGATATAATGGCAATATCAATATCAAAACTTGGTCGTACTGCATTAGAATTCTTTTTTTCTTCTCAAAAATTTTCATTCCTGCTGCCTCCATTGGACGAGCTTCCAGCATCTCATACAATTTGACGTAAACCCCTTTTCCAAACTGGCATAAATCGATACACTGCCCTAAAATCCACCAACCTGAATCAATCATCAACCTGTTGATGAATTCTAGCAGGGTATCAAGTCCGCCATTCCAGAAAAACCCCATGAAGCGTACCCAACATCTTTTGAATCTCTCTTTGCATAGAGAAATAAAGAATATAGGCAGAACTTGATATAATGGCAATATCAATATCAAAACTCGGTCGGACTGCATTAGAATTCTGTTTTCCTTCTCCAAAATTCCCATTCCTGCTGCCACCATTGGACGATCTTCCAGAATCTCATACAATTTGACGTAAACCCCTTTTCCAAACTGACATAAATCGTTACACTGCCCTAAAATCCACCAACCTGAATCAATCATCAACCTGTTGATGAATTCTAGTAGGGTATCAAGTCCACCATTCCAGAAAAAACCCCATGAAGCGTACCCAACATCTTTTGGATCTCTTTTTGCTTAGAGAAATAAAGAATATAGGCAGAACTTGATATAATGGCAATTTCAATATCAAAACTCGGTCGGACTGCATTAGAATTCTGTTTTCCTTCTCCAAAATTTCCATTCCTGCTGCCTCCATTGGACGAACTTCCAGCATCTCATACAATTTGGCGTAAACCCCTTTTCCAAACTGACATAAATCAATACACTGCCCTAAAATCCACCAACCTGAATCAATCATCAACCTGTTGATGAATTCTAGTAGGGTATCAAGTCCACCATTCCAGAAAAAACCCCATGAAGCGTACCCAACATCTTTTGGATCTCTTTTTGCTTAGAGAAATAAAGAATATAGGCAGAACTTGATATAATGGCAATTTCAATATCAAAACTCGGTCGGACTGCATTAGAATTCTGTTTTCCTTCTCCAAAATTTCCATTCCTGCTGCCTCCATTGGACGAACTTCCAGCATCTCATACAATTTGGCGTAAACCCCTTTTCCAAACTGACATAAATCGATACACTACCCTAAAATCCACCAACCTGAATCAATCATCAACCTGTTGATGAATTCTAGCAGGGTATCGAGTTCGCCATTCCAGAAAAACCCCATGAAGCGTACCCAACATCTTTTGGATCTCTTTTTGCATAGAGAAATAAAGAATATAGGCAGAACTTGATATAAAGACAATATCAATATTAAAACTCGGTCGGACTGCATTAGAATTCTGTTTTCATTCTCCAAAATTTCCATTCCTGCTGCCTCCATTGGACGAGCTTCCAACATCTCGTACAATTTGACGTAAACCCCTTTTCCGAACTGCCATAAATCGATACACTGCTCTAAAATCCACCAACCTGAATCAATCATCAACCTGTTGATGAATTCTAGTAGGGTATCAAGTTCGCCATTCCAGAAAAACCCCATGAAGCGTACCCAACATCTTTTGGATCTCTTTAAGCATAGAGAAATAAAGAATATAGACAGAACTTGATGTAATGGGAATATCAATATCAAAACTCGGTCGGACTGCATTAGAATTCTGTTTTCCTTCTCCAAAATTTCCATTCCTGCTGCCACCATTGGACGATCTTCCGGAATCTCATACAATTTGACGTAAACCCCTTTTCCAAACTGACATAAATCGATACACTGCCCTAAAATCCACCAACCTGAATCAATCATCAACCTGTTGATGAATTCTAGCAGGGTATCAAGTCCGCCATTCCAGAAAAACCCCATGAAGCGTACCCAACATCTTTTGGATCTCTCTTTGCATAGAGAAATAAAGAATATAGGCAGAACTTGATATAATGGCAATATCAATATCAAAACTCGATCGGACTGCATTAGAATTCTGTTTTCCTTCTCCAAAATTCCCATTCCTGCTGCCACCATTGGACGATCTTCCGGAATCTCATACAATTTGACGTAAACCCCTTTTCCAAACTGACATAAATCGATACACTGCCCTAAAATCCACCAACCTGAATCAATCATCAACCTGTTGATGAATTCTAGCAGGGTATCAAGTCCGCCATTCCAGAAAAACCCCATGAAGCGTACCCAACATCTTTTGGATCTCTTTTTACACAGAGAAATAAAAAATATAGGCAGAACTTGATGTAATGGCAATATCAATATCAAAACTCGGTCGGACTGCATTAGAATTCTATTTTCCTTCTCCAAAATTTCCATTCCTGCTGCCTCCATTGGACGAACTTCCAGCATCTCATACAATTTGACGTAAACCCCTTTTCCAAACTGACATAAATCGATACACTGCCCTAAAATCCACCAACCTGAATCAATCATCAACCTGTTGATGAATTCTAGCAGGGTATCAAGTCCGCCATTCCAGAAAAATCCCATGAAGCGTACCCAACATCTTTTGGATCTCTTTTTGCATAGAGAAATGAAGAATATAAGCAGAACTTGATATAATGGCAATATCAATATCAAAACTCGGTCGGACTGCATCAGAATTCTGTTTTCCTTCTCCAAAATTTGCATTCCTGCTGCCTCCATTGGACGAACTTCCAACATTTCATACAATTTGACGTAAACTCCTTTTCCAAACTGACATAAATCGATACACTGCCCTAAAATCCACCAACCTGAATCAATCATCAACCTGTTGATGAATTCTAGCAGGGTATCAAGTTCGCCATTGCAGAAAAACCCCATGAAGCGTACCCTACATCTTTTGGATCTCTTTTTGCATAGAGAAATAAAGAATATAGGCAGAACTTGATATAATGGCAACATCAATATCAAAACTCGGTCGGACTGCATCATGTTTTCCTTCTCCAAAATTTCCATTCCTGCTGCCTCCATTGGACGAGCTTCCAGCATCTCATACAATTTGACGTAAACCCCTTTTCAACCTGGCATAAACCGACACGCTATCTTATTAATACCCCAATCTATATCAATCAGCAACCTGTTGAAATACCCCAGCAGGATATCAAGCCCGAACTTCCAGAAGAATCCTGTGATGCGTTGGCGGAAACGTAGGCCCATTTCGGGTCGGCTCGTCAGCAGGAACGATCCATCATAAATCAAGCCCCGAAATGGGGCAGTTTCCGGTCGAGGAAAACCCGGGAAAAGGGGGTATCAACGGCGCACCGGCCTCTGGCTATGGGAAAAGGGCCGAACACGGGTTTTCCGAAGGTTCGAGATGAAGATATGGCAGCCACGTTTCGATTCCGGGCCGTATCTCATCCAGCAGTCGGCCGTGGTTTGGTTTTTGAAGGGAGATTTCCGGATTTGTTCACGTTGGCGTTTTTACGCGGAAATGTTTGCGCCATTTGAGCTGGACAAAGCAGAACGCGTAGAGAATCATGAGTTTGTTTTTATTCGTGGAAGATACCAGTTGATCAGACATCACTTATTCAACAAAACATGTCTTAATGAGTTATAATGGCTATAAAAACTACAATTTCGATTCTTCGAGAGTCCATGGGCTAACTGAGTGACACGCTGTGCTATACGAGAACTGGCTTAGCTCCTCTCGATATTGGCGAGTCTTTTTCGAGCCAAATGTCGAAGGTGCGCCCTCCTACTAGGAATTACGGTGTTTTGTCTCGAGATCACTGGTGGACTCATCGTTGGGCTGTCCAGAGATCTCTGCTTTAGACATCCTCTCGCACCATCTAGGAGAGGTGACTCTGCTGCAACGCAGCGGCTTCCTTTAACCTGCCGGGGCCCTAATAATGCGTGGCGCGATGGCCATAACGCCACCTCTCGGGCAGACAGAGTCACTACAACCCTATTGTTCGCTTGACATAATGACTATTTCTCTGTTACAGAAGGGATAGCCTTGCTGATGAGTCAACCAGTATAGTCCCTGGATGGAACTGCAATTCTACATCGTACTTTTGCCAGAAAATACCGCGCCAAACTATGAGAACATCAAAGTTTCTCAACACTCAGTCCCAGACCTAACCAGTAAAAACCATTTTTTTTTCCTTAAAAATTAGACCTGGTATTGATATTACAATAACAATCAAATTGTAGCAGGAATGAAATGCCTACAGCGCAGCGTTTTGAAAGGTACATGAGAATAATTGCAGATCGGCAGGACTTTTGCTTTCTTTTTGAGATAACCTCAATAATATTGTTGTATAATACCTATCCATCTAACTCATATTGCAGAAATAAGCATGAAAGGATTCTTAATTTGATATCCTGTCTTCCTTATTCTTTCTGTTCTTATTATAATATTCGAAAATAAAAACTACATTTATATTAAGATGTTGAATTCAAACTTCCCCTTAATCCTGACCTGAGTTCGAAGCTACTCCAATAGAGTAATCAATTTCTATTCCCTTGAGATTCTCCATCAATCGATCGAAAGAAACAGTGCAAAGGTGAAAGTAACTAAGAATCACTTCAGTTTCAATAAATTGAGTCATATTGAACTCGACAGAGAAGAGCTTTTCTGAATTCCTAATCCACTGTTCTTATGAATCTTTAGGTTCATAAAGGTGGAAGAAGTTCTTCTCAAAGGAAATTGAAAACTGTTCCTTTCGGTAACTATGCGTGAAATTGATATTGGTTGCTATGGAAATCTGGTGTCGTCTCTATTTGATCTCTCTATATATCTTGATTTTCATTATGAAAGAAAATTGAATGTACCTAACGCTAAATTATTATTTAAATGATTTTTTTTTTCGACATGAGGTTTCATTCTTCAGAGCAACATTCACACATTGTTTGAAAATACACAGGGTGTACCAAAAAAGTGTGAATGACGTTTGACCGTAATAGAGAGTCGCCTCAATGGTGGAACACCCTGTATTACAAGAATCATTTAATTGACACGTCTTCTCATCAA